>NC_057850.1:163524111-164902028 GCF_015237465.2 Chelonia mydas
TGACTGCTGGCCATCGTCTTCTGCTGGCTGCTGATTAAAAGAGAGTGCATTGCCAGTAGGACTGAATCGCCATGTGATGAAACTTAAAAGGGAAATGACCTGGCTGAGTCACTCCCATGTTTGACCAAAGGCCCCTGACCTCATCGAAGTCGGTTAAAAGAGCACCCTGGACTATGTCGACGACGGCTACCAGTCATACTGCACTGTCTGCTGCCAAAAGGCAATAAACTGCTGCTGTGTAGCAATGCACTACTGCGTCTGCCAGCACCCAGGAGGCACATGGTGACGGTTAGCTGAGCGGGCTCCATGTTTGCCGTGGTATGGTGTCTGCACAGGTAACTCAAAAAAAAAGGCGCAAAACAATTGTCTGCCCTTGCTTTCACGGAGGGAGGGAGGGAACGGGGTCCTGACGATATGTACCCAGAACCACCCGCGACAATGTTTTAGTCCAATCAGGCATTGGGATTTCTACCCAGAATTCAAATGGGCGGCGGAGACTGCGGGAACTGTGGGATAGTTACTCACAGTGCAACGCTCTGGAAGTCGACGGTTGCCTCGGTACTGTGGACACACTCCGCCGACTATATGCACTTAGAGCATTAGTGTGGGAACACACACAATCGACTGTACAAAAACGCTTTCTACAAAACCGACTTCTATAAATTCAACCTAATTTCATAGTGTAGACAAGGCCTAACAGTAAATCAGGGAACACACACAATCGACTGTACAAAAACGCTTTCTACAAAACCGACTTCTATAAATTCAACCTAATTTCGTAGTGTAGACAAGGCCTAACAGTAAATCGGGACACCTGCAATCACAGAGGGGGGACAGCCTAAGGAAAAAAAAATCCTACCACACCAAACACCACAGCATTTCTGTGCCCCAAGCCCCTTCTAACCCAACTATGCATACAGGCCTGCATTTGAGCCTTAGTAAATGTGTATTGGGAGGAAGAAAAGGGTATAAGATTCAGCTACTTCATACACTCTGTTGTAAACAGAGAGGAGTAAAGGAAGTGTTTCATTTCCAAGGATGAAGCTGAATGTAGGTTAAGTTGAACAAGTGGAACTTTATTAAACCCTATGCCCTGCTCTGTCCTAGGGTTACCAACTACCTAATGGCACACAACCGAACACCCCTGCCCTGCCCCTTCCCCAAAGCTCCACCCCTGCCCTTTCTCCAAGGCCCCGCCCCTACTCACTCCATCCCCCCTCCCTCTGTTGCTCGCTCTTTCACTGGGCTGGGGAAGGGGTTGGGGTGCGAGAGGGGGGTGAGGGCTCCGGCTGGGAGTACAGGCTCAGGGGTGGAGCTAGGGATGAGAGGATTGGGGTGCAGGAGGGGGCTCTGGGCTGAGGCAGGGGGTTGGGGTGTTCTGTGGGCTCTGTGTGGGAGTTTGGGTGCAGGAGGGGACTCCAGGCTGGGGCACAGGGTTGGGGTTCAAGGTGCAGAGTCAAGGTGGTGCTTACCATGGTTCCTGGCCAATGGGAGAATTTGGGGTGGGGGCAGCATGCAGAACCTCCCTGGCTGCCCATGCTCCTAGAGTCCACAAGTACCCGGTGTCCGCTTCCGGGAGCTGCAGGGAGCTAGGGCAGGCAGGGAGCCTGCCTTAGCCTCGGGCCCCCGCTGCACCACTGACTGGACTTTTAACGGCTTGGTCGGCACTGCCAGGGTCCCTTTTCAATCAGGGGTTCCGGTGGAAAACCGGATGCTTGGCAACCCTACTCTGTCTATGTGGATGCATTGCTTTCAGCCTAATTTACCATATTTCCTGTTTTTTCCTGGTGTCTCCTCAACAATAGTTCCTCTGGGGAACATAAGCCCTCTGACTCCACTGATTGTGATACAGGAAAGAGAAATACACTAGTAAGTCACAAAATGGGCTTGATCTTGCACTCCTCATTCAGGAACAACTTCCACTGAAGTCAGGTTAGCTGGAGTAGGGTGAACAAGATAGGGTGAACAAGGAGTGTATGTTTGCCTGATGGTGTTAAACCAAAGAGGTAAGAGCTTGATGTGAGACCTGGCAGTTTGAAATAATGGGAGTCAAGAAGATTTAAATAGATACTTAGATCCCACCAAATATTCTCAACCAGGCTTTAATTATTTCAGGGCAGGAGAAATATGAACAAAAAAGAGCTTAATAAAATATCTTTAAAAGAAAGTGGTTATTATGAGGCTTAAGATTAATAATAACAGAAACAGAAGATGGGGAATCCAAATCATTAAATATTTATTTCCAGGTGATTTATTGTTTATGAAAACAATGTGCTAATAAACCTGACTAGAATCAGACAGTGTGGTCCTGAGGAAGCTTCCACACGTGGTGCTTGCAAACTGCACATATTATTCCTGATCGACTGTTTCATGACTACTAAGGCCTTCAGCTCAATTTGATCTCATTAGAACACTTTATTATCCACTAACTTGCAGCGTTTCAAAAATTATCTGTATAGTGTGGCTGAATGCATGTATTCAATAACAAATCAGAGTTTTGGACTCACGAGTGACTCTCATGACTAATTTTGCAGTTCACATCATAAATGCTACCTGTGAACAATGCAGAGCCTGCCAAACATTTATTTGTGGAATATTTTCAAATACAGAATAGATGTGTCATTATAGGACTGAGTTGCAAATATTTTTCAAAACTGAGATTCTCTGGATCAGTAAATACCATTCAGTGACGTCTAATAAGAATGTATTACAGACATTGCCCCAGGTAAGCAGAGAAACATAAGCAAAGCATAGGACTGTTAGGCTTAGGGTAAGTGAGAATTCATCAGGAACTGAGAACAAATGTATGAAGATTTATGTTTGTATAAACATATATAGCACTATAGCACTTTCCCTTGACTGCTGGATGTTGCTACAGGCCTTGACCCATTCAGCTGATAGTGTATGGGCACCACAGATTATTGTCTCAGAGAGAAGGAAGGCAATGAATGACAATAATAATGAGCTTTTCGGTCAGACAGCAGAGAGCATTTCGGATTAGCGTATTATTTAAGCGGATTAGTTCACGTGCACAGAGGTTTTGCTCCTTAGTAAAATTAATTTACAGGTCTAGAACTGGTTTTATTGAGTTGTCTGAAGTGGTTTGATTTATAGGCTGAGGATTATGGATTAGTGTGTGCAGACCTAAGTCTCAGAAATAGCCTGTGTGGGTTTTTTTAGTTATTTTTAATTGACACAAAGACAGTTATAAATGTATCATCATTTTGGGAGGTCCATGCTGCTTTAAAAGCTTCAAATTCTGGCTGTGCCCAGGGGATAATGTGTGTAATTTCTAAGAAAGAGAACAATCATTTTTTTCTTAATAAATTGGTAATTTCGTAGAAAAATTGTGAAATGTGTTGGAAATCAGAACATTTTGTTTTTTTACAAAGCTGAGGTGGGAAGAGCTGCTTAATCTGATCTTTTTCTTATGTATGTAAAATGAAATGCTTTTACCTTCAGATACTGTAGTTTCTGCTGGAGCTTTCATAACTCCAGACAAGGTCTGCTTGTTTCCCATATTAATAAATGAATTCCTGGGCATAACTTCTTTTATGTACACAGATGACAATTGTCAAGTAGACCTGTGCAGGAAATGCTCCCCCTCCCCCCATCCTGCAACTATTTTTGATAGTTACATTTTTCCCCAAATTCAGTTGGGACATAAAGTCAAAAATCTTCATGAACTAAAAGCCTTTTTTTTCTCTTTCCATTTTGGGTTAATCAAAATAAATTGTTTAGGTAGTTTATAACATTTCCTTTTGATTTTTACCTTAAAACTTTTTTTCAGTCTAAATAGCTTATATTTCTAAAGAAAAGGTCATTGTTTTGAATTGGAAAACCAGAATTTTTCATTTAGAAAATATTGAAATGAAACATTTCAACAATTTTATAACTTTTTTCTTGACATTTTTTTCAAGTCTGGACGTTCGTTGAACCTGATCCTGTTTCACAATCAGTTTCAGTTTTAAAAAAATCGGCATTTTTTGAAAAACAATTCATTGAAAAATTCCCAACCAGTTTTAGTGTCAAGTATCTGGACAAATCCCATAATGTGATATGGGTAGGAAGTATGCACTGATATACATATGAATGAAATCAAGCCATTTATGCTGTTTACTAGGAACGTGGAGTCCAATCCTGTGTGGTACAAAGTTCCCTAAACTCCCATTGACTCTAATTGCCTTAATTTAACCTCTTTTATTTTTTTGCATTTGTGCTCTTGCAGACTGCTTCACAACAGCTATTGTAGCATGGAGAAAGGGAGAGAAATTGCCAGAGAGTGTAAGGAAGTTAAATTAATTTTGTTTTTAAATGACGTTAGAAGTTACTGTGCGCAACTTCCTTTTATTACAATTAGGACTGGATGCCTGAGCAGCTTCAAAACTAAACTAAACTAAACTACAGCCAAGCCATGTGCTTGAGGTACAAATTACATAGTCTGCCTCTAGAGTGATTATTGTCAAATGAAGATTTGTTTCCACAAATAAACTATTTTCAATGTTCCTTTCATCATGCAGATCCCTATTTATGGGCAAGTTCAGTCAATGTGTGACGCATGGTATCTTTTCAATTTGGGGTGCTTCCCAGGTCTGGAGAAAAACTCTCTCTTTTGTTAAAATAATTTAAAACAATTTCTAACCTTTCTTGCTCAGCAAATTATTACAGCAGGACATTTTTCTGTGTAGTGGAAGCAGTAGAATCCTAGTAATCTCTTATGGATTCCAATGGTTCCCAGCCTTTTGAGGCAGTGGGTCAGGGGTCTGGTTTTACAGATGGGGAAGTAAAGCTCTGAGCTATTGTGATTTATCACAAGTCATACCAGAAACCTATGAGAGAGCTGTGATTAGAATTTAGATCTGTTTGGTCCAATTCTGGAGTCGTAACCAGGAGACCATCTTTCCATTCATTTTTGTGAATAATATACCATTAATAAACCACAAATGCAATACATCAGAGCTACTAATATGAGACCCAATAAGAAAATTTCCATCAAAACAAAATTCCAAAGAAATGTTAAATATACTTCACAAATGTTTTCTGTGTTCTAACTAATTTTACTTATATTTGCACATAATATAATAATGTACAAAAGTGCCAGGGTTCTTGTCACTATTGATTCCTCCTGTATGAATGACAGGAGGACACATTTCAAAAAATGAAGGATTGAAGTACACATGCAAAAAATAGATGTCTGATTTTTATGCGCACTTACTGTAAATGTGTGTACAAACAGGTCAATTGTGTATGATGCTAGTTAGATGTTTACCTGGCTACTTTTGCTCACCTTTGCTTAGGTCCTGCTTCTGCACTGAGATACAAGCATGCAGATACACCTGTTCGTGTCATTTTGACTCCACTCAGGCAGAAGGGTCTTCCTTAATCCCTGATCCTGTAAGGTACAGAGGTACCTAACTTGGCACACATGAGTAGTCCAGTCCCACTGAAATCAATGAAACTACTCATGTGCGTGAAGTGGAGCATGTACATAAATCTTTGCAGGACCACAGCCACTGTTTGTGCAGTTAGTTACAAGCAGGTTTCTTGTGATTTTCCCCAACTTGCAGGTGAATATTTAAAAGAAATAAAAAATGAGGGAATATTTAAAAGAAATGAGGGAATATTTAAAAGAAACAAAAAATCCCATGAAGGTTTTATGAAATGGAACAAAAACCATAGACTCTTGATGTGCATATTATTCCTGAAATAAAAAAAAAACCCCATTATTTAAAATACAAAGTGTGCAGATCTGTAAGTGAAAAACAAGAACATGAGAATTTTGGCCCCAATCAGATAAGTAATGGCTATAGGTGCTTGGGCCAGTACCTAAAGCACCGGCTTGTGGTGTCATGTGATTACATCAGAATCTCAGTATTGAATTTAATACACTGTACATTTTTAGCCCTCGTAATTGCAAAGGAAAACTTGAAAATGTGACCAGAGTGACAGATGTGGTAATGCCTGCCTGAGTCTGCAGACATCTGAATCAATATCTAAGTAAGAGCCACTATTCATCTCAGTGGTCTATACTGCACACTAAGCCCAGGCTCTGACTGAGGTTTGAGCCCAAGTCCCCCTTCCATCCACCCACACATCAGTCTGACTCAGATCAGCAAGCACTCGGGATCCAGGTCCTTAGCAAGGGAGGTACTTTGACGGGTGCTGCAGTATGACCACTTATTGCACACAAGAGGGTGCTTGAGAGGCAGAGGTCAGTCTACGGCACCCCACATCTGTGGTCATCCTGTCTCTTCAGTGGTCTGTTAAGAACTCACAGTTTGCCAAGTTATTCAAACAAATCCAAGAAGGGATCCCATTTATTAAGTGGTCATGTGCAGCTAGGCCCCCTAACCCTTGTTCAGTGTCTCTCTCCCAGTAGTCCAGCACAACATCTTTCAAATCAAAACACACACACACTTATACAGTTTTCACTCGTTTCATCTGGGCACAGCCCCCTCCTCCCTGAGGGTCTACTGTCAGTGTCTCCCCTACTTCTTGGGCAGAGTCTCTCCCAAATATTGCTACCTAGAGAAGCTCTCCTGCTTCTTGTAGTCACAATTACTCTCTCAACCCCCTACCTCCTGCAGCTTCCTGTTGCCTTTTAACCTGGGAGAACTTGATTCCCCTAAGGTGGGGCTCATCATGTAACCAGGGCTGGCTTAGCCCCAGGCTCTCCAGCCCAAGGGCAAGCCACCCTCACCCTGTTACAACTGGAGAGCAGGGAATGAGAGAAGGCCCAAATGCATGCATGGCACGGAGACGGGGCTGCCTTCCAACCCTCCCTCCTTTTGGTTCTATGCTTGGCCATTGTCTGGGCAAATGGGCTTTGCCTGATTGGCTGCTGTGCCCCTCTCCCCACTCTTGCCTATTTAAATTAATCCCAGCCTTTTCAAAAGTCTCTTACTCTCTGATTAGCTCCCAGAGCTAAAATGAGACCTGGTTTGAGTAGTTGGACCTTGTGCTCATAAGTGGGGAGGAGCTTGAAATCTTTGCAGACTGGTGGCCATGTGGCCTCTGTCATTCCACTCCCTTTATGAGGGAGAAGGAGAGGAGGAGAGGTTTCACAACCGAGTTGAGTCCATGGGGTACACCTGGGAGAGTCTACCCCAGTTATTGTGTGGTTTGTGATTACAACCCTGTAACCCACTCTGGAACCAATTAAATGTCTGGCATGTCAGAGCAAGAGGCGGGCAATGTAGCACCCCCGCCTGATGTATAACTAATAAAGTTTCAGCCTGCAATTTAAACCCATCCCACCTGTCTGCCACTCATGCTCATGCTTGTCCTAGTCAATCAGACATACATTTAATATTGTCAGACTGTTTTGTCAAACATCTTTAATAGGTTAGATGTAGAAAAGGCAAATACATACGTAAAAGTGTATTGGTATCTGAGCAAAGACACAAAAGAGCAGTGAACAGGAGGGGATTAAAGCAATCTAGGATCCTGGACATACCATGAAACAGGGCCCCTAGGACATACTTCCTAGCAAATATAAAATGAGGTTAGAAAATTAGTTCTTGAGTTTTAAATGCCAGAAATATAGAATTTTTTAAATGGACATGATGATTTTCCCATTTAATTGAAAATTTAAGGTTGGCGCCACTTTAAATTTCCATGATAAAACCAAACTAGTGAGTAAAAATAGGTCCCAATTTGAGTAAAATTGCTTTAATTATAAGAACATGCATAAAGTTGAAATTTCACTTCTTTAAGCCAGTCGACTGTCTTGTGCCCACATTAGCCAGCTACACACTCTCATACATACCTGCCACAAAATTACCTTTTTATTTGTTACTCCTTTTTTAACCACTTTCTACTTTTTACTGCTTTTTTTGCCTTTCTATTTGCCAAAACCGAATGTATACTTTCTCTTACAATGGAAAAATACAAAAGATAAAATTACAAAACATAAAATTTTCCCATGTAGTACCTGTGCAGGCTTTTAGGGACCAGCCAGGCTTTTCATATTAGGCAAAATGCCCATTGCCGTATCTGAGGTCAGTAATTTTCAATTGATCACCATTTTATTCCCATAGTTAAAAACCTATCAACCACATTCAGAATAAAAATAATTCTTACATATTTGGAGCATTGATTAAAAAAAAAATCCCTTAACATATGCTGAATAAAAACACATCATAATTTCCCTCATTGCAACGTTTCAATGCTTGGGAAGTTTTTATATGAAATGTGGAGGAAATGGTAACTGTGTTCTCATAACTTACTTGCTATATTAGGCATGAGCTGCATTTTTCATTTCAAGACAAAAAAGCTGAGTTGTGCTATGTATTTGTGCATTTTAACCATATATCAGTCACGGTAGTTGATTCTGCTTCCATTGAAGTAATTGGTAAAACTTCCATTGTCTTCAATGGGAGCAAGAGCTGGTCCCAGGTCATGGAAAATAAATGGATTTCAGTGGAGTTACACTGAATTTACGCCCTATAATTTAGAGAAGAATTTGGTTGGGTAACTTGAACACAACCAGTAGCATAATTTATTATTATTATTATTCAGTATTTAAATGAAAAGTTACATAGACTTTTGCCAAATATTTCTAAAATATGTGGATATGGTCTAGTCTCTATTTTGCTCTTTCCTATAATGTACTTTTTGGCATCACTTGAGGGAGACAAGTTCACTTCAGGACAGGTTTAGAATGGAAGGTGTTTAACAGCTCTTTTTCCCCCTGAGATAATATTTTTGCTATGGTTCTTTGTTTTTTACGTATTTATAGTTCATTTAACCGGTCACTATGAGGTTGTGTGCGTGTTTTCATTTGTAAGAAATCCATCGGCATTGTAGTGTGACATTGAAGTACCATGCCACTTTCTACCTGCAGAAATTTCAGTGGAAGAGTTGGATCCAACCCCAAATCCTGAGTCCTTCAACACAGAAGTTGGTTGAAAATGTAACTATAGTGGAGTCAACAAGGCCTTACTCACACTGGGGAATTGTCCTGATTTCAGCCAGCTTGTGGCAATGATTTCTGCAGGTTAATGATGCATTAGGTTAAAAATATTTCTTTAATTAGATTAAAATTATGTTGCCCTTCGTTTTAATTGAATTTCCCCCAGAACTTATATTAGGAAAGGGAGCAAACAGGAGTACCAAGTTTTCATTTTTGTGCATATCTCTATCATGTCTCCTAAATTGTTCCTATCTTTTAATTTTTTTTTCATCTGGAAGTTTTCTCAAGCTACTTTTCATTTTAAACGCCCATTGCTGAGCACCTTCCATTTATACTACAGCTTAGAGTATGTCCAGACTACCTGGGGGTGATTGTGGCTTGAGTGGACATATCTAAACTAACTTTAATCTAGCTAGCTGAGGTCCCAAAGCTGTGGCAGTGTGAGATTCAATCACACCTTGAGAATGCTACATAGACATACCCTTAGTAGGATTCCAAAAAGATATAAATGCCAAATACATAATGAGAATATCCCTAGGATTTTTAAAGGGATATTATCTCATGTTTCAGAACATAACTCAGCCATTTGCTAATGTGAGTTATGAAGATACTTCCCACATAGTCAATTTATGCTAAATTTCTCCACTATAGCCAGTCATATCCCTTAGTAGCATCTGATATTAACCATTCATAGAGACAGAGACTAGATGGACTGTAATTGGCCCAGTTCTAAAATACTCTGACAATTCTTGTGTTCCAGTAAAATAAAACCCTGGATGTAATCACATCTTAACTATGATAAAATTCATCTCCTGATTGTGTCTGGCCATTTTCTGCAGGACAGGCCAAACAAAGCCCTGGATTCTAACACCTCACTGAGCGCTGGAAATATTCACATCCAGACAATGTGTTTCAGATGTGCATCTAATTCCAACATTCTAAATACTTACATTTGCACCGATTATAGGCCCGTGATTCATAAGATGCATTTTTTGTTGTAAATGAAAAAGAAAAGAAAGAGAAAAGAAAACCTTCGAGACACAATGCATATCTTTCAAGAGCCTGACATTTAGCAGAATGCATTTGGTTAGCGGCAGTATGGACTGTAGCACTGAAGTATTTGGGAAGAAGCAAAGGGCATGATGTATTTACATGGATTGTTTCTCCAAAATAATAACCAAGTTCTTTTGTTGTTGTTGTTGTTTTTTTAAAGTGAGTTTTATGGGAAATAACTTTTGTTATTGTTTATAAAACAGCTGTTTTAAGTAAATGATACTTCCAAGAGTGTGTGTCTGTGTGTCTGTCTGACATTTCTTGTGGCCTCTTCCCTAACATTGCAGCTGCAGATCACAAAATTCTGTGAAACGAAAAAGAGTACAGAAAATCCATGCAAAGAATGCGTCAGGAAACTTGCTTTTTTTAGAGCCCCAGTCCACTTAATAACAAGAAAAATAAGTGTATATGTGCTTCCTTTTCTCTTTTGTCCTTTGGTTCTAAATTTAGAAAGTTCATTTGACATTGTCATTTCTTTCATTTGTCTTTTTTAAAGGGTGGGGGAGGGGGTCCACATCTGTTAAGAGGAAAGGACTTCTCTGGTTGGAGATAGTCTGTGGAAACAGATTTTTCAGCTCATTTCATTATTTCCCCCTAAGACTAAGTGAATGTTTTCACAAAGGGCCCAATCTTGTTCCGAGCTGAAGTCAATTAGAGATTTATCATTGATCTCAATGGAAGCAGAACTGAGCCACTCACAATAAACCTTTAATAGATATTATGACCTGAATACACCATAACCAGGACTCATGTTATTACCACAGTGGTTCTCTTTCATCAGTCTGGTGTATCTTTGGTTCTCCAATAATGCTGTGATCAATTTTTCATTCACTTGATTTGCCTAATATCTTGCATTTTTGAACATTTTCTTCTAACACTGTTACAATATCTAAATGCCCATAACATTTATTGTAACAAAACAGAGAAATTAAAGTTCTTCAGCATACATTACTGGCTGTGTTTTCTGCAGTCAGCTAATACAAAGAGTTTTATTATAACCCTCATGAAGAGGATGAATATGTGTGGGAGCACGTGATGTGAACAGACAACTCACAAAGTAACACAACTGAACCGACCAACCTCTCATACAGGCACAACACCACCTGTGCATGTGCGCACATATGGTTTTTTTTTTTTATTCCAAGCTAAATCTGCCACACGGGATTGTTTGTGGTTTATAAGCAATGCAAACAAAAGCTTTCACTATAACTCATTAGTGATCCATGTAATGAGATATCACATTTGACGTTACAGCATTGTTCTCTGACTTATGCATCAAAATGTTAATGTGAACAGTGAGCACTAGCTGTTGTTCAGAACAAACCAGCCAGAAGCAGAGATCATGAATATTAGTTTGTCCTAATTACTGGAATCCCCCCCCCCACACACACACTCAGGCAGATGAGACTAAATGACAGCTAATTTTCTTAAAACTAATGTTAAAATGATATAATACACAGTAAATAGCACACTCTTAGACCACTGGATGGCTAATGGGATGGGTAAAGAGTTATATAACTTTTCACTGCTAGGCAATATATCCAATGTCAGCAGTGGCCTAGGTCCCAGACATATAGCTGGTAATTTTGCCTTTGGGGAAATGTGTCAGTCTAGTTCCTAGTGTACAGCTCTCCATAAAGCAAAAACTGTCATCAGATTTGGCTGCCTTGCTGTAAATCCTGGAGGAGAGGTTAAGGGCTGAGTGGATGTGGAACATAATTGTTCTCATGCCCGGGTCCCTCAAAATCAGATGGTAAATGTATTGATGGGGTGGTTTAGTGATGCTTGCATGACATTTTGAATGGAAGCACCACTTGTGGTCAAACAGAGAGTTTGACTGTTGTGAACGGAGTGATTTTAAATGTTTTACTAATAGGAAAAAAGAGAATTTGGTGAATAATATTTCACCTCACAGAGAGTCTTTGTACTCAGCAAACTCTGTGAATAGGACCTTTGTTTAGTGGCCTTTGGAGAAATGAAATACCTTGATGAAAGTTTTCCTATATCTTACTATGTTATCCTTCATATTAACTTGTTGTATTGGAGTAATTAGTTTTAAGTAATTCTGTGCATTGTTAGATGCCTAACATATTCTAAAAGTATATTCCAAATGCAAAAGTACCCTTAACAACAGGTTTCTAATTCCATAGTAGCTAAAACATGCTTTTCTCCAAAAAATGTGTAATTTTAAGGTTTTGGTATGCCTCTTCCATTTTATAACACTACATTTAGTTGTAATTTCTACGATTACATGGAGCAGCAGACAAATGTTAGAATTATATACACTCCCATATTGTTGATTTCTCCAGTATCTGAATATTGGTGGTCTTGGTTCAAAGTTTTATTGGTGCTCTGTATAAAACGTTAGCCCATTGTCATCATGGGAGACTTTATGTCAGTGCTGGTTGGATCTTCTTTTATTAGATAACCTGGAAAATGTCTAGGAAAATATCAATTTTCAAAGCCAGTTATGGTTTCTCCTTCATTTTACTCTCATTCCCAGAAGAAAATATAGCTTGTTGCTACATTGGATTTGGTTCCTCAGTGGATCATTCATAAAATAAATCCATCTTGTGAAGGAATAACTTCAGGGTCCCTGTTTTTTTGCATTTTTTTCTTTTCAAAAGATAATCTTGGGAGTTAGGATAATGATTTTACCAAATGGAAGCATATTCTGAGCATCCCTATTTTAAAACAAGTACTAGGATTAATGTTTGTTTTCCCACATACAATACAGTTCAAGGTGTGTGTGTGTGTGTGTGCGGTGGGAGGAATATAAAATATTTCTTCAATAGTTTTTAAGGCACAAAGGGTCAAGAACAAAGAGATAATGGGAAAGATTAAATGCTTTTTAGTGTTCGTGAAAGATGCTAGTTTGACAGTATTGGAGACTCAAGTCAGCTGTTATCTCCTGAACGGTAATGCCATGTTGGAGCAGTTGCACAGGTTTCCTGTTAGCTCTTGCTAAGGTGCCTAATTATTGCAGATGAGAAGAGAGTATATTTCTCCTATCCATTCAGTCTTTTCCTTCTCTGATAAGGCTACCTAGTGTCATTTATGACAATGTTTTAGCATTGTGGAGATTTGTTAATTCAGTGACTGGCTTGAAGCCACCAACTGATTTTATGTAAGACACCTTTGTCAGGCTATATCAACACTGCATTTAAAATGCTTTTCAGCTCAACATCTTCAATTTAGATTCCTTTTCCTCACCATCACCATTCTGACTGGGCCATCACACCGCCATACACCTATGAAATGGAAAAGATTGTTGAGCACTGTTGGATTGGAACAGGTGCAGTTAATGCTTAGAGAACTGGTGTGTACAATTTAGTTTCATATCTCATAGCTAAGACCTATTTTTTTAAATATTGGTTTTACTTCTAGATTTGGCACAGTTCAATTTTTATTTTGATGGATAATATCAATGCTTATTTGTAAGCACTTTTATTTATCTTGCTTTTAAATGTTCACAAGTGTGCAAAATTGGGGGGGCAGGAAACGGGGACTCAGACAAAAATTTAATGACAGTAGATGGCGAGATTCAAAAAGTTTAAGCTTTATAACTGTTAAATCACAAATTATATATTTGTCATGCACGGTGGACAAAATAAATATTCTTAAATCAAATTAATAAATTATCAAGCATCATTTTTCTGACTTTGACTATCGATATGTTTGTTTATTATCAATGGAAATATTTTTTCATGTCTGTGTTTTTTTTGTGTGTGTAGTGAAACCAACATTTACTGATAGAAATCTAATTCTTCCAAGTCTACTTATTTCCAGTCAGAGACTTACTGTGTATTTTGGAGGCCCGGGTCACAACTCCATATTTGAGGTTGAGTTCTCTTTTGCACTTAAAACAGGGGTTCAGCCGCTTCTTTGATTTCTATGAAAAATACAGTGTGCCTCCAGGACAGTTCCTCAGATTTGTCACCTAAGAAGAGTGGCTCAGGTTTGGGAATCTCCCTCACATCCTCAGCCATGAAAATTGATGCAAAGAATTCATTTAGTTTCTCCGCAATGACCTTTATCATCCTTGACTGGTCCTTTAGCATCTCTGTCATCCAGTTACCCCACTGATTGTTTAGCAGGCTTCCTGCTTCTGATGTACTTAAAATATTTTTTGCTTTTACTTTTTGAGTCTTTGGCTAGCAGTTCTTTGGCCTTCCTAATTATATTTTTACATGTCAATTGCCAGAGTTCTATTTTCCTCACTAGGATTTAACTTCCACTTTTTAAAGGATGCCCTTTTGCCTCACACTGGTTCTTTTACTTTGTTGTTTAGCCACAGTGGCACTTTTTTGGTTCTCTTACTGTGCTTCTTACCCTTATCAAATATCCCTTCATTTTTTATAACAGAGACTCTAGATGATCTGCTGCTTTGGAATACAAATCTCTGTTGTCTTGTTATAACTGCATATTGTGCTTGTCTGTAGTGTTTTAATGTTGAGAACAGACTCTGTCTAGCCAATCTTTTATGCAGTATTTCAAAATTGGTCTCTCTATTTATCATCATCTTGTTTATTTCTTAGTAGTTGTTGTCATCTTTTCCTGTCACTGGTATTCCCTGGACTAGAAATCACATAACATTGTGTTTCCTCTCAGAATTTCTTGTCTGCAGATGTTGACCTAATATTGGAGGCCTTTACAAGGTATCTTCCATATACATACTTTTTCCTGGAGCAAATCCAACGATGTTCCAAAATCTCATTAATTTTATTCTGAATCCTCAGCAATAGCTTATCCAAACTTTTTGTCCCAACTAATGCTAAGACTATAAGGGAATGCTAGGAATATGATGTGTCTGTCATTCATAAACTGGACTTCCACAAGGTAGAATCATGCTACATAATCATGTAGCATGATCCTCTTTTATTCCCTGTCTGAGAGTGTCTGCACAGTATCCTTTGCTCACTCTGCAACTTTGGATGCATACGGTACAGCTCTCATTTGCTCTTTGTTTGATAACTGTGCTGTAGATTTTTAAGACCAGAAGGGACCATTAGATAGGGGTGTCAACTTCATAATATTTAAATCTGGACACTCCAGCCTGCCTCTGCCTCTTCCCCCCCCCTGCCCCCAGGTCCAACCTCCCCCCATCTCTCACTGCTCTTCCCCTCTTCCTCTCCCTTCCCCCACCCCCATCCTCCTGGGTCAGGAGGCACTCACCTGTGGAGCGGGGGCTAGGCGCTGCAGCCACCCGATGCAGGTAGGAGGTGGCTCTGAGTAGGGGCTGGCGGGGGTGGTGACCCAGCGTCTCCCTGTATCCCCTGCCTGCAGTAACCAGATTTTTGGTGGCTGGTCAGTAGATCTGACTGAACCCTGTCAGATCCCTTTTTGAGCAGACTTTCTGGTCGAAAACCAGCTACCTGGCCACCCTATCATTAGATCATCTAGTTTGACCTCCTATCTAATACAGGACACAGAATTTCATCCAGTTAGCTCTGTATTGAGCTCTATAACTCGTCTGAGTAAAGCATATCTTCCAGGAAGATGTCCAGTCTTGATTTGAAGACTTCAAGAGATAGAGAATCCACCATTTCCCTTGGTAGTTTGTGCCAGTGTTTAATCACCCTCACTGTTAAACTTTGTTGCCTTATTTCTGAATTTGGATGCACACTGATCACAGTAACCTCACAGAAAGCTGTACTTTTGGGATGTGTGAAAGTTGTCTCTGACAAGTTTTTTAGAAGGGACAGGACACAGTATTATAGCCCCTACTCAGATGAGAAATAAAAAGACTGTGAGACCAGGGCCTTAGTCTTTTTATTCCTGTTCTCCCAATTCAGTATTGCACTGTTGCAACAGTAGAAAGAAGGGGGGAGAATTCAAAGCCATTAAAGAAACCAGTTCTTAATGATTTGGCATATTGTGGGTTAAATATTGCAACAGACTCTTTACAAAGGATCCTCAACCTCTCTTGTCTGCCAATTTCTGGAAAGTGAGAGTACATTTAAAGCCTCTAATAAGCCCCTGCTGGGTGGAACAGTATGTGGGAAGACAGAATCTTAAACAGTGTAAATATGCCTTACAGAAGGTTTCCACTGTTCCTCATTCCTCCTCAGAAGAATCTAAATCTAATATGAGTTTAGGATCTCCTATGACAACACCAGTATTCTGTTCCATAGATCTTCTGCCATGATTAAGTCTTAGTCAACAGTTGCCTCATGACTTTTAATTAGGTTGAAGTTGAATGCACTCTGCCCCCCTCCCCCAGCAATTCTGTTTTTTTCTCCTCTGTTGAAAAACTGATGAAAAGAAGCTGAATGCATCAACCTTACTGCTCAGCACTTCTTCCTAGCCATATATTTCCTCAAGCCCTTTTAATGGCTAATCGCCCTTTGAGAACGTGTGTGTTTTACTTATCCCTCATTGCTTTCTGTCTCAGTGATGTCATTTTGTTTTACCTAAGCTTCCAGCTTTGTTGAATACTATTATTACCATGCATATGGTGAAGGCCAGCAGTGCTTGTAATGTTTGCTTTGTAATGTCATGAATAAGACTCCATTGTTCATGTTCTTTGAATAGGCTTTCTGAATAAAGGTACTTATTAACCTAACAACTTTCAAAATAGCTGTCTGGAGGCAATGGCAGAAACAACAGCAACAGCAAAAACCACCACCCCAACAAAACACCAAACAAGAGATGAAGAAAGTTTGCCAGTCACGTAGTTTACACACTGACAACACATAATTCATTTAGTATTTTTTTGGATGGGAGGGGCTAGAATATCGCCTATTTTATTGTGCATGCAGTTCCATCCTTGCTTTTCAATAGCCCAGACTTGTCAGCACACAGGTACATACGTACACAGGGAAAATAAGGTCATTGTCAAGAGCCTGTGTTAATCTGCATGTAGGATAAGAATAACACAAGTTACTGGTAGCCCCTGCCTTTATTGTGTAACAACCTCTTTCTCTCTCAAAAAACCCCAAACAAAATACCACCACCTTAATACAACCAAATGCAGAGATTATGTTTTGATGGGAAACTAGATGGAGATGGCTGTCAGTGTTGTTTCTGTATAAACATGTGTATGAAGAGATGTCCCTTGTCTGATCTGAGTGTGACACTTCTGAGAAATAAGGTTCTCTCAAGTCCCTGCTAGGTATCGTGCTTGCAATAGACTGCATTTAAAGTAGACCTGCTTTTCCAGTAATCATTGCTAAAGCATATTAGAACCACAAGGTGACAAGATTTCAAAAATATACTGTACTCAATAAACTCTCAATGATTTATACGTAGGAGATGATTTTTTAAAATCATTCCTAGGGCACTTTCCTTTCTACTACATCAGGGACATTTTCCATCAACATGAAAGAGTTTCTGAACAAGGGGTTGTTGTGGCCAGCAAGAAAATAAAGTGTGTGTGTGTAGACGGGGAGATGGCATAATATCTGGGAAAGTTGCAAAGCACCCTAGCACCGGCTTTAAGCGGATAGGGCCCAGTGGGCAAAGGTATAAAACGATTCAAGAATCCTTGTTAAGTCAGAAAGAGTAGATGCCATTTTTGAAGACTGAAAATCTTTTAAATACCTAATAGAAACATGCAAAGAGGCAATGCGCCACTGAGCTTGCATAATTGTACATACTGTGCTTTTCATATATCTGGCACAGCAAATGAGACCACCCCAGATTATTTTTGCATCAGTGTCATCACACATGAAGATTGCTTCCTTTGCTGACTAGAAAATGACAAGTTTACAGACTTCCTCCCTGCATATTTGAGTATAATTTTGGCCAAGCCAAATGACTTCTTGAACCTGTCAGCACACAACACAGGAGACTCGGATAACGTGGAAAGGATGGTGGAGGGCTATTATTACTTTATATCAGTCTTGATACACACTGAGAGCAAAAGAAATTATGACTGGCCAATCTACTCTTTATTGTTAACAACTTCAGAGACGGAGGGAAATGACTGACTATTCAATGAAAGGAGTGAGTTGAACCAAGGTTAGTGGTGATAGAAGAATATATCAATTGTGGTGAACATTAGTGCCTGGGGTCACAAGTTTCTGCAGGTGTAATATTTCAAACCAAATGCTGATGACTAACATCCAGAAATAAGTACATAACTCAGGGAATTGGGAGAAAATAAAAGAAGGTCAATGAAGAACAAAATGTAGATTAAAAATAAATGACCTCTGTCCCAGAGCTGAATGATATAATAGTTGAGAAGTTGGTAGAGATGATAATGTGGGTTTTTGACTGGGAGTAGATTTGGTCGCTCGGGCTGATAAAACTACTGGCATGATCGGAAAACAGTTAACTAACAGAAATTGTGAAAACAGTAATGCTGAAAGGCCAGTCTGGTGTCTATCTCTGATTGGGAATCCAAATGTAGAATTTTATATAGGCGACAAAGTGTGTTAGGAAATTGCTAAGGCTTCAAGTGTTTATCAGTGGAGTCGACCTAACACACCAAAAGTGTATAATAATAATAATAAAATAATTCTAGTTCAAAACACCCCCAAAAAGGACAGTTAAGGTGCTTCACTCTTCTATTTCTACCATATTTTTTGTAATCTCATGCAGTTTACACTAACCTGTGCTGCATCCCCTTGTTGTAGTCAATAAAACAAAAAATAAGGATTAAAAACTAATTTAGTCCTGCATTAGCATATGTTTGTTGATACTGTGAGATGATGTTAATTGAGTGACATGACTTTTTTTTTAAATTTAAAAAAGGGGAAAACATTACAATCTCTGGGGTTATGGAGGGTGCTGTATTATAGAGCATGCTAACCACTAATTAACATTCTGTATTGTTTTAAATAAAAGCTGACTGTATGTTACAGTACTTTGAAAGCAGACCCCTTGATAAGGAAATTTTTTCCTAGTGTATCGATCTATGCTTAACATGCATTAATACAAATTAAGAAGGGGCAAAGCTAAGTTATTGCCAATTTTATTGTGAAACTGTTTGTCTCTCCTGGCTCAGAAGCACCAGTTAGTATTTTTGGAAGGATTAGAGGGCAAATTACAAAGATGCATAACAAATGATTTTTTGTTACCCCATACAAAGGTAAGCAAGGAAGGAGTTCACTTGGGACTCAGTAAAGCTGGGTTATAAAAAGCAGTTAGTAGACTCCTAGACATGAATCCGGAGGGAAAAGGAAGAGGAAAGGTTGCCCAGCCCGCCTATGCCTCACAGTCAGGAAGCAATAGGAAACTTGGAGGATTATACTGCTTAAAGACTCTGTGAGCTGAACACTGCTAGCTTAAAGTTACTTCGGCTGGGAACAAATAATCTATCTGTTGCTTGCTGGAGATATATAGATAGAGAGATAGATCAGGCTGAAGAAGGCTCCAGTGGTAGCAGCCCCACATGCATTCAAAAACTATGAGTCAGATCCAAAAAAGCATGAGATTAAAAGAAATAAATCATGCTGGGTTTTGGTCTACTTTTGAACTTTTTTAGTAGGCTAGGTGCACTGATATCATTAGGATTCAAACCTAAAAGCACTCCACATGCAGAAGTAAATAAATAATAATACAAAAATCTATATGCAGAGAGGTTGCAGGATCAGCCTCTTAATTATCAAAGATGACTAATAACTAAAGTAATACAATGAGTGAAGTTTTGTAACATATTGCATAATTAATTGCATAACGATACAATTTAAAAGTGGGTAGTTTTCTTTCTACAGTGAATTTATTTAGCTGTTTCATTTAATAGCCAAACTGGATCACTAGCTAACTGAATTTAAAGAAAGTTAGCTCATTACAATGGTATTTTCTTGACCAAATCACTTTGGCAAGAAGTTTGAAAAATATGAAATTTGTTTTCTGTGTTAGTACCAAAGGTCAATAGGAGCATTATACAAAGTGTACTAGCCAATATTCATCACATGATAGCTTGTATCTGCAGTTATGGAAACCAAGTTTAGAACAAAAAATTGGATTCTATTGCTAAGCTTCTTGAATAATGTTTATTGCTTTAAATATAAGAGAAGAGGGAAAAACTTACATTTGCCAAATACTTGTTGTTTGATCCTGGCCAAATCATTTAATCTCTCTTGCTCAGTTTCTCCATCTTTCAAATCAAATTGTAATACTTATGTAGCTTACAGAGATGTCATGAAGATTAATTAGCTAATGTTTATGCAGCACATTGAACATGTGCCATGTATTTGCTAGATTAATATTGTATAGCATATAGAAAGTCCTCAAACTTGTCATCTTCTGATCCAGCTGCCATCCCCCACTTCCCCTATATATTCTCTTTCACTTGGGGGGAGAGAGAGAAGCAAGGAATTTGAGGCAAGCAATTGTGTTAAATGACTCCCATGGCAACCTTAGATCAGTTGCCTTGTTAATATATGTAATGACATACTCTTAAGACTTAGGAGACCTCTGTGCTAATCTCTTCCTAGCATTGGTCAAGTTGGCCATTTGTAAGTCCAGGAGGAGGAGGAGTTGAGAGTAGAAGTTCTCTTGGACAATAGGAATGTGGTTTTGGGTGCTTATAGAGAATGCTCCTGTGCAGATTTGGGGGGCAGGGGGTAATTGTAGCAGTATTTTGGTCTCTTCTCAGATAAAAATTGTAAAGTGTATAGTTCTCAGTGCTGGCATCAAAACCTTACAATCATAGACTCAAGGCCCAGTCCTGGTCTTAATTGTATGAAGACATGTATTCATACTATATATTATTACCTGTAGTTCAGTCTTCTTGAACAGAGTCAAAGTGAGAAGAATGCTGTCCCTTATGTTAACTGGAGAATTTGTCTGAGTTGTTAAGGTTTTGCATTGTTTTTCTTTCAGCTCTTTATCTTCAGGTGTTTTACCACAACATGCTTTCATTATGATATAATTGTTAAGTTTAGAATTGCCTCACTGCCAGACAACATTGAGTAAATTACCTCTATCAAAATATATCAAAGACTGCATGTTTGGCAGACAAAATATGATGTACAATCATTTTGTCCCCAAGTATGTGCACTTCTGACTGAAGATTTTTTTTTCTCTTCACTCTATTTTGATGCTTGAAACAGTCTTTATTCTGTCCTACACCACCAGAGTCCAATTTCTTTCTGACCCAGATGCTGCTATGACAGTACAGCAGATCTTGATGGCTTTATTGTGCTGTCACCACAAATACAGTTGTGAAGCCACACTGCCCAGTCACCACCTTCATGTGTTTTATTTCCAATTAATATTTTAATTCCAACTAACTGTGCTGCCTTCAATAGTCCCCGGCCATTGGCTCACCTATTGGCTGCAGTGATTTCAGACACTGATGATTATTTGAATTAAAAGAATGTGTAAAGGCCCCAGTGTGGGCCCCAATGTTAGGCAGTGTACAGGCAATTAAACAGAAGACACAACCCCTACTCCTAGAAGTTTACAATTGTGTGTGATGTACTACTTGGTACATCCTCCAGCCAAACGGCCCCAGAGCACACTTGGTGATTAGCAAGGACTAGATTTGCCTCTTGTTGTTTCCTTGGAGTAACTGTCTCTGGCCAGTGTTATTAGTTGCTTGCATTTATATGTATTAAGTTTACTCACCGATTTTTAAAATGTAAGGGGAGTAAAATGACTGGTAACTTGAAATGTCTTTAAAAGACATGCATTGGAACTGATATTTGTATAGTAAAAATCCTCTGGCTACAGCATTTCAGCCTGTTATGTGATCTGATTAGATAGCTATGAACTTGAATAAAAGCTTTTTTAAAAAAAACAAACCAAAACACATTTTAACACCACAATCCATCTAGTTTGCAAAAATATTACCAAAGACTTACATGCCTTTAAAATGACAGAACCTAGGGTGCATAAGACAAAATATGTTACATGAGGTGACACACAGTTAGCTGGGAAATGGTTTTCCTGTACCATGTAAAATTGCACGATTTCAAAAATCTTCCTCTTCTGCTTGGGATAGTACTGAAACCTTTCAAACTGTGTGTGGGCGGGGGGGGGGAGGGGGATGTTTTTGGTGGGGAAAAAACACTAGAAAGAGAGAAAAGACTAGCCAGTAACCCAGTTTTTAGGGTTCTCATATGAGATGTAGGAGACTGATTCAGAGCAGGGGCTTGAACGTGGGTTTCCCACATTGCCGATAAGTGCCCTCACCACCAAATTATTGCCCATTCTTGGGTTTTTGTCTGCCTGTCCCTCTCTCTGGTTTTGATCAGAAATTCCATCCTAGACCCAAGAAACCTTCCCCTACAAAAGTTTAATCAAAACCAATATGTTCCTTTTAAAAGATTTGGTTTCAACAAATCAAAATTTTCCAGTGAAAAAACATTTTGTCAGAAAATTTCCAACCAGCTCTTGTTACATGTTTACCGACAACTGAAAATAAGTGGTTGTCTCACAGCTTCCATTTGCCAGTCATCATGGGACAAATCAAAGTAACAGTTCTTTCCCAGGAACCATATCTTTTTACTTTTGATTTTTTTTCTATTGAGAAATGCAACTAAATTATTGTAACACTATTATAATACTGTGGGCGCATAAATATTAAGTCATGTGCAACTATCTAGCATGCTTCAGGCAAAACCTCTCAGGGAACTTTTATAACAATAAAGACAAATATTCAAAATCATATGCCCAGTCATGAAAGATGTGGGCCATATCAACTGGAGTTTAAGGCTAATTAGCTTAGGAGTGCTTTTCAGAGTTATCATAGAAACATATACTTAGTAATAGCAGAAGAGTAGCCTAGCAGTGGTTTAGTAGCTTTATTGAGCTTCACATTGCTCTACTCCCAGCAATACCATGGATCATGTCCAGGATGACTTTTTCTTCACTCATTACAAATGATACAATTTGCCTTATTAGCAGCATTGTAGCAATTTATATTTTATTAAGTCATTGCTAAATTATTTAAAAAAAATAGTAAAACCTTATGACAATTAAGAAGATCTGCTGCCTTTGTCAGGTATCCAAATGCTGAGATGCATTTTGTTTGTTTTAGAATGAAATTTGTGCACAGCTTAGGAGTTTCTCCTAAGATAACATTAACCCTACTACGGGATCCCAGTTCAAGAAGTCCATTAAGGGAAAAGTTATGGTGGCACAAAGTGGCTGCAACTGTTTTTGTCCGTTGTACTAGAGAATTAGGGTTCCAAAGCTGCCCTCAAAGTGGTACATGCTGATTGTGATGATTGTGGGGATGCTTGGTGTCGAACATCAATCTGTACCCCAAAATGTGGTCTTTGTGTAGGATTTCTGGGTAAGATTTCTGAGTTGGAACGTCAGGGGGAGCAGACTGTTTTAGCACACTGCCCAGCAGTCACAAGAGTGTGATTGTAAACTATTAAGGCTGAATGGGTCTAACTGCCGAACAATGCAACAAAATCTTGGATGGCCTGGCTGGTCAACTGGGGAAAAACTGGTCAATGGAAAATGGTAGACTTCATCCTAGGACCTGCAACAAAGGCCTTTGAGCAATATGGAAATTAGGTTTAGGCTTGCACAAGGAGAGTGGGGCTTTGTGAAAAGGGATTTTCTCTGAAAGCAGGAAAACAAACTGGGGAACACACAAACTCTGGTAGGCAAACTGAGGCCTGGTATACACTTAAAAGCTAATACTTTGTTCGATTTGCTAAATATACCTACTGTTCTAAGTCAGCAGTTTGTCACTGTATAGCACTGGTCACAAGAACCCAAAGGAAGAAACACAGGTGTTCAGTGATATCTATTCAGTAGGCATAGACAAGGTGTTGAACCCAGATCCTAATCTACAAGTGGGAGAACTGCAAAATTCCACTCCAGATAGACCTAACACCAAAGGGAGCACGCTCCAAGAGACCAAAATGGGGGTTTGGGGGCAAGCAGCCCCATGACCATGACATTGACAAAGGCCAATGAGACAATGGAATGGGCTGATTCAGTGCATCCTCCTATTGAGCTTTAGTTGTAGGGTTTTGATAGTTCATGGACCTTAGAGCTAGCTGTTAATATGTATTAGCAGACCGAGGCCCTGATCCTGTGAATGTGTTTAGCTTTACTTGCTGAAGCTAGTCCCATGGATTTCAGTAGTACTACTCATTGTTTATAAAGTTAAGCAAGATTCTTATCAGGTTTGGGGCCAAAGCAAGCTTCTTCCACTTCAATTGGTATATAGTCAGTGAACAAAATCTCAAGTAACATTGTCATTGCCAGTAGCTGGCACAGCCCGGTAGTGCTGCCACAGACTGTGCAGTTTGCTTCATTGTGCTGTCTGACTCTTCCTTCCCTACCTACATGTTCTCAGTCCATACACTCTTTAAAACTTCTTCCACAGCAAGGCCCTGTGTGAGGCAGTCAAGTACTGTCGTGTGAATAGAGTCATCCTCTCATCTACATGCACAAAGTGGACCCTGCCCTTTCAGTTTGTTTCAATAAGGCTTCAACACAAAGTTGTTTCACCTAAAAAAAATGATATTCTGAAATTATCCTAGACGTGCTGAGCTTGCAGAGAATCATTTTACTTCCCACATTTTGAGTGTGTGCTGTAAGATTCAGTGCCATGCAACCTTTGCAGGTACATTCCTGGTGTGTCTCATTGGTCCAGAATGCGGCATCTTCCCTTTCAAATTAATCTAATAGGAAAGAGGGCAGATGCACCCCTTTAATGCACGTGAGGTTTAATACCTGTGTAATATATACAGTACAGGCCTGCATGTGCAGCTTTATTGATAGTCCAAGTGTCCAGTGCCAATCACAGCCTTTTCTGACACCGAGTAAAGCTTCTAGGCTACTTCTACAGCGTCCTATGGTGTGTGCAACCAATCACAGCTTATGATTTTCATTACTCAACATGATCATATGGTGGCTCCTGAGCCAGGAGTACACTTTTTTGAATAGAGAAGAGGAAGGCTAATGAAGTTATAACTAGACTATTCTAAGATGATTCCCTACTCAAAAAAGAGAGTGCTTAAAGCATCGCTTTTAGTAGCTGGTGTTGTAGATAAGTACCAATCTCTAACACAGAGTACCCATGAGTTTGACAATTCTGCCAGAGGCTATCTTAATTCCCAGAGTCCCTTTCTATACAATACCAAGCTAAGGCTCTGTATAGTACTGAGACAGCCAGCATACTTAATGTTGTTACTCTAATGGAAATCCACACTGCTGCGTGTGTTGTGTGTATATTAGTAACTCTCAATTAAATAAGTATTCACGATCAGTTTATACATCAGAGGGAAGAAAAATCTCCCCAGGTGGTCTGACACTACCATCTTTGCTCTACTTGTTGTTAGACATGTAGGAAATAAAATCTAAGTGGAAATACGAAATGTCTGATTTAAAGTGACCATATCACCCTTAACTCACTGCATTATGTCTCAGAATTTACAGGCTGCCAAGCACAGGGTGATTTTGCATATTATGCGTGCTTCAATACTTAGACCTGGTCTACACCTAAAATGTAGCGTGACCTATCTATGTCACTTAGGGCTATGAAAAATTTTGCACCCTGTGCAATGTAGTTATGTTGACTTAACCCCTACTGTAGATGCAGAAATGAAGAAATCTTCTGTCAACCTAGCCACTCCCTCTCGGAGAGGTAGATTACCCACAGTGGTGGAAAAATGCCTTCCCGTGATGTAGGAAGCATCTACACTACAGTGCCACAGAGGTACAACTGCAATGTACACATACCCTTAGTCTCATATATATGAGGAAAAGACAGAGCAGGAACATTAATTCAAGGTTCTGAGGGAAGAGTTTCACCAACAAGTGGCTACTGCTTGCCTTGATGTTCTTCCTTCAACTGTTTACAAAGGTTTCTTAGGCCTGGTCTACACTAGAAAATTCACTGTGAAAAATTCACACCCCTGATCAATGCAGTTAAACCAACCTAATTCCCAGTGTAGAATTCTTCTGTTGACCTAGCTACTGCCTTTCAGGGAGATGGGTTACCTACACCAATGGCTGAATCCCTCCCGTTGGCGTAGGTAGCACCTTGGCTGAAGCGCTACAGTGGTGCAGCTGCAGTGGAGCGGCTGTGTTTTAAGTGTAAACAAGCCCTTAGTTCTAAAAGGGACGTGGTCAGTGACAACAGATCTAGACTGACATGAGGAAATGTGAAAAAACAAAATCTGTTTTTTCCTTATGAGTATGCCATCATGTTTTCAGACACAGATGGGAAGGAGAGATTTAGGCTTTGTCTACGCTGGCACTTTCGTCATTAAAACTTTTGTTGCTCAGGGGTGTAAGGTGTGCAGTATAAACAATAGCCTGAGTTCGTACCTATAAAGGCTTGGTTTCAAAAAAGGCTAGTTCAGAAAGGCTTTAAGATACTGAGGCCCTTATCAACAGAGTGATGGGTTCTCATTCCAAATATTCCCCAGAGTGCTCACAGATCTTACTACACGGGTTTACATACTGTTAGAAAAGTCCATGTGCAAATTTCTGGAGAGAGGGTTTCCTTGTTTTAGAGAGATAGCAAAATTCACAACCAGACTCACGGTTTTTTCTCTGAATTCACAAGACAATTATGAAACAATTCTTGTCATAAAAAGTCGTCCTAAATTACATCTTTGGCAGCTCTCACCCACATCTTTTGACTTTAAACCAGCTTGTGTTCTCAATTATAAATAATCTATCTTTTCTCAAAGTCATTCTCTTCTAGTTTTAGAGGGTCATTATTTTAAAACCACCATCTAGTTCACTAACCC
Source organism: Chelonia mydas (assembly GCF_015237465.2). NCBI lineage: Eukaryota > Metazoa > Chordata > Testudines > Cheloniidae > Chelonia > Chelonia mydas. The sequence goes on from NC_057850.1 coordinate 163,550,701, forward strand.
ATCACAAATCATTCATTAGGAACCTGATACAACATCCATTGTTGTTGATGGAAGATCAGGTAGCTGAGTAACAAAACCAAGCAAAATAACAAATCCATGGTATGAAAGGGTATGATTTGCTCCAAGTACACTTACTGAGAAATAAATGTGTGACTCTTACATTAAAGTAACACTGCGCATATATACTAAGGTCTAAAGTTAATAATATACTGTACAATAATAGAAAATACTATGTATGTACTTGAGTTGCTGCGGTTCTTTTATAGTAAAATCTCATTGTGAATGTTACATTAAAGATTGTGTTTTTTCCTTTATGTGGTCCTCTTTTATTGATTAATGGTCCCCATTACTGAGTTCTTCTTGTCATTATAGTATCCTTCACTTACTTTGATCAAGCTAATTCATCACTTTAGGAGTGAATTTAGCAACCTGTTTTAAATTAATCTCAAGATGACTGCCAGTTTGCTTATTGAGACGGTCTTGTGCTATGCAGTCCTAGGAGCAGATAAACATTTATTCGCTTTTAAAAAAAAAAGAAGTGAATCTAGAAAAGTAAAATTAGCAACCTAGGGCATTTGATGATGAGCAAGGACACTAACTTGAACTTGACAAATCTATTAATTACACTGCAAGCAGAATAAATACTGTGCAGTGGAGAATATTGCTAATACAACAGCAAAGGATAATTTTTCTCTCAGTGTAAAAAATGACAGGTTTCAGAGTAGCAGCCATGTTAGTCATAGTCCACAGCTGTAGGTCTGTAGCTCACGAAAGCTTATGCTCAAATAAATTGGTTAGTCTCTAAGGTGCCACAAGTACTCCTTTCTTTTTGTAAAAAATGAGTCTCCGGAGTGTAGTTAGAGAAACCATGACCTGTTTATTTTAGGTCTCTCCAGGTGCTTGAACAGAGAAGGCATTAAGTCTTTTATCCTTTCTGTGTTTACTCAGCTATTGGCCTTACCTAATGAATGTACAGTAAGTACTGATAGGACATGTTAAAATTCACACGTAGCGCCTTATGCAACAAAGGCAAATTAAACTATCAATGATAGTGGAGTCTGAGGTTCCAACAAGTTGTTTTCTTGATAAGAATATACAGATACAGGGCCAGACCCAAAGCTAGTGTAAATTGACTTCAAATGGAACTAATACCAGTTTACACCAGATGAGTCTCTGGCCTTTTGTCTGTACAGCTATCAAATAAGAGCCAAATGTGGATCTCAAGGCAGCAGTACATTGCTCACTTTTTCAGTTTTTGCAAAACAAATGAAAAGGCAGAAGTCTATATGTATGTGTGTTTTATAAGCTGAACTGAAATGCTGAAAATGGTCTGTTTACTCTCAAATAGAAAATATATTTACTGCTTGTCAGAAGGCATAGCAGCTTCTGGGGCAATAAGTGGTCCACATGTGGAGAAAGTTCAAGACAGACTTGCAGTATCTAACCAGACGAATTTCCCAGGGGTTTCCATGAGAGATTTGCCTGAAAGAAAATTCAGGATCTGACTGTTAAAATGGTGGCGATTTCCTAGATTTGAATCAGAAACAAATTAATGAAGAAGACTTCAGAGAACATGTTCTGAACATGCAATATGACAATTTATGGAAGTCTGATCCTGCAGCCTTTAGTCACATCAGTAGTCCAAGGCAATGTGAAATTATTCCTATGAGTAAAATCCACAGTACGAGGTCTACATGCTGAAGTTACCGCTCTCCCTGCCAACCCAGTAACCTCCAGGATGCCAATCATCGAGAATAAGATATTACTTATAAATATGATAGATCTGTTTTTGTAAATGTGAGATTACAATGGTTGAATTCAGATCTTTCCAGTAATGCTTGGTTTTTACTTTATTTTGAGACTATTTTGTTTGCCTGATGTATAAAAAAGAAAATGATGATAGTAGATACTTAAGAAATTGGAAGAATCTGAAATAGAGAAATTGAACCATCTAGTTTTATATTCTGTTCCCACCTATTGCTAGCATGAGTTGCTTTAGTGGAAGATGCAAAATCCTCCAATAATGTATCAACTCAGTTGTGCACTGCTATACATGAAGAGGGAAATTTATTTCCTTACTCCTGGAGATGTCTTGTTTAAGGTCTGAAGCATGATGTTTAATCACCCTATTTTAACTTAGAAATGTTGTCAGTGGTCATAAAATTATCTAACCCTTTTAAAAATTCAGCTACCCTCCTGCAATAGAGAATTCCACAGGGTAACTATACTCAGAATAAAAAAAGTAGTTCCTTTTGCTTATTATACCTTTTTATTTTATTTTATTAAGGGGTCCCCTTGTTCTTGTATTGTAAGGCAGGAAAAAGGGATTAACAGACTACTGTTCACTAAACTTTTCTTTAAAATAATTTTGAATAAATCAGTCACATCACCTTTAACTATCCTCTGTTCTCCAGAGCTTTTGGATTGGTAATTACCCAAGTGAGCAATCTAAGTAAATAATTACCTTTATGCATATTTTTCTGTGCAAGGGCTTCCATTGTCTAGTGTGTGAAGGTTTACATCTGCATACGTATCAGCATACCTGTGTCACAGAGTTCACTCATGTCACATGGTATTTCCTCCTGGCAGCTCTGGGGATTAGCTCTTGCCAGGTACTGCCCTCCTCTGTAGGTGTTTCCAGAGCTGCCGCTAGGCATAAGCAGACTGAGCAATTGCTAAGGGCCCCATGTAGCACAAGGGGCCCCTATTAATTATTAGTATGTGTTGGGTTGGGGGAAATATTCCTGCTTAGGACCCCCAATGGGCTAGCACCAGCACTGGGTGTTTCTGCCCGTCATCTCTTTCATCCTGTGACCCCTCTCACTCCCGGAACTGCAGCTTCCTCTTCATGACTTGGCCCTCCAGCCAGGTCACTAAGGTCCTCCCCTTCCAGGGAAGTCAAAGTCCTTCTGGACCAGCTGTCCGGATGGCGTCTTCAACATCCTGTGCTATTTCCCAGTAACTGATAGGGGAGCCCAGGCCCACCCTCTACCTTGGATTCCAGCCCAGGGACTCTATTACAATCAACCAAGGTCTGTACAGACCTACCCTTGTAGCTGTTTCCCTGGGCTTCTTCCTACCTCTCTGGCTTCCCCCTTCTCTTGGTTTGCCAGCCCAAGCTGCCTCCTCTCAGGGAGTGACTGTAGACTACTTCCTTGCAGCCCGTGGTCTTTATATGGGCCCATCCTGTTCCTGCCCAGCTAAGCCCATTTCCAGTTGGTGGCCTGCTCCCTGTCTCCTCCTTCTGGTGTAACCTGGGCAGTTAGTTGGCCTGCATAGCCACTTTAACCCCTCAAGGCCTTCGGTGGGGTAGGCACCCCATCACAGCCTGATATATAGACAGCCTTATGTGTTTATTGAAGATTGTTATGTAGCAGTTAACACTTAGCAGTTTACTGAAATGACTTTAGAAATGCAGTCAGGAAGGGAAGAGGGAGGTCTTTGAACAGACTACTCTTGGAACCTCAGACTGCACAAGGCTTACTTTTTATAACTCTTGGGAAGCTGGTATCCCTTTCTCTTTTCTCATCACCTTGGGTCTCTATCTGCTCTATGTGATAGGAAAGGATGATAAATCATCCTTTATCCTGTCTCCTCTTCTTCTAGCTTTAGTTCCGTCTATATGGGGGTCAGCTCTTCAAGTCCTGCTCCATTTGAGTCTTTCCTGAAGCAGTTCCTCAGAAATTCTGCGGCTAATCAATCCTTTAGCATGACACCCATCCATCCAGTTTTGAGACTTCCAACCCTTCTCTTACTTTCCACTTCTAAGCTTAAAATCCTGTTTCTGATATATTCTTCCAGTCCCCTTTTCGTGTGATCAAACCATCTAAGCCTGGATTCCCTCAGATTTTCTATGATTAGTTTCCCTTCATGCTGTCCCTAATTTGTTTACTTGAACACGGTTCCTCATTGTAATGCCAAGCATCTATCTTAATATTTTCATTTAAATTGTATTCAAGATAGTCTCTTGTCTCTTCCTCAGTCCCCAGCATTTGGAGTCATACAAAAGTGCAGGCCTAATTACCAACTTGTAGATCTCACTTTTCAATTTGGTAGGCATCTTCCTATCGCAGATCACTCCAATCACTTCTGTCCATTAAGTCTATGCCTTCCCTGCTTATTGTTGAGTTTGCCATTGTCCTGTTCTATCAAAGCTAGGTACTTGAACTTCTGTACTTTTGGTAGTTACTGGCCTCCCAAACTTATGGTCTCGTTGTCCTCCTGCAAGGTAACATCAAATCGATGGATAATATGCCCTGTTTTATTTCTGCTGATTTTCATGCTGTTTCTTTCAACTACAAATCTCCATCTCTCTAAATCTTCTTCCACTTCCCCTTTGCTCTCCCCCATGAGCACTGCATTATCTGAATTATTAGCATGCACCAGTCTGCCATTCTCAGAACATTTTCTGTAAGTGCATCATGCACAACATGAACAAAAAGGAGCTTAGTGCTGAGCCTTGGTATACCCTGACTCTTACTAAAAACTGTTCAGTTTCTCCACATGGCCTTCTCACTGTGGTGATACCATCCTCATATGTTTCCTGGATGGGTCTGATACAGTCTTCAGGTATCTGTCTCATTCTCACATGACATCAGATGACTTTCTTGGAACAAGTTCATAAGCCTTCTCAAGATCAACGAATACTATGTGCAGGGTTCTCCTCTTTTTTCTCTATATTTTCCACACGCAATCTTAATGCAAAGATGCATCCATTGATGCAAGATGACTTGCCTGGCATGAACCCAAACTAATTGTCACTGACCTGTACTTCTCTTTGTTGTTTCATATCAGTAACTTTCTCCAAGATCTACATCATGCGGCTCATGAGTTTAGTGCCACAAGTGTGGCCATAGTCTTGTATATCTCCTTTTCTCTTAAATTTCAGTGCTAATGTTCTCTTTCTCGAGGCATCAGGCATTTTCTCAGTCCACCTGATGTAATTAAACAGTTCTCAATATATTGATACCTGTTTGCCACAAGCACTTCCATACTTCTGCTGCTATGCCATCAGGACCAAGAGCTGTCTTATTTTTCATGTTGTTCAATGCTTCTGCAACTACTTCTTCTAGGACTGGGGCCATCAGAACCTGGTTTGGTTTTATCATATGGTGTGGTTTTCTTGGATTATCTTCATTCATAAGACATTTAAAGTAATTTCTTTGCTATTTCTTAATCTGATTCTCATTGATTAACATATTTCCACTTTCATCTGTAATAACTTTGATCTCACCAATGTCTTTAGTTCTCTTATTACAGGTCTTTGCCAGTCTATATATTTTTTTCTGACCCTCCTTTGTTTCAAGACAGACACATAAGCCCTCCATGGGCTTAACCTTAGTGGCTGCCATTTCTTACTTTGCTATCTTTTTGTCTTTTTTATGCTCCAGAAAATCTTGCTGTTGAAACATCACTTGCCAAAGTTTAAAACACTTTTTCTTTTCCTTCACCACCTCTCAAACTTTCTCATTGAGGCTTCTGTTTCACCAAGCAGGCTCTTTGCATTCCTTAATTTTGCTTGTAACAGATTTGTATTTTCTATTAACCCTTCTAAAAAGATCTTCTTCAACACTTTTGTTTTAGACTTCTTTCTAACTTTAAGTTTCCACCACTTGGTTTTGTGTACTGTATTGATCCATTTTCTTCTCATGTATGATACGTATTCACAGTCAAGGCCCAGCATTCTGTGTTGAGTTGAAGTACTTTCACCTGGTTTACCTTACCGTTTCTGATGTTCTTCAGCTTAGCTTGATTTATCAGGAAGTAATCTATCAGAACCTTGATACTGCCACTCTGATAGGTAACCAAAAGTTCTTTCTTTTTAGTGAAAAAATATATTAATGACTACCAAATCATGTCTGGGCATAGAACATAAGAACGGCTCTACTGGGTCAGACCAAAGGTTCATCTAGCCCACTATCCTGTCTTCCGACAGTGGCCAGTGCCAGGTACCCCAGAAGGAATGAACAGAACTGGTAATCGTCAAGCGATCCATCCCCTGTCGCTCATCCCCAGCTTCTGGCAAACAGAGGCTAGGGACACCATTCCTGCCCATCCTGGCTCTGAGCTACTGACGGACCTATCCTCCATGAATTTATCTAGTTCTTTTTGAACACTGTTATGGTCTTGGCCTTCACAACATCCTCTGGCAAGGAGTTCCACAGGTTGACTGTGCATTGTATGAAGAAATACTTCCTTTTATTTGTTTTAAACTTGCTGCCTATTAATTTCATTTGGTGACCCCCTAGTTCTTGTGTTATGAGAAGTCGTAAACAACACTTCCTTATCTACTTTCTCTACACCAGTCATGATTTTATAGACCTCAGTCATATCTCCCCTTAGCCATCTCTTTTCCAAGCTGAAAAGTCCCAGTCTTATTAACCTCTCCTCATATGGAAGCCATTCCATATCCCTAATAATTTTTGTTGCCTTTTTCTGAACCTTTTCCAATTCCAATATTTTTTTTTGAGATGGGGCGACCATTACTTTAGATAGTTTCCTATTCCTTGTTCCTGTATCCATGGCTGCCGTGGTACCTTTTGAATCATTTACCATCTCACCCCACATCACCATTAGAATTCGTTCCAGTGATGATTCTTTCATTCTGTATTACTTTCTCTACAAGTGTCAATTTTCCCCCAGAATTCCTCTTTTTCTTGCTTAGCCTTTTTCTTTTATCCTGTTTAATCTGTAGTATCTGCAATTCATTCCCTCCCTTCTCTGAACCCGCCAGTTACAGGGAAGGAAATTGTGTATTGTAATAAAGCTATAGTCAAAACTGTGGGAACAACAATTCTATTCTTTTTGAACAGATTTGTGGTTATCTCCGGACATTCTTTTTGTTGTGTTGACTTATGGAAAAATAATAAAATACCACTAAAAAAAAGTGGTTTCAGTACTGTGGTTACAACTGACCTTCTTTGCAGATCAACTGTACTTTACATGTGGTTTTGATTAAGAACATCTACAAATAAAATGAAGATTTATTTCAACTAATCTAAACTAATTTGTCCCTATGGTCTGCACAAGTCCCTGCATCTGAACTGCAGTTCAGTAACACTTGCATTTTCATAGTGGCACCTTCTGTGGCACACATGAGATGAAAACATGGGGTGATCATTTTTTGCTTTTAACCGCAACAAGCAGTGGACACATGCAATTTCAGAGGGGATATGACAACCATCCCAGAAATTACCGTAAAAAGAACTCTGAAATACATTGACAACACATCTCTGTTTCCTTGGGAGAGTGAGTGGCCACAGTGATGGTGTTAAACAGCTTCTAAGAGCTCCTGTTTTGTATACATTGGCACGTATTTAGCATAGTCCTTTTAGGTATTGTCTATGCTTGTTTAATTGTCTAAGTTATTTGTGTGGGCAAAGGGAGAGAAAAGATCTTCTGGCTGAGGATCTGGACATCAGTGGTCCTCAGGGGATAATACAGTAATGTTATGATGATGTATCACATGCTACTAGTCAATTTCCATAGTTGTTTTTTCAGTGCTGAAAAGCAGCCAAACAGCAGGTTTTGATGTTATAACTGATAACTAAAAAGGGCCTGATTGGCCTTTTCTTATTGGGGCAAAACTCTTTTTGACTTAATTGAGAATTGTCTGTAAGATAAGTAAAATTCTGCCCAAAGTGAGCAAGTCTATATTCTTTCCATGCACTGTCGTGTCAGGTTGCTACCTTAGACATGCATCATAAGCATGTTGAAACTTGGCACCCTGAGACTTAGCATGAGTGTCTCGGTCCGGAGCCCTATTGCCTTAAAATAGCCACCTAAGTTCATCCAACACATTCTCATTGTACTTTTTAGATTTTAATGTATTTTTAAGTAGTGTAGCTTGGTTTATTCCATTTTATGAAGCAGTGTTCCATAGTATCATTATAGGTTTAGGTTTTAAGCCCTCCTGGAATGCAATTCCCTTCCCACCCCCATTTTTTTAAAAATTTTTTTGGAATCATGTCTTAATATACAGATTCACAAGGATTCTTCTGACATTTCCAGGCTCGTGGTATAAGACAAATATGAAAAGATGGGTTGTGTAACATCCGTGGTATTTTGATCTATGGCAGAGCTGATTAGGAAATGTTTTTTCCTGTACCTTTAATATTTCTGAGAATTCAAATTTGGTACTTAATCTGTGAAATAGCACATTAAAATTAGGAACTGACCTGAACCAAACATTCCCAAACTTTGGGAAGTTTAAATTCCAGGTCTGGATCCAGATTTTGTGGTTTATGGCATTTATGGACAATGTAAAATCCCCATACCTGTTTCTTGAGATTGAGCAATGATTTATCAATTCAGTAATCCTTTTGCTTTGATCATTTCCTATATCATGGTTTATGGTTTGTGTGAGGGGTCACAATGTTCTTTGCCTGGTGTGTTTTGCTAATAAATATGGGATAAGTATCCCACATGCGTTGCATTTTTCTTAATCTAATTTCATTTGGTCTAATTTTATGGTGTTTCTTAGGCACCTATTACAGTATTCTTGCCAGCAAGTTAAAGAAGTATGGGCTGGATGAATGGACTATAAGGTGGATAAAAAGATGGCTAGATTGTCGGGCTCAACGAGTAGTGATAAATGGCTCTATGTCTAGTTGGCAGCCGGTATCAAGTGGAGTGCCCCAAGGGTTGGTGCTGGGGCCGGTTTTGTTCAATATCTTCATTAATGATCTGGAGGATGGTGTGGATTGCACCCTCAGCAAGTTTGCAGATGATACTAAACTGGGAGGAGAGGTAGATACGCTGGAGGATACGTGTAGGATACAGAGGGACCTAGACAAATTACAGGATTGGGCCAAAATATATCTGATGAGGTTCAACAAGGACATGTGCAGAGTTCTGCACTTAGGATGGAAGAATCCCATGCACTGCTACAGTCTAGGGACCGAGTGGCTAGGCAGCAGTTCTGCAGAAAAGGACTTACGGGTTACGTTGGACAAGAAGCTGGATATGAGTCAACAATGTGCCCTTGTTGCCAAGAAGGCCAATGGCATTTTGGGCTGTATACATAGGAGCATTGCCAGCAGATTGAGGGATATGATCGCTCCCCTCTATTTGGCATTGGTGAGGCCTCATCTGGAGTACTGTGTCCAGTTTTGGGCCCCAAACTACAAGAAGAATGTAGAAAAATTGGAAAGAATCCAGCAGAGGGCAACAAAAATGATTAGGGGGCTGGAGCACATGATTTATGAGAAGAGGCTGAGGGGACTGGGATTATTTAGTCTGCAGAAGAGAAGAATGAGGGGGGATTTGATAACTGCTTTCAACTACCTGAAAGGGGGTTCCAAAGAGGATGGAGCTAGACTGTTCTTAGAGGTAGGAGATGACAGAACAAGGAGTAATGGTCTCAAGTTGCAGTGTGGGAGGTTTAGGTTGGATATTAGGAAAAACTTTTTCACTAGCAGGGTGGTGAAGCACTGGAATGCGTTACCTTGGGAGGTGGTGGAATCTCCTTCCTTAGAAGTTTTTAAGGTCAGGCTTGACAAAGCCCTGGCTGGGATGATTTAGTTGGGGATTGGTCCTGCTTTGAGCAGGGGGTTGGATTAGATGACCTCCTAAGGTCCCTTCCAACCCTGATATTTTATGATTCTATAGTGTCTCATTGCTGATTTCTGGCATGTTTTCTTCAGTTTGGTCATGTTCTGCATTATTACTTGGGTTGAGTAGTTTTGTGGGTTTTGTGACACAGTTTCTTGGATTTTTTTTTTCAGACTTGGACTGCAATTCACTGTTGTGGAGATGCCAGGATTCTGACAGGAAATGCTGATGGTAGGAAGTCAGTTATGCTGAGAAGCTTTACAGGAATCAATTTCCACCCCCTTCACTCCCCCAACAATAATGAGTGTAAAATGCAGACTCATAATAGTTTGTATGTACTGTGAGAAATATTCTGCAAAAATGACTATATAAAAACAAGATCTTCTAAGACAGAAAATCAGCTTCCTACATGTATGCTAACGCTTGTCTGCTTACTTTAGTGGCAAAAATATGTTTGTATCACTTTCTGCACCTGTTAGCTCTACTGAGCTAATGCAGAGATGAGTGAGTGAGTTAGATTCCCTGCCTTCTCAAATTTCAGTAATAGAATTATTAACTAAGTTCCAATTGTAGGACCAAATTTTGCCCTTGTGTAAATCAGAGCAAAATCTGGTTCCAGGATCTCTGTTACTAGTGATGTGTGAGAAGGAAGGAACCCAGCTTGACTTTCTGATCTCAAGGCGAGTTTGCAAGCCAGATAGAAAAGTCAGTCTTTCTTTAAAACTAAGCAAATTGGATCTAGGGTCATTGTGATGCAATACACTTGGATCGCCACAATCACAGTTTTAGGGTCACTTTTCAGATCCGGGTGCTATCTTAACACCAGCCTGTAGCTCATAGGTAGGTACCCACATCTGTACCTATTAATGCAAAACAATTATTCTTAAGGCTACTGTTTGCTTGCCATTCTCCTTTCCTTACATTGACTTTTTATTATTTTTTATTTGATTTTTTTACTTTGACATCTTTATTTTACCAGGAATTATATGGCACTACATCCTTTTAGATAATTTGATTTATTCTCAGTTAAAAAACCAAAAGCATTCTATAGTTATTCTTTCCCCCAACTTTAAGTATTTGCAATTTTAATGTTTACACTTGCAATTAGTCCTCCTAGATCTCTTTCACATTTAAGCGGATAGATGTGAAAGAATAGAGTTGCCACATAATTCTAAGGGTGAAATTCTAGCTCCATTGGAACCAATGGGAGTTTAGCCATTGACTTCAGTGGGGCCAGGATTTCAAGTGTCTTCATCGGATAATAAACTTTCAAACTCCACAATATGTCATCATCATCATCATGACAGTAACAGAAAACACATTCATTGGGGACCAAAATTGCTTTATATCTGCTTTTTATTTTAGCAATATTCGCAGTTTTGAGGGGCCAGTCTCCCACGTTAAACCCATATCGTGTGAAAAGTAAACATAATTCCACCGAGTGTCTTAAAAAATCAAAAACAATCACACGCACACCAATTTGCAGCATTAGTTCAGCACTTCATTCAGAAACCTAATTTTTTTCAGGACTTCCACTGCTTCGTTTAATTAAGAAACATCACTTCTGGTTTCTGTTATTTTTCAGTGTTTCCATCATTTCATGTGAAAATGCAGGAGGCTTCTATTTTTTAGAAGCCTGTCGGGAGTTCTTAACAAAGGATGCAGGCATGTGAAAGTTTACATATGTAGTTTCCTCAATAAGAGAATACCATAAATGATGTTGAAAACTCCCTGGTGGAAACAATACATCTTTATATGCAGAGAATAGAAATGTAATTGATTGTTTCTTAGCTCAGTACATCTTTTTTTTATATTGCATTTAAAAATGTGTGTTTTACTTTAAACCTGGGACTACAAACTATGAGGAATTTTTATATATAAATCATTAAATGTGTATGGTAGAAGTTCCACCGTTCAGAGATGGAAACATCAGACACACCCATCTGTTAGTCAGATATAGGGAGGGGCCATTATCTATGTGTGTCCAAATGGCTTGGCTATCTTTGTTTCTACCCACTAGAAAACTCTCTAATTAAGCACATCTCTTCTTAACATTCAGCCACTGGATACCCTTCAGGCTAGGCAGGCTAGGTTCTGTCTATCCTGTTTTAAACAGAGGACAAATGTCTGAGTCATTCTTGCTGCTGAGAAGTAGCAAGTGGTTGTTGGCACGTGAGTATGTGCGCACGCACATGCACACATCACTTTTGTCTCACCACTCTTGGAATCACTAATCTTCACTTTTTGAGGTGACTGTCATCTAATCTTGATTTTTAGTGCTGCAGTGTATAAACGTCTTTGTAACCATTTAAAATGCAATTAACGTTGTTAAACTAAGTATTAATAGGGCCCTTATCCCGACATGTTATAACTATTTTTCCTTTTGCTTAGGGCTGTCCTGCTAATAATAGGTTGATCTTTGCCTCAGAGATCTGCTAGTGCTGCAAAGCCAGAGCCTGTGCTGTTTAGGTGGTAAATCATACTATTAAATTACAGTTATTTATTATTCCTCACCTCTTTTATAGGGAGTTTGGAATTAGCATGTATCCACAGAATTTAGCCAGTTTCTCTCCTGAGAATTTCTAGTTGGGTGTTGTGTTGGTTTTGTAATCCAGCCAAATATTAAATTGTTGCTGCTTCATTATAAAATTTAAGGTTTCCTGGCAACACAACCACTTTCTAAATAATTAAAAAAAAATAAGGTGAGGGCAGGTATGTACAGATCAGCTGTTTTCAAACCTTTTAACCTCTACCAAAAAAAAAAAAAAAAAAAGTAAAACATCCACATAGAGTGGGCAAAACCCCCTTTCTTCAATTGAACCATATATTTGATTGAAATATAGGCCACAATTTGGGGCATTTCAATTTTTGGGCACCAAACACAAGACACCTTAAAGAGATCTGATTTTCAGAATATCCTGAGCACTTGATCTCTGGAAATCAGGTCTTTCAAATTGTGCACCCAAAATGACTGGTCAGTTTTGAAAATCCTGTCTCAGACCCCTACTAAATAAGTAGCCTTTTTTTTCAAAAAGCACTGAGCATCCTGTTCCCATTAAACCCTTGAAGTCAGCAAGCGTTGCTGGGTGCTCAGTACTTGTGAAAATCAGGCTTCTTGTATAGGTGCCTAATTATGGACTTAGGCTCCTAATTGTTCAGTTTTGAAAATCTTTGGGACGATTTTTACAAATAATTCCGATGTCTGTGTTCTTTACCCTATCACAAGGAAATAATCAAGCCCATTTTAGTTATGTGATAAGCAGAAGAGAGATTCATTGTGCAGAGAAACATGCGGGCTCTTATAAAAAGCCCTCGCTACTCTCTCAATAGTCACACTGTGAGTTAGGCTGGATATTCCTGTTATATTATCTCTGTCATTAAATGGGTACTAAGGCTCTGAATTTGTAACCTATCCTAGTTATCTTATCTAAAGTGACCTTGTTGCACAGTGAGTAATTTTTTATTTGAATTGTGAGATAGTGTTGTAGTGTTTTTTAGAATGCAGCATTTATGCCAATGAATTATGAGTACTAGAATCTAATCTGTTAGCTTCACTATTATGATTCATGTAGTGGTATGTTCTGTTAAGAAGATCAATAAACATCAGTTAAAAATAAAATTGCTATTAAGAAAGTTGAGAGCTTTAAACCCAATGAGATATTTTGAGCTAACAAAATACGAGACTATTTCCTGAACACTAAACATGTATTTCTAAACATTAGGTGCATGTTAGCAAATTGCAGAATGGGTCTCTGATAACTATGGTTGAGATTTTCAAAACAGACTAAGGGATTTAATTGAATCCTGTTGATTTTCTGCTAAGAAGCAATACACACTAATTTCCTTTTCCAGTATGTAAAATTCTGAAGGAAGCTCACACAAGTCTTAACAATATGCCAATTTAAAAGAGAAACACAGTGCCTGAGAAAAGCAAAGTTCCCTTCCTTTCTCTTGTGACATGAGATGTACAAAGCAAAGGGAGTCAGGAGGAGTAAGAAGAGCAGAGGTCAAAGAAAAAGGCATTTCTCCAAAAGGAGTACCATTTTCAAGGGGATATACCTGCATACAAAGGGCTAGGTGCAAGAGATGCAGCATAGGTTCCTCAGTGTTGGCCACCTCCCACCAAGGAAATTCTGGTTTTCTAATTTGTAGGGCGCGTGAGCTACGTAGGGAAAGCAATTCATGTCACACCTTTAACAGAAATGTGAACTGTTTTTTAGACTATTGATACTATATGCTGGAAACCCATCCACTATTTTTGTAATCAGAGTCGTATGAGAGAACAATTCATGTCATGTGGATGTCTACACGGAAAATCTATACAGTGGTACTACATATGACTGTTTTCCCTTTGCTGCAAAATTCCTGTGGTAACAGTTGACAAATGACTTACCGATATACTTTATCTGTTTGCAGTGTTGTTGTAGCCATATTGGTCCCAGGATATTAGTGTGACAAGGTGGGTAAAGTAATGTATTTTATTGGACCAACTTCTGTTGGTGAAAGAGCCGTGCTTTTGACCTCTTCTTCAGGTCTTTACCTGATTTTTGGGCACAATCATGTATTTAGGCATCAAATAAGTAGCAGGCACAAGAACGAAGACTAAGCTGAGATCCTCTTTAAACTCAGGCCCTACGTGTATATTTTCAAAATGGCCTGCAGTGTGTTACATGTGTAATTCTTTTTGATCTTTACAAAGAATCATGCATTTCATAGCATTGAGCAGTGATTGTTGTGAAAATGTTGAAGGAAGACTGAATCCTGGTCTACACTACATAGTTAGGTCAACATAAGGCAGTTTATGTCGACCTAACTCTGTAAGCATCTACACCAAAATTTAGCTCCTATTGATGTAGCTCGCCTACTGCTCCGACTTAATAACTCCACCTCCGTGAGAGGGGTAGAGCTTAAGGTCATTGCTTACATCGATTGTTGCTGCCTTTAAGAAACCATTTCACAATCGGTGCAAATACTCCTGGAGAGGTCATCTAGTCCAACCCCCTGCTCAAAGCAGGACCAATCCCCAATTTTTGCCCCAGATCCCTAAATGGCCCCCTCAAGGATTGAACTCATAACCCTGGGTTTAGCAGGCCAATGCTCAACCCACTGAGCTATTGCTCCCCTCAAAGCAAAAATGCTTCTTCCCTCTACCTTCTAAAACAGGGGTGGGGAAAATGGCCCACGGGCCACATCTGGCCCGTTGCTTAATTTCATCCAGCCCGCATCAAGTCTTGATGCCCCCCGTGGTGCTGGAGCCACGAGCACCAGCTCACCCACTGTGGGGGGAAAGCCCTGAGTCTCGTTGCCCACTCTGCAAGGCTGGGGCCACGAGCGCTGGCTTGCCCAACCGCAGGCGGGAAGGCCCCAAGCCTTGGCACCCCCTTGTGGGACAGGAGCTGTGAGCGCCGGCTCTCCTCACTGTGGGGGGAAGCCCTGAGCCTCTGCGAGCCCCCAGGCGAATAAGTTGAACATTTTATATTTCTCTCTCTAATAAAAAAACAAACAAAATTAAGTTGCTTTTTACTTGTGTGTGGCCCGCAATTCATTTTTTTCTGTGGGTCAATCACCCATGATAGAAAAAAGGTTCCCCACCCCTGCTCCAAAGCATTCGACCCTGTAATGCGACTTACGGGGATGACCTGTAAGAAGAGTTTGATCTTCATGCCCATTTCAGTCCTTCTGTGATGGCCAACATGAATGCCAACTATGATGTGGTTACTTAGACACTGTGAATTGGATTGAAATTGCAAACTCATTTCACAAAGGTCAGAAAGCAGTCACCAGGAGGTAACAATTTGTGGTCACTATTGATCTCGTTTGATTTGAACTGGTGACCTAGAAATGAAAGGGTCTGTGCAACATGACTGATCTTCTGAGCTATCCGTTTCTCCAATTTTCCAGGATTTTAAAAGTTTTGAGGATGCAATCAAACTGCTTATCATAGAAATTGAGCCATTTTTTGAGTAAAACCACATCCTGTCTTCTCCAGTTACTGTATATCTTGTTTTGACCTTGTTCTTTTGATCTTCATATCCTGCCCCTTTCATAAAGGAAACACAAATGAAATGATATATAGGCTTCTTTTTGTTTCTGTGGCTTTCCACCTCAATCATAAATTTGTTTGTCATGACACAATTGCCACATGAATTCTTTTCCCTGGTGTCTGTGACAAAAATTCAGCTGCAAGCTTTCCTCTGGTCCTTTAACTTTAGTGATAACATGCCTCTATAAATTCACCAATTAGTCTGGGTTTGTGGTCATATATGTCATCGCTTAGAGGTCTGTCGTGGTTAGAGAATATGCCGAGAGTTACCGGGGTTAAACAGTGGAAAGATCTGTTGCAGGGTAGGATGAATTAAGGGTATTCATACAAATGCTTTACTTCTGCACAGAAAGGTTTTCCACTGTATGTCTGTTGAGATTAAATGGAGTTCTCATGATTTTGTCCATATTTATACTCTGATTTATAACTCTTTCTGACACCTTAATATAAATAACCTTTGACAGCATTAAATTCTACTGCTTGCTTTGCTTCCAAGAATATGTCATTCCCCATAGCATTCAACAACACTAATGGGATTTTAGTGAAAACACTCTGACATTATTCCAAGAACCTCTGCCTTTTAGAGGTGTGTTCTGAGTGGGAACAACACAAAAATGTGTCCATTTCAAAGCAATGCTGCTTCAGCTGTGTCATGATTTGGACCACTTTGTCAGAGAGATCTTTTCATGGTTCATCCTTTTGCTCATCCCCTTGGGAATTTTACTCGGCCTATCAACAAAATAGTAATTCTGTCTTTTCAAATGTCCTCCAAGGGGAAAAAAGAAATTGCTCATACTTCTAAAATGTGGGGCTGTAACAGTCATAATAAACCAGTTCCGCTTTTGGAAGGAACAGCACAGCAGATGTTGGAGACATGCCACCAGTCTTTTTTTGTACTTCTGAGCTAACTGGATTGAAATTGAAAAAATTCCTGCCCTTTGCATGGCTTTCCCTTATTGAATTCTCTTTGAGATAAATTAACTATATGTACTATACAGCTACGTGTGAAGGTTTTCTTATTGCACTCATCACCATAGTATCTGGATGGAAACTATACGTGATTCCCGAAGTTTGGCTGTACTCTGAAAAGTAACTGTGTGAAACTGACTCCTCCTTGAGCAACAGGTTAGATTGTCATTGTCCTATATGTTGACTTCTGTGAAAAAAAATCTAATTTTATTACTGTTAGTTAGGGTGGTTTTGCAGTGCTATGGGAGAGTGAGCAGAATTCTTCTGTCTTGAGTATCCTCAGCACCGTTGTTAACTAAGTTCCAGTTTCATGACCACATTACACCCTCTGATAAAGCCATGCTACCCTACTGTCTTTGATGGGGCTGCACGATGTAGAATTTGTCCTGCAGAATTTGTATCCCTCATGCTGGGGTATGATCAAAAAAACAAACAAACCAACCCAATCCCTGACTTGACTTTAAGTTCCATTTTTTGAATTTGCACACTAGCTTGTAAAGCAAACACACTTATTTGTAAATTGAGCAAGTTTGGTATGGACGTCATTGCCAGTCAATAAAAGAGAGACCCCATGCTGCCATTTTTACTGAATCATTTTTTAGAGAACCGCACTGTAATTGAATGAAATCATACCACTATTTCGAAGAATTAGTCACAGACTAATGTTCTTGAAGAGCAGGATGTTTTATCAGTTTCAATCCTCTGCCAATTTACAAGTTCACAAAAACAGAATACAGCTCTCACCCAGTAACTTCCAAATCCAGGTTACCCATTCAGCAGGTATATTAAATGCAAATGCTAAAAATACAGTACCTGTGTATTGTTCTACTTTCATTTTTGTGGGCTTTGACCTATCATTGGGAAATGTGCCAATGAACAGGAAGAAAAAGCTGAGAAGAAAGAATTGAAAAAAATTAAAACATGAATTACAGGGAGAGGAAAGAAGGGAAGAAGAGAGAGGTATCAAGAATGCAGTGTTCTGGTCCACATTCAGCAGTGTCTATATGCTTTGCTGGACCTGGGCCTCAGAGAAAGAATGAAATGTGAGAAATAGTAACTTTGCCACTGGAGAAAATCTTGATCCCAGCACTGGGTCTGAGTTGCTCTGCTGAGGACTTGGCACACGTATTGAAAGAGCTGGAAAGAATCTTGGCCCAAATGATACAGAGTGATTGTGGGTATACTCGGTGGAAGTCAATTTCCAGACACACAAGCTATGTCTACAGTAGTACTTTTGTCAGTAAAACTTTTGTCGCTCAGGGGTGTGAAAAAACACACCCCGACTGACACAATTTACACCGACAGAAATGTTGATGTGGACAGCGCTATGTTGGTGGGAGACACTTTTCTGCCGACATAGCGACCACTGCTCATTGGGGATGGTTTTATCATTCCAACGGGAAAGTTCTCTCCGGTCGGCATAGAATGACTACACGGGAGACCTTACAGCAGCGCAGCTGCATCAATACAGCTGTGCCGCTGTAAGGTCTCCAGTGTAGATATACCCACTGCCATACTGTGAATCAGACCAGCAGTCCGCGTGGTATAGAAGTCTGTGCCTCTGTGGCCAGTACCAGATGTTTCAGAGGGATGTGAAAGAAATCCCCTTAAAGGAATAACCTCTCCAAATAGGAAATATTTTCTTAACCTCCATGAGTTGGTGCTTGGCTTATGTCCTGCAGAATGGGGGTTTACATCCATTCAAAAATAAAAACCTGCATCATATTTAGTGTAACTGTGGATGTTCTCAATCCATATGTAAAGGTAAGCAAGGGAATGATCCCTGTATTGTGGGGAACTTTCCTGGCTTATACACTACCCCAGTGAAGTGGGCTAGCGAAAGGATCTGAGTCCTCATTCCCACTTCCTTTACCCAGAGGCCTGCCTGACCTCAAGGGCTCCTCTTCCACTCTCCTGTGTGGCACAGTCCTCGTAACCCCAACAAGGCTGGGCCCAGGATTCCTGGGGGGCTCGACCCCCAACCCTGCTGTGGTCACCTAGGACAGGGGCTAGGGTGTCCCCACTCTGGGGTACTCTCTCTGCACTGGATGTTTCCCTGACCCACTGACCATTACGTACATACAGTTCAAAGCAAATACACTTTATTAAACAGGAATCAATTTTTAAAAATAAGGGAAAAAATGGGAAAGGTTAAAGGAAAACATGTCACCCCGCTCTGTGGCACGGCGATGTCACAACCAGCGTCTCTGGAATGTAAGGGAAATTCAGTCTGTTCCTCAAAAGTCCCAGGCCTCCTTCTCAGGCCTTGGCTGTGCTGCAGGGATGCAGCGGGTTGGACACTTGCTCTGACGGTGGCCACGTGCTGTCAGGCTCTAGGTGGCAGGACCCTTCTTCCCAGTATTGCCCCCGCCCTGTCGGGGTTACGATCCCCCTCCAAGTCTGGCCTGCAAGGTGTCTTGGCTGGGGGCATTTCCCTGCACTGGGCCCGCTGCCCAGGGTCCCCCTCACTTTCCCCAACTGCTCACCGCACCCAGCTCTGGACTGCTCCAGCTCCACCACTCTGCCTCAGCACAGCTGCTGCTGCTGCTCTGCCTCCAGCTCCCTGGGCTGCTTCTCTGGCCCCTCTGGCTCTGGTTGCTGCAGCTCTGCTCCCAGGAGAGGTCTGCTCTGCAGGCTGGTTCTGTGACTCTGTTCCCAGCACTGAACTGCTTCCTGGGCTGCTTTTCTGGCTCCTGTGGCTGGGACGGCTCTGCTCCCCAGCTCAGCTTGGGCCCTGCTTTCTCCTTAGCTCAGCCCCACTCTGTCTGACCCATGCAATTCCGGCTCACATGGAGGAGGGGACCCCCCTGGCCTTCTGACGCTCTGATTAGCCTGCCCGCCCTGTCAATCAGGCTGACCTGGAGCATTGGCCTCTCTCCATTGTTCCTGGGGACTGTCAGCCTCAGGGTCCTGATTTCCCATTGACCCTTCCCCTCTCTTTTGGTACTGGGAGCTAGCCAACCAAAAAAACCCCACTCAGTTTTAGTAAGGGAACAACAGTCCCCTTACACATATGTAAAGGTATCATCTTTTTTTTTTTGAATTCTACTAAGGTCTTGGTGTCAGTACGATAACCTTGTGACAGTGAGTTCCACAGATTAATTATGAGATGTGCAAAAGAGTATTTATTTTTATCAGTTTTAAATTTGTTGCCTTTAAATTCAATTAAATATACTCATGTTCTGTTCACACAGAAAAACACTGTCAGTGCAGACTTTCGTCTGCTGTCATGTTGTCCATTCTTTTAGTTTTGTCAGCCCCCTCAGAAGATTCTCCTGGTGTTCTTTCATCTGAATTTGGCTAAATAATGTTGAATTATCTGTAAATTTTGCCATTTCATTGTTCATTCCCTTTCTCAGACTAGTAACTACAGCCCAGATTCTGACATCCTCATCTCACATAGAGTAGTATCTTATTCTTTGAGTGGTCTCCATGAAATCAGTAAGACTTTTCAAAGAATAAAGTACTCCTCTGTGAATACACATTAGACTTAGTCTCTGACCCAGTACGGCTGGAGTACATTCCATGGACTTTTCGGTAGCCTTCATGCTGGGAAGACAGGAGGAGCTGTGTAGCTGTGGGTCCTGCCAGCTACTGGCCTGTTTGTACTGCTGTGCAGCGAGCTTATTCAAGGAGAATGGGCCTGAATTTGTCTCCTAAAAATCCATATAAATGTCTGTTTTTGGATTTTGTTTTCCTACATTTTGCTTGTTAAAGGCATTCAGACTTACCCTGGAAAATTCAAAATGGGAAGTGCTTTGTGTGGGTTTTTGCATATTTGTTCATGTAGTGCACTGATGTCAGTATCTTTACCATTCAAAGTTAATTCCAGATGTGTGCCCTTGTTTTTTCCCCCTCTAAATTATGAAATAACATTATTCTTTCCCATTAGTCTTTGGTGATTACATTTTTTAAAATGTCTTTAAATTAGAAACATAATGTGAGACATGCATCAGCCTATGTTAGGAAGGGAGCCGTGTACTGGAAACTTTGACCCTGCAGGAAGCATGTTAGCTTCAACCAGGACTTCACCTTGTTTGACCCTCTTTTCATGAACTTCCTGCCTGTCAGATGCTGTAAACTCAGTTTCCCCAGCTGTTTCATAGCTTAGTGTGTTTTCTATTTCTCAGTCTTTTGTAGATTTGCTAGCACTTCAGGAATGTGAAAAGAGTAAATACACTCATTTTTCCCCTTTTGCAAAACAAAAAAAGGGAGAGTTAGGGTTTAAGTTAGAGAAACTCTTTGCAGTTCTCTAACGGCACTTCTCTAACAGCTCTTTGTCCATTATTCTCCTTCCTTAATTGAGCAGCACATATTACTGCAAGTTGAATGGTAGCTAAAACATTCTAGCATTTTCCTATATCAAGTTTCCACGGGCAAAGGTTCGTTTTTTTTTTTTTATAGAAGTCTTTTCTGATAGAGCTCCAAAAGGTGTGTTGCTTTGATTGCACCTTAGCAAGATCCTGAAGAATTTTACTTGGCTCTTCCTGTGCTCTAGTCCATATTTTTATCTCATATTTTTATTCTACTTTTGCAGTGGGACAGAGGGATCTTGTGTGTTGTTTTAAACAGAATACAGCAAATCTTGTCACAACAGCGATATAGGCACAAGCAGGACCTGAACATATGAAGAATGTTAATTTTTGTGCACTGTACATCTTTAACAAATTAGACAGAGGTCAATTTGGAAACATTATTGTTGTTATATAAAGGCCCCATGGAGCTAAATTCTGTACAGACATATAGTAACACAACAGTGGCTGCAACAATCAGGCTACAATTTAATAAGAGACAAAGGGCAAGTTTATTAAACAGGACGGGTTCTGAGTTGGAGGGTAGTTTTGTTTTTTGTTTAAAAAGCAGTGTAACTTTTAGATGGGATAGAGGCTTCCATAATGGTGGTGGAGTTTTGTTTCTTTAATTGAACAAATCATGTTTAACCTATGCTGGGTTAAACTCTGTATACAAATAAATAAATGAATAGTGGGCCAGATCCTCAGCTGCTGTAAATCTGTTGAAGTGGGGTTTAGATTTACTCCCATCTGAGGATCTGAGACTCTAAGTGTATCGGTGTCTGGTGTTGTGTGCTGTGTCGTTAACACAGGCATGTAGTTTTTGTTGTTTTTTTCCTCCATCCATTACGTACCACTACCCAGCCAAGTATGAGACATACCTGTCCTTCCAATACCTAACCCCTGAATTATAGTTCAGAAATTGCTTACTTGTTGATGTAAAATATATAGCCCAGATTGGCATAACAGATAAAAAATAATACAACTTTCCATTTTACTAATTCCTTTCATCTGAAGAAGTTGGACATTGACTTGAACATGAACAGTATTGGCTCCACAGTGAGTCAGGGACACACCAAGAAACAGAACCTGTGTTTCCTGACACTCACAGTGTGTCTACACTGCAAATTAAGTTGTAATTATAATGTAGTAGGCATACCGCCACTACCTTTAATTTAGCTAGTATGGGACAGTAGTGAAGACATGATGGAGTAGCCCTAAGAATGGATTAGCCCATCAGAGACTCTGTATGTACTTGGGTTGCTAGCCTGCACTGAAGTCTGTGCTGCCACATCTTTACTAGCTATGTTAAATCTAGCACGGGTATGTCTGTCCATGCCACAATCACATTCATGCCGTAGACACCCTCAGTCTGCTGCTCTAACTAGTTTACACCATAGTCACATTTTAACAACCTAAACTTATATTGGGTACTTCATTAATCTCAATAGCTTTAGCATCTTGATGGGCAAATAAATTTATCAATGGAGCCATTTCAAATCAGCCCTGAGAACACCGCTATCTTTAAGTCCAGAGGTCCTCAGGATTCAGCCATACCAATAAGCCAATTTTATTAGCACTCAGAGCCTGATGAATAAAGATATTTAACCCACAGAGGCATAGTTCAGTGGAGTTGCACCGGGGGTGGGTTTGGCCCACTGTGTGGTAAATATTGTCTCCTAAATTTTCTTTCTTTTGCCTCCATATCCTTTGAGGATATGTTTCAGACATTCTTGCTCAATCTTGCTGGCAGTGGCTTGTCCGTGTCAGAGAAACAAGGCATTATGAATTCCACTTGAAGAGCTAGGTAATAAAAGTAGAAGTTTGGCAAGGCCAGGAAAGGAACCATTCCGAAGACTTTCATGTTAGTAGTAGGGAAAACATTTGTACATGCTCATCTTGTATAGCTGGCTTCCTGTACTCTTTGCCACTTAGAAAGTGAAATATGAGTTGACCTTTGAGGAAACATAAATGTAAAGAAAAAATTATACTGGTGACATTTAACATGAACTTCCATTCGAGTCAACGGAAGTCTGTCTGTCCATTAACATCTATGTCATTTAGATCAGGCTGAGATGGAGGAAAATTTGTAAAAATTCATGCATGTGACTTACTTAGGAGCAGGCTGGCCAGAGTGAATTTCATAATTATTACAGACTGAATTACTGACTTCAGGAGAGCTTAAAATTAGGCATTTGCCTAAGTAACTAACTGAATCAGGGCCTCAAGAGGAAGCTACTTTGCGGCTGAATCTAGCTGTACAGATTCTCATGCATGATACTCTGATGCTTTTACATTACTTGTGTCATTTGTTTAGCAGTAGCACCAAACTCACATGTAGGTTTTCAGTGATGTTATCTGACATTGCAGCTTAGTAACTATTATTATCATTATTAAAGCTAGCATTTCTAACAGGATTATGAGAGAGAATCAATTTGATTTTTTTTTTTAAAGAAAGGTCCTGGTACTGTTTCAAAGCATTTCAAAATACTAAGTGTGGGTTATTTTATATGTTACAAATAACTTCTAGCTGTAGGGTAAGGATTATGGCTATATGCTAGTGTTAAACAAAACAAATAAAAAACAGCTTTTCAGATGGGAAGTAGCTTAAGAACCAATTTGCAAACCTTTGTTGCTGTGAGATGATCCAATGGTAGTCAGGAGAGCTGCTTTCAATTCCCTGCTCTGCCACAGAATTCCTGACTTTGGAAAAGGCCTGCGGACTAGTCTTTCTGTCTCATGGTATGTCTGCCCTGCAATAAAAGACCCATGGCACGGCCAAGGCTGGCCTGGGTTGACTCGCAAGGCTCAGCCTGAGGGGCTATAAAATAGCATTGTAGACAGTGAGGGTTGGGCTGAAGCCCAGGCTCTGAGACCTTGCAAGGTGGGAGGGTCCAGGAGCCCAAGCTCTAGCCCAAGCCCCAACATCTACATTTCAATTTTATAGCCTTTTGACCCCAAGTCAGCTCCCCTAGGCTTTGAGTCTCAGGGCCATGGCTTTTTTGTTTGTTTGTTTGTTTGTTTTTCCAAATTACAGTGTAAACATACCCTCCATTCCCCATCTGGAAAATGGGGATAATGGTACTTCCCAATCTCATAGGAATTGTGAGGATCAGTACATTAAGAATTGTGAGGTGCGCAGATATTAGGGTAATGGAGGCCCTATAACAATCTTAGATAGATGGATAAGTAGTTCTGTGGAAGCCCATGAGAATATCCATGTAGATATACACTTAACACTTGAGTTAAGGTATGTGGGAATTGTATGGTTGCATGTATTGTTAATGTTAGATGTTTAAACTCTGAGATATAGCTTCAACAGCCCCCTTCTCTGCAACCTATTATGTTTACGGCCTGCTCATTTAAAGGTACTCAATGTTTTAAAAAAATGTTCACAAATGATGATGGGAAAATACTTTTGCTTGTATTTTTAATTATTTTTATTTACTTTATATGGTTTACAAGATGTACCAGTGTTATTAGTTTCCATGGATGAGTTCTAACAATTTTAATTGCAAAATAAAAAGATTGTAATGAAATTAATGCAACCTAGGACATTTGTAATATTTTACTGTTTACTCGGGACTTTGGCCCTTTTCATCATGAACAGACAATGGCTATTGCTTCAAGCTGGCGTGACACAGTGCTTATCTTAGGACCAGATTGTGCCATGGCAATATGTTTGAGTCATAACTGCAAAGAGCAAGGTGTGGTTGACAAGTTGCCTAAAGGAATTTTGGCTTTTTACACACAGAGGGATTCTGGGATACAGTCTAGTAGCTCTGTAATTGTTAGGTGACACAGACCCTTTAGAAAGCCAACTTATCTGGGTCCTTTAAGATTCCCCCATAAAAAGGGGGGGAATTACAAATGGTTTGGGGCTGGAGTAATAATAATACCTTTTAAATAGTACCTTTCATCAGTAGATCTCAAAGTACTTTACAAAAGAGGTAAGAAGTATCATTGTCCCTATTTTACAGGTGGGAAAACTGAGGCACAAAGATGTGAAATAACTTGTCCCAGCTCACCCAGCCAGGACAGTGACCTAGTCAGAAATAGGCTCTATATCGCCCAAATCACTGAACAGTGCTCCATCCACTGGGCCACGCTGCCGCCTGTGTTGTCGTAGTTCTGCAAGGTAGGGGACACTTCTCAGGGGACAGGGGGCGTGGCCAGAATATTCCTGTTCCCTGGCAATCCATAGAGGCTGAAACGGATTTTTGGGGTGTGCCAGCTGGATATAATTTAAAACACCTCTGAGGCTGCTCTAAGTTTTGCCTGCCCCCACTTGACAGGGAGAATACAAAGGTGGGTTAGATCTCTCTTTGTAACCTACCTCCTTATCTACATTAAGTATGTTTCAGCCGAAATGTCAGCTGCAAAAGAATAATAGTAAAAATGCAAAAGAGAAGTTGGTCTGTTACTGTAGGGAGACAACACTAAGGTACTTTAACTGGCTAGAGCATACCATATACAATTTGTTTTTTTCTACTTTTTTTTTTCTCAAAAAGGGTTGATTTGATGCAGCGCATTGATTATGGAGTGGTTAATGCTCTCACAGGTAAAACTGGATTTGGCTTGAGGATACTGCTAAGAGGATTCTCAGGAAAGAAAAATAGTGCTTTATTGGTGTGCAGTGTTGCCAAGAGGCTATAATAGAGTCCTTATCCAGTCAAAGTTAGGATTCAGAAATGAGCTACATGCTTGACAAACATTTTTTGAAAGGGTGTTAAGTTCAAGTTTGGATAGTTCAAAGCTTGTACAGCTCTGGTTTAAAGAACATTCATTCAAGGTCACTCAGTTTCCTTCAGGCAATCAGACCATTTTCAGGTTTAATCGTCTCTCACATCTTCGTTAAACTTGAAAAATGTTCTAACAGCTATAAAACAGGATGAGGGGTGTGTTTTGGGTTTTTTTGTTTTTGCATGTGTTTTCCAAAATAATTCAGTATGGAAGGAACAATATGTTGACTGTTATCTCTGAGGCCAATTTTATATTTAGACTCTCTGTGAATTAATTTGAGGGAGGAGAGGAAAGCTTGCAACATCCCAATGTGTCCCCTGCAAGACTGAAAAGTTCTTGCCTCAGAGTTTTCTTCAAGATTAGCAACCTTGAGTTTTATTTTTAGCGTCTATTTTTCTTCCTACTGGGAAAGAAAATAAAACATCTTTACCTCTGACTTCAAACATAAATTTGGAGTGAAGAAATTGCTGTAAAAATACTTAATGTGGACTGTTACAATTTATGCTGTTGACTACAAGGGCTATCATGCATAAAATTTTATGAATTTCAATGGCCAGAAAGAACTGGAAATTAACAGATCATATTTAAAAGTTTACTTTCCTATGCAGTGCATATATAGGTGCTTATCTTATGGGTATTAGAGTTACATATATATACCATCTGTGATCGTTAAGTTTGATGAAGTATTTGCATCACAGCCTATTTGTTTCAGCACTCATAACATTATGAAATATTCCTCTATAAGGCTCTCAAACTACTTTGCCTTGTTTCTGCCAGAAAGAGAGGATTTTTGGAAACTTTGGGTAAAAATGGTTCAACCATTTTAGAGTGTGAAGAGAGTGGAAAAAAACCACAATATCCCCATTATTACAATAAAAAAATCTTGTTACCTTTATTTGAACCACTTTGCAGTGGCAACTGCTGGGGTTGAAAGGTGGAACTTGGCAGGGACAAAGACTTGATTGAATAGAAATGTCTTTGGGCTAGATCCTCAGCCGGTCTAAATTGGAGTGGGACTTCAGTGGAGCTGTACCAGTTTATAACAGGTGAGAATCTGACTCAGTGAGTATTTTGGTGAAAATTGGCTGAGGCTTAGTCAAATTATGAGGCCTTAAAACCACACATTGCAAGTGAAGTTAATTTTTAGTAATGATAGTTGCTGGAAATACCATTTACCTCCCAATGTTTGGAAGGTGATATGTTTCACTGACAAATGTGCGGGGATCTGGGATAGGGTTCACCCCATATCAGTCCTGAAGGGTTGGCCCCAAAGGGGCCAACTGACCTTCACAGTTGTACCTGATGAGAGACCCGGGAATTTTTAAATACAGATTGCTGCTGGAGCCCAGCTAGGGGAAAAACTGTGAAAGGATTATAAAGAGGGGAAGTTTGTAGTAGTAGAGGCTTCAGGGAGAGATGGGGAGGAGGAAATCTGGGAGGGGGAGAATAAGGCCTGGGATCTGAGCCCTGAAAGAAGGGTCAAACCCAGAGGAGTCATGGGGAAAGAAAGCCTTAGATGGCAGCATAGGAAGAAACCCAGGGAAACAGCAGCAAGGAGAGGGAGACAGTGTAGACCTTGGCTTCTGGTTATAGGGTCCCTGGGCTCGAACCCATTGTATATATGTTCCCTTATCAGCCACTGGGAAGTGGCTCAGGACTGTTGGAAGTGCAATCTAGACAGCTGGTCTGGTCAGACTTTGATACCCCAGGAGGGCTATATTGTGACCTAGTTAGGGGCTGAGTCTCGAAAAGAGAGCACTGCAGTGATGGAATCAGAGGGGTAGCCATGGTAGTCTGTATCCACAAAAACAATGAGGAATCCGGTGGCACCTTAAAGACTAACAGATTTATTTGGGCATAAACTGATGTGATGGGCGTAATTTGATGTGATGGAGTGACCATCGGTAGGTGGCGCTAGCTGGGAAGAAAGCTACTATGCCACTCCTGGCCTGGAGGAGGTGCTCTTGCGGTGAAGGCAGTCTGTTTCAGGATCCCTTAACTGTATGGGAATGTGCCCATCATTTAAGATGTGCACTGAATAGAAAGCCCTGTCTCATTTATTGTAGTATAGGGCTTTTATGTTCCTGCCTTGTTCTCCGTCCAGTAAAGTCCATATTGATAGTGACTGGGCCAAATTAAGTCTTCTAAGGTATGGGTTCTCAACCTGAGGGTCACAATCCTCCTCCCTTTATTTGTGACTACATGGTAGGTGTCTGGCAACATTTTTCTTTTGTAGCAGATGGCCAGAGTACAGAAAAGGAGTGCAGAGCCTGCAGAGACCTTATTCAGGCAAGATGCATTGGCTTGGACAGCTAACAACTATACTTTTACTGTGGAAAGTTTTTAACAATACTGAAAAATGGAAAGGGTGCGTCTACACAGCCTGCGGCAGTGAGCCTCCAAGCTTGGGTCAACAGACTCGGGCTCACACTAAAAATAGTTGTATAGACGTCCTCTCTTGGAGGAGGGAGGGGTGAGCTTCAGAGCCTGAGTGACAATTTTTCAGTGGCGTGCTCACTCAGTCAGGCAGGGTTCTACAGATTCCTTAGGCTGGGTTAGGTTGTGCCATGCTTACTTACATTGAAAAGTAAATTATTATTACATAAGTAGACATATTGAAGATAGTGGGTATAAATCAGTTTCTGCTGGCTGAAGTGTACTGTAATCTACTTTGTGGGTAAAGTACCCAGTGAGGGTGACAGAATCTCATATTTGATGAGCATTCGGTGAGTCAAGTACTCCACACACTCTGTCAAGTAGACAGTGAATGCGGCACAGCTCCGTAGGTGCCTGAGCTTCATTGACTGTGCCTCTTGCAAGAGTCAGGAGATTCCAATGACTTTTAGGCAAACAGTTTCAGATTAGGTGTGTGTGTATGTTAAAGAAAAATGAAAAAAAAAAAACAAAAACTAGGAAATTCCATTAAAATATAAGTACATTAATGGAGCTACAACTTTTAACATTTTAACATTCAAAGGTCAGGAAATGCCAGCATTAAGGTTGCATTAGCACTTGGGTCAAAAATAAAAGACAATTCAATTTCCATTTGTTTTACTTTTTGAGGTTAAATAATTCCTATTAATTCTGGTAGTGAATTATGCAAAACTCAAAGTGGTTTACAAGAAATCAAATTTTTATAACAAGTGAGCTGTAAATTTATGTGCTGTCTTTAATAGTATCTGGATAAAGCTGACATTTCTTCAATAACTATGTTTTTCATGTTCTCTTGTTTTTCTATATGTGAGTGTGTACTTATTCCAAAGATGTTCCTTTTGAATTTGAAAGGGTAGTTCAGGTTTAGATGGAAGAGTCTAGTAAGTAACTTTTTAAAAGTGGGATAACACTTTCTAGAGCTATGTGACACAACCTGACCTTGAAAGCCATCTGAAATAATTATTTACACTTAATTTTCTTATATACTTATGTCCGTTGAAGATTAGGTTGCATAGAATTTAAATAATGTAAAAATATTGTTTTAAGGAGCAGCATTGATTGCCCTGTGGAACTGTGACATTCCCCAGGGTACAAGGCTGGCTATAACCTAGTGAGGAGGGCTTTAAACTAGGTTCACGGGGGGAAGGAGACCAAAGCCCTGAGGTAAGTGGCCAAGTGGGATACCGGGAGGAAGCATGAGCAGGAGAGCGCAAGGGGGCGGGGCTCCTGCCTCATACTGAGAAAGTGGGATGCTCAGCGAGTTACCTTAAGTGCCTATACACAAATGCAAGAAGCCTGGGAAACAAGCAGGGAGAACAGGAAGTCCTGGCACAGTCAAGGAATTATGATGTGATTGGAATAACAGAGACTTGGTGGGATAACTCACATGACTGGAGTACTGTCATGGGTGGATATAAACTGTTCAGGAAGAACAGGCAGGGCAGAAAAGGTGGGGGAGTTGCACTGCATGTAAGAGAGCAGTATGACTGCACAGAGCTCCGGTATGAAACTGCAGAAAAACCTTTAAAAAAAACAGTCTCTGGATTAAGCTTAGAAGTGTGAGCAACAAGGGTGATGTTGTGGTGGGAGTCTGCTACACACTACCAAACCAGGGGGATGAGGAGGATAAGGTTTTCTTCTGGCAACTAATGGAAGTTACTAGCTCACAGGCCCTGGTTCTCATGGGAGACTTCAATCACCCTGATATCTGCTGGGAGAGCAATACAGCGGTGCACAGACAATCCAAGAAGTTTTTGGAAAGTGTAGGGGACAATTTCCTGGTGCAAGTGCTGGAGGAACCAACTAGGGGCAGAGCTCTTCTTGACCTGTTGCTCACAAACCAGGAAGAATTAGTAGGGGAAGCAAAAGTGGATGGGAACCTGGGAGGCAGTGACCATGAGATGGTCGAGTTCAGGATCCTGACACAAGGAAGAAAGGAGAGCGGCAGAATACGGACCCTGGACTTCAGAAAAGCAGACTTTGACTCCTTCAGGGAACTGATGGGCAGGATACCCTGGGAGAATAACTTGAGGGGGAAAGGAGTCCAGGAGAGCTGGCTGTATTTTAAAGAATCCTTATTGAGATTACAGGAACAAACCATCCCGTTGTGAAGAAAGAATAGTAAATATGGCAGGCGACCAGCTTGGCTTAACAGTGAAATCCTTTCTGATCTTAAACACAAAAAAGAGGCTTACAAGAAGTGGAAGACTGGACAAATGACCAGGGAGGAGTATAAAAATATTGCTCGGGGGTGCAGGAGTGAAATCAGGAAGGCCAAATCACACTTGGAGTTGCAGTTAGCAAGAGATGTTAAGAGTAACAAGAAGAGTTTCTTCAGGTATGTTAGCAACAAGAAGAAAGTCAAGGAAAGTGTGGGCCCCTTACTGAATGAGGGAGGCAACCTAGTGACAGAGGATGTGGAAAAAGCTAATGTACTCAATGCTTTTTTTGCCTCTGTCTTCAGGAACAACGTCAGCTCCCAGACTACGGCACTGGGCAGCACAGCATGGGGAGGAGGGGACCAGTGCTCTGTGGAGAAAGAAGTGGTTCAGGACTATTTAGAAAAGCTGGATAAGCACAAGTCCCTGGGGCCGGATGCACTGCATCCGAGAGTGCTAAAGGAGTTGGCGGATGTGATTGCAGAGCCATTGGCCATTATCTTGAAAAATTGGAACGCGTCCAGTGGAGGGCAACAAAAATAATTAGGGGACTGTTACACATGACTTATGAGGAGAGGCTGAGGGAACTGGGATTATTTAATCTGCAGAAGAGAAGAATGAGGGGGGATTTGATCGCTGCTTTCAACTACCTGAAAGGGGGTTCCAAAGAGGATGGAACTAGTCTGTGGTCAGTGGTAGCAGATGACCAAGGAGTAATGCTCTCAAGTTGCAGTGGGGGGAGGTTTAGGTTGGATATTAGGAAAAACGTTTTCACTGGGAGGGTGGTGAAGCACTGGATTGCATTACCTAGGGAGGTGGTGGAATCTCCTTCCTTTGAGGTTTTTAAGGTCGGCTTAACAAAGCCCTCGCTGGGATGATTTAGTTGGGGATTGGTCCTGCTTTGAGCATGGGGTTGGACTAGATGACCTCCTGAGGTCCCTTCAAACCCTGATATTCTATGATTCTATGATTCGCCATAGACTTCTTGAGTGATGTTGGGCAAATCACTTGATCTTTCTATGTTTCAGCTCCTGCATCTGTAAAATGGGGATGATGATACTTCCCTATTTTATGGAGTGAGGGTAACTTTCCTTACATGTTCAGATACTAGGCTTATAGGGCCATAAAAGTACACGTAGATGAAAGGAACTAGGTGAAATTTTTTAACGAATTATTTTTTTTAAAAAAACATGCATATTTGGATTGACCAAAACATTTTGTGAATTCGTGTTGATTTCAGCTGTTTTGTTTGAAATGGGGGAAAATATTTAAATGAACCATGTAAATTTTTCAGACTAAATTCACAAGGGGATTTAGTCATTCTCAGAAGCAGTGGTGGTGAGAGTAATCCCCATATATATCCAATAGCCTAATGATTAGAGCACTCACCTGGGATGTGGGAGACCTAGATTCAAATTTTTACTTTGTAGAAGGAATTTCAAGCTAGGTTTCTCCCCTCCCAGGTGAGTCCCTTCCCCCTGGCTTTGGGGTACTCTGGAGTAGGTTTGTCTCAGTCTTTCTTGTTGAAGCTTCTTCACGTTGTATAAAATACTTGAATAGTCACTGGGCCAGAGAATGAGTGGAAATGACTATATAACCTGGCAGTTAGGACATTCACTTGGTAGAGGGGACATCCAGGTTCCAGTTCCTGACCCAGAGTGAGGGATTCAAATCTGGGTATCCAACATCCCAGATGAGTGCTTAACCACTGAGTCCTTGGGTATTAGGGGGAGAGCACATCCCCCCTTCTCCGTTTTTGTGAATCTAACCCTTCGTTTATTTTAAATAAAAGCAAAAAAAGATTTTTAAAATACATTTTGTTTAACCCAAAATGAAAAATTTTCAACTTTTCTGTTTGCTGAACATTTAAAAAAATGTTGGTTTCTGTTCAATCTGCACTGATTTTTTTTTAGCATTTCAGAACTGCCAGTGAACACTCTCCCCCCATCCCAATGAGTATTCACAGAGCTCTATCGATGGAACTTCAATTCCAAATAACCTAGAAAGGGCTTAAGTCAGACTATACATTCACAGTACTCATATTATATACAATAGAACCACATTTAGCACCTAGTCCAGCTCCCATTGCAGTTAAAGGAATTTTCCTATTTGATTTCAGAGTGGGCTTGATCAGGTCCAAAATAAAATTGGATATAGTGAAGTTCCCTTTGAAGTGAAGTAGGGTGAAAGTCCATAACTGATTTGGTGCCATGCAGTGCAAATGGCAAGTTTTGTGATACTGACCCACTTCTGACAGTAAAATATTTCAATGGGGGTGGGGGGGGGGGAGGTAATTCCTTCATTATAAGAATGCTACAATATAAGACAAATAATTTAAAAAAAAATTTAAGTGTGAAAATAGAAAACATAGGTATGTTTTCTTCTCTCCTTTCCCAAATACCAACTTTTTATTACCATAGTTTACTAGTTAATTATCTGCAAATGCGTGTCTGTGTTAAGATGTGAGGACAAAGTTTACTCCTGCTGTAGGTGGGCATGTCTCCCAATGGTATCAATGGGAGTTGGACTGTTTCATGTTGGGGTGGATTTGTCCATTATGTCATTTCATGAGTGATGCAGGTGCAATGACTTCATTTTAATTTTTTTCTGTCAGTTGTTTTATATGCCCCTCCCCTCAATTGTTTAAAAATATGGACTTATTTTTATTCTTTTATTGACTTGTGTGTATCAGGGAGGGAGGGAGGGAGTCTCTGGAGAGTTATGGATGGGGAGAGGGTTATGACTTGAGGAACCGCAAAGAGCATTTAGGGCCAGATTTGATCCTTATTCTCGGTAAATAGTGCCTGTGTCACATGCTTATACAGGGGAGTGCCAGCTTATAATGCAAGACCCTTGACTAGGTCAGCAGCAGCAAGGATTAAACTTGAGTTCTTGGGAAACAAAAATATGAGTGTCCCTTGTGGAGCTAAATGACAACAGGCTTTTTGCTCACTGACAGTAGTATCTTCATGGAACTTTCTGGTTCACCACTAGAGGAGGACAGTGAGCCCTATTTTATGGCCCTAATTCTGCACCATTTAAGTCAATGGGAACTTTGGCTTCAATAGGTACAGGATCAGATCTATAGAAATGTGGGTTACGTGACTCCACAAGTGGTCCCAATGTCGTCAATAATGGAATGAATTATCATTCAGCATGAAGCAGGTATCACAATCTAGCCCAGGGTAGATTACATAGGGTATTTGATGTTTAAATAAACAAATCCAGCAATATATTACTTATTGGCAAATCTCTTAACTTGTAAACAATTCAAGCAAAGAGCAGAATAATAAATGTTAGGGCTGGTCTAAACTGAAAACTTATATTGCCATAGCCACATATCTCAAGGGGATGAAAAATCCACACCTCTGAGAGATGTAGCTATGTTGACCTAACCCCCTGGTGGTAGACAATCCTTCCGTCAACCTGGCTACTGCCTCTTGGAGAGGTGGATTAACTACAGTGATGGGAGAACCCCTCCCATCCCTACGATGGGTGTCTACGCTGAAGAGCTACAGTGGCACAACTGCACTGCTGCAGCGGTGATGCTACAATATATTTTAAGTGTCGACATAACCTTAGTTATTTTCTGCCCCCATATCTTCATTGGGTACGGTACAAATTAGTAATAACCAGTTTTAGAGCCATGTTTTAATCAATGGCTGCTGCTTGTTATTTCCTCATTCCTGAAAATTGCGTTAAAAATGTTCATTATTACTTAATGAAAAATCTGGTGTGCAATTTTAAATACATATTTGTAATTTACTCTGTTAATGACTTAGAATGAACAGTATCCATACAGATAATTCTTGTAATTTACTTTTTACTTTTACTTTTATTATTATTTATTTGTATCATGTTAGGCCTAGTGGCCCCAGCTAATATAGGGATTGTACTAGAGCCTGGAAATAAGCACAGTAAGGGTATGTCTACACTACGAAATTAGGTCGATTTTATAGAAGTCGACTTTTAGAAATCAGTTTTATACAGTTGATTGCGTATCTCCACACTAAGTACATTAAGTCAGCAGAGTGCGTCCTCACTATCGTGGCTAGCATCAACTTACAGAGCGGTGCACTGTGGGTGGCTATCCCACAGTTCCCGCAGTGTCTACCACACATTGGAATTCTGCGTTAAGCTCCCAATGCCTGATAGGGCAAAAACATTGTCGTGGGTGGTTTGGGGTACATGTTGTTAGTTGCCTCTCCCTCCGTGAAAGCAATGGCAGACAATCGTTTCACGCCTTTTTTCCATGCAGACGCCACACCATGGCAAGCATGAAGCCCGCTCAGCTCAGCTCACCGTCACTGCTGCTATTGTGTCCTGGGTGCTGCTGTCAGCAGATGGTGCAGTACGACTGCTAACCGTCGTCACCCACCGCTTCCACTGAAACTCTGCTCCCCTGCTCTCCTGGTGCCATGAATCCACCTTGCAGGTCCTCTTGTCGTTCTGTATAAATATTTGTTCTCATGGCATCTGTTATCATCCACCGCTTCTGCTGCAACTCTGCTCTCCTGCAGATGCCGTACCACGGCAAGCATGGAGCCCGCTCAGCTCACCGCTGCTGTTGTGAGCATTGTAAACACCTCGCACATTATCCTGGAGTATATGCAGAACTGGGCTAAGAGACACCAGCATGAGGATGATGTTGATGAGGAAATGGACACAGACGTTCCTGAAAGCATGGACTGTGGCAATTGGGACATCATAGTGGCAGTGGGGCTGGCTGATACAGTGGAACGCTGATTCTGGGCCTGGCAAACAAGCACAGACTGGTGGGACCACATAGTGTTGCAGGTATGGGATTATTCACTGTGGCTGCAAAACTTTTGCATGCGTAAGGCCACTTTCCTGGAACTCTGTGAGTTGCTGTCCCCCTCCCTGAAGCTCAGGAATACCAAGATGAGAGCTGCCCTGACAGTTGAGAAGTGAGTGGCGATAGCCCTGTGGAAGCTTGCAACGCCAGACAGCTACCAGTCAGTCGGGAATCAATTTGGAATGGGCAAATCTACTGTGGGGGCTGTTGTGATCCAAGTAGCCAATGCAATCATTGAAGTTCTGTTACCAAGGGTAGTGACTCTGGGAAATGTGCAGGATATAGTGGATGGCTTTGCTGCAGTGGGTTTCCCTAACTGTGGAGGGCAATAGATGGAACGTATATCCCTATCTTGGCACCGGACCACCTTGCCAACCAATACGTAAACCGTAAGGGTTACTTCTCAATGGTGCTGCAAGCACTGGTGGATCACAAAGGACGTTTCACTGACATCAATGTGGGATGGCCGGGGAAGGTGCATGGCACTCGCATCTTTAGGAACTCCGAGCTGTTCGAGCAGCTGCAAGAAGGGACTTACTTCCCAGACCAGAAAATTACTGTTGGGGATGTTGAAATGCCAATAGTTATCCTTGGGGACCCAGCCTACCCCTTACTCCCATGGCTCATGAAGCCATACACAGGCAGTCTGGACAGTAGTAAGGAGCAGTTCAGCTGTAGGCTGAGCAAGTGCAGAATGGTGGTAGAATGTGCCTTTGGATGTTTAAAAGCTCGCTGGCGCTGTTTGCTCACTAGGTCAGACCTCAGCGCAACCAACATTCCCATTGTTATTGCTGCTTACTGTGTGCTCCATAATATCTGTGAGAGTAAGGGGGAGATGTTTATGGTGGGGTGGGAGGTTGAGGCAAATCTCCTAGCATCCGATTTTGAGCAGCCAGACACCAGGGTGATTAGAAGAGCACATCAAGGCGCGCTGCACATCAGAGAGACTTTGAAAACCAGTTTCATGACTGGCCAGGCTTCGATGTGACAGTTGTGGGTATTTCTCCTTGATGCAAACCCACCCCCTTTGTTGATTTTAATTCCCTGTAAGCAACCACCCTCCCCCTTCAAAATAAAGTAACTATTGTTTTGAAACCATGCATTCTTTCTTTATTAATTAAAAAAAAAGGTGAAAACTGACAAGGTAGCCTGGGTGGGGTGGGGGAGGAGGGAAGGACAAGGCCACATTGCTTATTGTAGCCACACTAAAAATCAAACTGTTTGAATGACAGCCTTCTGTTGCCTCGGCCATCCTCTGGAGTGGAGTGGCTAGGTGCCCAGAGCCTCTCCCCCTCCCGCCGCGTTCTTGGGCGTCTGGGTGAGGAGGATATGGAACTTGGGGAGGAGGTCAAGCGCTTGTACAATGGATGCAGCAAGGGTCTATGCTCTTGTTGGCTTTCCTGCAGCTGCACCAGTAGCTTCATCATGTCCGTTTGCTCCCCCATTAGCCTTAGCATTACCTCCTGCCCCCGCTCTTCGCACTCTTGCCTCTGCTTTTCGCACTCACTTAATGCTTTCCTAGCCTCTAACACTGAATGCCTCCATGCATTCAGCTGTGCCCTATCAGTGCAGGAGGACTGCATGAGCTCAGAAAACATGTCATCATGAGTGTGTTTTTTTCGCCTTCTAATCTGTGATAACCTCAGGGATGGAGATGATAGCGGGAGCGTAGAAACATTTGCACTTGGGCGAAGACAAAAAGGGAGAATAAAATTTAAAATGATACATTTCTGAGAACAAAAGGGAGACTCTTTCACAGTGAATCAAGCAATTCACAGCAGACAGCACATGTGCTTTAGGTACAAGGTCACATTTTGCCTTTTATATTGAGTGCCTGCCAGTATGGTGACACATCATACACGGCTGGGCAACAGAATTCAGTTTCCATGCACCCATGGTAAGGCAAAGGGTATGCAGGGTTGGCTTCTTACGTATAACATGTGGGAATGGTTTCAAACTGCAGTGCCATCCTTTCCCATAGCAAGCAATGGGTTGGGTTTCACATTTAAAAGGAGAAGCTGCGGTTTTTGGGTGGATGTGCAGCACACACCTCCCCGCATCCCACAGCGTGGCTATTCTCCGGGATGATCCCTTTTAGCCAAGCGCAAACAGCCCAGCATGAACAGGGTCCTTTTACTGTTCTCTTACAAAAATTCCCCTATTTCAACCAGGTGACCATGAAGGATATCACTCTCCTGAGGCTAACGCAGAAAGATATAGACCGAATGTTGCTTGAATGCGACCAAAACCCAGGACCATTTGCTGCCATGCTTTGTGCTGTAAAGATTCCAGAATACTTTCAGAGTACCTCCAGGAGAGCTTCATGGACATGTCCCTGGAGGATTCCCGCTCCATCCCCAGACATGTGAACAGACTTTTCCAGTAGCTGTATTGGCCATGAATGCATCCCAATTCTTCAGGGCAAATCAAACATTAAACACTGTTGCTTTTAAACCCTGTATTGTAGTTACAAATGTGCACTCACCAGAGGAGCCTTCTCCAGCTTCAAGGTCGGGGATCCTGCCTTTGGAGGGTATTGGCTCCAGGGTGATGAAAAGGTCCTGGCTGCCGGGGAGAACGGATTCACCGCTTGCCTGCTGCGCATTCTCATCCTCATCCTCATCCTCCTCCCTGTTGCGTGAGACTCCCCCCTGGCAGGTATCCACAGACAGTGGTGGGGTAGTGATAGGGTCCCCTCCTAGAATGCTATGCAGCTGATCATAGAAGTGGCACGTATGGGGCTCTGACCCGGAGTGACCATTTGCCTCCTTTGTCTTTTGGTAGGCTTGCCTGAGCTCCTTAACTTTCACATGACACTGCTGTGTGTCCCTGTTGTAGCCTCTCTCCAACATGCCCTGTGAGATTTTCGCAAATAGATTTGCATTTCTTCTTTTTGTTCGGAGTTCTGCCTGCACAGATGCTTCTCCCCATCCAGATCCAGTGTCTCCCTTTCGGTCCATGCTGGAGCTTGTTTGCGATTCTGGGGGGACTGCGTGGTCACTTTGCTGCTGCGTTCGCCATGCTGACCAAACAGGAAATGAAATTCAAAAGTTCCCAGGGCTTTTCCTGTGTACCTGGCTAGTGCATCGGAGTTCAAAGCGCTTTCCAGAGCGGTCACAATGGAGCTCCAGGAGGCCAATACTGTCAATTTGCATCTGCACTACCCCAAAGTCGACCCAGCAAAGTCGATTTTAGCGCTACTCCCCTCTCCGGGGAGGAGTACAGAAGTCGATTTTAAGAGTCCTTTAAGTTGACGGAATGGGGTTAGCGACCTAACGCGGCTAAATTTGACCTAAGCCCGTAGTGTAGATGAGGCCTAAGAGACCGTTCTTTCCCAGGAGATTTTACATTGTAATTAGACAAAGGGTGGGAGAAAGGAAGGATTATTACTCCCATTTTCTAGATGGGTAACTGAGTGATTACGTGACTCGCCAAAGGCTCCATAGGAAGTCTGAGGTAGAGCCTGGAATAGAATTTAGATTTCCTGGGTCCCAGTCCACTGCTTTAACTGCAATGCTGCCCTCCTTCTCTGCATCACCCTTCTCAGTCACATTGTGTTTAATGTCACTAATCCACAGCCATCACTCTAGCAGCATATCTCTTCCAGCCTTAATATCTCTGCTGCCAGATAAAACCTTTAGTTAGCACAATGGGGGAGGCGGGCTTTCTTTTTTTCCTGGTTTTAGCAAGCTCAATTTAAGGGTGAGGGGGGGTGTGTGTGTATTACGAGAACTGATGAAGAGAAAGCAGAAGCAATGAAAGACAGGAGATTTCTTAATAACTTAATAGGTACACTTTGTACTTTTCTTTCTCAACAACAGTGAGAATTAACATTTGTATCACATCATAAAAATAGAAATGCTTTAGCTCCTGGCCTCGTATTACGAATTTAATGAGCTACTTCAAACATCAATTCTCTGAACTGATGGAACAGATATAAACTCTATGCCTGATCCTGCAAACCTTACTCATGTGCTTTAATTCAGCAAAATGGCAAGGTCATGCAGTGAGATCAAAGAAAACCATAAGGTATGAGTGGCTCTCTGAAGAGAAGAACAAGGGTGTGGACACTGAAGTCCTGAGGGAGGAACTTTAGAAGCAGCCAAGCCTGGGAAGGTTTGTGCTGATATTCATCTTACTATTTTTTTCTTTGTTATTAAAGCCAAATCCCTGGAAATGGATGCATTTTGCTTTACGTAGTCTGTGGACTATTTTTAGAGCAGATTAAGCAAGTCACTTACTCAAAATCTGATTCAATTCAATGGAAGTTTTGCATAGGTAAAGTTTTCAGGACTGGGCCTTCTATTAGAAAGTTTCTATAATTCTCTGCATATAATCCATATATTAGTATTGTGTTTTATAGATCCAAATAGTCAAAAGTGTTAGCTAATTCTAAGTGTCCCAGTTTTTGGTAGTCCAGCTTGAGACACTTGAGGCCTGATTTTCAAAATTGCTGAGCAACCTTCAATTGGACTTGTGGGTGCTCTGCAACTTGGAAAATTGAGGCCTAGGTTTCCTAGGCTACCAAATACTGAGGCATCTATAATTAAAGGCCACTTCTGACAATTTGGGATTAAATGTACAACATCTTTTCATGTCTTTGTAATGGAATATACAAGCCCAATATTGGGTGGGATGATGTAGCCTTGCCCTGTCATACCTGAGAGAGATGTCAGACTTGGAGGGAGGAGCTTAAAAGGGCTTCAGTTCAGCTAAGGGCAGACCGGGGAGGAGGGCAGACCTTTAGCCTCAGCTCCTGGAGAGAAAGCTGGCTGACGGCAGGAGGTCCTCAGATGTCCACTGCCTGATGGACCCACCCCAAAGGAAGAGATGGCCTGATGTTGACGCATCTTGATGGGAGACTATTCCTCTTTGTTACTTGCCAACTCAATTTAGGGCCACAGCCTGACAAGGCTCCCAGAGGAAGAGAGCTTTAACCCAGTTTAGGGATGATTCATTGTGTTAATTCCCCTTTTGTTCTGTTCATCGACATCCTTGGAAGGAGCAAACTATGCAGGCCTAGCCAGAGGCTGAGTCTCTTAGGACTGGAACTGGAGTGGGAGTCTGGAGGCCTTAAGGAAGGAATTCTGGTGACAGTCTTATAAACCTATGGAAGTATGTCAGAAGACACCCCTAAACAAATTTCAGTGAAAGTTTATGGAGAAAAGTGCTAGTTTGGGGTATACAAAGCTAGAATAGACAAAATATATCCTTGAAGTCTAGGAAAGAAACGTGAACAGTGGTATGCGGTGAAGTCCATTATCTTTTATTTCGTCTTTCTTCTTTTCCTTAAAAAAAAAAGTAGTGACAAGATCAAGAGCCATTCTACAACTAATTTGAATAAAACAAACTTATATGAGCTGACATTAGCTGTTCTCCTCCAATATTACTCAAAATAATATTTCATTTAATTTTACTATTAACCTCTATAGGTTTGTTTGGTGCTTTACAGAGAAATAAATGGCAGGTCATTATTCAAGAACAATACATTCTAAGGTGGAAGGTCAATATTTTTCAAATGTGGATATTGTAAATTGGCACCTAAATCTATATTTAGGTGCCAAAATGGGTGGCCTGACTTTCAGAGGTTCTGTGCCCCCTAAGCTCCCATTGACCTCTGGGAACCAGATTACATTTATAGGTACTTAACTTTACACACCTACATTTGAAAATGTTGGCCCAAATTCAATGGCAAAACTCACACTAAATTCAGCAAGAGTAGGATTAAAGCCTAAATTACATAACACAGCAAGAGATGACAATAAACAAATGATGAGGGAGGGGGGTGTTGAGGAGATATCGAAGGACAACCATGAAAGATCATGAGATATTCTTAAAGTTATGTACATATTTTGTCATTTCCTTTTTGTATTTTGTTTTAAACTGAATTAATTTAGGCTCCAGTTCTGCCCTCAATACTCATAGATTCATAGATTCATAGATATTTAGGTCAGAAGGGACCATTATGATCATCTAGTCTGACCTCCTGCACAACGCAGGCCACAGAATTTCACCCACCACTCCTACAAAAAAACCTCACACCTATATCTGTGCTATTGAAGTCCTCAAATTGTAGTTTAAAGACCTCAAGGAGCAGAGAATCCTCCAGCAAGTGACCCGTGCCCCATGCTACAGAGGAAGGCGAAAAACCTCCAGGGCCTCTTCCAATCTGCCCTGGAGGAAAATTCCTTCCCGACCCCAAATATGGCGATCAGCTAAACCCTGAGCATATGGGCAAGATTCATCAGCGAGATACTACAGAAAATTCTTTCCCGGGTAACTTGGATCTTACCCCATCTAAAACCCATCACAGGCCATTGGGCCTATTTACCATGAATATTTAATTACCAAAACCATGTTATCCCATCATACCATCTCCTCCATAAACTTATCGAGTTTAATCTTAAAGCAAGATAGATCTTTTGCCCCCACTACTTCCCTCGGAAGGCTATTCCAAAACTTCACTCCTCTGATGGTTAGAAACCTTCGTCTAATTTCTAATCTAAATTTCCTAGTGGCCAGTTTAGTATAGTACCAAATGGTGCAAGTAGTCTTTTGAAATCAGTGAAACGACTTCACACTGAGATAGTATTTGACTTGAGTAGCTCAGCAAGTGTGAGAGTAGCCAAATCAGACCTTTAATATACAACGGTTCGCAGCTAGTGTGCCAAATAGGTGATTTGGAAAATAGGGTAACTTAGATTTCTTTACACTAATGGAGACTCTCTTTGGCTAGGTCTACACTACAGCCTATGTTGGCAGAATTTGTGGTCTCTTCAGGATGTGAATATTCCAGCCTCCTGAATCACATAAGCATTTGTTTACACAGAACTGTGTTGGCAGCAGAGCTTCCCCCAACAACATAGCTTATGCTGCTAGTGGAGGTGGGGGGGGGGGGTTATGCCGATGGGAGAGCAACATTTTATGGAGTGGAAGTTCCCATAAAGTATGGCTACTGGGATTGGCTCTGGGTATGATCCATGCACAGTTTAAACTTGTCAAACGAAGTACTTGTTTGATAGATGGAATATTGAAAATACAATACAAAATAGCAGCAAAAGTAGGTATCAATCGACCCCCCCCCCCACATTATTGAAGCATGGAAATAAACTGTTCTATGTGACACTGATGACTGAGAAATTTCCCCTGGTTCACTTTTCTTCAGTTTCTTTGAAGTAGATATTGCATCTCTGTTTCATGTCACAATCTCATGGAAAAAGTGATTAAGGAAGGTAAACAATTTTATAAACTATAATGTAGTCGCCCCCTGACTTCCTATTTGTTTGTGTGTAGTTTTTTCCCTCTTTCTCTTTCACGCTTTTGCATTTAGCTATCAATGTCTCCCAGAGACAGCCCTGTTCTTTCTGGGCCTTTGTCACTTGTTAGATTTTCTGCCAGCACTTGGTGCGGCTGAGCAGAAATGCAGCTTCAAAATGTCAGACCAAAATTCTTCCTACAGAAATGAAGCATTTCATGTGGTATAGTATACCGAGTCAATGAGACCTTGGAGTGCTGGACGTTTGCTTTACGCTTTTAATTGAATGAAATTAAAAGCAGATTATTAACATTTCCAATAAAAAGAAAGCATGATGAGTGACGCATCAATGACTGTAAATTTTCCCTTTTCCAGATCATTGCCCTTTTAAACAGGCCGGCCTGCCTGTAGATATTGGCATCAGGCAATTTTCATTAGTCTACAGGTGCCTCTTTACTGCTTGGAAGTGCTGTGTCAGGCATACAGATGGTCAAAGCCATGACTTCCCGGATTCAGCAAACAGCCCTTTCAATTACCGTTGTTGTGTTTTTGCTGTGCTTTTCAGGTTCTTTGAATTTGGATTCATGTTGCTAGCTGTTTCCTGTAAAATGTGGTCATGAACCACAGGGTGGCATGAGAGGGTTTTATTTGTTCTTCGTTCTTTAGCATGAAAGGACCTGTTTTCCAATTTAACTAAAAACACTGTCCAGACTGATGTCACTTGATTCATATATGTTCTAATTCAGCATAACACATCCCATTGATGTAACTAAAAATAAACACATTTCTAAGTGCTTTAAAGAATTGGGGCCACAGATTATTCAAAAAGAAATTCTTAAATTATCATATTCCATAAATTGACATAGACAGGAGTAAATTTTTTTAATATGAAGAGGCAGAGGTTTGGGGATGAGTGTTGCTAAACGGTAATATGCACTGGAGTTTTGTTAATTCCAAGGCTCTGAAAGTCAGACGAGGGAATAAAATATTTCTAGTTGAACGAGTTTTCAGGAGCATAGACAACTTCTTTTATCTTGGGGGGGGGTTAGACATAAAATAAAAGCTGCAGAATATCACTTCAATGAGTATGTAACCACTGTCTGCTCGGTGTGGCACTGTCTCCCTCTAGTGGTGTCCAGGCCACCTAGATATTGGTGAGTTTGCTACAGCCTCTGCTAAGACAGATGTCTTTTAGCTCAGGCAGTAAAGGCTCAGGTGTTAAGCTTAAGAGGTCCCTTGTATGATCCCTGCTGCTGACAATCCTGCAAGCCAGTGTCCATATTACAAGTAGTTTTGTACCATAATTAAATTTGTCCACATTTAATAAAGTGAGATAAACAAGTTTCTGTTCCAAAATCACTGTTTCTTATATTTATTAATGCAATCCCCAAATTATGTTTGGGGTTGAGGTAAAGCCCCCCGGTGCCCAGTTGTCTATGCTCATGGTTATCAAGTTGTTTACTAGGTAGCTCTTGTACCCTTTATTCTGTTCAGGTTCTTACAACATGCCCATTACTCTGGTATAATATCACCTTCTAATAGGAGGGAGTACTAATTAAAGTCACTGGTTGCACTTTGTATTAC
Organism: Chelonia mydas; assembly: GCF_015237465.2. Classification (NCBI taxonomy): domain Eukaryota; kingdom Metazoa; phylum Chordata; order Testudines; family Cheloniidae; genus Chelonia; species Chelonia mydas. The sequence goes on from NC_057850.1 coordinate 163,594,547, forward strand.
AATATAGATTGGTAAACTCTTTTGGGCAGGGATTGTCATATGCTGCATATACAGCACCTAGTGCAATTATATAGATTCAATAAAATCAGTGACATGTTAACTATGGTTGTATGACCAGTGCTGCGTTATATAGAGATACAGACATAAACACACGTTCAGTGGTCCTTAAAAGAAAATCTACTGTAAAACCAATAATTCTTTGGAATTGATTGTTTCACTGAGCTTAACAAGTATGTGGAATTGTGACCCTGTTTTTATTTTCATTCTTGCAAAACAGAGACTATCCTATACTAATCATTAAAAAGAGCAGTATCCCTAATAGATGCCAGTAAGATTAGTCTAATGATGGATCATGGTTTTATGCATAATCCCTTCTATTTAGCAACCCCATAATTCTAGAATAAGGGGTCACTGGATGAAGAAATTTGAACAAATTAAGAGAGAGATTCGTTTACATGGATATAATCAATGTGTGGAGTTCACTGGTTCAGGAAAATAAAAACAAACCCTGGCTGCCATTTCTGAGTTATATGATTCAGAAACAAATACATACAGTAGAAATACATGCAATAGAAAATATTCATTGTCTTACTCAAAAACAGCTGAGCTTTGCAATGTAGCATATATAGTGCTCAGTCGCAAATCAAACTTCAGGATTCAGCTTGCAAGACTCCTTGATTAAGTAAATTCGAAGGTACATGCACACTTCTAGTGGCTAAGTGACATTCCCAAGGCTATGTAACAAATAAATGATTATTGACCAGGGTCTGAGTACTGCAATTCATTATGCCCAGGAATGGAGCAGCTGACCCTGGAAAGTTCCAGGGGGTTGAGAATGCAGCAGTCCAACACAGGCCATGAAGAGTAGATTACCATTAACTCTGCTGTCTGCACTGCCTCTCCTCTGACTGCACATATCAAATGCATAGTTTAGATCCTGTTGTTCACGACCTTCAATGGGAATCCTACATGAGTGTTTTTCACCCCCCCCCCCACCTTCCCTGAGAGTGTGACATTCCCTGATAACCACAGTATATTCTATGATTCCTCTGGAACAAAAGAGCTATCAATGGGTGCAGGGTTTTCTTGGCAGCTGTGGAACTCACATCTGCTGGAGATTAGGATTACTGCAAACTTCAGAGCAAAATGCAAACCTCGCTACTTCATCTCAGCTTTCCCACAATAGTAAAGAAACAAGCAAAAAGTCCTATCACAGAGGAAGGGGAAAAAGATGTTCACATGGAATATTGAAGGTACTCAGCTGGTGGTGTGCATGGGATAGGTAGGCAGCTTAGACAGAACAAGTGAATGTCAGAACAGGAAATAGAGCCTAACAGTAATAGGGACAGTAGCTGTTATTAGAACTCTGAACCTTTGGACTGTAAAATCAAAATCAGGAGAAACTCATTTGGCTTCATGTTTTGCGGATGAATTCTTCTAAAAAACAACTCAGGCTAGCCCAAAAGGAGCCCTTTATTACCCCCTTTCTCTACAACCTCCTTCTCAATGCTGTTTTTCCCCTTATCTAATGCTGTCTGACCCCTCTTGTCCAGCTCTGGTGTCTTTAGGGGCTTATGGCTTGCCTGCTCTTTCCATGACCTTTTTGGTGTCTGGTATGGCTTTTTCCTCTGATATTTCTAGTGTCATTTGGGTGTGGAAAGCCTGCTCCCTATCTGCAGTAGTGTGACTTGGAAATGTTTTTCGAGGCTGCTGCTCTTTCTCTCCCTTCATGGCTGAAATGCTTCAGAGTGCATTGTGTTACTATGGAACTTGTACCTTGTTAAAAAAGGGAATCCCTGAGGTATGTCTTGTTAGCATGGCATGCTCTGGGGTATTATAGTGAGCTAATGGCAGGCAGCGGTAAGACCAGAAAATCATTTCCTGGATCTACTGCTACAGGAAAGAAGACAGGGACACATATCTTTGCCAAGAAGGTAACAAGGTGGAGTCTTTGAAGTAGGAGTGGGCTTATTTTCCCAATACCATGAAGATGTGGGGAGGGGAAAGTCAGACAGACTGCCAAGAATGAGGTTGGTAGAAGACAACTAAGGTAAAATCTACACTGGTGTGCGTATTTGAGTACGGACTGTGTACATACTCATGCGTGCTCCCTATGCTCACACTGAGAGTCCACACTGTGCTGTGCTGGACACTGGTATACCACTGTGTAAATGCATATACCTGCGTCCACGTAGCCACTGTTGTTACACAATGTTAGTGCTATCATTTCAGAGGCAGTATCCCAGAGTTCTGTGCATCACAGGGAGACACTCTAGGAATTGCTTTACATTGTGCTGTCTTCACACATTTGTGAATGTCAGTTCCTGATCACTTTCATTCACTGTTATTCCCTGCAAAAGTGGGTGGAAGACATGGAGCAATGGGATAATGATCAGGTTTTGCTTTCACTCCTTCTTGCAGGGCAAATGATTATGCAGAGGAGTAGGTGATCAACAAGATGCTGGGTGGAATTTGGACAGCATTTTCTGACACGCTGAAGACAGCTGACCTTGAGAGTCAATGATCATTCAGCTCCCACTGTGCAGATATGGTGAATGCCAGTATTGTCATGGCATGCCCGTGGGTGGACTGTCGCTGGTAGTGCGGGAGAAACAGCATGGTATCATTTTGAAAACCTGGGATAACCTGCGGTGGCTTCAGAATTTCCAGCTGAGGAAACAGACATTCATGGAGCTGTGTGAGAGGATTGCACCAAACCTACAACACCAGAACACTAGATTCGGGGAAACCATGCCATGCTGGTTCAGAAGTGGGTTACGATTGCCCTGTGGCAGCTGGCAACACCAGACAGTTATTGGTGCATACTGCAAAGCACTCTGGGTTTGGATAGTCCACTACTGCTTTTGTGGTTGTGCAGGTTTGAAAGGCTGTTAATGCTGTGATCTACCCATGGATGTTTTCCATAGAAAAAGTTCCAGAAATAATAACTGGATTTGAACTAGTCAGTTTCTGAACTGTGCAGGGGCCATCAATGAATCCCATCTCTCAATTCTTTGCCCACTACAAGGGACAAGTGAGTATGTAAACCAAAAAGGTTATTATTTGCTCATACTACAAGGCTTAATGGACCACAGAGCCAGATTAATTAATTCAAATGTGGCAAACACTGGAAAAGTTTATGACGCCAGAGTGAGGATATCAGGCTTATACTTGAAGGGCAGAAGAAAGGACTTTATTCCCCAGAAATGATATTGTTCTGTACAATGTGTCTGAGCCAACTGTTGTTTTGGGGGACGCTGCATACTCACTCCTAACTTCCTCATGAATGCATCCCCTGACATCACTGACCCTGGAAAAAGGAAATTCAGTTACAAGCGCAGCAGCCACAGAATGGTCATAGAGTGCACTTGTGGTAGCCAGAAAGCTCATTGACACTATCTATATACCCATCTGGATGCCAATGTGGCAAACACCATCGTATATTCATCACACTCCATAACGTTTGGGAAGGTAAAGGCGAGTGCGTCTATTCTGACTGGGCTCAGGACAAGTCTGCTTACTAACTCCCAACAGTCAGTTGGATCCTACCCGTGTGCACACTGGTCCTGGTTCCCAGTGGGCAAGAGATGCCATATGTGCATGCATCTTGACACAACAGAGAAGGAGATGTTGTCTGCTTCTGCCAAATGACACCTTCAAACAGCCTGCCAGCTGCTGGAAATGTACATGAGGGAACATTGTGGGACTACATAGTTTTGTGAGGGTTTTGTTCCCAGGGTAACCAAAGGTCGTTAGCCGATTGTTTCTGTGACTCTGAACACATTGAAGACAATTATTACAGGGCATCTCCACTGAGTTATCACCTTAGGGTTGGGTTTGTGCTCTGAAGCATGATGACTGATTTGTAATGCAGTCATTGTGCAATGTTTTTTTGTCTTCACTATTCTCACTTGTTTACAGACCTGTTATCTGGAGCATTCAATCTCTCTTAATGACCTCATGAAGATTTGTTGGGGGGAGGGTATGAAGCCATCCTCTTTTTGCACCATTCATTGTCAGTGGTGTTAACTGCTATTATAGAGCACTAATCCTTGCTATGGTTGAAACTGGTTAAGGTTTTGAGTGGGTGAGGGGAAGGAGGGGCTGTTTATTTACAGGGTAGTGGCTGATGCAGATGCTGTCATTGCCTGTATTGTTACTGGAATTGTTTCGTTCTTCTGCATGTGAACTAAGTGATAAATACATTCCTCTACCCCTTTTCTGTGTTTTAGATGTCTACTGCAGGGAAAACGAGTAGTGGTTTCTGTAAGCACATAATACCCCCACCCCTCCTGTGTGTCCTTTGAAGTTTGGAGATTTTTGAACCTGGGCGGGGCAGGGGAGAACACACAGAAAAGTGTTTGCAATATCAAGGTACCAGACCTTTGTACAACATTCATTTTCATGTTCTGTGACTCATAGGGCCCTTACCCCAAACATGGAAACATCTTCAGTTCCTCACACTGAGGAAGGAAGGGACACATACAAGTCAAGAAAAGTATAATGTCTATTAAAAATATTAGGTGGAACGTGTACAGAAATAGTTTTATAAAAAGAAATGTCAACCACAAATCTTAAAAACAAATAAATAAGTGACTGCAACCAGGAACACTGCCCAAATGTTAATATCTCTGCATCTGTCATCTTACCCTCCTCTGGACAGGTGAGGGAGTGGGGGGAAGGATGGGAAAAAATGACAAAATGACTCTGGGGAGAAACCAGGAATGTCTCCTGTGAAGGGTTTGGGGAGCAAACACTTGATGGGGTTCTGAGACTCCCACAGGCTTGTGGTGGTGGTGGGGGTCCATCTGAAAGGGTATTAGACACTGGTGAACTGTGAGATCCTGGGAGCCATTCAGGCTCCATGTACTTGTCCTAGTTACTTGGGGGTGGGAAGCCTTGAAACAGGCTTCTCTGACTCAGCAGCACTCTGGGAGGCAGCAGTAAGAGGAAGTGGTGGTGGTTGCTGATGACTGAGTGGTTCTGTGGCCTCAGCAGCAGGCTGACCCCAAACTCATTCAGCCACCAGTTCTGTGAGCCTCTCCATTAGGGAATGCCCCCTATGGCATGCCTCCTGCTCCTGAACTGGTTCATCAGTGTCTCCTCCTGCTGAGAAGTTGATGCTCCTGTGCCTTGATTAATTCAAAGTGCACCTGGTTCCTCCTGTCCATCTTTATGAGCAGCTCTTTCAGGGTCCTTCTCCATCCCCTCTTCTGTCTCTGGGGTGCTGCTACTGCCCTTTCAGTGGAATGGTTTCCGTCTCAGGAACCGAAGGTCCCGCCACTTCAAAGAGAAGGGCAGCTTTATATTTTGCCTTTTAGAAGAAGCAGATAAATCCCCCACATGGCATAATTTTGCCATTTATGGCCACAATACTGATACTTTAGCATTCCAGGAATGCCACTATTAGATGATCCTTGGTTGTCAGGCAATGTTTGCAGCCCATGAGGAAGGAGTAGAGGCTACTAATGGTAAGAAAAATGTATTAATGTTTTTTTTTATTATTATTTAAAATTCTCATAGTGTTTCAAGGTGCAGGGGATGTGGGAGTGGCAGTTCCTTCCAGGGGCTATGTTACCAGCTTGCAATTTCTTTACTGAAGGGTGGCCAGCATTTGGAGAACATTGTGGTTTTCATGGTAACAGAAGGAAAAGGCATTCCAGGCGGCAATCTATGTCAGGTTCTGCTAAGGGTCACCTCTCCACATATTGCTGATTGGGAGGGGTTCAATGCTCTGTGAAGGTGGACCAAGAAGATTTGCACTGCTTTTGAACCTCAAACCCAGCTGGTGTTTCTGCTACACCAGAAGTTTGCTGAAATATGCTTATAGGACTACAAGGCAATTTGACTGAAAAATGACTGTATTCCCAACTAGCATACAGAGTTTCCATGCAAAAGGAGATGAAAACCATGAACACTGCTGTCATAAATATAAAGGGAAGGCTAACCACCTTTAAATCCCTTCTGGTCAGAGGAAAAACCCTTTCACCTGTAAAGCGTTAAGAAGCTAAGACAACCTCGCTGGCACTTGACCAAAATGACCAATGAGGAGACAAGATACTTTCAAAGCTGGAGGAGGGGGGGAACAAAGGGTTCTCTCAGTCTGTGTCGCTTTTGCCGGGACCAGAGCAGGAATGCAGGTCAGAACTCCTGTAAAGGGTTAAAAAGCAATCTCGTTAGATATGCGTTAGATTCTGTTTTGTTTAAATGGCTGATAAAATAAGTTGTGCTGAATGGAATGTATATTCCTGTTTTTGTGTCTTTTTGTAACTTAAGGTTTTGCCTAGAGGGATTCTCTATGTTTTGAATCTGATTACCCTGTAAGGTAAGGGGGAAAAGACGTTTCCAAGCGGGCTCTTTCCCGGTTATATTTTGTTAGATGCTTGGTGGTGGCAGCAATAAAGTCCAGGGACAAAAAGGTAAAATAGTTTGTACCTTGGCGAAGTTTTAACCTAAGCTGGTGTGACAGGGTTGGGCCAGATGGCTATAGGAGAGTAATAGAAGGCAGATATATTAGCCCGAGGCTAAGTAGGTCCCCTTTCCCTGAGTAAGGTAACAGGGAAAGTTCCAGAACAATCAGGAACCTTCTGGAGACAATTTAGACAGGTTGATTAGAACACCTGCAGCCAAGAAAGAAGCTGCTAGAATCAATTAAGGCAGGCTAATCAGGGCACCTGGGTTTTAAAAAGGAGCTCACTTCAGTTTGTGGTGTGCGTGTGAGGAGCTGGGAGCAAGAGGCACTAGGAGCTGAGAGTGAGAACGCAGACTGTTGGAGGACTGAGGTGTACAAGCATTATCAGACACCAGGAGGAAGGTCCTATGGTGAGGATAAAGAAGGTGTTGGGAGGAGGCCCTGGGGAAGGAGCCCAGGGAGTTGTAGCTGTCGCACAGCTGTTCCAGGAGGCACTCTAGGCAGCTGCATTCCACAGGGCCCTGGGCTGGAACCCGGAGTAGAGGGCAGGCCTGGGTTCCCCCCAAATCCTCCCAACTCTGGGTCAGACACAGGAGGAGTCAACCTGGACTGTGAATTCAGAAAAATGGCCAAGCTAAGGGCTGCCGTGAAGCTCCAAAGCGAGCAAATCTGCCAATAAGCGCAAGACCCACCAAGGTAGCGCAGGAACTTTGTCACACTGGTAAAAATAATCTTAGGGGTTTTTTCATGCAGGTCCCCACATCTGTACCCTAGAGTTCAGAGTGGGGAAGGAACCTTGACAACTGCCCACCCTCAATTTCCTCAGCATCACCAGAAAATCCTGCCCCTGTGCCTGCCAAATCCAGCCCCTATGCCTGCCTAACAACGATGAAATGGATGGAGAAAGAGAGACACCACAACTTTATGTGGTTCCCTGAAGTTTCAGATCAGCACCACAAGGCCCACGCATCTCCATTGCAGAGGGACGCTGCACTGTGTTTATATAACTGCCAGTCAGGATTCTTCTCCAACTCCTGTTTCCCATGGCTTGTGCAGCCTGGCTCAGTGTGAGGAGATGCCAGACCTCAATGACAGAGATGGTCAAAATTTGTAATCTTCAGTGGGGGAAAGGGCTGCTGTGACTAACTTTGCCTTTTATTTTCTTCATCTTCCTTGACCTAACCCCCCTTCACATCCCATCTCTGTACTTCCTGTTCCGTTCATAAGGGGACAATAAGAGAATAAGAGTGGGGTGGAAGAAGCACTGAACCTATTTATGTAGATGTCCAAGGGACAAAAGACATCTGTAACTAACTTTAGACAAACAACTATAGGCTTTCTATAACTGTCCCATCCACACCAGGGACCTTTCTAATCCATCTCCTCCCTTCTCTTTGTCTACATGGGACCATTGTTGCCTGCATACTGGCTGAGAAATGCACACATCCAGGGGCATGGTGATTTTTATTTTTTATTAATAATCTCTTGTCAAGACATAGCTTTGGCCAAATGTATAATAGTGGTTAATCAGAAATCAGCAAAATAATTAATTCATTACTGTTCCTTATTCAGGGATGGAGCAGAAAAGGGGCTGGATGGAGGAGGGTAGTTGGAGGAGTTTGAGCAAATGGAATGTGACAATGCCGTGGCTTCAGCATTGCAGTCCAAACTCAGAGACAATGCAAGGCATATTACCTAGGAAGAAAAAGTCAGTACACAGTATTTCAAATGCTATTAAAAGTAGGATTTAGAACCAGACCAAGAGTGGATATTGGTGGGGAGGGTGGGGGATCCATTGTAACTTACCCGGCTCAGGTTCTGGTTCCTGCCATGGCTCAAAGTCCTTCTCACATTCATTGATGCGGGGGGGGGGGGGGGGGGGAGGGGGAGAGGGGGCTTCCTCAGCCAGCTCCTCTGGGTACAGGTACAGAATCATGTGCCCCTCATCCTCTTAGTCTTTTGGGGCATCCTTCATGCTCCCTGCTGCTTCCTTGCCCTGGCCCTCATCAGCATCCCATTTGGACAATGAGGGCAGCAGGGTTGAGGAGGGGCTCATGGGCCATTTCAGCTCCGTACTGAGAGCACTTGACAGCACCTGCTCAAGCTCCTTGTAGAAGGGGCATGTCGGATGAGCCCTCCTGTGGTGACTGTTCAAGTGCTTGATGTGTTCCTGGCACTGGGCCGGAGTCCATTCGATGTGCACTTGCTCCAGCCTCTATGAAATTTCCCAGTACAGGTGAATGTTCCTGCTGTTCCAAGAGAAGTCGTGGGGGGTGGGGGAGCAGTATACTCTGATACACATTGATCAGCTCTTGGGTATGGATGCGAGTCAAACTCTTGGACTTGATTCATTTTCACCTGTATTGATCAACAAAGAGTGCAGCCGAAAGCTGTTCTGATGTGGTCAGTGTGGCATGCTACTACTGGTGAAAATGATCCAGGCAGGGACCTTCACAGACTGGATAGGGATCAGGAAGAACAGAGCATTTGGGGAATGCGAGTGGGGGACTACTGAAATTCAAGACCTGGTTATACACCTGCATTGCAGACTGGCAAAGGGCCATGCCATAGCCTGGGGCATATATTTACTCACACCCCTCAGGCGTGCTTGATGACTTGCCCTCTACTCACATTCAGACGTGCTTTTGGGGTTTAGGTGTGGATAATAAGGGGATTGTAGCACAACTATGCGCATGGGCATGTTTATAGTTGCTAGTGTAGACATACCCTGAAGGTAAGCGTGGGAGAGTTTCCTGTGGGGACAAAGATAATGGTTTGCAAAGTTGGGTAACCTGAAAATCTATTCAGTCAGTGTTCTGGGAACTGACTGAATCTGTCAGACTGTTCACTGAAACAGTGCATTTCACACAGTTCCTGTTGTGAGCATAGACAGTGTATCGGGATCAGATCTCTGGCTTCATTATGTAAAAGTCTGAAAGCAGTAGTAAGAGATTTCAGAGAAGACAAATCAAACATTCTTCTCCTTTTAAGACTGCATCATAAGGCATAGAATTGCTTCTCTATTTGAATGTCAAATCTAGAAATGAAATATTTTATCTCATTTAAAAAATTGTTATCCCAGTATCATCTGAACCTGAGTCTGAACTGCAACAGAATATATATATATTTTTTCTTTTCCAGAATTTTTATGATCTTGCATAGAGCATTATCCCGTCTTTGACACTTTACTACCCTGCAGTGAACTGCCAGGAAGTGAGTTAACATGACATTAAAAAAAATATTATAAAAATGGTAAATTAAAACTTGGAAACCTCAATGACGACTCATTTTGGCTTTTTGAAAACACCATGCTGTTTGGATAGCTAGAGAGTTTTCCACAACTATTGGCCTAGTTGAGTTCTTCCACGATTGCTAGAAGTCGAAAAGGGGAGATAACTGGGAGAAGAGCATTTCAAAATCCAAGTAATTTGTGATTGTAACAACAACAACACCACTTAACATTTACATCACAGGATCCCAAAATGTATTAGTAATGAATCCTTACCACAGTTCTGTGAGGTAGGTTTAGGAGAGCTATGGCTCACTTCACCTCACATTGAAATGCAGTCCTCACAGCAACAATTCACACTGTGGGCAAGAAATGAATAATAATAATGCAGAGTCAGTTTAAACTACAGTTAGAATTCAGGTTCTGATTCACCAAAGAATGTAAGCATGTTTAAGTTCAAGCATGTGAGTAATTTCATCTCTGTTTAGCAAAGTACTTCGTCTGAAGTCAATGGGAATTAGCATGTGCTTAAAGTTAAATCTGCTTTCCTGAATCTGAGCCATATTTACTTCATTTGGAATTTGGTCAGAATACAGCAGTGTGAACTCTCTTGCTGTTGTGAAAAGCAGCATGGGATGTTCTCTTAAACATGGCGCTTTCACAAGCACTGAGCTCCAGAATATTATGCTGGGACACTAGTTCAGGGTGAACTCAGAGTAAAGATCCTTCTGAATTATGAACACCATGTCTTGCATCACTTAGGTGTTCTGGAGGGCATGGGGTGTCTATCATCCAAGAAACCATTTACATTGACTAGGTCTTTAAATCCCGAATCTCAGTGCTGACAGTGGAGGTTTTTATGGACAGCGTATTTGTACAAGTCACATTTTTGGGGGGTACACGATTACTGTGATTCACTTATGAAATAATTTGCAACAAAAGCATTTAAGCCTACCAGATGTTTCATGGTACCCAGAATTAACACTGAGTTTGTTTCCTGGTATTAGGTGAGAAAAATAAAGGACTTCATGGAACAGGAAGGAATTCCATGTAAAGAAACAAATTTTGCATGTTTTCCATGCAAATGAACAAAGACATACCTGACATTTAACACATGAAACCACAGCAATCCCTGAGAGTTACATTCAGCTTTTCCATGGAAACCATACAAAATTGTATACTAATACCATTGTGCTGCAAGTGCTTTTTGTAATAAATTCCACCTTTGAAACTTTGCCATATCAAGAAGTTTGGTAGGGGAAGAGGCAGAAAATATTCAATTTGAGGGTATATTAAAATCCTTATTTTTTTCAAGGAAGGGTGATCATACCACATCTGGTCATCTTCTTCACCTCTGATTTTTGGAGTTCAGTGAGTGACATTAGGCATGAAAGCACTTTATGTAACTACAACTCTTTTGTCTGATTGTCAGCCAGGGAAGAGCTTAATGTCAGAAGCTCAGGAGTCATCCCCAACATCATTCCCATCATCCCAATTGCTGCCTATGGCAATTAGCTGAGGTAGCATATTCTGGCCCAGGTAAGAAGCAGCCATATGTGGTGGCAGTTGCCTGGCCCAGAATTGTGCAACTGCTACCAGAGACATGCAATCCCTTGGAACAGGGAGTAGTGCCTATGACTTGTGACCCACCATAAGCTTGTAGTGCTTGCACAGGCTTGAGCAGGAACCCACACGAGAGGAAGTCATACTCAACAATAGTGCTTATGGAGAGAACTATTCCACCAACAGCCTGCACTGCATATATCATGCTATACTAAATTAAGTTCCAGTGAGTGGTTTCTTTAGATGCAAATGTAAAAATGTCAGCATAGTATAAAACTGCCCTGTTGGCAGAATCTCCTTCAGTGAAACTCCTGCCTGACAACCCTGCAGTTCCACTCTACCCAGCAAAGGGAGGATGGAGTCTGAGGTGTCTGAGTGTAGAAGTCAGCAGAAAAACTGGAAAAGAGTTCAGGTGTGAAACTGTTTCAGACACTAGGCTTGGGGACTTTCCCTCCAGTGGATAAAACTGGCAGAGCAGCTGGAAATGCCACTGTTAAATGCATTCAGAGGGAACTGGGTTTTGTAAAGGGGCTGTTGCATCTTAGGAAAGGACCAAGGAAACCAATGGCCCCTTTCAGAGTGTAGGGGGAGTGAGAAGCTGTCAAATACCAACACAAAGATAAGTGGGTGAGATTCTCTGGTCTGTTAAGACCCCTTTGGTAATGCAAACTGGCCTTAAAATGACCAAAGTTGGCCAGAGGAGAATTTCTCCTGCACAAGGACTGTACAGTAATGGTGGAAGTTAGAGCAGCAAGGCGCTATCTCTGGGAACTGTGGAATGTAGAACCTAAACAGCTTCCAAGAACAAAAAGTGTTGTTTAAAACACCACTTAGGTTACTAAATTATAATCACATCGTTTACAATCACTGAAGAGCAAGTAAATGAATAGTAAAGGTCATCATCCCTTTTGGATAGTGCAGATAATAAATACACTCTTTTAATCCAGCATAAAGGACTGAATAGTTAATCACCACACAAGAATTCTGATTTATGGCTTGTGGGAGGATTTTTAATGCATTATTTTCATTACACAATTTCTATATCTAAAAGCATCTCCTCCCAAATTTTCCTACATTTTCCGGGATGTCACTCATTTCAATTCCAAAGTTATCCAGGTTCAACACAAATTTGGTGTCCCCTAACTATTTTGATGTAATTAGTTTCAGGAATAGAATAAAGAATCATGAAACTGAGGTGACAGAAAGAGTTATGTATGATAATTTGTCAAGTGCTATTCTAAAAGAAGGAATCCCAGTTTTTTCCCATGCGAATAATTTTTGTGTCCTTCATTCTGGATCTTTGCTACATGCTGAAATCCACATTTGGGCCTTGTCAGGTTTTAGAGGTACAATCTAAATATTTTCTGCTCAGGGTTGCTCTGATGTTCTTGGCTAACATGTCCTCCTTCCCAGTTATTTTACAGTTTTCGGTGTGCTAATTGGCTGCTGCTCTCCTCCCCAGACCTGTAATTATGTTGCATGCCACAGTAGTTTAAGTTCCTTGGGTTGAAAGGTGCTATTTTAATCTAAACGATCATTGATAGTTGCAGTCAATGATCAGAGAGGTACTGAAAGGGTGCAGAAAAGGAAATGTACTAAAAGCTTCCTCCACTCATTTCTTATGTAGAGGGGAGCCTGCGCCTGTGGATGTTGGAGAGAAAGGAAGGTGCTGCCTCAGCAGTATGGTACCCTCCTTCTTCAATTCTGCAGTAACTTCCCATGAGGGATTTGCAGGATCCTAGCTTACTTCTTCAGATAAGAAGTGGGTCAGACCAATGGTCCACCTAGCCCAGTATCCTGTCTTCTGACAGTAGCCGGTGCTAGATGTTTCAGAAGGAATGACCAGAACAGGACAATTATTGAGTGATCCACCCCTTGTTGTCTAGTCCCAGCTTCTAGCAGTCAGAGGTTTAGGGATACCCAGAATATGGAGTTGTATCCTTGACGATCTTGGCTAATAGCCATTGATGGATCTATCTTCCATCTAATTCTAATAATCAATCTTTATCTAATTCTTTTTAGAACCCAGTTATACTTTTGGCCTTCATAACATCCCCATGGCAATGAGTTCCACAGATTGACTGTGTGCTGTATGAAGAAATACTTATGTTTGTTTTAAACCTGCTGCTTATTAATTTCATTGGGTAACCACTGATTAGTTTATTATGTAAAGAGGTAAATAACACTTCCTTATGCATTTTCTCCATATTATTCTTAATTTTATAGACCTCTGTCCTATCCCCCCTTAGTCGTCTCTTCTCTAAGCTGAACATTCCCAGTCTGTTTAAACTCTCCTCATATGGAAGCCGTGTCATATCCCTAATTATTTTTGTTGCCCTTTTCTGTACTTTTCTCAATCGTCATTTTTTTTTTTTTTTGAGATGGGGTGACCACAACGGCATGCAGTATCCAGCGTGCGGACATATCAGGTATTTATATAGTGGCATTATGATATTTTCTGCCTTCTCTGTCCATTTCTAATGCTTCCTCACATTCTATTAGTGTTTTTGACATCCTCTGCACATGGAGCGGATGTTTTCGGAGAACTATCCACAATGACTCCAAGGTTCTTTTTTGAATGCTAACAGCTAATTTAGACTCCATCATTTTGTATGCAGAGTTGGGATTATGCTTTCCAATTTGCACTTATCAACGCTGAATTTCATCTGTCATTTTGTTGCCCAGTCACCCAGTTTAGTGAGATCCCTTTGTAACTCTTCACAGTCTGCTTTGGATTTAGTCGTCTTGACTAATTGTGTATTGTCTGAAAATTTTGCCACCTCATTTTTTACATCTTTTCCAGATCATTTATGAATATGTTGAACAGCACCGGCCCCAGTACAGATCATTGTGGGCACCCACTATTTACCTGGCTCCAGTAAACTAGCCTTTTATTTCTATCCCGTTTCTTAACTTTTAACTAGCTACTGATCCATGAGAGGACCTTCCCTCTTATCCCATGACTACTTACTGTGCTTGAGAGCCTTTGGTATGGGACTTTGTCAAAGGCATTTTGAAAGTCCAAGTTCACTCTATCCACTGGACCAACCTTGCCCACATGTTAGTTGACCCCCTCAAAGAATTCTAATAGATAGGTGAGGCATGATTTGCCTCTACGAAAGCTGTGTTGACTCTTCCCCAACATATCATGTTCATCTATGTGTCAGATAATTCTATTCTTTACTATCGCTTCAACCAACTTGCATGGTACTGAAGTTAGGTTTACCAGTCTGTAATTGTCAGGATCACCTGTGTAGCCTTTTTTTAAAAACTTGTTTTACATTAGCTATCCTGCAGTCATCTGGTACAGAGGCTGATTTAAATGATAGATTACATACAACAGTTAGTAGTTTTGCAATTCATTATTTGAGTTTCTTCTTGGGTGAATACCATCTGGTCCTAGTGACCTTGTTCCAAAAATTCCTCTATTGACACCCCAGTGTGCCAAAAGACATTCATTATTGACTGAGCAATCATTATTCACATTACCATAATTATTAGATTGTCTAGTAATTACATAATGTAAATAATTGGCACCCTATATCTCTAACTACAAAAGCTTTTGGAAGAGCGCAAATTGCTTCCTGGAATGCTTGTGAGGATGCTCATAAATGCTAAAAGTTCATGGTTTGCAAAGGTAACAGTTTGAAGCTGTCAGAATGATTTTTGTCAAGCTCTTCTCTTTTCTAAAGTGTATTATGTTTCAATTATAGCTTTGCTATTTCATATATGTTATGAATCATAAGTCATAAATCACTAGCAAAGGTAGTAAGTTGACATACGTATATGGTATGAAACCAATGTATGCTCTGTCATGGTCCAATTATAGAATAGAGTTTCTGTTAGAATATAATCCATGGTTAATCTTGCTACCTTGAAAAATATAAATGGGAAGGTCTCTTTTCTGCTCCTAGAGACTGCACAAATATATAGGCATTGTTGTATTGTATTGTGTATGGAAATGCTGAGTAAGCACACAGTTTCATTAACATGTGTATCTTAACATCACCCTCCTACTCTTCACGACATAGTAGATAACATTCCTGCTTAAAAATACAGTGTTTATATTGGGAATTGACAGATTGGTTTAGCCAAAATAAGAACTTCCCTGAAAATTTGCATAAAACTGAAATTGTACTTTTCATGAGGTTCAGATGTATTGTTACCTTTTCCCATTATGTTTATATTTTGGATGCCTCTTCCGTTCTTTTTCCAGGCCAATATAGGAAACAGAATTACCAATGCACTGCTTATCAGATTGCGGTCCACAGAATATCTGTGACCCAGCTAGAAGCAGAAATTGCTACTAGAATTCTCATGAGAAAACCAGCTCTCACCTGACAAAGGGCCCGATCCTGCTCCCATTGAAGTCAATGGCAAAAACCATCCAATGGGATTGGGCCCAACTGCTGTAGACCTAAAAGTGGTGAATAAAAACTATGGTTTTGCATTGAATAACTGCTCTGTAGTGTGTTTACCCAAACTTAAACCAAACTTTGAACTATTTGAGATTTGCCCATCACTAACAGTTATTTTTTACCTTTGCATCCCCTTATTCCCAACATAGTCACATTCTGCCTCCAGCGGCCTTTATAGCTTAGGGCTAGATTGTGCAACCATTGAATATTTTGGAGAGCACTCAAGTAGTCCAACTGCTGTCAATGGGACAACTACTGTGGGCAAGTACTCATCAATGTAAGAATTACACTGAGTGATTACACTGTACACCAGGGAGGTTTTTTTATGTCCCTTTCACTACTGTAGTGATTACTCATGTTTTGCTCTAATTATTATTATCTTTCTGTGGAGCAATAGCAACTGTGGGGGCCTTGCAGGCATGTTCCTCATTGGAGGAGAAATCAGTGATGCAAACTCTAGAAACATACTTATTCTAACTTGTTTGTTTCACATTATATGCACCAGTCCTGGAACAGAGGTGGAGACAAACAGCATGAAGGCCATCCCTTTTTTCAGGAGTCTCAGTGCCAGTGCCTGGTTCCTAGGGAGCAATTCTGCCCCAAGACTGATTCTAGTGAGAGAAATGAAGGCAGATAGCAAATTCTACTGCTGATTGCCACAGGTCCCTTAGCCAGAAATTACATCACAAAACCAACACAGCATTTGTTCAAACTGTGTACCACTCAGACACTAAGGGCTTGTGTATATAGCTTAGTGCACAGCACAAAGTGTACTGTGGTGTAAATCTACAATACTCTAGTGTGACACAAAATAACTGGCTGTGTGGACCCTGCTACTGTGTACAAAAAAATTCAATGCGGTGCTTTAGTACGTTAGAGTTCACTAGGGAACTTTTAGTGCCTGCTAGCAGTTAGTGTGTTGCATGCTAGAGCACTGTAGGTTTACACCCCAGCATGCTGTGCATTCTCTCTCTGTACAGACATGCCCAAAGAAAAAAAACGTATATGTAACAGTACCACAACAATATTATGATATAAAGGCTCCCTTAAGAAGTCAATGTGGGGTGAATGCCTAGCTCTCCAGTGTGCCTTTGGAAATCTCCCTCATAAAGGGGCTTTTAAAACTTTCCCTAATGGTGCATTATAGAATAATTGGTTGATTTGAAAAGGTCGGAAATTATCCAAATTATTCACCTTTTGGAAAGAGTTGCTTTAGAAATTTTGTACTGCTCTAAAACTGCTTATTACTTAGATGTTGGAAAAAGTATGTGTTTTTAAAAACATAGCTCCAAGTGGAGAGCCAACTTGAACTTTAATCCATCATTTCATGCTGAAATGAAACACATTGTACTGTGTCCTTGGAAACCTTCCTCCCTGTCCCCCCAAAATAGATATACACTGTACAAACTTTTATTAATGTCTTCAATCAAATTGTACTTGGATTATTGTGAAACTTACTTCTGTTTAAAATTGCAGTGTGTCTGGAATTCCAATTATATTTGTATGGAATGAATTTCATGGTTAAGATGCAAACACAAAACAAAAACTACCGAATTTGCCTTCATTTTGGCATTTTACATAACTACTACATTAATAAAAGGATACAACTGTAAATTATGATTTCACAGCCTGAAATTATCTAGAAAATAACTGCCCGTTTGGGAAGGAGGACTACTGATTAAAAACAAGCTGGAGAGCTTTGATTCTTTCACGTTTCAGAGGAAGAACTTGGAGAAAATAAATCCCTGTTGCTGAATGCAATTCCTACAATTGAACCTACCTTACATAATAGTGTATAGGGGATGCAAGGTCACGCAAGTTTTCAGTTACAGAAAGAAAATAGCTAAGAAACCGAAGCATATGTTTTGCCATTGTATATCACTCTTAATACCCTTCCCAGCTAAATATCCTCTTTTATGCAAGCTTTTTGCTTAGGCTTTTCTTTACTTCTTTAATAAGACAGCCGGATAAAGTGGTTTTGGAAAGAATTAATGTCGCTTAAAAAACTGCTGCAGGAAGCGGACAGTGAGTTTGAGGGAGAAAAATCGCACAGATGGACTTCTCTACTGGCTTCTAGATTACACAGCAATATTTAATTGAAAACCTTACTTCATACCTATGGAAGCTGCAACCTCAAAGAGCGATTTAAGAGCAATAACATTCAGGTGCAGAGTTTAAACATACATCAGAAGTACTGGTTTCAGAGTAGCAGCCGTGTTAGTCTGTATCCGCAAAAAGAAAAGGAAGTACTTGTGGCACCTTAGAGACTAACAAATTTATTTGAGCATAAGCTTTCGTGAGCTACAGCTCACTTCATCGGATGCATTCACTGTGCATCTACATTTTGCCAGAGCAGATTAGCTTGACGACTGTTTTCTCAGATTCTCTGTCCTTTACATCCATGCAGTTTGTAACAAGGGATGTTAAATAGATGTTAAGTAAAGGCAAGAATCTCATTATGAACACAGTTGAATTTCTCCAAATTTACACGAACTAAGATCAGAGTCTAGCTTTTAAGGATAGGAACTTAATCATGTCATAAACTAATCAAAATAAATTAGTTTCCCCTCTAGTATGCCTCTATGTACTAGGAAGTAGGCCATATCATGTCAGCGATATTTTTATAGCAGGTTTCCCCATTGATTTCAATGAGGAGTTGTGCATAAGAGTGGATAACATTATGTGGCCAAACGTAGCATTCCATGAATAGAGAGGAGGTGAACAATTCTGTGGGTATTTCAGCCTACTGAAATTAATTCTGGCCTTTGGGGCATGTTCACTTTGGGTGATGTCACAAACTCCACATTCCCTCCAGGATAAACCATCCATCAGATGTTGGTCTGTGTAGGTGTGACAGGATAGATGAACCTTGCTACAAGCATGCAGGTAGAAACCCACCCAAGTAAGCTGCTAAAAGATTTGGCAGCTACTGCTGAAATTGTACTGAGGAACAGACATTCAAGGCTCAATTTCCCAACAATCAAGCTTAACATGAAAATGTGAAGTTGGCTTGCAGGTAGATGGAGAGATGCCCAGTGGGAGAGGAGGAAGTAGAATACGAGAGGGGAATTCAGTCAGACCTCAGCATTTCATGCAGTGGCAGATGGTGACTTTTTTGACAGATAAGGCACAAATCACACAAAAGTTCTTTCCTCTCCAGGCACTACCCAATGTATAACTTAATAGCTATTAAAAGCTTACCTTATTTATAGTGAAGAAGCAGCATGCAAACCTGGGGGCTGGAGCTGCCACCATTGGCTCTTGTGCGCCTGCACGGGGCCTGCCATGTGGGGGAGAGGACCAGCAAGGCACAGGGTGCAGGTCCCATCCCTTTTCCCTGCAAACTCCCTACAGCCCGGGCTTAATTGCTACAATCCCACTGCGGCTTCACCAAGCAGTGGTTACCTCAGCAACACCCTTATAACATGGCTCCTGGGTATGGTAAATTGACATGGTAACAAGGCAGCTTCCTGAGGCGTTACTAGCTATAGCAGGATTTGAGCATTGTGCCTCACTACATTCTTTGAACTTTCTAGCATTGTGTTTTGCTACTGGAGAGAGTAAATTGTGATACTTAAACCAAATCATAATGTGTCCTTAAATCTGTATGTATTTCTCAGTTAAACAAAAAATATGCAACATATGTTGTGTAGCTTTTGGGGAGTCTTGCTTAGGCTGTGCCTCATTTGCCTGAGCTGATGAGATGCCCCTGATTTCATGTATGGTCTGTCTATACTGCAAGTGGGACAGCATGGGTAGGCATCCCGAAGCTAGCATTGATTCAGCCAGCTTGCTAAAATTAGCAGTGTAGCTGCAGCACCAGAGTTGAGGGCACTGGGTAGTTGCCTAAGTATTCACCCAAAGTCCCGGGTGGGATACTATTCAGGTGACTAGCCTGTGATGCTGCAGGCACAATGATATTTTTAATGAACTGGCTTGGTCAATGTTAGCTCGGATATGCCCATACATGCTGCATTCGTGCTTCCCCATTGTGACACAGACATACCCATAATGATGGATTTTTCTTCCCATCTCTGTATTTCTGGTGTCAAAAAAAAAAAAGGTTTAGAGATTTATTTTTCTCATCACCATAACAAAGTGATGCCTTACAAAAATATAACAAATACATGCTTACGCTACCCGTACTTGACAAAGTAGAAAATTCTATCCCCTAACCACTTGGCTGTAGTATGAATACTCAGGCAAAAGCATGACTTTAATGATACTCCTTGCATTGTACCCAAAGGTAGCAAAGCCTGGGTTCTGACATATCAGAAGAAAAAGCAGATTTCACATTCATAGATGCTCTTCTGAAAGCACCTCATGGGAATTGGTGTGTACAGACCACTGTTCTGATCCACATGGCAATATTCCATCTCGGACAGTGGCCAGATGCTTCAGAGGATGATTCATGATACCTTATAATAGAAAATTATTAAAAAGTCTGTCCTTAAGGGAAGTTTTTTCATAACCCCATCAGTTCGACTTTTACCCTGAAGTGTGAAGGTTTATATCCCTATATTTTAATCCTACTTTATGTAATCATGGATATTCTCATTTGCATAAGTGCCTAATCCTCTTTTAGCCCTACAAAACTCTTGGCCTCAGAGATGTCTTATGACAGTGAGTTCCATGGGATAATGGTGTTGTATTTCCTTTAGCAATGGCAAGTTTGTTGCCTTTATTTGAATTATGAGAAAGGATAAATAGGAGTACCTGATTTACACTTTCTACATTATTTATTAGTTTACATATGTGTGCCATTTTCCCTTTAGTCTCCCCTGTAAACTAAATAGTCCTAATATTTTTAGTTCTCTCCATAGAGAGGTCTTTAAATATTGCCTCTAAATATTTGTTCCATCTCTGGACCTATTGCACTTTTGCTATATATTTTCTGAGGAAGGGAAACCAGAAAAGAATACAATATTTAAGGTACGAGAATACAACTGATGTATACAGTGGTATTATAACAGTATCATGTTATTATAAGTATTTTCTTTCCTATCCTTGATGCATCGTAACACCTTGTGTCCTTTGTCTTAAAAATGAGTGTTGTGTGTAAAAGATCTTTACAGAAAAGATTTGACCAGTTCCACACCTGGCTTCAAATTGTATTATATCTCCTGTTGCTAGGACTCCACCACACATGATAGTTGTGACTCTGTAGACTGGTGAAAGCCCAGAACTTCCTAATACAATAGCGAGAGAAAAGAAAAAAATCATTAATTTTAACTTTGCATATGCAAGCAGTCACAACAGAAGTGCTTGCTTGCTCATGCAATCAGAGAACAGAAACAATACCAGTGGTTTATCTGGCCAGTTGTCAAGAGTGTGCTGACTCTTTAAGCACAAGCCTAGATCCAATTCATCCACATTCCACTTACTGGCCCTTTAAAAACACATCTTCTGGAAAATATAGTCCTTTGAAGGTCACATGTTTGCAGACTGGAGGAGAGGCCTGCCGGGGGAAGGGAGTCTGGACATAAAAGAGCTGTTTGTGTTTCAGGAGAATGCGAGATGTAAGGAGTGCCTGAAAGTTTCTCTGTGGTGGACTAGGAAAGAGACCTGGGAAAGGAGTGGTGACAGTGGCAGAAAAGTTGGGGAGAAGGTCTGGGAGGCTGTCAAGTAAGGCACTGTTGAAGGTGTCTGTGGTGGGAAGCCAAGAACAAGGTAGACAGGTGCCTAGCAGGGTATTAGGGTCTTGGAGCCAAAGCGCAGAGTAGATGGAGGTCCCAGCTCTCCTATGGTACCACACGTGTTGCTGATTGGAAAACACCTGCAACCAAGGAAAAGGAGTTGGACAAGAAGCTGTGGCCTCGTGAGGGTAAAGTGTTGTTACACCCCAGAGAGGGCAGAAGACAGACAGGCCCTGTGAGTCAGCAAGAGGCGGAAAGAATGTGTCTCTCATTAGTTTGGCTGGATGCTAAATCCCAAATCTCCTGCCCAGTTACTGGGAGACTGTAGACCTGCAGAGGTGAACTAAGACATTGAGGGAAAGGGAAACCAAGGTGGGGCCACCTGATACTGCAACAAGGTAAAATGACCCTAGCATACCAGTCATGCATAATCTGAATTAAAAATAAATTTGGGGACATTGAAATCTGCATGCATATGTTCTGCAAATAACTACATTAACAGAATACATTATTAATTGTGAATTATGCTCATATCTCCAATCTCCAGGCACTTAAGGATATGAATAAGAGAAACTGTCCATCAGCTATAGACTTGTGCACACTAAGCTCACCAGCAGACTGATCCAATGCTAATAAAGAAATCATTTACATCGACTATTCATGCAGTTTGAGTGGATAAGAACCTTATAGTAAAGCAATGCATCTCTGGCAAGCTGGCTGATCCAGAACAGACACAAAGGGCCAAATTTCACTCTCAGTTATACTAATATAACTCCAGTGAAGATTGTTGGTTTTCCTGAGAGCGGAATTTGGACTAAGCTGTACAAAATAATTATTTTTCTTTTTACTCCCAAGCACTACTTGACATTGTAGAGCGTCAAGCATAGCTTTGAGAAACTATGCCAACCAATTGAACTAATAAGCAATGAACAGCAAGTGACAGAATGAAGTTGCTGGAAAATAATTACCATGTGGCTAGTGGAGGTTCGATTCAGAAGAAACAGCGGTGATGGTGGTAGTTTGGCAAACCAGTTGGTAGATTTGGTGGAAAACCAATTTGCCCCTCGAGCTGAGGGGTTTATTCCCTACATGTTACTCGAGTTCTCAGTATTGGAGCCTTATTAGACTCTCAGTTGTTGTTGGATGACCAGGTTGCAATAGCAGTACCTGGGAGAGTATGTTTCTTTTAGTGTGGCTGGGCAGCTGGGACTTCCTCTTTTAGATTTAGCCTATTTCACATTGAGATTGAACGACGGCTGGGCACTCTTTTTATGGCTGAATCTTAAGTCTATTCCGCTGCCTTATTGTTAAGGGGGGTGTCACATCTTAAACACATTGCACTGGTGCTTTTTGGTCTGCTGTGACTGCCTGGGGGGATTCAAGTAGAGTTTAAGGTATTGGTTTTGGCCCCAAATGTTCTGGCTACTGACTGTGTGAGGGCTCATCTCATCCGAGATCAGTGGAGACACTCAAGTTAGAGATCCTCAGTTTCAAAATGGAAGGAAGGCTTCAAGGAGGCTTTTGTCCCTGAAGTCCTTGCAGCTTTGGATCTTGCTCCCCTTCGATATGAATGAATTCATCTGAAATTGCTGATTCATGCTTCAGTGTCTATCCTCTTACTGGGCTTTTGTGTAACAAGGTGATGTCTGATGATCACTCCTTGGAGAAGGGTGGGATATTTGGGGTTTTTTTTTGTAAGGATTTATGTGACTATCTCTTGGTATGGTGGGGTTCATTGCTGGTCCAGTCTTTACATTACAACTGGTGCTTGTGAAGAAATGGCAAAGGTACCTACAGCCTGTAATAGGAGAGAACTAATAACCAATATATCAGGTGCCAACTTATTCCCAAAACAGTAGTCTTGCCCAGCGTATTGGTATCAGTAACAATGTATCAGTTTCAGCAACATTCTACCTGTCCTGGCAAGTCACCAACTGCACTCTCTGAGGATGTATATGAGACAGACAGTGTGTTACAGTGTGTTATGGATTGGGGAAAAAATTGACACACAAAATGTTGGCCATTATGGGTATGGTTTTTAATTGCAGTGTGGACATACCCTAAAAGAAAAATAAGGTAATAAGCATGCCACAAGCTTTGTAGTTCTCATTTAACAAACCTGTCATATTACTATAGGCTCCTGATTCTACAAGTTGGTCCACGCTGGCTTTGGAGTCCACTCTGTAGAACAGCTTGCTAGGTTGGGGCCTTCATCTGTTTAGCAACCCGAAAGAAGTTTGATCAACTTCCAACTACTTCAGGATATTTGGAATGAACATAAATGTTTGTTTGGTAAGAGAGCTTTGTTATATTTTGAGAGCGGGAGCGATTATTATTTTGTTTTGTGGCTGATCCACAACTCTATTTATGGTGGGTTTATATATTAAAAAAAGGATGCCAACATCCAGTAGCACATGCTGTAAAACAGTGCTTTAAAACAGGTGCATTCTCTTGGGATGTAGAATCAATTTCCAGTACGATAATTACCATAAGGGAAGGAATCTCTGCTTTTGCTGCTTTGTCATTTACAGCAACATTTTAACTCCTTCAGCAGCTTTCAATTACTATTCATTATTATAGGCTGAAATTATAGTTTGTACTCTATTGGAGTTACAAAAAAAAAAAAAAAGGCCCCAAAGTTGCAAATACTTAAATGCATGAGTAAGTTTACTCTTATAAGTGCTATTTGAAATACTATTTCAATAGTATGGGATTACTGTTATAGTCCTGTACTTTACACATGTGACAAATATAGGGCACCAAACTGCAAACACTTGCCTGGGTAGCCTCACTGAATCAGAATTAAACATTCATGCCCATTTTCTAGATTTCCAAAGCCTCAGAACTGAGAGGTGGTTAGTAATTGTCTTACAGTGTGATTAAAATGGATTAAACATAATTAGACTGCTTTACTATTCTCATATCATGCCTTGTCTTTATTGCATATGATTGAGCTAAGTTATTTTGTAACAGCCACGTCTAATTATACTGTATGTGAGATGGATGAGGTGGAAAAGGAACAGTTGATGCCCCTAGCACTTACTTTATAGGTCTGTTGTAACTCATCTTTCAGATTTTGTAAAAACAGTTTCTAATTGTTTTTTCTCCCAAATAAATGATAGCTTTAAGGTTCATGATTATTTTTTTAATTCATACTGAATTTGTTTGCACTCTAGTGCCTTCTTGTTCTTACCCAAATTTGAGTTACACAAATTTCAAGTAAAATTGTAAGTGAAATGCAAAAGCAAATTACACCTGAAATGTTCAATATGGACCTTAATTCTGAATTCCTAACTCACCGAAAACTCCCCTGGGAATTTTGGATACACAAAGAATAAGGGACCTCATTTATAATGTACAAGTGTCATTTGTAAAGTCCTGATCTATAGCAACAATTTTCTGTGGGACTCCAGCCAAACGCAATGAGTCTGATTCTTCTCTTCTCAAACATACAGGTCTCATACAGTTATAATTTTATAGATTTTCCATCTGAGTTTCTTGTGCCTTACTCTGTGTGAGTGAGATCAGAATCAGGCCCATCATTTTATTTAGGAGAAATATAGGCCCTAGTGCGGTCATTTACACTTGTGGAAAGAGAGTACAAAGTGGCTGTAAAGCCACTGATCAGTCCACGTCCCTGACATACTTGTGAAGAGATTTTCCATCTCTCTAAGCCCTATACAAGTGGAGTTGTGCTGATATGGAGGGCAAGTGGGAAAGTGGATGTGTTCAGGGCAGAAAGGGATGTAGCTGTATAAATAATACACTCGCTAGATTCTTGGTGCCAGTGTCTGGGTAAGATTACCATAAACAGCCCGCATGAACTAGAACAGCCATCAGCTCCCTCTGTTTTCCCATGCTAATGTAGCACACAATGTTTCCTTTGTAAAATAGCAGGTTTTCCCATACAGAAGAAATATATGTTTAATATAAATCTCCATTATCTGTGAGGAATTTTAAGATATATTTGGCATATTATAAAATTGACCAATTTTGTATTATCTAAAATATATAATATACACTGCAGATAAAGGATTCATATATTTATATATGAGATAAAATTGCTGAGCTTTAATTCGTTTTGTCACCACTGTGGAAGGGTCCAGACAAATCACCATAATGACACCATCTACCAGGAGGCAAAGGTTAGTGCAAGGCAAAGAATATCTAAGGGCATGCTCCTCCATCGTTTCAGTTAGTGCTAAAGGTGGGACATACCCAACCCAGATAGTCTCCAGAGAAGTGGAGGAACTCCCAACCTGTGGAAGAGTTCACACAATCAGCTGATGGGGTGAGGTGACTGAAGAGTCAGGCTTACTCAACAGGTGGCTTGGACAATTTTACAAGCTAAGTTTGCTGCTGCCATCCACATCCACCTGGTAGAGTTTGGTAAAAGTGTGAGGCAAAGTCTGTGTCATGGCCTTGAATATTGCCTTGAATATCTGCCCTCTCTGTCTAGGAGGTAGAAATACTTTGAGTGGCCTTCTCTGGCAGCGGTGGAGCCTTGTCCTACTGTTACCAAGACATGTTAATATATAGCTTCAGCCAATTAATAATAGGGGCACTGTAGCCAGAGACGGGGGAAGGGGGGCAATTTGTCCCGGGCCCCACAGACAGGGCGGCTGGAATTCGGTGGCGGGTCTTTCAGTCCCTCTCTTCCTCGGCGGCAGCACTTTGGCGGCAGCTCAATCTCTCCACTTCAGTCTTTTGCGGCAATTCGGTGGTGAGTCCTCCTGTCCTCTTCTTTCTTCAGCGGCATGACTTGGGTTTTTCTTTTTTTTTTCTTTGCCGCTTGGGGTGGCAAAACTAACTTTTTTTTATGGAAGGGGCCGCCGAATTTGCTTTGCCCCAGGCCCCTGAATCCTCTGGGCAGCACTGGCCAGAGACTCTTTGGGTCTTGGCAGTGTCCCAGATGTTTAGAGATCCAGATAGGGTGGTAATAATTGTTGATCTGCTGATCTGGGGTGATGAGTTACAACACAATGAGAGACTATATGGTGTTCTGCAGCATGCCAAGGGAGAGGGTAAAGGCCCTTAATTTGAAGAGGAACAAATGCTAGAGTGGGCTGAATGAGATTAGTTATGCAAGGGACACGCTCAGTGATAAAGGAGTTTGACTGATCTCAAGAAAAGCAGCTCTTTAAGTGGAAATACCTAAGCAAATTCATCTCAAATTTCATGTCCACCAGTCAGTGATAAACTAAAAGCCAGGCCTTAGGTGGAATCTTCTAGTGTCGACTCCTTTTCCCATGCTGACGACCACTGCAGAATCGGGGCCTTCATTATGAGTAGATGAAATATGAGATTAGAATGGAAAAGTTTATGATGTCACAACTATAGCTGCTGCTGCTCCCATTCTAATATAAGTTGCCTTCTTGTGCTAGCCTAGTTTTTAAGAGGTGTTCTTCTGTTGCTGGTACATAGCAGAGACTCCCTTGAATGAAACCAAACCAAACTAAACACAGTTTATTTTTGTAACTGAATCACTTTTGGAAATAAAACCCGGGTTTAAAATACTTGAAAAAATGGCTTCCCATCCTGAACTATTTTTGCAAAGCTTGTGAACTCCTGACCTCCCTCACCCAATAAGTCTGCAACACCTCTGATTTCTCAAGTCTCGCCTACGCCTAATTATAAAGTTGATTTTTTGGTTGTTTGCATAGGACCAACACATTTAAATTTATTTGTATAGTTTTAAGATACTTAAACACCCAACATGTGTCATGGCATCAACCTGAAAACAGTTAAAAGGAAGTGTATCATTCAGATGAATGCCAAAGTCAACCTTTTGTGGCAAAAGACACTATCAGTGAATCAGAAAAAATACAAGAGTTATGCCAAAGAGAAGACATAAGAGAATAACTTTAAATCTGCCTGTAAAAATCCAACCAAATCTCATTTTGTTTAACATTCTGTTCTGCTATGTCATATTATTTTGTGTCCCATTTGTCAGGATAAGTGGTCAGTAAACAAGACAAAGGTCACATACTTTAATATTATTAAAATGTTCTCTAAACATCCCCTTTAGTTCAACAAATTAGTAATCTTGTTATTGGTCAAACATTTACTGTATAGTCTGCAATGTTTAAAAATATCTGTAGCATTATCGTCGGAAAAAATGTCTAAAACTTTGTTAGACCAATTTTATTTTTATCTATTTTTTTTCTTTCATCTTCATTTTCGGCTAAGAGAACCCTGAATTGTAGATGCTTACGAATGCTATTTAGAAAGGTTACTGAGTTCATTTCGGGCCAAATTGTGAGATATTCTTTCCAGTCAGACTTTAATTTAAAAGGGGGACTTGTTTCTGGTTTCTGCTTCATTGCACAATTAGAAATGAGAGTTCCATACTATGGTCTCCAAATCGCACAATTGGCTTTATTTCTCCCTGCCTTAGGCAGAACCTGCAGTACCACCACTGGCTGCGAATATCCTTGAGGAAGACAAATGATCCTGCTTTCCAAAGATAAAGATAATAAGGAACTCCAGTCTCTAGTAAAACTTCAAACATTACAATACTGTTACTTGATGAAAGCATTTTGTGAAACTTTTATTGTATCGTACAAAAATATTTTGCAAACATTCATATTCCAGGTAATCTGGATGCTGGTTTCACCGTGTAAATGCCCTCTTTTATTCTTACTTCATGAAATTTCCTGTAAATTTGGCTTTCTTAGTATAAATGTTTGACTTTTCTTTGTAGGAATGCTCAATACTCATTTACAAAGCAGGGTTTTCTTGCACAAAATTTACCAATCATTATTATGTTCTATGCTATGAACCATTAACCATTTGCAAATTCGTTGTTTATAAAGTTTCAGTTGCCAGGATGTAGAAACAATACCAAATAGTTCAAGAAAACAAATGGCAAACAACCAGTAGGCTGAGATTTGTTTGTTCGAACTTTTCAACAAATATGAATAACGACTAGAACTCAGGATCATTTTGCAAACTTTTTGTTGCTGCTCTTTAGAGCAGTAGTAGATCTCAAAGCCTTTCAGGTTGATTTTTCTGTTGGAGAAGAAATCACTGTTGGGGAATTGGTATTTTCTTAGTGTGATTTGTTTTATTCTCATTAAATATATCAATCTTTAAACGCGGTCACAAATCATGAAGGCAAAGCTGTCTTCCAGCAATCTTAGCCCTAACATCAGTGCTGGCTTCTCCGAGAGTTACTCTACCCCAAGAATTGGCTCTAGTTAGAGTGATAAAGGCAGAGAGCAAACTCTTCCGCTGTTTGCCACATCTCCTCCAAAAGAAGCTGTATTACAAACACTAATGGTACAATTTCTTCAATAGCTGTATATTACTCACACAATGAGAACAAGAACTTATGTATATCAGCATGTCCAGTGACTCCTGCTATAACACTATTCACAGCCACACAAAAGGCCAAAATTCATCAAAATGTATTTGTGATGAATAACTAGACCAGATCTAGTATGAGGATAACAAATTCATGGTGGGTTTTATTTATTTTTTTCAAATGAGTGGAATGCTCATGAAATATGCCACAAAAACAGTGCTAGACATGGCTTCACTTTCTATCTACAAAACATCTATGACACTGCTAGAAGTACTGCAAGCTTTCCCACTCTGTCCTGACAATGTCCTTCCACCTGATCCAGAGGGACCATCCTTTGGGCGAGAGGTGCCTTCAGACAGTAAGATCTTCAGAGCAAGAAATAGTTAACTTGTTTGGTGTAGATTTGTGTTTTGTATACTGTATACTTATGGTGCTATATATCAATACTGAAGATTATTGTTTAGTATCCATGACCATCCAGTCCTTCTTCTTTTTGCTGGTACTGTCATCATAGGAGCCAGTTATGACGGTGTTTTTTTGAGATGGGGTGTACTAGGAGCTGACTCCACTAACTTGCTATACACTGTAGCACTACTGAAATCTTGGACCAAACTTAGAATTTCAAATCTTAAAAATAGAACATGATCATTTTACTGATTGTAAATCAGCATTCTAGCCCGCTTCCCAACTCAGATCTCAGCTGTATTCTTCCAGAGGCTTCCTTTTCTACATACACGCATGCACAAACACACACACTTGTCTTTGAGAACACCCCTCCCCAATCTAATTATAGATGGTCCTTATGTTAGATAAATCCATCTGTAAAGAGAACTGTAATGGTTAACTCTTAACCATTTAACTCTGTAATTATCCTGAATTACACAAATGTAATATATAAATATGCTTAGTAAATGTGGTATTGTAATCTGCTACTAATATGGAGGAAAGGAATACAGCAGAAAACAACTACATTTCAAAGTTCTCTGTCTGAAATGAAGCCCTCTGTTTTTTCTGATTGTAGAATGCAGAAATTAAGTAATGCAAAGCAAGGTGTTAGACCTAATCCTACTCCCACTGAACTCAAAAGTTAGCTTTTTCATTAACTTCAATGGGAGCAGAATTCAATTATTAGATTATCCATGGTGCTGTTCTGGGATAGTAAGATACTTAGGAGTGAGCCAAATTAAGCGTAGTATCTTCCAGATATTGGATATAAACATTCATGTTCAGATGAATTATATAAATGATACAAATATTAAAACTACCTTGAAGACTTATTTCTTAAGCTTTCTGTCTGTCGGTGTTGGTTGTTAGAGCACGTTCAATGAATAGGTGTGAGTTTAGTTCATTTTTCTGCTTGTGAATGCATACTGAATGCATACAAAGCAAGGCTTCAGTTCAGCAACTGGATCCTCCAGGATTGTATGATAGGCAGCCAATCCTGAGTTCTACAAATCAGCTGAGTGAATAATGAAATTTCAGTTGAGATTAAAAGATACCCAAAATGAAAAACCTGAAGCAACTCTCATTCATAGTGTATGCTCATTTGTCAAAGGATTATTGATCAAAATGTACACAGATATTAAAATGATTATAGCGTAGAAACCAAAGATGTCACATACAAAATCAGAAAGGAAAAATCTGAGAAGCTAGAGGATGCTTAATCAGCTTTTTAGAGGCCATTATTCTTATACTGGGGATTAGCCTGCACTATCTAATGGTAGTGGTAGCCACATCTGAAGGCATGTCCTGGGACTAACCCAATTACAACACCACTGCGAGAGGCAGCCAACTGTCATTCGTGAATGTTGTCTAAAAAATGCCTTAAAAAATAACCTTCAGGCTTAAATGGGATGCCATCTAAGGTAGGCTGAAATAAACACATTTCAGACCAGTGAGTGTGTGTCTATAGCTCTCATTACTTTTTTATAGCTGTTTTGATAAACCTTTGGTAGGAATTGAAAAGCTTAAGACCATCACTTCAGTTGTAATTGGCACTTGTGATACTTACTGCAGAGATGCTTTTTTCCCCCTTGCTGTTCATTTTTAGATGGCAATAGGAGAAATGTTGGAAAAAGCACATTACCAGCTGCGCCTCCACAGTTTGGTGAAACATGCCAGTGCTTATCATGAGCCAGAAATAACCCAATAACCTAAAAACACTACAAGTAAAGCCTTTCTCATGGTATTTCCATTTCCTGCCATGTTTTAACACCACTGTGAGAGTACATCCCAGAGTTATGGCCTGATCTCGCTTCCCTTTTGGGTTGCTGAAAAAACAATTGGTTTCAATGGGAGCATTGTGTCTGACTCACAGACTTTTCAGTGCATGAATCACATGCCATGTCGCTGAAGCTTGTCTTTTATAGCATCTCAATCAACCTGGCCATTAGTTCTAATGTTTTTGTGAAGATAACCATATTTGTAAATAGTGCCATGAAACTAGAATGTGCTAGCTGGGAAGCTTCACTCAGAGCTTCACTCCCCGGAGTTGCCTTTAAGACAACATACGATACAAAGGGTCCCTAAATACTCACTCTCTGGTCTGGTAGAAAGGATGTGCATTTCATATGAATTAGGCCAAAATCCTGTACACCCACTCACTGCTCTCCACCCTCCCCAAAGCTCCTCCCCCAGCTGCCAGTCAGCTGTTTGGCGGCGCCTCTAATCAGCCATTTAGCAGTGTCCTGATCAGCTAACGGGGGGTGCTGCCAAACAGTTGATTGGGGGGGGCACCAAATAACTGTGGCTGGGGGGGGGGTGAGCACCCACTATTTTTTTTTCTGTGGGTGCTCCAGCCCCGGAGCACACACAGAGTGAGCACCTATGCTTATTACTGCTCCAAAAATATCTGTGTTCTCTCCTCCAGGACCTACTGTTATGATAGCAGTCAAATAATGGTTCTGGATGTGATAGAAGATGTTATACTCACACATACTCTGAGAATAAATCATGTAAAGCTTGCACATGCCATATGGGCCTGGCCTTGCAAGCCTTACTCATGTGTTTAGTCCTTTCATGGGACTACATGCGTGAATAAGGGCTTCTTGTGGGAGTAAATACAATCAGTCCCTGCATGTGTTTCATCTTGAACAAACGTCTGAAGTTGCATTAACTAACTGGAGACAGATTATGCCCTAATGATTCACTGCCTTGATATGACTGCTCCCCAATTTTGGATCCATATCTAGATGCAAACTCAGTTTCACAGCCTATGCCTTCAGTATCTTTATAATCAAATCCAACAGTTATTAAATTGTAACCATCAAGGCTTACAAATCTGTAAAACAGACTTAAGAGTAGTTGAGGAGCTGGGAGAACTCCTACATGGTGAAGTTAATTGGCAAGGTGTGGGTAATCCCAGCAGCCTTGCAAGCAGACACCAACATCACCGTATTCTTTGGATGCTTTCCCCAGCCAGCCTTCCAGTATCACCCCATCCTGTCTCTACGAATCTTCATCCAAATGGCTTTCATCTTCTGTCTCTATCACTGCTAGACACTAGGAAACTACTGACAATGCATTGTCAAAGATCAGTGACAAACATATCCCGATACATTTCTGTGAATGATGCAAAATAAAGACTATAATCCATAACTACAAACATATACACAATTTGGCGGTCTAAGAATCCAACACTCATCAGGAGCTGAGGAACTTGAAAATAAATACATAAATAAATAAGCTGACTTTGTGCCAGATCCTAGTGTAAATTGGCATAGCTCCCTCAAATGGATTGATGCTGTCAAGGTTCCCTCCCCACTCTGAACTCTAGGGTACAGATGTGGGGACCCACATGAAGACCCCCTAAGCTTATTTCTACCAGCTTAGGTTAAAAACTTCCCCAAGGTACAAATCCTTCCTTGCCCTTGGACGGGTACTGCTGCCACCACCAAGTGAGTTAGACAAAGATTCAGGAGAAGGACCACTTGGAGTTCCTGTTTCCCTAAAATATCCCCCCAAGCCCCTTTACTCCCTTTCCTGGGGAGGCTTGAGAATAATCTACCAACCAAATAGGTAAACCAGGTGAGCACAGACCAGACCCTTGGTTTTTAGGACACTAAAAATCAATCAGATTCTTAAAAACCAGAACTTTATTGTAAAGAAAAAAAAAGTAGAAGAAACACCTCTGTAAAATCAGGATGGAAGGTAATTTTACAGGGTAATAAGATTCAAAACACAGAGGATTCCCCTCTCGGCAAAACTTTAAAGTTACAGAAAACAGGGATAAACCTCCTTCTTAGCACAGGGAAAATTCACAAGCTAAAACAAAAGATACTCTAACGCATTTCCTTTCTATTACTTACTATTTCTGTAAGTTAGATGTATCATTCAGAAGGAGCTAGATTACTTGCTTCGTCTCTCTCTTTGTCTCCAAGAGAACCCACACAAAGAGACAAAGAAAAAACCTTCCCCCCACAGATTTGAAAGTATCTTCTCCCCTTATTAGTCCTTTTGGTCAGGTGCCAACCAGGTTATCTGAGCTTCTTAACCCTTTACTTGTAAAGGAGGGATTTTATGCTACCCTTAGCTGTATGTTTATGACAGACGTCCATTTGGACCAGCTGAACATCTGACCCATGTATGTTCATTTTCTGCCCCATTTTTTTCAGATAAATTCTTTATCCGCACATTCAACAAAAACAGAACCATCTCATCCCATTCATATGCCTAGAAGGTAGTTGACCCCACCTCTAATCCTTTAAAAATTCCCAATATGCTTCCACCTGTACTGATTGGATCGAGGCACCATTCCCTCTGGAATGGTCATACGATTCCTTTAAATGGTGATTTAGTGACTTGCTGCTAATTTTTTAAAAAAACTGACCATCAAATATTCTCCCTCTTTTGGTCTGTAATAAATCCCATGACATTGGGGTGTTCACAGAGAAGAGCAGAGAAGGACTCAGGAATACATGAATTTGTATTTCCACTCAAACCAAAAAATCTGACATGCCCATGGTTATGGAGGAAGGAGGCACTACACAGCAAAATGGTATTTGTTAATCTGTACTTTGCTAGAGGTGTTGATACTTTATTCCCGAAAAATATATGGAGACTGTTGATAAGAGAGCACAGTTAAGCTTGAGTCCTCTTCAGAAGGCCAGGGTGGGGAGTATCCTCCCTAAGAATTTTTTTTTTAATAGCTGCAATTTAGCCTACCCTGACCCTTTAAAAATAAAAATAAAAACGCCCTTCAGAAATATTTTCATGAAGCACAGGGAGTAAATCTCTGGACAGGATGATTTCACAGAATCCAGAGAGGGAGAGACTCCATTGCCGCAACACTTCTTTCAGTTTGGAGGAAGAATTTTAACCTTCCAGCAGATCATTGTAAATGTGCTATGTATTGTGTACTGCACGTCTGACTGAATCCTAAGTAATTTAAAAACAAATAGGGCTGTCGTGTTAAATATTGCATTTGCCTCTCCTTTCATTTTGCTTCCTCCACTCTGCCTATACTAAGTTCAAAGTAGATATAGGGAGAAGTGTATTGCTGGACTGCAAAGACATGAGTGTGTGTGTGTGGTGGTGGGGGGAACCACAGGCAAGGAAAGAGCTAAGGTCATCCTGAGAGGCCAGTTATGCTACCTGACTGTGCCTGGAGGGTGGGTCAGGCTTAATTAAAGATGAAGTCCAGCTGGAGAAAAACTAGGTGATGACCATAAAGAAAGGAAGCACAGATTAGAAGGAGTTTGCAGGGAGAGAGGAAAAGGAACTCTGCAGTCACTCTCTGAGTAGTAGAGAGTGGAACCTGGAGAAATACTGAGAAGCCATCAGGGTGCGACACATTCTAGCGGTGGGCCTGAGAGAAGACCAATCGAGAGATGGCCTTGGGAATAAATAGGAATGGAGGATACAAGCTAGAGACAAGCCTCCAGGGAGGTAACTCTTTGAATGTCAGGGAGGGGACTGATGTTACTTTTGTTGTGTTTTTGTTTCGCTTTTAAGTTGGTTAAAAGACTCCATGGAGAAGCCCCAGGGCCACTACTCTGTCAGAAGAGGGGAATGGAAGAAAAGCCTTGGAGAGGTAGAAGGTGTCATAACAATGACCAATGTCGTGTGGAACAGTAGAACACTCTCCACTTATGACACTGATATCCCAGAAGGGGTAGAACTAAAACGTGACCTGATTGGAGGGCCAAGTATGAGAAGAGCCAGACCACTGCAGAACCAGAGCAGCTGTCTGCAGGGCAATGTTAGAGGATGACAACCTGTAACAGCCACAAGGGGTCACTCTAGTGGTGAGTCCATTCTTCCGCAGTGTGAGGAACACCATTTATGAAGATATGGTACGCAGGTATAGCTGGACTGTAAAGGCATAGGATTTGCTATTTATTATTTTTAAGTGTGCATGTGTTTGTTGTGGGGAAAGACACCTTTTTTGAAGATGTGATCAAAGCCGTGTATATCTAGTGCAAACTGGTCTGAAATACTGTAGCAAGAACCCTGGTTTCTGGAGCACTGGTTTCTGGAGTCATGTGGTAGACTGGAAATTCTGCAACAGCTTTTTTAAAAAAGGAAATTTTAAAATGAGTTGATTATGAAAATGTGTAACTACTACTACTGTGTTTATTTTTTATGTTGCATTTCATTTCCTTTGTGCTGTCACCACATTTTCAGTTTTCAGTGTTCCACAGATATTTATACTGACACATATAACTGCATTGTCTTAGTTGTCAGAGGTGGAAGCTGGAGGTTTGATAGGTAATAAGGTGGCAGCTGGGGCTCTTGGCAACTGGGGAGAGGGGCGGCTGGGATTGTAGGATAAATACATTAGCTAGGCATTTGTCCTAAAATAGTTGAAATGAAATTGTTAATGTTGATGTTTTTACATTGTGATCCTAGGGATTCAGAGTTAACAGCTCATTGAACAGTTCATGCCTCTCAGAGCTATATTTTTCAGGCTGTCTACAGATTCAGGAAGACAACACTATACTGGTTTACATTTGGTTCGTACTCTCAAGGTTACATTCACAACCATTTTGATGAAAATGAAATATTATATTCTAAAGCACAATTTCTGGCGAGGGGTGGATTCCACTGCGAATTCTGTAGCTGCTGTATCCTGGAATACACAGGACTCTGGATGTAGTCACCATTGTTGGAAAAAATGATGTTTAAACACAATCCCACAGGCCTGATGTAGGTGTCTAGCCTTCACTTCAATTTGAGATTATACTGCAATTCAGTCATCTGCAAGTTGGAGAAGGCTGCAAAGTGGAAAAAGAGCAGGATTGTGTGATCTGCGTCAGCAATGTGTAAAGAGCTCCTGCATTTAGAGGACTGGTAAATTTCCTTATGAATCAGTTCTGTGCTACTTAACAGGGAGAGTCACTGGGACTGTAATACAGCATGATGTGAGCATCTTCAGTAGCTTGTAGGGCCAGGTCTTGTCTTGTCTTCTAGTCACTAGCAATCTCATCCTGCAACATTAGTACTTCTAATGGGAGGAGGATTAGATCCCAGATGAGAACCCTTGCAGTTTTTTCACATTAGTCCAGTTCATAAACTGAAAATTACATTATTTAAATCTGTTTTAAGTTGGTTCTGATACTCATTTCCTAGGGAGGACTGATGATTTGGCCTCTTCTGCATATGATATAATAATGGTGAAAGGCAAGTTTCCAATCACTGAGGGTCAGCATTATAGTATTTGGTGCCATTAGCTGATATGATTTCCAGCAATGTCATGGAGAGATGAGAAAAGCTGGTGGTGGCAAATTTCAGTCTCATTGAAATCTAGTCACCCATGACCGAATAAGTAGGGTCCAAGATCTTGCCAAAAACTCCATCCGTAGAACTCCCTACTGGCTACAGAGATAGATGGATTCACAAATGCAAGCAATTCTGCAGCAGACCAGCTAGAATTTACACTCACTATATCAGCTCCAAATATGACTCTTTCAGATAATAGCATATCATTAGCGTATGTGTTTGACTCAGTTTGAATACACTTGGTCAAAACATGCCCTATTTTTGGATGTTTCCTGGTTCTCATTACACTTTTTTTTTTAATTTTCAGGACAGAAGTTGTAATGATCAGTTTCTCTCTCCGTGCCTCAATTCCCCATCTGTAAAATGGGACTATTAGTACTACCCTATATGATGGTGGTGTTGTGAGGATAAATCCATTAAAGATTATGAGGTATTTAGATACTGTGGTGATAGGGGCCATATTGATTGGTGGTGAGTACAGCTGATCAGAGAACAGAATTTCCATCCTGCACGAAATTCTGAAATTAGAATGAAAAATTGCAATAGTGACATTTTTCACAGAAATGGTTGTTTCATTTAATAATGTTGAAACATAAAGTAAATAAAATATGTAATATCAATAAAACATACTGAACTGAATATTATAACAGTCTAAATGAAAATAATTTAAAAAAGAAAGTCAAAATGATTCACTTCTATGCTTCTTGGTTGAAATTTTTGTCAGTCTACACATTCCCATTAAACATTGAGATTTTGATGAAACAGCACTTTGAAAAAAAATTGGTGGAACTGTTTTCTGTCCAACCAGCTCAGGTCATGATAAATTTGTATTTGGCAAGAATGATACCTTTCTGTGAGCCAAGTGTGAGAGTAAAATTAGTGTCTGATGGATGGATGTCTCTTTTACCTCTAGCAGTCGTAAAAAAACCCAAAAAGCAGAAAATCTTAAGGCCCCTGCTGAGGCCAGTTAAGAGAGGATCTGAGCAGATTATCAGTTAGCCTGGTGACTGCCTGCAGTCTGCTTGCAATGCTTCAGTTGTTCCAAATTTGCAGATTTACACTGCCAGTCTGCAACTAAGCTCATGTCCACAATGTTTAGTTTGAAAAGCAATGAATCTGTAGAACTGCCACAAAACGTCTCCCATATTTAATATATTATTAGGAAAAGAAAACAGAGACACACTGTTAGTAAATTAAATAAATAGCTGACGAAAGACAGTGAGTAATGTAGGTTGAAAGTAGAATCAAGCTCTCAGTTTTTGTTGTTCTTCTCTGCTTCCTGATGGGACTTTATTTTGGCTCTGCTTGCTAAAATGGTGGGAGTAAAAATGGTGTAGTAACAGGAAAATACTTTTGTACAATTTACATTGAATTGTAAGAGGATTCCAGTTTAGTCTGTTGGTTATTGGGATCAAATTCTGTGTGCCATAGTTTTCACTAACACTTTTTAAAATGTTTTGATTTTAAAATTAAAAAGGGATTGCTACTGACATTCTCGCTGAAAGCATGTAGATGTTTAAAGGCTTTTTTCTCTTCCAGTCTGTTCCTGCAAATCAAGTCTTAAGAATCCAGCTGACAGATCCTTTTGAGCATAACCATAATACCCACTGAGTTTAATGAAGTGCTTAGGCTACTTTTACTTTGTTAGTTGATTAACAGATTGCCCTGATTCAAGTCAATGGGAGTCCTTCAATGGTAGTTGGATCAAGGCCTCTGTGAGCTAGGACATGGGATTGCCCAAAGGTTAAAATGCTCACATGGCTCAGCTTTTACACCCAAATCTTTTGGCCCTGTACAAAGACACAAATAGAAGATCCGTCCTTAGGGGTAAAAATGCCAAAAGTGAGCTAGGTTTCAGAGTAGCAGCCATGTTAGTCTGTATTCGCAAAAAGAAAAGGAGTACTTGTGGCACTTTAGAGACTAACCAATTTATTTGAGCATAAGGCAGACTCAATCCTGCTGACTTTGAATGATGCAGAGGCTCCTAAGTGCCTAAGTCTCTTTTAAAACTGTTACCTTAGGGCCTGAACAACATCCCATTAAAGTCAATGCAAAGACTCCCATTCATTTTAGTAAAAATTAAATAAAGCCTAAACTGAATCCACTGAACTACACATCACATATGAGGAAAATGGGCCACATTTGCTATTTTTCTCCATGCCCTGCAGAAATGACTTTATGGGTCCTAATTGGAGGTTGCATTCTGAATATATTTATTTTACTGAAGCTTTGCTGTCGTGACCAATACTTAGGCCAGATTTAGTTAGTAATGATGATGATATTTGGGGAGTGTTATTTTCTTTTAATCGAAATGATGTAACCTGAAGCCAGATACTACAGCAGTGCCTTTATAAATGCATGAAATAATAATAAAGTAAATAATGTGGCCTGGCTAATTCTTACAAATTGCAGTTGGAAAATGCAAAGAACCACAATTACTGTAGCTCCTACAAAAAGTAAAAGATTTTGTTTTTGAATTTTGTTTTGAAAAACTGCCTGCTCCTTCTACAATAACATTTGGGGGGAAAAATGTAATTTGTCATTTGATCACTTTTCAGCTTGGGAAAATAATTTTCAAGGTTTGTACCAAAGAAGCAAAAACCACCCAGACTTGCTCCTTTCTGTTTAAATAGTCCAATTATAGCCACAAAATGAACTTTAACAACTTCCTGACTTTCTCCCTGGTGAACCTAGATAAGACAGGATGAAAAAGGGACATGGGCACTGATCCAAACCAAAAGCATAACAGACATGAACTTAGATGGAAATATACCCACGTTAGCAAACATGTTGGAGCACTTTTCTGTGAGTGCTGGCTTTATTAACAGAAGGAGATTTTGAAATCTGTTTAGCTCTGTGTAGCTAAAGTGAGTCATCCTTCAAATCTCTCTTTCAACAATTAATCTTGTGTACCAGCCTCTGCAGTTCAGTGCTTTTGTAGAGGCTGAATGTTTTCACTAATTGTTACAGATGGGTAAGTCTCTTTCGATAGCCATATTTATATTCCTTTTCTCTTGAAATATTTATATCAGTTATTAAATATAAATACTATTTAAGAGATATAATTAATATATAAGATAGTCCAGAAGATAAGATTGGTATCTTGGAATATAGGGACATTAACTGGAAAAAGTGCAGAGCTGGCTCAGACATTGATGAAAAGGAAAGTACAGATTGGAAGGGAGCAAAGGCAAGCGCTATGGTGGAAGGCTATGTCACATTAAATTTAAAAAAATGGAGATGGTATAGTTGTAGACCAAGTAATGCAGGGATGTGCAGTGGCTGTGGATAAGATATATGAGAGGATAATTTTGGCTACATTATCTTTTGAAAATGGCCATTTAAATGTTATATGTGCACCCCAGAAGGGATGTGATGAATAATAATAAGAAGTTTCTAGGGAAATTGAATACTGCTGTACAGAAAGTGATAAAGGATG
Source organism: Chelonia mydas (assembly GCF_015237465.2). Taxonomy (NCBI): domain Eukaryota; kingdom Metazoa; phylum Chordata; order Testudines; family Cheloniidae; genus Chelonia; species Chelonia mydas. The sequence continues at coordinate 163,634,269 of NC_057850.1, forward strand.
AAAGAGTCATCATGGGAGCCAAGTTTGATGGTCAGGTGGGAGAGACGGTAAATGCTTCAAAAGGCACCATGGCATCTAGGGATTTGGACATAGAAACCGGAAGGGGAGACTATTTTACAGTAGGCCCAGATATGATTTGGTAGTCAGTAATACATTGTTCACTAAGAAGAACATTTTATTACCTATAAAAGTGGTAGAATATTCGCTCAGATTACTTCCTGACAAACCAAGGGGAAAACATAGCAACTCAACATAAAATGCTGGTTCTTGACTATGCATACATGTCATACATGAGAGAAAAATGATCCACAACAGTACAGAAAACCAAGTGATGGCGGTTTGAGGAAACTAGAAAGGAGTTTAAAACAAGTGTTGAAGAAGATCTCTTTAGAAGGTTTAAGAGAAAATATGAATTGATGATAGAATCATATTACAAGCAAAATTCAAGAATGCGCAAAGAGAATGCTTGGTGAAAAAAAAAACATTTTTTTCCTGATGACATCTGGTCATGGAATGAGAAAGTTGGAGAGGCCATGAAGGATATGAAAAAGTGTTTTAAACTTTGGCAGGTGATACTCTAGCAGTAGGATTTTCAGAAGTATAAAAAGCCAAAAATATAGCGAAAAAAGAGGTGGAAGCTTCTCAAGCTAAAGCCATGGAAGATTATACGCCCACCTTAAAACAAAAGAGAGTGAGAGAAATATATGGACTGGCAAAGGCCCCGGATGGGAGAACTAAAGACATTGGGTGAGATCAGCCACTAAACATGAAAGTGGAAATATGTTAATGAGAAGCTGATTAAGGAATGGTGGAGAAATTACTTTGATGGGCTTCAGAATAAAGAGAATCTAAGAGAACCATGCCATATGATAAAACCACACCAGGACTGGTGGCACCAGTACTAGAAGAAGTAGTTGCAGATGCACTGAACAATATGAAAAATAAGAAAGCTGTCAGCCCCCAATGGCATACCAGCAGAAGTATGGAAGTGCCTGAGGCAAGTAGGCATGAACATATTGACACAACTGTTTAATTGCATCATGGAGACTGAAAAGAAGCCTGATTCCCTGAGACAGAGCACATTAGCATTGATATTTAAGAAAAAAGGAGATCTACGAGACTGGTGACTACCATGGCATTATATTCATGAATCACATGAGGAAGATTGGGGAGAAAGCTGTTGATAAGAAATCATGAAGAGAAGTGAAAGTCAGTGACAATTAGATTGGATTTGTGCCAGGTAAATGAATAATGGATCCTATATTTACATTAAGATTGCTTGTGAAAAAATATAGCGAAAAGAGGAAAACCCTACACATAGTATTCATCAGTCTTGAGAAGGCTTTCGACCACAGTCCATATATTCATAACTTCCAAGACCAGAACAGACCATTGTAATCATCTAGTCTGACCTCCTGTGTGACACAGGCCATAGAACTTCTTTCCCAAAATAATTCCTAGATTATACTTTTAGAAAAACATCTAATCTTTATTTGAAAATTGTGATGTCAGTGATGGAGAATCATCACAATCTTAGGTAAATTGTTCCAAGAGAAGTCATCTGGTGGAGTAAGAGAATGAGAGAGATACCTGAAGATTTTATCAGACTTGTCCAGTATATGTATGAGGTGCTGTTACCACAGGTTGAAGGCCACGTGGAGAAACTAAACAGTTTCTTATAAGAGTAGGAGTACATCAAGGCTCGTCACAAGCTCCCTTTTTGTTCATGTTGGTGCTTGATGCACTTACAGAAAACATCCAGAGAGTGGCCTGCTGCTTTTGCAGATGACGTAGTGCTGGTGGAAGAGAGCAAAGATTAAGTGGAGGAAGACTTAGATGGAAGTGCATGCTTGAAAAAAAGTGGCATGAAAATCAGCAGAAATAAAAGAGTATATTGTCTGTAGTTTTGATGATGTCTTCTGGAAAGACAATGAGACTGTAAGTATGGGGAGTCAGCCATCACCAATGGTACAGAAGTCCAATTACTGCTTCCCGGAGCTCTCATTGGCTGGAAACGGCGAACCACGCCCACTGGGAGTTTACAAGCTAACGAAGGGCAGATATAAATGTTTGGAAATATAGACGTAAAAAAATCTAGCTCATATGTCACCCAGATTTTGCCTGAACGATACACAGGGTCCAAATAGCATGTTTTTTGTACTACTCAGTACTTGCTGTCCTTAATTTCTATTCTTACCTCTCTGATGCCACACAGCATTAGGGACAACACTGAAAAATCTAGGCTCTTTTAAAGAGAGTTCAAGAGATAAAACTGTGTAGAGTGTAGCAAGTAATTAATGATGGGCAAAACGAGAAAAGGTTTGGAGGATTGACAAGCATTCAGATTTTCTGAAACTTTTCAATGCTTAATGTAAGTCATATTCACATGACTGAAAATCAGACTAAAAACTTGCAAGATCAGGTTTCTTTTTGTGAGATCTGAAGTATTTCCTGGTTGCAGTTTGGTTGGTAGGAACATACTGTAAAAAAGATCCTTTCTCATTATTTCAGAATTGCCACAGCTGGAATTAAAAAGTCAAAGATGTGATTGTAAATAAAAAAAATAACAACCGTGATAAAATATGTTTGAATATCAAAAGATTTGTGTCTAAGTTTTGAGAAAAAGTTAAGGTTGGTGGTTATTTATCTGAATTAGTTCATCTGACATCACAAATAGTTAGTTTATATATATATATAAAACTGTTACCCCTCATCAAATCCTAGGAAGCCCATATAATAAATAGGGGTTTTTTTTAGGAAAAGTCATACTGAAAGTGAGGAAATTAAGGTGCCTGGAAGAAAAACTGGTTGTATTAATTACTGAAATGTTCTCTGGAACCTCTGTGACCTTTATGACAGCCACTCAAAAGTTCTTATACTGATTCTGAGAGGTGATGAAGACATGCAGTTCCTATGGGTTATATTGTCATGCAACACTTCTCAGGATCAGGTCCAATTTGTGCAGTTCCCCTGTCCCCAAAATAACAATCAATAATTTGTACTTTTATAGTAATATGTACACAGGTGGCTTTATCAAGGAAACAGCAGGAGGAGTATCCACTCTATTGCAGTAAATGTGCTTGAAGAAGGGAATATTTAGGTCACATTTTGCACAGTGAATACATATTTATTCATGCTTGTGCATGACGTGACCATTTTTATAATGCCAGGTCTGTTTCTGTGTATAATACCAGTCACCTTATTTTTACATCTGACAAAGAAAGAAGATAAGGTAACAAGTTAAGACACTTGCATAGGGTAATTATATCTGGCTATCAAACTAACCAGAAAGCATTTGGTTTTGTTTTGAGACTTCTTGTTATCATAACAGTGATTCTAAAACCACACAGTATATTATTTCAAACTATTTATTTCAGCAAGCCCACTTTGGAATGTAGTACTTTGATTACATAGCTGTTGCTATTTTTGATATTTGCCTTTCACCTTTAAGAAAGGCATGAAGTGTAATATGTCAAGGAGACAGACAATCAATACAATGAACTAAAGGGTCATGGTAATGACTTAAGGATGAGTGAGAAAAGGAATGTGACAGTACACATTTGTGCAAGACTCAACTTGATTGGAGACTAGGGGGTATTGTCGTGGTAGCTGGATTTTATACACTAGAATTTTATGGAAAATCATTGAAATCTGTGCTTTTTTGGACCCAGTTCGTCTCTGTTTGAAGTCAGTGCAAGTTTTGCCATTCACTTGAATGGTAGCAGGATCAGTCCATAATGATGACATGCATAGTCAAAAAGTAAGTGGCAAGGTGGGAAGTAAGTTAGTTGTCTTCTTTCCCTTCCCCTTTTCCTGGTGAACCTAGATAAGACAGGATGGGGAATATATACATTTTAACAGTGAACATATAACAACACTAATGGCTTTCAGATAATTCTTTTGATCTAAGATTACATGAAGCATATGCTGGTCTTCAAATGGAACATGCAGGAACACTGTAAATCACATTTAATTTACAGTTCCATTAAAATTCTTGAAATATTGTGTATAAATGCCTCTTTATGACTCTTCCAACACCTAACGTTCAGTATTGATGTTTTTATGGTCAAACCATGTATTTGATTCTACTCTATACAGTTGAAAAAGAGGAGGAAGAATATTGCTATACCATACTATGTGTTAGAAGCAGATTAAATATCTGATTAACAGGGTTAGAATGTGCCCTATTCATACACAGCCATGCAGGTGTGTAGAGAGGAGTAGACTCCATCCCACACCCTTGTGCCCTGTTCAGAGGCCAGACATATTTCCAGTTCTGATGCTTGGGAGCACATGGGATGTGCCCCAGATACTTCCACTTGTGAGTAACTGGGGAGATAGTGGGTGGAAAGGCAGGGAGTAAGCTGAGCCACTTCTGCACTTCCTCCCCCCACCCTACCACCACCATGCACTGGTTAGCAGCACTGGCTGGCTGGGGAGGGGCAACATGCTACAGCCTTAAACAGATGTTATAAACTACTTTCTCTTCCCTGCATGACTGATAACTTCCACTTGATGTGGAGTATCTTTGCACTGCTCCTTATTATGAGCTGCATGCTAAAAGCACCATCTAGCCTCATAAAAGTACAGATCTTTTAAATGCTAATAAAAGAGAAACATTGCTGTGCTATTCTCAGTTTAGCTGCAAATTAGACGTTTGATTCATCTCACCATTTTATTGCCAAGTAAAATCCATGGTATCCATTTAAAGCTCCTCATACGAGAAAGCTATGACTTCTGAAAGCTCCCCAATAATAAAATAACAACAACAACAAAACCAAACCTTGTGTAGCTTCCTTAAATAATTGTCATGACATGTTATAAAAGATCATTTGTGATTTGATGAAAACTTCTTTTGCTCACTAACATGGCTTTTAAAATTTAAGATCTGTGTGAGGTTTCATTTACCAGAGTGTAGAATAAAATAAATAATATTCTGGGAGAGCGCCAAGAAATAAAACTATATAAATGTAGAAATATCCCCATACTATTTGAACTTGGCTGTGTTTGGGAGCACCTCTCCAAAGCAGTGTTCATTCAGTCTGAACAGTCACCTCACAAAAATCAATATTTGCATATTCTGAAGTAATTATTTTTCTGCTTTCTACTGTTTACAATGAACTGCATGACCACTCCACACATAGCCACTCAATATAAATCACTGCATATTGTGAAACAAAGAAACCCTTTCTAAACTTGAGAGTATAGATCTAGAAACCAGATGAGCATGTTTGGATCCACTGCTTCTTTAATATTTGTATTGTAGTAGTGCCAATAGTCCCAAATCAATTGATGCTGGGTAATATATAATAAACACATTGTATGAAAGAATTCCTGGCACAAACAGCTTACGTGCTAATGTGTCAAAATCTTTATAAGAACATAATGATGGCCATACTGAGTCAGACCAATGGTCCATCTAGCCCAGTATCCTGTCTTCTGACAGCAACCTGTGCCAGATAATTCAGAGGGAATGAACAGAACAGCACAATTATCAAGTGATTCATCCTCTGTCATCCAGTCCCAGCTTCTGGCAGTCAGAAGTTTAGGGGCATTCAGAGCATGGGGTTGTGTCCCTGACTATTTTGGCTAATAGCCATCGATGGAACTATCCTCCATGAATTATCTAATTCTTTTTTGAACTCAGTTTACTTTTGGCCTTCTCAACATCCCTGATGATGAGTTCCACGGATTGAGCATTGTGTGAAGAACTTCCTTACGTTTGTTTTTAACCTACTGCTTATTGATTTCATTGGGTTGACCCCTGGTTCTTGTTTTATGAGAAAGGGTAAATAACACTTCCTTATTGCCTTTCTCCACATTCATGATTTTATAGACCTCTATCATATCCCCCCATAGTTGTGTCTCTTCTAAGCCGAGCAGTTCTAGTCTTTTTAATCTCTCCTCATATCAAAGCTGTTCCACACACTTAATAATATTTGTTGCCCTTCGCTGTACTTTTTCCAATTCTAATATATCTTCTTTGAGATAGCGTGACCAGAACTGCACACAGTATTCAAGGTGTGGCTGTACCATGGATCTATTAGAGGTATTATGATATTTTCTGACTTATCATCTATCCCTTTCCTAATGGTTCCTAACACACTCATTGCTTTTTTGATTGCCACTGTACATTGAGCAGATGTTTTCAGAGAACTATCCATGATGACTCCAAGATCTTTCTTGAGTGGTAACAATTAATTTAGACCCCATCATTTTGTATGTATAGTTGGCATTCTGTAGCATGTGTGGACATCTGTGGGATAACTTGCATATGTGTCAATGTCAGGCTTGCTGCCAAAAGATCATAATCCCATTTTGCACTCTAGCATTCCTTGAAATACCTTCCTTAAAATGAAATCACAGTACTGATAAGTTCAGTTACCTGCAGATGTCTAAATATGGAGGACCTAATTCTGCCCTTCCTTTCATAGATACAAATTGCCTTGTTTTCCCTTGCAGTTGCATCCCTTTAAGTGAGGGTGGAATTGGGCCTGGAGACTTCCCATAGTTCAGAGTGTTAGGACAGTTGTTTTAGGGAGGTAGTGTGTGTTTCAACTTTGATTTGTTTTCTATTACTATTCAAGGAAATGATGAAGGCCACAATTCAGGAAAGCATGCTTATTCAGGAAGAGCCCTTAAGCTCCATTGAACTCAATGGGATTTAAGCACGTGATAAAGCATTTATATGAAATAGGGTCTATGAGTGGAAGGTTGATAGCTGAGACGAGATTGAGTTTTGATAAACAGGTGTGTTAATTAATAAGGAGATCGCCATGTCCACACACAATGATCGGACATACTTTCAGGGCATTTACCTCCAAGAGATTAATTTTGTATTCAGGAGAAAACTAATGGTTTTATTGTACAATTATAATGTGGTACATGTTTTTAGTGCTCCTAGTACACATTTTGTAAACAGTACTTCTGTGCTATCATGGGCCACTCTAGTTAAAACTAGTGGAACTAGTCAATACTTCCAGAGCACAGGAAGTGCACATCTGCTCAACATTTTTATTTCATTTAGAAGAAGTAGTGAAATAGTTAACCTACCAAGTTAACCAAGTATAATTCAGCACAGAAATGTGGACTCAACTGGTTGTATGAATATAATTCAACATTGTGCTCATAATTTGACAGAAATACTGTTGCATACCAGTCTCTTTGTAACATTTGACTGGGGTCCTGGGAGAAATCCTGAAGCTATTACTCTCATGAGTGAAGTCCACAGGACTCCCTGCATGAGTAACAAGCGTTGACAGAGAGTTGCAGGGTCAGTCCCGTTATTTTCAGAGAGGAAGAAGTGGAGTCCATTAAAGGTGACTCAGAATTAAATCTGAACTGGAATAATTCAACCATAGTGGATTATACCAATGGCCTATTTAGAAGCTCAAAAGCAGATGTTGAGCTTCTAGTGTTACTGAACTTCGAGCATTCAAAAATCAAGCCAGGCTACAAAAAATAACAAGATGAACTTAAAAATATGACACTTTAAAAAAATAATAAATTTGAGGTTCTTTTTATTTGCCTTCTCTTTTTTGAGAATTCAGGGTTACAAAATTCAAGCCTTTCTCCACAACCACAGAGACTAGAGATGCTTTAAAAAACAAAACAAAACAAAAAAAACCCCTTACATTCTCATGTAATATGACTCCAGGAGCTAGGGCTTTACGAAAAACAGTACCATGAGACTAGCAATAAAATTATGAGTGCTGGCAACACTGACTGCTTTCCAACTACTTTTTGGGCTCAGCAACCATCATAACTGGTAATGAAGGGCAAATGGGCTAAACCCCAACTAATAGATCCATTTTCAGTCTTTCTTCCAGCAGCTCAATAGATAGCAACAATGAGGGAGTCAGGGAGGGGAGGACAGGCTGGCAGATTACATATCTCCCAACATTTGAAGGGGCTAAATCAGGACACATCCTGGGGGGTTGGGTGCTGCCCCCAAGGTGTGGGAGGCCCAGGAAGGCATTGCAGAGCAAGGCCATCCCACACTTCCACAGTGACAGCTCCTGCAGCTCCTTTCCCATGGGGCTGGCTGAGGTCTCTGCTTCAGGCATTGCAACCCAGCTTCTGAAGCACAAAGTTGCAACAGCATTCAGGTTTGGCCTGGCTTCCATGATGGAGGGTGGGAGGAGAGGGAGGCAGCTGGGCCAAATTTGAATGAGTGACCTCATGTGTTAGGGCTAGGTCGCAACACCTGGAGCAGAGAGCCAAGCCTAGCCACTTCTGCAGAGAGGGAGCCATTGCAACCAGGAGAGAGAGGGGTGTGTGTGTGTGTGTGTGTGTGTGTGTGTGTGTGTTAAAGCAGGACCATCCCACAAAACCTAGGACTGTCAGGAGTCTGAGATTGTAGCCCTTCAGTGCAGCACCACTGAGTGGAACCAGGGCAGAGAGAACAGACGGGGTTGGTGAAGGTCTAGCCCTTTAGGGTCTGTGTACATTTGGAGCTAGGGGTGTGATTCCCAGCTTCAGTAGACAAACTTACACTACCTCTGATCAAGCTGGAACTAAAAATAGTTGTGTAGCTGTGGTAGCATCGGCAGTGGCAAGTGGCATCACCCTAAGCATATACCCAGGTGGTCTGGGCAGGTTGGAACTTGGTGGGGATAGCCCATGCTGCTGCCCATGCTACTGTGGCTACACTATTCTTTTTAGAGCACTAGCTCGATGGGAGCTGACAAGAGTATGTCTGCTTGATCTGGAAATCACACCCTTAGCTCCAAGTGTAGATGTAACCTGGGAGAGATTATCTGTCCATTGAAAATATAGGCTCGAGAACTGCACGTGCTCAGAGGCGGACTTTCCAAGTCCTCTTTAGGGCAAAATCAGAACAGCCCCATAGAATGTGCACAGCCACCCTCAGTGCAGAGCTGCTCCCCCACCTCAGAAGCAGCAAGAAGGGTGGTGGTGGAGGTGTGGCGGGGTTGAGCCAGAGAGCTGCAGCAATCAGGAGCTGAAGAGCCAGTGATTGCAAGATGAGTAGGAGCCTGTGCTGCTGGAGTCTGTCAAAGGAAGAGTTGTGATTTGGGGAGTGGGGATTGAAAGGCAGAGCAGAGGGAGCCTGTGGCCTGGCGAGGTGTGGCGGAGAGGTAGGAAGCATAATGGAGGAAGGACTCCTATTCATTTTCAGGAGGAGCAGGGATGGGATGTGGGAGTTACAGCAAAAGAACTTGGAGAGGGGGAAGAGCCTCAAATTGTTTTAGTTTAGGAGATTAGAAATTGTGTTGTCCCAAATAACATTTTTTTAAAAGGGGGTCAGGGCAAAGTGGGTATGTGGGGAAGTACATAATTTTGGGTATCAGCCACTTCTGCTTAGCGTAGTTTTGTGACATAGCATTCTTCCATTAGTGGAAGAAAAATGAAAATTAGCCTTCTGAGTTCACCATTGCTTTAGGAGGCGAAGGGATATCTGTTATGGTTATGTTGCAAGGGTATTGGTGTAGTAAGTTATGAATATCATTTTTAAAAAGAACAGAGACATTTTACAGTAGCTAAGGCTACTTAAGACATCTTTGTGGTTCAAACTTCGACAGGTGAGAAAATTATTATTGAACAATATGAGAGGGTCACACACTTTGTTTCTGTGGATCAAGCTCATTACACACACCAGGGGCTTTTTGTATCCCTCTATTGCCACTCCCACCCCAAGCCCCAGGTGTGTCACTCTCCCATCTCCTGTGTTGTCCTCTCCCCATACCATTGTCCCCCATTTTCTTCCTGTGCCATGGGCTATGTTTGTCCCCTCATTACCCCTTCCTCCCTATTCCCCCACTTTCATCTAGACTAGTGTTTCTGTGTGCTCCTCCATTTCCCCTTTCTCCTATTCTTATTTTCTTTCTGCCAGGGTGTCAATATTTTTAGCTGTATAACTGCTGTGAGGGGTATTATATTAGAAAGAAGGTGGGTGAGGTAATATATTTCCTTGGACCAACATATTGTTATAAGTATTGTAATAAGTATTGTTATGCTGGAAAGTCTTAATGACTACCATCAGTTGGTTTTTTGATCTATAGACAATGACCAAGATGCAAGGGCGTCCCTGTGTCCACATTTGCCCCTTCTAGTTTTCTGATTATCCCTGAAATCAAAAGTCTTCTGCCCATTGATATCCAAAACATTCCCTGAAATTCTGGAATTAAACAGATAACTTTTAAAAACCATATCACATTACACAGACAGAAAGAAATGCAATTGAGCTGAATGTAACGCAATACATTCTCGGCCAAAAATCTGTAACTGGAACATTTTATAACTGGAACCTTTTATATTTATATAAATATAAACTATATGTATGTATATAAACAAACACAGTTTAAACTGTGAAGGAAAGAATATTGAAATTCATAAAGGTAAATGGTAGAGGGAATGCAATGCAACATGGGTTTACCAAAGGTAGATTATGCCAAACTAACCTGATTTCCTTCTTTGAGAAAATAACTGATTCTTTAGATAAGGGAAGAGCAGTAGATCTAATATACTTGGACTTTGGTAAAGCATTTGACATGGTACCACATGGGAAATTACTAGATAAATTAGGGAAGATGGGGATTAGGAGAAGCATTGTAAGGTGGATAAGGAATTGACTATAGGGCAGAAATCAATGGGTTATGCTCAGGAGCGGCAGAAGCTTCCTAAAAGTGGGGAGGGGGAGCACCGGAACCCAAACTGTGGCACTTCCCCCAAGGCCCCGCCCCCATGCCACCTCCCCCCCCGTATGTGCTGAAAGGTGAATTATCGAACTGGAGGGAAATTACTAGTGGAGATCCTCAAGGATCAGTCTTTGGACCAATCTTAGTCAATATTTTTATTAACGGCCTTGACAAAAAAGTAGGAGTGTGCTAATGAAATTTCCTGATGATATTAAGCTGGGAGGCATCATCAATACAAAGGAGAATGTGAACAGTACTTGGGAAGATCTGGATGGCCTTGAAGACAGGAGTGACAGAAATGGGATGAAATTCAATAGTAAAAAGTGCAAGGTCATGCACTTAAGGAAAGTCTTGTAATAAGAATTTCTGCTGCAAGCTGGGGCCTTATCAGCTGGAAGCAATAGAGGAGGAGAGAGACCAGGTTGTGTGGGTTGATCACAGGTGATTATGAGCTACCAGTGTGATTCATCTGTGAAAAAGGCAAATGCAATCCTAGGATGTATTAGGCAAGGCATTTCCTGTAGAGATTGTACAAAGCACTGGTAAGACCTCATCTAGAATACTGTGTCCAATTCTGGTCACCCAGAAAGATTAATTTAAACTGAAACAGGTGCACAGATGAGCTACGGATCAGGGGAATGGAGGATCTATCTTATGAGAGGTGACTGGAAGCATTTTGCATATTTAGTTTAGCAAAAAGAAGGCGGAAGGAGGATAAGAGTGCTCTTTGTAAATACGTTAGGGGGGTTGATACTAGGGAGGGTCAAGAACTATCTAAGCTAGAGACCACTTTTGGTACAAGAACAAATAGCTATAAACTGGCCAGGAACAAATTCAGCCTGGAAATTAGAAGAAGGTTTCTAACTATTGCAGGAGTGAGATTCTTGCACAACCTTCCAACAAGAGTAGTGGGGGCGAGCAACTTAATTAGTTTTGAGAGTGACAGCTGGACAAATTTTATTGCAATTGTATGATAGGCTTGTTTATGATGGTTGGGCAGGGCTCCACAGCCCTGGGGCTCCCTTCTGCTTTTCGTCCTATATTCCTAAAACTCATGTTTCACCATTTCAGCTGGCCACTGGCAGGAGTCAGGAAAGAAACCCCCGTCTCCAATATATTCTGGGAGGGGGTATTTTGTCTCCTTCCTCTGAAGCATCAGGCAATGACCACGGCTGGAGATGGGACACTGGGGGAATGGGCTAGGGATCTGAGATGGCACCGAGCATTCTATGTCTCAGAGTATGTCTACACTATGAAATTAGGTCGAATTTATAGAAGTCAGTTTTTTAGAAGTCATTTTTATATAGTCGATTGTGTGTGTCCCCACACAAATGCTCTAAGTGTATTAAGTGCATTAACTCGGCTGAGTGCTTCCACAGTACCGAGGCTAGCATTGACTTCCAGAGTGTTGCACTGTGGGTAGGTATCCCACAGTTCCTGCAGTCTCCGCTGCCCATTGGAATTCTGGGTTGAGATCTCAATGCCTGATGGGGCAAAAAACATTGTCGCGGGTGGTTCTGGGTACATGTCATCAAGCCCTCCCTCTGTGAAAGCAACGGCAGACAATCATTTTGCACCTTTTTTCCTGAGTTATCTGTGCAGACGCCATACCACGGCAAGCATGGAGCCTGCTCAGCTCACTGTCACCGTATGTCTCCTGGGTGCTGGCAGACGCGGTACTACATTGCTACACAGCAGCAGCAACCCATTGCCTTGTGGCAGCAGATGGTGCAATAGGCCTGAAAACCATCCTCATCGTGTCTGAGGTGCTCCTGGCCACCTTGGTAAGGTCAGTCAGGAGCGCCTGGGCAGACATGGATGCAGGGACTAAATTAGGAGTGACTTGACCAGGTCATTCTCTTTAGTCCTGCAGGCAGTCCTATTGTACCATCTTATGGTGAGCAGGCAGGAGATGAGGATGGCTAGCAGTCCTACTGCACCGTCTGCTGCCAGCCAAAGATGTAAAAGATAGATGGAGTGGATCAAAACAAGAAATAGACCAGATTTGTTTTGTATTCATTTGCTCCCCGCTCCCTCCCTCCCTCTGTGAAATCAACAGCCAACAATCATTTTGGTGAGGTCTGTCAGGGACACCTTGAAAACTTTAATGGAGATTCAGTCCTGCTTGAAATACCAGAGCGAGGGATAGCTTAGTGGTTGAGCATTGGCCTGCTAAATCCAGGGTTTTGAGTTCAATCCTTGAGGGGGCCATTCTCTGTGACAGTTGTTTTTCCTTGACGTAAAGTCACCCCCTTTGTTGATTTTAATACCCTGTAAGCCAACCCTGTAAGCCATGTCGTCAGTCACCCCTCCCTCCATCAGAACAACAGCAGACAATCGTTCCGTGCCTTTTTTCTGTGCAGTGGAGTGGCTAATTCTTGGGCGTCTGAGTGAGGAGGCTATGGAACTTGGGGAGAAGGGTGGTTGGTTACACAGGGGCTGTAGCGGCGGTCTGTGCTCCTGCTGCCTTTCCTGCAGTTCAACAATATGCTGGAGTATATTAGTTTGATCCTCCAGCAGCCTCAGCATTGAATCCTGCCTCCTCTCATCATGCTGCCGCCACCTTTCAGCTTCAGCCCTCTCTTCAGCCCGCCACCTCTCCTCCCGGTCATTTTGTGCTTTTCTGCACTCTGACATTGTCTCCTCCATGCATTTGTCTGTGCTCTGTCAGTGTGGGAGGACAGCATGAGTTCAGAGAACATTTCATCGCGAATGCATTTTTTTCACCTTCTAATCTTCACTAGCCTCTGGGAAGGAGAATATCCTGTGATCCTTGAAACACATGCTGCTGGTGGAGAAAAAAAAGGGACAGTGGTATTTAAAAAGACACATTTTATAGAACAATGGGTACACTCTTTCATGGTAAACCTTGCTGTTAACATTACATACATAGCACATGTGCTTTCGTTACAAGGTCGCATTTTGCCTCCCTCCACCACGTGGCTACCCCCTCAACCCTCCCCCTTCCCCGCTCCCATGGCTAACAGTGGGGAACATTTCTGTTCAGCCACAGCAGGAACGGGCACCTCTGAATGTCCCCTTAAGAAAAGCACCCTATGTCAACCAGGTGACCATGAATGATATCACTCTCCTGAGGATAACACAGAGAGATAAAGAACGGATGTTGTTTGAATGCCAGCAAACATACACTGCAATGCTTTCTTCTACAATGATTCCCGACTACGCGCTACTGGCCTGGAGTGGTAAAGTGTCCTACCGTGGTGGACGGAATAAGGCTGCCCTCCCCAGAAACCTTTTGCAAAGACTTTGGGAGTACATCCAGGAGAGCCGCAAATGCCAGGGCAAATTAATCATTAAACCTGCTTGCTTTTAAACCATGTATACTATTTTAAAAGGTACACTCTCCAGAGGTCCCTTCTCTGCCTGGCAGGTCCGGGAGGCAGCCTTGGGTGGGTTCGGGGGGTACTGGCTCCAGGTCCAGGGTGAGAAACGGTTCCTGGCTGTTGGGAAAACCGGTTTCTCCACTTGCTTGCTGTGAGCTATCTACAACCTCATCATCATCTTCCTTGTCCCCAAAACCTGCTTCTGTGTTGCCTCCATCTCCATTGAAGGAGTCAAACAACACGGCTGGGGTAGTGGTGGCTGAACCCCCTAAAATGGCATGCAGCTCATCATAGAAGCGGAATGTTTGGGGCTCTGACCCAGAGAGGCCGTTTGCCTCTCTGGTTTTCTGGTAGGCTTGCCTCAGCTCCTTAAGTTTCATGTGGCACTGCTTTGGGTCCCTGTTATGGCCTCTGTCCTTCATGCCCTGGGAGATTTTGACAAATGTTTTGGCATTTCAAAAACTGGAATGGAGTTCTGATAGCACGGATTCCTCTCCCCATACAGCGATCAGATCCCGTACCTCCCGTTCGGTCCATGCTGGAGCTCTTTTGCAATTCTGGGACTCCATCATGGTCACCTCTGCTGATGAGCTCTGCATGGTCACCTCTGCTGATGAGCTCTGCACTCACCTGCAGCTTGTCATGCTGGCCAAACAGGAAATTGAAATTCAAAAGTTTGCGGTTCTTTTCCTGTCTACCTGGCCAGTGCATCTGAGTTGAGAGTGCTGCCCAGAGCAGTCACAATGGAGCACTCTGGGATAGCTCCCAGAGGCGAATACCGTCTAATTGCGTTCACAGTACCCCAAATTCGACCCGGCAAGGCCAATTTCAGCGCTAATCCACTTGTCAGAGGTGGATTAAGGAAATCGATTTTAAGAGCCCTTTAAGTTGAAAAAAAGGGCTTTGTCGTGTGGACAGGTGCAGGGTTAAATCGATTTAATGCTGCTAAATTCGACCTCAACTCCTAGTGTAGACCAGGGCTCAGGAGCTTGGCAGTCTGGTCCTTGCTCACATGCTCAGGGTCTAACTGATCACCATATGTGAGAATGGGAAGGAATTTTCTCCAGATCAGATTGGCGGTGACCTTAGAGGGTTTTTGTCTTCCCCTGAAGCATGTGGGTGTGGGTCATTTGCCAGGATTATCAGTGTATCTCTCACTTAGTCATTTCTCTGCCATTGCAGGGGCCTTGAGTACTTGTGCACCTTGTTTCCGCCTATTCTCTGCCTATGGCACATAATCTAGTTTCCTCTGGGTTGTAACACTTTGGTTTCTTCTCAGTTGGTAGGTTTAATACACAGGTTCTGGGTGGTGTTGGCGGCCTGTGCTAAAGAGGAGGTCAGACTAGATGATCTAGTGGTCCCATCTGGCCTTAAACTCAATGACTCTTGGACTCTATGGTCCTCTTCACTAGAGTGAATTTCACCTTTACTGAGTAACTGTATATATTTGATGTATATTAAAGCTGAGAGTGGTCATAGTTTCTTTTGGGCTTAGAGGAAGGCCAGTATTGTGGTAAAGACACATGACAGGGAAAGCGGAGACCTATGTTGTTGGCTCCCCCACAGATTTGCTGTGTGGCTTTTAGGAAGCCACTGAGGCCAAAGTATTTAAACATGAATGCTTATACTGAGCACCTAAATAAGTGGCCTGATGCTTAAGGACCCTGAATGATCTCACAAGGAAAACTAGATCACGTCATTAGCTGCCAAAGGCGAGAACCCCACATTTGTCATTCAGTTCCTCTCTGGACCTGTTTCCCCATCTGCAAAATTAGGATGTTTGCAAAGTGCTTTGCCTGAGTGTCTCTGGATTAAGTTTAGAAGCGTGAGCAACAAGGGTGATGTAGTGGTGGGAGTCTGCTATAGACCACCGGACCAGGGGGATGAGGTGGATGAGGCTTTCTTCCGGCAACTCGCAGAAGCTACTAGATCACACGCCCTGGTTCTCATGGGCGACTTTAATCTTCCTAAAAAGAAAAGGAGTACTTGTGGCACCTTAGAGACTAACCAGTTTATTTGAGCATGAGCTTTCGTGAGCTACAGCTCACTTCATCGGATGCATAGCATATCGTGGAAACTGCAGAAGACATTATATACACACAGAGACCATGAAACAAAACTTCCTCCCACCTCACTCCCCCGCTGGCAACAGCTTATCTAAAGTGATCCTCAAGTAGAGCCATTTCCAGCACAAATCCAGGTTTTCTCACCCTTCCCCCCCGCCCCACACACACATACAAACTCACTCTCCTGCTGGCAACAGCCCATCCCCCTTTGAAACCCCTCTTTATAATGCGCATGATAATCAAGGTGGGTCACCTGCAGCACTAATCCAGGTTTTCTCACCCCCCCCCACACCCCCCTTTTTTTTCCAAAAACCACACACACAAACTCATTCTCCTGCTGGCAACAGCTCATCTTACAATGTGCACAGCAATAATCCAAGTTTAACCAGAACGTCTTGGGGGGGGGGGGGGGTTGCAGGAAAAAAACAAGGGGAGACAGGCTACCTTGCATAATGACTTAGCCACTCCCAGTCTCTATTCAAGCCCAAATTAATAGTATCCAATTTGCAAATGAATTCCAATTCAGCAGTTTCTCGCTGGAGTCTGGATTTGAAGTTTTTTTGCTTTAAGATAGCGACCCTCATGTCTGTGATTGCGTGACCAGAGAGATTGAAGTGTTCTCCGACTGGTTTATGAATGTTATAATTCTTGACATCTGATTTGTGTCCATTTATTCTTTTACATAGAGACTGTCCAGTTTGACCAATGTACATGGCAGAGGGGCATTGCTGGCACATGATGGCATATATCACATTGGTGGATGTGCAGGTGAACGAGCCTCTGATAGTGTGGCTGATGTTGTTAGGCCCTGTGATGGTGTCCCCTGAATAGATATGTGGGCACAGTTGGCAACGGGCTTTGTTGCAAGGATAGGTTCCTGGGCTAGTGGTTCTGTTGTGTGGTATGTGGTTGTTGGTGAGTATTCGCTTCAGGTTGGGGGGCTGTCTGTAGGCAAGGACTGGCCTTTCTCCCAAGATTTGTGAGAGTGTTGGGTCATCCTTCAGGATAGGTCGTAGATCCTTAATAATGCGTTGGAGGGGTTTATCTATTCAGGGGACACCATCACAGGGCCTAACAACATCAGCCACACTATCAGAGGCTCGTTCACCTGCACATCCACCAATGTGATATATGCCATCATGTGCCAGCAATGCCCCTCTGCCATGTACATTGGTCAAACTGGACAGTCTCTACGTAAAAGAATAAATGGACACAAATCAGATGTCAAGAATTATAACATTCATAAACCAGTCGGAGAACACTTCAATCTCTCTGGTCACGCAATCACAGACATGAGGGTCGCTATCTTAAAGCAAAAAAACTTCAAATCCAGACTCCAGCGAGAAACTGCTGAATTGGAATTCATTTGCAAATTGGATACTATTAATTTGGGCTTGAACAGAGACTGGGAGTGGCTAAGTCATTATGCAAGGTAGCCTGTCTCCCCTTGTTTTTTTCCTGCAACCCCCCCCCCCCCCAAGATGTTCTGGTTAAACTTGGATTATTGCTGTGCACATTGTAAGATGAGCTGTTGCCAGCAGGAGAATGAGTTTGTGTGTGTGGTTTTTGGAAAAAAAGGGTGTGTGTGTGTGGGGGGGGGGGGTTGAGAAAACCTGGATTAGTGCTGCAGGTGACCCACCTTGATTATCATGCGCATTATAAAGAGGGGTTTCAAAGGGGGATGGGCTGTTGCCAGCAGGAGAGTGAGTTTGTATGTGTGTGTGTGGGGGGGGAAGGGTGAGAAAACCTGGATTTGTGCTGGAAATGGCTCTACTTGAGGATCACTTTAGATAAGCTGTTGCCAGTGGGGGAGTGAGGTGGGAGGAAGTTTTGTTTCATGGTCTCTGTGTGTATATAATGTCTTCTGCAGTTTCCACGATATGCTATGCATCCGATGAAGTGAGCTGTAGCTCACGAAAGCTCATGCTCAAATAAACTGGTTAGTCTCTAAGGTGCCACAAGTACTCCTTTTCTTTTTACGAATACAGACTAACACGGCTGTTACTCTGAAACCTTTAATCTTCCTGACAGGTTTCAGAGTAACAGCCATATTAGTCTGTATTCGCAAAAAGAAAAGAAGTACTTGTGGCACCTTAGAGACTAACCAATTTATTTGAGCGTAAGCTTTCGTGAGCTACATCCAATGAAGTGAGCTGTAGCTCACGAAAGCTTATGCTCAAATAAATTGGTTGGTCTCTAAGGTGCCACAAGTACTTCTTTTCTTTTAATCTTCCTGATATCTGCTGGGAGAGCACTACAGCGGTGCATAGACAATCCAGGAAGTTTTTGGAAAATGCAGGGGACAATTTCCTGGTGCAAGTGCTAGAGGAGCCAACTAGGGGGGGAGCTTTTCTTGACCTGCTGCTCACAAACCGGGAAGAATTAGTGGGGGAAGCAAAAGTGGATGGGAATCTGGGAGGCAGTGACCATGAGTTGGTTGAGTTCAGGATCCTGACACAGGGAAGAAAGGTAAGCAGCAGCATATGGACCCTGGACTTCAGGAAAGCAGACTTCGACTCCCTCAGGGAACTGATGGGTAGGATCCCCTGGGGGAATAACATGAAAGGGAAAGGAGTCCAGGAGAGCTGGCTGTATTTCAAGGAATCCCTATTGAGGTTACAGGGACAAACCATCCCGATGTGTCGAAAGAATAGTAAATATGGCAGGCGACCAGCTTGGCTTAACGGTGAAATCCTTGCGGATCTTAAACATAAAAAAGAAGCTTACAAGAAGTGGAAGATTGGACAAATGACCAGGGAAGAGTATAAAAATATTTTTCGGGCATGTAGGAATGAAATCAGGAGGGCCAAATCACAGCTGGAGCTGCAGCTAGCAAGAGATGTTAAGAGTAACAAGAAGGGTTTCTTCAGGTATGTTGGCAACAAGAAGAAAGCCAAGGAAAGTGTGGGCCCCTTACTGAATGAGGGAGGCAACCTAGTGACAGAGGATGTGGAAAAAGCTAATGTACTCAATGCTTTTTTTGCCTCTGTCTTCACGAACAAGGTCAGCTCCCAGACTGCTGCGCTGGGCATCACAGCATGGGGAGTAGGTGGCCAGCCCTCTGTGGAGAAAGAAGTGGTTAGGGACTATTTAGAAAAGCTGGATGTGCACAAGTCCATGGGGCCGGACGCATTGCATCCGAGAGTGCTAAAGGAATTGGCGGCTGTGATTGCAGAGCCATTGGCCATTATCTTTGAAAACTCATGGCGAACGGGGGGAAGTCCCGGATGACTGGAAAAAGGCTAATGTAGTGCCAATCTTTAAAAAAGGGAAGAAGGAGGATCCTGGGAACTACAGGCCAGTCAGTCTCACCTCAGTCCCCGGAAAAATCATGGAGCATGTCCTCAAGGAATCAATCCTGAAGCACTTACACAAGAGGAAAGTGATCAGGAACAGTCAGCATGGATTCACCAAGGGAAGGTCATGCCTGACTAATCTAATCGCCTTCTATGATGAGATTACTGGTTCTGTGGATGAAGGGAAAGCAGTGGATGTATTGTTTATTGACTTTAGCAAAGCTTTTGACACGGTCTCCCGCAGTATTCTTGTCAGCAAGTTAAAGAAGTATGGGCTGGGTGAATGCACTATAAGGTGGGTAGAAAGTTTGCTAGATTGTCGGGCTCAACGGGTAGTGATCAATGGCTCCATGTCTAGTTGGCAGCCGGTATCAAGTGGAGTGCCCCAAGGGTCGGTCCTGGGGCTGGTTTTGTTCAATATCTTCATAAATAATCTGGAGGATGGTGTGGATTGCACTCTCAGCAAATTTGCGGATGATACTAAACTAGGAGGAGTGGTAGATATGCTGGAGGGTGGGGATAGGATACAGAGGGACCTAGACAAATTGGAGGATTGGGCCAAAAGAAATCTGATGAGGTTCAACAAGGATAAGTTCAGGGTCCTGCACTTAGGACGGAAGAACCCAATGCATCACTACAGACTAGGGACCGAATGGCTAGGCAGCAGTTCTGCGGAAAAGGGGTGACAGTGGACGAGAAGCTGGATATGAGTCAACAGTGTGCCCTTGTTGCCAAGAAGGCCAATGGCATTTTGGGATGTATAAGTAGGGGCATAGCCAGCAGATCGAGGAACGTGATCATTCCCCTCTATTCGACATTGGTGAGGCCTCATCTGGAGTACTGTGTCCAGTTTTGGGCCCCGCACTACAAGAAGGATGTGGATAAATTGGAGAGAGTCCAGCGAAGGGCAACAAAAATGATTAAGGGTCTGGAACACATGAGTTATGAGGAGAGGCTGAGGGAACTGGGATTGTTTAGTCTGCAGAAGAGAAGAATGAGGGGGGATTTGATAGCTGCTTTCAACTACCTGAGAGGTGGTTCCAAAGAGGATGGTTCTAGACTATTCTCAGTGGTAGAAGAGGACAGGACAAAGAGTAATGGTCTCAAGTTGCAGTGGGGGAGGTTTAGATTGGATATTAGGAAAAACTTTTTCACTAGGAGGGTGGTGAAACACTGGAATGCGTTACCTAGGGAGGTGGTAGAATCTCCTTCCTTAGAAGTTTTTAAGGTCAGGCTTGACAGAGCCCTGGCTGGGATGATTTAGTTGGGGATTGGTCCTGCTTTGAGCAGGGGGTTGGACTAGATGACCTCCTGAGGTCCCTTCCAACCCTGATATTCTATGATTCTGTGATCTTCAGACAGATGTTGTTATAAAATGTCTGTTGTTAGTGATATTTTACACTGATCAAGAGAAATGGTGACTCATATACATGCACTTCCTGTGTAGAATATATAAGCAATTAATCTATTATACTTTCATTCAAATCTCTTTATTCTGGTGGCAGAATAAGATTAACATGAGGAAGGGCACAGAGCCAAATTGTTGGTTTATATACACACACACACACACACACACACACACACACACACACACACACACACAGTAACAACCTGGGAAATGTCTGTATTTTTATGAATATGATGCATGCCCCTCTCTCTGTGTGTTTGTGTGTGTGTGTGTGATGGATTACTGACAGTGGTATTAAATCAAAAGGGGTTATTAAAGGAACAAAGCAGAAAAGATAAAACAGTAACACAGAGTCCTGAAGGTAACCATGTTAAAACTATGTATTGAGGGAAGAACCCTTATCTGGCTCCAGGCAGGCTGCCAACAGTTTACTCTTCCCATGGCTGAGGATGTATACACTTAAAACACTACAGCGGCACAGTTGCACTGGAGTAGCACTTCAGTGGAGAAACTACTGATGGGAGGGATTCTCCCATTGCTGTAGGTAATCCACCTCCCAAAGGGGCACTTGGTAAGTCGATTGTAGACAGCACAAGAACAACGGAAGTATTCTTCACCATGGGCTAGGCTGATACAGCTGCATCTCTCAGGAGTGTGGATTTTTCAAACCCCTGGCAGATATTGCTATACCAACGTGAATTCTTAGTGTAGACCTGGCCTTACTCTAGGATCAAGGAGGATACCAAACATTAGAGGACCCCAGGCCTAGCAAAAGGTGAGGGTTCAGTAAGTGGCCAGAGACTGCCCAGAGAGTGTCAATAAAAGCTGACAGGGTGGTAAACGGACACATGGAGACAGAGAGCCTGCTCTCAGCAGGACAGTCTGTTTCTCCCAGCCAGAGATGGTGGTTATCTGGGCTGAGGGGAATTTACAAAGCTGACAAGGCAAGATTAAGGGGGAAGTAAGACCCAGGTTTATAGGCCTGTTGTTGTTTTTATCCTTTATTCTGTGCTTTGTACCTTTTGGAGGAATTAATTTAAAAACCTTTGATTTGAAGACTATCCTTGAGTCAATTCATGGGTCACAGGTCCCCAGAGTGAACATGCTCATGGATGCCAAACCAAGTTGGGCCTGTTGAGTTAACATGGGAGGAGGGGGAAGAATTTGCAGGCTGCAGATCCAGTGTGAGTGGTTGGACCATGGGTTCCACCCAGAGTGATACACAGGCCTGTAAGTTGACAGTGCACTTGAGAGGGTCTATAAAGAGCCTAAAGCTCAGTGTGCCCTGTGACTCTCTCTCATTTTCTCTCCCTCTCTCTCCACTCAAGTAATTGAATTGATTTTCTTTTTCATTTTACAAACAGCCTGCTTGGGGAGATTATTTTTGTTAGCACTTTTCACTTTGCCAAGCAACTGATTACTATAATCTTCAACGCATCTAGTTGTACCTCTCCTTCCACTCCCCCAACCAAAAGTTGAGGCATTATTTTTATGCTGAAGGTTTGCAAAAAAAGTGACAAGGCTGCCAGCTGTCCCTTCTGCTGGAAGACCCTCTATAATGTTACTTACTGGGAGGTCAGAGGGCCAGCCAAAAATATGAAGGATGACTGACTAATTTCCAAAAATCTTTTTCTAAGAAATATTTTTATTAGTCCGCTCATATTTCTGGACAGATACGGTGTGACAAAGTTTGAATGAATGATATGCCAATTTTTTTTTTTTTTTAAATAACAGGTTCGGGCAAAACATAGTTTATGAACTTGGAAGCAGAGCAGATAGTTTCCAAAATGCTTGGCTGATGCCTTCAGGTCAGGTCAAAGAGTTACTGTTTATGCAGCTAATCTTGAAAGTGCCTGAAAATGAATGCAAATGTCTTAAACAAACAAAAAAAAATGGTGATTGCAAAGATTACTAGACTGACAATTCTGATGAGAGTGGGCCAAACTCTTGATAAAAATGGGCAGAGCAACATGTAATTCAATGGATTCTTGCCCATTTACATCAGCAGAGAATTTGGCCCACAGTATATAGCAGCAATGGAAACCTTCCCAGAGTGTCCCATTTGTATGATTCATTCTTGTTCTCAAGGGAACACCTTCAAGCATGAGAAAGTTATTCAGTCTTCACAGCCATTCAGTTCTTGTCTTCTCTACTGAGAGCTAACAAGGCAATGATGATGGTATTTGAGATGTGTCACCTAGAAACTGAACTGAGACTACCAGCATATTTCATGTGGATCATTGAACAGCAGCTATTCAAGAATAGCAACTCTTGATCTCTCTGGACCTTGGCTGAACTAATGAGACCATGTATGGCGTTCATATCCCATTATCAATGCACTATGTCATCCAGCCACCTGCAAGCCAATACCTGCAATATTCTTTTGTGTTACACGCCATAAAGGTAAAGAAAAGTAACTCACTGGAAACAAATAAACTACTAAATTATGAGAGGCGGGGGGAAGAGGAATGTAACATGTTGATTAATTTGAAAAATGTTAACTGTAAATATCAATTTTCTTTTCATATAATTTCAGTAACTAAATCCTACTAAACTAACAAACATCCTTGTTGTGTGTTCTTTTAAAAAGCAAACATTATGTGTATCCTACTTAGGTGGCTTTCCAAGACAGACTGGCACAAACTCAGAAGTTTCCTCCATTCCCTTCAGTATGTAATGACTGACTAATTCTAAAGGAACTGAGTGAATCTAAGTTGGTGCAACTGAGGCCTTGTCTAAACTACTGCTTAAATTGATGTAACTTACATCGCTCTAGGGTGTGAAAAAATCACTCCTCTGAGCAATGTAAGTTACTTTGACATAAAGCGGCATCTACACTGCGCTATGTCGGAGGGAGACATTCTCCCACTGACATAGCTTCTGCCTCTCATTGAGGTGCAGTAATTACATCAACAGGAGAGCACTCTCCAGTCGACATATTGCGTCTTTACCAGACATGCTACATTAGCACAGCTGCGCTGATGTAGCGCAGTAATGAAGACAAGCCCTCAGTTGCACCAACTTAGATTCACTCAGTCCCTTTAGAATTAGTCTGTTTCAGATCCCCTTAAACTTTTACCAGTATGTAACTTACATTATTTTGCACATCACCTATGAATTTGGTCTGCTGAGTCTTAGCAACACTAAAAGGGTCTAGCTTATATGTAGAAGAGAAGAGGAGAGGCAGGAGATGGAAAAGCAGGTAACAGGAAGATTGCCTTATTTTCTCTCTTCTCTTGTCCCTCAGCTACATTAGTGTAAATTCAGATTCCGTTAGGATTAGTGGACCCTGATCTTGCAGTCATGCATAGCAGCCTGGCACAATTGCAGTCCATCTAGGTGAATACCTAGTTTGTGAATTCTACTGGGGCTTAGACATGAGCTAGGGTATCAAACAGCTGAGTGGTGTCAGGACTCAGGTGGTTTTGCACATTCCCACTGGCAGAATCTTAGGTGCTTTGGTAATTTAGGCTCCAACAAGGTTAGGCAACAGCTGTGTGGTGGTTTATGAGTCCATGTGAGTTTATGGTGTCAGTGGTGGCTCAGTGTTGGAGTTAGGTGTCTAAAGAGGCAGTTAGGCTCCTAAGTCCTAGTCCTAAGTGTTCACACGTTCCTGAACCTCAAAATGGCTTCTTGAAAGCCTTGAGAAAAAAGTCAAGAGCATAGACTAATTCTTATTTCATCTCAGCTGGTTTGCTTATCCCTACTACTGGGCTGGTTTGAATTTTCTCTTATGTATTGTTCTTTTGTCTATCTAAGCAAGTTGTATTTTTTCTTAGCCTAGGTTTGCCCTATTTTGCACATCTGGCTTAGTTTTATTTTAATGTCTCTTATTAATGTTACAGTCCTGCAGGGATGTGATCTGTCTCTACATTCTGAGATATTAGCTCCCTGAACACTGTATAAACTGGCTTAAAAAAGATTAATAACCATTTGCATTTGGTCTTTAGTGGTTTCACAATGTTCTGATAACTCGAAGGGGAAATAGGCAGAGATGATTCAAACACCCCAAGCTTCATGATGAGGGATTGGGAACTGAATCCACTTTGAATTTTTTGGCTGGGTCCTACTGTGTGTTTATAATGGGCCAGATTAAAATCCTGGATCCACGTTTGAGTGATGGAGAAATCCAGTTCTGGAACTGATTTTAACAGCTCAGGGACCACCTGTAAAATTAAATATTGGTGATATAAACTTACATCTGTGTATATAAAAGCTATGATAAAGATTTCTAAGGGTGGGTGTGTGTTTGTTTTTCTGGGTGTCCAAATTGAGACACTTTAAAGGAACCTGATCTTCAAGATTTCTGAACACATCCCCTCCGAAAACCAGGTCCGTTTTAGATGCTCAAATTGGGCACCCACAGATCGATGCACTAAAAATCGCTCATTTTTATTAACAAAACAAAAAGGATCTTGCCTTGTAGGCCTTGTACTTCTTGGTAACTATAATGTAAGAATAATATCTCATGTATGGGGAAATTTCTTCAAAATTAGAAAATGAAAATCTCAGTGCTAAAACATCTAATTTTCCCATGGTGAATCAAAATGATTTAGTCTAGGAGTTTTGGTTGCTGTGAAACTTTGGGAAACTTCCGTGTTTGGTAGTCCCCAAATTCAATAGTTATGTTTGTGAAGTAGTCTGATGTTAGTACAAATACTAAACGGAATATGAAACAGTTACTTTTGAAATCCTGGTTCTCAAGAACTACTGTGGTTTTCTTCATAACTGTGGAAATTCTTTAATGACTAGTGCTGGTGCCATGCGACCCAAAGGCATTAGGAAGGGACCATTTCCAGCATTCCTTCAAATTCAGGGGCTGCAATTCTACCTGGCCTTTAAAGAGGAAGGCTCTTTTGTCCTGACCAACAAGGGTACTTACATGCCTAAGTCCCTGTTTTAGGCTCCACTGAGATCTACAAAACTCCTATCAAAATCTGTAGGTGCCTAAACTCACTTGATGCATAAGTTTTCAGGGTAAAAGTTGCTCAGCTTCTATATTTCTGCTTGGGGGCATCCTTCTAGGTATCCGGACACCTATCTCCCACTAAGCTCCAGAGTGATCTACAAACCAGGGAAAGAAATGTTCTCTTACCTGTCTCATGTGCAGGGCCTGTTCCAGTACACATACTCAGAGGCTGCCTACTGGATCAGGTCCCATTCAAAATCCAGCAAAAAGGGGAGGTGGCAGTGGTGATGCTGCCCACCTTATACCTGTAGCCTGGAATGTGAAAGACCCCACATTCAATCCCCCCTCAGCAGAGGGGGACAAAAGATGTGAACAGGGATCTTCCCACACCTCTCAGGAGAGTGCTCTAATCCAGTGGCTCTCAACCTTTACAGATTACTGTACTCCTTTCAGGAGTCTGATTTGTCTTGCGTACCCCCAAGTTTTACCTCACTTAAAAAAAAAACTATTGGCTTACAAAATCAGAAATAAGAATACAAAAGTGTCACAGCACACTGCTACTGAAAAATTGCTTACTTTCTCAATTTACCATATAATTAAAATAATAATGTGTTATAGTTATTAATAATTATTTATATTATTTAATAAATAATCATAAAATAAATCGATTGGAATATAAATATTGTACTTACATTCCACTGCATAGTATATAGAGCAGTATAAACAAGCCATTGTCTGTATGAAATTCTAGTTTGTACTGACTTTGCTCGTGCTTTTTATATAGCCTGTTGTAAAACTAGGCAAATATCTCAATGAGTGGATGTGCCCTCTGGAAAACCTTTGCATACTCCAATGGGTTGAGAACCACTGCTCTAATCACTGAACTATGGGATGTTCTGATGTTCTCTCTCTCCTGTTGAAGCTGTTCCACTGTGACTAAATAATTAAAGAGTCATCGAAGCAGAGAACCTGGACCCTGGGTCTCCCAGATGACTGCTGTAACCACCAGGCTACATGGTCATTCTCATGCTTCCTCTTTCTCTGCCAAGTGGGTCTTTTGTTATTTATCCACAGTGGAACAACTTCAACAGGATTGAGGAAGCTTGACATCAGAATATCCCATAGCTCATTGGTTAGGACACTCACGTGAGAGATGGTGGGACTTGAAGTGAGGGTCTCTCACATCCTAGGTGACTACCCTCACCACGGTGCTAAAAGTTAAAAGGGAGCCCCTTCTTCTTGCCACCTCCCTACCCCCGGCTTCTTGCAAAACAATATAGGCTCCTAACCCCAAGAGAGGGAGCCTGGATTTATGTGCCAAACTCTGTGATAGTAGTGGGACTTCGGCTATACTTCTGTCCTTGGCATGTCCCAGTGATGCTCCCTGTGGATACCCTGGGTTGTGAGACACCTCATCACCACCTGCCTTTAGTGTGAGGAAGTCTTGTCTGTGCCTGCTGTGGATCAGCTCTCTGAGACCACCAGGCTCTAGCAACACAAGTGCTGCCTTCCAGGCCTTTGTGAGCTTTTCTGTCTGTACACGTAGTGATAGGCACACACCAACACCCGAGACTTCTGAACATTCCTGTAGTGTCCAGCCCTTTTTCACTGAATGCACACACAATTACCAGTTCTTCTGCTTTGAAAGGAACAGTACAACACAGCTTTTTAAATACACCTTCGAACACAGTTCTGCTAAACACACAGCACTTAGATTTATTTACAGTGAAAACTACAATAAGTTTATTATTAAAGAACAGAGATTCCAGTCATAGTGAGTAAGAAAGAAATTGGAAAGAAATGGTTACATATAAAACAAAATTATAACACATTTTCTAGAGACTAAACTTAACTAACAAGTTTTCCTCCTGTCCAAAGAAGCTTATCTTGCCCTATGTTCTCCACCAAGCCTGGCTGAGATCCCTCTTTCATAAGCAAATGTGCTGTCTGTTTACTTCCTAGTGAAGGATGACAAGGTATTTTCTTTGTTCCACATATATTAGAAAACAAACTTTTGATGCACACCTCAAGATAGGCCTACTCCCCCCACCACTGTTTATTTCTTCCTGTTATTTTTCTCTCTTTGAAGTTTGCATAATCCTTCATTAGCACTCAGTTCAGACTGGTGACTGGAGGCCCATTGTGAACAAAACAATACTTAATTTACCAATAGATAAACATTTCTTGCCTCACAGAAAGTCTGTTTTTCACCTTTCCTTTCCTGGTTTCCAGGCGCTAGATGCATACCTTAAGAATGTAATTTTCAGTGTGTATACATAACTCATTACACAACATCCATATATGCATTTCACTATGATATTGATGACCAGTGTGGCACAGGCTTTTATTAGAAATCTCACATGACCTTTTTTTACCAGATCCAGGTGATTGCTGTACCCGTATGTACCCTTTCTCTGTCCCTTGCCAGTTGGCACTAAGAAGCTTCTAGATCACACTCCGGATGGCTGGCCTAGGTGAGGAGCCACCTAGCATGCTGGCTTTTACGAATCTCATTCTGAGGTGCCCATCTCTCCCCATTCATTATATAGGGAGCCTTTTGAATCCCAGTGGTTTTCTAGGTGCATAAAGGTTAGGCATGGTGACACTCAGCATCGCCATGCCCAGCTGAATCTAGCCCTAACTATATATTGATCTTAGTTACTAATATGACCCCTATCAACGTAGTATCTGACCACCTTGCAATCTTTCTTTATCATCACAACATGGCCATGAGATAGGGGAGTACTATTAGTTCCATCTTACAGATGAGGAAATGAGGCACAGAGGTACAAAGTTAGCTTCAGGAACAGTTAAACATCCATCAATTCATTTTTTGGCATCATTTTAATTGATGGTAGATGCTATTAGTATGTACCAGCCATTGTGTGTTTTTGAAATTATTTCTTTATTTTTGCAAATATACACACTTTTCATAATGGTTCCCATATGTCACTTACCCATACAAGTCAATAGGAAGCCTGTCACTAGTCTACAGTGAAACAGATGCTCACTGTTTCAAAAATTTGTTTATCTTATTTCTAAGGATGAAAGTCATCGTAGTGCATGGGACCCACAGACCCCTTTAAACCACAAATTAATGGCTTAAGTAGTGCTTCAAGTGGTGTATATGTTCTTGTGGGGGATCAGTGTGCTGGAGTGAATTTCACCAAATATTAATAGCAGGGGACAACATGCAACACGAAGAGCAATGACTAGTGTTTGTGGGAGTGCCTAACTTCAACCTAACAGAAGTATAACTTATGCTAGGTAAGTGGTCATTTCAACTTCTGGTTAAAAAGAAATGTGTACGTGGACTAGTTCACGGACAATACTGACTGGCTTCTTGCTGGTTGAGTGCGGTTTTGCTCTGAAAAGTGATTGTTAAAACAGTATTGTGGGAGTCTTGTGTAATATGTTTCAGTGATTCAGAAAATGCATGTTCTGAGGTTGTAACTGAAAAGATATTTTTGTTTAACTGCCTCTCTTGCTTACTCCATGTGAGATCTGAAAACCAAACTGGGTTTTCTCTTACTCATGCATGGTAACAATTATCAGTGTTTGATTGTCACAGATCTTGCAAGTTTTACCATTTGTTGGTCAGCTTTGCTACAGAGATGGTTTCTGTGGGCAAATCTTCAGGCAATTTCAGTGCAGTCTGACACGACACTAAAAGAGTACCTTCTTTTTAAAAGTATGTGTTTACAACATTGGGCTAAGACTGCAGAGCAACTATGATGAATTTGGGGCTTCTGCATTTATTCTAACTGCTCTTAGACTTGTTGATTTTCCTTGCTCTTTAGCTCTGTAGCCGTAGAGGAGAGAGTTTCGAAAGCCTGTACAGAGAAGAAAAGGAGTACTTGTGGCACCTTAGAGACTAACCAGTTTATTTGAGCATGAGCTTTCGTGAGCTACAGCTCACTTCATCGGATGCATAGCCAATGCATCCGATGAAGTGAGCTGTAGCTCACGAAAGCTCATGCTCAAATAAACTGGTTAGTCTCTAAGGTGCCACAAGTACTCCTTTTCTTTTTGCGAATACAGACTAACACGGCTGTTACTCTGAAACCTGTACAGAGAAGGAAAGTGCATCACTATTGGCTAGAGGTAATTTCCTTGTCAGGTGGAGTGTTTCTTGTAATTGGATTTCCTCTGAGAGTGTAGTAGTGGGGTTCTCAGACTATATCTAGAGCTAGATGAAATTTTTCATTCAGACCTTTTTTCAGAGAAAAATGCAGGTTTGACAGTACCAAAGTGTGTTGTGAATTCATGTCAGTTTTGCTGAATTGTGTCCATACCCCTCCCCCTAAAAAAAAAACCCTAAAAAAAAACACACACACAGAAAAAGTGAAAACATTTTGTTCTGACACTTTCAAACCAGTGTTTTGATTTTTCTTTTCAAAATGACTTTGTTTCAAAATTTCTTTCAATCTTATTCAAAAAATCTTCAAAAGCATTAAACACTCAAAATGAAAACAAAACTTAGTTTCAGGTTGAACAGGAGGTTTTGTTTGACCCTTTATGATTTTTTTTAATTTGAGAGGTTTGAAGCAGGCTGAAGAAACCACAGTTGGATCCAGTGATCTTAAATCCTCATGGTTCAGATCAGCTCTGACCATTATTCCAGCCTGTGGATTGGAGTAGCAGCCACAGAGGGATTGTCCTGCTGTCCCAAGTTTGCCCTGCATTGGAGAGTGATAATCATTTCTCCCCCTACCTCTAAGTAGTACTGTGCACAATGCCTGTTACTTGAGCCTTGAGTGGTGGTGTAAAATTCATCCCAAGACTCGTTCCAGTTATTTAAAACAGATGAGCTGACAAACCAGTTGTACTGCTTTGCTCTTCTGAAGGTTGCAAAGAAAGTAATGTGCTATTTTGCTACATGATGTAATTAATTTATCTGGAGTGAATGCTATATTATATACTGATGTAGGCATACAGAACCATTTTCAGGTTTAAGTTCTTCAGAAATACATATATTCTTGGATATTTTTTCTTTTGCTGTGGTTACAGAACTTTCATTATGATACAAAGTAATGTGGATCTCACCAAGTTTTGTTATAAACTGAAAGGGCAGCCCAGCTTCACTGAGAAGTTTGCTGTGGTTTCCAGTTGTTTCAGTGAACCTGGGCCACGTTTCAAGCAGACCAAATCTATGAGTTTGCATTAGAACCAGCTGTGGTGGTTTTGAGTGTTTGAGTTTTGGGGTTCATTCAGATAAATTTAATTTAATTGATCTATCCCTAGTAGGATTTTCAAATGGTTGCAGAGACAAACAAAACCTTACTTTTTTATCCTGAAAGATACACAAAGAGGAAACTGCACGAAATGCAATTGATATATCTTGAAAGGTTGAAGAGCTGAATCACTGATGTAATCATGGTTTTACTATGTATATGTATGTCATTGCCGTTGTAAAGACTGTAATTGGCATATAAGGCAAAGTCAAATCTATAGAACTACAAAGAACTAAAATCAAGTCTCTATTAGTTTCTTTCAATCAATATTTTCAGAAACTGGGTTCCCAAAGTTAGGTGACCAAATCCAGATTTAGATATCTAAAGGAAGGTTGATTTCCATGGGACCTGTTGTGGACAGAGCTGGTCAGGAATTTTTTTTAGCAAAAATGTTTGTTTTTTTTTCCATTGGAAAATGCTGATTTGTGAGAACCAAAACTTTTTGTGGAAGTATATAATTTTCAGTAACATTTTCTCAAGGCCAGGATGGAATTTTGAGAAAGAGAGAGAGATTGTCCCCAGAATAATCAAGTGACTGGTGACTAGGACACTCACCTGGGACGTGGGAGACCCAGATTCAAGGCCCTGCTCTGAATCAGGCCCTGGGCTATTGGACCTTCTGGGGTGGGTCTCTCTTATTTTGTGAAATTTTTGGAAAGCTCCTGGTTTTGTTCCAATGCAGTATGAAAACAAATATCAAAACCTTGACATTGTTCACAAAACAGAATTCTTCTTGTCCAGCTGGTCCCAGCTGCATGCTCCCTGCTTTGAAAATCAGGCCCCTTATTTTAAAAAAATTCCTTTGTATGTATGTGAGTACAATGTTTGTGTTTGGCCTGCCGGAAGCTGAGTTTGTGCAGAAAGTACGCTACAGCAAACACCTTCTGTGAGCCAAAACAAAGAGCCTAAGGCAGCACCACCATTACCTGTCTATTTCAACACCAAACCCTTCTTAACAATTTTAAATAATGTTTATTCCTGTCCCAGCCTCCTCGGCACACAACTAAGTAGAGCCTAAATAACAAGCACAGATGTGTGTGCTCACCACCATCCTCATGACACAAAATCCTTCTCCATCCTTTTTCACCCTCTCCTGATTGAAATAATGCAGGAATGTGCCACAAGCAGTGTTTGCATTAGCAGGCTATTTGTACACATCTTGGCTGTACTGAGAAGCACCAGATCCAAAGACTGAGGTTGAAATCCTGGCCCCACTGAAGTCAATAACAGAAGGATAAAAGAGAGAAGCAAAGCAAAGGTTCTAACCCCCTTTTTTTTCTAATTTTATTACCACTAATAATTTTTCCCCACGTATTGTTTCATCATCCCTACATCATCCAGGGATCCCTCCATGCTGGAGGAAATCCTCCTCCAGCTTGTTTAGCAGGCATGATGATTTTCTTTGTGCTAGTTGAGCGGCAAAAAGCAGAGAGCAAGGCCAATGATCTGTCCCTCCATGTCCTAATTTGTACTTTTAGACTCTGATCTTGTGCAGTGTTGCCAATTTGCACATTTTTATCATGAGTCTCTCAATAGTTGGTATTTGTCTGAAAGCAATAGCTTCTGGAGTCACGTGAATATGGGAGAATCTGTTTACATTTTTTTTAAATGAAAAAGTTTTTACTTTTTACTTACTTACCTCAAGTTTTTACTTACCTCAAGGTTGCAAAGAAAAGCTTGGAAATGTGACTGAAGTACTCCTGAAAGATTCAAATATCAGAACGTAAAAAAAGAATCTGAAATGTAATTTTTAGAGAAACTAAATCAAATTCCTTCTCCTGCAGACATGTTTTTCATAAGGGAATATTAGGGTTGAATGACCAGTATTTATTACTTCTAAGATGAGTTGAAGTAAGGAAGTTTAGCAATTTCACATTAAACCTATGGTAACGGTATATTATGATTGTATGCACAGTACTGAAATTATGTCCATTTAAATGTCCAGGCCTTCTTTAGCCATAGTTGGAATAGTACCGTTGACATTTTGATCACTTGGCTAAGCAAGAGAACTTACCTAATTTATTACAAATTGTTCGTGCCTAACATCTCTTTTTTGGGTATGTTTGGATAAGTAAATTTTGTAAATCATTCATTACATTCTCATCAGTCAGTCTTAAAGCAAGATTCCTCATGGACCTGAATCTCTCTCTTATCTGGAGAAGAGCATTTCTTTGTACAGCTCTTCAAATGTTGAAGATTCCTGTTTGGTTGTTCAGTTCTCCCTCTCTTTTCTCCACCTCCCCTTTCCATCGCCCTCCCCAAAGCAAAAATTTGATAAAGCTGTAGCAGGTTTGCAGTGAAGGAAAAATTAGATTTAAATGTTGTTTAGCTTTAAAAATGGAAAGGAAATAAAAATAACCAAAGTCCAAATATAAATAAATATTACACAGTTTAGGGAATTACATCTGCTAATTTTACAGTGCTCTTGAATGTTGCAACTCCTGATCTAGCACGTATGTATGCACTGCCCTAAAATGGGGTAGCGGGTTTTAGAGGCTATTGAAGAAATGTCTTTGACCTGAAGACCTACAATCTAACTACACAAGAAGAGGGGAGAGAGATGCTGCAAAGGACATATTTTTAAAGTATTTTCCCTTTAGATTTTTTTTTGCTTTAGACTTCCCTTTTCTCTTACTTACTCTGTGACCTTTGTCCCTTGCTGTTAGATACAGTTTTCTGCCTGCTTTTATGTTCTATCTGACAGTCTGTATGCTCTCCTAGAAGAGCCCTTGACTATTTAGTTAAACCCTCTTTATGGAAAGAGATTACACATAACCCCTGTAATATACTACAGTATTCTACAATAATGTTCCAAAGCATTGCAGTATCAGTATTAGAAAAAGGCATTGCTTTGTACCATTGCTGTGGAATGTTGTCATATTTTTTAACATGGGAATCCCCAAAATAATTTATCTATTGTTATATTTAACTCCCAACCTCTTTTCCCCAAATTAACTCATATATGCTGCAATTAGACTAGGTACCTAACCACCCTTTAATTATATATATATAGATAGACAGATAAAAGTAATAAAACCACATTTTGTGATGTAGCTAATCAGAAATAATGCCTACAACAAAATGGCCATCAAGTTACTAAAGTACATTTCTCAAAAAGCTTCAGGCACCAAAGTGACAAATGATAACTAGCTAGTTTTTATAGGCGCGTGCTCTCTTTTTCTCACACACATTCATCTCTCTCTCTCTGTCTCTCTCTCTGACACACACACACACCTTTACCTTCCTAACCAAAAATAATTGGAATGGCTTTTAACAAACTTGTTATATGGTATCAATGTTTTGTGGGCAGGGGGTCATTTCATTTGTTGTATAAATACCAGAATGACTCAGATTCACTTAATCATTTACTCACCCACTTCAATCAAGGGATGACACTAGTGTACCACACAAATCATTTCTAGCAGCTTTCATTAATAATACAATACAGACACCAAATGTGCTTGCAACCTTGATCTAGTGGAGTGACAGAAAGAGCCCTGTACTGTAAGGCCTGGTCTACACTATAAAGTTAGGTCGACATATGCCGCATTAGGTTGAGTTAACAATGTATGTGTCTACACTACCGAGTCCCTTCTGATGACCTAAAGGGCTTGTAAAATCGACTTCTGTATTCCACCTCTGCGAGAGCCGTAGCTCTTCAGTCGACATCCACGTGTCGACATGGGGATAGTGCAGACACTGTGCTGTGTAATTCAAATAAATTGGCCTCCAGGAGGTGTCCCACAGTGCTCCGCTGTGACTGTTCTGGAGAGCTCTTTCAATTCCACTGCACTTCAGCCAGGTACACAGGAAACAGCTGCCTCTCTGTTAAAGCCCTGGGAACTTTTGAATTTTCATTTCCTGTTTGATCAGCACAGCTCACCATGGATGCGCAAGGCTACAAACGTGCTCCAGCATGGAGTACACAGAAGGTGGTGGATCTTATTGCTGTGTGGGGAGAAGAGTTTGTGCAGGCAGAGCACCGACACAGCAGAAGAAACACTAACATCTGTGCCAAAATCATGCAGGTCATGGGGGAGAAAGGCTACACCAGGGACATGCAGCAGTGCCGCGTGAAAATAAAGGAGCTTCGGTGAGCGTACCGGAAGACAAGGAAGGTGAACAGTCACTCTGTTTCTGAGCCACAGACATGCCACTTCTATGAGGAGCTGCATGCGATTCTCGGCGGCGACCCCACCGTTACCCCAAAACGCTCCCTGGATACCTCCCAGCAACCTCGGGCAACAAGAAGAAGGAGGAGGAGGAGGAGAAGAATACGAGGCAGGCAAGCGGAGAATCCATTCTCCCCAACAGCCAAGAACTTTTTTCAGCTCTGGAGCCCATCCCTTCACAGGACCAATTGTCAGAGGAGCATGATGCCAGGGAAGGGACCTCTGGTGAATACACATTTCAATCACACTCTAGGGTATACATGCTATTATTTTTAATATTGAATCTAAATTAAAAAATTGTTATAGTGGTTAGCGGTGGCCACTCCAGCTACGCAGACTGTTTATGTGCACGGGGATGGTCCTGGAATCCTCCATGGAGATCTCTAGGAAGCTTTCATGGAGGTACTCTGCAATCCTTTGCAGAAGGTTTCTGGGAAGGGCTGCCTTATTTTGTCCACTACGGTAGGACACTTTCCCAAGCCACTGCAGTATTAACTCTTCTGGCATCATTGTGGCACACAGCATTGCAGCATAAGGACCAGGTCTGTACCCAGACGCTCGCAGCATCTGCTCCCTTTCTGCCTCTGTTACTCTGGGAGAATGATATCGCATATGGTCACCTGGGAGAAATGGGAGGGAGTTTTAAATGCTAGCCCTTAAACTGCAAGCAATTCGACAAGTGATCCACCCCTGTTTGGTGAATTCTGGGTCACACAACCAGGCTTTCCCAAGCACGCCCTGGTTGTGGTTGGAAGGGATCACCACGTATCGCAACAGCATTTTAAAAAGGGGAATGGTGGTGATGATGCTTCCTGTTTGTCTCCCTTCCACCCAACCCAGTACCACTTTTGTAACAATCAAACTATTTGTGGGGCTTTTCGCTGGTTCCTGTCCTCAAGCACCATCCAGGTTGCTAGGGGAAAGGGTTTTTTTCTGAGGTTGGAACCATTGTCCCCAAAGATGTCTTCACAAAATCTGCAGCACAAGACCTCTTGCTGATGTCTCCTGGCCTTACTCACCATGGCTGGAGCAGCAAACCGACTCTTGCAGTAGCCAGTGGTTCTGATTACAATGTGTCTTGCAAGGAAGTGCATTTAGGGGTGTTTGTTTTATAAAAAGAATTAATCTTGCACAAGAAACAATGTATGCACTGTCAATGCCACCCTTGTGCTTTGTGTTATTTGCAGCTGAAACCTTGTCTGTCGGTGCATCCTCCACACCGGGACAGAGACATTCCCAGATTAGAAGGTGGAAAAAGAAGACTCATGAGGACGTGTTCAGTGAGTTAATGCATGCCTTTGAGAGTGACAAGATGGAGCTCAGCGCATGTAAGATTGCACTGTCCTACAGCCTGCACAAGGACCGCACAGGTTATCTTACTTTTCTTTGCTATCTCTCAGTGTTTGTGAGCATAATAAAACTTAATGGATTGAGGAGAAAAGGCTCTTTATTCATTCAACACACTGTGGTTAGCAGGTGTGTAGTTTACAGGGGAGTACATGCAATGAGGGGATAGCTTGGTAAGGAACAACACACAAAAGTGTCACATTACTGTGGATCATTGATTAAACAAGTTTTCGAAGCCTCACGGACGCAGTGCCCCTAAGTGTGCTCTTCTTATTGGCCTGGTGTCTGGCTGCTCAGAATTGGCTGCCAGGCAATCTGGGTCAACCATCCACCCAGCCGGAAACTTTTCTCCCTTTGTTTCACAGATATTATGGAGCACACAGCCTGCAGCAACAATGGGGATATTGCTTTCACTGAGGTCTAACCTAGTAAGCAAACTATGCCAGCAGGGTTTTAAACATCCAAAAGCACATTCCACCACATTCTGCACTTGCTCAGCCTATGTTGAACTAGTCCTTACTGCTGTACAGGCTGCCTGTGTATGGCTTCATGAGCCATGGGAGCAAGGGATAGGCTGAGTCTCCCAAGATCATGATTGGCATTTCAGCATCACCAATGGTTATTTTTCAGTCTGGAAAGAAAGTCCCTGCTTTCAGCTTTCTGAACAGACCGGAGTTCCTAACAATGCACATGTCATGCCCCTTTCCCGACCATCCCGCATTGATGTTGGTGAAATGGCCCCTGTGATTCACCAGCGCTTGCAACCCCATTGAGAAGTACCCCTGTTGGTTTATGTATTCTTTGGCAAGGTGGCCTGGTGCCAAGATGGGAATATGCATACCATCTATCACCCCACCACAGTTAGGGAACCCCATTGTGGAAAAACCATCCCCTATGTCCTGCACATTTCCCAGAGTCACAACCCTTCTTAGCAGACATCTATTGATTGCCCTGGCAACTTGGATCACGACAGACCCCACGGTAGATTTACCCACTCCAAATTCATTCCTCATTGATCGGTAGCAGTCTGGCATTGGAAGCTTCCACAGAGCTATCACCACTTGCTTCTCAACTGTCAGAGCAGCTCTCACTTTAGTATTGCTGCACTTCAGGGCTGGGGAAAGCTCTTCGCACTGTTCCATGAAAGTGGCCCTACGCATCTGAAAATTCTGCATCCCAGACTTGTCATCCCATAGCTGCATAACGATGTGGTCCAACCAGTCAGTGCTTGTTTCCTGGGCCCAGAAGCGGCGCTCCACCATGTCAAGGTAATGCACGACTGTCGCGAGCAACTGTGAATTGCTCCGCTCCATGGCTTCCAGCAGGGCTGCTTGTGTGGCATCACATTGTTCCACGTGGCGGCTCCTGCTTTGGCTGAGCAAATATTGCAAGATAAGGTGTGCGGTGTTTGTAATGCTCACAACAACAATGTACAGCTGAGCAGGGTCCATGCTTGCTGTGCTATAGCGTCTGCAGGGGTAACCCAGACTTAGGAAAAAAGGCGTGAAAAAGGCTTTGTTTCTTTGCCGTGGATTTCAGGGAGG
Source organism: Chelonia mydas (assembly GCF_015237465.2). Taxonomy (NCBI): domain Eukaryota; kingdom Metazoa; phylum Chordata; order Testudines; family Cheloniidae; genus Chelonia; species Chelonia mydas. Next base: position 163,672,247 of record NC_057850.1, read on the forward strand.
GAGGGAGGTAAGTGCATCATGGGAGTCTAATACCTTGTTCCCATAACGACCCGCGCAAATGTTTTGGTCCCATGAGGCATTGCAAGCCCAACCCAACATTCCACTTGGCTTCATGCACTGTGGGATAGCTACGCACAGTACAGCACTCCGTGAGTCAATGCAAGCCCTGCTAGTGAGGATGCTCTCCGACGACACAATGATCATAGTGGGGACACGCAAGATCTACTTGCTGATATTGGAGGCTCGATGTCAACTTGCATAAAATTGACTTAACTTTGTAGTGTAGACATACCCAAAGTGTTTATCATTCACAGCTACATGTTAGTGGATAGCTGTCAGGGGCAAGGTATAGTATGTAGATTATTTCTGAGTCATTGGGCAGTTTTCATAGTTTGGCAATTAGGCTGGATTAGGCTTGTAGTTTATTTATTGTCTAGTGGTATGAATTTAAGAAGCAAAGCTATGAATCTTGCAGGATGTATCTCTGCTCTACCACCCAGAAGTTTTTAGTGAGTTTTAATACTGCTTGTTGTAATAAAATAAATATGAACCAGTCAGCAGTTACACAATCCCTACGCTCTTTTTAAGGCTACTACCAACCAGGTTCACACCCTGACAGCGGGATGACATTTTTTTAAAAAAATGTTGTGGTTGGTGAATGCAGCATTTATCAGTTGGTTTTTTTTAAAGCAATTTAGAAATAAACTTCAACCCTTTAAAGTTTGTGTGCCCTGCCAAACCTGCTCCTTTTCTGCTTTTAAGTTTCTTAAGACTCAGCAAAATATCCTGTGTTTTTTTTTCCAACTGGGAGAGTGGCGTGTAATTTTCAGATATCTCTGTTTATTATTTCAGTAATAAAAATGAAAGTGAGCTGAGCATGTTATTGGAGAGACTCCACTGCCTGGCAAGAGAGAGAACACAATATTGCATCTTGTTTCTTCCCTCTATTATTTTGAGGCAGAAGATCAGGTTGGGTGGTGAGCAAGTGACATTAATTATTCAGAAAGACCTTTCAAAAACAATGCTGAGCTAGGAGAGGAACACCACATTAGGTCATTGGCAAGCTCCTATACTCTTCATCTATATGTGGCCTTTTGACTAGCAAACTCCAGAACTTGGTTATAATGTTTCAAGCCATCGGACAAAGAAATTCCACATGGAGTCAAAAAACCAATTATGGAAAGAATGCAAACTCTGTTACGACAAAGTTGGCAACGTTTGTGCAATATCAGGATGTAGGGTCTGATCCTGCAAGCTTTACTCATGCAACTAATCTCATGAGTACAGGCCTGCTTCTGCAAACCTGTTAATATACTGTACAATGTAAGGAGGGGCGGGGGTGCAGGTAGATACCCTTGAAAATTTTGGGTATTTCAAGCAGGTAATTTTTCAGCATCTGCCTTTGCTTTGGGTACCTGACCATAGCTTGTGACATGCCTTCCTGGAAGAGCTTTCATTCTCATCGAAAAATCACTTGGAATATTTACTGTCAATTGTAAGTCTGCCACGCTAATACTTTATTGCCATGTTTGGCTTTTGGCTGACAGTTTTATAACACTATTACAAATTCCTACATAAATGAGTTATAAATATGTATGTTATACTTTGCTTCTGTACATATCTGTCATGCACTCTGTAATAAGATGTAGTTACAACGAGTTATTTGTATATTTCATCAATTAAGATGTTAATAAGAACCTTTCCAAGCCTGTAATTGAGTGTTGAAATAATTTGTTATTTGGAGAGTAATAAACATACTTCTAAGTTCTCATGGTATCAGTGATTTAATTGCATTGTTTTCCTATATGTTACTATGCCTTCTTATTGCTTTGTCACCATGCTGGATATCTGTGTGTCCATCACTGCCCCCTTTCCCCTCTGACCAGACAGATTTATAATATAGATCAATTAAAAAAAATCACAATAGCTGTATGTTTAAAAAACCACATCTATACAACCAATATGAAATTCATCTGAAAACATGAACGTGGTGAATGGAGAAATGAGGCCTGATTCTCCTTTCCCTTACACTGGTATAAATGACTAACTCTAAGAGGTCTGATCTTAGTTATCCTTGAACACTCAACATTTGAATTGACTTCACTGAGAGGTTTGGGAATACAGGTTGGAGATCACTGTTGTTTTATCCTTTGCACTGATTCTGTTACTGATATTTTGATCCATAATCAATGTTTTACTCTTTACCCTGAATATTATAATTTGTATTTTTTTCTATATTTATGTTAATGTGCTGTCTGCAGTATGCTCATTCCCTTACTCATATTCTCACTATCCTATTCATTTAGATAGGAATTTTTCAGGGGAGGAACCGATATCAATGTAATCAGCTTTATGCTAAGGCCCCAATTCAGTGAAGTATTTAAGTGTGGACTTATGTCCATTTCTGTTCAGCAAAGTACTGTGACTTTGAGCACTCGCTTAACCGCTTTGCTGAATAAGTATGGACTGCTGAATCAGAGACTGTGTGGGGATGAGACAATGCCATTGACACACTCTCCAACCTCTGGACTGCAGTGGATGATCTGCAGTTCAGCCCCCTGCGACCTTTATTTCAAACTGTAGGCTGGAATGATAACTCAGTCCCTCTGTGTCCTCTAGCAATAGGTCTTGAGACAAGAAGGCAGTCAGTGCTAGGGGAGCAGAGGCCAGTAAAAAGCTCACCCCAGTGACTCTGTTCCTTTTCAACCCTCTTTCTTTGTACTTTTACAGTTACCTAAGGGACCATACCTATTCACATCCTGGGTGTCAGCGAGAGCAGATGGACGGGATTAGGAAGATTAACAACAGCCTTGGGAGAAACTGTGCTGTATTCTGGATGGGATGATGGACAACACCATGAGGGTGCTGCAATCCTTTTGAAGAAGGGAGTGGAGCATTCCCTGCTTGAATGGAAGTCTATCAGCAGCAGACTTATGAGAGCCAGACTGAAAGGGAAACATAATACTATCACCCTGATCCAGTGCTATGCTCCTACAAATGACAGTGGTGAAGAAGTAAAGGACAAATTCTACCTTACGTTACAGGCGGAATTAGCGAGAGTGCCACACCACGACCTAACTATCGTCATGGGAGACCCGCATGCCAAGGTCAATAAAGACAACACAAGCAACGACAGATCAGTGGGAAGACATGGGTGTGGCACTATGAATGAAAACGGAGAGAGGCTTGTTGATTTCTGTAATATGAATGACCTAGTCATCGGCAGAATTTCAACATCATGAAATTCACAAGTTGACATGCTGTTCTCCCAGTAGTAGAGATAAGAACCAGATTGACCATCTCATGGTCAATGGCAAATGGCAATGCTCACTGACAGATGCAAAAGTCAGAAGGGGTGCAGATGTTGGCAGTGATCACCACCTTGTCACAGCCTCCATCCAGCTAAAACTGAGAAGTGTGGGTCCACCAAACAAGGGACATAGACGTTATAACATTGACAAGCTAAAGTCCCCTGAAATACAGAAAGCCTTTGTACTAAAGAACCAGTTAAAGAACAGGTTTCAGTCACTTGCAGACCATGATCAAGATGAGGAGAATGCAGATGAGGAGATCAACAACAAGTGGGACAAAGTAACAGCAATTTATAAACAGAGCAGTGAAGCCTGTCTAGGCTACAGGCAGAAGAGAAGGAAGGAGTGGATTACACCCAGCACATGGAACACCATAGAAACCAGATGAGCCCTGAAGAAAAAAGTTTTAGACACAAAATCCCAGAAGACAAATATCGTGAGCAGTATAGCAAGGCACACCGGGAGGTCAAACGCCTTTTGAGAGCGGACAAATTACATTATATTGATAATCTGGCAACACAAGCAGAGGATGCAGCTGCTCATGGTGAATAAGGAACCGTCTACAAAACGGCGGCAGACACCAACAAAGACTCTCATCAGGGACAAACGAGGCCACATACTAACAACAGAAAAAGAACAAATAATTGCTGAACAGAGAGCCAGCTAAAGAGGAAGCAAACATTCAAGAGGCAGGAGAAAATCTTGATATCAACACAGAGAGATCATTCAAGCAATCAAATCCTTAAAAATGGGAAAGGATAACTTGAGTTCAGAATTGTTCAAGCTAAATCCTGAATTATCAGCAGCTATCCTGGCCCCTTTATTTACATCAGTCTGGGAAAGGAAAAAAGTGCCAAATGAGTGGTCCAATGGGGATATAGTGAAGATACCAAAGAAAGGACCTCTGTGATTGTAATAACTGGTGTGGTATCCCACTTTTATTTGTGCCAAGCAAAATATTGTGTAAGATCATAGTCCAGCGTATATCAGAGGCAGTTGATAGCATTCTCAGAAAAGCGCACGCTGGTTTTTGGAAAGGACATGGATGCACAGACCAGATCGTCATTCTACAAAATATAATAGAACAGTGTTTAGAATGGCAACAGCAACTCTACATAAACTTCATACTTTGAGAAGGCTTTTGATAGCATTCACAGGGCCAGCCTATGGCACATTCTGCGGCATATGGAATCCTTCTTTGTATAATCAACATCATCAAAAGCTTTTATTTCAACTTTACATGCAGTATTGATCACAGTGAGCTCAGTTTTGAAATCAAAACAGGAGTACATCAGGGGTGTATCATGTCTACAATACTCTTCAACATTGCCATTGACTGGGTAATGCAGTGTAAAACAGAAAACATGGCAAGAGGCATTAAATGCCTCATCCCTGGAAGACCTGGACTTCGCAGATGATCTCGCTCTCCTATCACATACCCAACACCATATACAAGAAAAAACAACTTGACTCAACACATTCAGCCATCAAATTGGTCTGAAAATCAACCGCAATAAGACAGATATCATGACCTTAAATATTGCCTCACCATCATCAGTACAGATAGAGGATTATGTTCTCACCAACGTAGAAACATTCACATACTTGGGCAACACCATCAGCCAGGACAGTGGAACAAGCCAGGACATCCGAAACAAAATCAATAAAGCCAGGAACACCTTCAGGAGCGCAAATACAGTCTGGAAATCATCAAAATACAACACCAAAACCAAAACCAAGATTTATCAGAGCTGCGTACTTTCAACATTACTTTATAGTGATGAATGCTGGGGAATGAGAAAGTATGACATGTGCAAACTGTCTTCATTCCATACAACCTCCTTTAAAAAATTCCTCTGTATTTTTTGGCGCAGAACAATCTCAAACCAAGATCTATTGACACAGTGCAGCCAAGAGGATATGAGCACCATCATTGCCAGCAGGCATTGGAGATGGATTGGCCATGTGCTTCGGATGGAAACTGATTCTATCACCAGACTAGCAATAAGATGTAAACCTGAAGGCAAACGAAAACGAGGCCACCCAAAAACAATGAAGAGCTGTGGAAACCGAGCTGAAATACCTGGGGCACAGCTGGGGAACCATTCAAAGACTTGCCAGGAACAGACAGGAGTGGAGAAGCTTTGTCACTGCCCTGAATGCCAAAGGTGTAATGGGAACATGATGATGATAAGGAACCAAGCTGTGCAGTTTGCTTAGGCCATCATAATTTAAAACTCGATGAAACTCTAGGATGACCAGATGTCCTGTTTTTAAAGGGACAGTCCTGCATTTAAGTCCTCCTGCAGGTGTCCTGACTTTTTCTTAAAAACAGGCAAATTGCCTCATATTTTCTGTCTCCCTCCCTTCACTACCAGCGGCTCCTGCTGTTGGCTAGATCCCTGCTCGCTAGCTGCCCATCCACCAGAGGCGAGTGTGGGAGCCGGCAATGGGGATGGGTGTATAAGACTGGTGGCAGGGTGAAGTTGCAGCATGTGGGGCCGGGCTGCTCCCCCTGCTGGTCCATCAGCAGAGCCCCCATTGTGTGCCGGCTCTCGGCCAGCAGGGCCCTGCCCCCATCACTTTCCCAGTTGGCACTGGCTGTAAACTGCGGTAGCTGGTGAGTTCAGGCAGGTGCCAGGCAGAGGCCGGTTACATGTCACCTCTGCTGCCCACCCATCAGTTATTTACATGCTTCCCTCTCATTGTCCTCTCCCTGCTTTGACCCTTCCCCCCACCCCCCAAGTCCCACTGCTCCTCCATATCCCTTCTGCCGGGGTGCGCGTCCCACTCCCAGCGCTGTGTGGAGAACCAGCCCCTGGTCAGAGTGCTCAGCTGCCTGGCCGGCAGGCTCCTTCTTTCCCGCACTGCCTCTGGCTCGGCTGGCACACTGGGAAAGCCAAGACACTCAGGCCCGGGGCACTGGCCAGGAAGAGCCGAGCCCTGCGTGTGCCAAAGCCTCACACAGTGCTGGCATGGGGAAACCTCTCTGCCTCTCAGCTAAGCTCTGGAGCGGCAGGGCGGGGAAAGCAATTTCCAGCCTGTTCGTGCTTCGCCCCTGGAGGCTTCCCAGCACCCCCTGGGTAAGGACTTAGCACCCTCTCCACCCGCCTCCCGTCCTGGGTACTGCCACCAGGGAGTGCTGTGTCCTCTAGGCACCCTCTCTGCTGAGCCACCTCTCTGGTGGAGTTCGCTGAAGCCCCTGCAGTCAGGTTCCCGGGGCCCTGGTGCACTATGCATCCACAATGCATAATGCTTAACCCCTTCCTGTCCATGATATAGCCAGGAGACAGAAGGCGGCTGGGTTATTTTGGTGGCCAGCAGCAGCCTGGAGGTGTTAGCTGCCTTTTGACAGGAAGGGACAAGCTGCTTCCAGCCACACGGGAGAGGTGGTGGGGATGAGGGGGAAAGAGATGAGCTCTGCAAATACACAGGCCAGGTCATCTCTCCTGCGCTTCCTCCCTTTCTAGCTGGAAGCAGCTCCTGTTCCTTCCCTACTGCACAGTGCTGAAAGGCTGCTGCTGGCCACATTCTGGTGTGAACCCAGGCAGAAATCTGGGGGGGGGCATGGAACCCTGCATGCCCCCCATATGTTGCCTCAGAAAGATGCAGTGTCAGGAACCAGGAGAGGCGGGTCCATCCCAGGGGCCCAGACAGGCATGGAGGGCCGAGAGCTCTGGGCAGGGAGGGTGGGGTCAGTCAGCCACCCCCTTTTTGTGAGAGAGGTGTATGGGACTGTGTATGTGTCACCCCTCCCCATGTGAACACTAAAGCCTTAAAGATAAGAAGGTAAATAAAAAGAATCTAACTACACAGAATTTCTTTTTAACGGGCTCAGTCAATTTGATGTTAATTTGAACGTTTGTATGATTGATTACCAGGCGTCGTATTCAGCATAGGGAAATATGAGCACCCTATGAAACCCATTTCTTTTTCACCTGTGCTCCCTGGGGACCTGATACTTGCATGACTCTACCTGGTACAAATGATTTATGCAGTTCTAACACAAAGTACATAAGAACACAGGAATGATCCATCTAACCCAGTATCCTGTCTCTGACAGTGCCGTGTATAATCCCTATTCACAAATATTTCTTAAATGAGTTAACTGGTGGTGCATGTTGATACCTAGTAGTTAATGGCACAGACAGGTTATCTTCAAAGGTATTATCAGACTTACATAAAGAACAGAAAACAGACACGTCAAGTAAACTTATGATTTTAAAATTACTATAATTTTCTGGGATAAATAAATTTGAATTGGCGTTCCTTCCAGGACACCTCATTCTCTACCGAGTCTTTTCACTGTACTTCACGTTTGCTTCTCTGAAATCTTAGCAAAGCCTAAAGAAAGGTGTTGGCATGTTCAAGGAATAAGCTTTTATTTTTGCACCATAGGCATTAAACAAACCTATAAGTGTATCACCCTATTGTTCTGGGGAAAGTAAAGTCAATAAAATCTCAATAAAATGAGCATCAGTGGTCAGGTATGTAGCCTTTATTCCTCCATTTCAAGGGGAAAATATGGCCAGAGGCACAAACTGTGATTTTTTTTTTTTGCATTAAGAGGGAACTCGGGACACTTTTGATTTCAGTGCAATGTCAGGTACTATTTACGCTGTGAGAAAAAGGTTGCTGCATTTTAATACAGTAGCGCCTTACAATCTGGCATGTAACTTCAATTCAGGAACAAGGAGAGCAACTTTCGGCGACAGTGCATCTACTGTGCAACTGCGTTTTGTTTCTGTCGTTTGTTTTCTTTCTGCCTTTGCTTTTAGGTTTGTTCTTTTTTGTATTTTTCTCTTCTCTGAGTCTGGTCTTGTGTATTTCCTCGGGCAAGGCTCCACAGGAAATCAGACCTTTGGACATCACCGAGGTTTTTGCCACTGATTTTAATGCCTACCTATAACCAAAGTTCTGAAAATCTGGCCTTGATTTTCTTGGTGCTACTCTCACATCTCCTTAGTCTGATAGCTTCTTTGAGCCCTTTTTGAGAAAGCCTTACAACTCACTATGACCTTCCCCGAGGCTGTGTCTACACTATAGCCTATGTCAGGAAAAATGTAAGTCGCTCAGCGGTGTGAATATTTCACCCTCATGAGTGACATAAGTTATACCAACATTAGCATTCATGTGCATTACACTATGTCGATGGGAAAGGTTCTCCTGCCGACAGAGCTTACGCCACTCGCGGATGTGGGATTTTTATGCTGATGGGAGAGCCCTCTCCTGTCGGGATAGCATACCACACGCACTGCAGTGGAACAGTGGTGTACGTATAGACAGGGCCTGAGACACTAAAGACACTTTTCATGCCTATTTGAAATGAGGTATATTGTAGAGCAGAAGGAATATTTCTTCACCTCTGTTTTTTTTAAACTGGGCCACAGTTTTGAGTAGAGCCTAAGGTAACATAAAAAACCCTAAATTGACACAATGGGTGAACAATTAAAATATTAAAATTTGAAATGGCCTAAACCTAGTTCTAACAGTAAAATATAGTATAATTACTGTTATTAGTCATGTGCATTATGTAACACATAGGCGCCCTCTAGCCCCAAAGAGCTAAGTATAATTCATACAGATGACAACTCGGAGGATAATTTAAATAGTTGAAGAAATACAATTCTTTGTATTATTTTAAATTTAAATGCTTATCATTACTCTTTTTCAACTGCTGCTTGTTCAATAAGCAGTACACAGCTACTGCTTTCCTTTAGTTACTCAAATACATTCTTACCATGTTCCTGAACACACACAGGCTGGATCAGTATACATCATCACTTCAAGAGTAAAGAGCCCGAGAAAACATTACTAGTTAAATATTCGTTTGCTCAGCAAAGCTTCTTCAAACAATGTACTTCAGACTCTCCTACAGAATCAATGTTGCTGCTTTTGCTATTCTTAAAGCTGCATAAACATTCCCAATCTAACCCTTATAACTTTCACTGATAAGATAATGATCTTCTTGGCTTGTTCACTGCCTGAAAATGATTTTTTTCTCTATTTATGTTTCATCAAACATAATATAGACATTCTGGAATATGTGAAAAGTGAAAAAAATACTGTACAACTTTGCAGTTTATTAGAAGATTGTGATCTTTTAAAAAGAGTTCTAGCCTCAAAACAAGGTAGAGTAGAAGATGAAATGTGTCATGGAAATAGATCTCATTTAGGAGAAATGCTTTTGCGTGTTCCAGAGAGATTGGTTTTGATTTGACTTTTCAATGCTTGAAAATCACACTTCATGTATGAATAGGTCATTGAAATTATTTTTAATTACTTTTTAAGCATAATTAGAAATGCAAGTAAGTACAATGTAAATGTGTATGTATATGGCTATCTTGACCACATCGTTAAAAAAATTGAGCAGTGAGTAAGTCAGGACTGCACTTATTGCATACCTTGTAACCTAAAAGCTGCCTAAGGTTTGCAACATACTTCCTAAGTTACACTAAAGCATTGGTTGTCAAACAGGGGCACGTGTACCCCTGGGGGTACTCAGAGGTCTTCCAGAGGGTACTCAACTCATCTAGATCAGTGTTTCTCAGTCTGGGGCTTCCAGCCCCGAAGGTGGTCATGGGATGGATTGGGGGGGGGGTCGCAAATGCAGGGCTGGCATTAAGAGGGGAAAGCAGGGCAACTGCCTCGGTCCCATGCCATAGGGGCCCCCCACAAAGCTAAGTTACATGTTTCAGCCCTTGGTGGTAGGGCTTGAGCTTCAGACAAGGCTCACAAGTGAAAAACTTATATAAGGCTTAGTATCACAGTGAAACATAAGTACAATACTTATATTCCAATTTATTTGTTTTATAATTATATGGCAAAAATGAGAAAGCAAGCAGTTTTTCAGTAACAGTGTGCTGTGACACTTCTGCATTTTTATGTCTGATTTTGTAAGCAGCTAGTTTTTAAGTGATGTGAAACTGGAGGTACTCAAGACAAATCAGACTCCTGAAAGGGGTACAGTCATCTGGAAAGGTTGAGATCCACTGTACTAAAGGGACCCTTGGTCCTGTAGGAATGGTAAGTTGTGTGGGAGACAGGATTCCAGCAGTGTGCACCCAAATAGGTTCACACAATGGATTTTTTTTTCACATAATAAAATCTATTGTAGGAAATTCCATCGCTTCCTTCACCGACTCAAGCACTGCCCCCCCACCCCCAAACCCCTCAATCTCTTCTAAACCTATACCTAGGGAATAACGTTAAAAAAAAAAAACATAAAGAGAACTTTAAAATTGTGGGTAAAGCACTCAAAATTTTCAGGAAATCACACATTCGGGTGACAAGGGCAACCTTAATTTTGCCCTTGTGCATATGCATTATAATGGAGTATTCAATCACAGGGCCACCTACTATTTCTCAAATAATATACTTCACAAAATATACAGTTCTTTCACATTCTTAGATTCGTATGTGTAGTATCTTGTGCTATGTACTACTTACCCTGTATATGCTAGAAAGTTCATTAAAGTCACTTGCATACACAGTATACATATTCTTATACAATATACTACAGCGTAAGTATAATAATGGGTAATACAGCATAGGTTATTTTCAAGCAGAAGCCAATCCTGAAGGTTCAATTCTGGGAAGTTAACTATGAAGCTCATATAGCTGCAGACTTAGCCTACACTATATATGCTACTACATTTTCATTCATGTCTGCTGGTAAAAGCCACTATCCTGGAAACACTTATGAAATGTACCTGAGCAATTTTCATACAACTTATGCTATTGAGTTCAGCAGGGCAATGCACATCTATATAGTTACTCGGGTGCATATCTTAGCAGGACTTGGGCCTAAAATTATAAAATATGTTTTTCTGTAAAATATGTAACTTCTGTCACAACACTAAAGAAGGCCAAATGTGCATCTAAGAACATGATTTTGCAACCCTTATATTGATTCCAGTGGGACTACATGTAAAGTAAGGTACTGATCAAACAGGGCCATAAGACTATAGAAGAACTGTTGGTAATGTATTTGACACACAGAGTGTGATCATATGATTCAAAACTCTACCATTACTCATTATATAAGGGGTCCTACAATCTTAAAATAATTCCCTGAGCTCTAGACTTGTTAATCATGCACTAATATTATTATACAGGTTTTTGGATGGAATACATATTAATAAGTTGGCAGTGGTATGTGTCTGTGTGATATTAATTTATAAAGAAATATCTTCACTGGAGTTATTTACATCCAGGAAACTACTTTCATAGAATTTGAAAATGGATAACTTATGGAGTCAGTAAAAATGAAAGGAATGCGGATAGTAAACGCTATGAAATTGGCAACAGACAGAAAATTCAGCATGGGGAGGATCTTCAATGAAGGGAAGATTTTGTTCCACCTACTTTTCTGTCTCCTACCCTGTTGCAGCACAGCTCATTTCCTATGCAATAAATGACACAATTTAAAGTAAATGGTTAGGGAGAAATGACAGGTTTTGGCAGAAGCCATGCTGGGAAATGGAATGACAGATTTATGGATATTAAACTGAGTGACTGAAGGGTAGAAAATAAGTAACATGCTGATAAATTATAGAGATAGTTGTCTTTAAGATTGAGATTGGATTAAAATTTTCTCAACCACCTCCATTATCTGTAGGATACCTTGTTTTATATGGTATTTTCCAAATAATATGGCTATTATGTCTGATAATATGATGACTGAGGAATAATGTTGCATTTTACAATTACCTAGCATGATGTGTCACTGTTTTCCCTATAAAGATTTTATTTTCAAATAAAGCATTTGTGTATTCAAAAGGTATGGAATGGAAGGCATTTTTCAATCATTATATCTTTATGCATCAGAGAGAGGGGAGATCTGAGGCTGTAGTTTGGAGTCATGAACTTGGGTGGGACTAAATAATTCCCCTTTCCATCTTCTAGGGTATGTCTACACTACGTAATTAGGTTGAATATATAGAAGTCGATTTTTTAGAAAGCAATTTTATACAGTTGATTGTGTGTGTCCCCACTAAGCGCATTAAGGCGGCGGAGTGCATCCACAGTACTGAGGCTAGCATCGACTTTCAGAGCATTGCATTGTGGGTAGCTATCCCACAGTTCCCGCAGTCTCCGCCGCCCATTGGAACTCTGGGTTGAGCTCCCAATGCCTGATGAGGCAAAAACATTGTAGTGGGTGGTTTGGGGTATATGTTGTCAGTCACCCCTCCCTTCATGAAAGCAACTGCAGACAATCGTTTTGCGCCTTTTTTCCGTGCGGGCGCCATACTGCTTTCAGCAGACGGTGTAATAGGACTGCTAACCATCGTAATCGAACGACCACTTCCGCTGCCACTCTGCTGTCCTGCTCTGGCAGCAGACAGTGCAGTAGGTCGGAAAAACTGGTCTTCCGACCACCGCTTCCGCTGTCACTCTGCTCTCCTGCTCTCCAGGTGGTCTTGCAAGTCCTCTATATTACTGTCGTCATCCACTGCTTCCACTGCAACTCTGCTCTCCTGCTCTTGTCTTGCCATACTACGGCAAGTGTGTAGCCGGCTCAGCTGTTGTGTTCTGGCAGCAGATAGTGCAGTAGGTCTGCAAAATTGGTCATCCAACCACCGCTTCCCCTGCAATTCTGCTCTCCTGCTCTCTTGCAGACGCCATACCATGGCAAGCATGGAGCCCGCTCAGATCACCACAGCAGTTATGAGCATTCTAAACACCTCGCGCATTATTATGCAGAATATGCAGAACCAGAACCTGCAAAAACAGCCAAGGAGGTGACAGCAGTGCCGTGACGAGAGTGATGAGGACATGGACATAGACTTCTCTCAAAGCACGGGCCCTGGCAGTTTGGACATCGTGGTGGTAATGGGGCAGGTTCATGCTGCGGAATGCGGATTCTGGGCCTGGGAAACAAGCACAGACTGGTGGGACAGCATAGTGTTGCAGGTACGGGATGATTCACAGTGGCTGCGAAACTTTCGCATGTGTAAGGGCACTTTCATGGAACTTTATGACTTGCTTTCCCCTTTCCCTGAAGCGCAAGAATACCAAGATGAGAGCAGCCCTCGCAGTTCAGAAGTGAGTGGCAATAGCCTTCTGGAAGCTTGCAATGCCAGACAGCTACCAGTCAGTCGGGAATTAATTTGGAGTGGGTAAATCTACTGTGGGGGCTACTGTGATCCAAGTAGCTAACACAATCACTGAGCTGCTGCTATCAAGGGTAGTGACTCTGGGAAATGTGCAGGTCATAGTGGACGGCTTTGCTGCAATGGGATTCCCTAACTGTGGTGAGGCTATAGATAGAACCCTTATCCCTATCTTGGGACCAGACCACCAGGGCAGTCAGTACATAAAAAAAAAGGGGTACTTTTTGATGGTGCTGCAAGCACTGGTGGATCACAAGGGACATTTCACCAACATCAACATGGGGTGGCCGGGAAAGGTACCTGATGCTCGCATCTTCAGGAACTCTGGTCTGTCTGAAGCGCTGCAGCAAGGGACTTACTTTCCAGACCAAACTGACTCGGTTAGACCTCAGCAAAACCAATATTCCCATTGTTATTACTGCTTGCTGTGTGCTCCACAGTATCTGTGAGAGTAAGGGGGAGATGTTTATGGTGGGGTGGGTGGTTGAGGCAAATCGCCTGGTCGCTGATTACGCGCAGCCAGACACCAGGGCGGTTAGAAGAGCACATCAGGGCACACTGCGCATCAGAGAAGCTTTGAAAACCAGTTTCATGGCTGGCCAGGCTACGGTGTGACAGTTCTGTTTGTTTCTCCTTGATGAAGACCTGGCCCCTTGGTTCACTCTACTTCCCTCTACGCCAACCACCCTCCCCTCCCCCCTTCGATCACCACTTCAAGAGGCAATAAAGTCATTGTTGTTTCAAATTCATGCATTCTTTATTAATTTGTCACACAAATGGGGGGATAACTGCCAAGGTAGCCCGGCAGGGGTGGGGGAGGAGGGAAGCACAGTGTGGGATGGGGGAGGAGGGGAGGAGGGAAGGACAAGACCACACTGCACTTCAAAACTTATTGAATGCTAGCCTTCTGTTGCTTGGGCAGTCCTCTGGGGTGGAGTGGTTGGGTGCCCAGAGGCCCCCCCCACCCCATGTGTTCTTGGGCATCTGGGTCAGGAAGCTATGGAACTTGGGGAGGAGGACGGTTGGTTACACAGGGGCTGCAGTGGAAGTCTATACCTTTTCTGCACCTCAACCATACACTGGAGCATATCAGTTTGATCCTCCAGTAGCCTTAGCATTGCATCCTGCCTCCTCTCATCATGCTGTCACCACCTCTCCTCTCGCTCATCCCTCCTGTCCTTGCGTTCATTTTGTGCTTTCCTGGACTCTGACATTGTCTGCCTCCACGCATTCTGCTGGGCTCTTTCAGTGCGGGAGGACTGCATGAGCTCAGAGAACATTTCATCGCGAGTGCATTTGTTTCGCCTTCTTATCTGTGCTAGCCTCTGGGATGGAGATGCTAGTGGCAGCATTGAAAAATTTGTAGCTGCGGGAGGAAAAAAAGGGAGAGTAGTATTTAAAAGGACACACTGGCCATTTAAAAGGAGGGGCTGATGTTTTTGGGTTCACGTGCAACACAAACCCAACTAACCCTCCCACACACACCCAATTCTCTGGGATGATCGCTTGACCCCTCCCCCCACCACATGGGTAACAGTGGGGATGATTTCTGTTCAGCCACAGTCAAACAATCCAGCAGGAACCGCCACCTCTGAATGTCCCCTTAATAGAATTCCCCTATTTCAACCAGGTGACCATGAATGATATCACTCTTCTGAGGATAACACAGAGAGATAAAGAACGGATGTTACTTGAATGCCAGCAAACACCAGGACCATACGCTGCCATGCTTTCTTATACAATGATTCCAGACTATGTGCTACTGGCCTGGCGTGGTAAAGTGTCCTACCATGGAGGATGCAAAAAGGCTGCCCTCCCCAGAAACCTTTTGCAAAGGCTTTGGGAGTACATCCAGGAGAGCTTCATTGAGATGTCCCTGGAGGATTTCTGCTCCATCCCCAGACACGTTAACAGACTTTTCCAGTAGCTGTACTGGCTGTACAGGGCAAATTAATCAATAAACATGCTTGCTTTTAAACCGTGTATTATATTTACAAAGGTACACTCAGCAGAGGTGCCTTCTCCGCCTTCAAGGTCCAGGAGCCCAGGTTGGGAGGGTACTGTCTCCAGAGTGATCAAAGTTCCTGGCTGTCTGGGAGAACTGTTTCTCCACTTGCCTGGTGTGCACTATCTTCAACCTCCTCCTCATCATCATCTTCCTCAGCCCCAAAATCCTCATCCCTGTTGCATGAGGCTCCCTTGCAGGAGTCCACGTACAGGTGTGGGGAAGTTGTAGGGGCATCCCCTAGAATTGCATGCAGCTCATCATAGAAGTGGCATGTCTGCGGATCTGACCCCGAGCAGGCATTTGCCTCTTTGGTTTTTTGGTAGGCTTACCTGAGCTTCTTAAGTTTCATGTGGCACTGCTGCGGGTCCCTGTTATAGCCTCTGTCCTTCATGCCCTTGGAGATTTTTTCAAATATTTTGGCATTTCGTCTTTTGGAACAGAGTTCTGATAGCACGGATTCTTCTACGCATACAGCGATCAGATCCAGTACCTCCAGTTCAGTCCATGCTGGAGCTCTTTTGCAATTCTGGGACTCCACGGTCACCTCTGCTGATGAGATCTGCACGGTCACCTGTGCCTATCAGCTTGCCACGCTGGCTAAACAGGAAATGAAATTCAAAAGTTTGCAGGGCTTTTCCTGTCTACCTGGCCAGTGCATCTGAGTTGAGAGTGCTGTCCAGAGCAGTCACAATGGAGCACTCTGGGATAGCTCCTGGAGGTCAATACCGTCTAATTGTGTCCACAGTACCCCAAATTCAACCCGGTAAAGCCTATGTCAGCGCTAATCCCCTTGTCGGGGGTGGAGTAAGGAAATCGATTTTAAGAGCCCTTTAAGTCGGAAAAAAGGGCTTTGTCGTGTGTACAGGTGCTGGGTTAAATTGATTTAATGCTGCTAAATTCAACCTCAACTCCTAATGTAGACCAGGGCCTAGTCTTATCAATGAACCTGAAAAAGAATCCAGTTTAGAACAGAAGTTGTTGAGTAACTATTTAATGTTCTTAAAATGAATTTACATCCAGCCATGCTTGCTCCCCCTTTGAATATTCTGTGAATATGAATATTGGAGAAAACTTCTTTACTGGCAAAAATGCCAATAGACAGTAAATTTCGATGTCACATACCTCAATATTATTGAAAACAAATGTTAAATGTATATGTGTATTTGCACTGGAAGTGCTTTACATGTGTATCTATTCAGAAAACAGAAAAAAAGAGGTGATTTCCATTCCCTTTGAAATTCCAACACTTCAAACTTTTCTTCATTCCAAATCAGAGTGAAAAGCCAATGTTTCCTGCAGAATTAATTTTTTTCTATTTGAGACTCTCCAATTGTTTCATTTGGATAATGTTTTACACAATATAATAAATTATTATGATAATATTATACAGTAATATAAAATTATATAATAATAAAATTATTTGCTATTTAATATAAGCATAATATGGCATTAACATTAATATTTTAATATAATAGAAAAGTGTAAATGAAATGAAATGAGAAAGTCAAACCAATTTGTTACAACTCTTTCCCATCCAAAATGTTTTTGAAATCAACATGTTCCTGTAAAACATTTGTACTTCGATGAAACTTCATTTTCCATTGGAAAACTGTCAAAAATATTTTGTCCAGCTCTTGTGATTTATCTGATCAATCAAAAGTTGTCAGCATAGCTTGAATTTCCAATATTTATGAGCAATTCAAGGCATAAAAAAACTATAGCATATAGTCTTTTAATATATTCTAATAATTCCAAGGAAATTGTGAGTTGCTGGAAAATATCCACAAAGAGAGAAAGAGAGACTTGAAAATGTAGCAAGTTATTTATGTGTATATTCTGTTTTAGATATTGAAATCTCAAAATAATTTCTGCAGAGTCTTCCCTTTATACAGTCAACTTGGAAATCCCTCCCCCCACACACACTAAGCACCCCACTGCATGCATCCCCTTGCACAAAGACTAATCTCCAACATATATCACATATTAGCTAAGACTACTGAATCAACATCTTCAACATCATCAAGGTATATCCCAAAGGGACCTAGCTTCCTTGCAGATTGAGTGCCACAAGGCTACTAAATATTCTGTTTCTAAAAACAAATGTTGGCTGGCTTGTGGACAGAGGGACTTGTTGCCAAAGGTAACGGAGTCCAGAGAGGGGGTAAGAGTGTCTGGGTAAAGGAACAACAGGGTGGGGCTCTTTCAGGAACCATTGAATCTCTAACTAAAAGTGAGGCTATGGAGATTACTTTAAATTTTAGTCAGTTGTTATCCAGATCCTTTCACAGTTCTGTTCTTCCTGAGTGGGGCCAGAGATCCAGGTGCTTATGTAGAAAGCATACTCTAGCAGTCCCACTGTCCTGTCCTCTTTGTCTCTGGTCTGATGTCTACCATCTCCCTCCAGTGTCCTCACAAGCAGCATATTGTAGGATATGTCAACCTTGTCAGAAGGGATGGGAACTTGTAGATGATAAGATGAAAGCTCTAGAGTAAAGCTATGCAAATAACTGATTTTTTTGCTTTCCTGGAGTTGAAATCAGTTCTAAAAATAGTCTACATTTTTGGGGGGAATTGATAAATTTTCAAAACTGTTTTACCCATTTCTATCCAGCAGTTGAATATTCACTCTCTCCCATTATCTGTTGTCCCAGATACATGGGAAGAAATACAAGATGCAAGGGATGTGGCTTAATTAGGATGCAACTTTATGAAATTATCTGGGAACCATCTGGCAATAACTCATACAGTGCAGGATATGATTCCTTCCTTAATCCTTTCCTCACTCCTCCACACAGTCCATTAAAAAAGCTAAGGAAAGGGCTTGGGGCTCATAATGTCTCTTCCTCTGGCCCCTTAGCTCTCATATGAGGAGAGCGTGATGAGGTCCCAGCCCTTTCCCTAGCTTCTTTAGAGGATGCTCTTCCCTAAGTCCATTTCCAATTCTGATTTATCAGGAAACTACTCCTCCTATGGAATGAGTACGGCGCTGGACGCCTGCCACCAGGAGGCACCAGCAACTACGTTGGCTGCCCCCACTCCCACCCTGCAGCTGGGTTCCCACGTATTTAACAATTCCCATCCTAACACTGGCTAAAATATATCTTCTCCATAATCAGGGAGTTGTACCCCATCATTTCAGAATAACTCAAATATGTTACATTTTGTGAGTAATTACCAATCTTCCCCATTTCCAGTGATTCACATATCTTATGGCCTTGTCAACCCGTGGACACCTGGCGCCTTCTCACCATACCCTCCACTTTAGCATTTGAGAATAACTCCCAGAAAAAGGTCCTGGATTTGTCCTATAACTCTCTTTTTAACCCCCTTACGAAATCCCAATTAGGTTTTACCCACCTGTACAATAATCATTTCAGGTGGCTGCTTCCTGGACACCAAAGAATGCAAGAGAAGCATCAGCTGGTCCCAGAGCATGCCCCTCTTGCCAGGCCAACTTAGTGTCAAGGCCTCTGTGTGTCCAGGGCCTCGACACTAGGCATGTCTGTGCTGTTTTGATTGGGCAAATCCCAGTCTCCATACTCTCTTGCTATACAAGGGCTCATCTTGCCAACTCTTAATTGTGGGTTGTTGTTTGGTTTGGTTTTTCGCTGGCCACATTCTTCTTGCTACTGCTACCACCTCTGGACCATCCCCCACCTCCCGCCCCTCACCTCACAATCTTTTGCTCTGTGGTGGGGAGTGAGGTGGGGACCCTAGCCAGTCTCTCTGCCTTTCCAGGGGGCCACCCACTCATGACTGGTTTGGGGGGAACCCAGCCAGCAACCCTGCCCCACTCCAGGAGTCATTCATCTTATGTCGTTATCTTGGTATTTTCTTTACTTGTGGAATTATCTACCTAATTTATCTGTTTACATTTTGTCTAACAACTTGTTAAAGAGGCAATACAGGGGAAAAAAACCACCAAATATTTAAAAACATTTACTTCCAAATCATTTACAGTGAACTTTTCCTTTAGTAGGTAAGTAAATACGCCAAAATAGTTTTATCTAAAAGTAGATCTCTCTCTCTCTCTCTCATTTTAATTTGAGCTTTCAGCAAGTCTGTATTTGTCTCTTTTTGCCTTGCTAAGAAAACAACAGCAGCTGTGAACTGAACACGTCTTTCCATTGTCAATAGAACAAAGAGCAAACACATTTTAAACCCAAAGAAAATTAGGCCATGAGGAGCTTGGTCCTTCAAAACCTTTGCTCAGCCTGTCTATCTATTAGCTATTTGTATAATGCCACTTTTGTGCAAATGGCACTGATTCTTCTCTCATACTGTTTTTACACCAATATCATTCCAAAAACTCTACTGGAATTACTCCTTATTATAACCGGTGTGAGTGACATGAGCATCACACCATGGTTAATTGTTTTATGGTGTGTTTTTTTTAATTTGAAGACAATTTAGGCCATATTCTGCACTTGCAATTCTGTGTATGGCTCTCACAGAAGTCCATAGCAGCTGCAAGCAGTCATCTGCAGGAAGAATTTAGTCAACTATGTTTGAAAAAGCAAAGTTGCCTTTCACAGAACTTCAGTTGAGAAAAGGAGATTGGACACACATTGGGCCACTTGATTATCCTGATGCACAGTTGCTAGCTGAGAATTTTGCAGAAATTTAATGAAGGTTTGGAGGTGCTATTTTTGTTGTCTCTTTAAGGACCTGATCCAAACCCCTCTGAAGTCAGTGGAATGAATTCTGTTGATGTTAACAGTGTTTGGCTCAGACCCTGCATCACTTACACTCCATCCTTTCATACCTGCATCTTTCCATCTCTTTAATCACTGTCTCTTCAGTTTCTTTTTCTCTGCAAGCTGTCATGTTAATCCCTTTGCTTTTGTTGTTTTATCTGCCAATTTAATTCCTATCTACCCATGTTAGGGTGGCCAGGTGCCTGGTTTTTGACAGGAAACTCTGGGTGAAAAGGGGACCTGACAGGGTCTGGTCATATCAACTGACAGGACACCCAAAGTCCGTTTACTGTGGGCAGGGCAGGCAGGAAGTCGCTGCGTCATCACTCCAGCCCCACTCCAGCCCCTACTCATCCGGGGCCACCTCCTACCTGTGTCAGCTCCCAGGCCCAGCTCCACAGGTAAGTCCCTCCTGACCCAGGCAGCAGGGGCTGCGAGTGGGAAAGCAGTGAGCGACGGAGGAGAGGGAGGAAGAGGAGTGGATGGGATGGGGCCTGAGAGGAGGAGGTGGGTTTGACATTTGAGGGAAGAGGGTGGGGCAGGAGCAGGGCTTTGAGGGGTAGAGGTGGGGCATGGGTGGGGTCTCAGGAGGGGAGAGGTGGGTCAAGGGACGTTCTGGCCCTACTGTGGAGTGCCCGGTTTTTAAATGTTACCAAGCAGGCAACCGTAACCCAAGTGTTACCAAGAAAATGTCTTTGTTTACTGAGCAAACGAGGTTTTAGATTCTGCTCATTCTTCTTGTTGTTTCCACACATTACTAGGCCAAGTAGTTTGCAGATAGCATCCCTATCACCAGGCCAAGTAGTTTGTAGATAGCATCTCTTCCCCATCCCCTTCTGCACAGAAAGGGATCTGGCTTCTATATTTTATTAATTGTCTCAGTGGTTCTGATCGAGGTTTGAGTGTTCCTTTCACTTTTATTTTCTCTTTTAGAATAACATTTATTGATTGGTCCAAGTAAACTTATGGTGCTGTCTATTCTACTCTTGCCTCAGAGGACAGTGCCACAAAAATCAGTGTCCTCTCTTAGATCAACTCTGTTCTTCAACTGCAGAAAAAAAATACTGGAAAAGACAATTTAGTGGGCATAAGAATTCAGAGACTAGCAGTAAAATGTTTCTGGCATATAAGAATCTCTTGGGGCATCCAGGAATGCTTTAAATTTAGTTGAAATATTGATCAGCATTCTCCTTATTTTTTTTTTGTAAACAGTTTATTCACAGTATCTCATAAATAGCTTGCATAAATTCAAATTAGCAGCTACTGTGCTTTTCATGAATTTAATGCCTCTCATATTGGATAGGATTTCCTAGCAAATTCCTCCATGGTAACTTTCGAAAACTAACTAATATTTCTCAGAAAACTCTCTCTTTACCACTTACTTGCATTTTTCTAAATTGAGTATCTGTTTTGCAATCTACGGTACATGTGCCTTTTTGTAGCAATATGGTTCTATTTTTCTTAATTGTAAATCAGATGCAATGTGTAATTACCCATATCCCACTTCACTGAAAGAATATGTATAATCTGTATCGTCAATGCTCTTTGCACTACTTGGACACTAATTAATTTGGACATCACATTCTTCAGTCCTCCCATATGTGGAACTCCGGTAGAACAAATGGGAGTTCTATAATGAGTGTGCTTAAATAGTACTGTGTCAGGCTATGATCAGTAAACTAGAGAATTAAATGTTGGCAGCAAAACCCCTCCCAGCTGGCTGCCATTTGTCTAGAAGCCTCCTGGTGAAAAGTTTGTATGGTTGTCGAGACATGTGCGAAAATTATAAGCTGATGAAAATCACAGCATCAGGGTAATGTTCTTAATCATTTATGTTTTGAAGTATGTGTGTGGGGACAGAGAGTGAGTCTGCATTGATGCATGTGCCAAGGCTTGAGTGCCAAGAGACTGACAGCCCAAACTTAAACTCCTCATGCTGGTAAAACACCTATTGACTTCAGTTGGTATTTTGCCTGCTTTTTCCAGGATAGACTGAAAGAGAGTGGGACATAGTTATCAGTGACATATGTGTACGAGCAGCTTGCAATTTCCTCAGATTTATTCACCATTCAAATTTACTTTTAATTTTATCACTAGGTTTGGGTTTTTTTCTCTTTTTTTTTCTCTGTGAATTTATCTCAAACCGTTTGCTAGTAGTATTTGCTGCCTGATATTTCAGCAGCGTTGGTTCATTATGAATGTCCATGGGGTCTCATGATATTGATTTTGGTCACTTATAGGACTAGTGTAACTCTTTTAATCAGGATGTGGACTTAACAAAACCATTGGGGCTTTGATTTCAAACCGGTAGAAATTATGCATGTTTAGAAAATGTTAAGCCTTGCTTTCTCTTTCCAGGTGACCCAGCCCTGCTCAAGTGGCAAAAGTAGGTGTGAAGGAGGTTCACTCACCCTAGAATCCACCTTGTGTCCAAATGTGGTGTAGCAGCAGTCATTCAGTCTGGTACTCTCTGCCTCTGCCACTGCTGTGGGGTCTCTTGCTGTAAGTGGCCCTCCGGCCAGGTCACAATATTTATGTCCTCCCATTTCAGGGTAACAAAGTTCAACAAAGTCCAACAAATAATTCCCAGACCTTTTGTCAGGTCTCCAGCCCTGACTCTGGGCCCAGTAGTCATTGCATCCCTACAGGCTCTGAATTATCCTTATCCCCTTATGTTAGGGGTCTTTATGCTACCTTTTCAGTGGCTGGTAGGGAAACCCAGGCCCTCCCTGTGACCTGGGTACCAATCCAGGGGACCTGCAGCCAGCAGCCAAGGTCTGTGCCATACCACTCCCTGGGCTCTCCCCAGAGGTCGGGTTCCTGCCCTTTTGTCAGGTCTGCCACAGGAGCTTGCTTCAATCCTGTGCTTTCCAGATATCTCCACCTTCTAGTGCCCAGATAGCAGCTGTAGACTCTCTCCCTGCAGTCCTATTCTGTTACAAACTTCCTCTCTTTATATCAACCATCCTGTTCTTGCCGAATGGGGCTCCATACTATCCTTTCTGGTGCAGACAGGTAACACAACTGGCCTTGCAGGCTCACCTTAATTAGTCAGGGCCAGTATGTGGTACACATCCCATCAAAACAGGCAAGACAATTTAAGTAAAATTATTCTCTTGTTACAGAGTTTTAAATCAAATTTTCTTGCCATAGTCACATAAACATAAGAGAATGCACTGTACTAATTGTGAAGGGTCTGGTCGGGTCCTCGTATGGATAGTTTAGTTGTATCTGTTCCCCATAACTGTATTGACTTTTTTGTATACCTCATCAATTTCCCCCTTTTGATGGATGTCACTCATTTTAGTCGCCATGTTACCTACAAATCTGGTGTCCCTCACTTTTTTATTATTACAAATTACTTATCTCAGAAATAGAGAATCATGAAACTGAAGTTATAGAGTCATTTATACCAAAGGAAGGAATTCTACATCATTTTAAGTTGTCTGCATGAATAAACTATTGTGTCCCACATTTGGACGTTGGCATGCTGAGAGAGATGGATTTGGGAACTGTGTCTCTTTGCTATGGCCCATCCAATGAAACATACCACTTTCAGTGCAAATACCCCCACTGTTTTTGTGTGCACAAGCACATATATGTATGTTTGTGTGGAGCTATGTGTACATAACTTTATACATACATCTCATATGGTAATATGAAAAAAAAAACCCACCACCTCTGGAAGTCTTATCCCAACTTTCAGAAAGATTTAACACTATAGAAATGTAGTGAGGTCCCTTATTTCTATTACTTTATTTTTTAACAAAACATATTGCATACTTAATACCACACAGTATTACAAATAATTAAAATTGTTCTTATTTAGCATTTGTATTAGGATTGCACCTTGATGCCTCATCTAGATCATGGCCCTGTTCTTCTACCAACCGTACAGATATATGGTAAGCAATGGCTTCTGTATCAAATAGCTTTACAAAAGAAAAGTTTGATCTATAGTTGTCAAAATCAATTACTTTATTGTGTTCACAATGTATTTTCCCAGTCTTTTTGTTATGTAAGTTAACTTTCTTGCTAATTCACAAAGCTTGGTCATTAGGAATGGATACTGCAGTTATTAGAACTTTGCTAAATTCATGCTATTGCTCATGTGGTCAGATATTAGTGATATGATTTATTTGAGGAATAGTTGCAAAATGTATGGAATATTATTTGACTAATACTTTTTCCAGATATGACCATCTTATTTTACTGTGTGTATGCATTTTCAAACCTACACTGTGTGTGTGTATGTGTAGCCTCATATACATTAGCTTGTACCAAGTGTAGTCATTTGCACCAATGCAAAGTGGGTTTAAAAACTATTTTAAACAAATATCAAGCTTTCACAATAAATTATGGTTTAAATAATCCTTTGTGGATCCTGTGGGATTATGAAAGTGTTCTAATCAGATAGTAATCAAAATACTGGCAAATAATAAGATGACCCTCTGAACAATGCAAACCAAGATAAGTGATTTCATTTTCAAAAGTATTCATGAATCAGTTTTCTTTTACTGTTCAACCAATTATATATATATGACTATGCCTGCTAGTGAGAGACAACAAAATGTTAGAAACAGAAAATATTAATCTATGTAATTTCGGTATAACTTTGGTTTGCTAGGATTACATGTCCAAAAATATAAACTGTTATTGCTTAACTTTTCATGCATTTCACACACCTGGATCATCTCCATCGCTAACTATCTTAATAAATATGGACTTCCAGTTATTAATTACCAAATTCTATCTGTCCCAAATGGTGAAATACAAGTTTTGCCTATCTAATTGCACATAAAAAGTCTGCATGCATAAAACCCATCCAGGTTCTAACATGAATGCATTATGCGTAATCCATTTTATCCCCTTACAGTTTGTTTCTGTATTATTCATTCTGATTTGTCCACAAAATATGCGACCAAAACACACAACACTCAAAACTCCCACCCCCTGCCCTCACTTTATTTATAAACAGTGTCCTGAGTTCTTAACCTTTTATAACATTGGCATGTAACCAAGAACTTTGTATATCATTTTGTCAGTCTGGCATTCTCACATGTCACAATCCAGAATAAACTGTTCTTCAAGGTTGGCTGAATTTACTTCATATCCTGTAACCCCTTTTCAGGGCTGTTGGACCTTGCTTGTGTTTTGGCAGTCTTTTAATAAAAGGTCATTTCGATGTCAATTAGATGGAGTGTGAAGATGCACCATGAACACTGGGATGCAGCAGAGAAAAGACAGACCCATAAAAATGCAGACATTGCTGTTGCAGAAATTTTCAGGTCCCAGCGTTTATTTCAGCTTTCATTTTAAAAAATCTGTAATCCCTATTTTGAAAAAAGATTAAACTTCAAAATGTAAACCAGTCTCCTTAGGGTTGAAAGTGTCTTCACTAAAAATAATTAATTATTCACTGTCCTCAACACTTGTCCAGAGGCAGTCCATGAAGCCCATGACTGCTAACTCCTGTTGTTAGATACGATCTTACATGTGAGAAAATCCTAAGTGATGATTGCAAGAGATGCCTTTGCTTCACTGATGGTGCCAGGGTTTCTCAGCGTTATCTCAAGGCTGGCTAGATGCCTGTAGCTGAACCAGTTCCTCCTCCTCCTCGTTGTTGTTATGGTAGTGCCTAGAGGCCAGGCACCCATTGTGCTAGGTAAGCACTGTGTTGTGAACACGTGTCAAGGTTCCTTCCCCACTCTGAACTCTAGGGTACAGGTGTGGGGACCTGCATGAAAAAAACCCCTAAGCTTATTTTTACCAGCTTAGGTTAAAACTTCCCCAAGGTACAAACTATTTTACCTTTTGTCCCTGGACCTTATTGCTGCCACCACCACGGGGTATGTCTGCACTTGAAGCTAGAGGTGTAATTTCCAGCTTGAGGACACATACCCACTCTAGCTCTGATCGAGATAGTGTGCTAAAAATAGAGTGCAGTTATGGAGGTGGGATGAGTTAGTCACCTCGTGTATGTGTCTAGTGTCTCAGATGGGTATACATTCAGAGTGGCTGACCTCTCCTGCCACTTGCAGCCTGGTGACTACACTCTATTTCTAGTACACTAGCGGGTATGTCTCCTCAAGCTGGAATTTAAACCTCCAGCTCAAAGTGTGGACATTCTCATAGGGCTTACAATATAAGGAAGATGTTCTTCAAGCTTCAGTGTGGCTTCCAGCTACAAACAGTGAAGACAGATCAGTGAAGAAACTGGCTACTGACAACAGGCAGAGCAAAAGGGTACCAGCATCTACTTAGCCTTCAGTTGTATCAGCAGCTGCCAAGGTATTTAGGAAGGAGAGAGGAGGCAGTATTTAGCTGGCTGACCACAGAAGACTTGTCTGGGAGGCTAGTGATGGAGGAAACCTCCTTGAAGAGCAATGGAGAAAGAAGGCATGTGTCTGTGTGCTCACAGGAGTGAGAAAAAAAAAGAGGGAGAAGGTGTGTGATTCTGGGCTGTTGGAGGCAAGAGAAGCAGTGACCCCATGGAAAATGTGGAGGGATTGAGTGAACTGTAGAGGTGACGGAATGCAGAACAATGAGGCAACAAAAGAAAAGGAGCAAGAGGGAGGGACTTTGCAGGCTGGGTCAGAGGAATGGGTTGAATGAGGGAGAATGAGGCAAAGAGGAAAGAGAGAATGAGAAGGAAAGAAATTATGCTTTGCAAAGAAGGAACAGAGAAAATTGTAAAAAGGCAGAGGAGAAAGCAGTAGATGTGAGAGAGACATTGGTACAGAAAAGGATCGGACGAGTTGGGAAATGAAAGCAGAGAAAAAACTATTTGTATTTTGACTGAAATATGCAAGAAGTCAATAAGACTCTTCATTCAAAAATAGCCAGCAAGGTTATTTCTGTTATTTGATCAGGAATTCAATTTGTTAAGTTTCGGGGGAAGCTGGTGTCCAAGCTGATATCCCCATTTGTCCCACTAGGAATGTAGGAGATCAGGTTTGTCCATGAGTTGTTAGTCTGTAAGCGATTCTGAGAAATCCATTGTATTCCTTGTGTTTACAGTTAGTCTGGCTCCCATCCAATTCATGTTTTAAATTTCCAAATTAAATTATTATTAGTTATTGGTAAACAGGTCATTAACCGAAAATAATCTAGTTCTGGAGTCTGGTAATTTTCCTGGTTATATTTTATGAAGGTCTCTAGATTTAGTTATTGTGAAAAGGACAGTGATTATTTTAGGATTATGAAATATTTCTGCGTTTATTGAGAAATGTTCCTTAGCTTTAAAAATAAATAGCTTAAGTTGACAGTTGCCTGATTAAGTTCTCATTACATTAAACAGATAAGAAAACCAGAAATGAATACACAACATAATCAAGAAGATTTTAAACAATGAATATTAACCAACCCTAACAATAAGAATCAATTAAGAGCTGGGTGAACTATTCACAGTGAGCAAGGTATTTAGTGAATTTCATCTTTTTTACTAGTGTCAAATAGTTTGTGAACATTGATTTTTTATGCATTTTCCACTACTTAAATTAATCAATGAATGTTTAATTTAAAATATTTGAACATATAATTGCTCAAGTGCTTTCTTATTTATGTAGGGTTAATTATTTATGTATTTATGTATTTTCTTATTTCTTATTTAAGAAGGCTAACAGCATTTTGGGCTGTATAAATAAGGGCATTGCCAGCAGATCGAGGGACATGATCATTCCCCTCTAGTCAACATTGGTGAGGCCTCATCTGGAGTACTGTGTCCAGTTTTGGGCCCCACACTACAAAAAGGATGTGGAAAAATTGGAAAGTGCCCAGCGGAGGGCAACAAAAATTATTAGGGGGCTGGAGCACATGACTTATGAGGAGAGGCTGAGGGAACTGGGATTGTTTAGTCTGCAGAAGAGAAGAATGAGGGGCGATTTATAGCTGCTTTCAACTACCTGAAGGGGGGTTCCAAAGAGGATGGATCTACACTATTCTCAGTGGTACCAGATGACAGAACAAGGAGTAATGGTCTCAAGTTGCAGTGGGGGAGGTTTAGGTTGGATATTAGGAAAAGCTTTTTCACTAGGAGGGTGGCTAAGCACTGGAATGGGTTATCTAAGGAGGTTGTCGAACCTCCTTCCTTAGAGGTTTTAAAGGTCAGTCTTGACAAAGTCCTGCCTGGGATGATTTAGTTGGTGTTGGTCCTGCTTTGAGCAGGGGTTGGACTAGATGACCTCCTGAGGTCCCTTCTAATCCTGATATTCTATTATTATATGTGGTATATTTTCTGTTCCCTGACTGGATGACTGTAACTGCAATAAAGAAGGAGTTGAGGTGGGTGTGATCAAATAACTTGTCCTTCACATCTTTCAGATGCTAGATTTAAAATTAACTTTCTCCTATATCTGCACATAGCAATTCAGCATGGCATATACACTCATGGTCCAAGCTGCAAAGGGTAAGCCTAGATCTTTGTCTGCTTTATTTAATTGTCTTTGTGCCAGGGATCTGGCCAGGGATTTTGTGCGATCCTAGCCATGGAGTCATATAGCCATAACCATCTTGTTTAACTTGATTAGTTCTAGGGGTTCTCACCTATGCTTTTGAGAATAGTGTCTGCTTGTTGAGTTAGTAAGCATTGTACAACAATATTACCTAGACTAATCAAGAACAATTACAGAATTTATAGGTCTATAATTTTCTGTCATCTACTACTATTAGTCATCTATTCATACCGTGTATTGTCAGAAACAAATTAGTATTGCAGCATGGGTGTATATATGTAATCTTGATTGGGAGAGGTGTAGTCACAGTTTGGAGAGGAATATTATTTTATGGTGTTGCACTGTTTTTTTAGACAGAATTGCACATCTAATAATATTTCATATATAATACACCCTGATCATGTCTTTAAGTTTACTGGTCACCATCTACCATGCATCCTTGTTTACTCTGTTTGTTGTTACCTAGTAACTGTGCTCTGCGTTCAGTCCCAGTTTGAAAATCTGCATAATAACCTCTGGGTGAAGCTCTGACCAGGGAACAGAGGAGTGTTGCCTACATCTCTCCTCATGTTGGGTTATTTTCATTAATGTTTGGCTGAATGGAATAAAATCTGTTAATTAATTAACTATTGCAATCTGGTTACTTGATTCAGAAAAGCATTTACGTAGATGCTTGAATGCCATTCCTGAATAGGAAAGCTTTCCTGAATCAGGGCCTATAATTGCAACTACAGTGCAATTAGTGTATTATAGAGC
Organism: Chelonia mydas; assembly: GCF_015237465.2. Lineage (NCBI taxonomy): Eukaryota > Metazoa > Chordata > Testudines > Cheloniidae > Chelonia > Chelonia mydas. The sequence goes on from NC_057850.1 coordinate 163,701,587, forward strand.
GTAATTGGTCCTTTCAGTCAAATTACTATTACTAGACAGAAACATATACTTTCTTTTCAAGACAGCAAGGCCAGACAAAGAAAACGAATCCTTGTTATGCCTAAGGGCGGTAAGAATTACAGAATATATGTTAAATGCTTCTGTTAATGAAGTCTCAGGGCTTGATTCTCCTCTTACATCATAGTAAATGAGGAGTAAATCCAGGTAAATGAATGGTTTTCATGGGTGTTGTGACACATGGCCAGAAAGGGTTAAGCATCCTGCAGGATAAATGACACAAATTCAACTCTTAAAGACATAGGGGGAGATAATGTTGGTGTTTTTGTGTGTTTACATATATATTGGTAGAGGTCGACAATGTAATCAAACAGTCCCTGTCTATGCTGTATTCTGTTAATTCAGAGATCAAAAGAACTTCTTAACATTTAAATGAACTGTGAACATAGGATGTGGCTGTATTCATCTCTCTTTGAAGTGTATAGCAAATCATCTGCAAATGATGGAAAAATAGGCAATTGCCTTATATTAATCTGTGTGGATATTTACCGGAGATGCTTTGGAAATGGGTCCACTTCAAAATCCCCATGAGTGCCTATTGTTCACTGAGGGACTCCTTGCTGTCAAAGAAGGCCTGAAACTGTATAAAAAATGGCTTGGGTACTGAGCCTGTCATCTCGGATCTGCTTGAGGCTTCATGAAGGGAAAGCCTAAGCCATCAGGAATGAGATCCCAGTTCTGACTGAACCATCCTGAATACAAACATTGGACTATAACCTATGGACTTTTCTGATAGAATGCTTTGCATCCACAAAGCTCACCATCTCTGCTATGAATCTGAATCTCAAGATTGTATGTTTGTATGTATACTGATCTTTTAACCAATTCTCTCTCCCTTTTCTTTTTTAATAAATTTTAGTTTAGTTAATAAGAATTGGCTGTAAGCGTGTATTTGGGTAAGATCTGGAATATTCATTAACCTGGGAGGTAAGGTGTCTGATCCTCTGGGATTGGCAGAACTTTCTTATACGATGAATAAGATTTTCAGTAATCCTCATCATATTTGACTTGGGTATCTGGGGGAGGCCTGAGGCTGGGTTACTTTAAGGGAACTATGTTGATGGCTTCTGGGTAGCCAGTAAGGTATTGTAGAAGCTGTTTTGTGCTGGCTTGGTAAATCTAAGTATTGGAATATCCACCAGTTTGGGGGATTGTCTGCCCCACCATTTGCAGGTTACCCTAATTGAGTGACCTCAGTTGGCTCCCCTGGGACTTCGGTTACAGCTGTAAAACCAGTTTAAATAAAAATCAGAATCCACAGTATGTGCTGGAATCAGGGTCCACCGGATCCCTCTTTACTACAGTCGTTTTGTTGCTTCCAGAGCATTTTGGTGATGATAACTTATATGTGACCTACATTTTTGAGGTAACTGGGGACTGTGGAGAAATAGATGCTTATTTTCTTCCTACAGGTAAAAGTGGATGCTCGTTATTTCCAGTGTGGTTCATCACTATTAAAAAATAAGCCTGTTAAAAGGTAATTGTGCTGCCACAAGCTGTTTATATATATGTTAGTAAGTGGAACAGTTGGTCCTTGTTAGACAGATATGAAAAACAATGGCAGCTCGAAGCATTATTTCTGCTGATTTATGGGTTACAAGGTTTCAGTGCATTTTATTACTGTGCTGCTTCATTCAATTGCATATTTTAAGATCTCAGAGCATAAATCTTCATTTTCTTTCAAAAATAATAGATTATGTTTAAAGCTATAAATGTCCTTATTTTCTGTGGATTATTTATTCTGAAGACCTTCCCACCACTAAACATAATTTAAAAAATCAGCACTTTTTAGGATACTGTCAAAGTCATCTTCCTCGCCTCTTGCTCTGACCACATCATCTCCATCTATCAATGCTACCAAGGGCTTCTTGAGCTTTTTCACCGCTCATTCTAGCTCGTTGTCCTTCCCTTCAGACCCTGCCTAGTTTTGGCCCTGCCCACAACTGCTAGCAGATTATTCCTTCCTCCTTCACAGGCATTGCTTGGTGGGGAAAGGTTCTCTTTCCCTCACGAGCGCGCTCATGAAGCAGAAAATATAATTTGGCCTATAATATGAATACATTTTGAAGGACCATGTTAGATCAGCATTGAGAGCACACACATTATGTGTGGGAATAAATATTTATATATGTTATACAACATTTATGTTTCCCTGGAGTCTCACTTCATAGAGATTCATTTTGAAATCTCAGTCTTACACGATGAGCACTGAAAAGTGTGTGTTTTATACTTAGGGCCCTACCAAATTCAGGGTCCATTATGGTCAATTTCATGGCCGTTGGATTTGAAAATTGGTAAATTTCTTGTTTTCAGATGTTTAAATCTGAAATGTCATGGTGTTGTAACTGTGTGGGTCCCGACCCAAAAGGGGATTGTGAGGGGGTCGCAAACCTGTTGGGGGGGAGAGGGGGCTTGGGATTGCCACCCTAACTCCTGTGCTGCTTTCAGAGTTGGACTCTAAAGGCAGCAACTGCAGTTTCTTGCAGCTGCAGGAGGTTCTTGGAGGTAGAGGTGGGTCTGATCTCTGCCCCCAACAAAGAGCGGCTATGCAGGGGATGGACAAGTCCTATCCCTCCCCAGCCCAGCCAGAGTTAGGAGCCCCCTTTGCTGGGGCACTCCCAGCAGCACAGGGAAGATCTGACCCAACTCCACAAGTCTCCTCCAGCTGCAGCAATCTCTGGGGCTGCTACCAAGTCCCAGCACATCCTGCAGCATGGGGAGGCTCCTGGAGGTGGGTCTGGCCTCCGCTCCTCAGGGTGGCTGTGCAGGGGATGGACAAGTCCTGTCCCTCCCCAGCCCAGCCAGAGCTAGGAGCCCCATTTTCTGGGGCGCTCCTAGGAAGAAGGAGACATCATATTTCATGGGGAGGGCTTATTTCATGGCCCATGAGGCATTTTTCATGGTCATGAAATTGATAGGGCCCTAATTATACTAGCTTTTAGGGCCGTAGTTCATCTGAAAGGACTAAGTTTAAAAAGAAGCTACAAGATCATTTCTAGGTGGAAACTTTTTACACGGTACAATTCCCTGCAGCTCCATACCTCAGAAAACTATTTATTTGAGCCAGATTTTCCCATTTTGAATAGCATGTTAGTCTATGAGTGTTCCCAATTGACTTCAATCTGACCAGCCTATAGATTTCTATGCTAACACAGCTTTGAAAAGAGGGGACTTATGCAAAAAGAAATATAGCTCTTTGGTTATCTGGGCTCTGTCTTGTTTTTTGTTTGTTTGTTGTTTTTGTTTTTAATACGAGACCCTTTCTTCCTCAGAGCTACAACAGCTTCTCACTTTGATCATTTAATGTTTTCACAGTTGTGTCAATCAGAGTCAGTTGACAGGGAAATTATTATGTGGCTACATTTGAACATTAAAGGACTAACTCCACTCTCTGATTAGTTTGACACTGGTGTGAGTAACTCTGGACTTCAGGAAGATTCAGACCCTTTGACTTCGATGCAGGCTCAGATAAAGGAAGAGAAACTGGATGGTGGGCAAAGGAGATCTTGCATGGGTTTGTCATCATTACAGGATGAGCTACGCTTTAGGTTGCTTTTAGTCCCTGTTGAGTGCAGCCCTCAGGTGACTGACCTGGGTTCCTGAACCTCTCTCAAGTGTGGCATCTTGTGGTTCAACCCATGTGAATCTCTGGGTGGTAGCCCCGATATTTCATAACTGTTTTAACAAGACAGGCTCAACTGTGTTTGCCCTTTTCCTCCAGGGGCATGTGATCAGCAGCTGACTAAAGTGACTCCAAAACAGCATCTTCAAAGTAAAGTGCTGTTTATTAGCCCAAGAGAATACAGCTAGCAGAGAAAAGGGATAAAACAACAAAAAGTTTATATGCCTGGGTCTTGCAAGGAAAGAATAAAGTTTATGTAAGTTTTGTGTAAACTGCACTCTGCCCTGCCACTGTGCTAATCTAGTTGGAGCCAGGCAGGTGGGCATTCCCAAATTAATAGATTTTTAGATTTATTTCCTCAAAGACCCTTGGTATTCTCTCGGGTGGCATTTTATCTTTGTCATTACTTTGTTTCCCATCTGTTTCCCCCAACAGCCTTATCTGATTTCTTTGCAGTCAAGCAGGATAATATCAAGCATATAAACAGAGCTGCATATGATAAAGAAATACAGAAAACTCCCTCATTCTCCACAGGGTCATATTGAATGCTGCTGCAACTCTATGGAAGGCAGTTCAGTTACTGGTGGAGTAGGCATGAATTTGGTTCCAATAGCTCAAATACCAAGTGGGGGGAGGGGGGGAATGGTAAAAGGAAGGTGGATTTACACATTTACTCTGATATAGTTAGTATTTCAACCACAGTAGCCAGATATCAGTCTTGGAGAAAATAATAGTAAAGGTGATATGAGATTCAATTAATAAAGAATTAAAATACGGGAATATAATTAATCCCAGTTAATACTTGGATGTCTTGTCAAACCTGATTTAGTATTATGGCGAGGTTACAAGTTTGCTTGATAAAGGTAGCTGCATAGATGTAATATATTTAGACTTTTGTAAGGCATTTGAGTTAGTGCTGCATGACATTCTGATTTAGAAATTAGCACTCTACAGTATCAATAAAGAACATGTCTAATGGATTGAGAACTGGGTAACTGATGTGACAAAAGAGTTATCAGTGAGGAATTGCCAATGAAGGGGATGTTTCTAGTGGGGTTCTGCACGCATTGGTATGAGGCCCAATATTGTTTAATGTTTTTATTACTGATCAGGAAGTAGATATAAAGTCTTTGCTGATAAAAATTGTATATGACACAAAGATCGGTGGAGTAATAATCATAGAATCATAGAATATCAGGGTTGGAAGGGACCACAGGAGGTCATCTAGTCCAACCCCCTGCTCAAAGCAGGACCAATCCCCAATTAAATCATCCCAGCAAGGGCTTTGTCAAGCCTGACCTTTAAAACCTCTAAGGAAGGAGTTTCTACCACTGCCCTAGGTAATGCATTCCAGTGCTTCACCACCCTGCTAGTGAAAAAGCTTTTCCTAATATCCAAACTAAACCTCCCCCACTGCAACTTGAGACCATTACTCCTTGTTCTGTCATCTGCTACCACTGAGAACAGTCTAGCTCCATTCTCTTTGGAACCCCCTTTCAGGTAGTTGAAAGCAGCTATCAAATCCCCCCTTCATTCTTCTCTTCTGCAGACTAGATAATCCCAGCCCCCTCAGCCTCTTCTCATAAATCATGTGGTCCAGTCCCCTAATCATTTTTTGAGCGACAGCTCACTTCATCGGATCCATCCGATGAAGTGAACTGTAGCTCATGAAAGCTTATGCTCAAATGAATTTGTTAGTCTCTAAGGTGCCACAAGTACTCCTTTTCTTTTTGCGGAGGCAGACTAACACGGCTGCTACTCTGAAACTAATAATTTTTGTTGCCCTCCGCTGGACTCTTTCCAATTTTTCCACATCCTTCTTGTAGTGTGGGGCCCAAAACTGGACACAGTACTCCAGATGAGGCCTCACCAATGCCAAATAGAGGGGAATGATCACGTTCCTCGATCTGCTGGCTATGCCCCTACGTATACATCCCAAAATGCCATTGGCCTTCTTGGCAACAAGGGCACACTGTTGACTCATATCCAGCTTCTCATCCACTGTAACCCCTAGGTCCTTTTCTGCAGAACTGCTGCATAGCCACTCGGTCCCTAGTCCGTAGCAGTGCGTGGGATTCTTCCGTCCTAAGTGCAGGACTCTGCACTTGTCCTTGTTGAACCTCATCAGATTTCTTTTGGCCTAATCCTCTAATTTGTCTAGGTCCCTCTGTATCCTATCCCTACCCTCCAGCGTATCTACCACTCCTCCCAGTTTAGTGTCATCTGCAAACTTGGTGAGGGTGCAATCCACGCCATCCTCCAGTTTGTTAATGAAGATATTGAACAAAACTGCCCCCAGGACCGATCCTTGGGGCACTCCACTTGATACCGGCTGCCAACTAGACATGGAGCCATTGATCACTACCCGTTAAGCCCGACAATCTAGCCAGCTTTCTATCCACCTTATAGTCCATTCATCTAGCCTGTAATTCTTTAACTTGAGGCAAAAATACTGTGGGAGACCATATCAAAAGCTTTGCTAAAGCCAAGGAATAACACATCCACTGCTTTCCCCTCATGCAAAGAGCCAGTTATCTCATCATAGAAGGCAATTAGATTAGTCAGGTATGACTTGCCCTTGGTGAATCCATGCTGACTGTTTCTGATCACTCTTCTCTTCTCTAAGTGCTTCAGAATTGATTCCTTGAGGACCTGCTCCATGATTTTTGCAGGGACTGAGGTGAGGCTGACTGGACTGTTGTTCCCCGGATCCCTGTTTTCCCTTTTTAAAATGATGTTGAGGACAGGCCAGAGCAGTCATACAGAATGATATGAATCACTTGGTAAGTTGGGACAATTAAAATGAAAAATATTTTAATGCAACCAACTGTGAGGTCATATGTCTAGGAACAAAGAATGCAGGTCATATTTACAGAATGTCCCCTCCCCCCCAAAAAAAATGATGTGGGGGATTTGGCTGGGTCAATAGAATAAATAAAACCCTTGGCCCCCTTAAGGATTTCACACACAAACACCCTTCCATTCTTCATGGGTCTTGAGGTGGGAAGGACTCTCTGGCTTACTGGTTGCACAGAAGGACGAAGCATAAGCCTTTTCGCTCCTGCACACACAAGGAGAAGGCTTTGTAACCACTTCCTTTGTGCTATTTCAAAGCTCAGAAGAAAAGTTGTACCCTCCTCCCCTTTGAGATTTGAGTAGGCCTAGGTTTCTGGGACTTGCTGTGGGATTCATGATAAAGGCTTGTCTTCACAGGGACATCCAGAAAAATTCATCTGAATTAACTAAACGTGAATTTGAAATGGATTGGTTAAACCTCATTAAATCCCTTTGTGGATGCTGTTATTTAGAATTCAAGTGGCCTCAATTTAGTTTAGTTTAATTCACTTCTACTTTGAGGGTACTAGCTCCCTGATAAACTGTAACTGTAAATGAATTAGGAGAAGGCATCTCCCAAAGAAGGTGGGAAATGGGTCTGGGGTTCCTAATGTCTGGTACAGAGAGGAAACAACCCCTTTTCCCTCCCCCCTTTACCATCATATGAGGAAAAAGTGATGGAGTCCCAGGAATGGTACTGGGACCAGTATGAGGGGCTGATGGCAGTCCTCTACCACATGGAAACAATTAAAGAAGGAAGCACAACCTGCACGTTACAAGTTATTGGTGGATAAATCCCAGATGTGTTGTGGCCTAGTTAACCCACAATCCTAGTGGTGTCTTGTCTTCCAGCAGTGCCTGGGAGAATGGGAGATTGTATTCTGGACAGCAGTGATTCTGAAAAGGATTTAGGTGCCATAGCGGACAAGGATCTCAGCATGAGCTCCCAGTACGATGCTGTGGCTAATGTAGTTCTTGGTTTAAACATGAAAGTAGGAGTAGGGAGGTGATTTACTTCTATATATGATATTTGGTGAGACCAGAATACAGCATCCAGTTCTGGTGTCCGCCATTTTAAAAAGTTGATGAAAAAGTGGAGAGAGTGCAGAAAAGAACTGCAAAAATGATTCAAGGGCTAGAGGAAAATGCCTTATAATGAGAGATTTAAAGAGTTCAATCTTGTTTAGCTTATATTAAATAGGACTGAGAGGTGACTTGATTATGGTATACAGATATCTTCTTGGGGAGAATGTACTGGTTATTAAATGACTCTTTAACAAGCGGAGAAAGAACCAGTGGCTTGAAATTAAAACTATGCAAATTCAAATTAGAAATGAGGCACACATTTTGAGCAATAAGGAACACACTACCAAGGCAAGTGGTGGATTATCCCTCCCTTGATGTCTTCTAATCAACTGGGTGCCTTTCTGGAAGATATGATTTTGTCAAACACATGTTATTAGGCTCAGTATAGGGATAAATGGGTGCAATTCTATGGACTGTAACATACAGAAGGTCAGAGTAGATGATCTAATGGTCCTGTTTGGCCTTAAAAATATAAATCTATGAGTCTAGTATGAAATTCCCTCATTAGGGCAGACATCATTTGTCCCCCTCACCCCCCCCCCCCCCCCAGTTAGGAGCAAATTACAAGAACAATCATTTAAGCATTGAATTACATTTATAGAGCTTTTCATGCCTCTCCAGCAAAGCTTTAACCATCTTTACTGTTCCACGTGCAAGTTATATATATTGCACATTCCTGACAGTAGATGTTTATAGGGAAAACCCACAGTGTATTCTGAGAATATAGAGACATGGTTTTCTTCTCTTCTGTATGGTTTTAGAAAAGACAAGAAGTATGGTAGGTATTCAGCTGAGGAAAGAAAACTACAGTGATGAAGTGAGAAGTAAATAAGGGGGCAATAAAAATGGAGTCACAAGAAAGTCAGACACCAAACACCTTTGTTAGCCTTAAAAAAAACAAAAACAAAAGGGTCATGGTTTGAAAGCAAAGGCCGGAATGTGCAGTAATTATAGGACTTGATTTGAATGATCCAAAATAGAAACATTTATATAAAGCAGACATTAAAATTCTTAATCCTATAGAAGCATAGTATTATTTGAATAAGTTCTAATTATCATAAATCTGAGCTTTCTGAAATAAAAATCAAACTACAATATCTGGCATTTGTTTATTATTGGACAGTTTTTGAATACAGATTTGTCATAATGAATAAGATCATTGGACCATATCTCCCACTGTGAGAAGTGGCCCATGCATCATGCTGCATAGAAAGAGAAAAGAAAACAAACAAAAAAAAAGGGCAAGAAAAAAAAACTTTATCTTTTCTTTGCAATGAATATATAGGCCTTATTTACTTTATATAAGTTCTTCCTTTCTACACTGACACATCATACAATATATTTGTGTGAAGCTTGTGATGCCCTGTGCATGATGTGGTCATGCTGTGCCTAAAGGTCTTATATTTACAGGTCTTATTTGAGATGTATGAAGATTGTGTCATGTGTATCTTGACATTCTGCCTTTCTGAAGCATGCAGGTATTTATTTTTGTTGTTCATTTTGTCTCTGGACAAACACGTACTAGGGCCCTGTTCATTCACTGAGAGCCATATAAGCGGATCTCAGTGCCTGTCCGCAATTCTTCCTGCATGGTACAAAGTGCAGTTTCAACGATTTGCAAAGGAAGAGATCTTGGTTTTTGCCATTTAAAGGCTGAACACTGAAAAGATATATTGGAGGACTAAAGAGTCCATCTTACCAGACCCTAAAAGTTCCAGCAATCGATTTTCTTTAAATTTTTATAAAGACGTGTTTGTAAAGTTTGTATTTCCAGAATAATTTAAGAAAAAGACCCCAAGAACCCAAAACTTAAATACATCAAAACATTAGGCCTGTTCTGTTTTATAAATCTGACTACTTGCATGATTAACTTGCAGAAATAAAATTGGTTTTCTTATGAATATATACACCATATTTTTTAAAAATTCCTTAGTCCACGCATCACTCATAATTTCTGGATGCATAGTGCAACAAATTCAGAAAGGATTCCTCCCCTTACAAATGTTCAGATATAAAGGACTTGATGTATTAACAGGAGAAGGAAGAGTGTGGTAGTTGCTGCACAGAAGACAGAGAGAGAAACATTCTCTTCCCCAGTTAAATTTATTATCCAACTTTCAAAATGATGGGAGAGTTTGTGGCAAGGAGGACCAGCAATAAGATCTTGTGGTTACTCATTCTAGGAAAGTATTTTTGGGTCTCTGGAACTTGTTTTTTTAATATATAAAACAACATCATTAAAGATCAAAGCTCATGACAGTTACTATTAATTAACGTCTGGGTATCTTAGAAGTGAGTTTTTTCAAAATGTGTATAAATGAGTAGACAATAGCTTGGCAGATCAGTGAAAAAATAAAAGTATTTAAGATACACTAGTTCAATATTTTGTATTTTAATCTCCCAAGAGCCTATTTTCCATTACCAAGCAGCGTAGTGCAGTGGAAATAGCAAAGGACTGAAGGTACATCTACAGATATGTATACACTGGTGACTGGTCCTGTGTACATTCATGTGTACATGTGCCATAACCCCCCCTGTTCTCCACATCTAAACCCCAGAAACACAGGTCTGAAGGCGAGGTGAGGGTGAATAAGCTGGCACGCCGTCAGAGTATGGGTAAGTACCCACCTTGGGCTGTGGCATGGCCCTGTACAAGTTTGCAATGTTGCAGTGGTAAGGAGCATTTACCAGGTCTTGAGTTTCAGTAGGCCTCCACCCTCATCCCCACAATGCATCGAGCCCTTTTCTTCCTGACACTAATCTATACAGGTCCTCCTGTTTTCATCAGCAGTAGCATGCTGCGCTGATCACATCGTTCTGAGAGCAGCTGTTTGGTCTGCCAACCACACCCGGGTGCTAATCAGTGTGGGTGTTATCCTCCACAACTTCTCCCAGAACAGGAGGATCTTTCACCTTTTCCAGGAAATTTCATGGAGGCTGGAGCAGGTGGGAAGTCAGCAGACTCTGGCCCAGTGCTGGCAGTGCATAAAGCACCAGAGGTTCCTGTACAGGAAAGCCAAAGACTCAAACAGTTGCTCTGGGTGGGCTTGTCATACATGGCCCTTTTACGCGGAGCTTAATCAGGTGCTGTCAAGGGCTCCCAGTACAGACCCTGAAGTGGTTCACAATCCCCAGTTCAACCCTGTCAGCTTCATTGTCTGATGGGATACTGATGTGGGCCAGGGCAAGAAGGCAACAGGGACCATGGAGGGATGCCACAAAAGACCAGGAGTATGAAGAGTGTGTGATTCTGTACCAGTACCTGGAGAAGCTGGTTGAGGAAACCCCCAGATGAACCTGAGGATGATCCTGAGCCATGGCAGGAACCAGAATTTGAGGCTGGTAAGTTACAATGGACTTGTACCCTCTCCACCAATATGCACTCGTGCTCTAGAAAATAGTTTCTAAACCTATTTCTTAAAAGGAGATTTTTAAGGCAAAATCACTGGGCCTCCATGCCTGTGCATTTTTCAGCCAACAGTCAGGCTGTAGTGACGGTCCCAAGTCGGTGCAGATGAAGAAGGAAAGTAAAGGGTTAGAAAGGTCCCAGTTGTGGATGGAACAGTTGTAGAAAACTTTTAGTTGTTTGTCTAAAGTTAGTAACAGCTATCTTTTTTGTCCCTTGGAAGACAACACAGGTTCAGTTCTTCTCCTACCCCTTTATCTTACCATCCTCTCACAAACAGAGAATGGTGCCAACAAGATTTCAGCTTGCCCATATACACACCATAGCCATTCTGCATTTACTCAATTTGTAACCTAAGTCCTTTTTCCTGGGTTAAGTGATGCCGGGGTACTGTTTCATCAGCCAAGGCAATGGCAAGTATGCAGGGTCCCCCAAAATAACAGTTGGAACAGGCACACCATACAAAACAGTATTGTTTCTGGGGAATAAAGTCCTTCTTCCCTATCCAAGTGCAGTCCTGATCGCCTCAACACCCTGGCGTCATTAACCTTTCCAGTGTTTCCCACATTTGTAGCCTGTTCTGCAGGTAAGTATTAACTTTTGAGTCACTAATCAGCATGCAGTGATCTGAGAAGGTTCAGCCTCCAGAGCAGCCCCAGTATCAATGAGAGCTTTCAGGAGAAACAACTCATGCTGATTACTTTTAGTTTCAATAATAATCTTATGAATAAAGCAAACCAACCGGCCAACCCTGCAATATAACAAAGGAGGGATACATAATACAATGTGTCCAGTACTTGAATTATTTACTCCTCTCTCATGGGGAAACCCAAAGTAGGTGAGATATTCAACAGGTAGTCTTCAGGGTAGCATGTTCCAGTGCATCCCACTGTACTTATGTCAGGCAACCACCTTTATAGTGTGCCTTGCTAGCACCTACTCTGCCTCATGCATATTCATACTGAGTTCAGCCTTATTTTCCTTATCTATACTTCCACACCTTACTAATGTTGGGTCCCCAATTGCCGTAGGCTAAATAACCATTGGCATCACTCTCGTTAGTATTCATGTCAGTTGGTTGCTATAATATTTCTGCCGTTTAACATCTGCATTTCAACAAATAATTTTTAGGAACCTCTCAAAATATCACCATTTTGAGCTTTGCGGTTTCTTACTTCACCTCCTTCAGGTTTCAGCACATTGTCTTACTACAGCACTTTATCTTGTAATTTAAGGTGACTTAAAGGTTAGCTACTCCTGTCAACCTAAACCTTAGGCCTCAGCTATTTTGGCTAAGGTAACTTTTTTACAGGTCTCAGGCATGCTGGTTCTTTCACTTGTGCTTTACAGCCTTAATACTTATATCTTAGCTATATAACCTACACAAATGTCTAGATGCACGTGGCTGGCCACACGTTTGTATTCATGAATCTACCTCAGTGGCTGAGCCTCTCAGAATGAGTGAATAGGAAGCTTTTCTGTTCACATACTCACCTGCCCCTTGTGCAAAGTATGGGCAAAGTATTGGGACATGGATACCATTGATGACCCCGGCACAATTCAGAAACCCCATCAAATCCAGCTATTATTTCTGCAACGTTTCTTATGGCAACCACCTGTGGGTAAATTACAGTGTTTATTGCCTTGCAGACCTGCACAACCCCAACCCTGACAGTGACCTTTTCAACTCCAAAGGTGTTTGCAATGGATGTCTAGCAGTCTGGTGTTGCCAGCTTCCACAGGGCACTAGCAACTGTGATTGGGTCAGGCCAGATGCCTGTAGGAGAGTGACAGAAGGCAGGTATATTAGCTTCAGGATAAGCAGGTCCCTTCCCCCCTGGGAATTGAAAAGGGGTTACTCCAGGTTAATTAGGACACCTGTGGCTAATCAAGGGCCTGCCAGAACCTGTTAAAAGCCTCTCCTCCACTCAGATAGGTGTGGGCAATAGGAGCTGTGGGGAGCAGCCATACTACCGGAGAGCTGGAAAGGGCAGACATTGACAAATGCCAGGAGGGATCACCCAGATGCTAGAGGTGAAGAGCAGGGGAAGCCCTGCCCAACAGGCCAGACAGCCCTTCCTGGCCCCAGAGGTTTGGGAGAAGAGACCCTGCCAGAAGGGAGAGACTGAACTGGGTGTCTGGCCTGCCGCCACTATGCCCGGAGGAGTTACCAGAGACTAAGAGGCTCCCCTCCCCCTCTCCTGTCAGGGAGGCTGGGAGGAACCCTTGCTCCGACAAGGTGGGGACAGTAAACCCAGGGCTTTGGGGAAATTCTCAGGGAGAGAGGAATCCCCCCCAACACGCCACTAAGAGGAAGCGCAGAACCCACGGAGGCAGAGAAGGAGCTCTGACAAACAACCCACTTATGCACCACTTATGACTTCCCTGAATCGAGTGCTCTGACACGGGAGGTTTGTTGCAGACTCCTCACACAGCTCCATGAAGGCCTGTTTCCTCATTCAGAAGTTCTGAAGCCACTGCTGGTCATCTCAGGTTTCCAAAATGATGTGATCTCACCATGCTGTGCTGGGTATCCTGCGCCGGAAGCAGTGGTCCATACAAGGACATACCATGGCAATACTGGCATTCACCATATCTGTATCATGGGAGCTGAATGAATTGTCTTTGAGTCTCAAGGTCAGCCACCTTCAATGTATCAGAAAATTGTGCCCAAATTCCATCCAACATCTCACTTACTCCACTACATGACCATTTGTCCCACAATAAGGAGCAGAAGCAGATCCAGAACCAGATCATCATCCCATTGTTACATGTCTTCCACCTACTTTTGCAGGGAATAACAGTTAGGTGGGAGACATGATCAGGAAATGCCATCAACAGATGTGTGAAGGAAGCAAAACCCAGCAAAGTGGTATATAGAGTCTCTCTGGGACAAACAGAACCCAGGGATACCGCCTCTGAAATGATAGTGCTAATGTCATGTAACAACAGCGGCAGGGTGGATGCAGGAACACATGTCCAGCACAGCATAACATGGACACTTAGTGTTAGTACAGGGAATGTGTGGGAGCAAGTACATGGTCCAGTACTTGAGTATGAGTGCCAGTGTAGACATAGCCTAAGAATCAGGAGATCTAGTTCTTTTCCTGGCTCTGCCACTGAACTGTTGTATGACCTTGGGCAAGTCTCCTCATCTTTCCAAGTCTCTGCTATCCCTTCACACACTGTCTTGTGTAATTTGACTATAAGTTTTTCAGAGCAGGGACTGTCTCTTACTTTGTTTTTATACAATGCCCAGCACACTGGGGCCTAGATCTTAAGTGGGGCCTCTAGGCACTACTCTAATATAAATAATGTTATGCTGGGGGAAACCTCATTGAAGGTGGTGGACATAACTGCTGCCCTTCATTTAGGATAAATATAAGAAACATTTAACCAGATATCTGCAACTGTAGGAAGGACCAAATTACAGGCATATGACATGGCATGAGGAGAAGCTGAATGATGTGGCCCTCATGAGACTGACATAGCAAATGCAGGGGCTGGGGTGTTGATTGGTGGTGCTATGTGTGGGAGAGTAGCAGCAGAAACAAACAGAGGAGCAAAGAAGCCCCAGAAACAGCCAGAGAAGCCCTGGTGGTGTGACTCTGAAGAAAAAAAGCTGAGAGAGAGAGAGAGAACTTTGGAGTAAAGTGTTGATTTGAAAGAGGATTGGCACTGTGAGCAAAGAAGCTATCTCCTATTGTCTGATTCCTGCTGTTTGCAGGACTTTGTACATTTCTGTGCATCAAAAATACCTGACTATCTTGTATTTCTTGTGTTAATGGAAACAACCCACTCGACCCTGAAAACTGGCTTACTGCTTGGATCAAAAAAGGATAACAATATTTCATTTCAATGGGACTACTTGAAGATTAAGATACTACCCAGCTTGAGTAAGGGTGGTAAAATGTGGTCCTAAACATTTATATTTGATATAATGTGTTAGTTTAAGGTACAGGAGGGAAGATAGAAGCAACCTGAGTTACAGTGATGGCGATATCCTTATACGTTAACCATTTTCCAAAAACAACATGTTGACTTAACTGGGTTTGACGTTTTTTTAAGCAGTGTATTTCCCACATTGGAAAGATCACTTTTTTACTGAACCAAACAGTTCTAGACCAGTGTCTCACTTCACTGTAATGTGAAACCAATTATTCCCACATAATAAAACATTGTTTGGGTTATGCATTTCCTAGAAAGAAATCATAAAAGAAGGAACTTTCTAAAGAATTGCATGACAGATGTTTTTCTTTGTGGTGGCCTTGATATTTTAAAAATAATGTTCTGTTTTTGTTGCTTGTTTCTTTCATTTGAGCCGACACAAGGCGTGTAGTGTGGACATGCAAAAGCAAATTCATTACTGTGGTGGCTGTACATCAACATGACTTAGATTGACTTAATTTTGTAGTGTAGACTTGCCCTGAATATGGAAGATGCGAAGAGCTGAAATATTGCATGTTAATTAAGTAGTGTCACTATCAACTATACATTGAGTTACCACAGTATAACCCATCAGAACTTGAGTCATGCGGCTGAAATCTTTCCATAGGACCAAATTCTGGTTTCTGTGCATGAAATGAATACAGTGGATGTACACAAAGAAATTGTGTGTGGGCTGGAATCTCTTCTGGCCACAAAGCTCTTCTTCAGCAGCTGTGCAGTCTTGTGGGAATTAGCTGGTGGAGCTGCATAGTTATGAATCTATTGATCATCTGCCATAATACCTTGCATCCCAGCTGAGAAGGAGGTCCCTGCATCCTGCCCACTTGTGAAGCAGAACCACATAGATTTTGAATGTTGGGACTGTAGGGAAGAGCAGGGTCTTGCTTGCCCAGTATTTTCACCTCCACCCTTATTGAGTAAGTTTTCAGGGAGGGAGTAGAATGCGGTAGAGGCATGGCTCCATTTCCCTCCCTATGTGCATCAGCCAGTGGAGCTGACTAGGCCCAAAGGAGGTTGTGAGGGGATGAACTGTGCTCTGTAAAAACATATCCTGCCTCCAGCTTCCCAGTTGGAGACAGGCTTTCTAGAGTAATTGTGCTTCAGAGGAGGTATCTCCATGTCACAATGCCTCCTGGGCTTCTCCTGCAGCAGTTGAGATAGTGACATGACCCTTCTTCAGGGCTGAACGTCAGTGCCCAATCAAAGACGGGGCTACGGGCCAAACAGGGATGGGGTTTGAGGTGATTGCTTAAGAGTAAGAATGGATGTTGCACACAAGTTTTATTTATGTCAGAGAAACAGTGGAGCTAATCAAGTCAGCTGGCTGATGCCTAAGCATACTTTAAGTCATTTTTGGAAAGGCGTTTAAAGGCAAACATTTTCTGTACATGAATTTTAGACAAACATTTAAAAAAGATATTTTTCTGATTCTATTTTGCCATCTTTTGACTTTCTTCAGAAAATGGAAGCTAGCTGCTTTTTTTTTTTTTTTTGGTACCCAGGGAGATCAGAGTCTGAGACTGTGCATGGAGACAGTACAAGATAGAAGAGGAAAAGTCACTGGACCTACGTATATAGATGTTGCTCTTCTGTGCCGAGTACTGGCCAAAGGCAAGTTTTGACCTCTGAAAAAAATGGATTTCCTCTTATATTTAATCTTCTGCTTAAAGACACACTGTGAGTTTGAAGTTTTATAACACATTCTGCTGCCAGGTTGGCTCTGGGTCTTTGGTTTCCTGCAAATAGATCTGACTGAAAAAGCATTAAATAATGTTAGCAGGTGCAACAAGCTTATTTTGCTTTGAACTATTAATAAAAACCACCACGCTTTAGATTTTATAACAGGCTCTGTTGGCCAAAGAATGTGTCTTTTTCTGTACAAACCATTCTGATTACATTTCCAGACCAAAAGCGGCTGCAGGGTGCGTGTGGGTGGGAGACCCTTTGCTTGGCTGGAGTTAAATGGTAAGCTCATATCAGTAACTTAAGAAAATAAAACCATACTAGAATTTTAGACTAGCACACTCTAGATTAATTTGATACTTTGCTCTATGAAAATACAGCCTTAAGGCATCCTGACCCCCTTTTACGGTAACTGTGCCCCAGTTTCCATCACCACTTGCTCTTTGGCCTTGCCTGTTTTTCCTTTTTCAATGAATTGTGGTACATCTGCTTTTTCCTGTGAGGCACTGTACAATAAAGTAAATGTACCTGAACGGTCATGCGACAACACTGATGTAACTGTTTTTTAAAGTGTAAATCAGGAGATATGGCATGACTCAAACCAAAGCTTACAAAATGGCTTGGACCAAAGCCTAATTAGCCTGTATGCACATAAGCAAACTTGTGCTCTGTTGTTCTACATAATCTGTAGTATTTTGTATAAATACAATTTACAGTGTAGTTTTGAAATAAGTAACTTTAATCTATTCTTGACATAGACACGTCTACCTCTGCCTTGTAGAAAACAAACTATAGGTATTATATTTTATTTAAACAAGCATCGGTGATGACATATTTAAAGACTCCAGGACAGATGATCAGATCCATTTGCCTGTCATGTGCTATTCCGTGTTTGTTTTTTGAGTATCCCTTCTGAATGCTGGATGTTAGAGCTACCACCTCAATAAAGCAAGCAAAACTAATTAAAATTAAACGTATTTATTTATTGGATTGCACACTAAATGTTTTGTGTATTGGAAAATGGAGAGCTGATTTTTCTTAAGCTAATGGAGAAGTTCAATATTCCAGAATTGCTTTTCTGTAAATAACTGGGCCCTTTAATAGAAGAGATTTGTTTTAAAGTAACTAAACAGAGTTTAAGCACATTGATTGCAATTCGGTGCCATTCATGACAATCTAATAGAGAGAATGTGAGAACTATATGTGCTTTTTAATTTTTGTTGTCCATATCTGCTATCCAGAAGACACGTGGATGATTACAAAAAGTCATTTTCCTATTCATGATCATACTTTGGATCTCATACTCCACATATTTCAGAGTAACAGCCGTGTTAGTCTGTATTCGCAAAAAGAAAAGGAGGACTTGTGGCACCTTAGAGACTAACCAATTTATTTGAGCATAAGCTTTCGTGAGCTACAGCTCACTTCATCGGATGCATACTGTGGAAACTGCAGAAGACATTATATACACACAGAGACCATGAAACAATACCTCCTCCCACCCCACTCTCCTGCTGGTAATAGCTTATCTAAAGTGATCATCAAGTTGGGCCATTTCCAGCACAAATCCAGATTTTCTCACCCTCCGCCCCCCCCGCCCCCACAAACTCACTCTCCTGCTGGTAATAGCCCATCCAAAGTGACCACTCTCTTCACAATGTGTATGATAATCAAGGTGGGCCATTTCCTGCACAAATCCAGGTTCTCTCACCCCCTCACCCCCCTCCAAAAACCACACCCACAAACTCACTCTCCTGCTGGTAACAGCCTACCCAAAGTGACCACTCTCCTTACAACGTGCATGAAAATCAAGGTGGGCCATTTCCAGTACAAATACAGGTTTTCTCACCCCCCCCCACTTTTTTCCAAAAAAAAACCACACACACAAACTCACTCTCCTGCTGGTAATAGCTTATCCAAAGTGACCACCCTCCCTACAATGTGCATGATAATCAAGGTGGGCCATTTCCAGCACAAATCCAGGTTTTCTCACCCCTCCACCCCCATACACACACAAACTCACTCTCCTGCTGGTAATAGCTCATCCAAAGTGACCACTCTCCCTACAATGTGCATGATAATCAAGGTGGGCCATTTCCAGCACAAATCCAGGTTTTCTCACCTCCCCCCTCCCCCAACACACACACAAACTCACTCTCCTGCTGGCAATAGCTCATCCAAACTGACCACTCTCCCCACAATGTGCATGACAATCAAGGTGGGCCATTTCCAGCATAAATCCAAGTTTAACCAGAACGTCGGGGGGAGAGGGGGGTAGGAAAAAACAAGGGGAAATAGGCTACCTTGCATAATGACTTAGCCACTCCCAGTCTCTATTTAAGCCTAAATTAATAGTATCCAATTTGCAAATGAATTCCAATTCAGCAGTTTCTCGCTGGAGTCTGGATTTGAAGTTTTTTTTTTGTAAGATAGCGACCTTCATGTCTGTGATTGCGTGACCAGAGAGACGGAAGTGTTCTCCGACTGGTTTATGAATGTTATAATTCTTGACATCTGATTTGTGTCCATTTATTCTTTTACGTAGAGACTGTCCAGTTTGGCAGAGGGGCATTGCTGGCACATGATGGCATATATCACATTGGTGGATGTGCAGGTGAATGAGCCTCTGATAGTGTGGCTGATGTTATTAGGCCCTGTGATGGTGTCCCCTGAATAGATATGTGGGCACAGTTGGCAACGGGCTTTGTTGCAAGGATAGGTTCCTGGGTTAGTGGTTCTGTTGTGTGGTATGTGGTTGCTGGTGAGTATTTGCTTCAGGTTGGGGGGCTGTCTGTAGGCAAGGACTGGCCTGTCTCCCAAGATTTGTGAGAATGTTGGGTCATCCTTCAGGATAGGTCGTAGATCCTTAATAATGCGTTGGAGGGGTTTTAGTTGGGGGCTGAAGGTGACGGCTAGTGGCGTTCTGTTATTTTCTTTGTTAGGCCTGTCCTGTAGTAGGTGACTTCTGGGAACTCTTCTGGCTCTATCAATCTGTTTCTTCACTTCCGCAGGTGGGTACTGTAGTTGTAAGAATGCTTGATAGAGATCTTGTAGGTGTTTGTCTCTGTCTGAGGGGTTGGAGCAAATGCGGTTGTATTGCAGAGCTTGGCTGTAGACGATGGATCGTGTGGTGTGGTCAGGGTGAAAGCTGGAGGCATGTAGGTAGGAATAGCGGTCAGTAGGTTTCCGGTATAGGGTGGTGTTTATGTGACCATTGTTTATTAGCACTGTAGTGTCCAGGAAGTGGATCTCTTGTGTGGACTGGACCAGGCTGAGGTTGATGGTGGGATGGAAATTGTTGAAATCATGGTGGAATTCCTCAAGGGCTTCTTTTCCATGGGTCCAGATGATGAAGATGTCGTCAATATAGCGCAAGTAGAGTAGGGGTGTTAGGGGACGAGAGCTGAGGAAGCGTTGTTCTAAATCAGCCATAAAAATGTTGGCATACTGTGGGGCCATGCGGGTACCCATAGCAGTGCCGCTGATCTGAAGGTATACATTGTCCCCAAATGTAAAATAGTTATGGGTAAGGACAAAGTCACAAAGTTCAGCCACCAGATTAGCCGTGACATTATCGGGGATAGTGTTCTTGACGGCTTGTAGTCCATCTTTGTGTGGAATGTTGGTGTAGAGGGCTTCTACATCCATAGTGGCCAGGATGGTGTTATCAGGAAGATCACCGATGGATTGTAGTTTCCTCAGGAAGTCAGTGGTGTCTCGAAGGTAGCTGGGAGTGCTGGTAGCATAGGGCTGAGGAGGGAGTCTACATAGCCAGACAATCCTGCTGTCAGGATGCCAATGCCTGAGATGATGGGGTGCCCAGGATTTCCAGGTTTATGGATCTTGGGTAGTAGATAGAATATCCCAGGTCGGGGTTCCAGGGGTGTGTCTGTGCGGATTTGATCTTGTGCTTTTTCAGGAAGTTTCTTGAGCAAATGCTGTAGTTGTTACCAAAAGTTATCCCCTCCCCAGACGTTCTGGTTAAACTTGGATTTATGCTGGAAATGGCCCACCTTGATTGTCATGCACATTGTGGGGAGAGTGGTCAGTTTGGATGAGCTATTGGCAGCAGGAGAGTGAGTTTGTGTGTGTGTTGGGGGTGGGGGGTGAGAAAACCTGGATTTGTGCTGGAAATGGCCCACCTTGATTATCATGCACATTGTAGGGAGAGTGGTCACTTTGGATGAGCTATTACCAGCAGGAGAGTGAGTTTGTGTGTGTGGTTTTTTTGGAAAAAAAGGGGGGGGGGGGGTGAGAAAACCTGTATTTGTACTGGAAATGGCCCACCTTGATTTTCATGCACGTTGTAAGGAGAGTGGTCACTTTGGATAGGCTATTACCAGCAGGAGAGTGAGTTTGTGGGTGTGGTTTTTGGAGGGGGGTTAGGGGGTGAGAGAACCTGGATTTGTGCAGGAAATGGCCCACCTTGATTATCATACACATTGTGAAGAGAGTGGTCACTTTGGATGGGCTATTACCAGCAGCAGAGTGAGTTTGTGTGTGGGGGGGGCGGAGGGTGAGAAAACCTGGATTTGTGCTGGAAATGGCCCAACTTGATGATCACTTTAGATAAGCTATTACCAGCAGGAGAGTGGGGTGGGAGGAGGTATTGTTTCATGGTCTCTGTGTGTATATAATGTCTTCTGCAGTTTCCACATTATGCATCCGATGAAGTGAGCTGTAGCTCACGAAAGCTCATGCTCAAATAAATTGGTTAGTCTCTAAGGTGCCACAAGTCCTCCTTTTCTTTATACTCCACATAGTCTCAAATAAGAATGCCCATTTGTTGCACTCAAAGGCCTTTTTAATATCTAATGACAGCATCATGATGGAGTTACCCGCACCTATGCCATGTGAAGTAACTACATTTAGTTCATAACAAACATTATCTACCTGGCCTTATTCAGTCACTTTAATTAGGGCATATACATTCATTCCATGTCTGTTTGCTGCTAACGTGGCTAATATTCTTTTTATCTATGATTGAAAAGTATTGGCTACAGTTTGAACACTCATTAGGTGACTTACTCCCATAGTTATATGCTGTGTTTTTTGTAGCTGTGTCAGTCCGAGAATATTAGAGATACAAGGTCGGTGAGGTAATATCTTTTATTGGACCAACTTCAGTTGGTGAGAAAGACAAGCTTCTGAGCTTACACCCAGCTCTTCTTCAGGTCTGTTCCTCCAGGTCAGATCTGAAGAAGAGCTCTGTGTAAACTCAAAAGCTTGGGGCTCTCAACAATGGAGTTTGTCCAATAAAAGATATTACCTCACCCACCTTGTTGCTCTTACTCCCATCGTGACATAATGCTGAGATTACATAACATAAACTGGTCAGGAGAAGACCTATTCAATAGCACCAACGTGACAACTTTGCATAGCAGAGGCATGGCGTATTTCAGCGGCTTTACAGAACTAAATTGCTAATCCGTCCAGGCTTGTTGTCTTGTTGAGATTATAGCTGAACTTTGTGAGCACTTATATACTTTCAGAGCATTGCTAAATCTACATTGTTTGACTGAGGTTGGTATACCATGACAAATGTCTTTTGGTTAAGGTAATAATAATTACCTTTAAATATAGCTGAGCTATACAGGAGTCTTTTTACACTATGCCACAAACCCCATGCTAGTTTCTTCTTCTTATCAAAGTCCATTTTCCAGTTTTAATTTCTGCTGTTATCTTGTACATACCTGCTAGTGCAGGGGTTCTCAAACTTCATTGCACCAAGACCCCTTCTTACAACAAAAATTACTACATGACCTTAGGAGGAAGGACCGAAGCCTGAGGCCACCTTAGCCCCGCCACCCTTGGTGGTGATGCGGGGGAGCACGAGCCCTGCCATCCCAGGTAGGGGGGCCTATAACCTGATCCCCACCACCTACAGCTGAAGCCCCCAGGCTTTGGCTTCAGCCCCAGGCCCCACCAAGTCTAACACCAGTCCTTTGTGACCCCACTAAAATGGGGTTGTGACCCACTTTGGGGTCCCGACCCATAGTTTGAGAACCACTGTGCTAGTGGAAGTTGTGTCCGTGTAATTGAGAGCAGAATTTTGGCTGTAACTAACCCTAACAACATCCCTATGAGATGCTACATGGGGGGTTGTGCAATTTGTACAAGACAGCCCTAGGTATGTATTATTTTCCCAATTTTACAGATGAGAAACAGGCACAGAAAGACTGTGATTTGCCCCAGATCACACACTGAATCAGTTACCATTCAATAACTGATATATTTCATGAGATAAATTAGTGTTGATGAAGTGTGGGGGTTAAGTCAAGCACTGAAAAGTAGAGAAACAATGTTAAGGTTGAAAGCATTCTTACAACTACAATACCCACCTGCGGAAGTGAAGAAACAGATTGATAGAGCCAGAAGAGTTCCCAGAAGTCACCTACTACAGGACAGGCCTAACAAAGAAAATAACAGAACGCCACTAGCCATCACCTTCAGCCCCCAACTAAAACCCCTCCAACGCATTATTAAGGATCTACAACCTATCCTGAAGGATGACCCAACACTCTCACAAATCTTGGGAGACAGGCCAGTCCTTGCCTACAGGCAGCCCCCCAACCTGAAGCGAATACTCACCAGCAACCACATACCACACAACAGAACCACTAACCCAGGAACCTATCCTTGCAACAAAGCCCATTGCCAACTGTGCCCACATATCTATTCAGGGGACACCATCACAGGGCCTAATAACATCAGCCACACTATCAGAGGCTCGTTCACCTGCACATCTACCAATGTGATATATGGCATCATGTGCCAGCAAAGACCCTCTGCCATGTACATTGGTCAAACTGGACAGTCTCTACATAAAAGAATAAATGGACACAAATCAGATGTCAAGAATTATAACATTCATAAACCAGTCGGAGAACACTTCAATCTCTCTGGTCACGGGATTACAGACATGAAAGTTGCAATATTACAACAGAAAAACTCCCAATCCAGACTCCAGCGAGAGACTGCTGAATTGGAATTCATTTGCAAATTGGATACAATTAACTTAGGCTTGAATAGAGACTGGGAGTGGCTAAGTCATTATGCAAGGTAACCTATTTCCCCTTGTTTTCCTAACCCCCCCCCCCCACCCCCCTCCTCAGATGTTCTTGTTAAACCCTGGATTTGTGCTGGAAATGGCCCACCTTGATTATCATACACATTGTAAGGTGCGTGATTACTTTAGATAAGCTATTACCAACAGGAGAGTGGGTTTGGGGGGGGGGAACCTGGATTTGTGCTGGAAATGGCCCACCTTGATTGTCATACACATTGTAAGAACAGTGATCACTTTACATAAGCTATTACCAGCAGGAGAGTGGGGTGGGGGGAGAGAAAACCTTTTGTAGTGATAAACACCCATTTTTTCATGATTTGTGTGTATAAAAACAAACATCTGCTGTATTTTCCACAGTATGCATCCGATGAAGTGAGCTGTAGCTCACGAAAGCTTATGCTCAAATAAATTGGTTAGTCTCTAAGGTGCCACAAGTACTCCTTTTCTTTTTGTAAATTTAACTCTGCCCTTTGTATTTGAATAATTAAAGTAATTTAAAAAAAAAATTACACATGGAGTTGCACAAAGCTTGAGTTTGCACAGACTCAGTGCAGAGTAGGTGACCTGGAAGTAAGCACAAGTGAACTGTGACCAACAAAGTTAAAATTAGAACAGCTGGAAGGAAGGGGTGGGGGAAGGGTGTAAAGAAAGACGAGGTAGCAAAGGGGAACAACACTGGGTTTATTACAATATTCACTCATTCTGATGGGGTCTTGACCCAGTGTATCCATTCACTTTTGAGAAATAAAATTGAAACGTGATGTATGTGTTATAACGTACGATTATCTGAAAGGGACAAGAAATGCATTAAGGCCTATAGCACAAAGCCTATGTACTACTTAAATCATACTTAAGGCATCAAAATAGGGCTTAAGTGGAAATTATGTGGGGCATAGGTCTTATGCTGGCTCTGTGCCCAGGGCTGCATTTCATCCTCAAAGAGCATGGTTAGCAGTAGCGGAGGCATGGCTGAGCTGTGCTGAGTAAAAACCTGCCCGGAACCAGGGAATCTGTATTTGGCACAGCTCAGCCATGCCCCAATGCTGCAACCCATGCTACAGTGGCTACACTGCTATTTATGGTCATGCTAGCTCAATGAACAGGGGAATCGTAGACCTAGCTTGTCGTGTAAATATAACCTTTGATAGACTGGAACGGGAAAGGATGATCCCCCCCAAAATCCCATTCAAATAATAAAGTGTATTAAATTAATTCTTGAAGGACAGAAACAGACTTTAAATATTAACTTGAATCAATAGGAATGCTGAGGCTCGCATAATTCTGCAAACAGCAAAATAACAGGAGCTGACTGCATTCCCAGAGTCCCTCTCCTAATCCTCATGTTAGGCTCAGAAATAATGAATAGCATGAATCTGAAAGGATAATTAAATATCTAGATGCATCAGGTGTGGGGCAGAAGGAAAGCTCGTTAGCACAGTCTCTCTATCTGCTAGCCTAGTCCATAACTTTTTGCATCTTAGCATTACATTCAGCCACGTGAGAAGGAGAAGAAAGACTTCCATAAGGGCATATCTATTTCTTGCTGACTCAGAAGCCAGGAGTAGAGCCCATTTGTACACCTTCCTCAACCTCAGGTGTGCACCACAAAAGCTGGAAAATATTTCTTCTTGCTCCTGAATAGTACAGAAATTGTGAAGATCTTGCCAGAGCAGTGACATTTTTCTGTTTTAGTCTGAACTTTTCTATTCTATTATTATAGAAAAGTACATAAGAAACAGGCACTTTAATAAGTGTGCCCTACAGCAATTCCAAAGTAGTTACATATATGGGAGGAAAAAAGGTTTTCTGTCAGCCAGCTTTCAACAATGTTGTATCATTTTGGCTTTTTTGGGAGAAACTTTGTCATCATTTATACAACTTTTTCCCCACCATCCTTGGCCATTGAAACATGATGTTAATGATATGGAAGGTGTGTTAAGAAATTATGTTGTGGTTACATTTTTAAAGTCATTTTGTATGTGTTTTGTGGGAAGAAGAGAGACAATAGCAAGGTGTTGTTCAGCTGGTAAACTCAACTCTTTCAACATAGTAAAGTTTCATTTTCATTGACCAACAGGGCTCAAGGAAAGTCTGTGAGGCCTCTGTGCCATTGGAAATGGTTTCATAGTGGTAACTTTGGAATTAGTGCTGGTTTTTTAACACATATATAGAAATTGAGTTGAAGGGATACTGGGGAACAGAGCTACCTTTGTTTTTAAAGAAAAAGCTGCATGCAATAACTTACACTTCCAGCTCTCTGCTATAGTCCATGGTCATCCATCTTACAGTTCTACAGTAAAGCCCAAGCATATGGAATTTAATCACAGCATCATGGAAATAACTTTTTGTGACAATATCTATTCATCTTCGTAATAAAATACCCAAATGAAGATCTTAAAGGATTAAGCTTTATAAGTTTACCATTAAAGTAGATAAAACAGGATTTACAAATCAAGCCAGTCTTTATCATAGATTGGCTGACAAAAGCAGTGGTTGGATCTCCAGGCACATTACATTAGATTTCAACTAGAGTTTAGGTTTAAGGTCTAATCAAGGCTCGTGTTTGGGTTTGAATTCACCTGTGCCAAATTCTCACAAGTTTTTCTAATGAAAATATGCTCCAGGATTGTGGCATGAGATCAAGACGGAAAGCGGCTGTTCTTGAACAAATTCAACCAAATCTAAAAAACAAGCTCTTTCTGGTTTAGGATCCCAACCAGAGCAGAGTCACATAAAGCAGCCATAAGAAGGAAAAATTAATTCCTAATTCCTCTGCCTTCTAGTCATAGGATCCTCACCTTGTGTTGTCTGTAGGGGTGCTGAAACAATTTTTATCGTCGGGGTGCTGAGAGCCATTGAATCAAATTATAAACCCTGTATATAATGGAATCTACTTGAAGCCAGGGGGTACGGCAGAGCACTCAGCACCTATAGTTCCAGCATCTGTGGTTGTCTGACTTTTGAGTACCACTGTTCACCCGAATCAACACACACAGAGTTCAAATCCGACTCTGCACATACACTGTCTCTCCCCGCCCCCCCACCGTATTTTCCTACATCCTATATTCACAGACTAGAGGGGAAGCCAAACTGAACAAGCTTCTCTTAAACCCACAAACTGAATTTTATCTCAAGTGTATGGTGGTTCATGGAAAAGTTCATTGGTAGATAACAATTAACTGTTGACTGTTAAAGTATATTATATTACCAGATGCTTAGCTGATGTACAGTACTTTGCAATACTGATGGGGTCTATCTATTTTACTTGTCTTATTGGGATTATAAAAAAAAATCACTTGATGCAGGGCAAATAAAGTCTTTATTTACAAGTTTGACTCACATAATTATTTGCTAGCCACAGTACATATAAAATTACTTTGAGTGGCATACAACAAAGCATCATGATGATCTTGTAGCTAAAGCAAAGGAGTTGAAGTGAAGAGACAAGGCGTCTAATTCCTGTTTGTTTGTTTTTCAGATATGAATTTTGACTTGCCCAGAGTCACATTTGACCTCTTGATGCCTCATTTTCCCTATTAGTAAAAAGGGAATAACACTTCCTCTATCTCACTAATGGCCTAAATAACTTAGAAATCCCATGGTTGCCAACTCTTGTAGTTTTATCATGAGTCCCATAATATTTTGTGTTCTTCTTAAAGCCTCAGCTCTTTTTTAAAAAGTACGTTTCCAATCCTCATGTTCACAGAGAAAAGCTTCAAAACATGAATACTTAATGGCTTAAACACCAGAAAGCAGAATACACAAATTAAAAAATTTATGATTGTTTGAGCCTGACTCATGATTTTTGAATACTTGAGATTGACCATATTGAAATTTTCTGAAGGAAGGTGCTATCAATGTGAAAACTGTTGCTATGTAACAAAACAAAACAAATGTCTGTGTTGAGCAATAATTTGAGCTCATATTTAAACTTTTTTCTATCCCTCAAGAATTAGTGGAATACTTTTTATTAGCTGAATATTTTCTGGATCACCCTTTCCAGTTCCCCTCTAGCAAAGGCTATGTCTGCAGTGTGTGCTGGCAGTGTAATTCCTCTGCTCAGGTTCACATACTTACGCTAGATCTCACCACGCTAGCACAAGTGACCATATCCGTTTAGCTGCGGTAGCACAGATAACGGCAACGGAGGCACAGCTGAGCGATGCTGAGAATATGCCCACCGGTTTCGGGCTGGTTTGTACTCAGGATAGCGCAGCCATGCCTCCGTTCTGTTGTTATGGCTACACTGCTATTTATACTCACACTCGCTCAATGAGAGCTAGTGAGAGTGCCTGTTCATGAGCAGGGGAATCAGAATTCTAGCCCTGGACACACCGAGAAGTAGAATAAATAATTGGTTTAACTGAATTCAGAGCATGTCGGTTTTCAAAAGCCATACCCACTATGAACATCAAGTGTTCTGTGTATTAAAAAGAAGTGCTGTAACCACAGTGTATTATAGTTTGTACAAAGCATATTGATGCATCTGACAGAGTTGCAGTGTCATGTAGCAGCTAAGGGCCCCTGTCTTCTGAGCTGGTGCATGCTGGTTACATTTTAGCAAAGAAGTGCACAGCTTTCCTTACGTCGTGTTCAAAAGTGTGAATGTTAATAAATAGTGAAATAGCTGTTATTAACAAATGCACTCTTCATTCATAGTGTCCGGGCAAAACTGCAGCTGCTGGAAAGATATGAGTAAATGTAAGGTAGTCTTTTTTCATCAAAGCTCATGTGGTACTTGCATGATCCTAAGTTAGTGGGTCTTTTTTCCTCTGTGTCATTGGTTTCTGATGGGACATGCCTCATGAACAGGTTCTGCTTGGTGAGACCTGGAGAATCTGTATATAAATCAGCAGTTCTCAGACTTTATTCTACATTTGTGGTGCTTTAGTGCAGCATTTTAGTTGAACAGCTTTTGTAGTGTAATATATACACTAGAAATGGGTATGTTTCACTGTTTGTTTTTGCCAAATGGCCTAAGCATTGCATCATGATTTAGAGTGATTCACTGTCATTTTTCTTTCCTATTGTATGTTTGAATTCTTGTAGCCTGGAATTAATACAATAACAGTAAGTATAAAATGTGAAGAGCTGTCATCGTTATTAAAATACATCATTTTTGACAGAAAGGCTACATGGCTCTAACTAAAATCTCAGAGCTATCTGTGCTTTGGTTATTTTAAAGTCAGGAATATTGGTGGGGTGGCATGGCAGAGGAAAAGAGACAGGAATCTTTTCACAGAAAATTCAAGTCTTTCCAAGGACATGAATATTACACCAGGCACTCATCCTGCAAGTGAACCCATGCTTGTTCATCCTTATGTCTGTGCAAAGTCCCACTGAAGTCAGCAGGACTGCAGATGGGCATGTGGGTCTTTCCTTGTGGCTCTGATTGCAGGATGAGGGACTGAATTTGCATGAAATACACTATACAGCTATCGTTCCCTAACGCCCCCACTCTTCTTGCACTACATTGATGACTTCTTCATCATCTGGACCCATGGGAAGGTGGCCCTTGAGGAATTCCACCAGAATTTCAACAGTTTCCACCTCACCATCATCCTCAGCCTGGACCACACAAGAGGTCCACTTCCTAGACACTACAGTGCTAATAAGCGATGGTCACATAAACACCACTCTGTACTGGAAACCTACTGACTGCTATACTTACCTACCTGCCTCCATCTTTCATCCAGACCACATCACACAATCCATTGTCTACAGCCAAGCTCTAAGATACAACTGCATTTGCTCCGGTCTCTCAGACAGAGACAAACACCTATAGGATCTCTATCAAGCATTCTTAAAACTACAGTACCCACCTTGTGAAGTGAAGAAACAGATTGACAGAGCCAGAAGGGTACCCAGAAGTCACCTACTACAAGACAGGTCCAACAAACAAAGTAACAGAACGCCACTAGCCATCACTTACAGCCCCCAACTAAAACCTCTCCAGCACACCATCAAGGATCTACAATCTATCCTGAAGGACTATCCCTTACTCTCACAGACCTTGGGAGACAAGCCGGTCCTTGCTTACAGACAGCCCCACAACCCGGAGTAAATACTCACACCTCACAACAAAAACACCAACCCAGGAAACAAACCCTGATGCCAACTCTGTCCACATATCTATTCAAGGGACACCATCATAGGACCTAACCACATCAGCTACACCATCAGGGGCTCATTCACCTGCACGTCTACCAATGTGATATATGCCATCATGTGCCAGCAATGCCCCTCTGCCATGTACATTGGCCAAACTGGACAGTCTCTATGCACAAGAATAAATGGACACAAATCTGACATCAGGAATTATAACATTCAAAAACCAGTAGGAGAACACTTCAATCTCCCTGGTCACTCAATAACAGACCTAAAAGTGGCAATTCTTCAACCAAAAAACTTCAAAAACAGACTCCAACATGAAACTGCAGAACTGGAATTAATTTGCAAACTAGACAGCATCAAATTAGGCCTGAATAAAGACTGGGAGTGGTTGGGTCATTACAAAACCTAAACCTAATTTCCCCCTACTGTTACTCACACCAACTGTTTCAAATGGGCCACTCTCATTACTACTTCAAAAGTTATATTTCCTCCCTTGGTATCCTACTGTTAACTGAATTGTCTTGTTAGACTGACCTCATACTTGGTAAGGCAACTCCCATCTTTTCATGTATTTATACCTGCTCCTGTATTTTCCACTCCATGCATCTGATGAAGTGGGTTCTAGCCCATGAAAGCTAAAATAAATAAATTTGTTAATCTCTAAGGTGCCACAAGGACTCCTCATTTATACACAAAATGTTTCTTAAAAAGCGTTACAAAGTTATATATAATTACAGAGCAATTATTATTACTTTTCTTGTATGTGGTTTCTTTCATCTATGGATCTCAAAAGGCTTCCCAAACACTATCTTCCAATTCTCCTGAGATATAAATAATACATAAATATATATAGTAAATATAATAAATAACAGCAGAGGGTGAGGGAAAGCAAGAGACTGTATAGGCATCCAACATGATGTTCTAGAAACTTAAAAAATTGCATAGGGACTGCAGTATTTGATTAGTTCAGTTATATGGACCAGTCTCACTTAAATATAATCAGGAAGTGCATGTATTTGTCATTTTGTGCAACTCTGTCATTTTGTGAAAATTACTGTATTTTAAAATGTGCAAATAAGTTCACTGAATAATGTGCATAGTTGCAGATCATTTTTATATTGGTATAAACATCTGCTTAAGGTTGATACAGTCCGTCCCAAACAGTGATGGGAGTAGAACATGGAGCTGCCCTCTGAGTTACATAACATGAGCTTCTTAAAGGTACTGTTCCCCATAGGTGCACACTGAAGGTTTTTCAGAGTTTTGGGTTGTGGGAAACTGGGTCAGCTAGCTTTGTTGGCTTGTCTGTGTGGAAACTGGGTGTGAGGGCTGAGAGAAGATGAGGGTTGCTGGGGAGAGGGGTTTTGTGGGAGCTGGGGAGGGGGGAGATTTCTGGGGAGGATTGAACACTTGGGTAGGAAGTTGGGGTGTCTGGGGAGAAGAGGAGGATAGCTGGGTGGCCCTCTCTCCTTCCCAGGTTAGCCACACCTTGTTTTGGAGCTGTACCAGCCAGCTCTGAGCTCTAGAGTGGAGTGGGTGTTCCAGACCCCATTTCCTTCAGAGTCTGACTTCGACTGGTGCAAGCGAAAGAAATCCATGTAGTGGATTGGGTCCAAAGTGTGCATTTGTTGCTTATACAATATTTGCATTGCCAGTGAGAGAATTTTCATACATCTTGTTTCTTTTTTTTTTTATAAAAGTGGCAGGTCTTTGATTATTCTCTTTGACAGTTGTGGATATTCTTTTATGTCACCAGTTCCTATTTGCTTTAACTCCTTGAAGCTGGCAAGCAACCTAGTGTTACACACATGAATGACCAAAATATGCCTTTTGAATCCCTAAATACCATGTATTTCATTTGTTTTTTTCCAGCACAGCTGGTCATCTACAGGGATGCCAGAGCAAGCTACTTCAAAGTGTATGCCTTATGTTTGGGCAAGGTGATAAATTCTGGAGGGATAAAAGCACATCTACTGAATATGTGCCATGCCTGCTATTTGAATTAATTTATATCCTCAGTGATAGAAATTAATCTTCTGAAAATTTTACATTAAATACTTCATGCCAGACATGATTTAAGTACTTACTATGATTTATTGTACGCTGGCATTCATTCCATAGTTTTGAATATGTGTTTCCACAGAAGTCTTCAAACAAAAAAAAACAAAAGCAGGTATGTCAATTTTTAAAAAATTCTTTAAGTGTTAATAATAATAAATTGTATAAAATTTTAAAGCAGATTATGTCAAGGTTTAAAAATCCTAGAATGTGTTGTGTGGATAGAATAGGAGGAGGGATGAGGAGGATAGAATAGACAGAAAGCAAAAAGAGTAACCTTCAGTACTGACCCCAGAATATCTTAGTGTGAGGGGTCGTAGGTCCTGATCCCACAAAAATTTGAGCACATGAATAGTCCAGTTTAAGTGAAAGTCTCGCTGACCCTGATTCAGTAATATAGTTTAAACACCTGCACAACTTTAAGCATGTGAGTAATACCATTGATTGCAGCGGAATGACTTACGTGCTTGAGTTAGACACATGCTTAAAAACCTTGCTCCCCAATGTAAATTTACCAGGCCATCTTAAAGCTTATTAATACCATTTCTAAACATGCAAGGTCACATTTTAGATCTGGTCTGGAAATTTTTTAAAAGTTTCTCAGGTCTGGGATGAAATTTCACAAGAGAGAGGTACTCCAGTGATCAGGGCACTTGACTGGGGTCTGATCCAGAGCAGGGACTGATCTTGGGTCTCTGCCATCCAAGATGAGTGCTCTAACCACTGGGCTATTCACTGTTCTGTTGGTGGGGGGGGGGAGGCTCCCTGTCTTATGGTTTGTTTTTTTTTCCCAAGTAAAATCTAGAAAGGTCTTGCTTTTATTCAGATGAAGGAAAAAAAACAAATTTTGAAACCTCAGAATGTTTTGTGAAACAGAATTCTTGTTTTATCACCAGCCCTATCAAGTTTCCTATTAGAATATGTGGCTGGTCTCCATTTACTTCACTTGAGTTACGTTCATTTACAGCAAGTCTGAATTTGACCTACCAAATTTAAAACAAAAGGGAATTAAAATTAGAAATTCACAGTTTGCTTTTTACTAATAGTTTTCTAAATTCACTGGGGCAGATCCTCAGCTGGCATAAACTGACAAAGCTCCATTGACTTGAAATCAACAGATTTGTGCTAATTTACATAAACTAATCATCTGGCCCACTCTTTCTACAAACATTCCAGTCAATAATAAAATAGAAAATAATGGGGAAATAAAGACAGAAAAAGGGAAAATAAGCATACTAAGTTTTACATTTGAGCAAATATTCTTAAAAAAAAATCACCCACTTCTCTTCAAGAAACATATGGCAGACAGTGATTAAAAAGCAAAAAATCTCACCCACATTAATTGTATCAGACAGTGGATTAAAACTGGTTGTTAAATTATAATTCTGAATAGCATGCTGCTGAAACTTGTTCATAATGTACTTTTCATTGTGATAACTGGAACATTGAAAATATGTTGGAAAATGTCATTGGAAAGTTTTGTTAGTCTAGAAAAATTCTAGGTTGGAAGACAGCTTGCCACCTGAAGCGAGAGCCTCCAACTTGTTGGAACTTCTCTTTATTCTGTGGCCGAATGACTCTTGCAACAGCAAAATGCTGTAAATAATAATCTTGGCAAACACATTATGTGTAAGGTGGATGTCATCCTGACCTCCTTCCATTGGAATTCTGAAATACAAGTAAATTTCAATTCAGCCATCTTGGGACTCATCGCAAAGACGACATTTTCAACCCTTTACCAGAAAAATCATGAGTAAGTTTTATTTGGGGGCAGAGAGGCAGAGCGGGATTTACTGAATCTTTTCTTGAGAAGGCATTAAAGGAAAATTGCCTTCTCAAAAAACTGCCCTTGAAAATAGTTGTCTCACTGATTTGGGGCCCAACCTTACAAGGAGTTGAACTCCTTCAATTCTCATTAAAGTCATTGGGAGATGAGGGTGCCATGTATGGTACATGATCAAGCCTTTTGTCCTTTTCCATTTGGCAATTATTAATCACACCGTAGTCTGAAATACAGGCTGAAATTAACAGGACTGTGTTTATTCAGCAATGTTATTAGCTGTCACTGGATTTGACCCTCACTACTGGGTTCAGTGGTGAACTCAAACTGAACTGAGAAACACACTTCCTCTGTTAGTCTGACAAAGGCTGAGTTTGTTGACCTTCAGGGCAAGGAGTAAACTCATGTTTGAGATAGGGCATGACAGTGTATTAGATGCAAAAAAATATTGTCAGTAGTAAGATTCTATTTTACGTCCATATATTTAACTTTAAGAATCAAAGTATGAAATATTTTTAAATGTTTCTTCTTTAAATTATTTTAGATACTCCTTAATTAAAAAAAAATCTTATCTGATCACCATGAGGATACATTTATATTAAAGGATTTGATTTTTACATTTGTAATTTACTTTCAGACTTTGATTCTTAAAATGATATTGATATAAATCAGGATACTACTTTGTGACAGAATTTGACTTTTTTGCAGTGCTGAGCTTTGTGACTAATGGCAAGATAACTTTTTCTCTTGTCATTTGTCTTTTTTTTTTGGCAGTTCCTATTTTTGCACATTTAATTGTAATCACCGTTTTTGCACATTTGCACAGTGATACAAGGGCACAGTGAATTAAAGGAAAATTTTGAATTTGTAATCCTAAAACTTCACATAAGAAATTTTAATCCAAGAATCAAACTCTTCTAATCAGGAAACAAAAACAATACCATGTCATAAAGTTTAAGGCCAGAAGGACCACCAGATCATCTAGTCTGATCTCCTGTATATCACAACGCCATCCAGCAACTGCACACTAAACCCAACAACCAAACTTAGGCCAAAATATAACTGCTACCAGGAGACTAAACCATTATGTGCCGCAGGTCAAGAATAGGAGGGACTGAGGTGAATCAGTCCCTGAGGAACCTACAATGGGAGGGAATTGATTAAGTGAGATATACCCACATAATCCCACCAAGTGACCTGCACTCCATGCTGCAGAGGAAGGGGAAAAAACCCAAGGTCACTGCCAATCTGACCTGGGTGAAAATTCCTTCCCAATGCCACATATTGTGATTAGTTAGACCCTGAATGTATAGCAAGAACCAGCCAGCCAGCCAAGCACTTGAGAGAGAGAATGCTCGGTGCCACCTCAGAGCCCTGGCCTGCCTCGTCCACTGTGCCAACTCCAGCTGTGGCCTTCCCTGATGATTCAGACAAAGGAGACAAAACAAAACACAGAATACAATTGGGGGGAAATGTCCCATTCTGACCACTGCAGGTGTCTGGCTGAATTCCCAAAGCATGAGCTTTAGAAACATGAGACATAAACTGCAAGGGACTCCCAGGACTGCTGAGCCCTGCCTTCCACCCCACCCCCTCCCCACCCCCGCCATCACCAGCCACCCTGCCATGCAATCCCTCTCAAAAAATTGTCCAGATCTTTCTTAAACTAAATGTGTTTGCCTCTACAAGTCCTCTTGGGTAGCTGTTCCAGAACCTCATTCTTCTGATGGTTAGAAAACTTCTAATTTCCAGCCGAATTTGTCCTTGGCCATTTTATACCCATTTGTTCTTCTGCCAACATTGTCCTTTAGCTTAAATAACTCTTCATCCTCCCTGGTATTCACATCCTCATGTATTTATGTAGCGTATTCATATTCCTTCTCAGATGCCTTTTTTTCTAGGCCAAAAAGGCCAAACTTTTCCAGTCTCCTCTCATAAAATAGGCCCTCTATTCCCAATCATCAACAGATGAGCTCTCTGCTTGCAGCAGAAATTCTTATTATTCGACATTACTTAGATTGTGTACTATTGAATTTCTGCACATTTTATTCCAGTCTTCGAGGTCATCCAGGTCTTGTATAATGTTCCAGTCCTCCTCTGTATTGTTGATACCTCCCAACTTAATATCATCAGCAAACTTCATTAGCAAACTTCTATGTTTTGTGCCAAGATAATTAATTAAAATATTGAATAAAGTTGTTCCTAAGACCGGTCCTTGAAGAATTCCATTTATAACCTCCCTACGTCTGAAAGCTCACCCTTGAGCACAAGCTGCTTTCTCCTCTTTAGCCAGGTCCTTATCCATCATACATGTTTTCTACTAATCCCCATCTTCTCTAATATAACTAATAATGTCCCATGTGGTACTGTTTCAAATGCATCACTGAAGTCCAAGAATATTAGATATACCACATTTTCATTACTTAAAAAATCAGGTATTTTCCCAAAAAAGGAAAACAGGCAAGTCTGGCATAATCTACCTTTGGTAAATCCATATTGCTTTTGTCATAAATATAAAGGGAAGGGTAAACACCTTTAAAATCCCTCCTGGCCCTTTCACCTGTAAAGGGTTAAGAAGCTAGGATAACCTCGCTGGCACCTGACCAAAATGACCAATGAGGAGACAAGATATTTTCAAAGCTGGAGGGGTGGGGAAACAAAGGCTTTCTCTGTCTGTGTGATGCTTTTGCCGGGAACAGAAAGGAATGGAATCTTAGAACTTAGTAAGTAATCTAGCTAGATATGTGTTAGATTCTGTTTTGTTTAAATGGCTGATAAAATAAGCTGTGCTGAATGGAATGTAGATTCCTGTTTTTGTGTCTTTTTGTAACTTAAGGTTTTGCCTAGAGGGATTCTCTATGTTTTGAATCTGATTACCCTGTAAGGTATTTACCATCCTGATTTTACAGAGGTGATTCTTTTACTTTTTCTTCTATTAAAATTCTTCTTTTAAGAACCTGATTGCTTTTGCATTGTTCTTAAGATCCCAGGGTTTGCGTCTGTGTTCACCTATGCAAATTGGTGAGGATTTTTATCAAGCCTTCCCCAGGAAAGGGGATGTAGGGTTTGGGGAGGATTTGGGGGGGAAAAACGTTTCCAAGTGGGCTCTTTCCCAGTTATATATCTGTTAGACGCTTGGTGGCGGCAGCAATAAAGTCCAAGGGAAAAAGGAAAATAGTTTGTACCTTGGGGAAGTTTTAACCTAAGCTGGTAAAAATAAGCTTAGCGGGTTTTCATGTAGGTCCCCACATCTGTACCCTAGAGTTCAGAGTGGGGAAGGAACGTGACAGCTTTACATCCTCTTTTCCATTTACCTCCATTAATGTAATTATTCTTTCTTTCAAAATTTGTTTCAGTCTTGCATACTACTGAGGTTAAACTAACAGGTCTGTACTTGTTTTGGTTCACTTTTTGTCCCTTTCTTAAATCTAGCTATTCTCCAATCATATAGTACTACCCCTGAATAGATAGATTTATTGAAATAACATTGCCACTGGATTAGCAATCTCTTTTACCAGTTCTTTCAGTATTCCGAGATGGAAATTATTCAGTCCCCCTGATTTGAGCAAATCACGCTCTTTGAGAGGTTCTTTCCAACTTCAGATATGGCAATTTCCATTTCTATATGCTCATTACCATCAGCAAGCAGCCTCCAAGCCCATGTTCCACATTATCATCTTTAATGAAAACTGAAGCAAAGTATTCATTTCATTTTTGTGCCATACCTAAATTAACTTTAATCTCCTCTCCAACCATGCTGCATAGCTGCCCAACCTCATCCTTACTTATACTCTTTTTATTTATACAACTAAAAAAATTCTTATGTATTTTAATTTCTTTGGCTAATTCAGATTTTTAGCAAGTCTCACTTTATTCCTACATTTCTTAAGCTCCAGGATGTAGCTTTGTTTGCTTATCAGTTACTTTTCCCATTCCCTATAGGCTCTCTGCTTACTCCTAATCATCTTTTTGTGGTGGTTATTCATTCAGCTGGGTCTGGGAGCCTTTCTCTACAAGTTTTTTTTCCCCTTGTTTGATATGGATTTGCAGATGGTTTTTGTATGGTTGATTTAAAGAAATTCCAAGCCTCCTCCACATTTCACCATGAACTTTTCAATCCAGTTGATTTCTTTAACTAATTCAATTAGTTTCCTAGAGTCTGCCTTTTGAAATAAAATATATTGTTTGTTACCTGGGTTTTGATTTTCCTTCCATTTAATATAAACTGAATCAATTTATGATCACTCAATCCAAGGTTATTTCCAAACATCAATTCTTCTATGAGAATCTCACTACTTAATAAAACCAAGTCTCTATCTCCTCTTGTTTGTTCAGTGATGATTTGATGAAGAAACCTGTTGTCTATCACATCCAGGAATAACTGGGCCCTGCCAGTATTAATAACATTTATTCTCCAATCTATATCTGGGAAGTTAAAGACTTTGATTATGACACAATTCCCAGTAGTACTTATCTCTCTAGTAATATTACAGAGATCTCTATCCATATCCAGATCTGACTCTGAGGATCTATAGCAGACCTCTAGCACTATCCCAACAGAAACTCTTTTACAATCCTTTCCGAAAGTGATTTTGACCCAAACAGATCTGTTTAGTCCATACTATGCCTTCTTATTTCTTTACAGTTTACCATATCATTGATATACAACACTATCCAATCTCCTTTAACCATGTCTTCTAAAGAGCATATACACTGCAATATCTGGTTTCAGAGTAAGAGCCGTGTTAGTTTGTATTTGCAAAAAGAAAAGGAGTACTTGTGGCACCTTAGAAACTAACCATTTATTTGAGCATAAGCTTTCGTGAGCTACAGCTCACTTCATCGGATGCATACTGTGGAAAGTACAGAAGACGTTTTTATACACACAAACCATGAAAAAATGGGTGATTATCACTACAAAAGGTTTTCTCTCCCCCCACCCTACTCTCCTGCTGGTAATAGTAGTGGAGCCAAGTCAATACAGCTAGATGGCTGTTTGAAGCCAAAATGAAATGGGAGTCTGGTCTCAGTCCATGTCCAAGTGAACAGATTCCAGTCACAAAAAGCACCATCACAATGTGCACCTTTTGTTGGC
Organism: Chelonia mydas; assembly: GCF_015237465.2. Lineage (NCBI taxonomy): Eukaryota > Metazoa > Chordata > Testudines > Cheloniidae > Chelonia > Chelonia mydas. Next base: position 163,740,340 of record NC_057850.1, read on the forward strand.
AGACAGAAGGCTATGGGCATGTAGAATGAATTACTCTTTCACCTTTGGAAGTAGTTCCTCAAAGTCAGAATTGAAGTATTTTAGCAAAGAAAGGGAAGGTTTGCACTTTCAATCCACCACCTTTCATAAGCACAAAATCACTCTTAAAATGAGCACACAAACATGGTAATGACTAAAGTCTTGGTTCATTGCTTTTTAACTAATTGAGGGAAGATGGTCCAGTTCTCCCCTAGTGTCAAGTTTAGGACTATGTTTGGATCAGTTTCCCAACTAAAACTGGATTACCCACATTGTTAATGTTGGTGGTTCGGTGCTATATAGATAATGTGGCAATAAAATAGACACATTTCAACCAGACATTGATAATATTATCGATATGGATTATATTATCTCTGTATGCTTATGTCAGACAGTCAGCAAACACTTGAGGGAAGACAGCAGTAGCCAACAAGAGATTTAAGGGGAAATAAGTTCAAGTCAGTGTTATGAACAACTGTTAGTTACCATGTGGAATTAAAACCAGCATTATCCTTTTCACCCTAATCAGAAGGCTGATTTGAAGTCCAAGAAAATGACTTTCTTTTCTTGTTTGTTTATTTATGTATTTATTTAATTACTTTTACTAAAGCTGACCCGTATCTTAGTCAGGAACAAAACAGCTGCTTTGACTCTTATTCTGGAGAACGCTTTACTTCATTCCTCTTTGCCTGGGTTACAGGACTAAGATCAAGGAAAATGAAAATCTTTAACACATCAAGTTGAAGGTCTGCCTCTTAAACTCCCTCAGAAAGCTTGCTATATAAGAATGTCATTGTGTGTTTCTATACTGATTCTTTCAATAATTTCTATATTATATTTGCCAATATGCAGTTCAAAGGGTGATCTTTCTAACTGCCAGCCTTGCAAACCTATTACATTTCCAACATGGCTTCTTTGCTAACCCTGTGTTGTTTAGTGTTTTGCATCATTTGACAGTATTCTATACAATTTTTTCGAAACTCTACAATATGGTGGATTCTCCATCTTTAAATCAAGATGGGAGGCTCTTTCTAAAACAGTTCAAACAGAAGTAATGAGAATGATGCCGCCATTAATGAGTGAGGTTCTATGGTCTGTGTTACGCTGGAGTTCAGACTGGATTATCATAATGGCTGCTTCTGATCTTAAAAATCGATTTATTTATTGCTTTCTTCTTGGGTATTGGACCATAGCATAGTCTTTGGTCGGGCTTTACTCATGTGACACTCCAACTGATTCAAAACTTACTGGCTCTTCAGGATTTAGCCCCTTTATTTCCATGTCAATAGTTCTACTCAAGCCCAGGTTGCTGAAAGTTGTTACCATCTGGATGGTTCTTTGGTTGTTTCTGAGAAAGAGGGAGCCTAGTGGTAATGCGTCTGAGTCAAGAGTTCAAATTACACATAATCACTGTAACTGTTCCTACTTGACTACCTCAATGACAGATTTAGTAGAAATGCCCACTAACTGAATTGGCTTTGGAGACTGAGAGAGCCTCACACAGTAATGCTTTCATGTCAGGATTAATGCATGGTAGCAGCATAGTAGGAGGAAACCTTTACGGCTGCTGCCCATGCTCTACCAGCTCTTTTCATAAAGGGCGTGATCGAACATCCATTGATGGCAATGGGGAAACTTAAGTGGAAGGACTTCCTTTGACTTCAGTGGGCTTAGGATTGAGGCCAAAGAAAGTACTTTGATTCTCAAGGCTGTCAGTCCATCAACTTCCATAAGCACTAAATTCACATAAAAATAAAATAAAGTATATTTGAAATATTCTGAGTGCATATTGTAACTTGTTAGTGAATCAATACAGTGTACAATTTCAGCCAACAGACTGGAACAAAACAGCTTCATGAAACACTAGCTAGCACCAGTGTGACAGGGTTCTTAGAAGTAAAAGCAATAAAACATAAACAGCTGATTTTTCTTCATTTATTGTTAAAAGACAATTAAGGAAGAAATGTTCTCAGTCTAAAGGAAAATTATAACATTTTGGCATAAACACATAATATATTTTTAAAATATATATCAATATATGTCAAATATAAGCACATCATTGCCTTTGTTTCATTAAACGTACATATGAGGTTATGAGGTGAATCTTGCTTGTCTTTTTCTCACCGTAGTGAAGTGGAAAGAATTTGGCCCATGGTGTAAAAATATATTATTTCCCCCTATATAATAATGTTTTGGTAATGCAGAAAGTGGGTTATATTATATTTTTAACCTACTATAGAAAAATTAACTTATCATTTATTACAGGTCATTTTCAAATCTATCAAAAGGCAGTGGGAAATGTATAAAATGGTGTGTGTATGGGGGAGGGTTAGTACTGGAAGATGTATAGGTTCACAAAAATATAATCCTGTCTCAAGCTTTCATCAAAAATATGAACAGAACTTTTCAGCCCCATTGTTTTTCATTGTGTGCATCTCTGCACTTTCAGGTTCCAACTGGGACTAGATATGAAGGAGCCAAAATACTATGTTAATGTAGGTTTTCTGGCATTTCTGGCACACGGGGAAGCAAAAAGTACTAGAAATCTCATGAGGCAGCTTGTGGTTCTCCCTTTCACTCACTAAAGTTGGCTTGCAACTGCAAATCCACACGTCTACAGCACTGTATAGTTTTGGAATAAATTCAAGAAAAGACAAATAGTTCAGTTACACTAAAAATAAATAAATAGCAAGTCACAAATCATGTGAATTTCATGATAGTTAAAAGAACATCTATGGTTCCTTATTTGAGTGTGGCTTTGTTTACTGGAGCCCGCTTTACCAGCTCCCTGCTTGTTCTATCTGTTAAATATTTTGACAAAATAACATGATAGACTATGGCTGCTTTGTTTTGTTTTGTTTTCAAAATATGTGCAAGACAAGCAGCAATTTTTCAATGGGCCTAATGGTGCAGTAAAGAAAAAAGGGCTGTGTGTTTAAGTTCCACAAGGACTGAAGAGACAGTGGATTTGCTGCAGTGTTCCCCACCCATCCAGAGGCAGGAAGAAAAAAAGGTGCTTTGAAGGTATTGCTCTCTTCATTCCTGTGAAGATACATGTGGAAGAGATAGAGGGAGGGACTGGGAAGAATGTATGCTGTTGCCCATGGAATTTACTACAGTGTGGTTGGGTGGGACTCTTGTGCTGCAGAGCAAGAATGATCTCGTGTTGGGGCTACCACAATTACAGGCAGGTTACACCAGGTGTGGCTATTGGAAAGACACACTGAACCACTTTTTTGGGTATAGGTTTGTGGCCAACCCTTAATCAACCACATAGCAGGTCCATCCTGTGCACTCAATGAGGTAAATGGAAAAAAATAGTACGTGATCATGTAATTAAAGACTATATCATAATATATATGTGCAAAGGAGCTAAATCAAGTTTGCACAAGCAACCTTAATTCTGGCATTTTCTAAGTTTTGAGAGATTGACTTTGCAACAACCTTAATAATGTCCTTTCAACATACTGTGTGTCTATACTATATGTATAGAGAGAGAGTAAGTATAAACTGCTACAGCAATGTTGAAACAAAGCTTTTCAGTGATATATCAACGTATGCCTACTGCTTCATGAAAGAACTATTCAGTGTATAAGCAAGGCAAGTATTTGTGAAGTCTGGTGATTTGTCTTAAGGGAAAATAGGCAAGAAATATCCTACAGGAGCTATCAGTTGTGAAGACGCAAGGGCATACAGTTAAGGCAACAAATGTCAGTGTCACAGACACTGCAAGAGCAGGTAACAACAAGGACCAGGAGCTGCAGATTAAATGGAAGGGCTGAAGGCTGCAAAATGGATGGCCAAAGCAAGCCCATCTACAGTACAGTGTATTTCAAGAGGCCTTAGCACTGGCAAAAGGAATGCTTCTAAAGGGGAGTAGAATTACCAACAACACGAAGAGGTGATACTGCAGCGAGACAGCTGTGCACAAAAAGAAAAATGAAAGAAGACTATCCAGAGAAAACATGTACTGGCAGCAATCACTGGACATATAACCAGAATGATCATGAAGTGTGTCACATGCATCAAGTATCAAGCAAGACAGCAGGAGGAATCATTAATGACTGGAGAAATGTCAGATGCTCCCTGAGAGAAAAAACAGGGACTGATCTGTTCCATTGCAATGGTCAAGACTATTTGCTGCTGACAAGCTAGTATTCAGATTTCCCAGAGATTACATTTCTCACAATGAATATATAAAATGCCAAACTGATCCACATGAAATTTGTGCCAGGTATGGCATACCAGAGATGAGAATCTTTCTCTGTGGACCAGTTTTCAAGAGGATATCAAACCATTTATAGAATTCCAGCATGTGAGGTTGACCCATAATTTCCTTTGGAAAATGGGAAAGCAGAGATGGGAGTTTAAATTGCAAGCAGGTTCTTAGAAAATGCAGCTGATAAAGGGAAAAATACGTCTCTTGCTCTCTTAGCTTAGAGCTTTTTTCTCTTTTAGCACCCTTAGGCTGTGGACACTCACCCGTAGAACTATTCCCGAGGGCAAAATTTGCTTTAAAATCTGTATGTGCTGCAAAACAGAAGGAAAAATAACTTAATTGGAGCCACATTTCAAGGGCTCAGTACCTATTTAGGCACCTAAATGAAGAGGCCAGATTTTCAAAAGTGCTTTCAGTGGGAGTTTCTTGGTGCTGAACAATATTTAAAGCCTGGTCCTGATTCTACAATGAATCAGCTCTCACCTTTAAAGCCACAGGATAGTGAGAGCTTGATCCAGAATATGAATCGTGGAATTGACGTGCTACAGGACTGATCAAGTGGACACCTTGATCCTACACAGGAGCTTCAGAAAAATTAGATCACTTTTCTGAACCAAAATGATGGTGAAAACAGCTCATTTCAGGATCCATAGGGACATCACAACTGACTAGAGAAGATGATCTAGAGCTGGATGGAAAGCCTAAAGACAGCCTTAGACCTCAGGAAACAGGAGCCACAGAAGAGAGAAAACAATCACCCTGCAGATACAAGTGTCATGGAAATGAGTTCAAAGCAAACTGTTAAACATCCCAAAAAATGTAACAGGTCATTCTTGAAATAATAATAATAACATGAAATCATATTGGAGTCATGTAATTTTAGCGTATACTGTATTAAGCACATCTGTGGTTTAGAATGGAGAGCTCTCTCTCAAAATAAAGAGGCTGTAATATAGTCCTGTAGGAAAGGTTTCCTTGCTACTAATTTGCACGAGTGAGGTTACCACAGTGCATTCAGTTTGTAAGTTTTCAGCAAAGGGGAGTTTGAAGTGTTCTTCTGGTATCAGTTTACTAAGCACATGGATAGTTGCCGATGACTCATTATACCTTTCTTTGAGTCCCCTTCTGCTGCCAAAGAAATGCAATAAACATAGAAATTTGATTAATTTACATCATATATTTACTTGGAACTTACTTCTTTTCTCATTTCTCTTATTTCTTTACTTATTTCCTTTCTCCCACTTTTATATATCTCAAATCCACTTCACCTTTCCACACCTTTTCCCTGTCTTTTTCCCTGTTCCAAAAGTCTCTCTAAACTTTTTCTTTTGAATAGTCCCTCCATTAATTTCAACATCCTTTTTCTCCCATCCTCATTTCTTCTTTCTTTTCCTTTTTTCTTTATGTTCTCCATCCCACATCTACTCCCTCTCTAGCCTTCCACTATTTCCCAGTTTTCTGTCTCCTTCCCATCTTCCTTATTCCTGCTTCTCCTCCATTATCGTCCTGTAACAGTCTCAGTGAGATTACCAGGATTCAGCCAACTTTAAATACCAAAGAACATCAGCGGTGTCGGGCTGACCACTGGTGTCAGCTGTCATAGCTCTATTGACATTAATGGAGCTTTAACAATTGATGCCAGTTGAAGATTTTTCCCTTGGAAGTATTGAATAGTTTTTTATTTAAACTCCTTGGAAGAGTTCTCTTAGAGCTAGGGACCAGATTCGCAGATGGTGTAAATCAGCATAGCTCCCAAAATGTTTTTTTCCCTCCCCTGTTGTGATGCATGAGGCCCACACATGCAGTGGAAACTGACTATAAAGGGAAACAATGAAAGTGACTTCACAACGTAAATAAACTGGAAAAATAAAGAATTTTTGCATTGGTTTCTCATTTATAGTAATCATTGCTGTTACTTATAACAATAGCAGTGAATTTTCAGATGGAAATGTAATTTTTTTATTTTACTGTTTTAGTTGGAAGTGTCCTTTGAAGTCTGTTACTTGATAATCTGAATTTTCAGCCTAATCAGTTTGATATACTGATTTCCACACAAGATAAAAATCTACTTCTTTCTCTATTAGAATTTGAGTTGTTGATTGTAGAGCATAGATTTAAAGACTTTTGAGTTTCTAATTTTGTTTTTATTTTGTCTTTGGGGATTTACTGATTGATTATTTACATAATTTTCAGTAGTTTGAGCCAGAGTGTTCTCTTGACGAACTTTAAAAACAAACGTTACTGCTTTGTACTCACGATTTAAGAACAGATTGTTTAGCATAAGTAGCTAACACATATTTCAATGGACCATCCGAGACGAGGTGGCCTGTTTATACCCCTCCAGTCACAGGAAGGAAAGGAAAGTGGGTGAGGGGGGCATTGTTGGTGGGTTGTTGTAATAAGACATACATTCAGTGTCTCTATTCACTCTACCAGTTATGAAATTAAGCTCCCAGGCTTCTGTTTTAAAAATGTTGTGCAGATTTCCTTTGAGAATGAGGACTCAGAGATCAGTTATAGAGTGGTCAGTTTGTGAACACCATACTGCATATATCATTGTGAGCTTTGGTTGCAGTAGGTGTGGCTCTTGGAAAGACAAACTAGTACTTTTTTTGTGTATAGGTTTGTTATCAGCCTGTCTGTCCAAACCAAAGCTTCCTCTCTTGCATTGGCAACTAGCTCTTTACATTCCCCTGAAGAATTATCCACAAGTGATTTTTAATTTCTCCTTTCAGTTTCCTTTTCTATTTCTACTAGAGAGGTTCTTGGCATTGCTGAATGCACCTCTCTTTTCTCCAAGTGCAATTTGATATCTGCTCTGTCTCCACGCTGGGGTTCAGAGAAGTTTCTCAATGAGTTACGCTTCTCATAACGATGCATGTACTTCTCTTTGGTTTTCTCACAGGCACACTGTACTTGTTTAAACTTTGTCCACTTAGGTCGCAAATTTATTCTCTAGCATGGGAACTTTAGCCTTTTGTCTACCAAGCAATTATTGGATTGGGCTTAGTTGATTCCACAGTAGACATTGCTCTGTAAAAGGATCATCCTGCCCTGAGGTATTTTTAGTGGTCTGTACAGCTCTTTCATTAAACCTATCCATTTGATTAGGATATTATGGGATAGTAGTAGAGCTGGTCAGGAATTTTTTGATACAACAGTTTTTCATTGGAAAATGCAATTTGTTGAAAGCAAATCTTTTTGGGGAAACAAACCAGTTTCAGTGAATTTTTTGTTGGGGACTGTTTCTCAGATCCAGAATAGAATCTGTGGTAAGAGCGACACCAGGTTAGCCATTAGTCCGGTGGTTAGGGTACTCAGTTTTGATACTTGTCCACATCCCGGATGAGTGCCTTAATCACCAGGCTATTGGCTATTCTGGGGTGGGTCTCAATGTATCTTGTTGGAGATGTTCCACTTTATATAAATAATTAAATGTTCATTGGAGCAGGGACTTGAACCTAGGTCTTCTACATTCCAGGTGAGAGGCCTAACTACTGGGAAACAGAATCTGTTTCTCTCTCTGGCCAAATGAATATGAAACTCAGACACAAGGCCAACAATGGAGGACTGTTAAACCTTGGTAGTCTTGTATTCAAACGGAAGCACCCTTGGACAGAGGAGGTACCAGACCACAAAAACCAATCTGCCCAGATCAGCTGGTCACTAAGTAATAGATCACTAAAGCATGTCAGAGAGGCCAAAAAAGAGAGACAGAGCTGGAAGGGAGGCTTAAGAGTATATGTGTGGTATCCAAACTGGTCAGTATCCAGCATGACTGTGAAGTGTTTAATAATACATACAGTATTAGGTAACCCATCTCAGCCTTTTAGGGCCTAATAAGTTAACCCAGTGATACTCAGATCTCAGTGGTTCAGGAGCCAAATTAGCGATCAACTTTATCGAAAAGCTACAGTAGTGTGAACGCATTGTTTCATTTACTAGAGTACTATTCCTATTTAAAGAGTATGATGGGAAATATTTTGTTTTTATATATAAAATTATTCTCACAGCAAATAAGTTAGTAACTTAGTGTAAGTTGATAACTTAATTGGTTAATAATATAGTAAAAGCATATTGACTGCTAATAAATTAGATTGGTATATAATTACATCACACAGTGTTTTAATATGATGTGCTGCAAAGAGTCACAGGAGACACATTGAGCCACTTTTCAGGGTAGTAGCCATGTTAGTCTGTATCCGCAAAAAGAAAAGGAGGACTTGTGGCACCTTAGAGACTAACAAATGTATTTGAGCATAAGCTTTCGTGAGCTACAGCTCACTTTATCAGATACATTCAGTGGAAAATACAGTGGGGAGATTTATATACTCAGAGAACATGAAACAATGGGTGTTATCATACACACTGTAAGGAGAGTGATCAGGAAAGGTGAGCTATTACCAGCAGGAAAGCCGAGGGGGGGAGGCAGGGGGGGACCTTTTGTAGTGATAATCAAGATGGGCCATTTCCAGCAGTTGACAAGAACGTCTGAGGAACAGCCGGGGGAGGAGGGGGGAATAAACATGGGGAAATAGTTTTACTTTGTGTAATGACCCATCCAGTCCCAATCTTTATTCAAGCCTAAGTTAATTGTATCCAGTTTGCAAATTAATTCCAATTCAGCAGTCTCTCGTTGGAGTCTGTTTTTGAAGTTTTTTTATTAAAGAATTGCCCCTTTTAGGTCTGTAATCGAATGACCAAAGAGATTGAAGTGTTCTCCGACTGGTTTTTGAATGTTATAATTCTTGACGACTGATTTGTATCCATTTATTCTTTTACGTAGAGACTGTCCAGTTTGGCCAATGTACATGGCAGAGGGGCATTGCTGGCACATGATGGCATATATCACATTGGTAGATGTGCAGGTGAATGAGCCTCTGATAGTGTGGCTGATGTGAGTAGGCCCTATGATGGTGTTCCCTGAATAGATATGTGAACACAGTTGGCAACGGGTTTTGTTGCAAGGATAGGTTCCTAGGTTAGTGGTTCTGTTGTGTGGTGTGTGGTTGCTGGTGAGTATTTGCTTCAGGTTGGAGGGCTCTCTGTAAGCAAGGACTGGCCTGTCTCCCAAGATCTGTGAGAGTGATGGGTCGTCCTTCAGGATAGGTTGTAGATCTTTGATGATGCGTTGGAGAGGTTTTAGCTGGGGGCTGAAGGTGATGGCTAGTGGCATTCTGTTATTTTCTTTGTTCGGCCTGTCCTGTAGTAGGTAACTTCTGGGTACTCGTCTGGCTCTGTCAATCTGTTTCTTCACTTCAGCAGGTGGGTATTGTAGTTGTAAGAATGCTTGATAGAGATCTTGTAGGTGTTTGTCTCTGTCTGAGGGGTTGGAGCAAATGCAGTTGTATCATAGAGCTTGGCTGTAGACAATGGTTCGTATGGTGTGGTCTCGACGAAAGCTGGAGGCATGTAGGTAGGCATAGCGGTCAGTAGGTTTCAGGTATAGGGTGGTGTTTATGTTACCACTTGCAGTTTGTGAGCCACAGACTATCACCAGTTTAATCTAAGACCTTATTGTTCTTTCATTGCCTTTACTTAATCAGACAAACAATTAAAGCTGCATCCCACACAATGTGCAGCCAGCCACACAAAAAGAAGTCACTAAACTTTTTTTACTGGTGCTATTTTTTTACTGTCCAAGTCAACCACCTGTTCTAACTATGTACTCACAAACAAATATTGAAGGTGGCTCATGATACAGAGGTTGAAAACTTCTGTCCGGGGTGGATATATGTCTAAGTACTGAAATATTTCTTCAATGTATACTTCCAGGGTTATATAACAGTGAAGTAATTTTGAAAACTTTCAATAATTTTTCTAGTTTTTTTTTTAATAATAAAGCCTACAATTTCATGCCCATTTTCTCTTGTAATTTTGTGGAAACATTTAATAAAATGGACAGAGCTTATCATTGCTATTAATAGCTTCAGTTAAAAATATGAAGCGCAAGTTAGGAGCACAATTGTATCTTTTCTATCTTTCACTGAATAACTATTGAGACTGCAAGCATAAAGGGATATTTTGATTCCTAATTATTTATTTACACACACAGCTTTCTGAACATGTTACACAACAATTTAGCAGAGGAGGAGAAAATTATACTCAAGCTTTTCACATGTATAAATGAAACTGCTATATTCTGTGTAAATTATAAACAGTTTTGCTCTGGGACACACACATTTAGGGGTACATGATTTCTATATCTAAAATTGCTACATTTGTTTTTATCAGATCTATCAATCTCTTCAATGCCCAAGTTTCATGATCGTAAGATTTTGAGTAATTATATTTGTCATAAACTTATAAATCTGACTGGATACCGAAAAGAATTTGGCCACAACTTTAGCTTGTTCCAGTAGAGATTGTCATATATTGTGATTATCCTGAGCTTATATGAGTCAATTGGAAAGGGTTTTTTATTGGATATAGTTACAGTTTTGTTCTCTGTGTAGAGAAAATTCTTGCAGTTATCCTTTAAAGTGATTGCCATCACTTTTTTCATTATGTGCCAAATCTTCAGCCTGAATTACACAGGCATAGGGGATAGTGAAGTCCCTTATTCCTTACTCTTAAGTTTCCCAATTGGCATTGACAGATCATCAGAACAGTGAGTAAGGTATGCAAGAGGGCATGGTGCTCTTCTATATCAATTCCAGGAATGTAGTCTGTGGAATTGCAGAAAGGGGGAGAGGAATGGATGGAAATAAGCTCTCAGGCCCCTTAATTGGGCTTCCACATAACCTACCATTTCCTCTCCACCCCACAGACTGGGAGAAAAGAAGAGCTGGGGACTGGGAAGTGCAGGGATAAGGGGAGGGGCTTGGCATGTGATGTGCTTTTTCCCCTACTGCTTATTGCCTAGATGAGTAGGAGATTTTTATCCCGACAACTCCATTTTGTCATTTGCCATTTTGCCCTTTAATAATCTCTTCAGCTGATAGTCAACCACAGCAAATTCCACATCGGTTCCACACCACCACCCCGGTTCACACATCCAGAAAGCCAGGAGACTCTGCATATCTGTAGGCAGGTTTTGTTTACATCATCTCCAAAGGCCCATGGGGTGTCTCTGGATGTAATGTAGCAGCTGTGTGATAGCACTTTGGGGAGCTGCTGCCTCTGAACAATTGCAGTTGTGCTTCAGGTATACTTGGTCCTATCTTAGCATGGGAGGCTCTTGAGGTCCCTTCCAGCCCTATATTTTTATGATTCATAGCTGTGGAGTCTGGCTCAGCCACCATATGCCAGCTGACTTCATGAACACCTCAGAGTTCTAGATAGTCATATTTTCCCTTTTATATGTATTGATAGTACAGCTGGTCGAAAATTTTCTGATAGAATAGTTTTCCATTGGAAAATGCTGATTTGGTGAAACTGAAACATTGTATGGGAATGTTATAGATTCTGTCAAAATTTTCAGTGAAAAGTTATTGGAGCATTGTCTGTTGATAAAGTTGAAGAGCTTTGCTTTGAATGTATTGACTTGGCTTTTATATTATATTAATGTCATTACATCATAAATTATAACATAATATAAAAGTCAAATGATGAAGTCAGAATGAAGCACTTTGTGAGATCATTTTGATGTTTCTGTAAAAAAAATTGATTTGTAGAAAATTTGAAATTTCAACTTCTCATTCTGATTTGGAGCTAAAGGAAATGTTGGAATTTCCAGCAGAAAGTGTTGCCCAGTTCTAACTGATAGGTGAATGTGAAGAAGTTAAAGTTCCCATAGGTGCTCTGTAGCAATAGATTTCAAAACACTTTACAAAGAAGAGTCAAAGTAGCATTATTCCCATTTTACAGAGGGGAAAACTGAGGCACGAGATGCGAAATGACATGCCACAGCTTGTACAGTAGGTCATTGAATCATGGAAGGAAATTAATGTGGGATCCTGATTTCTGGTCAAATGTTCTATCCAGTGTACCACAATGCCTTGAAAGATGTGACAAAATATGAGACACTTAGGCATTTATTACATAAATAATAATGCCTGCAGGATGACCTTAAGCATAATATCAATTCCCTCTCCACAGTCAGAGTTTTTATGACAGCATTCTCGCTCTCTATTTTCAAGGAGTTCAAGCAAAGTTGGTCAAACTATTGATTTAGCCAACAGATCGAGCACTTTTTTCTGTTTGTGAAATATCCTCATATAGGCTGTAATTTTTATAAAACTGTTTTTCCCCCCCTAGTTGTTTCACGTATAGGTTCTGCCACCATATTTGAGCCTTGTGATGGTGTGTGCCAGGCCTCTGTAGCCCCCTGCTGGAGGCCCCACTGCTCTGCTGCACCCCACCCCAGGAAGCAGTTTTTTGAGAGGAAAAGAGTAGCAGGTGTTGGACCTCCAGGCTTTCTTAGAGAGGCATCCCAGGAGCAGCCATTTTTGGAACCATTGAGATCTGGTCCTTCAGAAACTAGAAGGGCTAGGGACTGGCAACAGCCAATCAAGGCCCAGCAGGCCAAAATAAAAGGAGTTGCCTGCTGTCAGCAAGTCACTTCCTGAGCCAGAGGCGTAAGGAGGGATGATCCCTAGACTAGAGGCAGAGGAACAATACGAGGCCAGGTTCCATTGCTGGCCACACTCAGTGGCAGGACCCCAAAAGGAACTCTGCTGATTTAACTCCAGAGATGGAATTTAGCCCCAGAAGGTGAGAGAATATTTTGTTTATAATTAGCTCTGAAGGGCAAAAAATTACTTCTCTTCTGAATTCGTTGTACCCTGGAAGGGATTTTGGACGTGTGCCCAGGCTGAAGGGCTGAGCTGCCGAAGACTGAGGAAGGCAGAGGGCATGCAGGGGGCACTGGTAGCTGAAGAGAATGGCAGCATTGTGCCTGGAGAGCAAGGGGGTGCTTAAAGGGTGAGTGCAACCCACCACAATACGGCATCAGAAGTGGGGTTTGAAGTCCCTTCCTGTCAAGGAGAGATGATGAAATGGAGAAATGCTTATGTCTGTAAGTATGAAATATCTCATATCCTGGATCTGCAGATGGAGCACCAGTGATAACTCCAGGAGCACTCAGGCTTGGCAGGGAGACTGGCAGCCACAACACCATCCACATAGACCCAGCCATCACAGACTTCAAAGGAAAAGGAATCAGATAGCCCCGCCAAGGGTGTGCAGGTATTGTGCACAAGAGGTGCATGCAAGTTGGTTTTGCCCCTGGAGTAACTCAAACAAGGGAGATCACTGGCTGGTGCAAAATGCTGAGGCACCTGGAGCAGTCCGGGTCATAAAGGGTGCCTACTGTCAGAGACTGATGTCCATTGAAGAGACTGATAAAACACTAGGACCAAGAAGGGTGAAGTCCCAGGGATAATGCATTTAAAGCAGAGGTGGGCAAACTACAGCCCATGAGCCACATCCAGCCCACGGGACCGTGCTGCCTGACCCTTGAGCTCCTGGCCAGGGAGGCTAGCCCCTGGCCCCTCCTCTGTTGTCCCCCCTTCCCGTAGCCTCAGCTCACTGCACCGCCAGCACTCTGGCTCACCGCTCCTGCTGGGAAGCGTGGCAGCGTGGCTTGGTCCGGCACGGTAAGGGGGCGGAGGGTGCCGGGGGGCAGTCAGGAGACAGGGAGCGGTTGGATGGGGCGAAGGTTCTGGGGGTTGGCGGTCAGGGGACAGGGAGCCGGGGCAGTTGGATAGGTGTGGGAGTCCCGGGCGGCCTGTCAGTGAGAGGGGGTATGGATAGGGGTTGGAGCAGTCAGAAGACCAGGAGCAGGGAGGGTTGCATAGGTGGTGGGGTCCCAGGGATGGTGGTTAGGGGTGGGGGGATCCCGGGAGGGGGCGGTCAGGGGACAAGGAGCATGGGGGGTTGGATGAGTTGGGGATTCTGAGGGGGGCAGATAGGGGGTGGGGCCAGGCTGTTTGGGAAGGCACAGCCTTCCCTACCCAGCCCTCCATATAGTTTTGCAACCCCGATGTGGCCCTTGGGCCAAAAAGTTTGCCCACCCCTGGCTTAGAGGTATCTTAAATTGAAGAGAGTCAAAGCAATAGCGTGACTGGGGATGATCAGTTTAGGAAAGCAAATATAGACTCAAGGTCATTAGGAGAGATGATGGTGTCTGAATATAGGTATTCCCTCTTTGGTTTAGAGGCAAGAGTAGCATGGCTGGAACAGCTATGGGATTGAGGGATTGTCTATACTGGCACGCTAAATAGACACCGCTAAATCGATCAATGCAGTGGAGTCGAATTAGCAGGTCTGGTGAAGATGCAGTAAGTCGACAGCAGACTGCTCTCCCATCAACTTCAGTGCTCCATTTCCTCAAGAGGCAGAAGGTAAATTGGAGAGAGAGCATCTCCCATTGATATAGCGTGGTGTAGACACCATGTTAGGTTGATGTAAGCTACGTCACTCGGGGTGAGTGTGTGCGATTTTTTCACACCTCTGAGTGACATAACTTACATCGACTTAAGTGGCAGAGTCTAAGAAGTGGTAGGCCGATGGGCCACCAGGCAGCTAAGGGGAAGAGGGAACACTGAGGTAAAATACAGCAAGAACCTTTCTGTTTTGGGCCCTATATGAAGAGACTGGGGCTAAAAGATAGCTCCTCTTGCTGTGTTTTACCTCAATGTTCATGATTGGTTGAGACACTCCAGATTTATATGCAAGGGGGCTGGATGTAGAGCAATTTCACTGGAGGGAAATGGCTTCCCCTTAGTTGGACACAGTGCAAGGTTGCTGGCATCTATGGCATATTCCTGGTCTTATCTGTTTATCCAAACATTTCTGAAGAAGGCAGTTTGAGTGGGGAAGATTTTTCCATTTCTCCTTCACTCTCTCTTTAAAGGTTTGTGTGAGAAAGGGAAGGTTAGTTACTGCAATTGCCTTTGTAGCATATTTATTGTATTGTGCTTAGAGAGTTGGGACAGGCAAAATATAAAAAGAAAAATGCATTTAAATTACAAACCGACCTACTTATTTTTGTCCCCATAAACACTTTTTAACATAATGTTCTCTTGGAAAATGATCATATAAATCATGTTTGGCTGCACTGAATCTGTTCTCTGAAACTACCTTATTTTTATATACATCATCTTACATTACAGCACCAAATTAATTAATATTTTTGACAGAAAAGTTTGGACTGCTTGCAGAGTCAATGCAGACATTTCTTTCCCTGGCTCACATTTAAGAGTGAGTCTTTGATTGTCAGAGAAAGAAAAATGTGAGCTATTATATAATTTGACTAGGAGCATCAGAATATTTCACATGGAGACATACATTAAGAACATTCTCAGCTACCGCACTTTTTTGTGAAGTAGTAAAATGAATAATCACATTCTTGTTCCAGAATTTCCTAGGCATCCTTTTAATCCTTTCCCATATGTTTGGAATAACCGTGCTTTTTAAGATACATGATGATCCTAACAGGGCTGGATTAACTTTTTGTGGGCCCGGCACCAAACATATTTCTGGGCCCCCCGGGACAAGGTGCAGGGGGGCAGGATGGTCAGTCTCCAGACTGAAGGGCGGGCTGGGGGCAATGACGTACAGTGCAGCGGGAGCAGCCCCACTCTGTGCAGCCCAGCAGGAAGGCACTGTTTATAAACCTGCAGCTGCCAGATGCACAGTGGCCTGCCCAGCCCTGTGCTGCCAGCCTGCTCCTTCCCCTTGAGGGTGAGCCCGCACCACACTGCTCCCCTGCCCAGTGTCCCACCCTTATGCCCAGCACACCTTCACCCAGAGATCTCCACCACAGATCTCTATGCCCAGCTCCCGCCCCTCCCAGAGACTTCCCCCACTGGCCTCCCACCACAGCTGCCCAGCACCCTGCACACCACACCACTTGCCCAGTGCCCCCCGCCCATAGTCCTCCCCATTGCCCACCACCTTCCTCACAGTCCCACCATCACAGCTGCACAGCACCCCATATTCCTGAGGGGATTCTGCACCAAAAAATTAAAAATTCTGTGCACAATATTTTAAAATTCTGCAAATTTTATTTGTCAATAAATACATGTGGAGGCTCCAACATGGCAGTGGGGAGCACAGGCCACTGGTTGCATGGAGATGGGAAATTACTCTGCAGCCTCACCTCACCTCACCCCACCCCACCCCAGGACAGAGACTTGGCAGTGAGTCTGCACCCAACGCTGACACTGTGCAAGGGCCAAAAACACCCTGGGGCCCTTCCCCCTGTGCCAGGTGTACCAGGTGTGGGTGAGCAGGCTCAGCCCGGCAGCAGGATCCAAGTACAGAGGGATCCAGGTGGGGGTAAGAGAGTTCTCTGTGGGGCAATCTGGGTGCAGGCGGCTCAGTGGGAGATCTGGATGCACAGAAACTCATTGGGGTGTTCCAGGTGCAGGGGCAATCGGACTCTGCAGGAGATCCAGGTGAAGGTGTTTGGGGCTCAGTAGGGGGGGCTCTAGGTGCAGGGAAGGAGGGGTTCATTGGGTTGGGGTCCAGGTGCAGGTGGTTGAGGCTCAGTAGGAGGGTGTCTGGTGAGGGGGTCATCAGGGTGGTACAGATGCAGGGGAGATGGGGCTTGTCAAGGTAAGGGGTCGATGGGCCTGCTTAACAGGGGAGCCCCAGCTTCTGCCAAGGGGATGCTGCATGCTGGGCTCCAGCTTACCCCCTGCCCCTGCTTCCTCCATCCCCTTCTCTTCCCCATCCCGTGCCCCTTCCCCACTGCCCCATCTCCTCCCCACCCCACCCCCTTCGTCCCCATTGCCTCTTTCCCCCTGCCCCTTTCTCTTCCCCATCTCATGCCCCTTTCTCACCACTCCATCTCCTCCTCAGGCTTGGGGATACCACCCCCCAGCACTCACGGCTGAGCGGGTTGTGGCCAGGTCACTCCACTTACCGCTGCCTGGTGATTGCAGGGTGGGCCCGACCCCGCACTCACGGGTGGCAGGAAGTGGAGTGACCCGGCCCCAGCCCACTCCACTCTGCTTTCCTGCCTCCCGGACTTTGGGGGAGGAGGGAACTGCCCTCCAGCACTCACCTGTGGCGTGGAGCAGGCTGGGGTCAGGTTGCTCCACTTCCTACTGCCCATGCTGCAGTCCCCCGGGATGCATAGATCAGAGGAGGGGGCTGGGGGGGCGGAAGGGGTGGAGTGGGGGCAGGGCTGGGAAAAGGCAGGGTGGGGACGGAGCAGGGGTGGGAGCTTTGGGGAAGAGGTGGAGTGGAGGCGGAGCAGGGGCGGGGCAGCTTTCCTGGCCGGCTCAGCCAACCCTTCTGATTGTGGGCCCGGCCCCATGGTAAACCCGGTACTGCCTCTACTGAGGAAAATATAAGGTAGTATATTATTTCATTTTATATCTGAGGCAGCTCCTATTGAAGTAAATGGAAATTTTGCTACTGACTTTAGTTGAATCATGTTTAGTCCCATGATCGAGAGGCTTTTTTGTTTGTTTGTAACATGAAGACTGTAACCTACTGTAAGAGTCCGATACGGCAACCTTTATTTTTTGTCCACAGTCCAAATGGAGGGCTTGAATCTGATCACCTTTACTGTCATGCTCCATTCACTTCAAGGAACTGTTCCCCATTTAGATCAGTGTAAAAAGATCAGTAGGATGCAGAGCCTGGACTATGGGATTATTTGTGGAACTACTTGCCATGAGTCAGGATTACTCATGACACAAGATGGGTGAGGTAGTATCTTTCATTGGACCAACTTCTGTTGTGAAAGAGACAAGGTCAGGTCAGAAGAGCTCTGTGTAGCTCAAAAGCTTGTCTCTCTCACCAACAGAAGTTGGTCCAATAACAGATATTACCTCACTCATCTTGTGTCTCTAATATCCTCGGATCAACATGGCTACAAGAACACTGCATACAGGATTACTCATGTGAATTATGGTTGCAGTATTGGACAACATGGCCTTCCCAACACAAAAAAGGTGCATCACATGAACTACAAATATAATTTAATCAGTGCAGTCTCCCCTCCCCTGAGTGTGGCTTATACTGGTATAATGGTGCTTAAAGAGGTATAACTGTGTCCACTGGTATTTGCAGGAAAAGGAGTTAACTATAGCAGTAGAACCACATTCATACTGATTCCACTACATCCCCAGTCGGGGTTGTACTAATACTATTGTATTCGTTAAAAAAATCACTCCCTAACCTACCTGGTTATACTGATACAAAAACTAAGTGTAGATGAGGCCTAAGTATGGACCTGCTTATCTCTGTGAGTTGGGATTGGTGGATGGGTGCTTCTCTTACATCATGACTGGACACAGTTACTGCTGTTTATCCTCCCCCCTCCGTTTTCTGTCTCTTTTCTCCCCACCCCCTCTTCTTGTTTCCCTTTCTGAGTATTTTTCCTCTAATTCATTTTTGCTCTTTTACATGCCTTTTGCAGAGCCTTCTCCTCTTCCTGTCTCATAGCTACAACCCCATTGCCCTCCTTTCCTCTGTTCAGTGGAAGGCCACTGAGAGCAGGGCAGACCCAAAGCTAAGCTAAGAGCCATGGGATAAGTAAAGAGGAGGTTGATCTGGTGACTCCTGGATCAGCTGGCATCCTTTTATTTGTGAACTGCTCCCGCAGCCAGCTACATTAGTAGGCAGGAAGGAAAGTGGATGGCTGAAGAGAGCCCCACATTTATGTGTGTGTGCATGTGTGTAATCCTCACATACTTCAAAATTAGTCAATTGGATTTCCATCAAACTTTCTAAAAATGTTCACCTTTGGCCAAACATGAAAAATTCCAAAAGCATATTTTTTCTGAAAGTTATGAGCATATGAAAATACAAGAGTTATAATGGAAAGCATTTTAAACCTTAACTATACCATTAGCTACTAGTGAATGACATTGTATAACAAAAATTGCAGATAGATGATAACTGGAAATGGATATAAATCAAAAGCTGATATCTTAATACCTTAAACTTCAGAAAAGTTTGAATCCAGATATAAAATATACTTTCATGGGCCCATCTCAATAACATTTTGGCTGATTGATTTTCTGATTTTAATTCTCACCCCCTGTCCTCACACACCCAATTATTTCAGAAACGTGTAAAGGGAAATAATAAAAGTATTTGTTTGGAAATAAGCATGGAGTTTGGCCCATAGCATCTAAACAATGCCACATGGTGTACATAAAAGAGAATGGAAAAAAACATTTTAGTGTTAGATTGTAGCTACAGTACTGCCAGACACTAAAATATGAACTACAGTTATATTCCTAGAAAAATATAAAAAAGAAAATAAGTTTTTCAAGATGGTGTCTAATCTTTCTCTCTTGCACCACTGCTTCACTGAATTTGCAGCATTGTGTCTCGTATTTTCATAAATCAAGATTTTTGTTTTCGCACCGTTTAGCATATATTCAAATTTCTTAGACAAATTCTTCTCTGTTCCAATAATGGGCTTGCACTAGCAAAAATGGGAGCAGAATTTCACCTCTGGAATATTAAAATTTAATAGAGGGCTTAGTGCATTATTTTATATTTAAAATTAAATACTGTATTTAGCACAAAAAGTCCTTTCTATTAGCACTTTTAGAAACAGCCTTGCCACACTGTCACTTCATATTACACTTTTTGATTAAAGATATTATTTTTCTGCTGTCTTTATGAAACTTAGTTTTGAAATAGATATTTCTGAACAAATATGCATCAAAAATGGCCTCTTGCTTACTCCTGTTAGACACTTACAGGAGGTGTGTTTCCCAATTCTGTCAGACATTTTGTTGGCCCTCTCAGCAGTAAACCTGGTCCTTCCAGCTGCGCCTCATCCCTCCGACATTTTTCCCTGGCTGCTCCCGTCTCCCTAAGGAATTTCCCCCCCATCCTTCCATCTGCTTCCCCAGAATAATGTTTCCTTGGCATTAACAGACATTCTTCTAATCCTCTTGTTCCATATTCTAGACACTTTGTAATATTGGGAAAATTGCCGGAGTAATCAAATGTCTGGCGCAATGCTGTCCAACCTATTGAAGCAACTTTTGCATATATTTGCAAGATATTTGCCTTGACAAGAACAGCCATGAGAAACAGTAGAAGAGGAAAACTCCAAGTGCTGCATGTACCCTTTTTTGGGGGGATTGGCCCTTTTCTGGTCTTGGGGAGGGGAGGGGGGGTGAGAGATACAAGGTTTTTTGAGCATGCTCAGCTGAGGTGAAAAGCCTGAGTTATAGAGGTGTTGAGTGCTTGCAGCTCACACTGAGTTCATTTGGAGCTGTGGGTGATCAGCTCTACTGAAAATCATCTTTAGCACATTGTTAAATCCATCCCTATTCAACAGAAGCACTTGCTTTGCTGAAAAGGGATGGACTTAAAAGTACAGTGAAGGACTGTTGGAGTCAATGGGACTTAAGCATGGGCTTAAGTGATTTGCTAAACCATCACCTAGGACTTTAGCAATGCCTAGTGGCCCCTTGTGATAACATCACAGTTACATTTCCCTAGTTGACCTGACATACCAAAAGCTGTTGCTGGGACAAGCTGGAGGATGGAGATTGTAAATGTTTTATTTAAATACACATATCTTTCCCAAGATCTCGACTGTTTACTTTTAGTGATGTATAGCTATCCTCTTCCGCACTGCCTTTACCTCAGTGAAGTGAGAAGGCCAGCCTCTAGAGCTCTGCTCATTTTATATGAGGTGTGAACTTTAGTGCTTATCGGGGCAATTTTAAATGCTAGCTTAGAGTCAATTTCTTTCTATTTCTTTTAAAAAAACAAAAAAGGAAAACAAAATGTGAACAACTATGGTAAATGCAACATTAAAGTTACACATTAAGATCCAGCGAAGCCAGGAAATATAGGAGTTAAGTTTCTCACGAGGAGAATCATCAGGGTGAACAGCATCAGCCCGGGCCGGTGGAACTTTCTTGATATTGGGCCGATTTCATGAGTCTGAGTAGAAATGATAGACACCCACAAATAGTGACCTCAAATAAGGAATAATAAATCGAAGAAAATCATAGACCACTTGTAGGCAATTCATGAGAAGAAAATGACGCTAAATTCATCAAATGGAGTTTCTCTAAATTGACAGCTCAGTTTGATTTCAAACAGGATCTCCTTAAGCTCGTATTAGTCTTCATAATCACATTAATAAATACTGATGACACTACTTTTCTCTTTTTGGAAACAAACTAAACTGCCTTTAACCAATGCACTGACCTTTATGATTTTTTTTTTCTGAACCAAAACCAGATTATAATCCATTTACTTCCTTCCTTGCCCATCAGCAAGCATGCAAAAGATTAGCAAAGTCTGGACTATATTTCCTCTTGCAAATTATATCTTTTAGAGGGGTCTTCCTTTCTCAGGGACATTTTCAGTTGTCTGGTTCATACTGGTTTGACAATTAACATCCACATTGGTCTAATGAGTCTCTCTTTCCCTTTGGCCAGAGTAGACCATTTCCCTACTGCCTATTTCATTCATTAATAAAATGTTCATTGATCTAGGCAGCTTCATCCTCAATAAATATTTTTGTTAGAAATGCTGTAGTAGAAATCCCCTCTTCTAAAGAGAGTTTATATATATAAACAGTTGCCCAGATTCATTATTGGGATTTTTCTTCCATTGCTGTAGCATTGAGCAGAAGCTAATTCTAGAGAGAAGTTGATGGGCTAATGAACAGACCTGGTATGGAAAAAAGCTATGTTTTGGTTTTCATGATTCAACATTTCCTAGTTCTGGCCTGACTGGAAAGGAAATTGCCAAAATCTAGTGATAAAATTCTGTTCTTGTGCTATTTGCAGCCTGTCTGGAAACAGGAAGTACCAAAAATTTGACATGACTTCCTGTCCTTGCAAGATTTCCAACCTAATTTTCCAAAATAGATTCTGGTAGTTCAAATAAACAGCTAATAGTCTGAGTGCTTATTTGACCCAGAAATCCAGACTTCACCCAGAAGGGTTGCTCAGCAGTGGTAATAAATTACTTAGTTGGATTTACATTTAAAAAAGGCAAAGGAGATTATTAATAAAAAATAACTTTTTACTTTTCTTATTAATTTATGAATCTGGCACAAGTTGCCCTTTTAAGTGTTCCAAAGAGTTTATTTACATAAAAAGGTACTGTGTGTAATTTTTGTGAGCTTAAAAAAACCCATCTTTTTTTTAAAGAGCTGCGTGGCAAAAAAATAGAAAACAATAAACATCTGCATATCAAAATGCACATTTTCTTAGCTTTTAAGAGTGCAAAGTTCAGTTTATTTCATTTAACTTTAATTATATGAGACACAACCATCAGGATATGTGGGTTTTTCTTAGCATGAACTTCAGATTATAATTTGTCTTCTGCCAGAAGAAAACTGTGTTGAGAAACAAATGGTTTAAAAAGTTTATAGTTTGTTTTAATAAATATTCAGTATTATACATCACAATACATATACAAAAATATATAGTGCTACAAATTTACCCACTTCTTACAGCACAGTTCTCGGTGAAACAGGAAGGAAGATTTTCTGCAAAGGTGCGTTTTACTTGGCAAACAAGCAGAGAGGGACTGTTGCAGGTATAGGAGACATGATAGATTAACATGAGAAAGGGAGGAAATGAGATGAGGATTGGGAAGTGCTTGAAGTGGTGGATGTGTAAGGAGAAATTAAAAAACAAATATGGAAGGGGCTTTCTATGTGATGATGAGATAAGAGATGGAAGGATCATGGAAAGATCCAAGGAGGAGGCAGTATGGTTAGAAATTTGGAAGGGGAAGATGATTTTAGCAGAGGCATTGTAGATAGACTTGATGGGAACATTGAGACGAAGGGAGGTCAGATAGGAGAAGTTTACAGTGATCAATGCAAGAGAGATACCAGGGCAGGGAAGACAGTGAGGAAATAGTAAGCTACAAAGACATTAAGAGAAAGAAGTGACAGCACTTAGTGTGGGACTGTAGGTAAAAGGAGAAAAAAATGACAGGCCCAGGAGACTGGGAAGGATAGGGGAGATAGAGAAGGAAGGAGGAGAATGGATTAAGAAGGAAACTGAAAAGTCCAGAAGAAGAGATATCTGATGAGCAGTTTGAGATGCAAGACTGAATGTAGGTATTGAGATAGATTTGGGAATCAGATGTGTTAGGTAAAGTCAGGGAAGAACGACAGGTCACTGAGAGAGAGTGAAGAAGAAAGGATCAAGAACAGAACCCTGAGGAATATCAACAAGACAAGAGAATGAGGAGACAATGAGGAACCACTTGAAATATAGAAGGAATGATCATCAAGGACATATAGGAAAAGGCAAAGTGGAGAGAGGGGATTGTCATTGTTGAAGTGTGGAGGTTGGAAGGTACGTTTGATGGGCTTCAGATCAGAGCCAAGGATGACAGGAGATCAGAAGGAATTGGGTCGAGGGCACAGGTTGAAGCATTAGAGACAGAAAGCTTGATTTTCCTTTTTCTTACACCAGTGTAAATCAGGAGGTAAAACCAGTGTAAATGAGAAAAGAATCAGGCTCAGAGAGTAGTTTTGAAACCAGAAATGAATGAGGAGGTGGTAGAATTAAGATTGAAAAGAGGTAGGAAAAAAGGAGAACAAGAAACCTTGTTGGATATTGTCCATTTTGGCAGCCCAGGATACTGGAGCATTTGGTTTATCCAGAGAACAGGTACAGCACAACTGACAACTGTACAAATAAGGTATGTCAACCCTAACCTGATGGGAATGCCTCTAGGTGTCAGAGAGTAATTTTATTCTGTATGCTCATTCAGTAGTTGATCTCTCAGAGAAGACTACCAACAAAAGTGTCAATTATAATGGTGTTTTTAATGACATAAATGGTGTTTTTAATGACATAAATATTTGTCCATTGGGAACTGGACCCATTTCACACAGATCACCACGTATATTTCCTACGGTAAATTACTTCGGGTCATTCCATCCTGGTCCAGATGTGAAATACCTTATTAGTGGTAAAAGGTCCAATTAATAATCCCACTAGTTTTCCATTCCTCCCCAAATGGCAATATCTGAAGAGATCATGGGTTTCTAGCAGCAATTCTCTGAACTGTTCTTCCAGCCAGGGCAGAATGATTAAGGAGTTCAGGGAACAGCAATTCTTATTGCTTTGGCGGAAAGGTTCACATGCCTTTAGAGCCAGAAGAGAGCAGAGACCTGACCTTGTGATCAGAGAGTACTCCTAGGGACATTAAATAAGCTAGAACCTAGTGCTCAAGACAGACTTAGATTAACATTCTGCTCGATTCCTGCACTGGTGCACTGGGTATTGGGCTGTGCATGCCCTCTTCCCAGACACTTTTGCAGGAGAAAGCAGATTTATTTTTCCATGCTGACTTTGCCTTGGGTATAACATCATCTTTGTAACTGACACCAGATGGCCTGTTGTACAGTTTGTTCCAGTAATATTTGTTGTTCACATTTCAACATGTGATATTCACTTGTCAATCTCCTGTCTCCAGCCCACAGGTTGCTTTCATATTCTGCTGCTGCCCTTTTGTATTGAATTTTTCCTTCCTCTCCAGTTAACACAGCAAAATACTGGCTTCCATTATACCTCAACTATCTGAAGCACACTGAGTATCATGTTTCTCGCTAGGGTATGCTAATCATAGGATTGTCATGCAAACCATTGTTATGGATCACATTGGTATTGTTATTTAACAGTTAGAACAGGGAACTTTGAGTCTAAACTTTTGTAGTCTCTTTCCAGGCCTGCTACTGATTTATTGTGAAATCTTGGAAACAATTGTCTTCCATGGTCTTCAGTGGAAGTCATGCACATTCAGCTCTTCTGAAAATTGGGTAGTAAACTTCTCTGTACTTTGGTTTACTCAGCTGTAAAATGGCTGTGCTGGTACTTACTTATCTCCTAGTGCTGGTGAGAATGGGGAAAAAGCTCAGCCTGTATTCCGTGCTTTACTGTACTGGGATTTCACCATATATTTTATTGTAATGTATGTGTGTGTTATTCTAAAACAGGAGCAAATTGTGCAAGGTGTCTTGACAAACACTGAATTCCATGGGAAGCGTGTTGAACATCTGAAATGTTTATAACAAGCTCATGTCTTGAATTTAAACCTTTTTGTCCTTAATGTGTATCTGCATCTCTTTGGTTAACATGTGGACCAAATCTGGACTGCAGAAGAGATTACTGCAATAATGTTAGTGGGTTGCATAGCTCCCAAGTCTGCTTACAAACTTTTTTAAAAAATGAACGTTTGATAGGGAGATATTTTGGTTATGTGGCCTTCTATGTGTTTTGAAGGCAAAACTTAAACCAGCCTTTTTTCTTTTTCTCTTTTTGAGTATTACTTGAAGGATGTTCCTTTGATTATGATGCTATAAATCATGCTGTTCTTTTTCCTTTTCTTTCTTCTGTACTTATGTATTTCAGGCCCTCTTTCATAGCTAATCCTAAAGGCTTCTTGGACTCTGCCTACCACCACTTTCTTACATTTTGGTTTTGAAAATACTGCATAAGAACCTACGGCCACGAGGGAGCAACAGCCAGAATCGTTGTGTTTAATAGAGTGGAACCAAGGTAGTATCTTCAAGTAACAAAAGCTGTTGGCAGATCCGTACTCACCGTTATAGTTTCACTTTGCAGAGGTTGGTGTGAGCATTTGTTTTTATTGCAGCCACATGGGTTCACGCTCACTGAATTTCCCTTTAACAATAAGGGAAACAAACCCCAATTTCAGCAATAAAGCTTGGCTAGAAATAATCCTTTAAAAGTAAAATTTCACTTATAGTAATATTCCATTTATCTTTTGTTTACTCTCAAGTTATGAGTTAGAAGAACATACCAGCCAGTACAAACTATGCTTCTAGGGATAATCGTCATCTGTACTGAGTGAGAAAAATTGGTTGTTGCCTTTTTGCCTCCCTGAATCTGTTCTGTTTGGACACCAAAATGACCCCCAACATATAATAGAGCATCTGACAGGCTAAATTAGGCTAACTGTAGTCGGTCACTATGCCAACCAAATATCTGGCTAAGTGCCATGCCTGCTGCCTTTGGCATGCCCCCATATGAAGCAGTGAAGAGGGAAAAGTGGATATTTTGGCTTTGTGCCATCCAAAGACTCTCCTGTCTCAGGGGGAATGCTCAGCTACCATGCGCTAGGATTGAGCCCCTAGATTACATTACAGTATTGTACCAATTGCAGTTACAAACTGAATGGTGTTCCCTTAAGAAAATTCATTTTGCTTTGTATGAAGTCAAGAAATTGTGGCTTGATCTTGATGGATCTTTTTTGGGAACTACAGGCCAGATCCTTAGCTAGGGGCCAAGTCAGTGGGTGACTGTGTGCAAAGGAGGCTTTGTACTCCCTCGATCCTGCTGCAGCCTCTGTGCAAATATTCCCCTGCACCAAGTTAGAGCAAGAGGAGGGTTTTATTTTTTAAAGGGTCATCGTTAAATGTGGTCTTTGAATTTTATGGAGGGTCCATATGCCATTAAAATGATGGCAATGCAGCAGAGGGATAGCTCAGTGGTTTGAGCATTGGCCTGTTAAAGCCAGGGTTGTGAGCTCAATCCTAGAGAGGACCACTTGGGGATTGGTCCTGCTTTGAGCAGGGGGTTGGACTAGATGACCTCCTGAGGTCCCTTCCAACCCTAATATTCTATGCCTGCATCTAGGGCAGCCATTTTATTTGACTGAATTACATAGAGACCATCTCTGAGAGAAAATTGCTTTAAAAATATTTCTGGTTGGTTTTCTGATTTCAGAGCAGGAGGGAAGGGAGGAATTGAAGAATGATCACTAAAGTGTTGGAACTACTACCATTTACGTATGGAGGGATGGGATTATGTGGAGATCAGCCACCCCAAGCAGCTAAAGTGAACTGTTGCGAAGGCATGTGCTAGACAATACCTTATGCTGCCCCTAATTTTGTGTGCTTGGACTTGTTGGACACAAAGCCTTGATCTTATTTTGCTTACATGGATCTTTTCCAGATAGGGTGTACTATGTAAACAGATGGAGGAACGGATGGAATGGACTGGATTTTGTATGATTGTGTTTATGTATGTGTTAATGGTAAATCCAAAATTTCAGTCTGGCCAACTGATCACATGTCCTGCCTACTTGTTCTTTATTCTAAAGTCATGTATTGCTCTTCTTACTTTAATTCTGCAGAGATGAGACTGACAGCCAGGAAGGGAAGCCTATCTCCCTTGAAGTTAGGGTGGGATTACTTTAGCTAACTTGGGCACAGGTTCTGCAATGGACTGTGTGTGAGTGGACTTCTGTGCCCATACAGAGCCCTATTATCTTCTGCATGAGCACAGGAGTCCACCCATGTTTATCCAGTCGCAGTACCAAGGCCCTATACCACAACATATTCCCTTTTGCCTGCTTTCTATGATGTTTCTCTCCCCAAAAATACTAGAATTTCTATTATAATGCTGCTAAATCTCTTACGAGTTTCAAAGGAATAACTACCCATTAACGAAAACTAATTTCTAACATGAATGTATTACTTAGTAACCACAATACAATAAAGCAGCCAAACATTGATTGTAAATGCAGTATACGCAGGAGGGAATACAATAACCAGCAAGCATCAGAGCCCACTCAGTCATAATAATCAGAGGGATGCATGCTGTAGAAGCAATGGAGGTTCACTAGATAGAGTAGAAATGCAGATGGAACTGTAAATGTAGAAATAGCCACCCTTGTCTCTCTACACTATGTACTGAAGAGTAGTTTGACTTAAGTAATGGCACTGTACACCTAACAATTTACTCTAAGAACTTGCAAAAAAACTACAAGGGTTGTTCTGGAAACTGTTACATTAGTATAGATATGAATAATTTTATGTGAATATTAGCTAATTCAAGTTCATCACTACCTATCTAGGCTCTTATATTCATTCCCATCACCATGACATCTCGGTGCCTTCACATATGTAACAATATTTTTCTCATGGGTCATCCTAAAGGTCATCACACCACCTTAGAGAACAGTCTGACCAGACATGCCAAACCTGCAAAAAAAAAAACCCACAGAAATTGGGCTTGTTTTTGGCAAATTGGCTTGTGAGTTGCTTGTTGGCTAGTTTTTGGCTTGTTGCTTGGTTGGTTGTAGCTTGTTTGCAGCTTGTTGCTTCTTTTTTTTGAGAGGTCCCAACAAGCAGGGGCAAGGGGCAAGCAGGGGTAAGTGGGGGAGAAAGTCAGGGGTGCACAGCGGGTCCACCATAGTCCCAGACTGCATGCTGGGGGGATCTAGTCACATAGAGTGTTGGGGTTCTTAGGGATTGGCTTGTTTTGGCCTTATTGTGAAAGTCAGAGTGCTTATTTACCACGTGAAAGTTGGCAACTGTGAGTCTGACCCTGTTTTGTGCAGTTATTTACACCTGTTCAAAGTGAGGATAAAAGGTTCCATAGAATGTTAGCATTTTACACCCACCTGTGCCCACTTTCCATAGTAGTAAATGACTATATGGTGCAAGGCAGAGCAACATCATGCCGATTGACTCCAGTTCTGTCCTGAAGGGTAATACTTCTACTCACATCAGGACATAATGACTGACACAAATTATATTGTGTCACATATAATTCAACAAACTGAATCTGGACAGGTCTAACGATTCACAGAAACTTCATTCAGAAAAAATTATTGCAAGTTTGATAGATACTTACTGCTTGGTTTATTTAAGAGCAGCTGTGTGCTTTTATTTTAAAAATTGGGCCTATAGCGCATCCTCTCACCATTTCTATCTTATCTAGTTAAAGAAACCATGGCTCCATAATATGTACAGACAATTAAAGCTGATACCATTAGATCCTATGCTTCCCAGCTCCTTTTATCCAAACTGAATGTCTTACGAGATCTTTAACTGGGGCAATGGCTGCATCTAGCAGATATGTTCACACACACATAAGTTAAAACAAATCTGCACATAGTTCTAGGGTCTGATTCCAAGGTTATACTGCTGAAAATCAAGAGTAGCCTTATTGAAATCAGTGCAGTTATACTAGTATGAAATTGGTGTAAGTGAAAAGGGAAGCGGACCAAGTGTTTTTGTTTGTCCTAGTGCATCTGTCATCCATATCTGCTCTAGTTGGATCTTGTCTTATGTCTTAACTGTGTTGCTAAGACAACCAAAAACAATAGAAATTGGCAACCCTAGCATATGTCATCTTTAAATTAGGAAATATCTGCCTAAAAAGTATAACAGTTTTTTTTTAAATATTAAAATGAGATGGTTTTATAGAGTGGATTATATTCTTTTTCATTTAACTCTAGCAAACTGCTGAGGTAATGAGGGATGCAGCTATACTGTATGTGCTGTGACAAAGTTCCTCCTCTGCCTTCGTGAGTCCTGTGCTTATTGGCAGATTTGCTCGCCTCAGAGGTTCACGGCAGCCCTCAGTTCGGACACTTCCGTGGCTCAAATCTGCCATTCATTCAGTTAACCTCATCACTGGCCAGCATGGGGAAAAGGAAGAAGAACAATCCCCGCAGTCTCTGCTGATCTGCCTAGTGGATCCGGGAACAGGCCAGAGACCTTCCCCTCTGGTAGAACCCATAGTCCAGGTCAACTCCTCTGGTATCAAGTAGGGAGTTGGGGGGATGGGGGAACCCGGGCCCGCCCTCTACTCCGGGTTCCAGCCCAGGGCCCTGTGGAGTGCAGCTGTCTACAGTGGCTCCTGTAACAACTGTGTGACAGCTACAATGCCCTGGGCTTCTTCCCCATGGCCTCCTCCCAACACCTTCTTTATTCTCACCACAGGACCTCCCTCCTGATGTCTGATAAGGCTTGTACTTCTCAGTCTTCCAGTAGTACACCTTCTCATTCTCAGCCTCCTGTGCCTCTTGCTCCCAGCTCCTCACACGCACACCACAAACTGAAGTGAGCTCCTTTTTAAACCCAGGTGCCCTGATTAGCCTGCCTGTCTTAACAGATTCTGGCAGCTTCTTGATTGGCTGCAGGTGTTCTAATCAGCCTGTCTGCCTTAATTGTTTCCAGAAAGTTCCTGATTCTTCTGGAACCTTCCTTGTTATCTTACCCAGGGAAAAGGGACCTTCTTAACCTGGGGCTAATATATCTGCCTTCTATCACTCTCCTGTAGACCCGAGGCCCGCTGGGGATATAAATTGGCAGCTCCTTCACGGGGCCGTGAGCACGAGCGTGTACTTGGCGTGGTTCACCCCATCCCAGACACCTGCTCCTTTTGCGGTGTGGTGGAAACCCTGGCGCACATTTACTTGGAGTGTGCAGGTTGCAGTCCCTATTCTGGCTCCTCGCGGATATTTTGTTATGCTTTCGGTTGCACTTTTCCCCTCACCTTCTTATTTATGCACTCCCTATCCATGGCCCCACAAAGTCGCTGGACCTCTTGGTCAACTCCTCCTGGCCGTAGCTAAAATGGCCATCTATAAAACCAGGGTGAGGAGGTTGGCCGATGGAGTCTCCTGTGACTGGGGGGCCTATTTCCGATCCTCCGTCCGTTCACGTATCCTGGCAGAGTTCCTCTGGGTGGCATCCACTGACTCCCTTGATGCCTTTGAGGAGCAGTGGGCGCTGTCCGGGGTTCTCTGCTCGGTGTCCCCATCTGGTTCCCTTCGTTTGACCCTTTGACCACACTCCTGTCCCTGTTATTTCATTAGTTGTCCCCCCTACTCATTCGGTTTCCAGGTTCTGTGGATCCCCCTCTTAGGCTAGGGGAGGATCCTTTAGCTGGGGGAGATCCTTTAGCACTTCCTGGATCCCAATAGGATCACTCTCCTGTAGCCCTCTGGCCTGGAGGGAGAAGGAGGGAGAGGGCTGCTGCTCCTGCTGCTGCTGGGGCTGCTGCTAGGCCCTGGACTCTCCCTGCTGCTACTGCTATTGCTGCTCCAGCTGCTCCCCTGGCTGGGCCAGACATCACCCTCCCCTTCTCTGCTACCTGGCTGCTGACCAGCTGCTGGTCCCCCCCACCCTAGGGTGCTGCTACTCCTCCAACTACAGCCCCTGGCATGGGGGGGGGGCTGCTGGCCTGCTCCCCAGAGGGGGAAGTGAGGGACCCCAGCCCCAGCCGTGACTGCTGTGGACACCACCACCACCACCACCTGTGAGGAGTCCTTTCTGCCTGCCTAGCCACTGGACTGCCACCTGGAGTTGCTGGAGCTGTTGCTGCCTTTGGTGCCCGGGAGCTACTGGACCGTAGAGGAGGAAGACTAAGAGGACCTTCTGCTGTTGGGGAAGTGCACAGAGACTCTGCACAATGCTATAGAGGGGGCCATGAAGGACTGAGTAACTTTTGAACTGTGCTCATGTGGTGGGGTTTTGACTGTATTTGTGGGGACACGGGGGGGTGAGGCGTGGAGCCTGCCCCCCGATCCATCTGTTGTTGTATTCCTCCCTCCCCTAGTGCAGCTAGAGGAGCCGGACTTTCAACCCATGTCGGTGACTGACCCCAGCCCTTGATTGCCCCCTGTCCAGCCCACCCCTTTTGGCACCCTCCTCCCCTGACTGCAGCCTAGCGGGGAGGAGTGGTTGACCTGCTTCCCCTTTCCCCTCCTCTTTCTGGTGTCTTCCCCTCCCTCCCTGCTCATTATGGCGGGGGACAAGGCGGGTGGGCCCCTCCAGAAGACCCCGCCGCCCCTCCCCCACCTGCTTCCCCATTGCCCCCCAAGCCTCTACCTCCGCTGCCACAGCCAAACCATCTTCTACTGCCCCCGCTGGGGTACCAGCAGCGGTGAACACCAGGATGACCTCTGCTGCTGCCACGTCCCTCGTCCCTTCCAACTCTGGGGAAGCCCCCCCAGCCGGCGGGAAGGGCCAGAGTAAAAAGAAGGGTAAGGGTCCCGCTAAAAGGACCAAGCCCTCCATGGCAGAGGCTGCCCCCACTGCCACGGCCCCACCACCGGCCGTGGGGTCCCTCCCCACTCTTCCCTCCACCAGGTCTGCGGGTGCCTCTCCCCCGGCCCCCAGGGTGGACGCCCAGGTGGCAGCAGCCCCCCCCGCCTGCCGCTACGTCATCTCTCCCAGCCACCGCCTCTGCTACCATCTATAGCGGCCAGGGCCCCTTCCCCACCTTGACCAGGAAGCACGGCATCCGTTGCCTCCTGGTGCCCACCTCGCCCCATGTGGAGTCCTACGTGCGGGCGTTGGCGAGGGTGGTGGGGCCCACGGCCATTGTGGCAGTCTCCAAAATGTACGGAAGGTGATCTTCCCTCCATTTACGAGGAGATCGAGGCCCCGGGTCTGACCCCGGTTATCCAAGGGGAGGACGACCCTCTGCCAGCGGGCCTCAATCTAAGCGATCTC
This sequence comes from Chelonia mydas, assembly GCF_015237465.2. Taxonomy (NCBI): domain Eukaryota; kingdom Metazoa; phylum Chordata; order Testudines; family Cheloniidae; genus Chelonia; species Chelonia mydas. Next base: position 163,772,715 of record NC_057850.1, read on the forward strand.
ACCCCGGCCGCCCTTTCCCTATGCTCCCTCCCCTTGACAGTTGCTCCTGCCTCCAAGGAGCCCCTGGACTCTTCCACCAACCCGGCCGCAGATGGCACCCCGCTGACAGCCACCTATACTCTACCCTGGTCCCGAGGCCCACCGGGGATATCAGTTGGTGGCTCCTTCACAGGGCCATGAGCACGGGCATGTACTTGGCATGGTTCCCCCTATCCCAGACACCTGCCCCTTTTGAGGCGTGAGGGAAACCCTATCACACATTTACTTAGAGTGTGCCAGGTTGCAGCCCCTGTTCCGGCTCCTCTTAGACATTTTGTTAAGGTTTTGGTTGCACTTTTCCCCTCGCCTTCTTATTTATGCACTCCCTATCCATGGCCCCACAAAGTCATGGGACCTCCTGGTCAGCCTCCTCCTGGCCCTAGCTAAAATGGCCATCTATAAAACCAGGGTGAGGAGGTTGGCCGATGGAGTCTCCTGTGACTGTGGGGCCTATTTCTGATCCTCCGTCCATTCACGTATCCGGGCAGAGTTCCTCTGGGCGGCGTCCACTGTTTCCGTTGACGCCTTTGAGGAGTAGTGGGCACTGTCCGGGTTCTCTGCTTGGTATCCCCATCTGGTTCCCTTCATTTGACCCTCTGACCACGCTCCTGTCCGTTATTTCATTAGTGTGCCCTGTACTCATTTGGTTTCCAGGTCCTGTGGATCCCCCTCTTAGGCTGGGGGGGGATCCTTTAGCACTTCCCGGATCCCAGTAGGATCACTCTCCTGTAGCCATCTGGCGTGACCAGTCACAGTATACTATGAGGGACGACTAGCTGATTTCATTTGCAGCATTATGTGAATGCTGCAGAGAGAAGCTGTGCTTAAGTTGATAAGTTTGAGCTGGTCAGTTGGAGGGAGAATAATATGCAAGAACAGCAAGCAAAAGTCAAAGCCAGAGATGGCCATTTGGCAACCAATTTCCTTAAGACTGACATTTAAGGAAGAAAGCAAAGTAGGAGGAAGAATCTGTATCGAGAGAGTTGTGGGGGCAGGGGACATTTATTATTCTACAAACATGGCTCAAACAGACCTGTGTCAAGGGGTGGGGAACAGTAGTCTTTCCTGAATGAGTTTTGTCTGCTCTTGTTTGTTGAGGTTCTAACACTGCTTGTGGAACTTTTGATATTGACCTACAGTATGGACCTCTGCATCTCATGGCTGGGAAAAATTTGAAAGGGGACACTGGGTACGCTAAAAATGATGTACATCATTCCCTCTTCTCCCAAACAAGCGTTTGTTAGACTTGTGCTCAAGAAATCATCACTTTGTTCTAACAATCTTGTCAATTATAACCCGGTTTCTAGATTTCATTTTTGAAAGAGATTATTGGGAAGGTCATTGCAAAGCAGCTTTGCTATTAATTGAAGTTCTCAGATTTTGCTGAATCTTCTCGATCTGATAGTTCATCGTGGAATATCCTCCAACAGGTTGCAAGTTGTATTTTAAGCCATCAATTTATTTGCTAAATAGCTTCAGAACAATTGTGATTACTATAAATGTATTAGTTCCAATGTACTTGACACACATTTGTGAGTTTTGTATTACTGATAGATTGTGAAAAACTTATAGATTCTGAAAAAATTTGCAACAAGTATTGAACACTTAAAATTTTAGCTGTGTTGGTTAGCTGTGATAAGTCATGTGGTTTAGTATAGGTTCCCTGATTGGATATGAATAACTCTTATGATCAGGCAGAGGGTTTGAAGAAGTCATTAGTGTATGAATCTCTTATCGTGAGGTAGCAGCATAGGGAGAAGGATCAAATAAACAAGACTGGGGGATATTTAAGATAGTGTTAAGACATTTTCCTCTCGGTATCACTTAGGTTTTGCTCAAAACATCATTCCTAGGAAAAAATAGGGTTTTGTAAGATTTATTGGCTGGGTACAGAATTTAAATTTAATTTTCTCTCATCATATTCATAATGTTGCCAACCCCAGCCATTCAAAAATCATGAGTTGGGTCCCAAAAGATCATGACATTGACTTTAAAACTGTGACAGTTTTAAAATATGATATTTTGTGGGTTCTTTTTATTTGCCTTTTAGGTTTGGAGGATTTGGACTTCATGCTTTGAAGTTCTTCTCTGCAGCCAGAAGGGCAAGAAACTTTTTTTAAAAAATTACAGCTGGATTCTCACTAATCATGACTCCAGGAGCAGGGGCATTTAGAAAAACACCTGCTATCACAAGACTCGTGAACCTTCTGCACTGGTTGTGTCAATTTCCTATGTAAGTACTTGAGCATGCAAGTTTAATATTTGCTAGGTGAGCCTTTATGCAAGTGAAACTTGATCAGTTTCATGTTAATGAAAAACAGAAACAAAAAGGTGTGATTGGAGCAAATACTTGTGGCCTTATACTTTTGTGGCAGAATCTGGCTCCAGACTTTACAGACTTTACGTGAAACTCTGGCACACAAGAAAAAAAAAAGAATGGTACTAAGGCTTTAGTGGCCTTCAGTACAAGCTAGACAAGAACCTCAGCTGTATTCTCAGCTGGGAATCATCTATTCTTCTGTGCTGATACTTTTATCAGACAGGAGGTCATTGTGGTAATTAAAGCTGAGAAATATATAAACATGGGAAAGTATTTAATACATTTAATGCTTTATCTTTTGCAGACATTGTACTGATAGGATACAAATGTCCCTAACAAGACATTGAAAACAATGGGAACATTTTGTATTGTAACCTTGTCAATTGCTTAGCTACTACTTGTTTTGATGAGAAGCTAGTTTCAGAAAGATGTCGGGACAAGTCAGAAATATTTCTATAGTAACACAGGAAAAGTCATCACCGTTATTTCAGAGATGAAAGTATATGCCTCCCCCAAATCATTTCAGCTCATTCTGTTTTGACTTCATAAAAGTAGGATTGTGGTATTTTGGATGGCATGAGATTTACTCTGTTATGTGCTGGGTATATAGTTGTAAATCCAGGCTAACTTCACTGAAGTCAATAGATTTACTCTGGATTTACACTGGTGTAACTAAAAACAGAATTTCATCCTTTGCCTTTGTCATTGCCCCATATTCTATCAATTGATCTATTATAGGTGCTGGAAATGCCATGCTGTTGACTAATATTCCCTTTTGTAGACAGGTACAAATGTGAGGCAGTACTTCTACTAAAATGTATATTAGTCTGCTTGTTGGAAGTTTGTGGGGAGTGTTTTTAGTGTAATAAGTATAGATTGAAAAAGGCTCAACAAGTTTTTTCTTTCTACTGTTCATTATGACCTGTTCTATGTATCTCTTATTTTGTCTTTGACTAAATGTGCCCATTTGATACAAAATGATAAGATGAATATCCTAGTATGAATTAAATATAGCATTAATAAAAATAAATTCTAATCTGAGGAACAATTTGCTGCAGTGCATACATTCATAGGTGCTGGAACTAGGGATGCAGGGGTTCCTGCAGCACCCCCTGACTTGAAGTGGTTGCCATTATATACAGGGTTCACAGTTTGGTTTCATGGCTCTCAGCACCCATACTATAAAAGTTGTTCCAGCACCCCTGCATAAATTGATATTTTACAAAGAAAAAAAGGGAAGCAAGAGCAAAACACATGATCCTTAACTTTTTTTTTTTTTTTTTTTTTTTTTTAGCATTGCCAGAGCAACATCTGAAAAGCATCTTAGCTTCCTTTTTCTAGAAACCACACACCCATCCCATTAGCAAAATGAAGTCTGGGAACATCCAAAAACACATGTCCACATGATAGTCTTTTTGACAAGAGGGAATGAGACAAAAGCAAGTTGAATGAAAACAAAATGTTCTTTGGATTGCTTGACAGAAGTTCGTTTTGTTGATTTCATCGCTATTACATTTGCCAAGCTCAAGGCAACATGCTTGTTATAGCTGCTAAGTTCACAAACTGAATGAAGATTTACTTTGTGATCCCACACGTTGATTAAATACACATACCTGTATGTTATATCTGCCTGAATATCAAAGATATCTTACTTTGTATGTTGTTTATATCTTTATTATCTGACCAACACCCATATTTTTTGGATAATCAGGCAGTTAATTAATCAGGCCAGCACACATGTCACCTCTCTCCACTACTTGTCTGTTATGAATAAAACTAGATAGAAGAAGATGGCTCTATTCTCTGCAGCTGACTTCCTTATGTATATCATCCAGTACACCTTCAGTGTGCTCCAGAGCTGAGGGAATCTGGAGTACAGAATAGTGGACAGTACAAACCTGGGGACCATAACCAAGCATTTCGGTTAATGAGAATTGTACTGTACTGGTTTGCTAGGGCTGGCCAGAAAACAAGAATTAAATTTTGTAAAAAATTTCAAGGTTTTGACATTTGTATTTGTATAAGGGGGAAGGGGGAACCCCAAGTCCTTTCAAAATCAAATTTTCCATGAAAAACAGGAAGGGGAGACACCACCACCACCACCACAGAATAGCCAACTGGTTAGGATACTCACCTGGGACATGGGAGACTTTGTCTGATTCAGAGCAGGAACTTGAACCAAGGTCTCCCACATTCCAGTTGAGGGTCTTAACCCCCAGACTGTTAGAGTTAGTCTCACTCTTATTCTGGCCTAGTAAATAATTGTATTGATATGAAATGGAACAGCTCCAACCGGAGAGGCTCTGTATGTGTGTGTGTGTGTGTGTGTGTATGAGAGGGGGCGGAGGGGTGGGGGCAGAGAGAACTCTGTAAGCTTGGTAGCTAGGTCACTAATTCTGAAGTTGAGAAAGTTTCTCAAAGACAGTTTTGTCAAAATCAATATTTTTCCACAAAAAGTTTCTGCTTTGATGTACCGGCATCTTCTGATTAAAAAAAAACAAAACAAATCTTATCAAAAAATTCCAAAACCAACTCTACTGGTTATACCAGTGCATCTTAATTCCTGAAGCACGCTGTGACCCAGGGAGCCGGGGCAGCCCTCACTGAAAATGCCAAGGTCAAGGCAGGCTGCAAAATGGACAGCAGATTCTCCCAAAGACTAGTGGTTTAACACTGAAGTTAAACTCTTCAACCAGTCACAAACTGTGCTTCTGATCCCCATGCTGGTTATCAAGAAGCTAAAAAAGAAACCACACAGCCCCCTTTACTGCATTCGATTTCTCTGACTCCCAATCAGCACATAGGTTCAGTAGTTATTTAAAAAACTCTGCTCACTGTGCAAAAGGTTCTTGTGACCCCAAATAGCCAGCCACATTACCAGGTCTATATTAGTTTGGATCTTACCCAAAATACCACATTGCTTGCCAATTTTTAGTGTCTAAAACTAAAGGAATATTATAAAGTAAAAAGAAAGAATAATAAGAGAGTTGTTAAATTGTAAAGCAATCAGATACATACAGAGACTTCAAAGTCCATCTATCAGGTTCTTAGCAGTATTGATGAGTTTGCTGGCTTTAAAGTCCCTCTGGAACACATCCACAGCTAGGATAGAACATTCAGTCCTTTATTCAGAGCTTTATTTGTAGATAAGTTACTCCAAAGGTAAGAAGCAGGAATGAAAATAAAACAGAAACGATGCAGCTATGTTTTATATTCCTTTTGCTATGTGACTTGTACTTCCTGTGTCCCAAACATAAGCTTCCCAGCACATGTCATGGAAAAACCTTAGAGTTCCCTATCCACTGGCCTGCCCCTACATGCCTTGCTGACTCCTTTCAATGGGTTCTTTGTACAGCTAATGACCCTTGATGGGCCACTGAACAAACTAGGCAGTCCTGATGCCAATCTGTCTGGGAGTGTCACCCAGAAACACAGCACAAGCTTTGAAATTCAGATATACCATACATATCTATAACTCACAATACAAAGGTGATACAAACATATAAACAAGATCATCATACTTGGCAAATTATAACATTTTCACTGACACTTTACACAGCATATCTGTTCAGATTCATTGCAATTTTATAATATTGGTGTCAGTAATATCAAAAAGTGTTCCACATATTCCATACAGCATCACACACATCAGAGCACTCTACCGAATATATGCAAGCCTAGTGGCTTGAAGCTACAGTGAGCAGGGAGCTTGCTGTTACCATCTATTGGTGAACAGGGGAAAAGTGGACAGAAGCTCCATAGGGAAGGAGCTGTTTACTGCCTATTGGTGGACAGGAGAAAATATGTCTACAGAGAAAGTTCATTTGCATACACTTTCTACCCAGAACTCCTGCAGTGACACTTTTGGGACTTAATAGGACTATACACCAATTCTGAATGGGTTGGGTAGTGGGACTGAACTGAGAGAGATGTTCCTACCTTGTGGTAACAAGTACATCCCTGATGGCAAGAACTCTGCTGAAGTGTCCTGTATGGTATTGATCCCCTTCCGCTGAAGATTTTCAAATCGACACTGCACAAGTAGCTTTGCAGCAAGAAGTAGCAGAGCAGTAATGCTGAGTGAACTCTGGTGAGACCCTCCACTTCTACCCAGCGTCACTAAAGCTGAAATCACTGTAGCTGGGTGAGTTGGTGGAGTCTCAGGACAGGCTCAAGTAGCACTTTGAAAGGACTGGATACAAGCCTGCCTTAGTACACCTGAGCACTTTGGACTATGCTACCCACTGACACCAAACTGAGAATGGGGTTTAGCAGATGGGGAAGGGGGAAGTGACGTGGTCAAGGCACATTGGCTTAGCAGACACTGGCAAGTGGGGAACTGCTGCCTAAGTTGAGGGTGAGTGTTTTATTTATTATTCATTTATATATTTTGTTGTTGTATTTTACCAAGTTAATGCTGTGTCAAAGTCTTTCCTTGTTTCAGATGCAGACTCTTTCCTTGTTTCATATGCCTGCAAGTGGGGAAGTATTTCCTGTTAAGGGCACCCAAGGAAGGTGTTTAGTTTTTCTCAGATTTCTGACCCAGTGGCTTTTGTTAGTTTTAACAGGAACACCTAGATATTTGAACCCAGATCGTGTTGCTGCCAAAAACACTTAACAGAAGAGTTACATATATGTAATAAAACTTCCCTGAAAAAGTCATTAATCATGTCCTCTTTACACCAATCCTAAATTTCTTTTTGATTTTCATGCTTCTTTGACCTGACCAATCATCCATTTCATTTTGTGGCTTTCTTTTTCTTGGGTTTCCATGACATTATAATTTCTTGATGCTTTTCAACCTTGGTGTCTGCTCCTTCAGTGGATTTTCGTCCGCTCTCTGGTGCTCGTCCGCAGGGGTTTGTTGTTAGTTGCATGTGGATATGGATGGGCAAAAAAATGGAACCAATGATTCAAATGCCTTTCAGTTTCTGGGGTGTTGTTTTTTCAGTTCCTGGACCTGCATTTGCCACTAGGATTTTGATTCCAGGTTGAATCTAAAACTGGAAGTGGCCTATTTTACAATTGGGATGGCAGAAATCTCACAAGAACAGGTACATTTCTGAGGTTTTCACTATTCAAGATGTCAAAGATTTTGTGATCTCTCAATTTCTACATTTTGGGGATACAGTTTTGCAAGATTTTGGCACTCTTAGACCTACAGCCTAACTTCAACAACTTCTCAAATCATGACTGTACCTCTTTAAGAAATAATTTCCATTGAAGAACCAACACAATCAACCAGCCCCCACCTAACAACAACTAAAAACCCTACCAAAATATGACACTGCTATAACAACATTGGGGTTAATTAAAGAACAAACTAGTGAATGAGAAAGGAATAAAACTTGAATAAAATAAACTGGAGAGCATCTCTGGTGAACTGCTGCACACAGCCCTGTGGTGTTCCTAACCCCCATCTCCAGGGCACATCTCCAAATTCCCACACTCACAATCCCTTATGAGGGAGCATCTCCGAATCACAGTCTTTCATAAACATAACTCTATATCTTCCCTCTTAAAGAAAAAACAAAGTAACTCTTGTATACATATATGTAAACTATCTAATAATACATACATTAAATTCTCAACCCATCTAGTACATATCCATAAACCCAATGTGTCAACTACCTAGAGAGGAGAGGTTACCAGCCCATTACTCTCGAGTGAGTCTTTACCAAAAACTTTCCTTAAATACCCCTTCTCCAGGCAAATTAGTAAATCTCTGAGTCTTTCAAGGCATTTAATCTCCCGCTCTGATCTTCTCAGTATCAGTATCAGTTGTTCTCCTAAAAAGAACAGGAGTACTTGTAGCACCTTAGAGACTAGCAAATTTATTAGAGCATAAGCTTCCGTGAGCTACAGCTCACTTCATCGGATGCTGTAGCTCACGAAAGCTTATGCTCTAATAAATTTGTTAGTCTCTAAGGTGCCACAAGTCCTCCTGTTCTTTTTACGGATACAGACTAACACGGCTGCTACTCTGAAACCAGTTGTTCTCTTGTTCCTTGACAGTTTCTCATTTGTGTATTGATGATAAAGGGTCAGTAAGATGGGAAATGCCAGAATCCACCTCAGATGTCAGTGTGTTGGAACTTCCTGGGATTACCCGTAGATCCCTTTGATTATGTGACGATGTGTCCTCCTGGTATGTCTGGACTACATAAGACCTTGCATGCAGCTGTTCTTTAATAGTACCTCTTTGGCCCCAAGTATTAGAGGTGTGATTCCTCAGGCACACGCTATCCTCTCGGTTAAAAGACGGGAGATCACAGGCCTTTTTGTCAAAATAATATTTTCTTTCATCTTCCATATGATTTGATTGTTATGAGATTTCATCAGTTTATCAGTAATTGTCAAATTAGATTTGATCCTTCTTCCCATTAACAACTGATCTGGAGAAAAGTCTTTCTCCAGAGGTGTACTTCAGTAAACCAATAAAGCTTTACAGAAATCCCTCTGCTGCCCCCGCCCCACCCGCCGCCCAGAAAAGTCTTTTTCATAAGGGTCTCTACTATCTGTATAGAACTTTCCACAAATTCATTTGATTGGAGATAATTTGGATTTGATGCTTTGTGATGAAAATCCCATCTCTGGCAAACTGCCTAAAATCTGCGTTGGAAAATTGGAGCCCATTATCACTAAAGACTTCATCTGGAATTCCATGTCTGGAGAAGATACCTTTTGTGCCGGCTATCACCGATTTACTATTAATACTGCGCAGCGTGCAAATGTCTGGATACAGCGAATAATAATCTGTGACTATTGAATAATCCTTTGATTGCCAGGTGCCTAAATCAGTGCCTACTTTCACATATTGCCTTTGTGGAAAAGGATGAGGTCTCAGTGGCTCTGCCTATTGGCATGGCTTGTATTTCAAGCATGAAAAGAAGTTTCCTGCCACATTAGCGATGTCATGATTGATCCATGGCCAATACAGCACTTCTCGTGCTTGTTGTTTGTCCTTCTTAATTCCTAAATGACCCTCATGGATCTTTTGTAGCATTTCTTTTCAGCGGCTCATTGGAATTACAATCTTACTGTCCTTGAAAATTACCCCATCTATTACAGTAAGTTCATGTCTAGTTCCAATAATGTCTTATATTCAGACAGCAACAGCTTATTTCTTTAGGGCACCCTTTAATTATTACTTCTTTAAGGATTCCCAAGGATTCATCTTTCTCCATTTCCTCTTTTATTTGTTTCAGTTTCCTGTTAGTTATGGGAATTGACTTTACAATCAGATCTACATAGCCTTGCATCTCTATCTCTAAAATCTTCTCTGGTTTTGTGGGAGCCACTGCTCTGGAAAGTGCATCTGCAGTGAACATGAATTTACCACACTTCTAGGTCACAATCAAATCATACATTTGCAGCTTTATCATCATTCTTTGAATCCTTAAGATACAGTCATTTAGAGGTTTGTTAAATACTGCTACCAGGGGCGTGTGATCTGTTTCAGCTTCCACTGCCTGTCCAAAAATATATTGATTTAATCTCACACAAGCAAACAATATTCCTAAAGCTCCTTTTTGATTTGTCTGTGTTTGATTTCTGCCTCAGTCAGTGATTTGGCTGCATATGCCACTGATTGCCAACAATCCTTATGCTTCTGTAAAATCACTGCACCTAACCCATCTGCTGAGATTTTAATAGTGCATAAAACTGCAACACTGGTTCTTGTATCAGTTGTTGTTTTCTCCTGTTCTGCACCTCAAAACCATTCATTTGTATTCTCTAGGAGTTTTCTCAAAGTTGCTGCTTTGGTAGATAGATTGGGTATGAATTTTCCAAGATAATTAACCATTCCCAGGATCTGTTGGACATCTTTCTTTGACTGGGGACCTGGCGTCATTTCAATGGCTGAAATCTTCCTCTTATCAGGTTTTACACCTTCGTTGGAAATAATGTCCCCAGCAAAAGCCAGTTCTATAACCCTTAAAACACATTTCTCCCTGTTTAGTTTGAGGATTGTAGCTCTAGTGGCATCAAGGGCTACCCAAAGTCTACGATCATGCTCCTCTTTTGTTGAGCAGCAGATGATGATGATGTCATCCATTGAGTTATCAACACCATTAATATGTTCACAGATCATATGTATGGTTTAGTAGTACACTTCTGGTGCTGAAGATATGCCAAAGGATAAGAATAAGAATCTGTATCTTCCAAATGGGTTATTAAATGTACATCATTTTGAGCTTTTTTTCACTTAACTTTTACTGCCAAAAACCCGGGGATACATCCAATTTACTGAAAAATTGAACATTTTCAAATTAAGACATAATCTCTTCTCCGGTTGATAGTTTGAAATGTTCTCTTGTTGAGAGAGGCCTTGTTGAGACCTCTGGGACCTAAACATATGTGTAGCTAGCTGTTACTTTTCTCCACAATGACTAGGGATCTCAACCATTCTGTTGGCTCCCCATTTTCTTGTATGACTTGCATTGCTTCCATCCTTGCAAGCTCAGCCTTGAGTTTTTCCCAGAGTGCAAATGGCACCTTTTTACTTGGATGGATAACTGGAGGCACCTGCTTGTTTATCTAAATTGTACGTTCACCCTGAAAGCAACCCAACCCTTGAAACAAGTCATGATATTCTCGAAAGAATGCCTCATAGCCAGGTTCAGTATGATCTTATAGTGAGAGCACCCCTTTTACCCATTTGAGTTTCTCACATGCAGCCAGGCCTAAAATTGGTGTCAACTTTTTTGGCACTACAGTGAATGGGAGTCTGTACATGGTGTTTTTACGGTTGATGCTAGCAAATCACCTCCTGAGCTCCTGTGTCCTATTTCAGTGGAATAATTGCTCCATTCACTGTCATAGGCAGTATCCAGTCCCTCTCATCAGGCTTTCTTAGATCCCAGTAGGTCTTTGAAAAACTCTTCAACCAGATTGTCTTTAACTAAATGAACTTGACTTTTCTGCATTTGGGATCGGCAGCATTTTGCAAAATGATTATTTTCCCCACATTTATGATACTTTCCGAAATGCAACATTCTGTTTGGGGCCATGCTGTGATACACACTTTTCACATGACTGTTCATAACCCAGTCTTCCCCCTAGCAGTAGTTCTCATAGCAAATGGTTCCAGTCTTTGATTTGACCTATTTTGGCTATATTCTTTTGTACTTCTAGTGAATTCAGTTCTTTGGCTTGTGCTTTCACAATTTCTGCTGTGCTGCATTTTTGGAGAGCTTTTTCTAAAGTTAAGTCTCCTTCATGGAGCAGTTTCTCTGTTAACACATTGTCTTTAATGCCACTAATGATTCTATCTCTGACCAGAGACTCTGTCAGGTCACCAAAGACACAGATTTTATTGCGTTTCCCTAATTCTGTGACACATTGCTCTATGGTGACATACATTTTTGCATGCATGTAAAAAAATTGTCTCTCAAAGGTTGCATTCCTTTTTGGCATGCAATGTTCCTCAAATTTAGTCAGTGTTTTACTTAACTTCATGCTTTCACTTCTTCAATCTTAATGTTATTATAAATATCCAATTCTTCCTCCCCAACAACATGCAAAAAATTGATGATTTCACTTCATCATTTTTCTCCTCTGCCTCTATGGCTGCTAAATATAATTCAAATATATGATTTTTTTTCCAGTTCTATGCAACATTGCCTGACAATTGCAGACTGGATGGAAGTTGTAACACATCCATTTTTGGCTTTTTTACCCTCCTTAAGCTAGTCAAGCTACTATTGTGCTCACCAAATACATGCAAAAGCCTCTATGCCTGGTGCTCCATGTGCTTCTCTGGTGCCTCCCATTTGTCTCTGCTTTCAGTTGCAAACACATGAGTTTACTTCAAAATGATGGCAGTTTCCTTCTGATTCAACACTTCTGACACCATGTAACCATTTTGGGTTCATTAAATAACAAACTAGTGAATGAGAAGGAATAAAACTTTAATAAAACAAACTGGAGAGTGTCTCTGGTGAACTGCTGCACACAGCCATGTAGTGTTCCCAGTACCCACCTACAGGGCACATCTCCAAATTCCCACACTCACAGCACAGTCCCTTATGAGGGAGCATGTTCAAATCACAATCTTTCATAAACATATCTCCACAATTATCCTGCACACACAGTTCTTTCCCTTGAGCAGAGAATGAAACACATGTGACAGATGTTAGTCATGTTACTTAATGCATTACTGAAAGATGTTCATATAATGTTATGAGAGAAGTGGAAGAACATATGTATAATAAAATAGAACCTGACCACAATCTAATCTGGAATGGGATTCAGATACCTCACATGTGGATAAGACGTTCAGCTTTAAACAAAAAAAAAGTGCGTAATTTTTTTCAGTTTTAACCCTGGCATATATACATTTTTCCCCTGTAAATCTCACTGCAAAGTTACATTAAGTTGTCTTAGTTTCCAGACTATAAGAAATCTAACTTTGAAATTCACTGTCACTCTTGTAGTGTGAACCTATTCAATATTCCACCTTCTAGGAGTGGTCTCCAGATGTCCTCACTGAGAGACTCAGAACTGTAAAATGTGGTCTATCAAAATATTGCAAAGATAACAAAAAATTGAGGTTTGAATCCAATCCTTCATTTGTAATAACCAAATGTTTGCAAAAACTTCATTAGCAGTTGTCAAATAAATGCATATATCTCTATTTTACTATTCAATAAGTTAATTTTGCTGAGTACTTAAAGTGTAAGCAAACAGTATTTGACAAATGATTAAGCTGGTCAAGTACTGGAGAAAAAATATTTGAATGTGTATAATTGCAAATTTTAGTGTTAATGAAGAAAAGGAGATTTTAAGAAATAGATAAAGTCTGAGAACCTATTTCCCCTCCCTCTCCCCAGAAATGGGAGGTTGATCACACTGATATGCACCAATTAACTTCTCATTATTTCTAGCAATAAATATTAATGAAGATAGCAAATAATAGCCTTTAATCAAGTGTGAACCAAATGTTTAATTTCAATTATTTTGAAACAGGAAAATAGGTAGATATTTGTATGTAATCTTTATAAGAAAAGTAAACAAATGTAGGACCCAAAATCAAAAGAAGTCAGGGCAGGAATGAGGTGTAAGAAAGAATAATCTGTCATTTTGTAAATTTAAATGAGCATATGAAATTACAAATAGAAACAGTTTTTCCATCTTTTGTGCTACCATAAGTCTCTAATCTGTGAAGCATTTAATCACATGTTGAATTCCAATTGAAAACAATGGGACCCACACATGTGTTTCAAGTTAAGCATGTGCTTAAGTACTTTGCTGAATCGGGTTGGACTGCTGAATTAGAGCCATATTGCACATTCCAGCAAATGCTTGCTACCAAGCATTGCGATGGTTGTTCACAGTAGTAGATACTCTATTTGATCAATGGGACAATTCATGTCACACATTGTTGTGCCTGGCAGTAGTAGGTGTTTGCAAAATCAGCCCCAGAGTTTTGTTTTGTTTTTTAAACAATAAGTTTCCTTTAAAGATGGAAAAAAAAGTGTGTGAGAGAACTATAGAAAGTTAAACAAATTGATTTCTGTATAACTATAGTGCTGATTCTTAGCTGTCTATGTATCACTTTATTTATCACATCCCTATAAAATTATTGAAAAATATTTTGTAAAATGTGTTTGATTTTTGTTTTTCAGAAATGCACATTTATTTGGATGGCAGCTATTTAGATTAGCTTGAAAGGCTTAGACCCAGTAAAAAAAAATCTTGCAAAATATTTAAATGAAACAGATTATTTTTATAGAACCATTTGTTATGTTTGAAGTTAAGTTACTAAATTATGCAGCTTCTTCTCATAGTTTAATTGTTGTGATAATGTTTTAGTCTTAGACATAACGGTTACAAAAAGCATATAAACAGAATCCTATCAATTGACATGATATTCAAGTCATTAAATCCTAACCAAGACCAAACATTGCTCTTCCAGCTACTGTAAACTAAACTATTTACATGTGAAGAAAGAACTGCCTAGTTGGTTAAATTCTGCATTTTATATATCTGGCAGACAAGCAGCTCCTTTGTTCCAGATTGCTACCACAATTCCACATTTGCTAAGAATACCAAAAATACCTTAGCTAGGCTAAGGATAATATATAATAAACGAGGAACTGGAAGTATGTACACATATGTAAAAAACTTAGTTTCCCTTATTTACTGGATCATAAAATAGAGCTCTAAATATACTAATAATAAGTAGTCAGAGATGTCGAAAGTAGGGTTGAAGTATATTATTATAAGAATAATAAGTGATGAAATGGGACCATTAGCCTTCATCATGAATATTTGGAAAGCATTATTTATTTTTAAACTTTCCACTTGGGTAAAGTTACAATAAAATGTTCGGTTTCAGAGTAGCAGCCGTGTTAGTCTGTATCCAGAAAAAGAACAGGAGTACTTGTGGCACCTTAGAGACTAACAAATTTATTAGAGCATAAGCTTCCGTGGGCTACAGCCCACTTCATCAGATGCATAGAATGGAACATATACTAAGATATATATACATACAGATAAGTTGGAAGTTACCATACAAACTGTGAGAGGCTAATTAGTTAAGATGAACTATTATCAGCAGGAGAAAAAAAACTTTTGTAGTGACAATCAAGATGGCCCATTTAGACAGTTGACAAGAAGGTGTGAGGATACTTAACTTAAGGAAATAGATTCAATATGTGTAATGAACCAGCCACCTCCCAGTCTCTATTCAAACCCAAGTTAATGGTATCTAGTTTGCATATTAATTCAAGCTCAGCAGTTTCTCGTTGGAGTCTGCAACAGAAGCTTTTCTGTTGCAAAATTGCCTTAAATCAATACTGCCTTAAAAATTGCCTTAAATCTTTTACTGAGTGGCCAGAGAGGTTGAAGTGTTATCCTCTGGTTTTTCAAAGTTATGATTCCTTATGTCAGATTTGTGTCCATTTATTCTTTTGCGTAGAGACTGTCCGGTTTGGCCAATGTACATGGCAGAAGGGCATTGCTGGCACTTGATGGCATATATCACACTGGTAGATGTGCAGGTGAATGAGCCCCTGATGGCATGGCTAATGTGATTAGGTCCTATGATGGTGTCACTTGAATAAATATGTGGACAGAGTTGGCATCGGGCTTTGTTGTATGTATCTATATCTATATATATATCTTAGTATATGATCCATTCTATGCATCTGATGAAGAGGGCTGTAGCCCACAATAGCTTATGCTCTAATAAATTTGTTAGTCTCTAAGGTGCCACAAGTACTCCTGTTCTTTTTAATAAAATGTTCATATACTACATAGTACATTACTTATTAATTATTCACAATAGGGTCAATATTCAAAGAACCTGGCTAAAGATTCTGGTTTGCTGGCTGGGGAGCTCTCCTCCTCTGAGTATGGAAGGAAGCATGACCAAATTTCTAAAAATCCATCCTCCATTTGGCACTTCTCTTCTGTACATTCTTTGTATGAAAGCTTTCTTGGACAGCATTTTTAATGTGTAAATTCTCAGATACTACATTTACCAGGCTTGGAAGCTAACCTTTGTGTCCCTCGCTGATGGAATGTTATATAAGCAGCAAATCTGGAACTACAGCTGTTAAGTGAAAAATCCCTTAAGCCGTGTTGGGTGGAGCAGTTTATCTATTCATAACATCTTCACCAGCCAAATAAGCCCAACCTGTCCTGTCCTAGACCCTGATCCTGTATTGGGATCTTCTAGTCAGGACTTGTATGCCTGCATGGACTCCTGCTTACTTTGGTAGGACTCCATGCATGGACAAGAGTCCTTGTTAGTGGATCCCAATGTAGGATTGGGGCCCAAAGCATTGCCCCTTCCTGCTCCAGTTTTTTCTCTTCAGATCGCTTATCTCATGGATAAAAGCAGCCGAGGCTTGAACAATGCAGATGTACAAACAGTGTTCAGGGAACTCCAGCCTGGTCAGGCAGAAGGTGTCGGAGAGGAACCTGATCACAACTGCTTGACTGGAGGACTACTCACAGCCAACATCCTAAATAGAGACTACATAGATAAAGGATCAGAACTCTGACAGTCTATGTAAACCTCAAAAACAAGTGTCTGTGTCTTATGGGAGGAAAATCTACAATCAGTGAAACCATAAACAACCTAAAACGTTGGGCTAGAACTATACCTATACAACCTAAGAAGCCATGGAGGATCTTGGGCAAGTTTCAAGCCATGCTGGAGTTTAAAGACAATGTTTAGGTAAACAAATATTATACAGTCAAAGGCACAAGAGGGTCTCTCAGTTAGAACATGTCCCATGGCTTAGAACTGTCACAGATGGTTCAGCCTGTCATCATGATACCCAACAGTGCAAAGACTTCTGTTACTTGATGCTATGCTTACAAATGAAATTCTCTTTGCAGGACCTGGAAAGTTGAAAGGATTCCATGAAAAGATAAATATAAATGTCGCTTTACCTCCAGTATTACAGTCACACAGGAGGATTCTGTTCCATGGTTGCAAAGTTAGAAAGTCAGCTGGAATGAGATGAGGTTCTCACAGTTAGTGAAAAGTTTGAAAGTCCTATCCTATTAGTGTCACCAGCCCCCATGATGGATGTTCCCCAAAAAAGTTATCCAGGGAAGAGGTGTCTTTATCCACATAAT
The DNA here is from genome assembly GCF_015237465.2 of Chelonia mydas. Classification (NCBI taxonomy): domain Eukaryota; kingdom Metazoa; phylum Chordata; order Testudines; family Cheloniidae; genus Chelonia; species Chelonia mydas. The sequence continues at coordinate 163,789,672 of NC_057850.1, forward strand.
CTCAGGACATCTGTGACTTTAGTGAGAGTATTGCAGCAATGCTACAGTAAATTGTAACTTGCCCCAAACTCTCAATGTACAATATTTTCTACACACAGATTCATTAGAAAACACAAACACCCTGAATTTTGGGATCTTCAGTGAAGCCGATACTTTTTAAGGAATCCTACATGAAACTCCACATGAAAGACACTTTGAGGAAATCCTGGTGGTCAGGAAACCAGGTGCCAATAATCTGTCAAAACAGAGGTCATATATGAACCCTGCAAGAGACAAAAGCTGCATGCTCAAAACCAAAAAATGTTATCCAAAGAATTCTATCAATTTAGGTTTCCTCAGACAAATGTGTTTCACCAGTTCCAAATAAGGCTTAGGAATGCAGAGTTTCTGAGGCTGCAGAATATATCAGAAGGCATTCATGGTCCGCCAGGGATGACAGGCTCCTGACACCATTTTAGTCATGAATATATTGGTGGTTTTTCCCCACTAAAAAGAAGTATTCCTTTGATCAAATATAATACTGTTTGTTTATCACAGAAACAGTTATGCCAATAACACATTTTGAACAGCTATTCAACATCACAGAAATACAGTTGTAGTCATACAGTTCAAGGCCAGAAAGGACCACCAGATCACCCTTTCTGACCTCCTGTACACCAAATGCCACCAATACTACCCAGAACCCACACACCTAAATCCAACAATGAAAATGAGTCTTGCATCCCACAGGAGACTGAACTATGATGTGCCACAGGCAGGAAGTAGGAGTTAGTGTAAACCAACAGATGACAAATTTAACTTTGAAATAGTTCAGCATGGCTGAGTGTCTAATTCCTTCTTAGATTAAGAAATCAATCTGTCAAAAATACACACTTTGCTTTCATACTGTATATGTTGCTTTTGCTGGGTGACTTCCATTGTTGTATCCTTGAAAGTGCAGTTAAGTAGAGAAGTTTCCTCCATTATTTGTCTTTGGGGAAACCTGTAGACCTTCTCATCAGAAAAAAAAATCTTCCTCACATATTGTTATATGGATTCTGGATCCACTTAATCAGAAAATACATCAAATATCCTACTTCTGACTCAGCTAGGAATTTCTATGTATATAAATAATGGACCTGAATTTAGTTTCTTAATTTTAAATGGTAAAGACTTAAGTGTTTATTCCATGTGTACCACAAAGGTTTCCAAATAATGATCCCTGCCTCATGAGTACTCATCTTATTGTGACTGATGGGATGGTATCTGGAAGGCTACAGGTACTAACTCTCTGGTCCGTCTCCATCCCTGCCCCCCTTTTATTTGTTCATGATTCCATGAGGAGAAGGTTGACCTTGGTGGCTAGATTGGCCTTCCAATGACTCTGGCTAGGGGTTGGCAAAGGGGGCAGCAGCAGGCTCTTACACACAGATGCTCAGGCTCCCTCCATCCTCACAGGAGTTAAAAACGGGAGCCAGTAGCACCAGGAGGCATTTTTGCTTTGTTTTTGTTTAATAACCTTACATGCTCTTCCCCTAAGCTTGGCTGAGAAGAGACCCTTTACCTTTTGTTACTGTAATATAAGTTTTAGCCCAAATTTTATGTAACAAGAAATTTCACCAGCTTGAGGTCATTCAGACTGATCCTCGAGCATAAGCTCAGGGTGAGACTGATTACCATAATTGGGGTTGGGAAGGTTGTGAAGGACATAGTGCATTGGCCAAGTTTCTGGCCTTGAAGAATTCCACAGTGATCATCTGAGAGAGAAAGCTGAAGGGTTGATGATGTAGAATGGGACACCATTATTGTTGCAGATAGGTTGATGGTAGCCCCAGTGAAAAATGGTATAGAGGTAATTTCTTACTTCCAGATATATTCCCTTTCATGGTGCACTTAGGCTATGAATCTGGCAGAGTTATTTTTTTAATGTCCACAATTTGGGAGTCTCTTGAAATAAAAGTTGTTTATCATAGCCACCTTTCCCATAATTTCTGTACAGGAATGCTAAGGATGGTGTGTGCTGGGGGTGAACAGAGGGCATCAGGGAGGGCCTATAATGCATAGGTATGCCTCCCCCTTGCCTGAGGGGAAACAATGCTCAAGCTGTCGCTACCTTGTTATAAAAGAGAGGGGGAAGCTGGCAGGCTGTTGTCTGTGAGGGCTCTGGAACTTGCTTCTTACCCTCTCCCCCGCTTTAGTCTGAAATTACCCAACATTTGGTGACCTTCTGGCAAAGCTGAAAAAGGTACCTGGTTGACAGGGTTGTTGGACAGGGCTGAGGAGATACTTCCCACAATGATGAAGGCATGGAAGGGAGTTTTGTGTAGGTGGCTGGCTCGCTGGCTGAGTCCCTGTTTGAAATTAACAAGACAGTAAAATCCCAGCAGGAAAAAAAATGATGTGGGCAGCTAGAGCCTTATATAAGCATCGTCTCTATTTAAATCTAAATAAATAACATTCCTCCCAGTAGTATTATAATTTGGGAAATGCAGCTTGAGGAACACGTCTCTTTAGTGTCTGGGGCACATGCTAGAGTCATCATTCAATCAAATGTAGAGAGGGGTTAAGAACAAATATAAAGATACATAAAAATTGTTATATCAAATTGGAACATTGATCCCCCATTATAGGATATCCTGTCTCCAACAGTGGATGGGATGTTTCAGAAGAAGGTGCAAGAATAATGGTCAGGTATTCAGTAACTTATACATAGAGGAAGTTTCTTCCTAACCCCCTGCTGACACATGCAATGTGGAGCTATAGGACTTCCAAATTATATTCGGGGGCAAGATGCCAAATCATAATATCATTTAATGATTAATTCTGCTTATTTAAAACAAGTTAACATCATAATTAATGTCTTCTTCTAATCCTTTCATATGATGTTTCAATAGGGATGGATGAACTGGTTCTGATAAACCCTAAATTTAAACCCAAATTTTAAATTAAGCCTCTTTCCTTCTTTCTTTCAACAATTCTTCACTGCTTGGATTTTATAATGCCCAGAAACAGACCTGCCACAAGAAAGACCACTTCCTAAGACAAAAATGTACTTTGCCTCAAGCCAAAAGGCTTTGGAAATCTTGCAAAAGAGCCAGATCTCATGACTTCTCTTCACCTAGTTTCACACCAAAGAAATATGGAAGGTTCAGATAAAAATTCCAATTAGTCTGACTAGCTAAACCATTTTGAGGCTGACCCTTCAGATAACTCTTGAAAATAGCCAATGACATATCTATCTTTTTCTGTTCATCATCAACAATATGGGTAGGATGATAACTGAATGATGGTCAGTACAAGGAGAAAATGCTGAATTTATTACATCTTTAGCTGGGCGAGTGCATGATGGAAATGAATTTTTTAAATGGGCCTCCACTTGCACAAACTGTTGTTTTATGGATAACTTAAGACTCTTGCCAGTTTGTTTAAGTTCTGTGATCAACTTCATGTCTGGTTGGACTCCAGTAAGCAGTGGGAATCCAAACTGAAAAAACACTGTGAAGTTTTATGGAAAAAATAAGTATAAAAGGTGTATGGCGCCACTGAGGCCTTAAAACTGGCATATTCTTGAAAGATTACAAATTATGGATAAAATACCAAGATTCTGAAGAGGTAAAATCACTAACAATAGTTTTAAACACTGAAAAAGTTCATGTATTTGGATAAACTGGAAGCAGTACCTCAGGCCTGGAGAATCTTTCTGTTAAGGTTGTCATAATTTGTCATTTGTAATGGTACTTGTGTTTATTGTTCATTTGTATGTTTTCTTAATCAGTCATATGCAACAAAACCTGATTTTATTTTAAACTCCATAGGCCAGATCCTCAGCTGGCGTAAATCAGCATAGCTCCATCTATTTCAGTGGAGTTGTGCTGATTTAGAACAGTTGATTTCTGTCCTTGGGTATTTGCTTGATAAACAATTGCTATGATGATTTTTTTTGTTTGTTTGTCCCCCAATCCAGTGTAGCACAATTTCAGGTTTTTAAAAATATTTTAAAGATCAAGTGTCTGAAAATGATTTGCTAGAGCGATGGTGCTTTAAATTGCCATTGTTCTCTGAAGCAATCCTGGGGCCAGGACGTTATCAGAAACAACCTGCATCACTTCTAATTAGACCTGAGCAAATAACTCGCAATCAATTTATATGATTAATTTATCCTCTTTTTGAGCCGTAGGCTATCCATGAGCAGACTGTGATATTTGTAAATGTATCTGATGTTCAAATAAATCCAATCAGTTCTTTTACATAAATGTGTTTTTCTGTGGAATGAAGAACAATTATTTACAATGAATCCACTGATTAGCTCCATTTATATAGTGTTCAGCCATATGTGTCTATGAGCCAGTATTTGACTTTTAGTGAGAGCTTATGAAAGATGGTCATCTTAACTGCTTCATTTTTTTCAGGGAAGAGAGGTAAACTCTTTAAATAAGTATATCACAGTATTTTGCTAAAGTCAATGATCCTAAAGACAGAGGACAAAGTCCTGAGTTCATCGTACAGGACCAGTCTGCCACCCTTACTCAGATTGAGTAATACCGGAGTAAAATACCAGTGTAATTAACTGTGGCAAAATCTGGCCCATAATTATCTAGCTGAGAGTATATAATTGCTGTCATTGAGTGCACAATATTTTTTTTCTTCTAGGCAAACGACTAACCATAAAATGACATGTATGAAGTCATATACTAGAAGATTATAGAGGATCCAGGGAGAAGGTGCATCCAATTTATCAAGAAAATCTTTTCTACTTGATCTGCTTCAGGTACAATTGTTTTTATAAGGAGAAAGTAAATCATACACTATTAAATGCTGATGGAATTATTATTTTTAAAACATTTAACTGCTCACTGTCTATTCATGTGTATTTCTATAAATGATGGCATTAGATAAGTTAGAACGCCAGAGCGTCTAAGCCAAATTTATGTACTTTTCTACTGACCCCAAAATGTCCAAAGCCTCATACATTAAATTAAATTCTTCTCTCTCTCTCTCACACACACACACACTTTTACTCTGACATGGATCTTTTTTAACTAAATATTTTTGAACTTTGACAGATTTTTAAAATTCACAGTTTTAATAGATAAATAAAACACTGAACATAGCATTTAGTACAGATGTTGCCATTATAACAATATATCTGAATAGCATTACTCTAGATATTTAGGAATCTCCTACCAGCTAGTAAAACTGGCTTTCTGGCTGCTTTGCACTTCTGGGACAGGAGAAAGCATGTGGAATTGTCCAGAATGTGAGCCTGTGTCTGGACTTGTATATCAATATTCAAACATCTGGGGAAAATATGTTTTAAAATATGGTATATAAAAATCAGTTTCTCTTTTACTTACATGCCAAGATCTAATTTCTGGTTCTGTGGCTCTCCTTCTGAAGCTGATATCATTAACACCTGATGTTTGTAGAGCCTTCATTTTTTTAACGGTGAGTTATGTCATCATTTCTTGTAAGGGAAATGCTGAATTCCTGTCTCAGTAATACTGCCACAGCACAGCTGAGGATCTAGCTCTGAGTGTTTGCTTTAGGAGACACTTATCCCCTGCTGAATTAGAGGCAAATTTTCCTCCGTGGAATATTTTGAATATTCTTATACTGCAATATCATCTGATGAAATAAAAATTATGTTCTCTTTAGAACATGCTAGAGTTAGCAACAATTAAAATTATTCTGGAAGAATGATATAATCTATTTATTTATCTATTTATCATTTGTAAAACATATCTATTTTAAAATGTGCTGTATGGTTTGACACACATTTAGCCACCAAAACCTGGTGATGAGTTATAACTATTGAATTATGGACACATTTTTATGTAATCAATTTAAAATCTTTGCATAATTACCTTGAGTGATTGCATTATCCGAAACCCTTTTTTGTTTGTTTGTTTTTGGGGGGGGGGGGGGGGCGGGTTGTGAATAATGTGATTCTTCCTTCTTTTTCTTAAGGAAAAAAAAACTTTCATAGAAATTTTTTTAAAAAAATCTGTGCGAGGGGAATAGAAATTACATCAATTAATTTAAATGCAACCTATTTACTCATTAACCATCAGCATTTATTGCAGTAGTTGAGGCAAAACAGATTGTGGTTGGGAAACTAGAGATCTGTCACGTCTCTACCAATAATTATCTAGTTACCTTACATCTGAGGTGTTCTTGAATCCAGCCTCAAACTCTTACATGAGCACATGGACACACCCATCTTATTATGGCACTAAAAGTGTTTGGCAAAGTAAGATGTGTATCATAAGACACACAAGATGAATATCTTTCCCTCAAAAATGTACCTGCCCTAGATGCCTAGTTAATTTGTTGAAAGGCTCAACTAAACCTTAATTAGTTACTTAGGGAGTGTACAAATTTCACTGGCAAGTGAAGCATGCAGCGTTGCATGGCATGAAGATGAAGAATGGTAAAACAGGTGATGCTAATACATTTTTCCATTTCCCAATACATTTCCCAAATATAATTGAGGATTTAACAGACAGCCCTCATTGTGAATTGTTTCCTCTCATTCTGATGCTACAACTCACCTGTATTTTGAGCTTTCAAACTGGACTCCAGAATAAGACCTCAGAGTTGGTCCAAGAGAATACTTTCATTAAGCTGGTGTGAATGCAATGGAGTGGGAGGGCCTGGGTCCCCCTAAACCCCTGCCTTAGGACTGAGACACTTCAGCCACAGAAGCACAGGTCAGGAAGACAAGTACTCCAAGCACTAGGCTGACTGGCCCTCCAAGCCCCTGTTACACCACCAGAGAAGGAAAACTAACTCCAAACCAGTATCGATATGCAAGTAGAGTGGTCAAGATTTTCAAAATTTGCTAATAATTTGGGGGGCCCAATTTGATACATCTTCAAGGGGCCTGATTTTCAGAGAGCAAGTGCACAGCTCTTTCAATGGGATTTGAGCACTTAAATATTCTTTGTGCCTTTGGAACCCTCCCCCTGGAATTTTCAGTCCCGTGGGGTATCCCAATGGGTGAACCCAGCTTGTCACAAAGGAGTTTGAGCTTTTCTGATCATGGGACACTTGTTAGCTCCATCACTCTGTGCTGCAGGTGCACAGCAGCACAGGACCCCAATCTCTGGAATCCCTCCTTTCATCATGTCTCTCAGTGTCCATAACCTTCCACTCTGCTGGCTTTCAAAACCCTGTCCACCTTGAAAAATAAACTTCAGGACCCAATTCTCTGCAGCCCCCAGTGACAATCTCCTGATCCAATTTCCTCTAGTAGCTGCTGAATCATTCCCCCCAAGTATGTTACAGACTGCCACATGGTGATTGGCCCATTTAAAGGGAGATAGGCCACGTCGCCATCTGTGACTAATAAGCTGTCTCCCAGCTGAGGTGGGCCTAAGGGTCAGGTGACAGCAAGAGCTCAATTAGAAAGGCCAGCAAGATCTCCATTGATCTGGAAAGCTGCAGGGAGCAAGAAGGTTCCCGCAGAATTTCCTGGACCAAGGGAAAGAGCCCACTTATTACATGACTTCCACGTAGGCAGCAGCACATAGAGAGTGAGAATTACAGCAGTCAAAGGGCTCCTGCAGGAGTCCTGGAGTCAGGGGAAGGACACAGAAGAGGGTTAAGAGAGGTGAGAGAAAAGACTCAGGGAACTGTACTTCATGTTGGTCAGAGGAGCTACTTTATTTTGATTTATATACAAAGTTTATAAGCTACATGTTTATTTATAGAATGTTTAATTTAACATTGTCACTTAAATGTGTTGAATGAACACGTCTATGCATTGCAATTAGCTATGGTCCATAGGTTCTTACACTAAGTGCAACAACCAGGCTGTATCTGTATCACCTTTTAGAGAATTACAGAAGACAAGGTTGTTGAATTTACTTCTCAAATGTAGTCTATTCTTCCAAGCACTGTTTGTGAATCAGTTCTTTGTAACCATTTTAAATTCTCTGAAAACATGCTGGTAATAACTCTAAGCAGAATAAAACAAGATGACTATTTTTGACAAGGAAAAATCACTTGGAAAAAAAGGACCCTAGGATTGACTTGTATTTTGTGATCCACTATAAGCCCTAGATTCTTTCCTGTGCTACTCATTCCTAGACAGTCATTTCCCATTTTGTATTTGTGCACTTGAATTTCCTTCCTAAGAGTAGTACTTTGCACTTATCCTTATTAAATTTCATCCTATCTGACCATTTTTCCAGTTTGTCAAGATCATTTTGAATTCTAACACTGTCCTCCAAAGTGCTTGCAACCCCTCTTAGCTTAAACGCATCGGCTGACTTTATAAGTGTACTCCATATACCATTATACAAATAATTTATGAAGATATTGAATAGAACTGGATCTGCACTTGATATGCCCTTCCAACTTGACTGTGAACTATTGATTACTCTCTGAGCACTGTTTTACAACCAGTTGGTGCACCTTATAATAGGTTTGCCTAGACTATATTTCCCTAGTTTATTTATGAGAAGGTCACATGAGACCAAAAGTCTTACTAAAGTCAAGTTAAATCACATCTACTGTTTCTCCCCATCCATAAGGCTTGTTAGCCTGCCAAAGAAGGAATTAACTTAGTTTGACATTATTTGTTCTTGACAAATCCATGTTGATTGTTACTTATCACCTTATTATTTTCTAGATGTTCGTGATTATTTGCTCCATTATCTTTCCAGGTACTGAAGTTAACTTGACTGGTGTATAGTTGTCCTTATTTCCCTTGTATTAGACAGGTACTATATTTGTCCTTTTCCAGTCCTTTGGGATCTCTCTGGTCATCCACAAATTCTCAAAAATAATTGTTAATGGCTTAAAGATTTTTTCAGCTAGTTCCTTAAGTATTCTAGTATGTATTTTGTCAGGCCCTGCTCACTTGAAGACATCAAATTTGTCTAAGTAATTATCAACTTCTTCTTTCCCTATTTTAGCCTCAGATCCTACCCCATTTATAGAGATGTTCACTGTGTTAGTTGTCAGATCACTGCTAACCTTTTCAGTGAAAACTGAAATAATATGTGTTTCCAAGTCAAAGTTGTCTCAGATAAACTAAGTCATGCTGACCTGGAACTGTTAGAGATTTTGTTTTATATGAGCATAATCTGTTCTTGACAGTTATTGCTAATCTGTTATCCACAAATATGCTCTTCTTCATAAGGAAAGATATTTATTCTTTTGTTCTACATCTTCTGTCTTAAACACACACATGTACAATGCAAGAAAAATCAAACTCTGTTTATCCTCCAAGGTCTCCAGTGGAAATCTTTCAGTATTCAATATACAATTTAGGATAATGTTGCAAAAGTATGCCTGTTTTTATTTTCTTTAATATTTCTTTCTCATTTCCAGTGCTATAGAGCAATAAGGAGAGTTAAGAGACCCTGGCATGAGTAGTTACATTTGTTTGGCTTTTGAAATTGATTTCCTCATTTTAGTATATATGATGTAATAGGGATATTGGTGTATTCTTCTTTTCTTGGGACCTGAGCACTTGTATTGAGAGGAAATTACTCTCTTCCCCTAAAGCAGTGGTCTCCAAACTGGGGTGTGTGCACCCCAGGGGGTGCACGAGATGATCCCAGGGGGTGCACGGCAACAGCGCCGCCGGATGGCACTCCTCCATTTTTTTTCTTCGGCATGTCCACAGCTGATGTTCCCCTCCAGCAGCCTGCCTGCGGTGAGTCTTCCGTTCTTCCTTCGGCGGCGTGCCTGTAGTAGGTCTTCTGGTCTTCTTCCGTCGGTGGCACGTCTACGGCAGGTCACCCTGGGGGTGCACGAGCCAAAAAGTTTGGAGACCACTGATCTAAAGTATAGTATAGTGGTCATTGTTTCATCAGTGAAGAGTGTGTAGTGGCACCAAAAACCAGGGATGTGAAAGGAACAACTTTGGGCCATTGGCTATGGCAGTACCAGGATAATCCTCATCGGTAGACTATAATAAAATAGTTCCTCCCCGAGACTGTGAAAATGGGTTTCCCCTCCCCTTATATAAAATACTTCTGAGTCTCTCTAGAATTGTGCTTCTTTTCAAGGCCAAAAAAATACACTCCCCGCTCCCCCCACCCTCAGCTTTTATTTTTATGCCTAAATACACAGTTTTCAAACTATCTAGATGTACATTGTGTTAGTTTTCTAAGGGCTGCTCTCCACTACGGGGAAGACCCACTAAATCGATGGCAGAGCACTCTCTGGTCGAGCCCGGTATTCCAGCTCTCTGACAACAGTAAGGGAAGTCGACTGGAGAGCGTCTCCCATCGATTCAGTGCTGTAAAGACATGTAGCTGGAGTAGCATAACATAGTATGTAACACAGTAGCGTAACATTATCCCTATAATGAAGTCAAGCCCTGAGAAAACCAAATAACCAAGACACTAATCCTGGCTGTACAGGAGGTGATGCAAAGGAGCAGTATGAAAGTACATATAGCACAAATGCCTAGCAAAGCCCTTGGGCTATGAAGCAGATCCTTAACTACGTATTTGAAAACTGTCATTTGCCAAACTTAATTTAGCTTTTCATCACTTTTGTTGATCTGTTTCTGTGTTAACATTCAAATTACACAAGTTGAGCAAAGTTATATCATCTTTAGTGTTCTCCCCACACACACATTCACCTGCAGGTGATATTATTCTGTTAACAGTTTGAACTTTGCCAAGCACTCCAATTTTGCTTTCCCCAATAAAGAAAGTTGATTACTGGAATATTAATAAAACTGCTTAACGGATAGCAGAATATGCTATCAGTGTTCCTGCTTATTTGATGTCCCAAAGAAGTGGGAAACCCAGTGGGTCAAATCCACTGCTCTCTAGAATGACTTACCTACTCGTAATACCTTGGGTGACCAGATAGCAACTGTGGAAAAAAAGGGACGGGGGTGGGGGTAATAGGCACCTATATAAGAAAAAGTCCCAAAAACCGGGATTGTCCCTTTAAAAATGGGACATCTGGTCACCCTCATAATACCTCTTTCCACTCTCTGGATGGAATTAACCAAGTTTGAGAGTTCTGAGGCTTTTTTATTTCCACATATAGAATTGCTGATTTCTTCAACAGAAATTACATGAACTTATCTCCAAATTATCTTACAAATTCAAAGTTTGGCTTTCAGAATATGTCCTATATTTAGAATCGGTTGGAAATTTTTTGATGAAACGTTGCCTGGTGAAAAATGCCTGTTTGTTTGAAACGGAAATATTTTGTGTGAACGTCTCAGTTTCAACAACATTTTCATCTGGAAGGCTTTGCAGGTCCAGAAGATATATATGAAGACCACTGTAGAATAGTCAATAGCACAGCGATTATAGCTCTCGCTGGGATGTAGGAGAGTCAAGTACCTGCTGTGCCTGATTCAGAGCAGGATTTTTCATCCCTGATTACACTCTCAATCAGGCAAATCCTTGTATCTGGGTCTCCCATATTCCAGGCCAGTGGCCTAACCACCAGGCTAAAGTCTCTCTTTGAGGCATGTCTACACTACAGAGTTCTGCTGGCATAGCTAAATTGGTCAGGAGCGTGACAAGGTATGATGTCTGACACAGATGCATGGGCAAAAGCCCCAAATGTAGACACAGCTGTACTGGCATAACTGCACTTCTTTTAAAGTTATAGCTTGTTTTGGGCCGGGAGTGTGTGTGTGTGTGTGAGAGAGAGAAAAACAGACTTTAGGCCGGTGGTTATGCCATTGGCCTGGAATATGGAAGACTATAGCCGAGTGCTTAGGCATTGGCCTGCAGTGGGGGAGATTTGGGTTAAAGTCACCGTCTGATTCAAAGTAAAGTTTTTTATCCTAGGTCATTGAATCAGAGAGAGATTTGACATTTTCTGAAGGAAACCTTTCAATTTGTTGTTTTGAAGCAACTTTCTGTCTCAAATTTTATCTTGTATTATATTCTCTATTATATACTGTAATACAATACAAATATTCTTAAAAGGTCAAAACTGAAACCAAATGTTTTGACTCTTGTTGAAACAATTTGTTTCAATCAACTGTAGTGGGTCAGTGTGACATCCAGCTAGCCTATTGGTCAGACAATAGCTCCACAGTTCTTTCCAGCCTGATCATTCTAGATGGAACTCCAGCCAAGTCATATGTGGCAGGCCTCAATCCTTCCTGAGGATCTCTTCCACTCCCCTTAGGGTTCTCTCATGGTAGAGACACAGGGGAGTGAGGGAGGAGGATCCAGGCCTTCCCGCTTCACTAGGTCCTAACCAAGGGCCTAAGAGGGGTATTACAATATCTGGACCACTCGCTGGTCCACCCCAACTTATATTCCGCTGGGTAGCTTCCCACCAGGTGTGGCTTCTGCGTTGGGGTGTGTTACAGGCTCAAGGAGTATCTGTCTACTGTGTCAGTAGAACACTGTCCCATTCTTTACAGTCTCTTCTGGGTTTCCACCTCCCAGAGATGTGGGGGGCAGAGTTTGGAACACTGATTCCAGAACAGCCTTAGGAATGCTGCAGCCACTCTTCTGATAGTTCCAGGCATCAAGCTCACTTCTCTGTGCACTTCCCCACCCTTGTCTCTGGGCTACTAGGATCCTTTTAAACTATCTCGCCACCTGGAGCATGCCCTGCAGCTTAGTTTAGTGTGGGGTCTGTAAACTCCATCATATCAATCAACTTTTTTTAAAAAGAATTTTCCTTTTTTCATAATTCTATTCTTTTTTTCATTTTGTTTCCAATCGGAATTAAGTCAAACTTCAGATTATCAAATTTATTTGTGAAACATAAATTCCGTCCTCCACACAGCTCTAGCTGTATGTATTCACCAGTAAATGGATGGCTTCATTCTCCGGGGTGTCAATCTGTCGCAAGCACTAAATTCAATGAGAAATTTAAACAGAAAGGAGTGCAAACTTGGGCAAAAATCTCACACATAGACTTGTGATACTGGCAGTATCTTTGGTTTTCAGGCAAACTGAAAGAACCGCCTTTCTCACAGCATGACAGAACTTTCGTTCTTCAGAGCTGTCTGAAACCAGGAAGAGCAAAACTTCATGGAAACAGTTGGTAAGAAATGTCACTGAACTTGCACATCAAAGGTGATGATGGTAAATTTTGTGATAAAGTACAGGATGGTTCTTGTTTAAGCAGATCCAAGTTCTCATCACACTATTTCCTCCCACCCCTCCTCAAATAATCCAGATGGAAATCAGAGCTGGATGGACCCACCTCATATAATGTACAGATTATTATTTTATTAATACAATAACTTTCACAAGCATTTACATTTTTACCAACCTACAGATAATGAGCCCAATGCTTAGTAGTGCTGCTCTCAAGTTTATGAAAGGCTCATTAACTTGGGACAGGTTTTAAGGTCTCCATCAACCTTAGCTTCACCCTCAATCCCTCATTCCCATCTGCCAGCAGGCCGGGACCCACTGTTCTATATGAAGGGTGAAATCTGCCAAGACTCCCATTAACTTCAGTTGGGACAGGATTTCACCCAAAGACTTCTAGGGAAGTTGCTTTTATTTTGCTTGGTGATGTCTGGCTGCATTCCTTGGTCTTTTGGGACTACAGGCTGCTTGCTTTAGTTGTGGGGGGAGGGGAGGAGCCGCATCTGGAAATTCTGCTGTCCCTTCCCTCAAATCCTTGAGTGAATAGGAAGTTGTATGGGCACACACTGGGAAAGAGCATGGCAAAAATTACTTTCTTCCACTGCTGTCAGTTGGAGATTGAGATGGGAGGCTGCGTGATGCCCCCTGAAGATCCCATGGAGGGTTGCAGCTGTTTCTCCTCTAAGACACTGTGATCGTTGGGAGAAGAGGCTGTTGCTCTGTGCTAAGCAGCCTGTTTGTACAATATGATCTTTCTGTGCACTTCTGAAGATTTAATTATGCTGTGTTCCCCCCCACCACCTTTTTTAAATGTGTATGAACCCTAAAGGTTTTGGAATGGTACCTCCTATAAACCTAAAAACAACAAAATTAAGAATAACTTGTCCCACCGCAAAAAATGTTTAAATGCTTCCTGATTTCATAGATTCAATTCTGAATCTGCTGCAGTGGCAGGGCCAGTACCTCCCTGTAGTTCGCTGGTAAGGCCTTGCCCTAGGGAAAGGCAAGGAAAAGAATAAATATACTTGCTCATCTGTACTAAACCTACATCAAGGTGTGTATTGAAGTGTCTCAACTAGTTGAGAATGTCATAACACAGTCTAGGAATGCCCAGGCTCACAGCCCTGACAGACATGAACTGACAAGCATTGCAGTGGTGTAATCAGTCAGTCTTGGCGAAACCATTCTTATGTGGGTGCTATATTTTCCTGGTCCCTCCAGGCACCCTCAACACGTTGGCTACATGAGTTATTTTCCATATATAATTGGTGCAGGTGAGGCATCATGTTACATGCCTATTGACGTGACGTAGTCACAGCAGCAAGAGAAAGGGAGAAGGATTTTTTTACTCTTTTTGGGAGAACTTTGGAATCTATGACTGATCTTCCCTTCTCCGCTTGGAATCTCACCCTCATATCTTCTCCCTCCCCCCCCCCCCCCCCCCCCCCCCCCCCCCCCCCCCCCCCCCCCCCCCCCCCCCCCCCCCCCCTCAAGCCACATGCACATATTCGCATCTACAGAAATTGCACTTTGGTGAAGTAAGGTGTGAGTGAACAGACTCTAAGAAATCCCATCAGCTTACAAATCACAGTTTGGTTCTGAAATTCTCCTGCTACCGTTGTTACAAGTAGCGCCTAAGATTACTGCAACTGAATGAAAGAATTTAGAGAAAAATATAACTTCATTTTTTTTTCAGTTTATTTGGGTATTGGACAGCACTTTGTATATCAGTCTGTCCCAGTTGGTTTCCATGCTTGTGGGTTTTGCACATAGTAACAAGGGAGAATATTTTAAAAATAGGAAAATATTATTGTAAAACTGTAGAAATTGGTGGGAGGAACTAGGGGCAGATAAAACATCTGCCACAACATTTCAAAGCCATGCAAAAATGAGAAATATTTTTTTTTAAAAAGAAACAGTAACCTTATTTAGCTCCAGTTTAACATGAAATTTTCTTCATCTCTCCCCAGAACATACCCACCTCATCCAAGTCCACCAGACCTAGGATCATCCTCCCCTGCCAATACCTTTCCAATTCACAGGACTGACATATTGCTTCAGCAGGTAAGACAGAGCAGTTTATGGCGAGTGTAGTGGGAGAAAAATGTATTCACTGAATCTTGGGCACTGCAGCTGGGGGCCCAAGTGAATGACTCTGAGAGTCATCCTAGAATTGCTTGAACTAGCTCTGTTGTTTGTCAGTCAGGAAAGTTTCATCCTTTCCCCATATCACAGGGGTAATGTCACTTTGTAAGAGACTGTACCTGGCATGTCCTAGAGAAGATCATAAAATGTATTAGAACTGACCTATAAAATAGTCTTTGTAAAATACTGCAGCAGCCGTATATGTTGATTTGATATGTTTTCCTGACACCTCATGCTTTCCCACAATGCCTTGTGATTAGCTGTGGACAATGGTAAAACAAACCAATGTTTCTACTAGAAAGATTGAGCATGACTACATATTATCATAGCTCTATGCTAAAATTATAGCAAAATTCTTGAAAAACATTACAAAAATTATGATACAGAAAGATATATATCT
The DNA here is from genome assembly GCF_015237465.2 of Chelonia mydas. Classification (NCBI taxonomy): domain Eukaryota; kingdom Metazoa; phylum Chordata; order Testudines; family Cheloniidae; genus Chelonia; species Chelonia mydas. The sequence goes on from NC_057850.1 coordinate 163,805,248, forward strand.
TTTTGGGGACAAAGGCCACATTTAAGAGAAAAACACAATGAGCATGATCACTTACTTGACTTCCACCAGAGTATATTACAAGTAATTCCATCTAAATCAGTAAAGTTGCATCAGTATAAAAGTAGTAACCGAATCAGACCAAAGACATTTCAATTTCCTAAAATTATTTTGGTAAAAATGCAGTGTGCTAACCATGTCAGCAGCAGTGACTAGCACTATGAAGACTGGTAAAATGAAGGGAAAACGAGTGTGTGAAATCTTGTCTACCTAAATCATTAAGTATTTCAATCTTTGAACACATTTCTACTGTTTAGAAGTAGTCATAATAACAGACTAAAGCCTTATAATTAAGGTTACATTTTAGTCACAGGTATTTTTAGTAAAAGTAATGGACAGGCCACAGGCAGTAAAGAAAAATTCACAGCCTGTGACCTGTCCATGACTTGTACTATATACCCCTGACTAAATCTTGGGGGAGGGGGCGACCCGGGGGTCACCGCAGGTGCTCGGGGGGAGCAGCAGTGCTGTGGGGGAGGGATGACAGGCTCCCTACCTAGCAGCAACATGTCCCTCCCTCAGCTCCTAGCTCCGCGCACTGCCCCTGCCCTGAGCTCCGGCTCTGCAGCTCCCATTGGTTGGGAACCACAGCCAATGGGAGCTTCAGGGGTGGTGCCTGCAGGGAGAGGCAGCATGCGGAGCTAGTAGTTGAGGGACAGATATGTTGCCGCTTCTCGGGAGCCCCCCCAGGTAAGCGCCACCCAGAGCCCTCACCCTCTCCATGCCCCAGCCCCAAACTCCTGCAGCTGCTCAGAGGGGAGCGGTGGCCCAAGACTGCCTCAGCAGCAGCCTGTGTGGCTGGCCAAGAGGCTGCTCAAGCTGCTTAGGCGGCTGCCAGGTCACCCACACCAGCTGCTGCAGAAGTCCCAGAAAGTCACGGAATCCATGACTTCTGTGACCTCTGTGACAAACTCGCAGCCTTAGTTCTTTGCTAATTGCAGTGATATTTCTGCTACCCCATTTGGGTGTGGTTAGTATGCGCTTGACGTGGTGTGCTTGAACTGACAAACACAAGAGATTTGCCTAAATGCAGACCATTACATTTTGGCCCCTCAGCTGAGCAGTGGTGGTTTTCAGGGCATTGCAGCAGATCAGTTTTTGTTGTTGGCATGAAATTGATTTCACAGTGCCAAGTCTGATGTAATTTGTTATGCTGTGCACATGTACTTATCTACAGTCTGTGTGCATCAGTCCTGTTACTCTTTGAGTTACATAGACTGAACTGCACAGTCATCTTCAGAAACCCCAGTTCAGTCACCCTGAGTGGCCACCAAGGACAACAGCCTTCATCACTATGCTGGTGGTCTCTGAGATCCCATCACAGGGAGGTCTCGGAGCCCGGGCTCCAGCCCAAGCTTTAGTGTCTACACTGCAATTTCATAACTCCATAGCCAAAGCCCTATGATTCTGAAGCCTGCTGACCCGTGTTCTGAGACTCAGTGCTGCTGGTATTCCATCACACTGTAGACGAGGCACAAGTATTGTTCTAAATAGCATGGCGCCTTCTCTTCCTGATTACTATTATCCTCCCTTCAGGATCCAGAAATGCCTGCAGCAGATTCATCCTAAAGCCATCCTCACACCAGAGGGAAGCCCTGTCATCTTCAGCCCAAAAGCCTGGGTATGCTCGTCACACCCTGGCTGAGTGGAAAGCTCTCATTATTGTCACTGGGTGTTGCTCAAATAAAACAAGGATAGAATATACTCTAAATACAAATTTATATTGTGGGAGAAAGTATAAAAGTATGTAGATCTGTTGCTGCATGTCTTATCCAGGCAAAACTGAGTTAGTACTGCCTGCTGAGTCTCCTATTTTACTACTTAACAATTTTTTTAAAGGAATTCTTTTCTTGCTCTGATCAAAGATAGTTGATTCTAGTTTTCAAATCTGGATGACTAAAGTTAGACACCTAAGTCCTTAGTTAGATAAGTAAAAATGGATACTTAGTTGGCTGCATACAGAGTTAGATACTTATCATCAGACATCTGAATTCTGCTTTGTAATATCATTTTAATTCTCATTAGTCATAACATAAAATGGTCACATGAAAGGAAAATACAAACAAGTACACTATTTACATATTTCTGGGATATCATGAAATAGGAAATTGAAAATCTACTGAGCAAATGATACTTAGTGGTAGAGATTCAGAGCTGGAGGGAAAATTCCCAGTATTCATTCATTCTTTATTCATATAATAACCAGCTTCCTTGAGCATACCTTAAAAATAGATCTGTGACTAGGGTTTTTTATTTCAAAGAGCTAACTTTAAAAAATTAAGGAAATTAGTTAGGAAAGTGGATTGGACTGAAGAATTTGTGGATCTAGAGGTGGAGGAGGCCTGGAATTACTTCAAGTCAAAGCTGCAGAAGCTATCGGAAGCCTGCATCCCAAGAAAGGGGAAAAAATCATAGGCAGGAGTTGTAGACCAAGCTGGATGAGCAAGCATCTCAGAGAGGTGATTAAGAAAAAGCAGAAATCCTACAAGGAGTGGAAGAGGGGAGGGATTAGCAAGGAAAGCTACCTTATTGAGGTCAGAACATGTAGGGATAAAGTGAGAAAGGCCAAAAGCCATATAGAGTTGGACCTTGCAAAGGGAATGAAAACCAATAGTAAAAGGTTCTATAGCCATATAAATAAGAAGAAAACAAAGAAAGAAGAAGTGGGACCACTAAACACTGAGGATGGAATGGAGGTTAAGGATAATCTAGGCATGGCCCAATATCTAAACAAATACTTTCCCTCGGTCTTTAATGAGAAGCTTACGGATAATGGTAGAACGACAAATGGGAATGAGGATATGGAGATAGATATTACCACATCTGAGGTAGAAGCCAAACTTGAACAGCTGAATGGGACTAAATGCGGGGAAAAGGGGGCAGATAATCTTCATCCAAGAATATTAAAGGAACTGGCACATGAAATTGCAAGCCCATAAGCAAAAAATTTTCAGTGAATCTTAAACTCAGGGGTTGTACTGTATGACTGGAGAATTGTTAACATAGTTCCCATTTTTAAGAAAGGAAAAAAAGGTGATCCGGGTAACTACAGGCCTGTTAGTTTCACATCTGTAGTATGCAAGATCTTAGAAAAATTTTTGAAGGAGAAAGTAGTTAAGGACTTTGAGGGTAATGGTAATTGGGACAAAATACAACATGATTTTACAAAACGTAGATTGTGTCAAACCAACCCGATCTCCTTCTTTGAGAAGGTAACAGATTTTTTAGACAAAGGAAACACAGTGGATCTAATTTACCTCGATTTCAGTAAGGCATTTGATACGGTTCCACATGGTGGATTATTAGCTAAATTGGAAAAGATGGGGATCACTATGAAAATTGAAAGGTGGATAAGGAACTGGTTAAAGGGGAGACTACAACAGGTCACACTGAAAGGTGAATTGTGAGGCTGGAAGGAGGTTACTAGTGGAGTTCCTCAGGGATCAGTTTTGGGACCAATCTTATTTAATCTTTTTATTACTGACCTTGGCACAAAAAGCAGGAATGTGCTAATAACGTTTGTGGATAACATAAAGCTGGGAAGTATTGCCAATACAGAGAAGGACTGGGATATCATACAGGAAAATCGGGATGACCTTGTAAACTGGAGTAATAGTAATAGGATGAAATTTAATAGTGAAAAGTGCAAGGTCATGCATTTAGGGATCAATAACAAGATTTTTTGTTATAAACTGGGGACACATCACTTGGAAGTAACAGAGGAGGAGAAGTACCTCGGGATAGTCATTGATCACAGGATGACTATGAGCCGCCAATGTGATATGGCCGTGGAAAAAACTAATGCGGTCTTGGGATGCATCAAGCGAGGTATTTCCTGTAGAGATAAGTAGGTATTAGTACCATTATACAAGGCATTGGTGAGACTTAATCTGGAATAGAGTGTGCAGTTTCGGTCTCCCATGTTTAAGAAAGATGAATTCAAACTGGAACAGGTACAGAGAAGGGCTACTAGGATGATCCAAATTGAATGGAATACCTATCTTATGAAAGGAGACGCAAAGAGCTTGGCTTGTTTAGCCTAACCAAAAGAAGGCTGAGAGGGGATATGATTGCTCTCTATAAATATATCAGAGGGATAAATACCACAGAGGGAGAAGAATTATTTAAGCTCAGTATCAATGTGGACACAAGAACAAATGGATATAAACAGGCCATCGGGAAGTTTAGACTTGAAATTAACGAAGGTTTCTAACCATTGGAGGAGTGAAGTTCTGAAACAGCTTTCTAAGAAGACCAGTGGGGACAAAAGACATATCTGGCTTCAAGACTAAGCTTGATAAGATTATGGAAGGGATGATGTAATGGGATAGCCTAATTTTGGCAATTAATTGATCTTCAACTCTAACTGGTAGATATACCCAATGACCTGTGATGGATGTTAGATGGAGTGGGATCTGAGTTACTATGGAGAATTCTTTCCTGGGTGTCTGGCTGGTCAGTCTTGCCCACATGCTCAGGGTTTAGCTGATCGCCATATTTGGGGTTGGGAAGGAATTTTCCTTCAGGGCAGATTGGAAGAGGCCCTGGAGGTTTTTCGCCTTCCTCTGTAGCATGGGGCACAGGTCACTTGCTGGAGGATTCTCTGCACTTTGAAGTCTTTAAACCATGATTTGAGGACTCCAGTAGCTCAGACATAGCTTAGGGGGTTGTTACAGGAGTGGGTGGGTGAGATTCTGTGGCCTGCATTGTGCAGGAGGTCAGACTAGACAATCATAGTAGTCCCTTCTGACTTAAAGTCTATGATTCTGTGAAAGAGACTCAGCTACTCTTAAATCCTGTACTAACTTAAGCCCCTTGCAAATCCACTCAAGGTAAAATTTGGCCAATAAACATTAATCAGCAGTGCTTTTGTCTGAAATACGCTTTTGTCTGAAAAACACAGATCTTGATCACCTCTCCCCAAAGAGAAGAGCGGTACAACACTTTCACCAGAACTACCGGGATGCATGTGAAAAACAGATGGGTAAATGTTATAAATTACTATGTAAAACAAAGTGACTGGACTCAAATATAACATTGTCAATCAGTTACTGAAACTGGCATAAACTGCTATTAAAAAACTTTCCAAGGTAGGACTGGTTTGTCTCTTACGAGCCAGCTGGGTTTACATGCAGTGTCATGTTGTTCTTGGCCTAGCATGAAATTCTGCTAACAGCAGCAAAATTGGCAAAATCACTTAAATTCCTTCTTGCCTTAGAATACCAGGAAAACATACAAAAGAAAAATAATAAAAAGTTGTTTTTAGTGAGGATAAATATGGGGGCCAGTATTTTCAAAACTAGAGATAAAATCCTGGCTCCATTGAAGTCAATGGCAAAACTCCTGTTGACTGGAATGGGACCAGGATTTCATTCTGAGTATCTACAGCCAGATACTCTTAAATCCATATGTAGGCACTTAAATAAAAGCCCTGATTTTCAGAATGCTGAGACCCCAGCAGCTCCCCATTGACTTCACTTATGAAGATCAGGTCACTCATTTTGATGACTAAATATGGATTCCAAAGCCTAACCTTGTTTAGACAGGTTAGGTGCCTAACCTCCTTTACAAGTCAATGGGCATCAAGTGCCTAACTCAAAGACACTTTTGTAAATCCTACAAGGCATATATCTTAATCTTTAGGTGCATAAATACCTTTGTAAATCTGCCCCTAGTCTTGAAATTCTTGGCCATAATGTTCAACTGCTTAAAGGGAAAGCCTCTTGGAATTATATTCCACAGGGAGAAGAAACACAAACAAAAATCTGATGAAATAATGGGAAGTTAATTGGGGTTTTGTCATGCTTCCAAATCTGGAAAGGTTTGGGAGCATGACAAGAACCTAAATTTTACCCTCTGCTGTACTCCAATGGTCCACTGCAGCACTGTGACCGCCACCTATCCTCCAAAGACATATTCATGATACAATCAAAGCAATCTGCATGCACTGACCTTTATACCCATTTGGAGTCCATTTGGCTTCATTGTGACTCCATATGGATGTATGGTTCCTTGGGACCAAATTCTTCCAAAGTATGCCTGCAATATTCTATATATCTAGATCCTTAGCTGATTGAAATTGGTTTAGCATTATTCAAGTCAAATAGTTAAACCTTCCAAAACTCAATATTTTTAATGTTAGCAGATATAGTGGCAGAGAAGACAAGCTTTTGTTCTTGTGATCTGAAAGGCAGCTTAGACATATAGCTGTGGCTACACTACAGCTTAAGTTGACCTAAATTATGTCACTCAGGGGTGCGAATTAGCCAGCCCCCTGAGTGACATAATTTATGCAGACTCAAGCACCAGTGTGACCAGCGCTATGTCAGCAGGAGAGCTTCTCCGGCCAACATAACTAATGCCACGTGGGGAGGTTGGAATAATTAAACTAATGGGAGAGTTTATAATCCTCTGTAAATTCTCCAGCGTAGCCATTAGTCTTGCGATGGGATCAAAAGTACAATAAATGAATTAAGATCCCCTGTTGTCTGATTATGAATTCCAGCTTTTTATACAAGGATACAGCTGAATCACACTTTTAGTTTGAAATCCAAGGAGGTGCTGCACTATGTGGTTTAACCTCTCTTCCAGGTCTTAGCTAAATGTCTCTAAAAACACAGACTATTACTTTAGGGTAGTGGGGCTAAATTGGTGAGGGATGGGCAAGAGGTTAAATCTGGATTAATAGTTTCTGTGTCAAATTCTAGCAGGAAAGACCAAATTTCCATCACTGGGTTCTATACCGTATGAGCCTCTTTACATTCACTTTGCACAAAGCAATGATTCTATATCTGAACTATCAGTCCCCATCCTGAAAGAAAATCTGCAAAACACTTTTGAAAGACGCCTAAATTCATAACTTTGCTAGACACTAAAAATCATGGACTGAACAGAGAGACTGGCAATCTCACTCCACCCCCAGCTGCCTTTCCCCCACCCTTACTTTCCCCACTATGACTGGAGGGGTGTTAACAGGCCACTTAACATATATTTCAAGGGACCATTCAAGGTGAACTATTTATGCTAAGCAATCTGTTCAAATCTTGTATTTGGCTGTGACACACTGCATATGTGTCCCAGACCTGAAGGAGAGCTCTGTGTAGCTCAAAATCTTATTTCTCTCACCAACAGAAATTTGTCCAATAAATGATGATATCTCGCTTACCTTGTCTTTCTATTTTCATTAAAGCAGCTCTGCTCTTTTTCTCTGTAGTTTTCAATGCATTTTACCTAGAAAATGTTCCAAAAAGAAGTTTGTGGTGTTGCTATTCCTTAAAGAATTGATCTAGTGGGTGCAAGTGCTCATCACAAGGGAGTAATTAGGCCAAAAATGGTGTAATCAGCCAAAGAGTAAACAAAAGAAAGAGAGACTAACCAAAATGGTGGCAGAGACCACTGTCAGTATGGGATAGATGTCTGCAGTGCCTACTACAATCGGGCCTTCATTGGTGTTTACAGTCCCTACTGCAATACAAATAATAAACTATAATAGTATCCACTGAATAGTTTGGAGTTGATAAAACATCTTTGTCTTATTTAATAAAAGAAGGTAAGAATATGATCAATAATAAATATTCAATACCTCTTAAAAATGCAGTGCTGATATAGGTATCCAAATGGTTTAGTGAATGATACTGGAAGATAAGAAGTAACGTACACATGAAATTGGCTGACTTTGGAGGAATGTCATAACCCCTTCAAAAAGCTGTGTTCCTGCTGACTGTTTAATTCCCAGCTCAACAAAATTGCTGATCCATGTTTTTTGTCAGTGTGATGACAATTGGATATGACTAAGAACTTGGATTATTCTAGATCCTTCAGGTGACTGACCAGAATGTTTGCCATAAATGCACATATTTGAAAAGTTGATGAACATTTGATATTCTTAGCATAGTCAACATTATATGAATCCATAACTAGTGTGTTTTTCTGTTATTAGTGATATCCTAAAATGAAATAACAGGATTAGAATTTGGGAGAGAGGATACTTACGAATAGCAACCATACACTGTCCAACACACAAAATCCAAATCCCTTAAAATGTAATTAGACGAGGCATGTGAGACAGCTCTGAAGCTACTGAGCATCAAATTGGTTTTGGCCCTGTGTAGGAGGGCAAGTGCGGGAAAGTCTTTTTGCAGCCAAGTGCAGGGGTCAGACACGGTTCAACTCCTTGCATTCAGAAAACACAAGGACTATTTCAGGATCATTCCTACAGCAGTGCTAGCACCCTCAAAATGGCTTTCGGAAGGACATAATGATTGCTCTCCCTTGCACTTGCTAGGAAAGCAGAGCCTGCATGAGGGAAGCACATGCTGCAGTCGAGTGTATAGCAGGATCTACTCTTTCACTTTCTTCCCACAGCTTATGGCCAACATTTGTCAAAGGTGAGTGCCTAATGTTAGACACCAAAATCCATATTAGACATCTCAATACAAATAGTCTGATTTTCAAAGGATGTGAGTCCCCACAGTTTCCATTCATTTCCATGGGCATCACAAGGGCTTGTTGTTATCTCTAACATTGAGGTGCCTAATACACCACCCTTCTTCTTGTTTACAGGCTATTTATCTTTTTATCTTGCATTTTGGACAGAAATCCTTCCATTTAGCAGCCTTCAATAGAGTGTGTAACAATGGAAGTTCTTTAACCATCAAAAGAAAAAAAATAACCTAGAGATTGGAGGGGTAGAGGGAACAAGACTTTACTTCTCATTTTTCAAGGTAGAGATTTAGCTATATTATTGCCATTTACAGCTGTATGATTCTTCCACTACATGCTTTGAAACGTAAGTGTTAGTGCACCTAAGGGATGCTGAGCTGCTATAGAATGGCTTGGCAACAACATTTTGAATTGTCTTGATTTTTTAACTTAAGTGTTTTCAGCCATTAGATAGGAAAGTGTCAAGCATCTTGGGAAGGTAGATGGCTGACAGTGGAAATGGATCTTTAGGAATTTGGTAATGCTGCCTATTGCATTGTACTCTTGTATAAAAAAAGTGAAATAAAATCATGAATAGACGTATGTTGAATGGGATTCAGAAGTACTTATAATGCAATTCATCTTTATTACACCTATTTACTGGTAAAGTGATAATTTTAAGAGTGTCAAAAAATGTCCTTTTAATCAAAGCGTGTATGCAGAGCTGTAAACTTATAAGAAAGGCAGTAAACAAGAAAAAAGTAGTGGACCTGTGTCTGCTTATTCTATAAAAAGAAAAGGAGTACTTGTGGCACCTTAGAGACTAACCAATTTATTTGAGCATAAGCTTTCGTGAGCTACAGCTCACTTCATAGGATGCATACTGTGGAAAGTATAGAAGATCTTATTATATACACACAAAAAGCATGAAAAAATACCTCCTCCCACCCCACTCTCCTGCTGGTAATAGCTTATCTAAAGTGATCACTCTCCTTACAATGTGTATGATAATCAAGTTGGGCCATTTCCAGCACAAATCCAGGTTTTCTCCCCCCCCTCTCCCCCCCCCCCCCCAAACTCACTCTCCTGCTGGTAATAGCTTATCTAAAGTGACCACTTACATTGTAAGGAGAGTGGTCACTTTAGATAAGCTATTACCAGCAGGAGAGTGAGTTTGTGTGTGTGGGGCGGGGGGGTGAGAAAACCTGGATTTGTGCTGGAAATGGCCCAACTTGATTATCATACACATTGTAAGGAGAATGATCACTTTAGATAAGCTATTACCGGCAGGAGAGTGGGGTGGGAGGAGGTATTTTTTCATGCTTTTTGTGTGTATATAATAAGATCTTCTATACTTTCCACAGTATGCATCCGATGAAGTGAGCTGTAGCTCACGAAAGCTCATGCTCAAATAAATTGGTTAGTCTCTAAGGTGCCACAAGTACTCCTTTTCTTTTTGCGAATACAGACTAACACGGCTGTTACTCTGAAACCTGCTTATTCTATGAAGACCAGACTGAAAGGAGATGGAAATAGTACAAGGTTTTTAGTGCCAAATGGTTTGACTGGCAGCATGGTTAGTGTATGCCTGGGGCATGCTGATCTCTTTTGGAAACTGATGTACACAGATTCCATGAGAGCAGAGTTTATTGATTTTTTTTGGATGGCTTCAGCCATCTAGCCTAGAATATAGTGTTTTGTTAGTTTCTAAACACAGGAAAACATCTTTTCAGTGGAAACTTATGGAATCAAAAGTGTTTGTGTATTAAATCCAGCTGTACATTTAATTGAGCACTGAATGGGCTTTCTTGCCAGTGGTGATAATGACCCATTTTACTTCTACCTAGTGCATTTGACAGAAAATGGAAAATTTCTCACTGATAACTTCCTTTCTGCTAGCTGCATATCCCACAGTACTTAACATCTGGGCTGCTCTCGTCTCTCTACAGCTCACAGAGGTGGATCAGAATTTTGGGGCCTGGCCACACACCCTCAGCTCCTGCTTGCTTCCAGATGAGTTATTCCCAAGATGTAAAACATCATTAACAATTATTCCAGGGATAATTAAATAACATTAGACCAGGGAAGACAGCCACATGGCAATGATTCCAGTTAATACCTGACCTTTAAACTTATGAGCTATTCAGGGTGAGTAGATTTATGGGCAGTGCTGCTTGAAGAAAGGATGTTATTGGTAAGAAATGTTCTGTTCTGCAGCCCAGCATCCCCCACCATTCCTGATGTCTGGGAAGTAGTGAAGAGGTAGAGAAGGTTATAAAAAGGTCAGAAAGGGGAAAAATAGTATCCCTCCCCATCTATAATATTTGCTGAAAAGGAAAAATCATTTCTGGGACCCCGCCTACAGTACCTTCCTGCCAAAGGATGCCTCTGCAGAAGACAGGAAGTACATCTTGTAGTGCCTGATAAAGGTGGGAGCCTTACAAATTTCCACTGTGGCTGCATTAGCCCTTTCTGCCCATGAGGTCATCAGGGATCATGTGCAGTGTGCCCTGATCACTTCTGGGACCAGAATCTCTAATACAGTGTATAATGCATCTTCTAATCCACCTAGCAACAGAGAACTAAGAAGTTCTGAGTCCTTGGCATTTTGGATGGAAGGGTACAAATAGGGTTTCTGATGCTTTCAAGGTCAATACACTTTAAGAAGAAAGACGTGTTCTGATGACTTTGGAGGACAGATCCAATGACACTAACACATCCCTGGCAGTAGCCAGGCTGTTAGATGCAGCTGATTAGGACCGGAAGACGCAGAGGACCTTGTTAAAGGATGTGCTGTCTCTTTAGGAACTGTGGCGTTGGTCCCAGTTTCAGCTCTATCAGCTGATTTTCAACACCAAGACACTTGGCCCCTCTGGCATTGCTGCGTAGAGGCAATTTATGCTTGAAAGATTCCCCATGGAATCACTGTCTAAGCACTTCAGGAAACTGAAACAGCAGCACTGATAAGACTTTGAAGCACCCATGCCTCGAGACAGAGACACTGGGCTTCCTTTCACACACTACTGGTTAGGATGAGACTATAAATATATTGTTGCTGAGGGTGATGGAAATGAGGCTGGGGGAGGCACTACTCAATGGCATGTAGATGGTGTGCTGAATTGACTTAGCTACTTATTTCCTTGCTCTATACCATTTGTGTCAGTGGGATATCCACTCCGGCAATCTCAGCTCAAAGTTAATGCATTTTTTTTGTGTGTGAGAATATATGTGCTGGTGTGCACGTGCGCACACACACACGCAAACCTGCTGCACCAGCTTTTTACATGTGTCTTTAACAAAGCGTATTTTTATCCATAGTTTTGGGAATTTTCTCTAATATTTTCATTAATCCAAGGCATGCCTCAGTTTCCCTGTGTATGTGTGTGTTGAATTGCTACCCATGGGGGTTCCACTGCTGCTGGAACAGCACAGGGACAGGAGATGAGTGTGTGTCACCCAGCTGTCCGGGTGGAATGACTGGGTTTTTAAGGAACTGGTTGAAACTGACCCAGACCTCCAGAGGATCCAGCAAGACAAAGAGACCCCCCGCCCCAGTGATTGAACTATCAACATCTACAAGCAGGAAACCCTGGAAAGTGGGATGTGAACTGAACTGTAAGCAGGCCTGCCTTTTAAGGACTCTAGTTATCTCACCTGGGAACTGACTAAGGAAGGAAGTCAAAGAGAGACGTGGAGCCTGAAAATGGGGGAGGGATAGCTCAGTGGTTTGAGCCTGAAAATGGGGGAGGGATAGCTCAGTGGTTTGAGCATTGGCCTGCTAAACCCAGCATTGTGAGTTCAATCCTTGAGGGGGCCATTTAGGGATCTGGGGTAGAAATTGGGGATTGGTCCTGCTTTGAGCAGGGGGTTCGACTAGATAACCTCCTGAGGTCTCTTCCGACCCTGATATTCTATGATTCATGTAACTTTGCATTGAGAAAAGCAAATATTCACCAAAAAGGTTTTTCTCTTTCATAAAGTATTAATGACAAATCCAACTCCCCCTCCCCCGATACTATCCTTACTGGAAAATTTATAACTGTCAATTTGGCAAAAGCTCCATAATAATTAGTTATTAATACAGGGCTTAAGAGCAGAAGAGTCACAGAGCAGCTTTAAAGTACATCATTCTGCTTTATTATAACTAGAGCTCTACCAAATTCACCCTCCATTTTGGTCAATTTCACTGCCAGAGTTTTTATAATTAGTCAGTTTCACATTTTCAGATGTTTACCTCTGAAATTTCATGGTGGTGTAACTATGGGGGTCCTGACACAAAAGGAGGCTGTGGGGGGTTGCAAAGCTTTGGTAGGGAGGCCACGGGATTGCCACGAAGCTTCCTGCAGCTGGGGGAGGTTCCCGGAGGTGAGTCTGATCTCTCCACTCACCCCAAGAGCTGCTGTGCAGGAGAAGAGGAAGTCCTGTTCCTCCCCAGCCCAGCGGACTAACAGCTGGAGCCTGGTGCTCAGTAGGAGCCCCAAACTGGGGCACCCACAGCCCTGCCGCTCTCTTTCCCCTCCCATAGCTCGATTTCCTGGGGGAGGTCTGATTTCACGCTCTGTGACGTGTTTTTTCACGGCCGTAAATTTGGTAGGGCCCTAATTATAACCTCAGTTTTGTGGGCACAAAAGTCAAAGAATCCTTTCTCCACTCTTTCTCATTCTCATTTTAATTAACAGGGAAGTGCAGGGAAATTAATATGGTCACAGGAAAAATTGATTACTGATGCAGCTAGGAATTTAATGTGCCTCCTTAGGAGGCATCGGCTAAGATTCTGATCTCCCTTACACTGATGTAAATCCAGATGCACTGATGTCACTCAGATTGAAGTAAATGGCATTACACTGTGTAACTTAGAACAGAGTCTGGCCTATTACCCTGTATACAGTGCTGTGCTTTACATTGTAACAAAGTGTTTGACTAGAACACATCTTTCCAAGCGGCATATACTGATTGAGATACTCAAAGCCACCTTGGGGGATTTGAACACCCAATTCCCAGTAATTTAAAAGAACATTGGGTAACCACATCCCTTTGGTGACTGAAAATCTCAGTCTCTGAGTTTGAAACTCACCTTTCTTTTTCACTGGCCACATTCAAATTTATGATCTCTAAGTAATTTTTAAATCGTTTTAAAAGTATTTGTGGAAACACCTTTACATTTATTTCATCAGCATCTGGGAACACACAGTCAAACTATTGGTGATAACTTGATAATATCTAGTAATGTATGATCATATTGCATTCCCTCAAAGGTATTAGCAGGCTTGGTCAGGAGGGTGCACCAAGAGATTTTATTATTAGCCATGCTGACAACTAGGGCTGGCCTGGAAACAAGACTTCTGTTTCACAACAATATTCCAAGGTTTCAGCATTTGGTTTAATTCCAAATTGGGATGTCACAAAGGCCTTTCTCGCTCCATCATTTTCAGGAACAATTTAGAATCAGTCAAGCAGGGACTTGAAGCTGGGTCTTCCACATTACATTGCCCTAACCTCTGGGTTATTGGCTATTCTGATCTCTCTCTGTCCCTGTCTGTCTCTCTTGCTCTCTCATTTTAACCAGAAACATGAGAAACCTCGGACATGAGAAACCTTTTCCCATGAAAATTTTGTCAAAATCAATACGTTTCTGAGACAAGTTTAATTTTCAATCAGTATTCCCTCCCTTCCCCCCCCACCCCAAATGCTTTATTGAAAAATTCCTGACTTAGCTCCAATGCCAACCTCTTTGATATGGCATTGCAAGTGATAACGTTGTTGTTAGTGCTCTGGAAGATCCCCATTTTGCTATGCAAGCTTTCCATAACTAGTGCGGATAAACATGAATGGCAAAGTCTGCCCCATCTCAATGAGTAGACTAACTGGATGGAAACTTCACTAGGAGGGGACCCCAACTGTCAAACCTCAGAACTGGTTGGTAAATTGAGATCTTAGGTATCAGAAAACATATGGAGTTGGAGTGCACAAGCTAAGTTGTGATCCAGCCGATTTTTATCCACACCCATATTGCATAGTACTGCCAAGTGTCCGATCCTTAGCATCAGGATCCAAGTTTCAAAAACAGTTCTTTTTTAGTTGCTTGTAAAAATGACAAATATCAAAGTTGGAGCTGTGATATCTTGAGCCATATGACTATTTTGCCTTGGTTTTCTTTGTGTGTACGTACTATGCCTTTGAACTTCTATAAGCTCCACTGTTTGCAGAGACACGGAGCAATTTTTTTCTCAGGGAAAGTTTCTTCTGCTTGTAACAAAGGAAGCAGGCTGCGCTTGCTCTTCATTTGACTTCCCGGTAATCCATTCTGATTTTCTTGTAGCCCTTAATCTAAAAGGAAAGAAATTCAGATTGAAAATAAGGCCAAGATTTTTCCAAAGCAACTAATGGTTTTGGGTGCCTTAAAGGGCACAGATCTTCAGAGGGCAGGTGCTCAGCACTTCCTAAAAATCAGGCCTTAAATTGGAGGCACCCCAGATCACTAGTCACTTTGGAAAACTCTTGGGCCTTCTGGTTGTTCTTTCTGTATGGAAAACATAACACTCCGGTCTGGAAGCCTTTAGGCACCCAAGGCTCCCTTTGTAGTCAGTGGGAGGTTTCTGCAAGTGCAATAGTTGAGGATTTTTCCCAGGCATATAAAGTTACATACAGTAGGAAAATAGTTTGTCCTTAAAATAAAGGAGAAAACTAAAGAGAAATCCGATTGTGTCCATTAACGTTATTTAACTATCATTTGTCTTTGTAGACTAGAGAGGTAAATAATTATTTAAATGTTTGAAATTTTCTTCTCAAATGTAAGGGCTAATTAAATATTAGTAGTTGTGTCTTACAATATTTGTGTGTACAAAATATACTGGGAGAAAAAGGTCCCAAACCATGGTAAATTGAAAAAAAGGGGGCCCAGGGGTAGTAGCTTTCAAATTTATAAATGCCTCTTTGTTAGCCCCTGATTCCTCTACCTGGTTGTCCTGGTAATTCTTGTTTCTGCACTTTCTTAGAAAGTTAATATGGGTGCTGAAAAGAAGCAAAACACAACTAATAAAAAAAATTGACTCTACAGCAACCCATGGCAGGTGACATGCAAAGCAGCTTGTAACAGCAATTAAACGTGAAAGTCATATAACCACCTCACAGTTATAACAAGGGAGAAGAAATTGAGAAGTAAAAAGAAAACATGCCAAGAATTGTGGGCAGGGAAGTTTTTTACCAACTTGTAAATTCTTTCATCCAGAGCTGTTCAACTTGTAGAATTTATAATTTCACCAGTGGATCCTGTGCTTTCCTTTAACAATTGGATGTCTTGTGATGAACTATTTGTTTGGCCCTATGGATTTGAAGATACTGTTATTTTATAGGGCTAGCAAGCATCCTCTGTGCCTCAGAGAACACACAGGAGATTGGTCTGGCTGAAAACCTCAGTCTAAATAATTGAGGATAAAACATACACTAGGAATGAAGAGGGAGGAGGAGGATGTGGATTACAGAAAGAGGATTACTTGGTTATTCCTTTGAGGCATGCATCTATGTCAGCACTTGTAGAAAAAACTTTCCAAATGTCCTGAGTGATTTAGAAGAACTAAGCTCTAATTTCAAAAGTGATTTAGGCACTTAGAAGAGGGTCTCATTGCAAATCAAAGCAATGAAGGCTCTTTTGTCCCCAGGTCTCTTCAGAAAATGGGACTTAGGCTCCTAAGTCATAGAAGCACTTTTAAAATGTTGCCCCTTGTCTATAATGGGAAAAAGTACATTATTAGAAAAACGTGTTAACTAACATGGTGATAACATGATTTTGCCCTTAGTACAACCAAGGACAGCCATGTTTGCAAATGAATTAATTTGTCGTGGTCTGCCTAGGGTTATCCATGACCAGCTAATATGTTTTTAAATACATCCATCCCTGACCACGCTAAGAACAAAATCATGTTTAACATTCTGTTAGTTAGCACAATGCTTTTCCCCAGTATAGACAAGGCCTTAAGAGTTGAAAATTTGGTTGTTTGCCAAGGGTAAATCCTTTTCTTTTCTTTTTTTTCCACCAGTTTACTGCTCGCCAATTTGCACAGATGTCTTTAAAACAAAACAGCGTACTGTTATTAAGACAACTTAAATGAAATTGCATTCTTGCAGTTCCAGTGGCAGGACCAATACGTTGCGGCTCACTATGCCTCTGTTACTGCAGTAAAGCAGCCTCAGTGGTGGACCTTAATACATTTAAGAATGTGTATCACCAAAGGTTAAGTCTAGATAGTTGAGATATAGGTAGAATAAGGTGTGTGCATTTCAGTTCCTTGGCACTTTTGTGTCAGTTTTCCAAGCTTAGGACCTGATTCTGAGTGGCATAGACCCCAATCAATTTCTCTTAGCTGCCACCCAATATCAATGGATATCCAAAGCTCAAGTCAGTGGGTGTTTTTCCATTGACTTCAGTTGGCTTTGGATTCGTCCCAAAATGCTTTCACTTCTTCACTGTGACTGGAGGACAATGTGGTTCACTGATGAATGGGAAGGGAGAAATTTTGAAGGGTTGATGACAGAAGCACACATCTGAATCCAATCAAGAGCAGCATAAGCAATTAATACAATCCTATGCCATAATAGTGAAGGAGGCAAAGCGATTGTCATCTCATCTATCATATGATAGCTTCTAGAAAGTTTAATGCAAGTGACCGCTCATGAATGGGAGTCAGGGGTTCACAATTTGCTTCTCTGTAGGTAGTCCCAGTGATTATTGCTTCTGTACTAATCATGCAGTACTGCTTTTATCTGGTTTCAGGCTCAGATATGGAGGAGCTTTTAGCTATTCAGCCTCAAAACTGTAAGTAGCTTTTAGCCTACTTTATTGAAAAAAATTGGTAGCATTTCAGGCAATCTCTCCAGCACTACAGAAGAAGAGTAAGAGTGAAAAGGGATAATTATATGTATTTCCTGTTTGAATTTAGGCCAGTGGTGCAAGTACAGGTTCTAAAAGGACTGAAGCAAATCTGAGCTACCATATAAGAACTGCACAAAACACCCTGTTGGCCAGAGCAAAGTTCCTGGGGCTGCTATTGACAAAGCTATGACAAAGCCTCTTTTATAGAGCATCATCTATCATCAGTAAAAACCCCATGTTTTTGGCCCTGGCACATGGAACTATTGCTTGATGATGATCTGTTGAATCATGATTTTATCTGTTATTTCACTTTCCTGAATAAGGTTATCAAGAAGCTAACTCCAGAAGCACTTTACTTCCCACACTTGTCTTAGATCCCTTCCAATCTGGTTCCACTTCACTGCGGCCTGCAGACAGCACTTGTGCACTGATGGATAAAAAGCTGCAGAGAGAGGTCCAATGACATACTAATATTGTTAGATTCATGTGTGGCCTTTAACTCTATTGATCATAAAGCCATTAGGACCTATCATGGTTAAACAGAGAAATAGTTGCATGGATGAAAAACAGCTGGCTCAAGAAGTACACAGTTAAAGATTTCAGAGTGGTAGCTGTGTTTAGTCTGTATCAGCAAAAAAATAAAGAGCGTGGCACCTCTGTGGCACCTTAGAGACTAACAAATTTATTTGGGCATAAGATTTCGTGGGCTAAAACCCACTTCATCAGATGCATGGAGTGTAAAATACAGGAGGCAGAATATATATACACAGTACATGAAAAGATGGGAGTTGCCTTACCAAGGTGGGAGGGTCAGTTCTAACGAGACGATTCAATTAAAGTAGAAGTTAGCTATTATCAACAGCAGGAAAAATCACTTTTGTAGTGATAATCGGGCGGGGGCCCATTTCAAACAGTTGACAAGAAGGTGTGAGTAACAGTAGGGGAAAATTAGCGTGGGGAAATTAGTTTTTGTAGTGACCCATCCACTCCCAGTCTTTATTCAGGCCTAATTTGATGGTGTCCAGTTTGCAACTTAATTCCAGTTCTGCAGTAAACAAATTCAGTTTTCCAACTACAGCTGCATTTTAGTACTCAAAAAACTATGATATGTATATGCTGTTCATTTCAGAGGGAGAATCTTGCAAGCTTTGGAAGTGATCATTGCTTATTCATTCCTGAAATAGCTGCCTAGTTAGCACACGCCCAAGAGTCATGCCAACATGCCAAGAATTAAAAATGTGATTGAGAATGTAGATATATGAACTACTTCAGATGAAGTAAGAATCAGCCTAAGCTTTCTATTATTACTCAAACTGAAGTTTTTTTGGAGGGTCTAAAGCATCTAACTTTTTAGTTTTTGACCTACCTTTGCATTTTGTTTTCATCTAGAGCTAGTAGTAAACTACAGCAAGTGAAAGCAAGACTGCACTTGCTTTTTTTCCAGCTCAACCAGTATCAAAAAATACTAGATATCTCACAAGAGCTTTGTTTTTAATATTATTTCAAGGCTAAATTTTTTTGACCAAAAAGGATTGGGCAAGTTTTGGATGCTCAGCTAAACTATATGTACAGCTTCTTCGTAAGGTTTGCTCACCACAAATGTTGTGAAGAAATAATGACCATGGTCAATGAAGGTGCGTCAAAGTTATGTTCCTTTAGCAGTTTTGGTTCTTTAACAAGTATTCATTTTAAAAGGTTTCATTGTATGTTAGTAATTTGCAGAGCGATTGCATAGCTGGGAATGGTTGCATTCAAAATGCAAATCAGATCTGGGAAAGGGTTTCAGGGACTTCCTGTACATACAGTAACTATGAAGGAGAAGGAATTCTTTATGCAGGATTACTGAAAAGATGTTTTAGACATTCAAGGAATTGCATGTGGTTACGTGGCACTTTCACAGGAAAAGGGCCAAATGAGAGAAAAGGTCAGACACCACACACATTTAGCTTTGTGGGCTACTTGTTCTTTACAAAATTTGTAATAAATTAAAGCTTTGTTCGTGCAGTTGATTGAAACTGCCTGAATAATTATCTTCTAGATTGCAACATGTGGTTACATTCAAAGAAAAAATATGCATTTATAAACAGGTCTACTCTTTTTTAGCAGGTATTCAATTATATGGGCTCAATAGTCCCAGGTTAAAATAATCTGAATTTTTGGTAGCACTTTTTGCAATGTCAAAAAATGAAATTAATTTTCAATCCCTACCCAGGTCTAGGTTTTTGAGGGGTCACAAGTGGTAAAATATAATATGTGACCTCAGTATTGTACGTTTGGATTGATAAATCCCAACATATTTTACAAAGACAGGAAACCATCATTGTCCTATTCCATTTTGCAAATGAAGAAACTGAGACACGGAGGTCTAATGTCTGATTCTGTTCTCACATTGGTTTAAATTAGATTAGAATGGGCTCCCAATAATTAGCTGAAGGTCACATGCCAATATGGTGACAGAGCTAGAAATAAACCCAGATTTCCTGACTTCTAGTCATGTGTCCTGTTTGCTTAACCACACTGTCTAATTTACGACCACGTATAATATTATGGATGAATAGCAACTTTTTATACAAAGTATCAAGCAATTATAGAATGGTGGTTAACACTAATTGAAATATCTAGCCTTGTGATAGTGTTATGAATGAATTTTTTCATATTACATTAGGTCAAGATCCTAGTTATTGTAATCCAAAGACTTTTTATCCATTGGTTTTCTCATCAGGCAGACTATATTTAGTAGACTAATATACCCATCAGTTTTGTACTTTGTGAAGTTGACGTTGTCCCTGGCAATCCCGATTAAGATGTTGAAATCTTAGAGTATATGCTCTAGGATTTTTCAATAGCTTTTACATCTGTAATGTAAAATTGAGCATCATGATTTACAAAAAAATTAACAAACAGTTTTCTTTGTAATTTCTGAATAGTAATTTTAAAAAAATCATGTCTCAACCAAGAATTTCAGAGGGATAAAAGTAACTGGTGATTGTTGCCTCCATTTTTTGGGTGACCAACCTGAGACTTGTTAAATGGGTCTTATCTTTAGAAAGTGCTAATGAGGCCCTTTCTGAAAATCAGATCCACTCTAGAGTGTTCGAAGTTGAGCACCAAAAGATTGAGGCACACAGAATCATTAGTCACTGGTGAAAATCTTTGCCAAAGAGTTGAAGCGTAGGATTGTGTTTTGTTTTTTGTGGCATGAAATCAAAACATACAAACAGAAAGGGTCATAGGTAATCTTTAAATGTCAGAAATGTGGGAAATAGAGTTCAAAAGAACATGTTTTCCTTGGGAGACTAACTACCCATAAAACTGAGTTAAGACTGAATGTCAAACATAGGGTTCTTATCAAAGAGAGTTCCATGGGAAGAAATAATATGTGTACTAATGAGAGAAAAGAAAAATAGTAATAAATGCATCAAGGGGAATTTTTTTATGATGCTGTGTTTAGTTGCGATGGATTTCTGGCATGCACAGTGTTTAGAACAATGAGTGTAATGGTGGCAGTGGGTCGACAGATGGGATGTCAAGGACACACAATATTTGCAGCATGTTGATATTTGAGAGGAAAAGTCTGAAGATAACAGAGAGGAATGTAGCATAAACAAATATTACACTCCTTTTTGTGAGCCTTGAGCCTCATTCTCAGAGTGACCGCTGGTGGTTGTTCGTTTTGTTTTTATTTGAATACATAGGTCCCTATGTTCCAAAATAATCTTCTTTTGGAAAAGGAAAGTCAGCAGTATTTGCAGCATTCTTAGATCTGTGTCATGGCTTAGCACAAAAGAGTGAACAGAAGCTTTTGGAAACTCTGATCTGACATAACTTGATGCCGCATTTCGTAAGAGTACGCCTGGTCCTTTTCATTTCCTATTGTAGTCGCATTTATTTTTGCTTACAGCTAGAGTTAATTGAATTTGCACAAGAATCAAATAGGCTCCTTAGCTCCAACTCCCTTTCCAATTTTCACAACACAGGGCTCTTATGAATATCCTACTGCTTATGCAATAACACCTTCCTGGTTGTAAAAATAGAAAACTATTCTGAGTTTTTTGATGCTGAAGCAAATAGGCGATATACCTGCCTTTATGGAAACTTACAGAGCCATGACAAATATTGCTGTATCATAATGTGAACCTACTTCTTGCAAGTCTTCAGTGCAAGGAGCCGGAGCAGCTATGCATTGCAATGCACCCTTTCCCTGAACCTCTGCAGGATTCCACAAAATCTGCAGATCCCTCACTACAGACCAAACAGGGAAAATGTGTGTAGGATGGGTTGGACCCCCCTTCTAGGATGACACCTGATGTACTGGGGTTTAACTGAGCCTCTCCTGGCCAACCACCCTGGGTTCCCTATCCCTGCTTTGCTGAATTAGGCTCTCCGGCCTCTTGCAGCACACACACACAGGTAGGGCCACACCCTGCTGCAGACACAGACTGAAGTCAGCTCTGTGTAAGCGGACTCCCCCAGCACTCACGTGCACACCCCTTTGGGGAGATAAATGCAAAATAATACTGTCTTGCACTGCATAGAAAAATTTACACAGAGCAGGCTCATAGAAATCCACCCTCTTCCTCAATGTGAAGAGAGATATGCATGACTTCTTGCCCCCCCCCATTAGAAATTACATAAACTGGGTTTAATAATAAAGAAAATAAGTTTATTAACTACAATAGGTAGATTTTAAGTGGTTAAAGGGATAGCAAACAGAACAAAGCAGATTACCTTTGTAAATAAACAAAAGCTGCAAACTGACCTTAACACACTAGATAGGTAGTATACAAATCAGCAAATTCTCACCCTGATTGATAAACAGGCTGGCAGATTCTTAAGGCACAAGTTGCCTTGGCTTTCCCAGGTTTTCATACACAGGCTAAAGATCTTAGCCTGGGACCATCACTTCTCACAGTTCAGTCTTTGTTTCTCAGGTGTTTTCAGGTGTGTTGTTGTGGGGAGAGTGAGGACCCCTCATGTTGTCATTGTCCCTCTTTTATATCTTCCCCCACTTGCTGGAAAGCTCTTTTGCTGTGACCTGGGTCAAACAGTTCCCATTGTATAGCGCTATCTGACCTGGGACAAAGAGTTCCCATTGTGTAGAACTATCTCTGAGAGGTTTCAATTGCACACAGTTTCTGGGATAATCCTTATGCTTGTGTGCATTTCCTCAATAAGCCACTAACATTGTTTGGCCTCTTCCAGTGTAGCACATTTGAAATACAGAGACATGGTCAATATTCCCAACTTCAGATACAAAAATGATCCATGCATATAAATTGGATAAACACATTCTGTAAATCATAACCTTTCCAGTGATACCTTACATGAGTCATCTTGCATAAAGTACATCTCAGTTATGTCATATCCATATCATAACCATATTTCCATAAAGAATATGGAGCATAATGTCACAGTGTGTTTCAAAGTCTCCACTTTGCTCTGCTAATCCCAGTTAGCAGTACCTACACAGAGAACTATCCAACATTTGCTCAGCCCTCCCCAGGCTGAAAGTTCGACAATTAAAAATTGTGTTAACAATTAAAAATCTCCAGAAATACTGTGGGTTACAGATACACAAACTCTCATTGAGCACAACATATCAAGCACTAGGAAAAAACATAGATAAGTTAGTACAGTATAGAAATATCAAATCCAATTCTCTTCATAAATGTGTCATCCAAATATAGTGGTAATTAAATAAATCATTTGCAGTGTGTGTTGAGGAGTGGGGTTCCTTGTCGCCAAGGTCAGGAGTTTTATTTATTATAAGGCACAGAGACATTGTGTACCTTGGAACCTTTTAATGAGATACGCAGTCCATTTATTTACTACCTAAAATGCTCAGCAAGAATGATTCACTTATTAACCTCCCCTTTCTTACTCTCTTTCCATGAAAACCAGGCCACATAGTAAAGTGCCTAAATATGGACTTAGAAACCACTCAGATTCATGGTGACACATTTACACCCCATCATCTGTTTTCCTTTAGCGTCCTTCTCATTCTCTCTTTACTCTTTTTTGAGGAAGCAGGGGTGCCGTCTTAGGTCTTCAAGTTCATACTCTTCCTATTGTTTTAGTCAACCCAAATCTGCATTTTCCACCAAAACCAAAAAATGTTAGTTTTAAAAAACTCACCCAGCTCTAGAGACAACTAGGAGCTGGTTTTTCAGTGTTTTTTAGCATTATGTAACACTTCATCCAGTCAAAGCACAGCTCCCATTGACTTCAGTTGCAGCTGTGAACAATGAGGAGAAACGAAAATATTGAAGAGTTGCTCATTCAGTGGGCACTATCCATCCTGTATATTGAATGAGGCAGGATTCCTCTTGTGTGGGCAGGAAATTATTATGTAACTAAAAACTTTATCATAATACAGATGCACCCGGATGCTGAATTAAGGTTGGATGGGCAACCTTATTTCTAGCATTTCCTAACCTTGGCGTGCTTGACTTTGCAAACTTAAGAGTGTTCTTTTAACATAGGTTTTGTGTGTGCGCGCATAAAATATATATTCGGTGAACAACAGCAGACTAACAGAAGTTTCTGAGATCATTTGTAAAAGGGAGGTTAGGCATGTTCCTTCAAGGGGTAAAATTTAAAGAGATATCTCAGTGACTTAGGAGCCTGTCAAATTTCAGAAGTGATTGAGACACTTAATTAAAAATCTTATTAAAAGTCAATGGGTCTTAGATTCTTAAGTCACTTGCCCATTTCTGAACGTTTTGCTGGAAATACCTTTTTATGCCTTGTCAAGAAATGGACCCTCTTTTTGAACTTTCTGGGGCAAATTTTCAAAAGTGCCCCAAAGATTTAGAGGACAAGTCCCACTGAAAATCTTGCCCTCTGTTGGTGAAGTCAAATACTATAGATATACAACTTCTCTTACTTTTGGACTCTTAGTGAGAACCTTGACCTTACCTCATGTGCACAAAAGGTAGGGATGTGTTTGGGAGTGGGCAGTATTTTGAATGTGATTGTACCACAATCATCCCCTTCTGAATTAAAGCCATTAATTTCCACAGCCTTCTTGGGGGAAAAGATTGTGTTTCCTGCCAATTTGGTGACATGATTTTTTATAGGTTCAAACTGAGAGCACAAGCAGTTTGGGGATGAGATCCACTAACTGCATTGAGCTTCTTCATCTTTGTGCACCAGCAGAGATAAGCAGTTCCCTGCAGCTCCACCAAACCATCCTCATTCTCATATTGTAGCTTTTCTACTTAATTAACACCCTTATTGCTTCAGAACTAGAGAAGAGTAAATGGTGGGAAAGCTCATTTATGAGATTATATTGAATTCTGAATGGTTTTTCTCAATTTGGCCATATTCACAGCCCCTTTTTGTCTCCTTTTCCACGAAAATCAGTCTGCATACTTAAGGGCACAAATATGGACTTAGGAACCTAACTTTAGGCCCCCATTTTTGGAAATGTAGGAAACAGCTACTAATGGGCCAGAGTGTGGATGAAAAAGTACTCACATGAGAACTCCCATTGTAGTCAATGGGATTATTCAGGCAAGTGACTGCTCACCAAAGGGAGTATGGGGTTCACAATCTGGCCCTATACAAGTAGTCCCAGTCATTACTGCTGCTGTGTATTACTGAGCCGCCTCCTGAAATAAGCTTCATGCATGCGAGCCTTGCTGTTACAATTGATTAGAACTTTAATTGTTAGCCTGACAAATGAGTCCAAGCTTCCTTTTTTTAATCCTGTTGCAAATGTTGGCATTTACTTTGCTGTTATTGTTGCCGAGGGTATGGGCATGCTGTTAGTTCAAAGCAGAAATATTCAGACACCAGTGATTCAGGAGCCAAATTAGTGATCAACATTACCCAAATGAGCCACAGTCATGTAAATTCATTATTTCATTTACTATAGTACTATATAGTCATATTTAAACTGTATGATGGGAAATATTTAGTTTTTATATGTATATAATTCTCACAGCAAAATGACTGACCAAGTATCATTATTTTATCAAATACGATTGGTTAATAACATAGTAATGGCATTCTGATTAGGTAGGAACTTAGACTGGTTAATAATTAAATCACAGTGTTTTAATATCAAGTGCTACAAAGAGCCGCAGAAGAACCATTCAAAGAGCCACTTGCGGCTCGCAAGCCTCAGTCTGAGTATCACTGGTTTAAATAAATATGCTTAAGTTGTGGCCCATCCAGTACATGAGTGTGAGGTAGTAGAGAGCTGTAATGTGTGTAATTATTGCCTTGTACTGGAGCATTTTACCACTTCCTGCATGCAGGGGAAACAGGTTCTTCATGACCTCTATGTTCCCCTGCCCCCTTGCGCAGATTGGCGGGAAAGAATTAGGTTGAGCAGAGCCTTGACATCATTTGGCCCCAACATACCTGGTGGCATAGTAATACCCATGTGTCGGGGAGCACAAGTTATGACAGATATAGATCTGTTGCAGTTTACTCCCTCCCTGGAGCAGCGGGGAGACTGAGGAAGAGGTTGTGCTCAAGAGGTCATCATGCTTCCCCTTGCTATGGACTAGATCACAAACATATGCAAGAGCGCTGGAATGGGGTGGGCCAAGGGGCCCTGGCCCTCCCCCTTTTTGTGTCCGTTATCTATGACACTGTATGGCCCTGATCCCTGCTATATTACAAATAAATAATAATTCTGATACTGTTTTGCTTTTCCCACTATGATCCTTGGCCTGTTTTCTCAGGGCCATATCCTACATGATGCTGAGGGCTCCTACAGATCATAGTCAATGCCTTGTAGGAAGCATTTAACATCTTACCTATATTATTTCCTGTACTCTGCATATTGCATGTTCGGTCCCCCATATTTGCTATCTGTGGGCTGGATTTTGGATTCAGGTATACCTTTGATCAAATTATGCACCACCTCAGTAGTACCCCAGGAGACACTGTGCCTGTCTGTGGCACAGTTCTTTCACAGCTTCCCCACTGCTTTGGAGCAGGGTAGTAATTAGGGGATTAGTAACCAATATCAACAGCAAATTACAATATCCTCTGGGTTAACTCAGCTGCACTGGTTGGCACAGTGGGAGGAGGAGCCAAGATAAAACCTACTGTCCCCAAACCCATATAGGAGCATGACAGGGGTTCTTATGCCTCTTAACTGTCCTATGTGGGCACATAGTTCAAGTCATAATCCTTCCCTATGGTTTTATTAATTCTAAAGCTGTTGTTTGTGTTCTAAAGTTGGCGGGGCTGGGGGCATGGATTTTTGTTACGTTTGTAGATAATAATTCCTGTTATTTTTAAAAAAAAATAATTAAAGTTTCGTATATATAGTAAATATAACGCTACTACTAAGCATAATTCTACAAGTTAAGGGACCCCATAGGAACCACAGTGCAATGTAACACCCATGCACACATATGCTTGACAGGATTAGTATATTCCTAAATAGGACCAAAGACTTAAACTTTGCATAAATTGTAGGACATTGATATGTTTCTGATAACAATTAAAAAGGAAATCCACTTTCATGGTTATTCAGTGGCACCTATATAGCACAAAGTAGTATCAATAATGTATTGTGGTTTGGCTTATGTTTTTTTTTTTTTTTCTGAGCTGTAATTTTCTTTGTGAACACTAGATGAAGCCCTGAAGCTTTACACAATAGGACCAAGAAGACTCCATAATCTATGATGAATTGTGCATCAAGTTCCATAACTGCTGACTTCTGTTGAGTCAAAACAAAGTAATGTGCATTCCACAGAAAGGGGACCCTTTCTGATCTTCCACTATGTCTCCAAAAAGGTCTAAGCAAGTAATCTCCCATGTCAGGTCATTTGACTATATTTCACCTAAACACATTTTTAAAAGCAAAAAGGAAGAGAAATTGGAAGAGAAGAACAGAAAAGTGAGTAGCATGCAGGAAATAAGATGGAGGCCTCATATTTCCCTCCCTTTTCTGTCTTTTACTTTTTTTCTTTTTTCCCCCACTTTCTTATTTCTTTTTGCCCATGCTCCCCTTCTCTTATTACCCTATCTTTTAACGAAGTTTTAAATTCAGCAAATATGCACTTCCTCTCAATGTTCATAATTTCCTGAGTGGAAATCTTAAGCTCGTCCTGCAAAACAATCCTTGTGGGCAGTCCCTTGAATCTGCTGACTTTGGTGGGAATCTGATCCTCTGCAGGCAACTCAAACAGGGTTCTAGGGAACTTTTAGTGCACACCATCATAGAATCATAGAATATCAGGTTTGGAAGGGCCCCCAGGAGGTCATCTAGTCCAACCCCTGCTCAAAGCAGGACCAATCCCTAACTAAATCATCCCAGCCAGGGCTTTGTCAAGCCTGACCTTAAAAACCTCTAAGGAAGGAGATTCCACCACCTCCCTAGGTAACCCATTCCAGTGCTTCACCATCCTCCTAGTTAAAAAGTTTTTCCTAATATCCAAACTAAGCCTCCCCCACTGCAACTTGAGACCATTACTCCATCAGCCTCCACACAGGCTAGTTAATGTACAACATGATGGTGCACATTAGAAATTGTACCCCGGGTGCATTCTAACGTATAATGTAGACAAGTCCTAAGGCCTTTGGCTGCCCTTGCTGCACCTGGAGGAGGAGCTAGACCAGTGGTGAGTGAAGTATCCCGTGACAAGCTAGTGGAAATCATAGGCACTCAGTTGCCCCAATACAAGGGAAATGTGAAAGAGGGGGTACATGATTGCCCCTATATGAGGAACATGTAAGAAACTGTAAAGGAGGGTCTAAACTAGTCACCCCTGATACAAGGGAGAGTGAAGAGACTAAAACAGTAAACAGGATAAGGGACAATGGAGTTGTCCAGCTGGAGGCATTTTTTGTTGAAGGCAAGTGTACCTTCACAAGTTGGACACCAAATTCGCCTCTCCCATCTAAGGGGTCTGAGAAACAAATAAAGGGGATTTAGGCCCTATTAGGAAGTTCTTAGAGACCCAACAGAGACAATGAGAAATGCAGTTATATCTACAGAGTTATTGGGTAACATTGACTGAACAGCAACAGGGAGTTCTTAGAAGCCTCTGGGTGCAGAGTAGCATAGGTTATGGAGACCAGGAATGGAAAAGAGGTTTTCGGGCTAGGAGGGCAGAGGCCCACCCCAGAAAATGTTATGCCTGTTGGAAGAAGGAACACTTAAAATGGGAATACCTCTACATGAGTTGCGATAAAAAGCTTTGTCCCGGCGAGGGGAAAGCAGGACATCCCAGAAGAATTCCACCTGTTGCAAGAGCAGGAAAGGGGTGTGCCTATTTTTCTTGCAGGAAAGTAGGACACAGGAAGCAATATTGTCCTCAAAGAAAAAGCAAATCAGCCAGGAAAAGCGCAAGAGGTCTGTCAAGGTTCTTTCCCCATTCTGAACTCTAGGGTGCAGATGTGGGGACCTGCATGAAACCCCCCCTAAGCTCATTTTTACCAGCTTAGGTTAAAACTTCCCCAAGGTACAAACTATTTTACCTTTTGCCCCTGGACTTTATTGCTGCCACCACCAAGCGTCTAACAAATATATAACAGGGAAAGGGCCCTCTTGGAAACGTCTTTCCCCCCCAAAAAATCCCCCCAAGCCCTACACCCCCTTTCCTGGGGAAGGGTTGGTAAAAATCCTCACCAATTTGCATAGGTGAACACAGACCCAAACCCTTGGATCTTAAGAACAATGAAAAAGCAATCAGTTTCTTAAAAGAAGAATTTTAATTGAAGAAAAAGTAAAAGAATCACCTCTGTAAAATCAGGATGGTAAATACCTTACAAAGTAATCAGATTCAAAACATAGAGAATCCCTCTAGGCTAAACCTTAAGTTACAAAAAGACACAAAAACAGGAATATACATTCCATTCAGCACAACTTATTTTATCAGCCATTTAAACAAAACAGAATCTAACACATCTCTAACTAGATTGCTTGTTAACTCTTTACAGGAGTTCTGACCTGCATTCCTGCTCTGGTCCCAGCAAAAGCAACACAGACAGAGAGAACCCTTTGTTTCTCCCCCCCGCTCCAGTTTTGAAAGTATCTTGTCTCCTCATTGGTCATTTTGGTCAGGTGCCAGGGAGGTTGTCTTAGCTTCTTAACCCTTTACAGGTGAAAGGGTTTTTCCTCTGGCCAGGAGGGATTTAAAGGTGTTTACCCTTCCCTTTATACTTATGACAGGGTCAATGAAAGGCCAGAGGGAATTGGCAGAGGCCCAAAACGGGTGCAAAAAGGCTGAAATGTCTGGGAGGGAGAAGAGAGAGGGAAAGTTAAGAGATCAATGTGAAAATTAACCAGTGGAGTGGGAACTCAGACCCTAAGGGAACGGGAGCTGGGGGATTTGACAGAGGAGGTAAGGGTGCTGCAGAAGAAATTAGGAACAGCTGAGCAGGCCTTACAAGTAGCTGCAGCAGACTTGGAATTGCAGTGTAGGAAGTACTGGGACATCATGGAGGAGAACATCAGATTGCTCCTCATGGCGGGAGACTTAAAGTAGGAGAGGGGTGGTCTGTGCGCTCAGCAGTGTGAGAAGCAGGGGAGATGATCCCCACCACCAGGGGTAGCAATATTGAGTGGGAGGGTATGTCATAGTGTGTCCACCGCATACAGGATTAAAAGGGATTAAGGTGGCCAGGTTGGCCAGTTAACTGTCCTGGCTGCACCTGGAGGAGGAGCCAAGGAACAGGGAGTTGAGTAAATGAGGCTCAGATAGGCAGGAATAGGCGGGGCCTAGAAAGCCTGGGAGCTGAAGGGTGGCTGGGAAGGGGAAGTTACTTCCTGGGAAGTGGGAGGAGTGTTTGGGGACTGCAGGGAGGTAGTCTGTAGTCACTCCCTGGGAGGAGGGAATTGGTTTAGAGCTGGTATTCCCAGAGAAATGGGGAGAACCAGGGAAAGTAGGAAGCAATCCAGGGGAGAAGCAATGAGGGCTGAAAGGACAGAGCCCAGAACTGCTGAGCTGAGGATCCCTGGTCTGGAACACAGGGTAGAGGGTGGGCCTTGGTTCCCTTACTGGCCACTGGGGAAGTGGCACCATCAGGGCAGCACAGGAGAAGACTGTCTGGGACTGTTTGCATAGATGGACTTTGGGTAACCCCGGAAGGGGAAATCATGAATAGTGACCTGGCTGGAGGGCCCAGTCATGAAGAGGACGCTGCAGTTCCTGAATTGAGGCAGTTCCGCAAGGTGAGAGGACAACAGGAGAGGCATCAACTGGTGGAGCTAATCCCCAAGATGGCCAGAAGGAGGTGCCACAAGTGGTGAGTGGACCCTGTGACAATAAGACACAGTAGTAATTGTTCCTTTCTACTTGGCATTGGCGAGGTCTCTGCTGCAGTACTGTGTCCAGCTTTGGGCACCATACTTTAAGAAAGATGTGGACAAATTGGAGAAAGTCCAGAGGAGAGCAACAAAAAATGATAAAAGGTTTAAAAAAATTACCAATGGGAAAAGGTTGAAAGGACATGTTTAGAGAAAAGAAGGCTGAGGGGGTCTTCAATAAGTCTTCAACTGCTTAAAAGGTTGTCATAATGAACATGCAGATCAATTGTTCTCTATGTCCACCAACGAAAGGACAAGAAATGATCAGCTCAGTTTTCAGGAAAGGAGATTGAGATTAGATATTAGGGGGAAACTTCCTAACTAGAAGCATAGTTCAGCATGGGAACAGGTTATCTCAGGAGGCTGTAGAATTTCCTTCCTTTGAGGTTTTTAAGAACTTATTAGACAAATACCTGTAGGGGTGGTCTAGTTATATTTAATCCTGCCTCAGTGCCTGGAGCTGGACTAGATGACCTCTTGAGGTCTCTTCCAGCCCTATGTTTCCATGATTTTATGATTCTACACAGACTTACCTTTCTTAAATAACACATTAGGACCTTATTTTTTAGAAAAAAATTAGTCAGAACCAGAACTTGGTGACCAGTCAAGTCAGTCATCCAGAGACCGAATACCCAGTTGACTGCAACTGAAATGAACTCTCTGGGACAGAGGATATCTCTTCATTTATGTTTGTAAAGTTTCCAGCTCAATGGGCCCCAGTTTTGACTGAGACCTTTGGGCACTGCTGTATTGATGAATATTGTTTGAATTGTGGTAGCATCTAGAAACCATTGACACACTGTGCTACGGATTGTACAAATATATAGCAAAATGATGGTCCCTGCCCCAAAGATCTTTTAATCTAACTAAGTATTAATAACAGTAATCGAGAAAACCTGTGATTAGGAATGATATAGAGATGCTGGTGCATATTGACAGATATGATTGGATAGTGCATATGTAAGCATCTTTTTAAAGAAAAGTAAGAGATCCTATTTGCAAAATAGAACAGGATAGCAAGTTTATGCTTAAAACTCTTCAGCACAAAGGAATGTTCAGAAGGGCACACGATAAAATTTGGTGGCTTGAAGTTTTGTGTCAGAATTCTGGATAAAATATATAGCTCTGATGTAGGAGAAATGGAATCAAAAGGCTTAGGAAAATATTATCCACTGGAGAATGAAAGCTTGTTTGAAAGAGAAATACAAAGGTTACATAGTCCACTTTGGTGTCTTTCATTCTGAATAGTGTAACATATTCTTGAATGGGGGGATTGAATTAACCTAAAATCCCTAGTAGGATCAGTTTTGTTTGGTATATCATTTTGTATTTATTCTGGCAGCAGGTGAGGAGGAGTCTAACTAGAAGATGTCGTCTTCTTATTTTTAATCTTTATATTTTTTCTTTGTTTTAAAATTCTAGTTCTGTCATTTGTCATATTAACCCTCTTAGAAGCACTTTGACTGTGATCATCTTGTTTTTGTGGTTTTCGTATTTGAATGCACACACATTTCACTGCAGCATATGTATCAATTAATGGGCTATGTCAAAAAGGACATTGGTCCTTACCTGCTGCTGAAATTTAGCAGTGATGCTGTAAACATTAAAAGTTGGGTTGAGGGGAAAGCATTAAACCAAAAATAAAATGACAAACTCATGGATAGGTCAGTGGATACTGTATCTGAATATGCTATTGCATTGGTTTGATATTTCCATGTTCATATTGATGCTTATGCCTCCTGAAATACTTCCTATAAGATGAGCTTAACCTCTGTGTGTATTGCTCAAAGAGAATAAAACTAAAGCATTTAGTGTGATCTTCATGTTCATTTACCCAAGATCTGAAACATTAGATAGCATTTAAAGAATAAAGTAAACATAAATTTCAAACAATTTAAAACCAGTTCCACTGAAAAGTTCCCATTTCAACAGCAGAATTCAGTAAACACAATGTGTTTGTGTCTATGGAACACAAAATAATACCTTTATATAGTCTATGATGTTACAACAAGTTTTGCAAGAGAACATAATGTGTCTATGCATTCAGGTGGAACATAATTACAAAGAAAAGAAAATGTAGCTGATAGATTGTAGAAGATATGGCCATTAGAGAGCAAGTGCTCAGCACCAGTTACAACAGTGCATCACTTTTAGATTTTCTCCAAGTATTTCCAGCCAATAAAGGCCAGTTTCTGCCATATTTATGATAAGAATCTTACTCTTCAAATAGGCCCATTCGTTTCAATGAAATGTAGTTCAACATGAGAAATGGTGGCAGGATCAGAATATCGCAGAACTTAAGTCCCAGTTTTGCTTAAATTTGCTTACATTGAGAGGTACCTTACTGCATGTGCATCGAAAGGATGCTAATCAGCAGAGTTTGGCTCTTAGACTTCAATCTGGTTCTTGATCATATATTTCAAAACTCTCTCTGCCATTTAAATGATGCAAAACACATACAGAACCATAGAATACCAGGGTTGGAAGGGACCTCAGGAGGTCATCTAGTCCAACCTCCTGCTCAAAGCAGAACCAATCCCCAATTTTTGCCCCAATTGGCCCCCTCAAGGATTGAACTCCCAACCCTGGGTTTAGCAGGCCAATGCTCAAATCAGTGAGCTATCCCTCCCCCCCAGAAAAGCCTTATTCCAACATGGATTTGATTCACTGTTGTTGGTAAAACCACTATGTACTGGTGTTGTCCCACTGCAATATACAGAAAGGAATATATTTTCAGGTAGAGAAATAACATGGAGCACTAAAGAGGGACATTTAACTATTATAAAAATACTGGTTTGACGCATTTTGCTATTCTATTTTGTGGGCACTTTTTAGCTCTCTTGTGCTTTTTTGTGAGTCTGATCTTAGAAGCCAAGTAACTTGTTGCAACAAAGCATAGGGTTATAAGAGTTTTTTAAAATATATCTGACCTAATTTTAATCCCTCAAAGCAGTTGACAGCAGTTTTTCTCTTGTCTGCTGAAGAATGTTCTAAGCATGTTGCCTTTATTTTCTATTAGGCATGATCTTTTTTGCCTGATAAGGTTTGTGCAGAGTGACACGCAACTTTACATATGAATGTTTTCTTTATCTCTATAAATAGGGTAGGGGTAAGAGGGTTGGGTGTAACTGGCATAAGAAGAGGAGAGTCACTCCCTCCGGCAAAGCTGTATAAATAATTATTTGCCACCAAGCAGAAGAAAAGATTACCACACCTCTTTTCTCTGCGGGGAATTCATTTGATGAACAGTAGATTCTTTACCAAAGTAATGGTATTAAAAGTACTGTGAATTGAAGGCCTAACTGAAGCAGCAACTGGACTCTATGGCTCAAAATCTTTTTCATTAGAGGCAATTATACAACCATAATTTTCTAGGCAATATTTAATAATTATAATAAGGCGTCAAACTTTACAACAAGGTTTTTCCTTATTGCTGCACTGAACAATAAACAGCTTCTTCAACATATATCTTGTCATAAAACATAACATACTTTAAGGCTCTCCTAAGCCATGTTTAAGAGAATGTAACATATTACACTTTGAAATATCTTTCACTGGAAACTGTAGTCCTACACAATATTTTTCACTAAAGTTAAAATACTACAGTATATATGACCACTGTAATTAAATTATATCTGCAGACTATGGTACAGATCTGTTAATTGGAATAGTGCCATTGAATTTATTCTGATCTCTTTATATATTTAAACACACACGTGCACGACACTCAGAGGTCATGCTTCAGAAGTTAGCATTTGCCAACATTCATCGCACATCAGAGGTCCCACACAGTTTTTCCCTGCATGTAATATAGTTGTACAAATGTTCAGTGTAGTGCTGACCATTTTGTGAGTGTGTGTGCGCACGTGCGTGCAGAGATATATTACACACAAAAACTACATTAAAAGAATTTTAAGGTGCAAAGCCCAGCACTCAAATTATGAACTCCCAGAATTAAGCTTGCCAGTTCAATCTTAATTTGACATCCTTCTGCATATGGATTATTATACAGGTGTTAATTACATGATCATATGCTATTTTTTCCACAGAACCCTTGCCTCATTCAGTGCACAGGGTGGATGGTGCTCATTTAATGAGCAGCTATTCAGTGTGTTGTTTATTCTATAGTTCAATGTGTGGCCCCATCCCTTATTTACTGCACACTGTTCAGAAGACAGAATCGAATTAATTTTCTCATCGCCTTTTCTATGGCATTCATCACAATAGTAACTGAGTGTTGCACAAACATTAATTAATCTTTTCAACACCCCTGTGATCTGAGGGGATGATATTACCCCGACTTTACTGATGGGGATCTCAGGCACACAGAGATTAAAGTAAATGTCCTTTTATTTTTGGATACCAATTTGCGGCCCCTCGGTTCTGATTTTTCAGAATGCTTAGACATTATGAAGCACTTTACATGTTAAAAAACAGCTCCTATTCATGTCAGTTGAAGCTGTGAGTGCTCAGCTCTTCTGCAACTCCAACTCCTGGGTTTCAAGTTGGGAACCCAGAAAATGAGGCTCACCCAGTTATCAGCCACCTGTCAAAAGTTTGGTTTAAGCGACTTGCCCAGCACCACATAGGAACTCTATAGCAAAAGCAGGGATAGAATCCATTTCTCCAGGGCAGCGTTCAATTGTCTAAGCCATGAGACTGTCTTCTCTTTTGCAGCAATCCCCTGCCTGATTCACTATATACCTCCCAAATTTTGCAACAAATGAGGCAAGGGTCCTACAGAGAACAGACTCCTTCACTGCACAGCCCTGATTGATCCCCATAGCAAGTCCAGCCTGTGCAGTGAATGAGGCAGTGTTCCTGTGGAAAAAACAGTATGATCATGTTATTAAAGACCAGCTCATAATGCATACGCACAAGGGGCCAAATTAAGGGTGCACAAGCAACCTTAATTCTCCATTTCCAAATTTTTGAGTACTTGATGCTTGATTGTGCAATCTTAAAAATATTCTTCTGGGTGGGGTGGAGGGTCTAATTTCCTAGTTTTTAAAAAGAAAAATCAAGAAAACAAAAATTCTATCTTGAGGTATCACAGTGACATGCACATGGGTTATCAGGCGGGTTGGAACACACAGACCTCTGTCACTTGAGCTAATGGAGTAACTGATAGCAATAGTAGGTTGTTATCCTCTGGGGATCAGCCTTGAGAGGGATGAGACACCTACTTTGCAACTAGGTTTCACAAATATTTGTTGGTAACAGAATAATACTGAGACGCAGGAATTTTGGGGTCCATTCCAGACTTTGGAGGGAAGTGTGTTCCGGTGGGGACAGACTCTTCTGCCTCTCCCCTCACCGCACAAGCTTGAATCTTTCCACCCTCTCCCTGACAACTTTTCGCATCCCAGTCTCTTCCCCACCTGTCTCCTTTTCCCAGTCACATTCTCCAAGCTTATCTGGTCCCTTCTCAATTCTCAGGCTTCTCATCCCAGTCTCCTTGACCAGACAGTCCCAGTTCCCCACTCCAATCTGCTCATCCACTCTGTCTCTCTTTTCTTTCTCTGGGCTCCTCATCCAATTTGTCTCCCACCTCCCCACCTGCCTCCCTGGATGCTTGTCCCAGGTTCTTTGCCCATCCATTCCCAATACACCCTCCCCCAAGCCCATTGATGGATCTGTCACCTTCCCCGCCTCTAGCTCCTTGTGTCCTTATCTAGTCATTCCCAATCCCCACTCCCTCCAACTCTTTTGCTGAACTGAGTGTCCCACCATGACCCATTAACTGGATCCCAGTTGTCCTACTCCATTTTCCTTACTGGCTCTTCCCCTCTGCATCTGGAGTCAGATGGCTTCCTTCTCCATTTTGCTTGGGTGGATGCCAGCAAGGGCATCACTGAGAGCACTGGAGATTCAGGTCTCCTGCTCTCAGTTCCAGTATTGGCCCCTCCCTAACCTGGAGCAGCAATTAAAGGAAAAGTCCAACTTCACTCCCTGAGGGGGAGCATCCTCAGTTACTCTGTGGGGATGGCATATTTGCAGTCTGGTTGTACTATGAGCTGTAAGAGGCTGGAGCATGCTCAGTAAGTATGGAATCTTCCAAGATGTTAGCTGCTAAACTCTTGGAAGTCTCAAATGAGAATGTGCAAACTATAGATTTTCAAATGGCTGCATCAGAAAGCCACTGCCAGTACAGCATTTTTTCCAAGACTAAAGGTCTGCTCTCATGCTAAGAACTTTTAAGACCACCTGTAACATCACAGTCTGGTGATCCCCCTGTAACAATGTCGAACAATGTTAACTTTGCCAATATTTGGAATCTAGTTACTTTTGATTACTTCTTATTGTAAGAGATTTTGCCTTGGTACATACAGTTGAATGGGTAACATTCCTCATGTTTTGGTATTGTGTGAGCAATGAGAAAGTATCAAGTTCCTGAACATCATAGGTTTTTTGGGTAGAGGGAGGGGAGACTTGAATATTTTTACCAAGTTCTATCAAATTGCAGTACTTTATTTAACTCACACTGGGTTCATTGTAATCACATATTGTAGAATAAACAGAAAGGTTTAGCCTTAGGTATATGCTACTAAAGGAAAACTTTAATTAGGAAAGACTGAGGTTAACTGGTAATTATAGCTGAATAGTTCACAGCTCTATAGTTAAATGCTGAGTCAGTGTTTCCAATAGAAACAGTTATGTTCTGAGCATTTATATTCACTCATCCAGAAACATACAGGATATATCTCAGCTGTAATAGTGAAAAGAAATATACATCAAATGAAGAAAACTCTGACATTCTGGGAATGGAAAAAAATTGATTAAATGCTTTGTGTGTGTGCGCGCATGCTCATGCATGCATAAGCCTCTGTGTTTCAAAGACAGGAAGAGCCAAAATATTACTTATGTCTCTTTTTGGTGATATTTAAGACAGCAGTCTATGCTGTGTTTCATCCAGTTTACCTGAACGTATCAAATTACAATTATTAAACTTGTCTGGAAATCACATTTCAGTCACTCCTGGCTTAACTAGGTTGTGTTAATTGAATGCAGTAAGAAGGAAATTGCTGTGATAGAAAATGTCTCCAATTCAGCAAGGCACTTAAGCATGGGCCTCGTTTTAAGTGTGTGTGGGAAATGACCCCTAGAAGTCTCTTCCAACCCTAATCTTCTATGATTCTATGGATCAAAAGCACTGAGAGGTGAAGCTAGAATGTTTGTAATTTGGTTTAGGTTCAGCTAACCATCCTATGGCTCAAAACTTAACTGAATTATCTGGATTATTTAAACCTTTTGAAATTGTAAAATTGGACTGGAAATCTCATAGGGTTTGCTTGTAAGATTGTAAGAACTTCTCATTCCAACCACAACAGAAAACATATGTTGTGAATTTCAGTGCTTCCAGTTTTTACCCATGGTGGATTCTTAATATGAAAAATATATCCAAACATTTTAGAGCATTATAAACAGTTTGGTGAGTTCAGTTGTACAAATGGCACATGGTTTGGTTTCTCACTAGTTTTGCTCATTGGGAGTCAGTCATTTGTTATGATATAACTTCATTGGCCAGAACCTGAGGGCAAGATAGTTCTTGAGGAACCATAGCACTATCAAACAATTTTTAGACTAATGTTTAGAAATGTCTATGAAGACGAAATTAGGACAAATTTTAAATGAAGGATTACTCAAAGTCTCTGGAGATCACACTAATATTTATCCACACACTTGAAGACCAACACTTTAGAGAAAAGTTATGTCAAAGATACTCACACAGATTTAAAGGCCAGA
Organism: Chelonia mydas; assembly: GCF_015237465.2. NCBI lineage: Eukaryota > Metazoa > Chordata > Testudines > Cheloniidae > Chelonia > Chelonia mydas. The sequence continues at coordinate 163,843,620 of NC_057850.1, forward strand.
AATGACCACTCTGGGCATCTAGTCTGACCATGCCTGCATAACACAGGCCAGAGAATTTCACTCACCGATTCTTATGTTGAGTCAATAACTCATTGTTTAACAAGAGGTCATATCAATGTGAGTTAAACTACCAAAAGAGGAAATTAATCACAAAAAACTACATTAAGACTATAAACCAGTAAAGATTACTGATCTTTCACAGAAAGTATGTTCGAAAGTGGCTGTACCTTTATTCAACAGGAAAATGATAAAGCATATTATACCAGCACTTTAGAAAACACACAGACTCTGTGAATTTATGAATTAAATGATCCCACTGCACATTAAGTTTCAGGTCATTATGTGAATAGTGAGAGTCTTGGGAAGTCTTGCTCTGCCTCAGGATGGTAACAAAAAGTTTTCATCAGAAATAGCCTGAGCAAAATAAAGTGAAGACCTTATTTTGTCCACTATGATGTACAATTACGATCAGATAAATACACAGTGGAGAGATCTAATTCAAATCTCAATTTGGAAAATTGACTAAACAGAGTAAATTATTAGAGTATTTTATGGTATCATATTTTAGTGCATAGTTTATTTTTACAGCTCCCAAAATTGTGGTGGGCACTTTACAGAACAAACAGAAAGATGTTATCCCTGGTCCCAAAGAGCTTAGCATCTCAATGAGTGAGGATAACAAAACATAGACAAAGATGAAGGTGAAGGAGAGCAAGGCTTGCAGCGATTTGATCATGTGGTGATTCATTTTAAGCCATGTGCACATCCGGTGGTTCAATTTAAAGCTTTTGGGATGTTTATAATTACTTATGAGTAACTTCTTATGGTCCAGGTGTAAGAAATGAGGGCTAATGAAGTATTTGAATGCAGAAGGTAGAGGCTCTACAGCCTAGAATTTCAAGGGTAGTGCGGGCATGGACAAAGGCTTGGAAACAGTTGAGAGAGAAGTGGGAGGACAGGGCACTGAAGCTGGCATCATTGAAGGAGATGACCACAAAGATACAAAAAGTGAGATAGATAATTGTGTGTCTTTTTCCATTCAGGATGCCCAGAGGTTGTTTCTTAAAATGTTTCTGTGCCTAATGTTCCTGTACAGAAGAATTTGTTTAAAACATCCTCATCACCTATTTTATGCCAGCCTGTGAATAAATGTGAACCTGGAACAAGAACAGCTATGGAACAACCCCGCTGGGCTTATAAAACATTCTGGTCATTAGATATTAGACAGGTATTTTGCCTTCCTGGGTCTTGATATTGCAAGGTATTGAGTACTCTGGTCTGATCCACCAAAGCACTTAAGCATGTGCTTAATCTTAAGCATGCAAATAGTTCCATTGACTACTCATCTGCGTAAAGCTAACTATGTGCTTAAGTGCTTTGCAATATCGGCCAGAGAAGCTGGCATTACATAGCTGATGAGGATTTTTTTTAAATAATTCTTCTGTACAGAAAAATTAAGCACAGAGACATTTTGAGAAATAGCTTCTGGGCATCCTGAATGGCAGAGACATAAATGCAAATGTAGAGCAAACTCCCTTTGTAAATGAAATGATCTATTATTATATCTTTTCTTTTTTTAATAACAGGGAAGCAAATATTAACTACTGAGTTTTCTTGTGTCTTCTAAATATATTATTTGTTTCCTTTACCCAGTTTTGCAACCTTTCCCTGTTCTTTTATCTGACAACATGCGATATTTTCCATGACTGCTCATCTGGTACTAAAATGTCCTTATGTAATGAGGAATATGGAGTATGTCTAATATAGTGCACAGATCTGTGCATGTGTGCATATCAGATTTGCTCAGATATTTATCCTTACTCGTTTCAACCTGTATTGAAAAAGAGGTTATTGGAGCAAGAGCCACTGCTACTCAACTCCCAGGAGTAGATGATTTTCTATCCCCTTCTCAGACCTCCCCAGTTGATAGAATTGAAGACCAAACATGTGGACATTTCACCACCACATGAATATGATGCTGATTAAAATGGGCAAGATTCCATCACTGGTGTTCTCAGAAACTCTGGAAGGACAGTTGCACTTGGAGTCCCTCAGGAAGAGTTCCAGCTGAGTCCAGGATGCACTCCCAAGAGTATGCAACTCCAGAACAGTAGCTCCACCCCCTTTGGTATGAGTGCAGCATGTTCCCGAGTTTCACACAACCATCCAAAAGTAATTCCCTTCCTTCCTATTTGTAAATTTAGCTACATGCAGGTCTAACTGTTGCCCTCCGCTAGTTTTATGCCACATAAATAACCATGTCAATTAGAGACTTTCTATCTCTGGACTCCATTAATAAAGGGAATATGGTGCTCTGTGGGTATTACGTTTCTTGTAGGCAATCATTCTATATGACAGAGAGTGAGGCAAATCATGTTTTTGTGGTTGTACTAAATAGCTTACTAGAAAGAACTGGATCATCATCCTCAGACCCAGCTAGGATTTAGCAAGATCTCTGAAAGGCAGGCATGCTGAAGAGTAGGGGTATACTGATTAGCTTCCATATAATAACACACCTCTGAATGCATGATCAGTAAACAGACCTTAATCAATGTGCAAACTTTACAGAAATGGCATTCTCACAGAATGTGGCTACCAATGATATCATTTCGGAGGTGTTGATCTCTTTAACAAAATGAAGGGAAAAAATCCTAAGAAAAGAAATCCATACTAAAGCACTTGTAGCCTCAGTCTAACGAACACAAGGGATGAATGCACAGTAAAGCTGGCAGGAACACTTTGAAGGCTCTAATCAGCTAAGAATTTGGATCTTATTCCGGTGCCAGGAAGGCAAGTAAAGAGGAGTTTCATCATCTAGCTTCACATAATGGCAGGCAAGAACTGACTGTAACAAAAATATCTTTCTTTGTGATGAAAAAATGAAATGTGTTGAATGGACAGTTGTGTGAGGGATTTTTTTTTTTTTTACAATGTGAAACCCGAAGGTCATCCAAAAACCCTCTCGCATGCTCTGAACAGCAATAGTCTCAACTTGATCTGAGTTGCTGGGTGGCTTCTGCCAACTTCATTGTCTCATAAGGCATTGCGACCTCATGATTTCACTGCAAGACCATTTCAAGACAGAAATCTGTTGGTTTTGTTCCACAGCTCATGACTAGGGTTTCAGGTGGCTGGGATATGGAAAGTTTGCATGGCTGCTCCAGCAGCTCAAGTTATAACACTATTTTCAAGCTGATGGGTCAGCTCAGAAAACTGGAACCAATTGTTTTAAGGGTGATGAAGACTGGGGAAATCACATTTGAGCTTATACATTTTACCTGATTTAAACAGCTGATTAGCATCTGGAGTAAAAGTAAATATTGGTATAAAAAGGTCACATGAAGAGCAGTGAAACTGAGTACTCTGACTCCTGGATGAGAAAGATTAATATTTGACTTGAAACTTCTGCAAACAGGACTTTAACAATGTATTTGTATTTCTAAAAAAAGAAAAGGAGCACTTGTGGCACCTTAGAGACTAACAAATTTAGTCTCTAAGGTGCCACAAGTCCTCCTTTTCTTTTTGCGGATACAGACTAACTTGGCTGCTACTCTGAAACCTTTGTATTTCTAGATAGGCAAAATTTAACACTGTTATGAAGACCTCCATAATTTGCAGAGCTGAGTGAACCATTGTGAATTAAATATAAGCCTACCTGAACTATGGTCCTAAACCAGTGGTGGGCAGCCTGCAGCTTCCCGCAGCTCCCATTGGCCGGGAATGGTGAATCGCAGCCACTAGGAGCTGCGGGCGCCCGTGCCTGCGGACAGTCAATTGAAACACTGTCTCGCGGCCTGCCAGCTGATTACCCTAATGGGCTGCAGGTTACCCACCACTGTCCTAAACTGAAACTAATCCCTCTCTGTGGTTCAAAAAAGTTCAGTTCACTTTGGAGTTTTGTTATTTAATTTTTGTCTTTTAATTTTTCTTCATCTGTGCTGCCTTTATTTCCATATCAAACTATAAACTAAGGCCATGTGTACACTACAAAATTTTATCCACTTAAGTTACATCAGCATACAGCAGCCGCAGTTATTACATTGCTTGTGTGGTATGCGTAGTTGGCTCCTTGGGTCAGTGGTGCGTATCCTCACCAGGAAGCCCAAGTATTGATGCAGAGTGCAGTGCACCAGGGGTAGGTATCCCACTATGCAACTCACCTCCATCCAGCATAGGGTCTTTTGGAAATACTTGCAATGCCTCGTGGGTCGAAATGAGTCATGCAAAGTAACTGGAAACATGGGGTCAACTTCCCTTAATGCACTGTTGTCCATCCCATACTTTTGTCTGGATCCCATAATTTTCACACTTTCTTTTCAAAATCCCACATTCCTGGTTTAGATCCTCCTAACTGTCCACCGTCTTTTACAGAAACACGCAGCCTGCCCAGATCCGCACTATTGTCATGAGCATTGCAAGCACAGGGTACGTGATCCTGCAGTATTTGCAGAGCCTCAAAAGTAGCTGTGGGGAACATTGATTCCTTGAGGGGCTAGATTGCTGTGGGACATAGAAAAACAATTCAAGGTTTTTGGTGACATTCATGGAGCAGCTGGAGATTAAATCTCTCTGGTGGAACTCTGGTTCTTGGCCTGAGAAACAAGCACTGACTGGTAGGATCACATCGTCATGCAGGTAGGGGATGATGACCAGTGGCTACAGAACTTTCAGATGCATGTTCCCACATTCCTGGATCCGTGTGCCAAACTCACGCCAGCCCTCCAGTGCAGGGACACCAGAATGATAACTGCACTGAGAGTTGAGAAGCAAATGGCGATTGCGCTGTGAAAACTTGCAATGCCATATAGCTACCAGTCAATTGGGAATCAATTTGGAGTCGGGAAGTCCACTGCAACAGTCGTTGTCATGCACGTGTGCAGGGCCATTAATTGCCTCCTGCTATGCAGGACCGTGACTCTGGGGAACGTGCAGGACATAGTGGATGGTTTTGCAGCAATGGGGTGGGGTGATAGATGGCATACACACATCCCTATTTTAACACCAGAACACCTTGCCACAGTACAGCAACAGAAAGGGCTACTTTTCTATGGTTCTGCGAATGCTGGTGGATCACTGAGGAAGCTTTACTGACATCATTGTGGTCAAGGAAGGTGTATGATGTGCATCTTTAATACAGGACGTCAAGTATCGGGGGTAGCCCTGTTAGTCTGTAGCCGCAAAAACAGCAAGGAGTCCAGTGGCACCTTAAAGACTAACAGATTTATTTGCTCAAATAAATCTGTTAGTCTTTAAGGTGCCACCGGACTCCTTGTTGTTTTAATATAGGAGTGTTCAGAAAACTGCAAGCAGGGACTTTCTTTCCCAACCAGTGGATTATCACTGGCAATGTTGGGGTGCTGAGAGCCATTGAACCAAACTGTAAACCCTGTATATGATGGCAACCACTGTAAGCCTGTGGGGCGCGGCAGCACCTCCAGCACCCCTAGTTCCAGTTTTTTTTGTTGGAGAATTGCGACTTTAACTTCAAAAACAGACTCCAGTGAGAAACTGCAGAATTGGAATTAATTTGCAAACTGGACACCATTAAATTAGACTTGAATAAAGACTGGGAGTGGATGAGTCATTACACAAAGTAAAAACTATTTCCCCATGCTAATTCTTTCCCCTACTGTTACTCACACCTTCTTGTCAACTGTTTTGAAATGGGCCATCCTGATTATCACTACAAAAAGTTTTTTTTTCTCCTGCTGATAATAGCCCACTTTAATTGATTGGTCTCGTTACAGTTGGTATGGCAACACCCATTTTTTCATGTTCTCTGTGTGTATATATCTTCCTACTGTATTTTCCACTGCATGCATCCGATGAAGTGGGTTTTAGCCCACGAAAGCTTATGCCCAAATAAATTTGTTAGTCTCTAAGGTGCCACAAGTACTCCTCCGTTTTTTTGCTGATACAGACTAACACGGCTACCACTCTGAAACTATTTCTACAACTGATTCAGAGCTGTGCCTGCGCAATCTCTTTTTCCCACATGCCCAGGAGATCCAAAATCTCCTGTGTCCTCCAGGCAGGAGTATGTCTGCAGCTTATAGCCGGCATGGGTGGCTGGGCAGTTACATTCAATAATGGAGAGCGGGTAGGTGTACTTGCCAAGGCAGCCAACCAGGAAAAGGAATTTCAAAAATTTGCATGGCTTTAATGGGCAGGGGCAGCTTCCTGTCCACCTGACCCCTGGGCTGCAGAGTTCACAATGGTGACCGGAGCAGTCAATGTGGGACATTGTGGGACAGCTGTTGGAGGCCAGTAATGGTTGACGGAAGTACTGCAATATCTTCACTCTCACCACGTTGACCTGACTACATCAGCCATGATTCTGTGTTGCTTGTGGAGGTGGTGTTATTAAATCAGTGTAGTGGGGCACTTATGTTGGCGGGAGCCAAATTTAAGTTAATACACATCCACAGCTAGGTCGACTTAAACTGCCTTGTCTCAATCTAACTTTCTAGTGTGGACCAGGCCTAAAATATTCAGAATAAGTATGCAGATTGGCTCTCAAAAACGTTTAGGGCCTGATTCTCATTTGGCTATGTAAAGGTACCTTAAAGTGGGTATAAATCACAGTTAAATTCACTTTCAGGCCTCTGCATGCTGCCAGACAAAATAAAAAGGCTGTAGTGTAAATTAGAATTCAGCCTTGATGGCTGCATATTATGCACATAATTCTGATCACACTTACACTGGTTTATACTGGTGTGACTCCAATGGAATTACCCCTCATTTACTTTGGTGTGATAATCAGTTATTAGCCGTAGTAAATATTTGACAACATACAAGGTCTGTTACATTAAAGAGGCAGAATAATTTCTTTAAAAATTTCTAATATGCCAAAAGTTTTACTGTGATATATAAGAATATAATATTTGTAATAAAAGCTCAAGTTTATGATAAAACTCTCATTGACATCAACTGGAATTTGGAGTAAATAGTGATTGCAATATTGAGCCCTTTCTTTTTTTTATTGCTGGTTATTGTTCTGGCTGGTTCTCCTTCTTGGATTAACTCCACTGGCTTCTGAATCAAATTCAATAATCTTCTCCTCACTCTCAAGGCTTTTCACCATTCAGCCACTTCCTGCTTTCTTCTCTTCTCTCCTCACATGTCACTCGTTCCTCATGACTCCTTCACTCCACCAGTGATGCCTGCCACGTTTGTTCGGGTACTGGCTTCTTTTATGACCATATCTGCGCTTTCTTTTTTGCTGTACCATGCTTATAATGTGCTGTTTGTGTCCACCTCAAGACCTACATCTACCATGACATTAAGAAATCAGTCAATTTCTGATATTTAGGTTGAAGGATAGAGAGAGAGAGAGAGCTCACACCTATTTTATCTATTGGCATAATATAATAATATAATATAAAGGCAAATATGTATGTATATGTACGTAAAAACTATTTACATATGACTGGATTCCTTGCTCCTCAATCTTTATACGTGGATTGTCATCTTAGGTTTTCAGTTCTTTGAGGCAGGAGCTATGGGCCAGAGCTTCAGCTGATTTAATTTGGTATATCTCCATTGGAGTCAACAGAGCTACACTGATTTGCACCAGCTGAGGATCTGGCTCCCACGCCTTTGTGTTTGTTAGGCGCTTGGCCTAATGGAGCCTCAGTCTTGACTGGGGACTTTGTATTAGCAACTAATGTTAACATGAAATAATTATGGGCACAATACTGCTGCCCCTGTGTACCTGAAACTCCCTCTGCTTCCCCTGGCCATCAGCTGGCTATTGATCTTTGGAAAACTTCCTGGGGCATTACACTGGTTATGAGTTTCTTTCAAGTGCTGAAAAAGGTACAAAAGTAGGCCTGTTGTCACCAATGTATTTAGAATTAGTCTTAGAAGAAAAAAAGAGATTGGCACATCCTTATTAATTAGGAATCTCTTTTAAAATTAGGAATTACAGTGAACTAGCTAATTTTCTCTTTTCCCACCCCCTCTGTTCCCTTTCTTTGTAACCTGCATCTGTGACTTTTAGTAATTCATCTGTGAAAATTTTATTATTGTTTATGCAGAACAGAATGCCAGTTGCGTAGACTTCCTTTTTACTCAAGATCAAGCAATAATTTAGTGGAGATAGTAAATGAGGAACTGTCATTACATGGTTATAATAGCTTTAAAATCTGTCTTTGCAATGAGTTTTGGTTCACTACAAAATCACTTCTTTTGATGTGCAATATTATCACAACAATATAATATCAAAGACAAATGACAAATCGAGTGAACTAAGGCAGATTTTACACACACATACGTACATCCACAGCACCATGACGCTGAAAGCCCAGAGGACATGTAAATGTTTGATTCACTGCTGTGACACAGAGTAGAAGGCAGACTTCCAAAACCATGTGCCTGATGTTGAAATTGGTTCCCTGCTGACTGTCCCAAAAGTGATTCATCTAGAGATTGGCGGGGAAAAGAGGGTGGGAAATGTTTCCTGTATAACAAAGAACACACAGCAGGAACTGGCTGCCCTCTCTTCACCATTTGATAGGCGAATAAAGTACATAAAGGCTTGTGAATGACAATATCCATAACTCCCAGAGACGGTTTGTAAATCACTTTAACTGAGAGAGTCTGCATAACCTTAGAAAACATTTGGGTACTTGCAGCATGAAGGTGCTCACATACCTGAGTTTCCTACCCACCACTGAGTCAGGTGGTCTGATTTAAACTTAATACCAGAAGAGTGCATATTGAAGTCTGTCTGCCTGCATTAACTGGGTCAGGTGAGCGGGAGATCATTTTACAATGTTCCTCAGTTATGGATTGCTCTGGACTTATTGTGTTCACTTTTTATGGGCTTTCAAATCTACAGGAAGGACCAGATGAACACCCAGCAGCTCCCATTTATGCACCAAATTAAGTGGCTAGATTTCCAAAACAGCTCAGCTTTCATTCAGACAGCAGCCTGCAGCAGCTTCCGCTGTTCCCAGTTATGAGCTGCAGGATGTTGAGCCCTTTTTGAAGATCTCCATTTAGGTGCCTAAATGGGAACTGAGTTCTCTTCAAAATCTGGTCTTAGGTATTTTCTTGCTTTTCTCCTGTCACATTTTGGATTCTCGTTATGGTAAGTGGAACATATAGGAGAAAGTGCTTCTGATGGTCAAAGCAGAGTGTTGGAAGGTAGGGCGAATGAAATCTATGCCTGATTCTTCCATTGACAACCTGTCTAACCCAGAGCAAATCACTTTAGCTTCTCTTTGGAAGACTTCCAAATGCACAAATTGCAATTAGGCGCTTAACTCTCATTGAATTTCATTGGTCTTTAATTTACCCATCTGTAAGATGGAGAGAAATGGAACTTGCCACAAAGAGCTAATGTGAGGCTTAAAAACTGATTATAAATCACACTGAGATCCTCAAATGAAAGATGCTATGGTATATTAGTGCAAATAAATTATTGATCATTGTGTATCATCCACTGGGAAGCTGTTATACTTTAGTTTTTGGTTTATATTATTTAGGTACATGTAACTACTATGCCAAACAATATGTAACACAAAAACAAATGGATATAAACTGGCCATCGGGAAGTTTAGACTTGAAATTAGATGAAGGTTTCTAACCATCAGAGGAGTGAAGTTTTTAGAATAGCCTTCCAAGGGAAGCAGTGGGGGCAAAAGACCTATCTGACTTCAAGATTAAACTCGATAAGTTTATGGAGGAGATGGCATGATGGGATAACATGATTTTGGCAATTAATTGATCTTTAACTATTCATGGTAAATAGGCCCAATGGCCTGTGATGGAAAGTTAGATGGGATGGGATATGAGTTACTACAGAGAATTCTTTCCTGGGTATCTGGCTGGTGAATCTTGCCCACAGGCTCAGGGTTCAGCTGATCGCCATATTTGGGATCGGGAAGGAATATTCTTCCAGGGCAGATCGGAAGAGGCCCTGGGGGGGTTTTGCCTTCCTCTGTAGCATGGGGCCTGGGTCACTTGCTGGAGGATTCTCTGCACCTTGAAATCTTTAAACCATGATTTGTGGACTTCAATAGCCCAGATAAAGGTGAGAGGTTTATTGCAGGAGTGGGTGGGTGAAATTCTGTGGCCTGCATTGTGCTGGAGGTCAGACTAGATGATCATAACGGTCCCTTCTGACCTTAATATCTATGAGTAACACATCAAAACTTGCTGCATATGAAAAAGATTAGTGTTACTGGACAGATATTGACATCACATTGTAGTATTATTGTTTTTTTACTTATATTAAGTTGGGCTGAAATTTATTGTGCAATATTTTTTTTATTTTGACCGAAGTTCCCTTTAGCGCTCAAAAGTATGCATGCTATTTACTAATTCTGATAAACATCAATACGATATGATGGCTTGAAAGAATTACTGATAGTTGAGTGAGGTGCTCCTGGACAGAGCTTTAAAGCATCAATCAGTTTTCAACCCTATGTCTAGTTTTCACTAAAATCGCCCACCTATACAGGGAATATTAAACATTTTGCCAAAAAGGTAGAACAGAAATACTGGAAGTTGGGTAGTGGGTAGGCCAGCAGTATTTGCTAAGCTACTTCAGGGTGTTGCTGCTGCTGCAAATGTGAGCCCTAACCCAATAAGGGCCCCTGCTCACGGTTACGAGTGGAGGTCATTGGAAATCCAGTGGAGAAAGGAAAAATACTCTCCAAATAGTGGTGAAGGTGGATGAACTATGATCTCTATGTGTGGAAGGGAATTGGTGTCTCCAGACAAAACCACCGCTCTACATCTCCTCTGTCCCAAGGAGATAGAGTGAATCAAGGGGCATTCAATGAAATGTAGTCCACACTTGAGGCCTATGATGTCTACAGTCAACTTGAGAAAATCCACCAGATTTGCCACCTGGAATGAACTAATCCTAAACAAGGTGGGGTACCAGGTTTTTCTAGGTTGAGAGTTGGAAAAACATTGCAGTTTCTGTAATAACTGAGATGAGAGTCATGACTAGCGGTCCACATTTTGTGGCAAGCACAAGTACTGTACTCTGGAGGAATCAGGCACCTAGACCATCTGACATTTGTCCTCCAATCACCTTTTAATAAATCACTTGCACCATGGCACCTTAGTTCTAATTGACGGCTATATGCCAGCTTGAGGCATAATCATGAATAGCTGACCATCACTGTAGCCTTCGCTCCCACTGAAGAAGCTACAGATGCTAATAAAGATTAACTCTAGCAGCAGTGATGCAAGCTGTTTTTCTGCACAACATTCTTATTATGCTAAGAGATATTAACGTTCTACCAGGTTGTCCCGGAAATGGCTTTGAAACTATTCTTGGACCATTTTGTTCTGAAACAATAAATGACAGCTCTGTGAGAATACTCTCCTTTTGTGCTTCTTATAACATTACCATCACTGTGACTTGGTTCAGGAGCTTAGATTATCTATTGGGAAACCTGGATGTCCAAAGATAGTCAGACAAGGAAGGAGCTGGACCATATGATAAACTGGAATCGTAGTATAGTAAGGCCATACTGGATCTGTGGACGTGCAGAAGCTCTGGCAAATACTGACCATCATCTCCTTGTTGCTAAAATGGCAATTACATCTCAATTTTAACATGAGTGTGCCTGTTACAAAACATAAGGCACAACACATCTGTGAGTATTCAGCACTTGCTAACAAGTATTCTGTCTCACTGAAAAACAAATCTGATGCACTTAGTGCTCCCCTGAATCACTTAGAACTATCCTGGACAGCCACAAGCACGGGCATCCGAGAACCACTGATGCCATCCCAGAACGGAAACGCTACAAGTGATGCCCTTGGCTATCCAATGAGACATTTCACATTTTTGCACAAGAAATCTGAGGCCAGACAGTGCCATGATGACACTGAATGTAAAGACTGACAAGGTATTTTTCAAGCCAGAGCCAAAGTGGAACATGAAGCGCATTTTGAGAACTTGGCAGAAGGGGGAATAAGAGCTTATAAATTACTACCTGCTACTTAGTCACTTCAATCCCAAACTGAATTTCATGTCTTGTCTATGCCAATAAACAAGGCTGATGGTAAAAGATGCTTAACCCAAGAAGAAGTCCTGCAAAGATGGAAAAAATATGAGTCTGCACTTAACCACCCTGGAGCGACTCCATGTCCAGATCTGCATGCATGAGCAGTAGATGCATCTATGTTGGAAGAGGTTTGCTCTGCCATAAAGAAACTGTGAAGCAGGCATGCTGCTGGACCCAACAACATAATGCCCAAATTTCTTAGGTATGCCATAGAGCAGCATGAGGAAGGTGTACCCTCTCAGAAGCAGTGTCAATGGCTGATTAGAACAGAAGCATCCATAATGTCTGCCGAAGCATGGGAGGGAGTGTGGTCAGTGATGCAGCTTGCCACACTTTTAAAAAGGATGCACTGTAGCTTGCATTCCTTCCTGCACTGAGCTCCTGTCACTGTGCAGGATCATTTCCACACCCTAGATGCACCCAGACGCAACACCCTGGCAGCAGTAGTAATCCTCCTAGCCTTCTATACAGGGAGAATCGGCTGCAGCATTGTGGCTAAACCCTGAGTGGGAATTCTGAGCTATAGTTTGATACTTTGTATTTTATTTTAATTTAACCTTTTATATCTGTGATTACAAGGCCAATAAATACCTTCATTCATTGACACTGAAGTATGAGCTGAAACATACTACAGGGGAAGTGAGTAGTAGCCATTATAAGAAATGAATTAGACCCCAGTCCTGCAGATACTTAACCTCCATGAAGCTTTACTCATACAAGTAGTGACTATAATGGGGTGCCTCATGGGAGTGTGTTGTGTAGGATCAGGGCCTTACTTTGGAAGCTGTAAGGTTGGTCACTCTGCAGTGCTCAGATAAGACAATACAGACACAGGACAAAATCAGGCAGGAATAAAAAAAACCCTCCCATTATTCCTAAAAATCCTTTACAATATTAATTGACTTCAGTGCTATGTAGATAGTTTCAATTATAAGAACAGCCAAAATGGGTCAGACCAAGGGTCCATCTATCCCAGTGTCCCATCTTCCGGCAGTGAACAATGTCAGATGCTTCAGTCAGAACGAACAGAACAAGGTAATTATTGAGAGATCCATCCCCTGTCATCCAGTCCCAGCTTCTGGCAGGCGAAGGTTAAGGGATATCTGGAACCTGGGGTTGCAGCCCAAACCATCTTGGCCAATAGACAGTGATGGACCTATCCTCCATGAAATTACCTAATTCTTTTTTGAACCCTGTTATGTGTTTGATCTTGACAACATCCCCAGGCAATGAGTTCCACAGGTGGACTGTGTGTTGTGTGAAGAAGTACTTTTAGTTTGTTTAAACCTGCTGCCTATTAATTTCATTTCACTCTCTTTTTTACTTCCCTCAGATTTACCTATCAACATTTTGAACCAGAAGATTGTATACAATCTATTATCCCCACAACAAGCTTCAGACTCCTTTCAATTCTGCTTTTATGAGAGGTCTGATTGGTTCTCAAATGTCTTTTACCTAATATTTAAAAAATCCACCACTGAGGCAATAACTACGACATTGTTGTTGGAGATTATTAAAGTATTCTCAAACCTTTGGTGGCCTATATGCATTAGCTCTGTATTTATTAGAAAACTTTAGAGCTATGTTCACATTAGTAGCCAATAATCACAATGATCATATTTATTTTAATCAATTTTAATTGTTTTCAGATATCCTTTCCTATTAAACCCTAGGACTTTTTACCTGTCTGTTAAGAAACGGACTGTATGGAAATTCCAGGCTCTTTTAGCTGTAACAAATTAACCTGTCTATTTGTGTGGATTTACATATCCCTTTCAAAATTCCTTAATGACCATGCTGAATTTTAGGTAGCCAAGAGGGAGAAGTTGCCAAATATCCCTCCCAGTATTTTATTGCTTTATCATAACGTATGATGACTCATCCTATAGCAGGGACCATATTTTCCAACCTTTTGGGCATATGGTGTGGCACAATCAAGTATCAACAATGTTATGATTCTTTCTGTGATTAAAATTGCTGGCAAGATACATAGGCTGTTCAATAATTATTTATTATTTACATATTGCAATAGGCATGCATTGTGCTTTAAAGACATGTTAGCTCTTAGGTGTGACAACAAACAGAATGATTTGTTATCTTTGATTCTCAAAGCCATATAATTTCCATGTTGGACTCCACAATGAATAAGTTGAACATGCTCTGGACCATCATAGATAGGGGCAGAGACTGATTAAGGAATTTATCATTGAATATTGTTAGTGAGGGGGTAAATGAGGAGACTGGATTGTGAAACCTTTGCTCAAGGTGATGAGCATTTAATCGCACAATTAGTCCCATTAATTATTCCTCTGAGTAAGTGCTCACTGAAGGAAGGTTTGCATAATCTAGCACTTACTTGTTTTAAAAGCTGACTTTTTAAAAAAAAGGGTTTGAAGCTATTTGGGAAAAATATTGTACAGATTTGAATTTCTTAATGAGAACTCTGAGATCTATGAAATACTTTGCAGTGTTTTGTAGAACCCTGAACACTACCAGATTCACCCTTTCCTACTAGGAAACAAATATACTACAGCAACATGGCCTGTTACTGACTTGCTTTGCTGTTCACCTTATTTATCAGTTATAAGGAAAGTAGAGGTGAGCAAAGAAGTGGCACAATTTTCAGACAATGAAATGATTGAGATTCGTCAGAGCTAGACTCTGAGGAACCTCAGAGGGACCTAATGAAGCTAGACTAATGAGCAGCACAATAGTCAGTTCACTTTTGCCAAGGTAATGCACAATGGAAGGTATAATTTGAACTACACATATAGGGTGTTTGGCTCTCAGTTAATTGAAATCCACTCAAGAGAATTGTCTGGACCACTCAATGAAAGCATCTGCTTAGTGTGTGATGGCAGCCAAGGAAACAAAATTTTAAGATGCTGCAATATTAAGGAATGGAAAACAAAATAATCCAGAAAATGTTATAACACTTTTAGGTTGCAAACACTTTGGAGAAGGGACTTTCTCATACTGTAGGTTTGTACAGCACTTACTGCAAGGAGGCCCCAATCTGTTTGACCTCTAGGCTCTAGTATATAATAATTGTTCATATTAATAATGGCAGTACATAAATCCGTGATTTGATTTCACTTGGAAAGCTGTGTTCAGTTTTGGGCACCCTCACTCAAAAAAAAATACAATAGCACTTCTGGTTCACTGTGAACCAGAAGATTGTCCTCTTCCCACATGAAGTTTAGGGACTGTGGTAGAGAATGTCTCTTGTGAAAATTATGCACAAATGTTTCTTTTTTCCCATACAAATGATATTTTAAAAGAGAGAGCAGTAGATAAGGAAAGTTAGAAGGATGGGAAATTTGCCCAGTGTGAACAGAAACTTACATCTTGGAAACAGTGTATATCAACCAAGGTTTGGGGGCTTCTTGCAGCATTCTCAGATCTATGTTCCACAGCTAGACGTGGGTGAAATTATCTTTTTTTTTTCTGTACAGAGAAGTTGTGCAAACATTTTTTTTTTTTTTTTTTAGTCTTGTCAAGATCCGCTTAAAAGGGCTCGGCACCTTAACTGTGAGCCTGCATTGAGTTTTGAATTTGTAATGAAAACTGAAACCACTGAGTTTCAAGTGGTTTGGGGTTTCACTTTATAGACTGATCTAGTCACAACAGCAACAACAATGGCAAAATGTAATAATGACTTATACTTTCTAATTGACACTCATGCTTGCATCATATACCACGTTACATATTTCCTTTTGTTTCCAGCATGCAGCTGTTAGGGCTGGATTATGGTTGTATGGGAAATAGCTGTGAGTGGAGCTGTTCACTGTGTATTCTCTAAGGAGACACCCTGTGCAGGAAGAAAGATTTGGTTTATTTCACATACAGCTGCCAGTGTGTTTTAAGTTGAGGTTTCTTTCATTTTGTTCTTCCCTCAAAACCGAGATTGGAGTTTGAGACTGTGCTGTAATCCAGACGTACTTGTAGAATGTCACCTGAGGCTCATAGAAACTACTGCAAGCCCAGACAGTTTAAGACCTCTGTAGCTCTAATTTCTGGTCTTGACTCACCTAGCATATGTTAAGCCCCCAAATGAAAGCTCTGTGTGTTCTCCTTATGTGGGCAATGTGAACAGCTACAATGGAGCATATGAAGTTTTATTTGTTTATTTTAAAAAGGTGACCACAGAGCTCTCATGAGATTAAAATCCAATGTCCAGAGAAGTCTTGGACAAGAATCACTACTGACAAATAAACCAGGCACAAGACTCACAAAAACACACTAATGATCAAAACCAGTCACCTGTTGGTGTTTAGAAAGGGCACATCTTTAAAGTCTGTAAGTCACCAAATCACTCTGTGATTCTTGTTCAAGCCATTCATGAGACATCAGTTTAATGGGGCTCATTTTTCAATTTGAAAAGCCATTAGTTGGAAGAGAACAACGTGAGTCCGAGTTCACTGATATGGCATATACTATATCTGATTGATTGTTCTTTCTGTCCTAGAAACATGCTGGGGAAATCATCTCCGTGGAGCTGAAACAGGCCACTTACCAGAAATGACACCTCTAGTGAGGAAACCCCTGTATCTTTAGTAAAGATTTGACGTTCGCTTAAATTTTTTCATGTGAATTTACTACAGGAGCCAGACTGACAGCCCTAGAGACAGAACAAGTACAGTATACAAAGCAACAGTGCAAGAGTCCACACACTACCCTGCCAGCATATTTTGGCTCAGAGGGACCGCCTCTAGGGCTAAACAAGTAGTTAAGTTTCCTTGGCCCTTGTTGTCTTGCTGCAACTGCCAACAAGGACACCAGTTGATGTAAAGAATGGCAGTGGTTTTGTGATGTGAACACATGTCTAATGGGAACTGGACCACCCAAACTCATTTCACATAAGGCAGCCATTAGTCAGTCAGTTATTACTGGCTAGGCTGGATTTGAACCAATGACCTGGGGATGAAAAGTACACACGCGCACACACACACACACACTTACAACTGATACTGCTGAAATGCAAAGGTACCCTTGAGAATATGCTTCCTGCTTAGAGTTGTGTAAAACTTCCATTTGTGACTGAACTGAAAATAGTTGCATTAGTGTTTGTCTGCAGAACTGTTCCAAATTTAGTGAACATTACAAATTTTCCTGCATTTTGCAGTTTCACTTTTCTTTTGGCAGACTGGCTTAGCTAGGATTTTCACACAGGAAAACAAACACACAAAAATCACCCCAGCATGTAAAAAGTCTACAGCATAAAGCAAACATAACTGCCTTTTTGTAAGAAGCTGACCTGTGTCATTTTAATTTGTACGCAGGCCTCTCATCTCATGACATTTTCTGGTCACCATGCTCTTGAGGTGTGTGTGGGAGGTGGGGAAATGTATCTAATCTTGAACATCAGCAAAGATGGAGAGAAGAGGGTGTAAGTGTATTTTCCCCAGATAGTATTAGACTTTAATGTAGCTCTTGCAACTTTTGTTTGTTTTAAGATGAGCTTTCCCAAGCTTCAGCAGTGCTATTTTTAATTAGGGATGATTGATTCATTATCTTTCTTTCATAATCTTTTTTTCATCTGCCAAAACTGTCTAATTACGTTTTTGATTTAGTTCAAAATGAAGCAGCTAAGGTTGTTATTACATAATGGGTTATGTTTCCTCTGCATTATTACAGAAGAGAATATAGAAGAGGGAGACTCTTTAAGACCACAGCTATTATCTTCCCGTGAAACCCTTCAGGAAAATCCTTGAAGAAAAATGTATTTTGAAGTAAAACAAAAGTGAAATCTATGCTCAAAATAATTAGAACATGGTCTAGCCATCTTTTTCTCAGCTCCTTCCAGTGTCTACGTCTGAGCTGGGACAGCACAGCCAAACCTAGTCAGAGATAGACTGACCACACAAATTACAGAGTCTGTTCTACCAGCACCACTTCTTATTAAAAAATAAATATTGGCAGTGCTGAAAACTGATGGATTGATAGAACTAGTGACTGAAGATAACTTTGTGTAGCCACTGCAGTGGCAGCTCAGGCTTTACCTTACTGTACTACCAATGACAGGTTTCAGAGTAACAGCCGTGTTAGTCTGTATTCGCAAAAAGAAAAGGAGTACTTGTGGCACCTTAGAGACTAACCAATTTATTTGAGCATGAGCTTTCGTGAGCTACAGCTCACTTCATCGGATGCTACCAATGTGATTCAAGTGTGAGTTATGATTAGTGATGTGCCGTGACATTTTTAGTCAGGCATGCCGTGCTACAGTTGCATACAAAATAGGATCATCCACGCAGCATGACTTTGCACATACAGTGCGTGCAAAGTCACGCTGGGAAGAGGGTGTCATATTGTTCTACAAAATGGTGTACTCCATGCAGTGTGACCTCACACATATGGTTCATGCAAAGGCACATTGTGCAGAGGACCCCATCTTGTTCTACAAAATGGCATCCTCGGTCCGCGTTCAGGGGCCAAACAGAATCACTCCACAGGCTGAGCCAGTCCTAGGGCATGCAATGCACACCTTGCATATACAGAGGGTATGTCGCAGGTTATGATAGATAGCACAGTCTCCATCCTGTTAAATTCTCACCATGTCTGCTCAGATGACCGGCAAGACACCAATTAGTGCCAATTGTGATTTTTTTTTTCTGATGTAGATAACTGCATAGTTTAATGAAACTGAGCCCACCAACTCATTCAATGAAGGCCACCAAAGTGCCAGCAGATAATAATGACTTCTGGTTGTTATTGACCTTTGTCTGACTTATGTTAGAGGATAAAGATACCATGTTGTGGCCCATTACAAATTTCCTGAGGTAAACACTTCCTCCAGTGCTAGTATATTATTGTGCAGGTGGGGAAAATCAAACGCTTTATCCTGAGGGCATGTCTTAACAGGCAAATAGTGCAGTTGTTTTCCCCCACAATTGTCTTAGCTTGACACAATTGAAAAGCTCTGTTAAGATGGAGGCTAACATGTTAGAAGTCGTGTTAACTAGCTACGCTGCAGTCTAAGGCTCCCTCCAATCTACCACATGGCTAGCTAACATGGCTTCAAATGCCATTGTTATCTTACTGGGGCTTTTCAATCACGTTGAGCTAACTCAAATAAGTTAACATAATTGAAAAAAAACCATGTTACCTGTGAAATCAGAGCTAAATTGTCAGTATCAATCCACTCCTCTGCAGGTATGGAGGGCCCTGAGTACAGAGGTACTGCTGCATTTCTTAGCATGGACAGAGCAAGATCTGAGAAGATCACCATAGAGTTGCAGATCCTCTGCACTCCACAGAAAACAGCTTCTTGGGCGCTCCCTCCACCTTAGTGCACATGGGAAATTGGGAGGGGAGGGCAGTCTGACAAGGGGGCGCAAGAGAGTGTAATGGATCGTCATTTATGGAGTTCCACGTGTTCAGCCCCTCCCTTCACAAAAGCCAGAGGAGAGCATAGCAGCCACAAGTAGTGCTGCGGCCCACAGTCTCCTGTAGCAGCAGTGTAGCATATGCCCCTGAGGGGAAGGATTCTTTCCTAGTGGATCGCCTCATGCCACATCCCACCTAATGGGGCTGTGTGCAGGGACAAAAATTTGGTACTAAATTGGAAATTGAGCGAATTCTGTGCAAAGGGAGGATGGTTGTTTTCCTTTTCATACGGTAAAGCTCTTTTGCCAACTAACCACGAATGACAAGATATAACAAAATAGGGACTTTTAACATCACTTTTAACATTTTGTGAGATTTTACCTTTAGTATTAAAAATCTCATCTTTAAAGCCCAACTTTACTTGGGAAAAAACTGTAACTATACATACACACAGACAAATACAAATGTAGCAAACTGCTAAGGTTTTCATACGTCTAAAAATTTTATTTTCCAACAAAGCAGTTTCTGATCTTCAATGAACTGGTTTAGTATTGCCAAACAGCCACAGATCTTAATAAACTCAAGCCATATTCTTAAGTGCTGCTCCATGATTTCAGCCAATTATATTGAGAGCCAAATAAGGTGCCACCAACTGACTGGTAAAATGAATAGTATGTGAGGTGTTTTTTTACACTGCATTTATTTGACTTTTTTTCCCTTAGCAAGAAAGGCAGAGTTTTTGGCATGGCTAGTATTCTGCCACATCACAAGCATTCATGAGATATCTTTCCTGAATAGAATCTACAGCTCCCTGCAGTTCCCAATAAAAATATGTATCTTTGATCAATTGTGGTTTATTTTTCTTTACCAATGTGAAACTGGAATGAAACAATATGAGACTGTAACCATTGCTGATATCTGTTTTTTAATCTTTTCTATGATAGCTAGACAAGAAGGACATTCTCAAGATTTTATGATGCTCTCTTCTATGACAAGTATTCTTCTATCTTTTTATACAGAAGAAAATTCAAGCGAACAAAATGATTCCATTCCAGAGCAAACCCACCCAGAGTGTATTAATAGAGCAATGGGAAATGTCCTCAGCAAAACTGAAAGTACCCAATACTCACCTAGGTTCAGGTTTCATTATAAAAGCAAAAGTCAGGCCACATTTGTTGAAAGATTTGCAAGTCTTTTGACTGAACCTGGGCCTGGTTCTAAATAAGTCCAGGCCAATTTTTGATTTTGCATTAAAGTCTTGAGAAATTGACAGTCTGGGACAGTTCTAATGTGAGCCCATGTGAAACTCACTAGTTTTGACCGAGTTTTTGCTTTGAACTTTGTTGCTGCTTCATACCCAAAGCTCATACCTAAATTTGGAGATGTTGAACTCTGTGCAAATTAAGGGGGAAGGAAATGGTTGCACAAGCCAGCAAAAGACAGGGCCTCTGCAGCGTTGCATGGCTCTGCTTACAATACCTGCTAAGCAAACAACAGTGCCCAAAAAAAGCAGAACAAATTTCAGACCAGAGAACCTTTGATGGTCTAAGAACCACCCTTACTTTCATATGCCTGTTCAGAAGCAAAGGATACACAAATAAAAAGGCCTGACTGACCAACATATTAATCCAGTTTTATGCCAGTGTAACTCCATTAATGACACCAGTATAAACCTGTAGTTAAGGCAGTGGTCAATCAAGCACACCTTATATAGATAATGGCTACAAGTAGCAGGTTTAGGTTACTTTGGGGAAGATTTGGATCATCATCTTCATCAATGGTTTAGATAATGGCATACAGAGTACACTTATAAAATTTGCGGATGATACCAAGCTGAGAGGGGTTGTAAGTGCAATGGAGGATTAAAATTCAAAATGATCTGGACAAACTGGAGAAATGGCCTGAAGTAAGTAGGATGAAAATCAATAAGGACAAATGCAAAGTACTCCATTTAGGAAGGAACAATCAGTTGCACACATACAAAATGGGAAATGACTGCCTAGGAAGGAGTACTGTAGAAAGGGATCTCGGAGTCTTAGTGGATCACAAGCTAAATATGAGTCAACAGTGTAATGCTATTGCAAAAAAAGCGAACATCATTCTGGGATGTATTAGCAGGAGTGTTGTAAGCAAGACACAAGAAGTAATTCTTCCACTCTACTCCATGCTGATTAGGCTTCAACTGGAGTATTGTGTCCAGTTCTGCACGCCACATTTCAGGAAAGATGTGGACAAATTGGAGAGAGTCCAGGGAAGAGCAACAAAAATGATTAAAGGTCTAGAAAACATGACCTATGAGAGAAGATTGAAAAAAAATGGGTTTATTGAGTCTGGAGAAGAGAAGACTGAGAAGGAACATAATAACAGCTTTCAAGTATGTAAAAGGTTGATACAAGGATGAGGAAGAAAAATTGTTTTTCTTAACCTCCGAGAATAGGACAAGACTCAATGGGCTTAAATTGCAGCAAGGGAGGTTTAGTTTGGGCATTAGGAAAAAATTCCTTACTGTCAGGGTAGTCAAGTCTGAAATAAGTTGCTTAGGGAGGTTGTGGAATATCCATCACTGGAGATTTTTTAAGAACAAGTTAGACAAACACTTGTCAGGAACGGTCTAGATAATTAGTCCTGCCATGAGTGCAGGGGACTAGACTAGATGACCTCTCGAGGTCCCTTCCAGTTCTATGATTCTGTGATCATCATCTCCATCATGGTAAATTCCATAGGGACGTAGTCTCCTTGCAGATTGAGCACCACCCGGATTAATCTCTAGCTAGGTTTTTACGGTGGTCTGGATTGCTCTTCAATTGATATCCAGTTGCTGGAAGATTATAGTTACTCCATGACAGCTTAGTCAGGCCACCATCTTCTATGTGCTTTTTGTGTGGGGAAAAGAGAATTCACTGTGGCTGAAGTTTTTTGAGTTATACAATGTCTTTCACCTTTAGTTTCCAAATGCCTCTCAGAATAAGGTGTAAGAAGATTCTGCTCCAGGCCACAGATACTTATGTCTGGTGCCTCTGGACCATGTAGATCGGGGTGGGCAAATTATGGCCCAGGACAGATCCGGGCCCTCTGGGCTTTGGATCCGGCCCACGGGATTGCCTCCCGTGGTGCCGCAGGCCCCGTGCCACTCTCAGAAGCAGCCGGCACAACATTCCTGGGGCTCCAGGTGGGAGGGCAGAGGGTTCCATGTGTTGCCCTTGGCTCCAGGCACCGCCCCCCACAGCTTCCATTGGCTGAGAACGGGGAACCACGGCCAATGGGAGCTTTGGGGGAAGGTACCTGGAGGTGTGGCAAGGGCAGCACGTGGAGCCCTGTGCGCCCCCTCCCCCAGAGGCCACGCAGGGATGTGGTTCCAGCCGCTTCCTGGAGCGGCGCGGTGTGGGGCCAGGGCAGGCATGCAAGGAGCCTGCCCTGGCCCTGGTGCGCACTGCTGTCACCCTGCAGCCGCTTTAGGTAAGCGGCACCGGGCCAGAGCCTGAACTGCTCCTGCACCCCGCCCCACAACTCCCTGCCCTAAGGCCTCTGCCTGCACCTCACACCCCTCCTGCATCCCAACTCCCTGCCCTGAACCCCCTATCGCACCCTGCATCCTAACTCCCTGCTCTGAGCCCCTGCTGCACCCCACATCCCTCCTGCACCCCAGCTCCCTGCCTTCAGTCCCCTGCTGCACTCTGCACCCCAACCCCCTGCCCTGAGCTCCCTCCCTCAGTCGGCACCCTTCCTGCACGCCTGCCCTGAGCCCCCTCATGCACTCTGCACCCCTCCTGCATCCCATCCTCCTTCCCTGAGTCCCCTCATACACCCCACACCCTTCCTCTGCCCCAATCCCTTGCCCTGAGCCTGTTCCGGCACACACACCCACTCCCACATCCTGCACTCCCTCCCACACCCCAACCCCCTGCCCCAGCCCAGCATACAATTTCCCCACCCAAACGTGGCCCTCGGCCCAAAAAGTTTTCCCACCTCTGATGTAGATGAATGCAGTAGAACTTCACGATCAGACAGGAAGGCAATTATATAACATAAAATGACTTTGTGGACATCTGCTCTTCACCACAGACTTTGTGCACAATTTTTTTGTGGAACATGATCAGACAGGGCATTCACACCTGACTCAATCAAAGGAGAGAGACGTCAAAACAGTAAGCCTGCTTTTAATTCCAGTGATTCTAAGAGCTAAAATTCTATAGCCAGTATGCACCTGTCCCTGTAGTCATGGGAGGTCCCATAAGATCTGCTACTCAAGGATGGAACAGGGGAGGTGGGGAGACAGAATTTTAAAGGGACAGCAGAAGTGCACGCTCTTTCACAGCACAGAAGCCTACTCTGTAAGGACTCCCTGCATGGGGATTGTTAGGAGCATGGCATAAATAGGGCTGCACAGCTCATGAGAGCCCCTATGTAGGAGTGTAAAAGTTTAATTCAGCCTAAAGTAGCTTTTTCAGAGTGATAATCCAGCCACTCTAGGGTTCTGGGGGGTACAGAATTTTCCTTTGAACTTCCCAATGCTGCAGACCTTGGAACACTGTGAGATGCTGAGGAATGCCATTTGTTCATTGGTTTAGCATGCTTGGAAATAGATAATGAAAAAACAATTACCATGCAATGGATTAACATTAGAAATGATATAACTGGATGTCAAATTGTTACCTTTGTGCAATCTAACTTGGAAATTGCCATAGGCATTGAAGGGTTGCAACAAAAAAAATAGCAAAATTACTTTACCATTTATGCATGAATAATAGCCACTAAAACAGTATCCCCCTTGTTTATTCCTCTGGTCTACAGTATCATCAAGTGCTTTAAATCACAGTTGGCAATGCTGGTTGGCTACAAGGAATCCTTCTCTGTTTTGCTGTATGAAGAGTCCTTTCTTCTGTCTACTACCCTTCTATTCTCCAGTAATGCAATAATAACCCTCATCAACCTTGTGAAAATATGTAAAGACTCTGGAAATGTATCCAGCTTCTGATTAAATTAGGAAAAAATCACAGGCTTTGCCACTTGGCCTGCCAGCCAGTACGCTAGACAGCTAAAATTCAAGCTTCCCATACAAACAGCTTCAACACTCCTTTATTTAGTGATACCAAAATGAATCAAGGATACTGTTTAGCTTAAGTACATTTCTACTGCTAAAGAAGTCAAAGATGACTTGTGTGGACATTTCTAAATGGATTACATCATGCCACAATATTCTCAAAGTGACACAGTCTTAAATTGACCTATTTCACCCCTAAAACAACAAAATGTAAAGGATGTCAGATGGTAAGTTGGACACCAAATAGGACAACTGCATTTAATATATCTAAAGTGTTGGCCCACATTGGGGAAAAAAAAGATGTGTGGGGGAAAAACATTTGACAGAGAAATAATGATTACGAAATTTGGGAAGGAGAACAAGAAGTTACAATCATAACAAAGATTTCTCCAGACTGGTGAAAATTCACATGGTAGAGTTTATCAGATTTGTTTATAGACTCATAGACTTTAAACTCAGAAGGGACCATCATGATCATCATGTCTGTGGTTCCTTATTTGAACAATATGACGGGACTTAAGTGGATACTTAAGTTCTTTTCTGAATCAGTGCCTCAGCTCTTTCCAGCTCAGTTTCTGTGACTGTGAAGTGGGTAAAAGTGTTTAGCTATCTTATAGAGGGGTCATGAGGCTTAATTCCTTAATGCCTATCAAGCATTTTATAATCCTCAAATGGAAGATGCTTTAAAAGTGCAAAGCATTTTTATTTATCTGTTATCCATTGGCTGACACTAGTCCATTTTTTTCAACACTCCAAGTCAATCTCATGTAGGTAATTAGTACTGAAACTGATCACCTGACCGGATATATTTTTGCTGCCATTGGGCTTTCCCCATGATTATTTGTGGAAGAGCAGAGCGAGAGAGAGAATTTTTCCATTTGGCATGTCTCCAACATGTATTTTACTTTAATTTGGTCTTATAGGCCCTGAAGGAAAACTTTGATTAATGAGTATGTATTAAACTCCCACTCAGTAAATACTTTAACATTACACAATGAGATAATTTGTAGCATTTTTGATTTGCATCTTTTCATCACAGTTTAGTTTTACAGAAAATACTTAAATGTGATCTTATCTTGCAGTAAAGACTTTGCAAAAACTCTCTCTAGGTAGTTCAATAACGCCTACATTTCAACCACAATGACTACGTGCAAATATCCCCTCATATACAGTTTATACTGTAATGTTCAAAGGCCTGTTGCTTAAACTTACATCATTGTTACTAATGCCATTATTTGCATGTTTGCTGTTGCCCAACTTGTGGACAGGAAGTGGATTGTGTTGTGTATTTGGTTAGGCTTTCTCGGTCAATTATATCATCAGGTTTCTCTTTGCATTGCATGTTTCCAAACACACACCCAGTACATTTTATTTGTTTGATCAAATGGGACTTTCCACATGAAATAACTTGACATATTTGTTGAACATTGATCATTTGTTTCAACTGTGTGCTTAGAAATGACTTTTATCAATATTAAAAAAGTTAATTTCTACTTACTAACTGATTCCTTTAGTTTTCTATGTTATTAGGTCCATGTTGGAGCATTACTATCTGTTAGCAAAAAGAACAGGAGTACTTTTGGCACCTTAGAGACTAACACATTTATTTGAGCATAAGCTTTTGTGGGCTTCAGCCCACTTCATCGGATGCATAGAATGGAACATGTAGTAAGAAGATAGATAGATAGATAGATAGATACCCATACACAGAACATAAAAAGGTGGAGTAAGAGGCTAATTAATTAAGATGAGCTATTATCAGCAGGAGAAAAAAAACTTTTGTAGTGAAAATCAAGATGGCCCATTTAGACAGTTGACAAGAAGGTGTGAGGATACTTAACATGGGGAAATAGATTACTGTTAGCAATGAGCAAATATGGAGGGGAGAGGGAGAAAATGAATGGGTGAGATTCTGCCTCCACTGAAGTCAGCTGCAAAACTCTGACTTCAGCGGGGCCAGGATTTCACCCAGTGCGTTGAGTTTAAAAATGAAATTGCATCAGCTATGCTTGAGTGTTCCCTGTGTGTGCAGGAGTGGTAGAATTTGCATGTTAATGGGTTTTACATGGACCTGGTTGAAACACCCCTTTTTTTTTCTCTTGTGGAACATTTCACAGGCCAATCTTTTGTTTGAATCTCTTGGTTCAATTTTTATTACTATTAATATTTATTATTAAGTGACACCTTCAAAACTTCCCACTTTATTTCAATTCAATCTTCTTAAAACCAAAACAAATAATGCCATTTGAAATTAAACAAAACCATTTTCATTTCATTTTGAAATTTCCTGTCCAAAAATGCCATTTTCCCATGAAACATTTCCCTTTCGATGACACCTGATTTTTGTCTGGAATTTTTTTCAGTTTTATAGGTGAAATGTAACTCCTAAAAGTGCCCCGTGTAAGGCATACATTTTTTTTTGCAAGGGGGGGGCTTCCATAAAGGCTACCGCAATGTCCTCCTTCAAATCCAATCTTAGATACTTTCCTCTGTCATGATGCCTGAAAAAACCCAGCTGTGTTCAGGCAGCTGGTGTGCAGAGACACGACATATTTTACTCACCAGTTTTCTCTCACTGTTATGTGCTCCACCTGTCTGTCTGTAAGTTTCTCATTTTAGAGTGTAAACTTTTTGAACAGGGACCGTCTCTTTGATATATGTTTGTACAGTGTCGAGCACAATAGGCTAAGGCTGCAAGGCAGTATTTCAGTGTAAATAAATAAATACAATGTTTTTGCACCCTGCAAACTGCAGACATCTGTGGTCAGGTAGAGACCCCAGTAAAAATTTTCCTCCTACTCTGCTCTGCCATGATGAAATGTTTTGTTGTCTTGTTTAAAGCACATTAGAGGGACATCAATTGCTATTGGAACTCTTTATTTTCATCTTTTTGTTTGCGTTACAAACACAAGGGTCTGAAACTCTCAAACACTCAAAAGATCCTGGTGCACCATGGACACTAGTTCAGGATATGTAGTGTAAACACATAAACCTCTGAGAAATAGTCTGAGGACCTGATTTTCCTCCCAGTTTCATTGGTGTAAATCAGGAGTAATTTAATTGAACTAGTGTGAGCACGAAAAGAATGAAATCCTGAGAATTTGTGGTAATAACCTAATCAGCTGCTCAAATACATCTAAAAATTATTTTGGGAGTCTCTGAAATGAATGTTTCCTTAAAAACAGGATTTCAAAGGGGGCATTTTTCATTGTCTCTTTTCTTTTTTGTGATTTAGAGTCAAATTTGGTATCCAGGAGAACACTTAATCAAATCAAAGACCTAGTAGTCTCCTACCCATTAGCCAATATCAGTTACACTGATAGGAAAATAAAATATTTTTAACACTGTTTTCTCTATTTCACAAAATGTGGAGTTGATAATGACAAGACTGAGAAGGGAGAAACGTGCACACAACACATCAGACAGTTATGCCTGCTCACGTTCCCATTATAATGCCATAATGCATGTTACTGGAGCAGATATCATTAAATAAGGTGGCTGTATTAAGTCACATGATGAAACTGTGGTCACAGTCACATGCACGTTCTTTTTGCATTTTTGGCTATGGAACTTTAATAGGGCAGAAAAACATAAATATAGAACACAAAAAGAAAAGGTCTTGGATGCATTTAAAATGAACTATCTGAAAGCTCTCCCTCTATATATCCTGAATTCAGGTAATAAACCACAAGACTTCTCTTCCAAGTACTTGCAAGTTTGTGAGAAATTCCATTGTTAGTAAAAGGATTTTCAGAAAACAAAGTTATTGTGTTAAGACAATTATATAGTGAAAGGATAAGAAGGCAGCTGTAAAAAGGGTGATAGTTTCACATGATGTCATGCCAGTGGAACGCACCTTATCTAATTTTGTTGCAATGTCTCTGTTTGTTTATTAACCTTATAATGGCTTGGAGTGAATTTCCTTTTAATGATAATTTTCCACCGGCAGATTGAAGTGTATGTATAACTTGTGATATATTTAATTTCAATAATGGGTAAGCAGTCTACCATTAAATTATCATAAGGAAACTCTTGTCACACTACCACTACATAATTTAACATTAGCTACATTTTAAAAAAGTCATATTTAGCAGAGGATATATCACAAAGACTCTTCAAGTATACGGTTGTTATTTACATAGATTAAACTGTCAAAACTTAGGTAACGCATCTCATGCCTGATCCAAAGCCCATTGACTTCAATGGGATTTAGATCAGGCCCCTGCTGTACAGTTTAGAGCTATATTAGAGTAACAGAAAACAAAGAGACGTATTCAACATTAAAACATTCTGACTTCCAAAATATAACTTAATATCTATCTGGTAAGAATTAGGAAGGAAATAAAAAAGAGAGGATTCCAAATATAAAGCATTGTCAAATAACCAAAAGCATAAGTAGAAGAGGAAAAATCAAACTAGAACCCAAGATATAAACTCCAAGCAATGTTTCAACCAAGTCACCTATATTAGACAACAAAATAGATAAATGCAGATCACTAAGATCTTGTTGGCTGTATTTTCAGCTTTGGTTCAATATATTTTTTAGAAATGTGATTAGAGTAGTGGAAGTTTAGCTCTTTTTGAGCTTCCATTTGCTAATTTTCTACAGCTCATGTAATTGGAGTTTACCCAGCAATCCTTTCCAAAAATACCAGAAATAGTTTGTGAGGACTTTCTTGCACAATTTCCAACTTTTCAATTCTATGAAACTGTCCCATCTGAATGTATCATAGGTGATCCAATTAAATTAAACAGAGTCAAAATCCGATTTTACAGATTTTGAGGAATTTTACAATCCAGAGATCTGAAAGCTAAACACTGCCAGAAATGCAAGCAACTGTCGTATTTTTAGGACTATGATATTTTTGCTGGAGATTAATGAATCTCTCTCCAGAATTCATCAGATGGAAAAGTGAAACAAATATGGGTGGGATGCCAGGCCAAAATTAGTCAATTCTAAAAGTATCCAGTTTTGTATTCTCGTAAAGATGCCTTTCTCTTCCCTTCCCCACCTGTCCTCAGAGC
The DNA here is from genome assembly GCF_015237465.2 of Chelonia mydas. Classification (NCBI taxonomy): domain Eukaryota; kingdom Metazoa; phylum Chordata; order Testudines; family Cheloniidae; genus Chelonia; species Chelonia mydas. The sequence goes on from NC_057850.1 coordinate 163,873,047, forward strand.
CAGTTTCTGAAAGGTAGTGGGGAAGGGAAGAGAAAAAGGTGGAGAGAACAAAGAACTTTTCTCGGGAAGAAAATTCTGAGCTGTGCAGGAATCAGAATTTCTGTTTCATAGAAAATACCTACATTTCTAAATTTGTTTCCTTTCCAAACATGAAATTTTGAAATTTCCCATTAAACACTTTTTAAAAACAAATCAGTATCCAAGGTACCCTACTGTCAACCCTAGGTATCAACCAGTATCCAAGGTACCCTAGGTGTCAGCATTGATAAATACTGTTTGTATAGTAACCTTTCTATAATGAACAGTAAGAATGTAGTGACTGGGAGATGACTGAGTATACTCCTAGTAAGTACTTGAGGATATAGCTGCTTGATTTTTTAATGAACGGCTATTTTTTGATGGAAGAATGATACTGGGTGAGTCACAATTTACTAGTAGAAATGCTGAGATCATAACATGGTCTTAGTTGTACTATTTCACCCACCAAAGACCAAAATCAAGAAAAGGAACTTAACATACATTTATTTCCTCTAGTATTATAGATAAAATCCTTTCACTTGATATAGTCAGATTAAGTGGCATCATAGGGTTTCAAACAGGGTGCGCCCAAGAAGGAGTTATGTTTCCAATGCAATTACAAGGCATTTGTATATGTGCAGATCAGTCTGGCTTGGCTAGTACATCATGAGACACAGAAAAATGACGTATCCCACAGAAGCACAACACCTGTGCCAGTAAGGTTAAAAGAAACATTTGTTTGCAAAAAGCTAGCGATAGCTATTTTTTCCAGCACAGGTCACGGTTAAAGCAAGGTAACTGTCACTCTGGTATGAGCACATTTCTAAAAGGGAGGGTATCTGACAAAGTAGGCTCATGTTTAAAATTTCTCCAGTTTTGTGAATCTGGTCCTAACTGTAGAGTGATGGTTGCTGGATGGACTTCTCAAATAATTCTAAGTATCAGTTCAGGTCTTTATGATTTTGATCAATTTAAGTCATTTGGTACTACATCACAATGTTGAGATAAAGTTAAATAAACCGTCCAACTGACAAACATTTATTCAGATCATTAAAAGTCCCCCAAAATCTTCACACATGACCCCACTTCTCAAAAATACTCACCCAAATCCTGTCCCAGAATACCCAAGCGCCGCTCATTCCCTGACACCTGAGAAAAAAAGTGGGCTTTGCAACATACCCAGAAGGATCCAGATTCTGTCAGAACAAGAGGCTCGGGGAGGAGGGAAAGGGAGCAAAACTCCTTGCCCAGCATTCCTTTCCCTTTTTAAATTTCAGCTCAAGCACCTCTGCTAATCACAAATGTGGTCACCTTGCTCTTCTCGGGTAGCCCCCCACCAGTCAGGGATTGATAAAATAAACTCGTTCTCTCAGAAGCCAAGAAGCAACCACATTATTGGCTTGTAAAGTAAGCTATTAAACAAAAGAAAATCTAATGCATTTTCTAGCTAGATTACTTACTAACTTTACAGGAGTTGTAAGGCTTGCATTCCTGATCTGTTCCTGGCAAAAGCATCACACAGACAGACCAAACCCTTTGTTCCCCCCGCCCCCCTCCAGATTTGAAACAATCTTGTCCCCTCATTGGCCATTTTGGGTCAGGTGCCAGCGGGGTTACCTTAGCTTCTTAACCCTTTACAGGTGAAGGATTTTGCCTCTGGCCAGGAGGGATTTTATAGCACTGTATACAGAAAGGTGTTTACCCTTCCCTTTATATTTATATTTATGACACCATTTCATCTCTCAGTGCACAGCTGCTTCTGGTACCAAGATGAACACATCTGGTTATAGTGTGCATCATTGTATCTCTCCTGTGGTCAACCATGAACCATTCCATCAGCTTGTTGTCAACTTTCACCACACTCATCAGCTTGCTGTAGATCTTTTCTATCAGCTTGATCAGTTTCTTAGGGATGCCATGCATTCTCATAACTTGCCAAAACCCTTTCTGCCAAATGCTATCAAAAACCTGCATTAAGTCTATAAAGTTGTAACAGGTTCGGTTGAGTTCTATGTACTTCTCCTTCCCCATACTTTGTTCTCCTCTACAACATGTTGGTGAATGCTTTTCCCAGCACCCTCAATAAGCTAATTCCTCTGAAGTTCTTGCACTCACGCTTATCTCCTTTTTTAATAGATCGGTACTATTATCACTTTCCCCCATTTGCTCAGCCCTTTCTCTTGTTTGTAAATCTTGTTGAAGAACTTGTGCATTGCCTTTACCATGTGTTCCTTGCCAGATTTACGATGATGTTGTCGCTTCTCAGCACTTTGTCCAAACTTTATTTCTTCTTCTAAGAATCCCTGCATCTGCTCTCCCCTGTTTGTGCTGGAAAGCTTCTCCTGGGCTGCTTCATCCACCATCTTTTACACATAGACTATTTTGAAGAGCTGTACAATCACATATACTTTGCTTGTTCATCCTCAATTATTTGTCTTGTTTCAGAGTAGCAGCCATGTTAGTCTGTATCCACAAAAAGAAAAGGAGGACTTGTGGCACCTTAGAGACTAACAAATTTATCTGAGCATAAGTTTTCATCGGATGTGAGCCGTAGCTCACGAAAGGTTACGCTCAAATAAATTTGTTAGTCTCTAAGGTGCCACAAGTACTCCTTTTCTAATTATTTGTCTGCGCTTTCTTTCACTGCCGACATCTTCAATTCATATGTCCCATTTGTTCTCTTATCTTGAGATACAATCCCTGTGTCACCTTTCTCTTCACATATTCTTCTGCTTCTTTTACATTGTTCACTTATCCAGTTGTTGCTGTTTCTCCTTGCTTTCTATTTTATCTCTCTGGTCAGCCTATTGTACTTATCTTGTCAGAAGCTGGAAATGGGCAACAGTGAATGGATCACTTGATGATTACCTGTTCTATTCATTCCTTCTTGGGCACCAATGGGGCATTGGCCATTGTCAGAAGACAGGATACTCACCTAGATGGACCTTTGGTCTTACCCAGTATGGCCGTTCTTACGTTGTTATGTTTTTAGGCTTTCATCCTCCTTGTTATTCTCCTGCAGCCTTCTATACTTGTCTTTCAACTGCAGCACTTCATCGGTTAACCACCTTGGTTTTTTTGTTTTGAACTTGTTGCCCAACACTTGTTCAACTGCTGTTGCAATCTCTTTGTTTACGTGGTTCCATGTCTCTTGAATGTTCATTCTTCTTCCAGAGTCATGATGCTTTTCTGCCTGGCTTCTTTGTATTCTTTCCTATATCTGGCTCTTTCAATATGTCAACACCATAGATCTTAGTTCTTGACACTTTTTTGATTACTCTCAGATGCAGCCTCATTGATGCCAGTACTAACTTGTGATCTGATCCGATATTGGCCACAAATGAGCTGCATGACAATACACTTGATTTCCATCTGCGATTCAAAAATACTAAATCTATCATGTTCTTTGTTTGCCTATCAGGTGATACCCATGACCACTTCCTTTGCAGATTTCTTTGTTGAAATAGGGTGTTCATTTTCTCAACGTTGTTACTCAGGTCGAAATTTAGTAGCTTTCCTTCTCTTTCATTATCTTCACCTAACCCAAATCTGCCTATTGCTCCACTGCATGAATTCCCATCCAATCCTACTTTCACATTAAAATCTCCCATCACCAGTAACATTCCTTGTCTTGTAACTTCTTGTATTGTTTTCTGTAGAATGTTATAAAATTTGTCAATTTCTTCCCTGGATGCTATTGAATTTGGCACATATACTTATATTGCTGTAACTGCACTGGATTTGATCTGATTCTTGCCTACAAGGAGTTCAATCCCATAAGAGCTGGCTTGCCTTTGGCTTTAGCACCAATGCAATTCCATCCTGGTTTCCATCATCATCTCTTCCTGATGTCAATACCCTACATTCATCATGGGATAATTCTCCTTTGCTTTCCCGTCTCATTTCATGTAGACCAATGATTTCACGCTCATCTTTTCAACTTGGATATAACTGTCACAGGTTCTCCAGCCTGGTACAATGTTCTTACATTCCATGTTCCAGTGAATGTCTTAACCTTCAAGTTCATCACATAATTCCCTGTTCTGCATGTTGTTATTTTTGTGTTTGTTCTGATTGCATATTTTCCACCCCTACTTTGGTTTCTGAGTGGTGAATGCAGCCCCTGTTTGTCCAGGCGACAACTAAGCTGGCATACTTTCTCTTTCTATATTTTGTTTCTCTGGTCCAGTGTCGGCCAAGTGTTTGATCATGACTCCTTAGATTTGGGGTTGACCAGTGTATCATAATATGTCTGCAATACTGCTTTAATCTATCCATTAGTTTGCTCCAGCACTGTTTACTCCAATGTTATACTTTGAAAGCTGTTTTGCCAGCTTCATCATAGGAGACTTCATGCACTTGGACAGCTAGACGTGCCCTTTTCCTAGTGGTTCTTGCTACTAGCTGCCTTCACCAGGTTTATCATGCCACCCAAGGCAAGGTCCCTGGCTAAATTACACACACACACACACACAATTTTCTTTTAAACAAAATCCACAAAATGTATTTATTAAATTATTGAATTAATATATTTATAATTTTACCAAGTTATATCAGCTACGTGAATAATAGGAATTAATGCCATTTTTGAATAAATTATTGGATATGGGTTATTATATTAGTCAAATAAACTGTGACCATCCCTAATCAGAAGTGATAGTCTGTTTTCATTGTTTCCAAACCTAGCACCCACAAAAGATTTTTAAGTTCTTGTTAGAGGTGGGCCTTATGCAGTTCTTGCCCAAACTTTAGTGGTCTAGCTCTGAACTTTACGACATGGAACTATTCATAATGTGGCTGAATTGGAAGCTCAAATCCAAACATCTTGAACTTGAAAAAAAATGAGCTCTGGTTCACAATGTTGCGGTGTGTGACAATAGCTAGTTATTGTCTCTTCTGTTGAGGTTGATGGATTTCCACTCCATACGGCTAAGTTTGAAGAAGTGGTGTTTTACCCATGAAAGCTTATGCCCAAATAAATCTGTTAGTCTTTAAGGTGCCACCAGACTCCTTGTTGTTTTTGTGGCTACAGACTAACATGGCTACCCCCTGATACTTGTCTTTTCTGTAACATCCATTGGTAATTTAATATTTTATTTAGTAGTGAAGGAGTTACTTGTCCTCTTGTCCTTGACTGCAATTACCTTATTTCCTAGGCTAATTCCTGCAATGTTGTAATTGCAATAAAGACAGATGCATGTATTTAACATGTTCAAACCCTTATTTCCTTAAGTTCAGCACATCATACACTGTATGCACTCTGTGAACTGTTAACGGCTGACTGATAGTTTGCTAGAGAGTCAGGCTTTTAGAATCCCATTCTTAGGATGTTGCACTGTGATAGCATTATACTGTCCTCTTTTGAGTTTTGTTGCCAAATTTAAATACAGATCCAAAGCCCTGGCTGGGTTCACCAAAAGATTTGCCAAATTTCACAAATCTTTCAAAGTACTGAGTTTTTTAGCAAATACAAGCCATGTGTTAAGAAAAATATATGTCGATTTCAGTTATCTACGTAATTTTGTCTGCATTCCGCTTTGAGTTTTGGGGTTTTTTTGAAACCAAATATTATATGGTATGAATCCACACAAACTGAAATCAATTGGTTTTTCACAGCATTAGTTCCTATAGTCCTTATCACAGAAGACGACTACTTCTTAATCATGAAGCCTATATAAGAAACTATTTTATCCTGATGTAGATTCATAAGTAAATACCTACACACTTATGCTAATTATTTTATGATCGATACTTCTGAAATGGAGCTATGTTGCATGTCCTATGATATACACTGATTACACGTGATACTCTTAGGCTCCTTTGAAAATCCCAGGCTTTGATTTATCATTGAAAAGTGATATTACATTGTCTGCTGAGATGAAATATACAATTAAATGGAAACACAGTCATGTAATCAGACTCTCCTCTCACAAAAATAATTACAATTATTTACTCTATATAGTCTGTCTATCTGTTGTACCACACCCACTTTTCAATAGAATCTCATTTTTATTAACTATAATGTCAACATGTTTATATACAGTACTTTCCACCCACAAAGTTTCCATACTTTTGGTTTCCATACTTTTATTAATATGTGTGTTTTTGTTAACTGGCATATTTGTATCAATTTAAACATTATGGAAAATATAATTAGTCCTACACGTCCTCTAACTCTTCTACAAGGTGGTCTGATTTGTTAAGTAATTTAAGCACTAGGTTTTGAATGCATAAACTTCCTGGTTCCATGTATTCAAATCCCTTCAAGGTTGACTCGGCCTTTCCCATACTCAAAAAGATAAAATGAGTACCATGCAGTTTCCCATGTCTTCCAGAGGAGACCTTACAAACTAAGCACATTAAAAATCCCCATGGCATTTTATGTAAAATCAAGGTTTTGTCCTCTTGTCCTTGACTACAATTTCTTTTCCTCCCATAGTTGCTCAGCTTCATATCACCACCAGAAATAGGTGCAAAAGAGGAGAAACACCAATCTAAGGCCCTGACCTGGCAAGCATTGAATGAAATTCTGGTCCCTTTGGAGTTAGAAGGAGTTTTGCCATAGACTTCAGTGGAGACAGGATTTCACTCTTTGACTTCAGTGGAGCTAGTTGCAGGGATAAAGTTGAGTGTGTGCTTAAGTAATTGCAGGTTTGGCATTTAAGTTAAACACATCTTTTGGTAGAGGTGTAGAGTAGAAAGGGTGAAATAATTCAAAAAGTGACTTGCTTGTATTTTTTTCAAATAAAATAATTGAGTGTGGGTCACTTTTATTTGTGAGGCCCATGGTATTCGTTGTTCCAAAGTATTTGCATGATGAAAAAGTATTGATTTGTGTGAATCGTGGAAGTTTCATGAAATTTAGAAAGACTAATCTCTGACGCTGACTTCAAAGATTCCAGCTGGTTCCCTCCATGGTCTAGACTGATTTCAACAAATATAGTAGACCAAAACCTGACACCTTACTCGGGGAAAATGTCAGAGAAAGTTTTGCCTTATGAAGGCAGTGGGATTTGAGCCACTGAAATTAAATAGTAATTTTCTTTTTGTTTTGTTAGCAGTGGTGCCAATTGGGGGAGGAGGGACAAATACCACTCTTCCCTACCCCCATGGTTTTTGCACTTGCTTAAAGTTCCATAGGTCATGGAGCCAGGGGGCCATGCCCCAACCACTTTTAAGCAGTGGTCCTGTACTAGATCATCATGACTTCTGCCAGAACAGTTTGGAGCATTGTTCCGGCCGCGTTTTCACAACACCACTGAAATATGAGCTGGCTGCCTCTAAATACAGATGATGGAGTGGCTGGGCCAAATTTCAGTGAGTGCTATTTCAACCTGGCACAGGTGGATGGATGGATGGGCCAAATGGTGTTGCAACCTGGTGTCTGGGGAATCTGTTCCTGTATGACAAAACACAGGGGAGTCCACTGAGAACTTGATTCCTGGAGGCACTGGCTTGTGCACTGTGTAGGTAAGAGAGAGGTGAGACTCCTTGGCCGACAGAGGCCTGTGGGGACCAATCATGAAATGCAAGGCACTGTTTGACATAAGAATGAGCAAAAGGAGCTGGCCCTTAATGTAAAATTTGGTAAATTAACAGTGAAAATAGTATAAGTAAAGAAAGAAAGATACAATAAAGCAGTTGAAAGCTACAGATCACAATTTTTATAGGACATCTTGTTAGATAACCACTAATTTGTTAGCATTGTTAATCTAACCACTTGCTCCCGGTTTAATGAGCAATATCAACAAGGATCAGTTGTAGAGAGGCCTGCAGCACATTTGGACACCTGTCATCAATAGCTGGCATCAACACTGCCACTGACAAAGTGTACTGCATTTTATGTAAAATGTTAAAAAGCTGAAGCAGAAAACATAGGCGAACACAACTTTTTAGATATAGTGTTCTCTTCTTCTTTGTTGCCTAGAGCCATTCATTAACCCTGGATGGACCACCATTTTATAATCTTCCCTTTTAATCTTATTACTATCTTCCTGTAACATACTACACCATTTTGACGCCAAGATTCAGCATAGAATACGCTGTGCCAGCCTTGCCTTTGGCAGACTGTCTCGCTGGCTGTTCAACAATCACATCAGAACACATACTAGACTTTTACTTTATAAAACAGTGGTAATCCGAACTCTCCTCTATTGCTGTGAGACTTGGGTGACCTACAGAAAACACCTGAAAAACCTGGAACGCCAGCATCAGCACTTTCTTCGGAAGTTCCTCAACATGAAGTGGGAGGAACATCGCACTAATGTCAGTGTCTTCACAGAGGCCAACATCTTCAGTGTTGATTATCCAGCTGAGATGGAGCGGGCACTATGTGTGCATGCCTGGTGTACGCTTACCAAAACAACTGCTGTATGCCCAACTCACCAAAGGAGAAAGGAAATGGGGAGGTCAAAAGAAACGCTTTAAAGACACCCTCAAGATGAATATCAAGAGAAGTGGCATCAACTCCGCACACTCGGAGACAAAAGCCCAGGACAGGGATAACTGGCGAAGATTTATCAGGGAGGGAATGTTCACTTTTGAGGGAAATCGCCTTGCCCTGGTCACAGAAAAAACACCAGAAAATAAAGGAAAGACAATGTTCACACAGCAATCGTGGCCCAATCCTGTCTTCCAACACCACCTGCAATGTCTGCCAACGAGCCTGAGGCTCAAGAATCGGACTCTTCAGTCACCAAAGGACCCATGAAAAATAAAACCTCTGAAAGAGATCATCCTCAACCTTGAGGGATTGACGACGACCATTTAACTCTATTTGAGCCAGGATTTTATTATTCTAGCTCTAATTTCACCCCCAATTACCTGGATTCTAGAACATGCATACTTGAAACTTTGCACTTTCAGTACTGTCTGCCCATCTAGTCTGAAGGATAATTCTTCAGTGTTTCCATTATTAAATTAATACCGTTTTTGAAGATAAAAGGCCTGATCCTACACACTCTACTCACAAAAATCACACAGTGATTTCAGTGGGAGTGTTACATGAGTGTGGAGTGCAGTACTGGGCCTTTTGCATGTATCAGTGATGAACAGCTCAGTGTACCTACAGTCTAAGTACTGTAATTTTCTCATGTAGAGACATGCTAATTTACGATCCTGGTACAGACCTGTTGAAGCCTCTTTGGATTCCCCCTCGTTAAGAAGGATGAATTAATATCCATAGATAAAATATGATGTATTCTAAATCAATGCCCTAGCATATTAGGAATGTTGGCTACTATGCAACATTTAACCATTTTAGATGCATATCTCATATCACAGGTAAATATTTATAGACACACCTAACAACTATTTTTTCAGGACAGCCTTGTACTTTTTCCTTAGGCTCAGTGAGCAGCGTGTTAGTAAAATGACTGTACTTCATACTGTATTTTCCTGTTCATCAAAGCTATTGATAGTCTCTTGAGTACGGGAAATTCACAATTTAGCTTAAAATAAATCTTTTTTTTATTTTAAGGAGACATTTTTAAGGTCTTCTCAAGCAGTAGTATTGTAAATGAGCACCAGTTAAATCAGTAAAGGTTTCAAAGAAGGATTTTTCTCTAGTTTTTCTGAATGTTTCTGAATGCTTCCTATTGCTAGTATATAACCATTGAAATATTGTGTCAGGGACCGATATTTAAATAGTTGAGACCACCTGCAATGATTTGCGTTGTGTGTTTGTTTATGTGTTTAGTCACTTATATTAAGCCACATTTGTGCTTATTCTGGAAATTACGTTGTGAATTGGTCTAGCTACACTGATGTCAACACAACTATGCCAGTTTACACAAGCTGGCCTACTTTGTGCACCTAGTTACTGCAGTTGTGCACACAACTGATGCTTAGTTAATAGACTCTTATGTTTATGTTGGACACTTTTTTCCAAGTGAATCTAACCTTCTGACTCCTGGATAGATTCTGCCAGATTCTCAGCTGCAGTAAGTATGTGCAGCTTCATTGATTTCCGTGGTGTTGCCTGATTTACATCAACTGAGGGGCTGGGTCTAGCTCATAATGTCCTCCATGTTGTTTGTGTTTGTGCTATTTATTAGGCAATGTTAAACTTTGTGTTTAGGAAGATGTTTTCCATATATATGTTGTTGTTGTTGTTGTTATTATTTAAAGTGCTAACAGTGTCTTCAATATGCACGTGTTTACCCTTATGGTGTTGGTGAAATCCTGTTTCCACTGAAATCAATGGCCAGACTTTCATTAACTTCAAGGGGCTGGGATTTTGCCCTGTCATAGACCCATTGACATGCTGAGTTGTCACTCAGCATAAAGTTAAGTGCATGTGTAAATCTTTGGAAGATGGGGGCCTGAATTAGTAATTGATTCTCCATCACTTACTTACAATTTTTACCTCAAGATTGGATGTTTTTTTCTAAAAGATCTGCTCTAGTTCAGGGGTTCTCAACCTTTTTCTTTCTGAGCCCTCTTCCCCCACGATATGCCACAACAACTGCTTTTCTGCATATCCAATAGATTAAAAGCCAGAGCCAGTGCTAGGTGTAGCAAGCAGGGCAATTGCCCAGGGACCCACACCAAAGGGGGCCCCGCGACGTTACATTGCTTGGGCTTCGGCTTCAGCCCAGGCTGCAGCGCTTGGGCTCCACCTTTCTGCCCTGGGCCCCAGTGAGTCTAACGCTGGCCCTGATCTCTGGTTTATTTTTGCAGACCCCCTGAAATCTGCTTATGGCCCCCCAAGGAATCCCAGATCCCTGGTTGAGAACCGCTGCTCTAGTTCAAACAGTAATTAATTCAGGGTAGTTCTATGACCTGTGTTATGCATGAGGTCAGACTAGATGATCACAGTGTCCTTTCTGACCATGTAATCTAAATTTTCTTCTATTCACTTGAAAACGCTGTACAACTAAAATAGCCTTATCTTAACTATGTATTCAGTTTCTTGCATAAGATAAGCAAAAAGCATATGTCATGGGCTATTCATCATCTTCTAGGAAACAGTCATCCACGGTGACTGGCAGAATGGGCTTTCCCTGGGTAATCAGAAATAATCAGTTTCACAATCTTTGCTCCTATGTTAATAAAAAATGAGCTGCCATTAAAACTCACACATTTTAAATGTTCTTTTGTGGTAAATTCACACCTTGTGCAGTCAGACTCAACTAGACTGGCTAGTTACAAAGAACATTTGAAGAGGGTGATAGTTCAGAACAAACTGCAGGTTATATTAAAAAGAATAAAAATAGCTAAGAAGAAAACAACAGGTGCAAACCCTTAGAAAATATTTTTTTAGAAAAACCTTTACAGCTACCTTTTAGATTGTGCAAGGCTTTAGCAATAGATACAGCCCATTACAGTGTATTATTTCCAGATCCAAGTTTTCCCCCTAAATAAAAAATCCCCCACATGAGCCAGATCTATAGATGGTGTAAATCAGCCTACTTTGATTTAAATCAATGGCGCTATACTGGTTGATGCAGCTGCAAATCATATTCCCAGTTTTGAATTTTAGGTCATTCTTTCATTTATTGCAATCCCTTTTTTTATGTTACCATTCTACTATATTTAATTATGGTAACTCTGAATACCATTTAATAATACAATCTACACAATCACAAGGTGATAAGCATGATATATGGGGGAAATTTTCTAAAGTTCCTAAGTGACTTAGGAGTAGAATTAGTCAAAATTGGAATATCCATTTTGTGAGAGAGATTTTTGTCCAAAATCAAATCAAAAAGTCTAAATACCAAAAAATTTAATAGAAAATAAAGTTATGAAATATTGTTATTTGGAAATATCTAAAAATTCTGTTTTGACTGGACTCAACACTAAACTGTATCTGCCTGAACTGCCATGTTGCCTCATGGAAATTGTAGTTCGGAAGCCTGATGCACCTATTCTCCTCTAAGGTCTGGGCTCCTCAGTTGGACTAGATGTCGTGTGATACTCTGTGGCAGTTCAGCCAAAGAGAAGGCTGTAGTGCATTATAGGAAATGTAGTTCAGGCAGGATTCTCAGTCCATAATGGAGAATGAGGACATGAAATATATTTTAAAAAAAAATTCCCCTATAGAAAATTGAAAAATTTCAGAAAAATATAAATTTCCTTATGAAAAAAAAACATTTTGACAGAAAATTTCTGAACAGTTCTACTTAGGAGCCTATGTTCTATTGAAAACAAACAAGACTAGAGTATTTAGGCTCTTACGACACTTAGGCACTTTTGAAAAGATTACTGTATATACTTTTTCCGGTAAGTAGATAGAATCTCTTAAAGGTATAAAGAGATGATGCCAGTGAGTAAGCTATCATCTAACTTTGTGGGGATTTAAAATAGGACATGGTACCCTTCTTAATAAAAGCCAAGTGGGTAACTGAGAGAATTAACTATATGGATGATTTTGTTGTTCATAGATTTTTATGGCAAATATAGTCGACAACATTGAATTAAAGAATGATGCACAACATGACAGCTATTTCATACTATTGCCAATTCTATTGCAATCCCTTTTAAGTTTACATCACCCTTAGGCTAATTGTAGCCACCCACCTATTTCTCCTTTTGTTTAAAATTATCCCTTGTAGGTAATACTCTAAGTTACAAAGAAAGCTGCTTAGTGAGACATCCCTGCTGTATATATACTCAAAGTAAATGTGAAGGGTGGATCACTGACTCCTCCTGACTTGAGACTCCTTTAAATCAGAGGATTAAACCTTTTCTCTAGACATGGCTCCAGGCTAGCACATCTGTGAACTGACAGATTTTGTGTGTTGAAAGCTTAACAAATCTGTCATAGCCATCCACTTAACTCCACCTACAAGAACAGGATTAAGCCAAGGAATTGAAACTACCAGGGTTTATGGACTGTCTGAATTAGAAAAATCAGTTTGAGACAGGACTTTCCTGCAATTCCTTTTCACAGCCATGTCTGAATCTTTGTTTTGTGTGGGTAAATTGTCATTCTGTTTGTCCAGGTATTGGTCATCAGAGTTGTGCGTGAATCTTTAAGATTTTCAGATTTATGGATTTCAGTGCATTTATTTGTCGGCTTGAGTTCATGTGTTTTTGCAGCCCTTGGTCTTTGCTTTTAGTGTTGGGTTGTTTTTTTTTAATTTAATATACATAAAGAATGAAAAACCCCAAATGAAACTAACAGCTTTGGTAAATTGGTGCATTATGTATGAAAATGCGAAGGTTTGCAAGAATTCTGTGGTATTTGTTTGACCCAGGAGATGTGTCATATGCTCAACTAACACAAAGTTCATTATATAACAAAAACTAAACTATGAAACTTTGTTAAAGTGTTCATACCTATGCAGATACAGCATTCAGGGCTTGTAATATGGTTACTTTAACATGGCCATAACAAAATTTGGTCTGCTTTATTGAGGCAAAATTCTTCTAACTCTTAAAATGACTATCTCCACCATATCAGAATGTCATATACCAGTAGCAAATTGTGCAAATACCGGAGTTAAAAATATTTAACATATATTAAGATTAATTTGCTTAATGGCCTCCACCAACCTGCTAAATATTAAATTGACAGCCAAATTAATTAAATCATCTTTAAATAAACTAAATGTAATACAGTCAAAGTAATAGCAACACTTTGAATATGTAAAGCACGGTGGGCAAACTCTTCAGTGCGACTGAGTGCCCACAAATCTCACTGATTTATAATCAGAGTTATGGGCACTCAGCATCTTGTAATATCCAGCCTCACCAAGGTGCCTAAAGTTCTTATTTTTAAAACTATTGCCACAAATTTTGTGCATACAAATACTCATTTCAATGTTCAAGTACCAGTTTTGCATGCATAATACATTAAATGTAATTGCAGTTTTATAAATCACTTTTAAACGTTATTGGAAACGCCTGTCTAATTTTATTTTCAGATTAAAAGGCAAACTGTTCTTGAGTAAAACATTTTAGCTAATGTTATATGAGTTTTAGCAGAAACAAACATATACGTTTTCTGGTGTCTAATGTATGTGCCAGTTGTAAGAAATGCATAAACCAACATTATCCTTTAATTATGGCATATTGTCAGACTTTCTAAGTAATGTGGCAACAAGAGACTATTACGATCCTGATGGTCTTTAACCTGTTGCTGCTGGAAGAATAGACTGTACACAGGGAATTCACTTCCAGCGATATGTTTTTTGGGATCTTTTACATTATAAAACACTAAATATAGAGGCGTGCATAACACAAAGGACAAGAAAAATCTTAAAACCCCCAAAAAACCCAGAAAAAAATGCATGACTGGCTTTCTTGAGAGCGTTTCCTTATTTGGCATTCTGCCTTCAGCTGTTGGTTGGAAGAAGGTGGAACCTCTTAAGAAATAGTTAGCTCAGTTACTTCCTTCTAACAGCCAGTCAAAACAGCCACTAGACCTAAGGGAATAATTTATAACTAACAATTTCTTTGACTAATTTTTCCTCTTTTCCTGTCCCATGAACAGATAATATATTTTTTTTAAAAAATGTATTCCCTATTTGCAATTATTCATATGTAGGTTTTGAATGTCTTATATGAAATTGGAAATCTGAAATTCCAGATGTATTGCCTAGTTATAATTGGTCACATGGTATTGTTTTTCTTCCCTGATTGGGTAATAGATTCAGATTTGTAATCTGAACAGTCATAGAAAGCATATTTTAAATCTGCTTCCCAGGAGCTTTTGGGCTAGTACCACTTGATTACATTGATGTTCACAGAAAGCAGACACACCATGACAGAATGTTCAAATAAATTTGTTAGTCTCTAAGGTGCCACAAGTACTCCTTTTCTTTTTGTTCAAATAATGGTTTTGCAGTAGTCATCCACTTCTACTTTCTGTACCATTTTGATGTAGATATCCAAGCCTCTATATTTCAGGGGTACATCTTTCTAAAAGGCAAAAACTCATGTATGCCAATGTAAACCCCACCAGTTTGGAGTCAAATCAGTTTTGGGGAAACTTACCTGTTAGCTCATTAGAGAGACAAGGTGGGTGAGGCAATATCTTTTATTGGACTTCTGCTTTTTTCAAGCTCTTCAAATTTTGAACTATTTGAACCCAAACACTCAATATGTAACAGGGTGAACCTTAGGGGTTTCGATGAAACTTTCCTGGATTTGCCCTTTCCATGGGCCCTCCATTTCCGAGCTGGGATGCTGACCTGACTTGAAAAAAGAAAAAGAGTACTAGTGGCACCTTAGAGACTCACAAATTTATTTGAGCATAAGCTTTCGTGAGCTACAGCTCACTTCATTGGATACTTCATCAGCTGTTGTAGCTCATGAAAGCTTATGCTCAAATAAATTTATTAGTCTCTAAGGTGCCACAAGTCCTCCTTTTCTTTTTGCGGATACAGACTAACACGGCTGCTGCTCTGAGACCTTATTTGGCATCCCATGGCTTTGTACTACCACTACACATCTAAATGTCTTGGGGTCCCTGCTCAGGAGAACTGGAAATGGATATAAATTTTGAGTCTTGAATATATAGTAAATATGATAAAAATACTTTTACCAACAGTTAGAACATAGTTTTCTCTTCTACTAATAGTGGTAGTAACTATATGGCAAATGTCTTCTTGATCCAATAGGCCAGCCCTGAACCGACTTACTGGATCAGGGTCACAGGCAATCTTTCTGTCTTCCTAAACACCTATCATCCCCTGGTTCATGCGTTACTATGGGGCTTAAGCCTCTGGACGCGCCTCTGGAATGGGGCGGCACATGTGCACAAGCAGGAGTATAGGCATCAGGGAACTTTGACAGCAAAATTTAGCCACCAAGTGAGTTTGGGCACCTACAGGGTTTGGTGGCAGCTGAGCGGGGTTTTTACGAATCCCAGCTGATCCTGATTCTGGTATTTACGCACCTAAAGTGGCACTCAATGTGTTTTGTTGTAATGGTATTTATTTTGCTTTTTATTCCAATAAAATATATTAATGGAGAACCTGTGGCTACTATCTTTTCTGAATGCTGTGTTCCCCAAATACACCCATCTAAGAGGTGATGACTTCATTGTATTTGTGAACACACTAGATGACTATTGGGGTTCCTTCTAACCCTATGTTTCTGATTCTATTATTCTAACTGTGATTGGTCAATGCTATCACATTACTTTCTGAAGTATCATAATTTAGAACCAGGATAGACCATGTGCTTGTCTACACAGGAATACTCGGAAAGTTAATCTGAATTAACTAAAGCTTTGAATTTAAAACACTGTAGGCCACTTTAATTCTGACTAAGAACTTCCACATAGGGAATAAATGCAGTGTAACTAATCCATTTTAAAAGTTCACTTGGATTAACTTTCCTGAATGTCCTTGTGTAGACAAGCCTGAAGTATAATAAATGGCAATACAGTAATGTACTAGGTTGGGTTTACAGCATGTACCTCACTGCCCTCTACAGGATGGAATTAGTATTGTGACCAAGTGAAATACTTCCTTCTATATGTGAACTACTCTTGCCACATCTATCCGTTTGCTTGTCAGAAATGTGTGATGGTAGCTGAATATCATTAGTTCTTATTTCCATGTTGCATAGTATTTGAAATGAGCGTGAGGTTATACCATAGTCAATGACTGTATTGCCTGTACAATGTGTTCTTCAAAGAAAGGGGTAGGACTGTTAAAATTGCATGTAGTTAAGGAATGAAAATACTTTAATTGAATCTGTAAATGTCATGAAAACTGGGGCTTGGGGCATTGGATTCAAATGATTGTTTGTTTTTTGTTGTTCTTTTCTGAATTCAGTTTTTTAGTTCCCTTCTGCCGCATTCATCCAAGTGCTGAACTCGTCACTATGAATTAATGAAAGTTCCTTACCATTTTATCTCAATTTCAGTAATGGTTATTAATAGTTCAGAAATTTAGTGGATGTCATAAAAGTTTATCAAATCTAATATCTTTTAAAAAAATTCTGGGGTGGAATGCTGCCCAGATGGCAGTGTGTGAGAGTCTTTCCATTGACTTCAGTGGGGCCAGAATTTCACCCTGATTTTGGAATGGGATTGAATTACATTTATAAGGTAGAGTTTAACTATAGGAACAGTCCTGAGCAAATCATGGTACATAAACTGCACCAAGCCAGGAGGCATTGCAACTAAGAGATGCACCTCTCAGACATAGTTCCTTCCCTGTTTCTTTCTTGTTCCTGGGGGCTAGTAATCTTTGTCTGTCCTATACTAGCAGTAAAGTACTACCCACTTCCCAATGACCCTCTCCAGAAGCAGGAGGAGTGGAGCCAAGGCTATGCCCACTCTTGCCCTTTAGCTGCCCACTCCCCACCCATCTGCATGTGTAAGGGTGATTCCTACTCCCTGCATGCTGAGTTACAATGTAGTGCATAAACTTTGTTCATTATTATTCAGAATTTCTGTAGAAATAGGTTAGGGGGCCAGATTTTTGAGCAGTGACATGCCATCAGTATATGCAAGGCATGCAATGAATGCCTCAGGCCTGGCTGTGTCTGTGGAGTGATTCTGTCCAGCCCCAAAATGCTCAAACAAAATGGCATCCTCTGTACAGCATGACCTTGAATACACCATACGTGGGAGATCACGCCACATAATTGACTAAAAATGTCATGGCGCAATCTTATTGGTTGGGTTTGGGATTCTAGTGGTTTCGATTCAAATTCCATTCTAGAAGTATTGAAGATGGGGCAGGAGTTAAGGGTGAGCATGTGACTCATGTGAATCAGGTTTTTTTGTGTGAGTGAGTTTGATAGAGGTGTTATTATCCAGTTATGAAAGTGTATGATAACCTCAGTGACATTATTCAGTACACATCTGCATTTGCTTAACATATTGCAACCTACAATCAGCTAAAAATTAAACACTTCTTTTCATTTATACAAATAATTCTGGTTTATATCAACTTCATGATTACTTTATTTACCCTTTTTAAATAAAACTTTAGTTCTCCCCACATCCATCATGCAAGAAAGTTTCAATACCTTCTAAGTATACCTCATTTTGGGGGACATCACCCATTTTAGGCCTGGTCTACACTGGGAGGGGGGATCAACCTAAGATATGCAACTTCAGCTATGAGAATAGTGTAGCTGAAGTTGACATATCTTAGGTTGACTTACCTCGCGTCCTCCCGGCGCAGGATTGACTGCTGTCACTCCCCCATTGACTCCGCTTCCGCCTCTCGCCGCAGTGGAGTACAGGAGTCGATGGCAGAGTGATTGAGGATCGATTTTTTGTGTCCACAGAAGATGTGATAAATCGATACCCGATAGATCGATCACTACCCGCCGATTCGAAATCCAAAGCACAAATCTGGTATGGCTCACTTTTATTGCTGAAAAGTATTTACTGTAGAAATAAAAAATAATGAAACTGAGGTTACAGAAAGAGTTATTTACATTAAAAGACGGTATCCCACAGCATTTTAAGTTTCTTATGTGACTAATTTGTCCCTCATTATGGGTCTTTGTCCATGTTGCATCCCACATCTGGGCCTTGACAGGTTAAGGGATATGCAAACATCCCACCATAAAATCCTTTCAGCAAATAGTAATTCGGGAAAAATTCATGCCTGAGTCACCCCAGAAGTGTGTCTGAATATGCAGATGAATAAAAATCCCATGAGAGGGTGTGCATGATAGTGAAAATGTCTTGTATGTTATGATGGAAAAAACATTGACATGCTCACCTCTAATTCAGGATTTAGGGCCCATATCTCAGCTCTTCTCCTGGAGCTACAAGAGGATAGCCATGCTGCTGGTAAGCAATAGTCAGCTAGACAACTTCCCACACTCCAGCAACTTTAGGTAAGTTTTACTGTGTGACTTACTACTCTATGTAACTTCTGCATGGTAATAAGTTGTGTTGTTGCCTCACTACCGGTCTACTTCTTACATAATAATAATAAGTAAGTAATAAGAAGAATAAGAACAGCTTGTATTTATATAGTATTTATATAGTACCTTTCATCATAAAGTATTCTAAAGTACTTCACAGACCATAGAAACTTTACAAATTATATATACTAATAAGGAAAGACATTAAACATTTCATTAAAACATTAGCATCATAAACTATGTATATTACAGTACACCATAAAATATATTAGCATGTAAAAATTCTTGCAATCTAGTACTTGTATATGTTTGTTGCCTGACAGTATTTCATAGACACGTGCCCTGGATGTTGTGCAGTGCTTGTTCTCATTAGGATTGTTTAATTATTACAGAATCAAAGGGCTTAGAAGAAACTAAGCTATAGAAACTTTTTGAATAGTTGATCATATTATTAATGGAAGTTTTAATAAGAGTTCATGAGTTGAGAACTTGTCAAAAGATCTTGAGATGTTCAATATCTCAACAAAACATGGCAAAAGTCCACGCACTTTTTTCAAATGTTTTTACCCCTTTTTTTGACCATCTGTACTTTTCATAAGAATTACTGATTTCTTAAGGGAAATATCACACTTCTATAGAAAAAGAATACTTGATGTAGGCATTGTGAAGTTTTTGCAGTTTTGTTGTTCTGTAAAGGATAAAACAAAAGTTTGACATAGGAAGTAACTCTATTTAGCCTTCCCTTGAGATTTCAGTATGATCTCTCTGGTAAGATGGTCCACTTATCTGCAAGGCCCCTAAATTTATGACCACTGTTACTGACTGAATCAGTTTGCATAAATCATTCTGCATATAGATCAAAATATACTTCTGTAATCCGATATTTAATATTTTGTCAAAGAGGCTGGCAGTGAAAAAGGTGAATGCTGCCAAAAATTTTCAATGTATTTGTCAATACACATTTAAATTTAAAAAATAACTTACTCTAGAAGTAATTACATCATTTTTGTGTTAACTGAGGCCAGGTCTATACTTATGGATAGATCGGCACTGCTGCGATCGATGCAGCGGTGTCAATTTAGGAGGTCTGGTGAAGACCCGCTAAGTCGATGACAGAGCACTGTCCCATCAACTTCTGTACTCCAGCTCCCCAAGAAGAGTAAGGTAAGTCAGTGGAAGTGCATCTCCCATCGACACAGTGCTATGTAGACACCACTGTAAGTTGACCTAAGTTACGTCGACTTCAGTTACATAACTTACGTAACTGAAGTAGTGTAATTTACAGCTGTAGTGTAGACCAGCCTTGACAATGAATACTTGGATAAGTTAGTTCTACTCACATGAATGTTTGCTAAATAACAAACTTTACATATTTGTACTGAAAGTTTTATATTTTAAATAGGATGTGACGCTGTTGAACACTTCAGGAGACAGAATTCCTAAATCCCCTTTCCATAGCTTTGATACAAAGCCAATTAAGTGCTGGATCCAATGCTCATTGAATTAAATGGAAAGACTCCCATTAATTTCAGGCTAAATGAGTCAGACAAGAATCTGACTGAACTGTTCACCACTAGGAGCACATACACGTATGCAGTTCCTTTGTGTGAATGTGAAAAGAGTTAATTAACTAAACTCTGCACCCAGCCAATAAATCTTACAATAACTTAATTCTTCTAGGAATGTTGATTCAGGCAAGGCCCATTTAGCCCAGGAAGTCAAAGTAATAATATTTTCCAAAATTCCCCAAACCCTGTTTATTTGTGTCATAAATATAAAGGGAAGGGTAAACACCTTTAAAATCCTTCCTGGCCAGAGGAAAAATCCTTTCACCTGTAAAGGGTTAAGAAGCTAGGATAACCTCGCGGGCACCTGACCAAAATGACCAATGAGGAGACAAGATACTTTCAAAAGCTGGGAGGAGGGAGAAAAACAAAGGGTCTGTGTCTGTCTGTGTGAGGCTTTTGCCGGGGACAGAACAGGAATGGAGTCTTAGAACTTAGTAAGTAATCTAGCTAGGTATGCGTTAGATTATGATTTCTTTAAATGGCTGAGAAAAGAACTGTGCTGAATAGAATGAATATTCCTGCCCGTGTGTCTTTTTGTAACTTAAGGTTTGGCCTAGAGGGATTCTCTATGTTTTGAATCTAATTACCCTGTAAGGTATTTACCATCCTGATTTTACAGAGGTGATTCTTTTTACTGTTTCTTCTATTAAAGTGTTTCTTTTCAAGAACTGAATGTTTTTTTCATTGTTCTCAGATCCAAGGGTTTGGGTCTGTGGTCACCTATGCAAATTGGTGAGGATTTTTACCAAACCTTTCCCAGGAAGTGGGGTGCAAGGGTTGGGAGGATTTTGGGGGGAAAGACGTTTCCAAACAACGTTTTCCCAATAAACCCAGATAAACGTTTGGTGGTGGCAGTGGAAGTCCAAGGGCAAAAGGTAAAATAGTTTGTACCTTGGGGAAGTTTTAACCTAAGCTGGTAAAAGTAAGCTTAGGAGGTTTTCATGCAGGCCCCCACATCTGTACCCTAGAGTTCAGAGTGGGGAAGGAACCTTGACAGTTTGCTTTTTTTCTTATCATTGCTATGTCTTCTTGAGAGATTTAAAACCTCCATGACTTCTCCATGACTGCATACTGATCAGGTAATAGAAATAATAGCAACTGATGATTGTGACAAGAATTGGGTGATTGCTCACCAAAAAAAAAGTTCACAAATATTAATTGAAATAAAAACTTTGGCATGAAGGTATCACTGACACTTTTCATATTCATCTGTGGAAGTGCAGTTTGGATGACAACAAAGATTACAGAAAGGGAAAGTGTCATTTTACAGAAATGTAAACATTTTCATGTTACAAAGTCACAGAACATTGTTTTTTATTAAACTTTTTTTTTTTTTGGTTAAAAGTGTCTGCTTTGGCCAGAAATGTTTGATATTTTATTGAACACCAAATACCTAAAAACTCAGATTTCACAGCCAAAAACAAAAATATTCTGGTTGGTGATATTTTGATGAAAAGTGAGTATTTTCCACAGAAAATTCAGAAAAAAAATGGTTGAAATTTTCTCCAGAAACAGAACCTTGTTTTTTGGTCACCGCTACTTTGAAGACATCAATTCAGGAAGCAGAAGAAAGTGTCATTTGACTGGCCTGAGCAATCACACAGTTCTATCAACAAATTGCAAATATTGAATGCTCAAAGCAGAAGTTGTGGCAAACACTTTGGTAGCAACCTACCGGCTAAAATATTTATTGCATAAAAAAATCTAAATTACTTTCTGTACAATTTACAAACAGAACAAAGGGTTAACTTTGTCAAATAAACTGTCCATTGCAAATAGTTTATCCACGTCTCTATGGTGCCAACAGTAACTAACCATTTACATTAAATTTTGACTATTGAATATTTGCCATTAATAGTTCATTGTTAAACAAGACAGTTTAAAAAAACCCATGGAAAATAGTAAGGAAATCATGATCTGACAAACATTTCACAAGCAGAAAAGAGATTAAAGTGCAGTTTGAAATCAGGTTGTATTGTTTTCTTCTGTTTGTTTTTTACTAGGTCCAATAAACCTGGGTACCCCAGTAAATTGGACTACAAGACTCAGATACATGACTGTGTCTCTCCTGACCTCCCTTATGTTCTAATGAAGAACCTTCATTCTTCAACACACTAGTTAAACTATTATTACTCATTGCCCCTACCTGGGGAAACATAGGGCCAAATTCTCAAAAATTAAAAAAATAAATTTAAAATAAACTTATTTTATCCACTCCCCTGTCAAACAAGACTAGTTCCCTATAGCTGGGATGCTAATCAGTTGTACACTGACATCATCATAGCCTCCATTATGTAATGTTTCAGAGGCAGCATAGGTTCATCAGCAGTGGTTGAAAAACTCTATACAAACAAAATATAAAGACAGGAAGGGTAGTGTAGGCTGGATACCAGCTATGTTGTTGTTTTACCCAGTACAATTTCTTGATGGCAAAGCTGGAAGTTGTTTTTAGAGGAATGTAAAATGCATCTCATGTGAAAATGTCCTAAATGAGAAATTCATTCATGTAATACTGTTCCAAAACCTAATTCTTCCCCCTTGTCTTTTGGCCTTAACATCTCGAAACTGAGTTCACTAAAACTGTTTACAGAATACCACATCAAAGGCAGGCAGAGAGAAAGGGAAGGAGGGGAAAGGGAAAAAATAACATAAGGACTGTTTTTGTATAAGCATTTCCAGTTTTCTTTCTCTTTTTTCACATTCACAGCATATTTGTTAGGGCAGAGATTCAATTTGGACCAAACATTCAGACAATGGAAAAAGGTAATAAATTTGCTTCCTAAGACATTGCATCAGGTTAGTTGAATGCTGCTATAACTCATTCACAAATGATATTACATCACTCCATAAGGTGTGATATTATTCTCCAGTGACATGATGGGAAAAGTCAAACTTAATGTGAGAAAAAAATAGAAAGTGTGGCTTTGACAAACTTCATACAGGCCACATAATACTGCTTTGATGTAATTACAGTGCTGGACATTGGGAAAAATGACTTTTGTTTAATAAGCATTCTCAAGGCTGGTTATAAATATAATTATCCCCATTTATTATATAGTACATGAAAGAAAGACAAGGTTTAATCCAAACAGTTTGGTGCCTTTAACAAAGACTTAATCTCAGAGAGCAAATGTACTGTGTTTGCTGTAGAATGCAGTTCTGAGAATTAATTGTAAAATTGAATTTGAGGGGAAAAGGGACAGTGGTGTGACATTTAAACAGGTCCCAAAACACAATTCTGAAGTGTGCTCCTCTGCTATACATCCTCCAAGTGCTTCCTTCGCTTATCCTGCTTCCTTAAACACCTGCATAAAATGCCCATCCACCCACCTGGGCTGATGGCTTGACTACTGAACTCTCCAACAAGACAGTCTGGTCTTCTTAGTGAAGCAACCTGATTTTTCGAGTTTCCTGCTGGATTCCTAAGCTTGCAATTGGACTCTTGGGCTTCTTGCTAGGTTGCAATTGAGTTCCTGACCTGAGTTCCTTGGGCTTTCTTCTTAACTAGTGAATGGCCTTCCGGACTCATTTGTTACTGGATTCCTTGACACCTGAAGCAGTGCCTGGCCTCCCTGATGTGCTGCCAGGGCTGGTGGTGAGTACAGGAGCTGTTTTTCCCTGTCATACTGTTGAGAAGGAGGGCTTATTGTTCTTCTCTCATGAACAGGCCTTCGAGATCTCTGAAATATGCTGCCATCACTCAATTTCTCCTGTTTTGGTAATACAGATGTCTGGCCCGATGAGCCATTAAGTACAGTCTGGGGCACTGCTGGAAGAGAAAATTATCATGATTTCCCCTTCTGCTCAGACTGCTGGAGGCATCTACAATGTTCTTGTGCCTTTAGAGATGAGATGATTGTTTTCCATCAAGAACTGAATTACCACACTTCTGCAGAAAGACCAAAGGAAAAAAACTCTTATTTCACTTGAAAAGTCAAAATAATGTCCATCCTTGGGCATATGGAGTAGTGCCTTATTCCACAAACGGTATCATTGACTTCAATGGGACTACTCCTAAAGTAAGGTACTATTCACTGGAGGTAAGAACGTTGGAATCTGGCTATTTATGATGATCTTATGGACTCATCTTGGATGCTGACATAGATCAAATATAAATAGTCATTACCTCCAACTATCCACAATAAGCAGTGTAACCAACTAATAGTGCTCCCAATGTAACCACCTAATTGTCATAATCAGGCAGATGCTGGACCAAAATTGTATCTGTTGCCATGATCCTTCTTTTGAAGGTCAGTCAGATAAAATGCTTCCAGAAAAATGGTGGAAGGAAGTTTCTTCCTATTTTGATGATTCCTTTCTAACCAATCAAAGACATCATCTGTTGTTGTTTGTTTTACATTGTTGCCTAAAGGACCCCACTGTGCTAGGCACTGGACATATTTATAGTAAGATATAGTCTCTGATACAGATCTTACAAACTAAATAGTGATATAATATATTTCATAAATGGGGACTTGAGGCATGAAGAAATTAAGTGACTCACCCAGGGAGGTCAGACTGTGACAAAATTAGGAATCAACCCCAAATTTGTTATGTCCTAGTTCAATGCCTTACCTACAAGACCATCCTTCCTTTTTATATTGTGCATCTATTCAAATATACCCTGTCCAGCTTTAAAACAGGTTCTAGGGGATGTGAAAGGAAATGAAAGAAAGAAGAAATATTGAGCAGAAAATGAGGAATGTTCCCCTTTGTGTGCTGTTACCATTTAGGAAGGAATCAACAAAGGATAAATGAAAATAGACATTTTAAAAATAGGCCATGTTCCTTTCATGTTTTGCTTAGGTTCCTCCCACTCATCAGTTATATGAAAATTGGTGTGTAAAAAATGTTCCACAAAAAGAGATTTCAAGGGGAAAAAAGAGCTAATTAGCAGCATCTTTAAATAGACCTTTCTAATTTCTTTCAGCTTTCTGTTTGTAGTTTTCCTGTTCACTGAACAGGAAGAATTTTTTCTCCTTTATTCTCCTCTAAGTATATTCAAATGTTCATTTAAAGAAAGTCAAATGTTTTCTAATGGCTTGTCTACAAGCAAAGTTGCACTCGTTTAGTTAAACTGGCTGTGTGGACACAAAAGGCTTGTGTGGACATTATTATTTGGATTTAAACCAGTATTATATCCATTGAGCTTAATTCAGTTAGGAACAGGTTTAAGCAAAACTGAAATAAGACTCTTACTCCAAAAAAAGAATTTGTATTAATTTAACTTAACCAATTTAAATAAATGGATGCAAATAAGTGTGTAGAAAAGACCCGAGTCATACATTAATTTTAAATACAGTTATCATTGTTCTGTGCTGCTAATAAGAATAATACACACACAGGAAGATGTATTTTCCATAGAAAAGACCTTTTGAATGGGTGACAATAACTGACAATTTATTTCAGAGTAGCAGCCGTGTTAGTTTGTATTCGCAAAAAGAAAAGGAGTACTTGTGGCACCTTAGAGACTAACAAATTTATTTGAGCATAAGCTTTTGTGAGCTACAGCTCACTTCATCGGATGCATTCAGTGGAAGAAACTGCAGAACCACCTGATCAACATCTTCTACAGCAAACAGGGAAAGATTAAGAATGAACTCTCAAAATTGGATACTCTCAAAAATTTTTTTCCACTGAATGCATCCGATGAAGTGAGCTGTAGCTCACGAAAGCTTATGCTCAAATAAATGTGTTAGTCTCTAAGGTGCCACAAGTACTCCTTTTCTTTTTGACAATTTATTGTTACGTAGGGCAAAATCTTCAGTTGGTAGAAGTCAGAATAGTTTCATTGATTTAAGCAGACTTATGCCAGTGCACATCAGCTGAAGCTCTGGCTCCTAGTTTCTTTCAAAATGGATATTTCCTTTAATCTCAAGATCCTTAAATTTGACAATACATAGCACCCATGAAAAATAGGAAATCCTTTTAAGACATGTTGCTTTTCTGTACAATTAAAGTATGATGTATTTCAGGACAAAGCTGCCTCCCATCAGGTGTTAGTAAAAAAAACACTGGTCCTGCTTATCTTCTGACTTACATCAGTTTTGCACCACTGTTATTCCAGTGACATCTTTGGAGTTACTTCTGGTTTACACATTTGTAAATCAGAGGAAAATCAGGCAATTAAATCATTCTGCTCTTGCAACAATGTTTGAATGAATGAATTGTTCTTTTCTTGTTTGTCTTTTGTATATCATGTTGAGTTTTGGCCAGTGACACTTACAGATTTTTGGGAGATGAGTTGCTATTGCTTTCTAATTACATTATAATTTTCATTTATTTGATTTACTTATTAATTCATTTTAACTTGACTATGGCCTTTGGGTGCTCTGTAGAAAGGACCATAACATAACAGCTGCAAATTTTCCACTAATCCCATGACTAAAGATATGTTTATATTTGAATTCAAATCAGTCATATATAAAGATAGCATGGATTTGAAACTTTGGATAGAACATAACATATTGAATTGAACTGGTAAAACAAAAAACCTACTTTTGTGAAAATTTTTGAAATTTCATAGTTGTTTTCATTTCAAAAGGTTCAAAATGGACTGGGGTCGTTGTTGTTTTCAATCCACCTTTTATTTGCATATTTCAAAATATTAATGAATTTTTTTTCTTGGATTTCAATAATGTTTTTGATAATTTTTAGCTAAATATTTTTTGGGGGGAAATGAAAAAAATGACATTTTTTTAAGGAAAGCAACAAATTTTGATTTCAACAATTCTTCACAAAAATTAGTTTTGAAAAAAAGGCCATTTTATTACGTAAAATCTTCATTTGAAAAACTTCAGCAACCTTTAACATAGGGCAAACAGCTGATTTCAGAGACAACTACATGACAGTAATCCGGAAAACCACTAGCGCTGTTTCCTATTCTATGGAAGGGAACAAAAATGATGCGATATTGCATAAAATGTTGTTCGTTTTCTTAAAATTAAAATTGAGTTGCCCTTCTTTCAAAACAGCTGAGGCTCTGACCAGCAAGAAAGACAAATGAAATCTCATGAGGGAGCATATCATAAACAGTTAATAATTGTGGAATAATCATCCATTTGTGAAGGTATAATTTAAAGAGAATCTCTCTTTTAACCATCGCAATTATTTGATGGACAAGGTATACTTGACTTCAGTGGCTTTTAATATGTTTCTTGCATAATGGAGAATAAATTAATGCTAAGTCTCAATATACCAATAAGATGTCTATTTATTGAAGCCGAATAAAGTGTAACTTACAAAGAAACCTACAATAAGGACCATTTGCAAGAAACAACAATTTGTAGAGCAAAATGGTGTCCTCCGTACAGTGTGACCTCACACATACAATGCATGAGAGGTAACGCTGTGTGGAGGATAACATTTTGCTCTTCAAAATGGCATCCTCCATGCTGTCTGGGGTCCTGGAAGGAAATAATTACTTAAAATGGGGTTGTGCTAGCAAAATGTTTGGGAATCCCTGTACTAAATCTTACTGGATTGCAGAATTTTGTTATAAAGAGTTACATAAAATATTATTATTGTATCCCTGGTAAGAGTGCACAGCCCCTTTGCAACAAATGGGTTGTTTTTTACCATTGATTTCCATGGGAATTTTCATAGTAGGTGAACTTCATCTTCATACAGAGGTCCAGTTTTAAGCTAATGCACCCTTCAATCCCGTTCATGATTTATTCTCAGGGATTAAGTTGGATATAACATCTGTAGGTCTTGTGCAGAGAGCCTGACAGCATTAGATTTCATGAAGACTTGAATTTCACCCAGAGTAAATAATGTATAATAGCACTAAATCAAATATTACTGTAAAAAGGTCAGAATGAAATTTGAAAAAGTCCAAACTTTGATGTTTTTCATTGTTTTCATTATTTTAGAAATTGCCCAATTTCAGACGAAACCTATGAAATTTTCTTTTACTCAGATATAGGATATTTTGAATGAAAATTTGCCCATAACCACTCAAGAAACTACAAAATATGCAAAACATTTAATTTCAATCTTTCAATTTTTTCTTTGAAAAATTTGTATAACCCTCTAACATTTTGAATTGTATTATTATTAATCATATGTAGTATGGTAGGACCTAAGAACCAACCAGTCAAGATCAGGGCCTCATTGTGGCAGGCACTGTACAAACACAGAGGAGCAGATAGTCCCTGCCCCAGAGAGTTTACAATCTAAATAGTTTTATATACTGTGAAGTGAAAATGGTCATTTCAATGAATTTTTATGAAGAACAAACTTTCTGGGTCAATAAGTAGCCTGTATAGATACTGAAAATTGTGTGAAACTTTGATAAATATTTTTGTCACATTAGCACAGAGAGCACAAATAAAATCATTTTAGGTGTTCCACATCTTAGATTATTCCTTTGTGAGTGACCTGGGTAAAAGATTCAGGTTAATATTTGTATTGTATTTGTATATGCTAGTTAATTTCCAAAGATCTATTGAAAAATGAATGGGATAATCATATAATTGATTTCAACTGGATTTCTAATTGAAATATGTCCAAGTGTTAATTAGGGTAATGCTGCAGAGCAAGTTTACTGTATTTTTAATTAATAGAGCTTTGTGTAATGAGGATGTTGGGCAGTAATTTAGATGCAGTTTATTTTCTAGTGTGTGATAATTTGGTAGCAGTTATTGGAATGAATGTGGTATTTGCACCATCAGTGCCAATTAATAGTATAATTGGTGCTTATTAAGAGCCCAACTGTGTCAGCCTTACTCGGTGTGAGATATACCCTACTACAAGCAGTGCTGTGCCAAGGGTGTTCCAGGCGCAGTTTGAAGACTCATATCCAAACCTTCTCCCCTACTGCAAAAAATCCCCATAATCATCACTAAATACTTTTATAAAGGGACCTGCCTTACCTTCTTTGAAGTGATCTCATTAATTAGCTCATCCCAATCTATTCACCTTGCTTCTAAAGTCTCTGTAGAAATAACTGCCACATTGCTTAACTGCTCTTCCCCCTGGACATTCTTTAATAGGTCTTAATTAATTTTAGCTTGCTGAAACTCCTTTTATTAGCAGCCACAGTTACAGGAAGACAGCAAAAAATACACTGGTTTTTTTTCTGTGTTAGGTAAACTTACATCTAAAGTCATTTTCTGAATGTAGCGAAGGAAACCAATGGGCACCATCATTTCTAAGAATTGTAAAGATTCGCTTGCAAAAACTGGCAAAGAGCTAATCTTATTCTCAAAACTCTGAGTTTAAATCGTCTGGGTAGCTGATTGCTACATTTCAAGTGTGCTTCTTTAGGTCTTCACTGCTGAGACTTTTTGTTTCTTGCTCATCAAAAAAGTAAACCTTTTCTTACTCCATCATACTTATGCATCCTATTGTCCAACTGTGTTAATATCGTGCATTCAAAACCTTTTTTTGTGCCCTGATGACCTTTCATCCTTTGCAGATTTGCCTGGCATTATTTTCCTCCTTTGAGATCATTTCTCTTTGAACCGCATTGATATTCCTAATGTTTCAGCCTTTGAAGCAGCAACAAACCCAGAAGACTTGTTATTCTGCTAAAATGTCTGAGGCCACCAAGTAAACTGTGAGACATTTGAATATCATGATTCAGAAATTTTTTGCTTGCAGTGTTAATTTTTCATAAGATAGTATACCACACTTTGGCCAAAACAAGAAACAAAAACTCTGAAATGTTCATTTGCAAGCTATCCGTTTCTGACTTAAATTGTGGCATAGAGTTGTGTGAAGCCATGATCTCAGCAAAAGTGTCAAGAATACCCTCAACCTGATTTTGTAGTGGATGTATTGCCTCTACCCTTGCTGACCATCTTGTCATGCTTTGACATTTTAATGTAATGCTAATCTGCTTTTTCAACACATCCCAACAACTAGTAGAAGTCGTAAAAAGGGTATATGATCTTTGAATAACTGGAAAAAAGTAGAAAAACTTGGGGAACAGCTATTGCAGTAGCTTCTCCAGCAAGATTCAGTGAGTTGGCAGCACATAGGATGAAAGACGCATACTGATTTACCTGCTGAATTTGATTTTGAAGATTCTGCAGCCATGTTAGCTCTATAGTCATAGCTTTGTCCCCTGCAATCAGCCATATCTAAACCATCATTTTATAGCTTCTCTAAAATAACCTCTGTAATACTCTCCCCTGTTTTGGTGTACATATAAATGAGATCTAAAAGGCATTAAATGGGGCACCAAGTACACCATTCATGGCACTAAAAGGGACCATGAATAATCCATTCAGGGCTATACAGGAGGCCCCAAATGTACCATATGTCTCACTAAAGGAGGCACCAAAGTCACCAGCCGGGTACTACATGTGGCCCCAATGCACCATCTGGAGCACTAAATGGGGCCCTGAAACAAGAAATACACCATTCGGAGAAGTAAACAGGACCTCCAATACAGGGCAGTAAATGGGACCCCAAATGGTCAATTTAGGGAACTAAACAGGGCCTAAAATACCGTTCATTGCATTAAATGGGGCACTAAATAGAGAATCAGCAATGGAAGAAAAGAGTGAGAAATAAAACAAAAAACAAAGCCACAAAACAACTCATGGCCCTTTATGGGCCCCTCTCAGGCCCAGTTCCACAAGAACTGTTTGAATCCCACATTCCCACGGCCCTTACTACAAGATTACTTATTATTATTTGATTATTTGAATAAGGGTGGCACACTTAGGTCCTTATAGTTCAACTCATTACGTAGAAAGATAATACAAAGTAAGTGCCTGTTCCTGAACTATAACTCCTGTGAGCAACCCTTACTCAATGGGTAATCTCAGTTATTTCCCGCATTCTGGAAACCAGCATAATACCAACCATATCAGAAGTAGCAGCTGCTGAGTCAGCTCTAGTAATCAGAGAGAATAAAGTCAAGGCAGTGGGTTCTGCAGAAGACAGTTCCCAAATGGAAACCAGCAACTAGATGAAGGAAGTGGAAGAAGAATTGAGTTTATCTGGGACCATGTTCTGAATATACACCCACAGGTTCCATTGGTGCTAACAGGAGTTGGTTACACATTTTTATGACAGTGTGTAAATACCAGATTTTAATATTCCATAAAGCCAGATTCCAACCATGGTTCATCTTGAGTAGCACTAAACTAAGTTAGTTGTTCCCAGCAAGAATAAGGATATCAGAATATAATAGAGAATATACCACAGGGTTAGCACTGTCACCACACATACGTAAAATGGCTCATATACCCTGAAAAAACATAGAGCCCCATTGTGGGACAGCTTAGGCCCTCTGTGCAGCCAGCCAGCTCTGCTGGCCAGAATGTAGGGATTGGAGAGCCACAGCCCTGACTCCCGACTCAATCTCCTTTGAGGCATCCTCAAAGGGGTAGGGAAGAAGCAAACTTGCTCGCTACTAACCACAGGAGCCACAATTCTTCCTGGCTCTTAGTTTTGGCCACAGAAATGCAGGGAGACTTCTTGCAACATCACCCCTCCCCTTAGTTTACAAAATAAATGCCCAGAATATAAAACCTGAGTGCAAATTAAATAAGATCTAGTTAACACTACCTACAACCACCAAGGGCCCAATTATACCACCCCTCTGTGTGTGCACTACAAAAGGAAGAGTGTTACTTTCTCCTCTAGTGCCGCTGCAAAGGTGGCACTTGTCACAGTGCTCTGATGTGCAAGGGAGGGAGGTTGTCCAGTGCCATCTGCAGTGCTAATGGGCCTCGGAGGCTAGATATTGTACATGAGGCTATAGACAGGATGACTGCACTGAGGGAAGTGCTTGCTATGTTCTTTCTGCCCCACCAGCACCCAGGAAGCATTTTGCCATTGAAAGGATAATGAAGGCACCAGTAATCCAACAGTGTGTCTGCTCTCTAGGCCTACTGAGCTCAGTCTTGGGTCAGGCATAAATGAACCTGAGCATTAGTACTAAGTATAAATACTGGGCTGAATTCAGCACTGGAGTAAATGGAAACAGCTCTGTTGAAGTTAAGAGAGCAGTGCACTGTGACATTCTATACCTTGGGGGAGCGTACTGTAACCCCTATATTCCCCATTTTCATATAATCATGATCTTACCTTACAAGGCATGCTTAATATGTATCAGGGGAAAAGTTATGATCTGCTGAAAGTCATTTCTCTATCCATGTATGTGTATCATTAGTGCATATGAAGTTATGAGAATTGTGTAGTATGGTTGTCACTAAAGCATGCTGTAAATTGGGGAATCAACCAGATATTAGCTCCCCAGAGGCAACAGCAAGGAAAGTAACCAACGCCTGGGCGGGGTGTCAAACAACCCATCAACAGCCATTGTCCAGCAAGGGAGATACAATGCAATGACTCACCTGCATGGGGCCACACCAGGGGAATTGCTCAGCCTTTCTTGGAGAGACTCAGCAATGCCCTCCAGACATGCCTGGACTTGTGCTCCCTAAGCACATGGACTGAGAGTATAAAACAGTTTTATACACAGGAGTTTGGCCCAGGTTTAAGGAACAAACCTGTATGTTAAGGACTGCAGTGGGGTAAGAAAAACTGCTTAATCTAGTTGCTGCCCAGTCTAATAGGGTTGAGAGTTTAGACTGCGTGCTTATATTTTATTTGATTTTGGTAACCACTCTGATTGTTATGCTTTGACTTATAATCACCTATAATCTACCTTTATAGTTAATAAATGTGTTTGTTTATTCTACCTGAAGCAGTGTGTTTAGTCTAAAGTGTGTCAGAGGCTCCCCTTGGGATAACAAGCCTGGTTTATATCAATTTCTTTGTTAAATTGATGAACTCATATAAGCTTGCAGATTTGAGCGGGCATAACTGGACACTGCAAGGCGGAGATTCCTAGAGTTGTGTCTGGGACCCAAGCTACTGGCTAGTGTCATTCGCTTGCAAGTAGCTGGGAGCAGCTTACATGCCAGAGTCTGTGCGTGAACAGCGCAGGAGTAGGGGTTTTCACAGCAGAGCAGGATAAGGCTGGCTCCCAGCATCAAGGATTGGAGAGGCCTAGCAGATCATCGGTCTAGATAACACCAGAGGGGAACGTCACATGCACCCACTTACATCAGAGCCCTGTTATTATTTGCTTTGTGGTAGCACACAGAGGCCTACGTCATGATACAGGCCGGGGGACCATGGATGGAGGGACAGATAGGGAAAGAGCTTGATTAGATATTTAAAAATTGTCTCCAGGTGGAAGCTATGTAGGATTACCTATAATACAGGCTCCTCATCCATACTAAACATCCTGGGTCCAATCAATTGCTCCCAAGGGAAAAACTGGGGGGATAGAATTTACATGAGGTGAACATCACAAAGGTTTATCCCAGTTGATTCATTGAGGGGACAGAGCCCATCCCCTACACAGAATAATCTGCGGGTTCCACTCCCAAACCCCACAGAATCAGCAGGAAGCTGATGTGGAAGCCAGTGTCCCCCTGTCATCTCAAAGTCTCCTGGTCCCCTTTCCATTACCTTCCCTTCCCACTCTCTTGTAGCATATTTCCAATGGATACCTTATCTTAAAAGGTAATTTCTGCCACGAAGCGTGGGGGCATGGAAACATGATACAGCATCCAGAAGTTTTTCCTTTATTCCTAAGTAAAGAGCTGGAGGTATATCGCAGAGCTGGCAATGAGTAATACTCATGCCCCCAATGCTCTATGGACATGCTTTTCCAGACTCATTCCTTCCCCACTCCTGGATCCACAGCACAGAGGGAAGGTAGTGGTATGCACTGCTGTGGAGGCTGTATTGCCCCATATCTTTGTGGGAGGGGAAAGCCATGAGTACCCTTCATGCTCAGATCTCAAAGGAATAAATGGGTTTTGTTATAATTTCAGAGCACTAAGGAATCCATCCTTTGCCCAGTCTAGCCACCCACCCCCACCCATCTTGTTTCTGACTTTTAACATACTTTCTAACTGTACATTTAATGAAGTTTTGAGATTCTTGAAACTTTCTGAATGTTCCATACAAAGAATATGGGAGTCTGAGACTGAATTTTTTTTCCATGAACTGTACTTTGGGAGGTTGGTTTTAATTACTGATGGGATAATAACTTGTATATTAAAACAGGATTTCTTACAGGATAATTGCAACAGATGAATGAAACATGTTTATAAAGCATGAGGTAATGGAAACTTCAATGGTGCTTTTTAGAGAAAGGCATCTCTTTTCAGGGAAGGAAAAGGAAGAGAAAGACAAAGGTTCTCAAGATTGAATTATT
Source organism: Chelonia mydas (assembly GCF_015237465.2). Classification (NCBI taxonomy): domain Eukaryota; kingdom Metazoa; phylum Chordata; order Testudines; family Cheloniidae; genus Chelonia; species Chelonia mydas. The sequence continues at coordinate 163,907,622 of NC_057850.1, forward strand.
CTGACGCCAAATCACAGTCATGCAGTGTAAAATGCAGAATAGTTGGAGGTGAGTAAGAAAGTAACAAGAATATAAAAAAAGTTTCAGATGTTCAGCTACCAAAATGGAAAATAAGCTCCAACGGCAGAAGTGAAAACTTTCAATATCAGTTTTGTACTTTTTAGGTGCTCCAGGAAAGACAACTGTGGGTGAAATCACAGAGAGTGTAAAAGGCCAATACTAAACCAAAGCAGCTAATCAAAGCTACAAAGTAACCAAGATATCTTTTGAAATATGAAATACTTTGCATATTAATGTCAAAGAGAAAAAACAAAGCCAGCATATAGGATCAGCTACTTAATACATGACCAAATACTGCTTTCAGCTAAACCAGAGCAACTCCACTGACTTCAGCGGGTTTGCAACAATGTAGGTCTGAAGTTAGTCTGCATTAGAATAATTGTAGAGTACAATCTCCTTGTCCCCTGGATATTAATCTCCCTGTTATTTTGCAAGAGCCAGCACTTTCAGAAGAAAGATTTCAGCATCATCACATTCACATGAGTTAATAACAGTGAACCATCATTTGTTTAGAATTTCGAAATATTTTTCTGATGGTATGTCTCACCAGCAAAGGATTTCTGCTGACTTGTGGGGGCTCTGTAACAGCAACTTCTGTATCAGAAGATCAAGGTCAAAATGGCCCCTGTGATTAATTCAGGTTGACATTTCATATAATATGCCTTTTAAAACCAACATGAGGGCGGCAAATTCAGCCCTCAGATATTGTACTATCAAATGGTTCCCTTCGAACATGATGCCTCTGTGTTCACCATAGCCAGGCAATTCAGCAAAACATACAGATAGGACCTAGACCACAGGTTATATTGCATTAGGTAAGCAGCAGAGTACTAGTGCTTAATGCACAGAGAGTAAGAGAATTGGAGTGCCAGAAGAGTGTAATGGGAGACTCCTGGTGGCAAAGGATGAAGAAACAGAGGGATCAATTTGTGCTGTGGGAAGAGAGATAAAGGAACGGAAGGAACCAATGTTCTCTAAAAACTTGAAGTGTGCATGTCAATTAGAAGGTGGAATTTGGCCCCATTTCTGGATGGATCTGTATCTTTCTAGCTTATGATCAATTTAAATGCTATCCTAGGAGTCAAGCACTAGATATCATTCCCTGGGAAATCCCTAGGGGCATTAGCCCACTTACTCCTTAGATCGCACCATAGCTCTGTTTAAATGCATGTATGGAAATCAGAGCTCTAGTGTGAAATAATAAAGATAAACAAATCTCTTAGTTCAGGATGGACATAACAAATCCTGCATCTTGGCAGGTGGTTAGACTAGATGACCCTGGTAATCCCTTCTAACCCTATGGTTCTTTGATTCTATGAAGAAGGCATTACCCTTCATGGAGAGCAGCATACAGCTGTTAGTGTTTCATTTGCAATAAGTGATGTGGTAGGCAGGCCGTTTGTAGAGGCAGAGAGATTTTCCTTAAGCATGTTGATGGCCAGGACTTAAGTGTGAATGCTAGCTGTGTGTCCCGGCTTGTATTCCAGAGCCTCTGCTGCCACACCTGGTTTTTCTGAGACCTGATTCTCTTTCTCCTCTTCTATTCATCATACGACCATTAAGTACTTGACCAAATGAATTAGATGAGCTTGCTTAGCAAACTTAAGGAGCAAGAGTCTCATTTATACTTGGGCCTATTTATACACTTCTGGCAGTGTAAAGTAGACATAAACTGTATGTTGTAAATTTGCACTCACTTTACATCCTTTGTCCTTCATACGGCCAGCGTGTTTCTAAATTGTGATGAAGTACTTTAGCAACTAGATTTCCTAACTGGAACATTGCAGTATAATTGTAATTATTCATTTTATGGTTAGACTTACTTAACTACTTCAAACTTAATACTAGATGTGCACAGGCACCACAGCATGAATATCAAAATAACTGTTTGTAACAAAAGTTATAATTCATAGTGAACTTTCATTAAAGGATAAATAATTTTAAAGTGTCTGAACTGTAAGGTGGTGATAGAAGAGGAATTGCTGACCTTGCAGCCATATTGTTATAATACATATTTATACACATCAATCTTTTCTGTTCCGTTTTTTTTTTTTTATGTTTCTTTCTTTCTTTACAGATCCTCAGATCATTAGTCTGTGTATGATAAGAAAGTTCCAAGTAGCATTTAAGAGTCAAGCAAAGGATACATTTTATAATCAGGACCTATTCAATGGCTGTGGGTGCCTTTTTCTCGAGTTGTGTTGCCATATTGCTCTGTACCAAGACTTTCTTTTCTGCCAGGCACTCTCCCAAGTCTGAGGGATGGTTGCAAGGTTTATTGGTTCATGCAAAAACTGCTTAGTTCCCCATACATACCTGGAAGGAAAATTGCAATCTTACTTAGAATCTCCTACATTTCATGACACATGAGGCAGTCAGTTTTTTCCACTGTTGTCTGTCCCGTGCAAGATGTCTGACTCCATCTTAAGTTATTTCTATGATGGCAGCATCCTTTTTGATTGTCCTGCAATAGGTCATCCTTTGTCCTCAATGTCTTCTCTTCCCTACAGGTGGAATCCAATCTAAGATGTACCAGTGGATGTACCAGACGTATCTGTGGCCAACGGGCAGCTTAATGATATGGCCAAACCAATCATAGCCTGGTCTGTCCTATTATTCAGTCTGCACTCTGCAGGCCCATGCGGCACAAGACTTCCAGACTGGTTACTTCTTGTCTTCAACGAAATCCTAAGAGTCTTCTCAAACAAAGCTGTTGAAATACACTCAGCTTCCTCTTGTGTACTTCTACCATTTTCCTATTTCCCAGGCATGCATTAGTCTGGGGAGGATGATAGCATTGTATAATCTCATTTTAGTGTATAATTGTATCTTCTTACTGTTCCTGATGTTTGATAAACAGAACAATGATCCACCGGCTTTGCCAGTTCTTGCCTTCTCTTCTTCAGTGAGCTGCCCCAAAGCAGTCATCAGCTTTTTCGTACTCTTCTTCATCAATCACACATCCACAAGTCTAGACAGAATTCTGTCCTATCTCTATGGTCTTGGTCTTCTACATAATGATATAAAGTCCCACTTCGGCAGTTTCTGCTTTTATGCTCATAAAGAATCTTTTCATTCCTCTAAAGTTGGTATGAAAAATCTAAGTCTCACTGCTTATCTCTTGTCCAAGCAATGCCAGTATTCTTGGCAGCAGCCATCATTCTGTGACAAGGAGGAGAAGTTGGGATAGTACACAACCTTGCCTTACACCTGTAACAATCTTAAACCATTCCATGTCTCCAATCTCTGTCCTGATGCAGCACACAGACTCATCGTACAACATTTTTTACCAAATTAATGGTCTTTGCTGGAATTCCATAGTGTCACAGGATCTTCCACAGAGCTTCTCTGTGGACATTGTCAAATGCTTCTGTTAAATCAAGAATGTGAACAACCATTCCTTTTTCAATAAGTCTTCTCAAGGTGAAAATCTGATACAAACCATTCTTACTAGATCAAAATCCAGCCTGCTCTTCCCTGAATATTTTGTCAACAGTAGTTTTCATTCAATTCAAAATGATAATGCAAAACACTTTTCCAAGGTAGGAATGTCGCCCCTTCTCAGTTATCACAAATAAGCTAGTCCCCCTTTTTAGGGATTTTACATATACACCTCTTCTCCAGTCTTCAGGGAGGGTCTCCTTTTCCCAAAATATTCTGTACAACCTGCACATGTAATTCACCATCACTTCCTTTCCAGCTTTCAACTTTTCAATGTCTATATTATCATAACCTAATGATTTACCAGTCCTCATTTGGTTTATAAGTAACCAGCCTTAGTTACTTCCTCAAAGATAATTATTTCTAGTGATATGGATAAATCCACTATTTTTTCACATCTCCCAATGTATGTTAGTGGTTCTGGCTGGTTGAGCACAGCCTGGAAAAGTTTAATCCAACAGGTTCACTGCCCTTACTCTCTGCTTAAAATTGTACCATCTCGATCCTTGACAGTGCCACGATGGTTCACGAATTGTGATGTCAGTTGTTTGGAAACTAAAAAAAGCTTTTTAGAATCTTCTTTTTTGTGTGCCTTGTCAGCTTCTCTTGCTTTGTTTTCCATCCATTCTCTTTTTTATCTTCTGGATGATCTTTTAACTTTCTTGTCTTTATCTGCATATTCTTGTTGCTGAATACCTCTTTTACTACTCTCTCAATCTTGTTGAATGCTCCTCTTTGATTCTCTCTTCTCTTCACCAAACATCCACGTATTCTGGGTGAAGCCATCATTTGATCTCCATATCTGTTTGTCTTCCCTTGTGTGTGAATATTGTTCCCCTAATTAAAAGATTGTTATTCTCAAGGGCGATCTAAATGCATATATTGGTGGTGATAATACTGAATATGAACACATTATGGACAGGCATGGTATCCCTAGGACTGACTGACAATGAAGAACGTTTTGTTGAAATCTGCAGCCTATATAATGTCATATTTATTGATCTTGTGAAGGATGCTCTGCAATCTGCAAAGTTTTTGACCATTTTATCATTATCATTTCTTGGTACTGTACAGCTGTGACTTTTGCATGGTAAAGGAAGCAGTTAATATTCTCTAGTTTACAGGTTCCCATTCCTTCATTGCTTTAGTAGCTTCTTTGCTCAATAATAAGCCCATGCCTTCCCAGTGGTTGTCATCCTCTCTTCCAGAATATAAAACAATCATGCCTCCTGATAATAATTTACCTTGCCCAGTCCACCTCATCTCACTTAGGACAAAGATTTTCATTTCTCTGATCACTTGTGTCAATCTACCTGTGCTCCAAAGAAATCTAACATTCCAACATCCAAACCTTGTCTTAACCTTAGCTATGAAGATATCTAGTTTCAGATGAAAAAAATCCTTGCTGCTTTGATTCTCCATCAACATAATGTCAGCTGGATATGCTGGTTGGCCAATACTATTGTGTGTTATATCCAGTGGATCGTGGTTCTCCAAATTGATGTATGTATTTGCAAATCTGTGACAGATTCAGATTTTTCTCTGGGTTGCTTCTGTAACAGAAAGCATTTTTATGTGTAAAGCATGATGCACAGAACCCCTACCCAGAAATCCCGTGGACTACTTTTACTCTGGTTCCTACCTTTCAGCCTATTTGGCTTGGGTGGCCCTACTAGGAGTTATACTCCTGCCAGCATAGCGCTCAGGGTCAGCAGATCACGCAAGCCTTCCCACCACATTAAGGCACAGTGTCTGTGTAAAGAAAATTGCAATCACAAACATTTAAATGTAACTATTAGGAGGGGAGTGTTTTTGTATTGGTGGCATTCTAAAGGAGATTGAGGGGTGTTGAGACTGGTGAACAATTTTGCAATGAGATGATAAGATATGTTGACACTCAAGAAATTATGATAGAAATACAAGAAATCTTATGATTGCTGCCAAATAATACTTGAAAATCAGATATGATCCTGGAACTTTAGTATTGTGGATTTTGAGAGAAAGGCTGAATTCAAATCCCATTGAAAGCAGGAAGGAATGGTTCAAATACAAAGAGACAGCTAATGTTGTAAATATGACATCTATAAGAAATGAATTAGGGGTGTCTGTAAAGGGGCATTTAGTGGTGATAAATGTTTTATTGTTTCTCTCTGTTTTAAGTGTACTTGCTGTCCTTTCTGCCATTTCTGCATTTCATGAAGGCTCAGAATATTATGTACATCAGAAAAGAAAATATTTGCCAGCATATTCTACATGATTACTGTAGAGCATATTTTCTGTCCTGCTTTTATTATTTTTAAAGAAACAGGCTCATAGTCCATAATTGTCCTGAAATGTATCACTTACTATCCTTACTTAAATGAAAAAGCAAGGCCAAGATTATGGGTGCATACAGTTAGGCTTCTAAGTATATCCTGTGTCACCTAAATAAGTGGCCTGATTTTCAAAATTGCTGATCATCCAGATACTCCCCTTGCAGGCAGTGGAATCTGCTGAGTGCTCAGAGCTTTCGAAAATCAGGCCATTTATTGAGGTGCTTAACTGGTTGGTACATAGCGGAGTCTAACTGTAGGCACCCACTTTTGATAATTGTGTCGTAAGGATTTTAAGCCTTAAACTATTACGCAAGACACAAAATAAGGTGGTGCGGGAAAACATTAGTTTGGAACAACAAGGTAAGGAGTATGAACAGATTAAATGGTTTGGATACGGCTGAAAAAACTTCAGTTATCTTTGCTTTAAAACAGAGATGCAGAATGTGACAGACTGAATCACAGTGATCTGTGTTTCTCTCACTGCTACCTTGGTTTTCAGAGGAGCTCAACACCTGTGGCTTCTGTTGATTTCAGATGGAGTTGTGGATCTCAGTATGTCTTGAAAAAGCTTTCGCACATCAGTTAAGTCATCTTAACATCATGTCTTTATGGTAGAAAGTAAGAAAGATTGTGCTTATTGGGCTAGATATAAGACCTCTCTACTTATACACCTTTGTGTCCTCTTCAAATATTGGTTTGGGTCACATAAATGTATGCAGGCTCTGCATGTCTGCTACTGTTAACCCCAGGTCGGGTCCTAGGGTGACCAGATAGCAAGTATGAAAAATCGGGACACTTTTTTTTTCAGAGGAGGGCGGGGCATAGTTGCATGTATAAGACAAAACTCCTAAGATTGGGGTGCTTGGTCACCCCAGTAGGCCCAGAGTGGGGCAGAAAGGGACAAGGCCTTAATTCTGTCCTCCCAATGCACCATCCAGCACAGGTCAGTTGGAGAAACATGGGGATATACTAAATTGGTGCTGGTGACACTACTTCCAAATGACTGGAGCAAGGGGAGTGTATAGAGGGTAGCTGTTTCTCGCAGTTATGATTCCTTCCTGGAACTGCTCCAGGGGTGGTGTGGCTACACACTGCCCCATATTCGCTATGCTTATTCCAGCTATACACGGTGTAACTGAGAGCAGAATTTGGCTTCATATCTCTACTTTTAGACACCAGAGGTTGAACTCCCAGGCCACTGGTCTTGTGAGAAAGCTCCCTCTCAAAGAAACATTAGCATACATTTTTGAAATGATATTAGAATGTGATTAATGACATTGTTAGCTCCCAGCCAATTAAATGTTTTATAGATCACTGGAACAAAAAATGTGGGGGAGGGAAACATAAAGCAGATGATTGATCAAGGATTGGGTCCGATTTTTCATAATGTATTGATTCTATATTATGTAAACAAGTATTTGGTTTCTCCATAGCATGTGCAAAGATCCTCTTTTCTTTAGACCTTTTAACCCATTATATCCAGCATAGTGCTCGAGAAGTGACAGCGGATTGGATTCCCATTTACGTATGTGAGAAAGTGCTTATTAATCCTGGACTTCGGGAATCAAATTGTGGACACTATTGCTCAGGTCACTAGCAGACACATACCCTTGATCCAAAGTCCTTTCAACTTGGTTTAAGACCAGCAAACAGTTATTTTCAGTGAAATGGGGAAGTCACATGTAAAAGGATGCATGAACACGCATTCTCCCTGCTGCAAGTCCACACCCATGATCAATCTGTGAATCAAACATGTGGAATATATTTCAGAGTAGCAGCCGTGTTAGTCTGTGTCATAAATATAAAGGGAAGGGTAAACCCCTTTAAAATCCCTCCTGGCCAGAGGAAAAATCCTCTCACCTGTAAAGGGTTAAGAAGCTAAAGGTAACCTCGCTGGCACCTGAACAAAATGACCAATGAGGAGACAAGATACTTTCAAAAGCTGGGAGGAGGGAGAGAAACAAAGGGTCTGTGTCTGTCAGTATGCTTTTTTTTGCCAGGGATAGACCAGGAATGGAGTCTTAGAACTTTTAGTAAGTAATCTAGCTAGGTATGTGTTAGATTATGATTTCTTTAAATGGCTGAGAAAAGAATTGTGCTGAATAGAATGACTATTTCTGTCTGTGTGTCTTTTTTGTAACTTAAGGTTTTGCTTAGAGGGATTCTCTATGTTTTGAATCTAATTACCCTGTAAGGTATCTACCATCCTGATTTTACAGGGGTGATTCTTTTACTTCTATTTCTATTAAAAGTCTTCTTGTAAGAAAACTGAATGCTTTTTCATTGTTCTCAGATCCAAGGGTTTGGGTCTGTGGTCACCTATGCAAATTGGTGAGGATTTTTACCAAACCTTTCCCAGGAAGTGGGGTACAAGGGTTGGGAGGATTTTGGGGGGAAAGACGTGTCCAAACTACGTTTCCCAGTAAACCCAGTTAGAGTTTGGTGGTGGCAGTGGATATTCCAAGGACAAAGGATAAAATTAATTTGTACCTTGGGGAAGTTTTAACCTAAGCTGGTAAAAGTAAGCTTAGGAGGTTTTCATGCAGGTCCCCACATCTGTACCCTAGAGTTCAGAGTGGGGGAGGAACCTTGACAGTCTGTATTCGCAAAAAGAAAAGGAGTACTAGTGGCACCTTAGAGACTAACCAATTGGTTAGTCTCTAAGGTGCCACTAGTACTCCTTTTCTTTATGTGGAATATATTGTGGTTCTAAAAAAGATCATAGCCATATACAATGATTAAACTGATCTAAATGGCCAAGTATTCTTTCTGGAACCAGATTGCAGCTATATATAAAGACACCTCATTGACACACTTCGGTCTGGGGAGATATTTGGGTTACAAGGGTATTGTGCGGCTACCCTGTGTATTACAGTCATATAATTTGTAACCCTTTTTGTCATTCTCCAAAATAATGTTTACATAAACAAACAGTGGGTGTCTTTTATATGTACTGATCCCTATTGATTTCTATGTTACCAAAAGGCATTAAAGTGATTTTTTTGACAGCGTGGGAGTTAGTGCTTGACGGTTTACAAATGGATGTGGATGTGAACCAGCTTGGTAATGTAGAAATTCACTGGAAAGGAAAACAACATGTGTCACTGCTACTTTTGTCTAGAATTTATTAGAAATACCATGTGACACATGTTCTCCCTAGAGGTTAATTATGCAGTTTTAATCATGAATTATTGGATAAGAAAAACAAGAAGAGCTACAGACGCTCCTCTTGGTGCTTTTCCTTATGTCTCCTTCATATTAGTGGATGCATACACTAGAGCTTAAGTACTCGATAACATGTATAATGACTCTAAAGCACTGTCAGCCTGCAGTAATTTTTCCTCAGTACTTGCACATGTAAGTTCTTGGTATTAAAGCTGATCATATATTCATGGCAAACAATTCATCAGATGTTGGCCTCCTTTCTGTCCACAAACAGAACATGATGCTTGATTTTCCAGGGTCCTGGTTTTAATCTTGATGTCTTGGACACTCCCTGTGAGCCGGAGGTGTTTGCATTTTATGCTCAGGGATGTGATCACTGTACATTTAGGATCAAATATTCACCCGCACCTTCATCAGGTCTTTTTTTTTCATCTGCAGAATTTCAAGCACAAATTACTATGTGGAGCAATTTTGCGCAGGTTTGAGATCGCTTGACTGTTCCTGCAAATCAGTGCTTAGAAACCAAATGCAAGTAATTGCACGTGTAGTTTTGCACATGAAATTATTTGTGCTCACAATTCTGGAGGCACAGGTTGCCAGCTTCTCTTGTCCATAGCTAACTAAGCAATTCAGGATGACAGTCATTACATAAACATAGTGCATCATATTCAAAGCCTTAATAAATAAGCCTCAGACAGCCTTAATAAATTATCAGTAAGCTGATGATTTCCAGAATGTCTTCCTTTTTGCATTACACTCAAATCACCTTCTTTCTTACCCACCTCCATATACACAAGTGTAAAAAGAAAAGGAGTACTTGTGGCACCTTAGAGACTAACCAATTTATTAGAGCATAAGCTTTCATGAGCTACAGCTCACTTCATCGGCTGTAGCTCACGAAAGCTTATGCTCTGATAAATTGGTTAGTCTCTAAGGTGCCACAAGTACTCCTTTTCTTTTTGCGAATACAGACTAACACGGCTGTTACTCTGAAACCATACACAAGTGTGTTTATCTGGATGTCATCAGATTCAAGACTTAGAGCCCATTTTAAAAAAGCACGTGCTCTAAAGTGTTCTTTCTTTACCCAGCATCATTATTCAAGGCTTCATTCCATATGAGGTATTTTGTTCTAAAAGTTCTACTCCTTCCTTTCATATGTGGCTCTGGATTCTCTGAAGTTCCCATCTTCTCGAAAGCATATGCTAGCATGCTTTTTCTCCATTCTTCCCAGATCCTATATACTTCATCTCCTATCTGCCAGTAAAGATTTTGTTTGTAGTGTTGTTGTGTGTGGTCCAAGGATATTAAATAAAGACAAGATGGGTGAGGTAATATCTTTTATTGGTCAAACTTCTGTTGATGCAAGAGACAAAGTTTTGAGCTTTAGAAGAGCTCTGTGTAGCTTCAAAGCTTGTCTCTCACCAACAGAAGTTGGTCCAGTAAGAGATAATTACCTCACCCACCTTGTCTCACTAGTAAAGATGTTGTTGTTGGTTTTCTAAAGCCTATGTAAATTGCAGGACAGTAGAGGGTGACCATATTTCCCTATGCTGAATATGGGCCACCTGGTAAAATTATTCATATTCAATTGAGTTCAATGGCAATCAATCAGAACTATTCAGTACAAATATTCAAATTAACATCAAGTTGACTGAGCCCCTGTTAAAAAGAAATACTGTGTAGTTGGATGCTTTTTATTTACCTTCTTATCTTTAAGGCTTTAGGGTTCACACGGGGAGGAGTGACACACACAATCCCATACACCTCTCTCACATACCCGCATCTCCTGGTACCTGGTGCCGCGTCTTCCCGTGGCAACACATGGGGCAGCAGGCAGGGTCACATGCCCTCCCTCCCCCCAGATTTCTGCCAGGGTTCACACCAGCAAGCAGCTGCCTTTCGGCACTGTGGCAAGCAGCAGCCTTTTGGCACTGGGCAGGAAGGAAGGGACAGGAGCTGCTTCCAGCCACATGGCAGGAGGAGGTGGGGAAGGGATGACCTGGCCTGTGTCTTTGCAGAGCTCATCTCTCCCCTCCCATCTCCCACCCTCCTGTGTGGCTGAAAGCAGCTTGTCCCTTCCTGCCTGCACAGAGTCAAAAGGCAGCTAACACTTCCAGGCTGCTGCTGGCCACCGACATAACCCAGCTGCCTCCGGTCCCCCTGCTACAGCGCGGGCAGGAAGAGGTTAAGCGCTAAGGATGCATTGTGCACCAGGGCCCAGGGAACCTGACTGCAGGGGCTTCAGACAACTCAGCCAGAGAGGTGACTCATCAAGGAAGGGTGCCTAGGGGACAAGACAGCCTTGCGCTCCCTGGGGGTAGGACCTGGGAGGGTGAAGAAGGTGCTAAGCCCCTGCCCGGGAGGATGCTGTGCAGCCTGCAGGGTCGGGACTTGAACAGGCTAGAAATCTCTCCCTCCCCCCCCCCCCCCCCCCCGCCACTCCAGAGCTTAGCTGAGGGACAGTTGAGTGCTCCGACTAGGGGCTGGTTCTTCGCACAGCACTGGGAACAGGATGCGCTCTGCTGGGGCGGGGGGGGGAGGGGGCGGGATATGGAGGAGCAGCAATGCTGAGCCGGGGGTGAAGGGGCAAAGCAGGGAGAAGACAGTGAGAGACGGAGCATGTAAACGACAGATGGGTGGGCAGCAGAGGCGACAGTTAACCAGCTGCCGACTGGCGCCTGCCCGCACGCACCAGTGACTGCTGCTCGCACCACGCAGCCAGTGCCAGCCAGAAACAGGACGGGGATGGGGCCCTGCTGGCCGAGAGCTGGCATGCAGTTGAGGGCTGTGCAGTTGGACCAGCAGGGGAAGCGGCCTGGCCCTGCATGCTGCAGCTTTGTCCCACCACCAGCCTTGCACACCCACCCCCATTGTCAGCCACTGGACCCCCAACTCACCACTGGTGGGTGGGCATCTGGCCAGCAGCCGGAACCACCAGTACTGATGGGGGGTGGGGGGAGACTGAAAATAGGGGACAATTTGCCTGTTTTTAAGAAAAAGTTGGGCCACTTGCAGGAGGGCTTAAATATGGGACTGTCCCTTTAAAAATGGGACATCTGGTCACCCTAATTCTGTATGAAAAATAGTAAGGCACTATATCTTCTACATCACCAGACATATGCCAATACTTTTCCTTTCTACCCCGATTGTTGGTGGTGGACTGTTCTTTGAGCTTAACAGTGCACTCTGTACAATTGTCAAGATAGGAAAAGATGTTTACTCAAGTCTAATGTATTTTAAAAACTGCTCTTGGTGGCAGAGTGGCTTGGTGTCATCATTTAATCATGGATCTTATGTATAATTGAGCATTAAACATAATGCTGTCTGCCCACAGTTTGCGATGAATGCATACTTGTAGATAATAATTTACATTAGTCTCTGTGGTAAACAGGCCGTTACTTAAAAATTGAATTAATGAGCAGAGTGCAGGTTAAGACAATGCAAGGAGAATTGCCTGTTATGTAACTCCTTTGTAACAAATGCTTGAATATCTTTCTAATATTTAACGTCTTCTTTGAGCATCCAGAGGGACAGATCCTCAGCTGGTGTATACTATCATAGCTCCATTCGATTTTAAAACTGCTCGTGATGTCTGAGTGGCTCGAGAGTAGGTGGAGCTAAAACAATTGACACCAGCTGAGGATCTGTCCCTTAGACTAGAGCTGTCTGGTCTAAATAACTATTCCCTTGAAAATGAGATAACTTTATTGGTCTCATAGATCTGACATGGGCTGGGTGGGACTTTTGCTTGCTTACAAATTACGTCCTATAGATATTCTTGCTCATGCCTTAAAGATTGAGAATGACTATATTATCATCTGCCATATTGCCTAGATAGCATGACAGGTGGGTTTTTTTAAAAATATCTTTACTGTTTCAAATATATCTTGACTTTATATAATTCATGGCTTTCTATAAGTGGTGTTCTTCATTAGCTTGAAATCTCTGATTCCATTTTTACTTAGCGTTAAATGCGAAGATACAAGTAGTGCTAACAATTTTGGACCCAGGTTCCTATTTGTAACGTGCCTAAGTTCAGTTGTGTTTCGACTCAGGGCTTCAGACAGGTGGCTAGGCCAAACAGTGGATTTAAGCCAGAGTCCTGCACATGAAGCTGCCTTGTTTCAGGGGTAGAATCTGGGGGCATTCTGCCTCATAACTCCCTGGTTGTGCGGGGTGGAGGGAAGTACTTTGTGACACCTCTTTAAGGGGACACTTGCCAGCAGATGGCAGGTAGGGACAGAGTTATGATTCTGTCTACTTCTTACTTTTTTTCCACCCCTGTTGAAATTAAATGCTCCCATGAATAGCACCTCAGGATTAGCCACTGTGCTGCCCTGAACACAGAGGCTAAAATTCTGGGTCCCCCATTGTCCTTATGCAGGATCTGTGAGTGGGACAAGAGTAGGATACTGGAGCAAGTTAAAATTTCTTCAGACAGACCAAACTGCAGGGCCATATGGGTTACGCAGCCTAAAACCCCAGGGTGATGACAGAAGGGATTGTTGGTTCCGAAATGGAGACGTTTTAATAGCTTCTTGAGGAATCAGCGGAGGTACTAGAGGAAAATGAACATAAACTTTTTGTTTAAGAAAGGGATTAGTGGGGAGACAAGAAACTGTAGACAAATAAATCTGAGTAACAGACGCACTTCTAATGACATCAATAAGCTTTTAATGAAAAATAAATAAAGTTAAAACAAACCAAAATAAATACTTCTATTCCAGTCGCCTACAGTAATAGTTTCAGGCAGTACAAAATCCGTAAAATTCTGTTACAGTAAATTTGGACTGGTCTCATTATCAGGGTCAGTTCTGTAAACCATAAAATAATAATTTCCTGAGTAACATCCTTTCCTCCTGACCCATCTTCCAAGTATCATCATATTTCTGGCAGCAGTTGCTGCACTTCCTGTGGTCTATCCAACTCAGTGGGAGTCATACACATGCATATTTGGGACAAGAGGATCTTCTTTTTGTACTTCAGCTTTCATGGATAACAGATCAAAAATTGTTTCCAGAGTTATACTGCACAGTGACAGAGCCAAATTCAGCCCTGGTGTAAGACTCCGCTTCAGTGATTTGGCTTACAGGTTTAATTAAGAAATAATAGAAGAGAAACAAAATTAAGAAGTGTGTGCAAGGGAAAATATGTTTAATATCTGAATTTTAGAAGTGTCATAGTAACTAATTCTTCCTGTTAATCATCACACAATAAGCAGATAGTGGGGCCTTCATGATCACAATAGACATTGGAAATGTTTGATCTTCAGAGGAATGAATACAATGTGGAATGAATACGAGTCTAATAGTGATTTATGTTAAACTACTTGCTCTGACCTGGTGCTTTAACTTCCCAAAGAATTGTATCCTTTTGATTAGAGTCTGAGTCTTGAGGGAGCCTAATCAGTGGGTCCTGGATGGTTGCAAGGATGTGATCTTTGGAAGGAAGCATCCTACTTACCCATTGTGAATGTACAACTGATTAAGCATTTTTTGTTAATTGGCTTCATAGGCCCTTTTTCAGCAAGGCACTTAAGCATATGCTTAACTTTAGTCATGTGCTTAAGACCATTTCTGTTCTGCAAAATACATGCTTGCATGCTGATCTTCAGCCAATGAGACTCAAACGTTTGCTTAAAGTTAAGCACATGCTCAACATTGGTGAATCAGGGTCATAGACATAAGCTACTATGGAATCCATTTAAATGAATTAATATGAAAGTTAGTCCAAAATACGTGGCACATCCCATCACCCTACCCTATGTCTGTTTTTGTCTTTAGACTAGGAGCTCATCAGGGCAGGGATTGTGCTTTCTTCTCTGGAAGGTGCCTAGCACATTGTTGGTGTTGCCGAGACTGGAAGTAAAATAGTAGAAATGAGAAGTGCAATAACTGGAATTATTTGAATTGGGCTTCATAATCCTGGATATGACTTTTATATTGCATGTTTGACATGTAGATTAATGGATTAGTATTATTTGTATTGCAGTAGCATCTGTGGGCCCCAGTCACCATGTTGCCACTATACAAGTCCCTGCCCCTAAGTGCTGATGGTCTAAGTGAAACCAAATTAAATATTCTATTGGTTGATTTTACTTGTAAACTGTCATGTGGAGCTTATGTTTATCATGAGTCCTTTATTAAACAATTATAATCATAGACTTATAAGAAGGAAGTGGTAAGAACAGGTTAGGACAATACAACTCGAGTTGTATTACTGATTCTTTCACTGATTAATCAAAAGATCTTAACTTAATGTTTTCTGTGTCTGTTTACCTGGTAAAATGGGCATCAAAGCTTAGACCACAATTTGTGAAAGCATTCCTATGCAGGATGGCACTTAAGCATGAGGTTGACTTTAAGTACAAGTCCCATAGCACACGCTTAAATGTAAGCACATGCTTAAGACTGTCCTAAATCGGGGCTTATAGGGTTGTTGAGAGGCCTGAATATTTTATAAAAGGATCACAACCCAAATTTTATACAGTAAATGTCCGCTTTCTTTGAATAATGGATGACATTCATGTACACAATCCCACTTGCATCATATATTGTATATAATTGTTCACTATATTCCAAACAGGAGAATATAATCCAAGCCATGACTATGTATGTTTTGAAGCACACTGAATACTGACTGTTCCCTCCCGTAGGCCCTGATTCAGCAAAGCACTTAAATACATGCCTAAGTCACGTTGAAGTAAAAGGGATTTAATCACATCCTTAAGTGCTTTGCTGAACTGAAGCCATAATCAGTAAGATATTCAGATATGATGTAAATTTTTCAGTCATTTAGAGCCAGATAAAAAGTTCATTGAGGTCAACGTGAGTTTCTCCATTGACTTTACTGGAATTTCAGTCAAGCTCTGCATCATTTTTATTTACAACAGGTGAAAAGTGTTTCTATATCAAAATTATAACACAAAGTATAGATTTTGTTAATTTTGTTCATTCAGTATAATCAGAATAATAGTTGATCCACAATTTCTGGCAGACACATCATCATCCCATGCCGCTTAGTACAAGAAGCATGTTAGTCCTGTAATGCTAGCATGCTTCTTGGCCCAAGTTTGATTCTGAGAAGCACTTACTTATCTTGTTTGGAACCTCTAGAAGCTAATGTAATATAAATGATAATAAAATTGGAGAATTTCCATTTGACAAGTTGGGTGAGGTAATAACTTTTATTGGATCTACTTCTATTGGCAAAAGAGACACGCTTTTGAGCTTACACAGAGCTCTTCTCAGGTCTGGGAAAGGTACTCAGAATTTCCATTAGCAGATTAGACTTCCTTGCTTGGTTTCCAACTGTTCAGAAATCAATTAGTATTATTGTGCAGTTTTAGATCAAGAGTGAAAAAGAACACTATTGCATTGGTAGTTATAGTTACCTATGTTCATTGTCATGGCGGTGATACCAAAAAATCTCTCTTGACATGAATAAGCTTTTAAATGTCTCCATTCATTCAGCCAAAGTAACATGTACTAATGTAGACATTATTCCTTTCGTTTTGTGTAAAATGCATATGTCTCGTGGGTTTTGGAAGGGCCATTCATGGTCCAAGAACTCCTGGGAGCTGTTAATTATCTCATAGCATTCCCCACCTCCAACCAAAAGCCTAAGGTATACCATATTAATTCTCTAAAGCCCTTTTATTCCAGAGAATTAAAGGTTTGTCAGTTTACAGCCCAGGGAGAAGATGACGCCAAGTGGCCTGAAGGTGTCTATTACGAAGGGAAAAGTGATGGTGGCATGGAAGAGGTGAACTTCTCCATGACCCTTGGACATATGCAGCGATAGCAGGTCAACGAGCTGTGCACTACCTACGCGCTGACGTTCTCAGCCACACCAGGACTGACTAAACGGGCATACTACTCCATTGACACAGGTAATGCTCACCCAATTAGAGCCCAACCTTACCAGGTGTCTCCTCAAGCTAAAACTGCTATAGAACGGGAGATCCAGGATATGCTACAGATGGGTGTAATCCACCCCTCTAGCAGTGGATGGGCATCTCCAGTGGTTCTAGTTCCCAAACCAGATAGGGAGATACATTTTTGCATGGACTACCGTAAGCTAAATGCTGTAACTTGCCCAGACAACTATCCAATGCCTCGCACAGATGAACTATTGTAGAAAATAGGATGGGCCCAGTTCATCTCTACCTTGGACTTAACCAAGGGGTACTGGCAGGTACTGCTAGATGAATCCTCCAAGGAAAGATCAGCCTTCATCACACATGTCGGGCAGTATTAATTTAATGTGTTCCCTTTCGGGGTGTGGAATGTACCTGCCACCTTCCAAAAACTTGTAGATGGTCTCCTAGCAGGATTGGGAGAATATGCAGTCACCTACGTTGATGATGTGGTCATATTTTTGGATTCCTGGGCAGAACACCTGGAACATCTACAAAAAGTCTTCGAGCGCATAAGGTAGGCAGGAATAACTGTTAAGGCTAAGAAGTGTCAAATAGGCCTCAACAGGGTGACTGACCTTGGACACCAGGTGGGTCAAGGAACTATCAACCCCCTACAGGCCAAAGTGGATGCTATCCAAAAGTGGCCTGTCCCAAAGTCAAAGAAACAGGTGCAATCCTTCTTAGGCTTGGCCGGATATTACAGGCGTTTTGTACTGCAATACAGCCAAATCGCCGCCCCACTGACAGACCTAACCAAAAAGAAACAGCCAAATGCAGTTCAGTGGACTAAAGAGTGTTAGAAGGCCTTTAACTAACTTAAAGCGACACTCATGTCTGACCCTGTGCTAAGGGCCCCAGCCTTTGACAAACCGTTCCTAGTAACCACAAATGTGTCCGAGCTTGGTTTGGGAGCAGTCTTAATGCAGGAAGGACCGAATCAAGAGTTCCATCCTGTCGTGTTTCTTAGCAAGAAGCTGTCTGAGAGGGAAAGCCACTGGTCAGTCAGTGAAAAGGAATGTTACGCCATTGTCTACACTCTGGAAAAGCTATGCCCATACGTTTGGGGATGGCATTTACACCTGCAAACCGACCATGCTGCGCTACAGTGGCTTCATACCACCAAGGGAAATAACAAAAAATTTATTCGGTGGAGTTTAGCTCTCCAAGATTTTGATTTCGACATACAACACATTTCAACAGCTTCTAACAAAGTGGCTGATGCACTCTCCCGTGAAAGTTTCCCAAAATCAACAGGTCCAAATCATCCTTAAGATCTGGAACACATTGTTAGTCTTTATACAGTTAGTAGTATATTTAGAGATGCATGTGCCTTATTAAGTCTGTTTTCTCCGAGAGCTCCAGGAAGAAATCACAGGCAGTGTTTCACCCTATCTGTGATTTGGGGGTGTGTGTCATAAATATAAAGGGAAGGATAACCACCTTTGTGTATACAGTGCTATAAATCGCTCCTGGCCAGAGGCAAAATCCTTTCACCTTTAAAGGGTTAAGAAGCTAAGGTAACCCCACTGGCACCTGACCCAAAATGGCCAATGAGGGGACAAGATTCTTTCAAAGCTGGAGGGGGGAACAAAGGGTTTGGTTTGTCTGTGTGATGCTTTTGCTGGGAACAGATCAGGAATGCAGCCTTACAATTCCTGTAAAGTTAGTAAGTAATCTAGCTAGAAAATGCGTTAGATTTTCTTTTGTTTAATGGCTTGTAAAATAAGCTGTGATGGAGGGAATGTGTATTCCTGTTTTTGTGTCTTTTTGTAACTTAAGGTTTTGCCTGAGGGATTCTCTATGTTTTGAATCTAATTACCCTGTAAAGTATTTATCATCCTGATTTTACAGAGGTGATTTTTACCTTTTCTTTCATTAAAATTCTTCTTTTAAGAACCTGATTGATTTTTCATTGTTCTTAAGATCCAAGGGTTTGGGTCTGTGTTCACCTGTACCAATTGGTGAGGATAATTATCAAGCCTTCCCCAGGAAAGGGGGTGTAGGGCTTGGGTGGATATTTTGGGGGGGAAGACGTCTCCAAGTGGGCTCTTTCGCTGTTCTTTGTTTAAAACGCTTGATGGTGACAGCATACTGTTCAAGGACAAGGCAAAGTTTGTATCTTGGGGAAGTTTTTTTACATAATCTGGTAAGAATAAGCTTAGGGTGTCTTTCATGCAGGTCCTCACATCTGTATCCTAGAGTTCAGAATGGGGAAGGAACCTTTACAAGAGCCCTTTGGAATTCCCACAGAAAGTTGGAGGGGGGATAGGGAGGATCCTCAGAAAGGTGTGCTTGAGGACCAATACGAGAGGTTGGAGGAAAATCAGGAGAGTGGAGTGTCACGGAAACCAAGGGAGGAAAATATTTCAAAAAGAAGAGCAAGGTCAATTTGACACTGGTAAACCAGATGCCAGCTCTTGCCAAGTCTGTAGGCATGAGCTGAGCACTGACAAATTCATAGTTGAAAAGCAGACGAGCTTACCTGTATGTTAATATTGTTCAAGATGGGTGCTGAAGTTGTAAGGATGTGTTTAGAGTCTAAGCACTATAAAATGCTTATAAGTTGCTGCATGCATTAATCTTACTTGTAAAGTCTGTATCCCATGCTGTAAGGTAATATTTAAGATATGCTTTATAATTGTAAAAATGTCTGCTCTGAACTCGATGTAGTAGCATTCGGCTGAGTCCTCAAGGGTTAAAACATTGTTGTTAATGTAGCCTCACACTCTACAAGGCAGCACGAATGGAGGGAGGGGAGACAGCATGGCAGACAGAGACACATACCCTGTGTGTGTGAGAGAGAGAAATGTGCATTGCACCTTTAAGTACGCTGACTCCACTCTAAGTACATTGCCTTTAAAAAGATCAGGAGTAGGGGCCAGCAAGCTCTCTCCATCCTGCTTTATATGGAGAAGGGGTAAGTGGGGGGCAGGAGTAGGGGTGAAAAATTTCCCTGGAACCTAACCCCCTCCCCCCCATTTACATTAATTCTTTTGAGGAAACTGGATTCGCTTAACATCTTTTTCCTTAAAATCGCATTTTTAGGAACATAACTACAACGTTGAGCAAGGAGTTATTGTAATCAATTTCTTAATGTATTAGGCTTAGATTTGCATGTTTTTGTTTTATTTTGCTTGGTAATTTATTTTGCTCTCTCTGTTATTACTTGGAACCACTTAAACCTACTTTTTATATTTAATAAAATCACTTTACTTCTTAATTAACCCAGAGCAAGTATTAATTCCTGGGGGAGCAAACAGCTGTGCATCTCTCTCTATCAGTGTTATAGAGGACAATTCATTAGTTTACCTTGTATAAGCTTTATACAGACTAAAGCAGATTTATTTGGGGTTTGGATCCCATTGGGAACTGGGTATGTGGATGTTGGAGACAGGAGCACTTCTTAAGCTGTTTTCAGTTAAGTCTGCAGCTTTGGGGCACGTGGTTCAGACCCTGGGTCTGTGTTGGTGCAGACTGGCATCTCTGGCTCAACAAGGCAGGGTGCTGGAGTACTGGCAGGGAAAATGGGCTCAGAGGTAGTCTCAGCAAACCAGTTGAAAGTCCCAAGGATCTCTGTGACACAACCCGTCAAAGGAGGATCCTCCAGGCATTCTGCATTTTTCCTACAATCTCTTACTCTTTGCAAAAAAACCCAAAATATAATTAACTACAACAACACCCCCATCGGGTCTATTGTTTTTAATTATTCTTTTCAGTATTAGAGAAAAACAAATATCAGTAGTTAAAAACACCAAATTCTTTTGTTCTTAAGAATATGGGGGCAGATCCCCATCAGATGTAAATCAAAGTGGTTCTTGTGACTTCAACCAAACTGTGCTGATTTACACTAATGGAGTATCTTGCCCATGAACTACCACCATCTGTGCTAGATATAGTTCAAAATGATAATCTAATAGAGTTCATTTTCCTGTCTAGGCAACATTAAAATCTCTTTACCCCATTGACTTTTATTCATGGCTCTGTATATCTCTGAAATTTAATGCCCCCTCCACTTCACACATATAGATACAAACCTCTCTCTCTCTCTCTCTTTGTTTTCAACAATCCAAGCAAAATATACTTTTAACTGTGATGCTATAAATAATATATTTCTTGTTGCTTGCAGCAGAACAGTACGTAACAACGGTAGATGTGACTTGAGTCACTTGTAGTTCGTTGCAAACTACAAGTGCAAGTGCAGAAGCAAGTCCTACCAAAAACTGCTGCCAAATACTCATTTGTCATTGCTAAATGCATTTGTCTTCTTCTTACCAGAGTCAATGGACCCTGACCAAAATTAAATGCTGAGTGAAACATACAGGTTAAAGTTCTTTCTGTTGCATCCACCTTCTACAATGAAACAATCATCTGCTGCCTGGCTTTGGGAAGAGAGGAATCTAGGCCGTCTGGGGAACCATAGGTGAGAGCAAATAATTGACACCAGCCATGTTAACTTGGGCCAGGTGAGCTAGAAGCACTTTTAATGCTGTGGTATGTTCTAAAACACCTGACTTTTTCACACTACACTGTGTATTTCAAGCACTGTGTTATTCAGGTACCACGGCAGGGCCGGGAGACCAGAGCCTAATATTTACAGAAAATATAATCGATAAATGAAGCCTCCTATACTGAGTGCTAGACACACTCATTTCATCTCACGTTCAAGCGGTCATCGTGCTTCCTCTTCAAATCTTGGAACAAATAATACCAAAGACAAATAATGGGCTTTTTTCACAAAGAGCTCAGTTGCATCTTTAAGACAAAGCCCTCTGATGGGTATGGCACAGATGTGCATCACCACAGAGGGAGCACCTGAAGGCATTCTGACACAGTGAGGTGAGCTCTTCTCAGGGTTTCATTGAGCAGGTGGAGCATGCCTATTGCTACATTCTCTTAAGGGATGTAGCATACTCCTCCATGGGTGTCAGGCCAGCTCTGTGGACTGGTACGGCGCAGAGCAAGGAACAGGAACACTGTCGCTCCACCTCTCTGTTCTCCTTTGGGGCACTGTGCTCCCCAAGAGAGTATGGAAGAAACAGACCCTGCATTCCAGTTTTGCCTGGCCCTTATACAGGCTATTCAAGGAAAGGTAAGGTTGGTCCAGTGATTAGGGAGGTAGCCTGGGACTAATTCCTTGATCTGCCACAGATTTCCATTCAGCCCAGATCCTCAAAGGTATTTAGGCACCTAATTCCCATTGATTTCAATTAAAAATAATGGGACTTAGGTGCCAAAATACCTTTGAGGATCTGGGTCCTAATCTCTCTGTGCCTTAGTTTCCCATCTGTAGAATGGGATAATACTACTCCCTTATCTCACAGGGCTGTGGGGAGACTCTGAGTGTTCAGATATGATGCTGATTCATAGATTCATAGATACTAAGGTCAGAAGGGACCATTATGATCATCTAGTCCGACCTCCTGCACAACGCAGGCCACAGAATCTCACCCACCCACTCCTGCAAAAAACCTCTCACCTATGTCTGAGCTATTGAAGTCCTCAAATCGTGGTTTAAAGACTTCAAGGAGCAGAGAATCCTTCAGCAAGTGACCCGTGCCCCATGCTACAGAGGAAGATAGAAAAACCTCCAGGGCCTCTTCTAATCTGCCCTGGAGGAAAATTCCTTCCCGACCCCAAATATGGCGATCAGCTAAACCCTGAGCATGTGGGCAAGACTCACCAGCCAGATACCCAGAAAAGAATTTTCTGATGAGGGCCATTTAAGAACCAAAGATAGATTGGTTCTTTGTGCACCCCCCCAAAACTGCAGTCATGCAGAAGGTGAGGCACAACCTCGCTCTATGTATCCGCACCTGGATCAGACATCTTTGCCTGTGATACACTTATGTTACATAATACTCTGTTAGTGGATTGGCTAACTTTGTTTATGTTCAGTAGCACCTTACTGCATGAGTGGTCCTACTGGGCTCTGTGGTGGAGCTCTTACGCACAGCAGAACAGTTCTGAGCAACTGTTCGCAATTTGCCCTATTCACTTCCATAGAGATTACTTGTGCTGTTGTTCACCATGAATAAGGGTATCAGAATCTGGCCAGTACTGAGCAGGGTGTCTGGTTTTTTTGGTTTGTTTTTCTTTCTTGCCATTTTGTGTTTGTGTGGGAGGGGGAACTGTTATGGAATAACAACATGGAAATTAATAATAAAGATTTAGATACTCTTCAGAAGTGTCTGCGTTATATGTCTGACCTTTGGAGTTTACTAGATTGTGCAAAATGGCAGGTATTTTCAATGACATCTATCAGGGGATATCTACTCTCCCTATCCTTTGCCCCCAATTATCTGATTCAAATGTAGGTGCTGAAGCATGAAGACGGGCCCTGCTGAAAAGCTCAGCATAGGGAACAAAAAATCCTGTGCTAATCATTCAGCTGAATATTCTACAGAGGGGAAAGCATACAATGTCTTTCTAGGCAAATACAAACATAAATATTGAAGTGTGTATGACTTGGAGGTCAATATGCAAAGTTGCGTTTTGTATCAAATTTACATGTATGTGCTGGCAAATGCTTCTTTAAGAGAGCTTCCCCCATTTTGCTTAGTGCAATAACTGAATGTTTACATGGTTGAGAAGATCTGTAGAGCATTGCAAACTCTGGATGTGTTTGAAGCTAATATCAGTCTCTAATACTGAATGATTAAACAAAGTGTTTCATATTTAAATATTAAATATTCTTCTGCTGATTGGTAAAAAAGCAAAGCAGGAAGCAAACTGGTTTCACAGTCATTTATGCTGGTCTTTTACGTTGTCGGCCTCACAATGGGCACACTCTTCAGCAAGATGGCTGCCTCCAGCAGGAAGCTTAGAAATACCAACTGTAGTTAAATCCTGCAAGCAGGATTGTGCAGTTTGCACAGAGCCTTGTGTAGGGGGCAGTGGGGAGCTGTCCTTGGGGGAAGCACTTGGAGAGATGGTTTCTCAGGAGGCAATCTCTCCTGTGGCTGCTCAGTGTACATGGCATGTGCAAGCTACGTGGCATCAGTCAGAATGTCACAGGTTGCTCCCTGACATTAAAGGTTAGTTCTGTCGTCTCTTTGCCCATTTCCAAGTGATTTGCTCCCTAGAGAGTACAAAGGCAGTGACAGTGTGGTGGGAAAGTTTGCAGATGACACTAAACTGCTCAAGATAGTTAAGACCAAAGCAGACTGTGAAGAACTTCAAAAAGATCTCACAAAACTAAGTGAGTGGGCAACAAAATGGCAAATGAAATTTAATGTGGATAAATGTAAAGTAATGCACATTGGAAAAAATAACCCCAAGTATATATACAATATGATGGGGGCTAATTTAGCTACAACTAATCAGGAAAGATGTCTTGAAGTCATTGTGGATAGTTCTCTGAAGACGTCCACGCAGTGTGCAGCGGCAGTCAAAAAACAAAAGGGATGTTAGGAATCATTAAAAAGGGATAGAGAATAAGATGGAAAATATCTTATTGACCTTATGTAAATCCATGGTATGCCCACATCTTGAATACTGTGTACAGATGTGGTCCCCTTATCTCAAAAAACATATACTGGCATTAGAAAAGGTTCAGAGAATGGCAACTAAAATGATTAGGGATTTGGAACGGGTCCCATATGAAGAGTGATTAAAGAGGTTAGGACTTATCAGCTTGGAAAAGAGGAGACTAAGGGAGGATATGATAGAGGTCTATAAAATCATGAGTGGTGTGGAGAAAGTGAATAAGGAAAAGTTATTTACTTGTTCCCATAATATAAGAACTAGGGGCCACCAAATGAAATTAATGGGCAGCAGGTTTAAAACAAAAGGAAGTTCTTCACGCAGCGTACAGTCAACGTGTGGAACTCCTTGCCTGAGGAGGTTGTGAAGGCTGGAACTATAACAGGGTTTAAAAGAGAACTAGATAAATTCATGGAGGTTAAGTCCATTAATGGCTATTAGCCAGGATGGGTAAGGAGTGGTGTCCCTAGCCTATGTTTGTCAGAGGGTGGAGATGGATGGCAGGTGAGTGATCATTGTTAGGTTCACTCCCTCTGGGGTACCTGGCATTGGCCACTGTTGGTAGATAGAATACTGGGCTGGATGGACCTTTGGTCTGACCCAGTATGGCCGTTCTTATGTAAAGGCGAAGCAGTCATTGCTTACTGGGACTGCTACTTTGATTGGCCCTCATGCAGCCTGCAAAAAGGTTCTTGCAAGCCTCATCCTGGCGCTTGATCCAAGATCCAATCAGATTCTCCCCATTCAAGCTGAAATACATTTCACTCTTTGTACAGGGGATGAACTTTCCAAGCAATACTGGGCAGAATAAAATGTGTTCTTGTTTCCTCTAATGACAGAAATGACCTGGACAGGTAATTGGAAGAATGGTTTATAATGCTTGCTACAACAGTTGAAAAGCAGTCACCTAAATTTTATATGACAGGCAAGCTGGGTTTTTAGAATACTCAGGTATCTTTATAGCCTAGTCAATGCCAAGAAGACACCTAGGTTCTCCAAATTTCCAGTGCCAATAGGCGAACCCATATGGGATTATCCTTGAAATAAGTCAAAGTCCTTGCTTCAGTGTGAAAAATATAACTGGAGAAAACTGGCATGCATTTCTTCCTTTGTAAGGGTAAAGCTTAACCATTCCAACTGCTTTGTTGGGACAGGAAAGGCAAGGCAAGATAGATACTATACTATTATGCCATTTAATATCCTATAATTTGTTCAGTCAAAACATAAACATTTGCTCTGGATTAATGTCCTGGCAACTCTGTTGATGGTCCCAAATAAGGCATGTTCACCAATGGTGCAGACTCAGCCTATTGTGCTATTCCCCCGCCCGCTTCAGAGTGGCTCTTTCGCAACAGCATAGGGTAGTTTAACACAAACACCTGTTCTTCTCTAGAGTTCAGTAAATCAATCCTTCTTTTCTTTTAAGTTGAAGCCTAAAATAGATTGAGTAATTCCATTTTACAGGCTAATATCCTGCAGCTACAGAAAAGACTTCTGAGCCTTGGTCTATTCAGTTCTGCACATACTGATATACAAAAGATAACAGACCAAACTTTGCTTTCAATTGCACTGGCATGAAGGCCCAGTTCTCTGTGGTGAGGCACACCCACTCTCATGAACATTAAGGGCACTCCACACTTTACAACCATAAATCCAAGCTTATTTCATTAAGTTAAACAGAGTTACTCTATATTTACACTGGTATACAGATCAGAGTCTATGGGTATGTTGTAGCAGGGTATAGAAACCCCACACTCTCACAGAACGGGTTAAGGAGCTGATTTGGGCTGGAGTGGTCAGCCCCACTGTACCTGCAGATCATGCCAGGACAGGAAGAGGAGTTCAAAAGAGGGGGGAAACTCACTCAGTTGGAGACATCCCCTCGGGAGGGAACAGACTGTTGAGCATCTCCGGCCCTAGAGAGCGTTCTGATAGCCTTCGGAATCCTGCCCTCACAGAAACCCCCAAGTAAAACGGGAAAGGAACTGAGGCTTGCACTAGTGCCCAGTGAACTCTGAAGTGGCCATTGATACTCCCAGGACCCATCTGAAGTCAGAGAGGCCCATATCTGGGAGGGAGCTGCTTACAGGTTTTTCTTTGCCTTTCTTCTGTTTAACCCTTTTTGCTGACCAGGGTTGTTTGGTGGCAGCATTGAGGACATGGAGAGGGGACAAGATAGAACAGAGGCCCTGGCTGGAAGGTGAGCATAAGCACGCCTAACGGACACCCCACAGCACCCACCTGAGGTGAGAGGTGTGTGAAATAATGGGATTCATGTACATGTACTCTCCATGTAGCCTAAAGGGGAAGCCCTACCACAGACATATTTGTGCCATATGCCTACACTGGGACAGTGGTGTTGGAACAATTTTTATAGCAGGGGTGCTGAAAGCCATTGAACAAAACTGTATAATGGAAAATACTTCAAGCCAGAGGGTTCTGCCACACCCCCAGCACCCTTAGTTGCAGCATTCCTGCACTGGGGTTTAAAACCCAGGGCAGCTAGTCTCAGAGCCTTGGATCTGCAGACTCAGGATCACACCATTGGGGCTGTGACGCTAAAAACAGCTGTAGGTGTTTGGGCTCCAACAGGAGTTCAGGCTTTGAAGCCTGAGGACAGGGGTGGACTTTAGAGCCCTGAGCGCCAGCCCAAGCCACAACCTCTATCTTAGTGTAGACATATCATAGAATCATAGAATAACAGGGTTGGAGGGGACCTCAGGAGGTCATCTAGTCCAACCCCCTGCTCAAAGCAGGACCAATCCACAACTAAATCATCCCAGCCAGGGCTTTGTTAAGCCTGATCTTAAAAACCTCTGAGGATGGAGATTCTACCAGCTCCCTAGGTGACCCATTCCTAGTGCTTCACCACCCTCCTAGTGAAAAAGCTTTTCCTAATATCCAACCTAAACCTCCCCCAGTGCAACTTGAGACCATTACTCCTTGTTCTGTCATCTAATACCCCTGACCACTGTCGAGATCCATCCTCTTTGGAACACCCTTTCAGGTAGTTGAAAGCAGCTATCAAATCCCCCCTCATTCTTCTCTTCTGCAGACTAAATAAGCCCAGTTCCCTCAGCCTCTCCTCATAAGTCATGTACTCCAGCCCCCTAAGCATTTTTGTTGCCCTCCGCTGGACTCTTTCCAATTTTTCCACATCCTTCTTGTAGTGTGGGGCCCAAAACTGGACACAGTGCTGCAGATGAGCCCTCACCAATGCCAAATAGAGGGGAACGATCACGTCCCTTGATCTGCTGGCAATGTCTTACTTATACAGCCCAAAATGCCGTTCGCCTTCTTGGTAACAAGGGCACATTGTTGACTCATATCCAGCTTCTCATCCACCGTAACCCCTAGGTCCTTTTCTGCAGAACTGCTGCCTAGCCACTTGGTCCCTAGTCTGCAGCAGTGCATGGGATTCTTCCATCCTAAGTGCAGGACTCTGCACTTGTCCTTGTTGAACCTCATCAGATTTCTTTTGGCTCAATCCTCTAATTTGTCTACGTCCCTCTGTATCATATCCCTACCCTCCAGTGTATCTACCACTCCTCCCAGTTTAGTGTCATCTGCAAACTTGCTAAGGCTGCAATCCACATCATCCTCCAGATCATTAATGAAGATATTGAACAAAACTGGCTCCAGGACCGACTCTTGGTTTACTCCACTTGATACTGGCTGCCAACTAGACATGGAGCCATTGATCACTACCCGTTGAGCCCAGGTAGTGCTCTATCCACTAAAGCTCCAGTCTAAAGCCCACTGAAGTCAATGTTATTATTTCCATTCACTTCAATAGGCTTTAGATTGGTTCCTCAGTGAGAGATCTAAGGAAATCTGTTTTCTGGATGTCCATCCTGGTTTGACATAAAAACAAAATTTAGTTCTGCTATTGTGCAATGTGGCTCTGTGAAGGGATTTCATTAAGGTTTACAAGCGTACTTCCTTTTAATGGAAGAAAAACAATATGTCTCCGTGGGCCAGATTCTGCAATCCCTAGACACAGCAAGCAGTACCTTACTCTATGAGTAGTCCCACTGACATCAGTATGGGTAAGAGGAGCAGAATATGTCCTCTTACCAATTAATTAAGACATGTTTTACTACACAAATTCCTATTACAGATTATGAATCTGTTTGATTTTTAAGAAAATAAGTCTCAAACTTTTTATTCATAAATGAGCTGAAAACCAATTAGTCAATCATTACATTGTTTGAGTCAAGCCTTGAAAATCAAGTGCCAGTCTATTGTTAGGAAGGGATAGGATGAAGACCAAGAATGAGGACAGCAATATAATTTTCAGCTGTAGCTGAAGGCAAGGTTTGAGAAGGCACATGGAATCAGATATGCCGGCTAAATACTACTGCAGTAATTACATTTTTCCTTGCCTTAATTCTCCTTGCAATTTCATTTGGATAAGACATTCTTCACTCTCTGCCCTGAGCTGTACTTTAATATTTCTGTGAACTGGTAAATATTTGACACGTTTCATCTCAGAGGTAGATGCACTTTAGTCATGGCTGATGTGATCCTTTATATGATCTTTTCTATCATATTATGGTATAGTTTGCTAACAGTTTGTAAAGCATGTGGAATGCTACACAGACACTATATTAATGTAATTCAGCAGCAGTGGCAATTCCACGATCAGCAAAAACGTAGGCCTCTCAAGTATAGGCATTGCCCAGTGATAGATTCAGTATAAGTTTCACTGATAGATTTTTATCCCAATACACCATATGCAAGAACTTTTCCCAACATCTCTATGCAAAGCAAGTCTTCAAACGAATGTACAGTACTGTCCAGTCCATACAAAAAAAATCAAACTCTGTTCTATTCCCCTTTTCCTGCCTTTCTGCAAGCAATAGGCACAGCTTATTTTCTCAAAAATCTTCAGGGGTTCTGGTGTGAATACTGTGTAAGACATTCTTCTTCTTAGATGTTGGTAATTCCTGGGTTGATAAAGCCATGGGATTGTCAGAAATATAGACTAAATAAGAATTTCAAATATGACAGTGGGTTTCCTTGTGAATTAGAGATGGCCCAAATCAAAACTCCAGGAAGATCTTCCAACCTGCAGAGAAGCTGGGATCCAGAAACTAATATACATAGGAGATAAATTCTGTGTGTAAAGGTTCTATGTTATACCTTGCTTTGAAACATGGGAAAAGAGAAATTAGAAAGGATGGTATTGTCTGTCCTATCCTATTGGCTGTGCATTGTTTTTCAATTGTTAAGCAACACCTACTATGAGCATTCACAATTCTAGGAGACGCCAATAGGGAATAGGTGTGGAAACCAAGCTCATGGCATCAAGCTGGAAGTAATTGACACTGAAACAGCAGATATGCTCACTCCCTCCTCCCCAACTGAGTCCATCTGTCAGTTCTAACTTTACAGTGCAAGTCCAAATGTTTCAGAGATCACCTGAATAAACAGTTTTGCACTTTCATCTTGACAGATCTACTTTTGCTCTACTAACCCATCTTGGTCCCAGATTTAAACGTTACATCATACCACCCAATAGCTTTGCTGACACTAAAAAGCATCTAATGGTCAGAGCAGAAGCAGGCACAAGTTTTCCAGTCAGATTAGTCTGCCTGCTGCGCGTACCCTCCCTGATCCCACTGAAAACTCCACATGCTCTTTTATAGTATGAACCAAACGAAAACAATTTTGTGTTTATTTTAGAATACTGCTCTGCTGTAGTTTGGCAGAACTACCTATGTTCAATCATCCTGAATTCTAATTTTTTATATATATATTTAGGCACACTAGTTGCTGAATGACCCCAGTCTGCCCTCCATGTGTGTGTTATGAAAGAGTGAGGGAGGGCATAGACTCAAACCTTCCCAAAGTTTGAGCATGTTCTCATCTGGGGTTCCAGTTCAGGACCAACTTGACATAAAAGACATGTACCTCAACAGGAAAATCAGCACTTGGCCCTAAATGTTTATGATTTAGGGCTTAATTATGGACACGCTACTAGACACAGTGCTCACTACTGAAAGCAGCTCGACAGCAAAGCTCTGCCAGCAAGCAAGCTGAAATTTAGAAAAGTCCTTATGTCTGTACTGCATGCTGCTGCTACCATTAAGGGATGATCGCTCACTGAAAATGAGCAAAGTGTTTTTAAATAACTGCTGGGTTTATTTTGAAACATTTGCTCCATTTTTAGCATTTAGTCGACAAATGCAATACACAATGGTACTTTGTATTCCTTGTAATTTTCAATGAACTGCCAAACTGAGTGAATGTGATCAATTCACTGAGCAGAAACCAGCTTGTCCTCTGCTTTTGTGCATTTCAAGATCCTTCTTAATCTGATTGAGTATGACGTGGGTGAAGACCTTATGCACTTGTGAGAGGAGTGTAATTGGACCGTAGTTGCTCAATTCTTCTGGATTGCCTTTCTTCATCAATATTATTGTTTTCAATTTCTTCCATGCATCTGGAACACCCTTGCTATTAATGTAGATGGTGAACTGTTGCGCCAATGCTTTGAAGAGAGTATCTTCCCCGGTTTTGAGATATTCCGGCCAAATATCGTCCACTCCTGGGGTCTTCCTTCTCTTTATGTTATGAAGAACATATTTTATTTCTTCCCACATAACATGTGGAACTTCTGCTGCCTTGATGGTGTATGCTGCACATTGACATGTGAGGAGCAGAGAATTTTGTACATATTTTGTTCGTCTTGCTCCTTTCCAATGTCCTTTCACCATTTTCATCTTCCATCTTTCAGCACTTCTGGGATAATCTGTTTCAGACTAACATCTCTTTCTACCTTCTTCAGACTCTTGCTCTTTTTGGCTGCCTCTCTCAATTTCTTCTTTCTAAAGTCTTTGTAGTCTTCTTTGATCTTCACATGAATTTCTTTGCACAGTGTTCTGTATTCTTCACCCATTTTTCCTTCTAATTTCATGTGTGCCCTCCCCACCATCAGATTCACAGTTTCCTTGCTGATCCTCTGCTTGCGTCCCAGAATTTTCAAAGCCTTTGCCTTCTTAGCTCCTGAGATTATCTGTGAGATAAACTGTTCGTAGTGCTCATCAATGTCCTGGTTAACCTTATACTCGAGGTCCATTTCACTCACTTCCTGTGCAAATGCTTCTTCATTAAAGTGCCATTTTCACTTCAGTGTCTGGCAGTCACTTCAGTGACTCGGTCTTTGTAGGCATTGTCAATGCATAGTTTTGAGCACAACATACAATGGTCTGAGCCTGTGCAAATGCTTCATTCTCCTATTGTCACTACACCGTTGAAGATTCTTCTGGCATGTGTCAATACATAATTAATCTGATTCAGTGTGATTCCATCCGGGCTTTCCCATGTCCACTGCCGACATTTTCCTTCTTGAAATATCATGTTCATTATGTGGAGATGATTTGCCTCTGCAAATCCAACCAGACATGCTCCGTGATCATTTCTTACACCTTTTCCAAATTTTCCCACATACTTTTCATTCTCATTCTCCTTTCCACCTACTATTGCATTGAAGTCCCCTTGGATGATTGTATAGGTGGATCTTTTCTGCATTGCCTCCGCCAGCTCTTCGTAGAAATGTTCCTTTAGTAATAGTAATAGATATGCTCCAGCTCAAAGACGTCAGAGGAGGAAAGAATCTGCTGCTCTGAATCAGAGCATTGCTAGTGCATGGGTGTGCCCTATCTGTGGATGGGACTGTCAGTCACGCATCGGATTTAGCAGTCATCAGAGAACCCATTGGCGCATACTCCATGTTCTCTAAAGTGCGACGGTGCCATTGAGAGCTCAGATAGAAGCTATTGGCTCGATGCAGGCTTAACAGAGTGAAATTCTATAGCCTGTTTACACAGGTGGTCAAACTAGATGATTATCGTGGTCCTTTCTGGCTTTAAAATCTATAAAACTCTGATGAGTTCCTATTAAATACACACACCACTTTGAATAAGCAATAACAGATTCTTTGGTAGGTTGGAACAGTGTACACCCCCTTCAATCTCCCGCCCATATACAAGAGTGAATTGTTACATAATAGTTCTTAACTCAGCCCCATCGGGCAATTCATTAGAGGGGTACATGGAAAAGTATGTCCCATGTGGCTCTTTGGGGGCTGTACCTCATGCACCTCTTCTAGTCAGGGCAATTAGGGGCTGATTCTCCAGTCCCACTGGCCAGAGTTCATTTCTGTTATCTGTGGTCTTAGTGGGAAGCCACTCAGTGTTGCTCTCCTGTCATCCAGAGTTGTAGATGCCTCATGCCTCCTACTCCCTGCTGCTGGCCCCCTAGTGGCAGTCCCAGCCCACTTCTTTGGTTCACTCCCAGCCTGTTCCCTAATGGTCTTTCTGCTGCATTCAGTGCTTCGGCTCCTCTGAGCTGTCAAACTTACCTTTCCTGAATACTAAATGCACTACAGTACAAATTTACTAAATTAAGTTTTAAAATAAAACTCTGCATGTGATCTGGTAAATGCCTTTATTGTGTAACTTTTTCTCTGATCTGTTGGTAAATGTTTTGCTATTTGATCCAAAGTGGTTGCCATGAGGGGGGTCCATTTTTCTGAGACGTCAGTTTAGGGCCTCATCTACCCTGTGAATACATTCTTTGAAAAACTCAGTGCCTATATTCAACTTCTGATGCAGCTGCATTATGATAGCTTTATGAAAAACAGTTTAGGAATCTGGTGAGATAAAGATAACAAGGAAAAGAGTGTTTTATTACAAAATCTAATCAATAGGTATTAACTGTTCATTTCTTTTCATGTTCATAGCTTTGCTTCTCCCACTAGCAGGATACTTGTTTTTGGAAAAATAGACTGGACAGATGTCTATTGTTCATGAGCTCTTCCTCATAATGGAAAATAACGGGCAAATCCTCAACTGGTATTAATAGTTATAGTTTCACTGAAATGAATGGAGCTGACAACTGAGACCAGATGAGGATCTGTCCCAAGGTGTCAATACAGAGGATTTTTTTAGGTCTATTAGCAGGTTTTATGCAACTGATTATGAGGTGATGTTGACTTGTATCACACAAGTGTAGATGAGAAGGCACTTCACTAGATTTGCACCTTTCCCTTTAAGAGCTCTCCTGTGAACTTCCATCTCCCCACCAGAAAATTTTAACAATTTTCAAGAGGTTCTGCTATGTGTAGTTAAGTCCTTATGATTTGGAACTGACATCTGTCAAGGAGAAATGTCATTGGCTGTTTGAAATATCACAACCAATCAATGACAGACTCAATGAACCAGCTATGGTCCCCTCTTGATTCAGGGACCCTGTCTATGGAATTCTCTCCCACAGTGTGTCTGCCAGTTCCTCTGAGACTGGTTTCACAGCTTGGTGCAAAGCTCTTCCTCTTGGGTGTGTCCATTTTTGACATTGTTGGACTCATCTCTTCCATCTTTGATTATTTGTTTTTGCTCCGTTTTTGATTAATAGACTGAAATAAGTAAATACAGTGAAAATCATAAGTCAATATTCAATAAAATTCTACCCAAAGATCCTCCCCATTGGATTAAATGGAACTGAATGGCTAAAAACACAGTGTAATACAATGAAATTTGTATCACATTTTTCATACTACAGTACTTCCTCAAAAAGTGCTTCTCATTTAGGTCCTAATCAAATGCCAGTGAAGGCCCTGGGAGTCTTTAGATTCAATGGACCTTGGGCTGGACTTCTATAAAGCTGAACACAGATTGTGAATAGCATTCATTGCAAATTCAGCACATTTTTCCATAGGAAAAGCATTCAAAAACTTATCCTAATTTCTGCAAATGTATATCTTATCTGCTAATAGTTTAGACAAACTATTTTCAAACTACAGGTTGTTTGCCAACTCTTCCTTTTTGCACTATTGACTATTCACTATTTAGGGTATGTGACTACTCCCTGCTTGAATAATTGAAACTTTTTAAGCAGGAGACTCATCGACTAATAGACTTTAAGGCCAGAAGGGACCATCCTGGTCATCTAGTCTGATTTCCTGCACATTGCAGGCCACAGAACCTCACCTACCCACTCCTGTAATAGGCCCATAATCTCTGGCTGAGTTACTGAAGTCCTCAAAATTTGATTTTAAAACTTCAAGTTACAGAGAATCCACCATTTACTCTAGTTCAAACTAGTAAATGACCTATGCCCTGTACTGCAGAGGAAGGCAAAAAACAAAAAAACCCAAAAGAAAACCGGGTCTCCACCAATCTGAGCTGGGGAAAATTCCTTCCGACCCCAAATATGGTGATCAGTTAGACCCTGAGCATGTGGACAAGACCCACCAGCCAGATATATGGCTGAACAATACACAAGGAAAATCAATAGTGAGCAAAATATAGAAAATAATTATTAACACATGTCTAGTCCATATTTTTGGATGGCTATTTATTTGCTCTAAAACTCATTACATTTCTGGGCTTTACAAACATTTTCACATACTCCACGGCTGGCTGGTCATACATGAATAACACTTAGATCAGCCTGCAACTATTAGCTATCCAGACTCCATGATTTCATTCACAAAATAAATTATTTTATTTTTTTAATATTCACACAGCTCTGTGCAGCCATGCATGGAAGTCAGAGGAGTGTTGTGATAATAAATCCATACATGCTTGTGAAACTCCAACCCAGTAGTGATATGGGCTACAGATTGATAGGAATCTGCAACAGTGTTTCCCAATTGGATGAACACCTACAAAGCTCTGCACAAGTTGTGAATTGTTGAGGGATCCTTAATTCTGGACCTAGTTATGTGTAAATTACTCTAACAGGCCATTCCACCTGTTTGTTTTTCTTGTGCTCTATACTGCCTGTGCACTTCCTGATTCTGGCTAGACTGGAAATAGAAGTGCCAAAATATTGCAAAATAGGCTGTTCTAATGGCATTTCTAGCTCAAGCAGAACAAGCTGTGCTGGAAATTTTGTGGAAAAATCATGAGATTACTAGTCAGGTTACACATGTCATGTCAGTGGAATCACACCCTGGTCTAACCAAGGGCAGCTGCCCTGGCACCAAATTAATTATTACTGGTGGTAGTAGTAGTTATTATTATTACTTATTTAAATTACAGTAACACAGAGTAGTTATAGGATCAGTGTCCCATCGTACAAGGTGCTGTACAAGCACATACAAAGACAAGGTCCTTGCCCCAAACTGATTAGGGCTAGATTGACAAAGGGACTTTAGGCCTAACTTCTAGGCCCAGTGGAATTCTCAGCCCTGAGTTAGGTCTTCAGGCTTCCCATAGTAACGCACAGGGAGGGTTAAGCCCCTATGAAAGGGATCCACAGAAGTCAGAAAGCTGGGGAGGGTTGTGGGGGAGGGGGAGAGAGAGAGATACCGACTCTAAAGCCCAGTGCTTAGAGCACTCCCCTGGCATGTGGAAGAGTCAGGTTTAAGTACCTGCATCAATAAATATTCAGTTATTTATACAAAATGGAACAGCTTCAATAGGAGTGGTATAGAAAGACACACAGACACACAGCCTCCTCACGTATGCTGGTGATTAGAACACTCACCTGGGATGTGGAAAACCTGAGGTCAAGTCCTTTCTCCAAATCAAGCACTGCAGGGATTTGAACTTGGGTTTTTCATGTTCTACAGGAGTGCACTAGGCCATCAGGCAGCACTGGACACATAACTACCTACTTGCTTTCCCCCAGCTGTCTTTTGCGTCTTTCAGTGAACCCATCTGCCTTTCACAAAAATTAAATGTCCCATGACACATTCTCTTACTCTAAGGCAACCTTGTTTCTGGCATTTCCTAACTGTTGAGTACTTGACTTTTCACCCTTAATAATGTTCTTCTAACACAGTTTTGTGTATGTAATTTCCTAGCTTTTAAAAAAGCAAACAACAAACAGAAATTCCATAATGTGGCATCTCATGGACATCTACATGGTCATCATTTAACGTCCGCTACTTGTGTTAATGGAGTAATTGAGAGCAGCAATAAGTTGTCGTACTCTGTGTGGACCAGCACTAGGGGCGGATGAGGCACTTTTTCCAGTGACTTTCACAGTTATTTGCTGGCAGCAGAGACTCAGGAATCTTGGGGGTCTAATCCAGGTTCTAAAGGCAAGTGTGCTGCAGTGGACATAGACTATACTGCCCAAGCATAATCCCTTCTGCCCTTGCCACCCAACCTATCCCTGTCCCAATCCTGTCTCTTTTCCATGCCAGTTCCTCATCCTAGGCCAATTATCCTTGCCTACCCAAGTCCCAATTTCTACAAAGGTGTCTTATCACAACTGTAGTTTCCTTGAACAGCCATTATGAGTTCCTCCCTTCCCTGGCTCCATAACCTGGCCTCCAGTAGCCCCTTCCTTCCCCACCCACAATTCCCTGTTCCCACTGATTTCCAGTCCCAATCTATATCCCTGATCCTCAGCCAATCTCACTGTTATCCCATCCCTAACCTCCTTGTCTCAGTCTCCTTGCCCAGCCAGTCCCATTCTCCCCTCTCTCCGATTCCTCATACAATCTGTCTCCCCAGATTTACTAGCTCTCAATTCCCCCCTCCTTTTGCCTCCCCTGCTCCAAGTTCCATTGTCCTTGCTCAGTCAGTCCTAATATCCACCCCACTGCAAATCCCAGTCCTAGCTTCCTTCTCCCCCTGCCAGCCTCCAATTTCAGGCTCTTTGTCCCAATCAACCCCCCACTCCAAGTTTGGTTCTTGTCACCTCTTCATTCAAATCAGGCATCTTCCTCCTCCACGCGGCCTAGTCCTGGGGTCATTGAGACCACAAGACAGACAGGTACCCTACGCTGAGTTCAGGTACCCACACCCAGCACAGCCCACAATAGCACAGAGCTGCAGTTGCAGGGAAAGTCCAACAGAGCCCTGGGTTGGAGCATGCTTTAATTTGGCCAAATGTAAGCAGATTTTCATGGGATGACAACATTTTAGCCCAAATAGCTAAACTTTGTTAGTTATTAGCAACTGAAAACAGGGTCTTACAATGGTTAGAGTCAGGCAACCTTAATAATGAGCAGTGATACCAGATACACCTATAATATATATGTAAGTCCGTATACTTATTTGTCTATATACTAT
Source organism: Chelonia mydas (assembly GCF_015237465.2). Lineage (NCBI taxonomy): Eukaryota > Metazoa > Chordata > Testudines > Cheloniidae > Chelonia > Chelonia mydas. Next base: position 163,945,046 of record NC_057850.1, read on the forward strand.
ATGGGTAGAATTTTGAAAAGTGCTCAGCATTAACCTTATTATTCTCACTGGAGTCAATGCATGTTTTATCATTAGCTTTAACAGGAGCAAAATTAGGCAAATAGTAAGCATTTTTTAAAATCTCACAATGTGTATGTGTGAGAGAAAGAGATTTGTGAAGTATTTTTAGATTAGTTGTGAAGAAAATTGCTATAATCTAAACTATTATTTAGAGAAGTATGTATCAATTTACTTCAATTAAGCTGTGGACTTATGTACTGTATATCATATTTTATCTGCTTGTGTCTAATTGGGGAGTAGTTTAATACACATACAGGGGTTTGAGATGGATGTGGTTGTTCTGTACTAAATTGCTTTGTTTTGGGTGATGGGCCATTTCATTGCAGAGAAAGGTTTTGGAGATCTAACAAGTTTTACATGGTGGTCATTGACCAAATTTGTTATCTTGCAGTGTGTTTTGTGAAAGGACAGTTTGACAAACTTCCTAACTTTTAAAAGAGATAAGGAACTCTTAATTAGATTTCTCTGTCCTTCTCTTAAATCACTGTGACTCATACACCCTTCCCACCCAGTTAATAAAGGTGGTGTCAGAAAATCATCCCGCTGGTGCCTACATCCATTCCAATAATCCCCACCTTACAAAGCATAGTTTACAAAGTGCAAAATCAGCTGTGTTCATTGATACAATTAATTACATAATGTTTGAGTTGTTTTGTGATAATTGCTGGCACCTTGAAAGTGGAGCAAGTGTTGTAGAACAGTTGCAAAAACCAGTTCAGGCCATTCAGATCGGAAGATGCATGAGCAAAACTATATTTTAAGGTAAGAGACATTTTACAACACTGGATAATGACCACGTTGTATATGATTCAAGACAAGATAAGCAAACCCTGTTGAGCCTCCTGCACGTAAAATATCTGTGGATGACCATCACATTTACATATGAGACCAGATCCCATAGCCTGGACTAAAATATGAGCTATTTATGCAAAGTGTAAAGAATAAAGTTAACCAGAGAAGAGAAAGAGAGAGGTCTGTAGCGGGAAGGGGGAAACTTTGTTTCTTTATGATGGATTAAGAAGGCCTTGATTTTATTATTTTTGTTTGTTTAAAAGTATTCTGCTTGTTCTTTACATTAGAGATTCAGGTCATGTCTACTCTTTTCCCCCCTAAAAATCTATATGGATAATTGGAGAACTAATGGATTTAGGACACAACAAATACTAAGGAAGTGAAACTTAATTAAATTAGAGTGAAATTATATTATTTGGTCTGTTTAAAACTCTTTATCTGTTTTTTGTCAATATCTATTTAATTAAAATGTCTAAGAACACAACTGGGAGAATGTAGGTAGGAATTCTGACTCTTAAAAAACCAATTAACAGTGATCCAAACTCACAACTCTAAGTCCTTCATGGAAGACCTCCATCAAAAAAGGGAAGATAGGACTTGACTTGGTTGGTTGGTTGGTTTTTTTTCTTTAGGGCAAAAAATATTTTTTGTGGAAAAAAAAATTTCAGGCCTACTTTACACACCATAAAGAAACAAAAAGGCACAAAAGCTCAATTTTTTTCTTTATCTTTAATAGATGGTAGGAGAGGAAAATAGTTTCTTACATTTGTCCAGCATGCTACATAAAGAGGTAGAACTAATGACGAGTAAATCTCTCAAGGCCAGTTTCAGATAAGGAGAAAATGCTTTTCAGGCCTTATCCAAGTTACCTAAACATCAGAAATCTGGAATACTTTGCAAGAAATCTCATGGGAACCAGGTGGTGTCATGTGACAGCCTATACTTCCTGCTTCATGCAGAACAGAAATACTATCAAGCATTCTTACAAATGCAATACCCACCTGCTGAAGTGAAGAAACAGATTGACAGAGCCAGAAGAGTACCCAGAAGTTACCTACTACAGGACAGGCCCAACAAAGAAAATAACAGAACGCCACTAGCCGTCACCTTCAGCCCCCAACTAAAACCTCTCCAGCGCATCATCAAGGATCTACAACCTATCCTGAAGGACGACCCATCACTCTCACAGATCCTGGGAGACAGGCCAGTCCCTACTTACAAACAGCCCCTTAACCTGAAGCAAATACTCACCAGCAACCACACATCACACAACAAAAACACTAACGCAGGAACCTCTCCTTGCAACAAAGTCCATTGCCAACTGTGCCCACATATCTATTCAGGGGACACCATCATAGGGCCTAATCACATCAGCCACACTATCAGAAGCTCGTTCACCTGAACATCTACCAATGTGATATATGCCATCATGTGCCAGCAATGCCCCTCTGCCATGTACATTGGCCAAACCAGACAGTCTCTATGTGAAAGAATAAATGGACACAAATCAGATATCAAGAATTATAACATTCAAAAACCAGTCGGAGAACACTTCAATCTCTCTGGTCATTCGATTACAGACGTAAAAGTCGCAATATTACAACAAAAAAGCTTCAGAAACAGACTCCAATGAGAGACTGCTGAATTGGAATTAATTTGCAAACTGGACACCATTACATTAGGCTTGAATAAAGACTGGGAGTGGATGTGTCCTTACACAAAGTAAAACTATTTCCCCATGTTTATTTTTCCCCCCTACTGTTCCTCACACATTCTTGTCAACTGCTGGAAATGGCCCACCTTGATTATCACTACAAACGGTTATTTTTTTTCTCTCTCCTGCTGGTAATAGCTCACGTTACCTGATCACTCTCGTTACAGTGTGTATGGTAACACCCATTGTTTCATGTTCTCTGTGTATATAAAATCTCCTCACTGTATTTTCCACTGTATGCATCCGATGAAGTGAGCTGTCACTCATGAAAGCTTATGCTCAAATAAATCTGTTAGTCTCTGAGGTGCCACAAGTACTCCTTTTCTTTTTATCAAAAGTGCTTTTCTCATAATGTTAGGAGATTTCCAGCCTGGGCAGAGATACAAGAATACATAAAAATATATTAAACTAGATTACACAAACTTCATTGAACCACATCAGAGCTTTGGTTCCTTTGAATTTATTTGTTTTTTCCCCCAAAGTGATATCTCTTGAACGTTTGATCATACATGTGAAGATTATAAATAACATCAGAAATTTTGCCCCAGTGTTTTACATTTCAGTAGCTTATGTGTCTGAATTAGCAGGTTGAGAGGTATGATGTGCTGATCAAAGTCATTTTACCATGGACTGTATTTCAGCCTACTAGGGCTCTTGTAATTTTGCCCAGTATTCTTCAATGCTTGCACACAGTGGAACTCATAGGCCACAAAGTGCTTTCCTCTTTTGTGCCATTCTGTGATAATCGCAATCAGTATGATATGATACAGTGGTGAAATATTTGAACTTTAATTTGGTAGGCCTTGATTCCCTCAAACGCTTATGCACATAGTTTATGCATATGAGCAATCCCATTGGCTTCAACATGTCATGCATATGCTTAACTTTAGAAATGGAGTAGTCCCATTGTGTGAGTAGTTCCATTGCATAAGTGTTTTCAGAATCAGGAACTTATGCAGTAAAATAGACCTTTGCAGATCCTATTGAGCCTGACTTTAAACTTGATTTAGTCTAGCCATTAGGTGGCATGCTGAGCAGAAGTCAAATGAAAATGTACTGTAATGTAACATTCCATGGCATGGATTTCAGCTTAGGGTTCCAGGTTTGCTGGATTTGGTGGAAAAATGTGGGACATCAGGCAAAAAGGGGGATTGAAACCAGGAAGCTCCAAAAATAGAAGCTGTGTCATAAATTTGATTTGTTTCAAAACCTTCTGGGTCGTGTAAAATGAAAATAAATATAATCCAAATATACCAAAGCAGAGAACTTGAAAACTATATTTTTGTCATGGAATCATCAATCTTAATCCTCATGATGCAAGAGTCAGTTGGCAGTCATAATATCATAAACCACTCACATATCAGTGTTCCAACATTGTAAGACTTTCTTCTTGGTAAATATTTGGATAGAATGGTGTACTAGCTCTTTGCCAACCAAGTGGAACAATTTTGAACAAGAGCTAGCTATGAAAACTATGCCTTGAACATTTTAGGTGAAGAAGGGGGTAACTTTCCAGTTAAATTGTTGACTGTTCATTTAAGATCTGAAATAACGTCCTGTACCTGCATCTTCCTTCAAAAATTCTGTCATTCAAAAGTCTACATGAATGTTCAGACAGATTTTGAAACCTTAAGCACGGAAAAAACAAAGTTCTGATCTTGATTCAGATTCTTTAAGGACAAATAGCTTTTACTACAGCAGAATTTTGAAACTAAACCAAGGTACTGAACACAAATAGAAATTAGTATTCCTAGATCACAATTACAGCCTTACTTTCTTCACCCTTCACCTACATCCTTTCCTCTCTCTTGCAAGTAATCCTATAGGTGACTGAGTGTTATATCAGACCACCTTGTTGCTATGTGTGATACAGACCCAATAAGACATGCTGGCCATAGAGTCCAGAGAAGAGTAACAAAAACTATTAAAGGTCTAGAAAGCATGACCTATGAAGGAAGATTGGGGGAAAAAATGGGTTTCTTTAGTCTGGAGAAGAGAAGACTGAGGGGGGACATAACAGTTTTCAAGTACATAAAAGGGGGTTAAAAGGAGGAGAGAGAAAAATTGTTCTCCTTAACTTCTGACAAGAAGACAAGAAGCAATGGGCTTAAATTGCAACAAGGGAGGTTTAGGTTGGGCATTAGGAAAACTTCCTAACTGTTAGGGTGGTTAAGCACTGGAATAAATTGCCTAGGGAGGTTGTGGAATCTCCGTCATTAGAGATTTTTAAGAGCAAGTTAGAGAAACTCCTGTCCAGGATGGTCTAGATAATACTTAGTCCTGCCTTGAGTGCAGGGGACTGGACTAGAAGACTTTTCGAGATCCCTTCCACTCCTATGATTCTATGATGTTGAGTAGTACCTTATTCCTAAAGTAGCCTCACTGAAGTCAATGAGACTGTGCAAAAAATAAGGTACTATTCTGTGAGTAAGGGGGTGGGTCAGAATCAGGTCTGCTCTAAGCTTTTCAGTGGATCAGGAATGAGTGCAGAAAGAACCCACCATGGTTTTCAGGGAAAACTAATTCCACTCAAAATTATACTGTGAAATTTTGTACCACTCAATAGATCTGTTCAAAAGTCAATTTAAGTGAATAGAAACATTTCCATTGACTCCTGCAGTTAGTGAATCATGCCCAATCTGAGTCAGGGTAAGCAATGGGAATTCTGAATAAAAAATAAAGGCAGGAGATGTCCCTCTGTGTCCACATGGACCAGTTCAGGAGATAGATACCATATATTTATATGGTATGTGTGTATATAAACACCAGTACCAAACTGTCAATGCTAAATATAACTTTTGAGTTTTGCTTTTGCAAAGTTTCCACAGGAAACTTTAGTCCAAATTGGACTAAATTCTGCTTTCAGATGTGTGTATGCAGCTTCTACTGCAGTCAAAAAAGCTGAATGTTTTCATCTGAGAGTAGAATTTGTAGTAATAAATTACTATGTAATATTTTGCATTTCCTTTTGTTTTTCCAGCACTGTAACCATTTGACAATCTTTCTCCCAAGTAACACTTAACTACTTCATATGTCCATAATTTTTGTGGACAACATCAAGCTGGGAGGGGCTCAGGCACGTTGGAAGCCAGGATTAGAATTCAAAATGATTTTGACAAACTTCAGAAGTGGTCTGAAATAAATAGGATGAAGTTCAATAAGGACAAATGCAAAGTACTCCACTTAGAAGGGAACAATCAATTGCACAATACAAAATAGGAAATGACTGCCTAGGAAGAAATACTGCACAAAAGGATCTGCGGGTCATAGTGGATCACAAACTAAATATGAGTCAACAATACAACACTGTTTCCAAAAAAACCCCAACCATTATTCTGGGCTGTATTAGCAGGAGTGTTGAAAGCAAGACACAAGAAGTAATTTTTCCTCTCTACTCAGTACTGATAAGGCTTCAACTGAATGATTGTGTCCAGTTCCGGGCACCACACTTCAAGAAAGAGTCCAGAGGAGAGAGAAAAATGTCTACAAAACATGACCTATGAGGGAAGATTGGAAAACAAAAAATTGGGTTTGTTTAGTCTGGAGAAGAGATGACTTAGGGGAAACATAAGTCTTCAAGTATGTAAGAAGTTGTTATAAAGAGAAGGGTGATAAATTGTTCTCTTTATCCATTGAAGACAGGACAAAAAGTAATGTGCTTAAATTGCAACAAGGGAGATTTAGGTTACGCATTAGGAAAAACTTCCTAACTGTAAGAGTAGTTAAGCCCTGGAACAAATTACATAGGGAGGTTGTGGAATCTCCCTCTTTAGAGGTTTTTAAGAACAGGTTTGACAAGCACCTGTCAGGGGTGGTCTAGATAATACTTAGTCCTGTGCATACATGTTTGCAGGCTCAGGGCTTAATTTAAGACAAGACACAACCCGTGGAAATAACAGCCAATCATGAAATGGACAAGGCAGAATGTGGGTAACAGGGTTATGTAGACAAGCCATTTGCTCAGCTATTTAAAAAGGAATTGTTTCTAAATGATCTCAAATTTTAATCTAATTTTAAAAAAAATAAATATACTGAATTAAAATATACTTAAGAAGATGTACATAAACAAATAAATAAAAAAGGATATCCAAACTCCCCATTGACCTCCCCACTCCCCTACTTAGCTGTTAATCACACACACACATTCCTTTTGCTGCCAAGGACATCATTAAACTACTTTCAAGTGCTGGAATTCTCCATGCACTAAATGTTAATGTAATTTGAATATGCCTGACCACTGTCAAAAAAGTTAATCAGATCATTTAATTCATGTTATTCCTCCTTCTGAGATCTACATCACATCTAGCAGTGATAATTCAGCTATGGTAGCTCTGCAAGAGACCTTTCCACAATATTTGCTATTTTATTAGCCCTAGTCTATCCAGTTTGTGATACTGAAGTAAAGTTTACTAAGGGAAGCCTTGTTGGTTTTGAGATTTCTTAAATGGTAAGTCTAAAACTGAAATTTCCCTCTATATTTTACTTGGTCTAGGGTTATGGTTAAGCAAGTCTGATTTTCATCCTGTTTGTGAACGTTTATCAAGAGCATTAGTGCTTTTCGGCAAGTTTTAAACTTTTTTGTGTACCTTCAGTCCTTAACAACCAAGCTCATGTAAATAGCATAAAATACTGGACTAAATCCCATCTAGGGAAAGCAGTGATGGATACAAACATAAATTACTTAAATTCCATTCTGTGGGAGCTATGTTGGCTATATAATGCTGAGGCTATATTTCATGGATTGGAAATCAAAGGTCCTTTCTGTGGCAACGTGGTTGAGAAGTAGGATGTTTCACAGATTTTTATACTGGCATCCTTCGGGGGAGATTACTTTCATCCAGAAACCAGAAAGTGCTCCTTTCCATCTGTAAACACATAGTGTTTCATTACTACAGCTACTGAGGAAAAACAGATTAGCTGCAAATTTATGAATAGGTAATTCTGTTTCTCTTCACTGAGGTAATAAATTACTTTTCTCCCTCACACATACCTTGATGAAATACGGTGACATGTTTTTCTTCTGGTGCCTTCTAATTTGAAATCTATTTTACCTTTAATTACTTCTACTACTACCATGGGCAATGCTGTGTCCTGTCCTTTAGAGTACTGTCGTTTTGAAAGAAATCCATACATTAATTATAATAGTTCTCTTCTATACAATGTATCTCTGTCAGCATTTCAGTCCCACTTCCCACACGGTGTGGATTAGAGAGAGAGATGTTATATTGGTTCTCAGTTCAAAGATTTATTCCAATGGGCAAAACGGAGTCCACACAGAGAGGTCTCCACAGGCGAAGTTTTGAATTGAATTGCATGTTTTGGTGCTATGTGAGCAACTGAAGACAGAGTACACCATTACAGGTGACAAGGGTACAAACAAAACAGCAAATGAAACACGTGTGTCTACTGTTAGAGGCCAGAAAATATATTTTCCACATAGGGATAGCAGTTCTTAGTGCTAGTGCACCTCATCTTCTACTTCTGGCTGGAGAAGAAACTCACACAAAACCCTCTCACAATACGGTGTCACATATTGTACCATCTGACAAATAAAGGATTCCTTGGTGCTTCCCAACCCACTTTCAAATACAAAAAACTCTCAATGTCTTTGCAGTCTATTTCAGTGAAGGATCTAATATTTACTGTTTACTACAAGCCAAAATCTACACTGACTTTACACCCTAGACAGCTGACTGAAGTCATGGGGCAAGAGCCTCGCTTCAGATTATCTGACTGTTCTTTGTATCCTGTACACAATCAGGATTGTCACAGATTGTCAGAACTTCTCATTCTATCATATGATGCAGTTAAAATAAGACAATTATTAAAGATGAGTCCAACTTTGAGTACCAGATCTGAGCTCTCCCACCTCCACTGAACTGAATTCATATTGAGTTTGTGGTCAGGGCATGCAGGATTAAACCTACATTAGTATCCTCCATCCTGACCTGCTCCTTAGTTGTGAGCTTGGGCCCTTTGTATTCTGATGCAGGCTATTAGGCACTCACCATGAACTCTGAATTTGAAGGGGTGGGAGGATTGGAGTACGGATGGTCTCTGCAGCTTTCCCCCATCCCTGAAATTCAGCAGGAATATCAAAACAAGATAAGGCTGACCCCGTAAGCACTTACAACTTTTTTTTCCTCATAAACAGGTACTGAAAAGTACAAAAAGGGTAAATGACTTAGAGTTTGTATATGTTTCTAAGCGCTTACAACTCTTACCAAGCCTGGTGCTAGGAGCACTCAGTGGGCCAACATTATCCAGCAAAAATCAAATATGGATAGTGATTTCTATTTCAGTACCTAAAAGAGTCATCTGCCAATGGTGGAAGTTAGGCTCTCCTCTTTGTGCAGTTTTGGCTGAGACAACTGTCCACTTTATTAGAAAGAATAGTTGAGGGTGGGGGAATGACAAGATCTGGGCACACATGATGTAACTATGGTCTCCAGCTCTCTGGCATTCTAAATTTTCAGATATGCACAATGTTCTTTTACTATCTCAAACCCCATTCTGAACTACGAGCCATATCCATTGCAGTGCTGAGCACTTCCTGTGACGTATAGATGTAGGGTCAGGTCCCATTCATCTTTAACAGGGTAGTGCCCATAGGCCCAGATCTTGAAAACATACATGAACAGGTGAAAATTAAAGCACATCAATGGTCCTGTTGACTTCAAAGTTAAACACGTATGTTTGCAAGATCTGAGCCTGAAGTCTCGTGCCCCAGCAGGCATGGCCAGAGAGACAGAAGCCCTGAGACACCCCCCTAAACCCCTGCAGGCCAGAAGTCCTGAGCCCCACCACAGAATCATAGAATATTAGGGTTGGAAGAGATCTCAGGAGGTCATCTAGTCCAATCCCCTGCTCAAAGCAGGACTAACACCAACTAAATCATCCCAGCCAAGGCTTTGTCAAGCCAGGCCTTAAAAACCTCTATGGATGGAGATTTCACCACCTCTCTAGGTAACCCAGTGCTTCAAAACCCTCCTAGTGAAACAGTGTTTCCTAATATCCAACCTAGACCTCCCCTACTGCAACTTGAGACCATTGCTTCTTGTTCTGTCATCTGCAAGCACTGAGAACAGCCTAGCTCCATCCTCTTTGGAACCCCCCTTCAGGTAGTTGAAGGCTGCTATCAAATCCCCCCTCACTCTTCTCTTCTGCAGACTAAATAAGCCCAGTTCCCTCAGCCTCTCCTCATAAGTCATGTGCCCCAGCTCCCTAATCATTTTTGTTGCCCTCCGCAGGACTCTTTCCAATTTGTCCACTTCCCTTCTGTAGCGGGGGGAATAAAACTGGACACATTACTCCAGGTGTGGCCTCACCGATGCTGAATAGAGTGGAATAATCATTTCCCTCGATCCGCTGGCAATGCTCCTACGAATACAGCCCAACATGTCTTCTTGGCAACGAGGGCATACTGCTGACTCATATCCAGCTTCTTGTCCACTGTAATCCCCAGGTCCTTTTCTGCAGAACTGCTGCTTAGCCAGTCACTCCCCAGCCTATAAAAATAGTCCTTAATCTGTTTTTTCGCCACTGAGGGCTGCTCGCCTCCTCACCATACTGTGTTGCCCAGTGCAGAAGTCTGGGAGCTGACCTTGTCTATGAAGATTGAGGCAAAAAAAGCCTTGAGTACTTCAACTTTTTCCACATCATCTGTCATTATGTTGCCTCCCACCATCTCACCAGAGGGCTGAAGCCCCAAGCACCGTCAGGCATGGCCCAGTTATTGAATGTCTGAAGAATGTCATATGCAGCTCAGAGGGTCAGTAAGTTTGGCCATCCCTGGTATAGCTCATTCTCCACAACTATTCAGCCCTTGGTGCCTCTGATCAGATTGCCACAACAGTGCTAGTTAGTGCAAACAGTGATGGTATTTTTGCTGATGTATACATGTGTCCTGTAGAAACAGGAGGGATCTCCCCAATTTATTTTACATACAGCACCATGCAGCGTTGAGATGGGAATTACTTTGGTTGTCTTTTGACCTAGGCAAGATTCAAACCAGTGGCCTGCTCCTAGGAATGTTTGAAATGTGCATTTTGACAACAGTGTTGCTGACCTCAATAAATTATGTTCAGCCAATAAGAACAACAAGATAACAATCAGACCATTATTTGAAGACTGTCATGGAGTATTATCTGTTATCCTTGTATCAGGAATGCAGAATCGAAACATTTGTGCCTCATATATACTGCAAAAGTTCTTTGCCAATTATACTTCTTTGTCCTTTTTAATGTTTTGTTTGCATTGTTGTCCAGCCTTAAGATCTTTTGTTTACAACATCAATAATCTGTAAGAGAAAATGCAGAGCAGACAACAAATACAAATGAAAGATATAAAAGTTTAAAGATGGGTTTATAAGACTGTTAACATTTTATGGTCTTTCCTAAACTTTACAGAGCATTTATACTCTGCCTAATTCCCTTGAAGGTGATTATAGCAAGACTACAGGCTTAGCAATTTTATAGCACTTTAAATGTGCAATTAGTCATTAACTAATTACTCCTCACAACCCTCCCCACCAAGGGAGGTGGGTCAGGAGTGTATTATTGCATAGACACAACATGCCCATGACTAAGGTCCTAGCATCTGAAATCATGAGCATACATCAGAATCTCATGCTAGCTGCTGGAGTATATACACTAGAAGCCTTTACTGCCACTCCTGCCTCTCTAGAGGGATGAGGGGACCCCAACTTCCACTTAAAAGGAGGTTTCGTGATGCTGCTTCTGTTGCTCTGGAACGCAGACAGGAGGGCCCTGTGCCATGGTGATCATTGTGACCACCTCTCCTCAGATGGTAGTGATACTTGTGCCAAGTATGACAGATATTGCATGACAACCTCAAAAATCCATTTTACTGAAATGAGCGAGAGATCATCAGTTGTAGAATGTCCATGGCGCTTTGTACCAATGCAGGTGTTGTGTATGTGTGAGTTTCACGAACCACAAGGGAATGTTTAAAGCAAATTCCTACTGCTGACTTTGAAGCCTGACCTCCTAAGGAATTGAGGGAGGGACTGGTTTATCTATTTTCAAGAGGCTGGAAGACCAATCAATACTTTTTTTTTTTTAATTTAAAGGGCTGAATTTAAACAGATTTAGGGCCTTCTTTCTATTCCAGCAGGCAAGAAGTTTTTGTTCATGGGGTCCCCAATCCTGCTGAAATGTTGGAAGAACACTGGCCTACCAGTGAGCCCCCATTGTCAGGGAGGAGGATGAGAGTCCCTGCCCAGTGAGAAGTGAGGGCTAGAGGCCTCAGACGTGAGGACCATTCCTGGAGTGGACCAATGAAGAGGGGTTAAAGGTGCAGTTACCCTCAAAACATGTGACACCAAGTACAAACATAAAATGCATTAGTGCTCAGCAATGATGTAAGAGCCAGACTCTTTGGGGCCAGCATATTGATTTTACACAGCCTGTTTTGTTTTGGTGTAATATGCACAAATGAACAGACAAATGCCAAGTAGACTACCCTGTCTCCTGCCCTCTTTGCACAGTGATGTGATGCCATTATTTTAACAAAGGTCTCTCTTATTTTCCATCCTTAACCTATGCTGTAATATCCTTTTACCAGAGGTGCATGTATGTGCCTGCAAAAAGGAGGTGTGCAGGATTAGGACTGTGCATTAATTTGTGCTGTCATGGAAACAACTATTTTCTATCACCAAAGAGGAAGGCAACATCATGGGGCAAATAAGTTTGTTGGAAATAACATTCTTTGTTTTAGAAATCTTACACTGAATGTAAAAATAATCTTATAGCAGAATGTAATTGGAAGTGGATATGGGGTGAAAACTCTATAAAGGGCTGTGTGGGGATGATAACGGGGAAAGTTTTTGATGATTCAGCCATATGGAGAACTCTGTTCTACTCCAAAAACAACACAGTTACTCTTCAGAATTATTTTTATGGCCTCTACGCATATGTCCATTCTTGCAGTAATTAGTAGCATCCAAAGAAGAAGTGAGCTCTATTGGAAATAGGAAAATCATCCTAAGTAGTCCTTCAGTTTGATGGTGGAGTTTTAACAAAAGTTTGTGATTCCCCTCTATCCCATCCCTGCCTGTGTTTAATATAATTTTATGGAGAGAGAACAAAATACTGGATGAAATCTGAATCCAGATTTGAATTTCACAAATGTTCCCTTTATTTTATAAAGGGCTGTAGCTAAATCCCAAATCTGAACACCTACACTTTGGTGTGTCTGAAATATGGATCTGAATCCAGATTAGAATTTTACATATTGGGCTCATTTTTTATTTCCGGCAATGATAACATCATATTGATAAGGGAAAGTAAATGTGTATAATTTGCTGTCTATGGCTAAACCTGCATAGAGATAATTTATGATCGTCAGGACACAATACGTTATTTGTTTCTGCAGATAACAAAATTGGCTTTTGGCTGCAAAGTGCACAAGGTTCAGTGGAATACTGGGGATAGTTGATCTGTTCAGTGCTGACCACAGCAGCAGGATTCCTGATTCTAGTATTCCCCCAAACAGTCAGGGGAGCACTCAACAAATGGATCTAGAAAGGTGGTGGCTTCTAGGTCTACCAGGGTGGGAAAGAGCTTTATGGATGCCATTTGTTTCCTCTGAGAGAGATGCTAGGAACCCTGGGGAGATAAGGAACCACAAAAATCACCCTACCCTGTATAGGTGAGATGCTGGTTATCCAAACAGCCTGCACAAGGCAGGGGACATAAGAAAATGTGATTCAAGGGGAATGAGGGCTTCCTCCTCCCTAGTGATGAGATCCTTGACCCAAGACTTCCTCCCAATGGCAGAGCCCTTAGCTGCCAAAATTCCCTCCATGACATAATTCCAATGGTCCCCTACCTAATAGTCCCTCAACAAAGGCAAACCCCTCTTCTGGGTTGCTGACCCTGTTCCTATCACTAAATCTTCCCTACAGTAGGAAAAGCCTTAAATCCTCACCCATCTCCACTTGCCAAACTTTCGAACTCACCCCACCCCACCTAGGAAAAGTTACAGTGCATGGTCAGTACCAAATATTCCTGCAAACTGAAATTTGTGGCATTGTAAAATAAATTATATACACATTTTTGTGGTTGAATTAAATGTTAAAGCGTCTAAGATAGCCCTTAGAATACTTAAGTCAGTAAAAACAATCCTGCATTTTGAATGTTTCTCCATGTACTGTATGCTGACATGAAATTTTCAATTGCCACAGAATCCAGGACTCAATATTACATGCTACAAAAGTCAGAAAGACTTGGGGCCGGCCTGCCTCAGTCTAGTTCTCTGCTAGTGTATCTCCATTAAAACCTAGGGGAACTAGCTCCTCAGCTGGTGTACCTCAATAGCTCTGCTGAAGTCAATCAGCACCTGGAACCAGATTAGAATAAAAACTGGCATAATGCAGTCCTCAATCAGGCTCTCACCGTAGAATTTAGATCCAGAGTGCCACAGTGTGACTGACTCTCATTATACCCTATGTATTGCAGCTAAGCCAGCCATCTTTCTGCTACTAAAGGTTCCTCTCAAAATGGACCATGTGATGGTCAAAAGGACAAGTGTTTGGGTTTCATGTGAGGGATGGACAACATTTCAGACTCAATTTGTCCACCCCAAATATTTCCCCCTGGGAAAAAAAAAGTATGGGTGTTTATTGTACCATCTGGGAAAATGACAAAGATGGACAAATACCATCTGTATCCAAAGCAGTGCTTTTACTGGAAACTTTTTAAAGCTCTTTGGACCCTGGTTACACAACAGCTGTGCTGAGGCTGAGAACTTCCTAATGCCTGGAGCACTGAGCAGTTTTATCACATACACTTGCACGCAAGATCACTTGCTTCAAAGTTGCTTATGATTCTTTCACTGATATGGAGAAGCTGATTTATGGTTGACTGTCTTCAAGATTCCGCAGCTATAATTTTCTTCATGTTGTTGTTCTTGAGTCCTTAGTTATGAAATCTCTGTGTATCAGCGTTCCAACTCTATTTGCTACCCTATCTTCTCATGAAATGTGGGTTTTAAAACCTTCCCCTCTGATCTTAAAAATGATATGACCTTGCTTCCTCCTATCTGGCTCACCTGTTTGCATATTATATTATGTCCAATTGTCTATTCTTGTGTAGTCTTCCCACATATCTATCTATTTCACTTTCAGTTGTACAACTTTCAGGTATGGAGGTACTATATAGTGTTCTTAATTCATAAAACATTTTCTTTAAAAAAAATAACAATACATTAACTGATTATGAAGATTCCAGTTTAATAAAAGCAACCATTTACACTAAGAGGTGCCATGCAGTTTTAGGACTGCCCAGTTGTAGGGTCACTTAATTACAAATATTTCAGCTACAATATCTGGAACAAGGAATCCTCTGCCTTTACTTTATATTCTATCATTGCTAAGTCTTGGGAAAACTCCAGATACTCTGTTTCCTGTTAATAACAGTAGACCTGTATATAAAATGTAGGGGTAGACACTGACCAGGCCAAATGTCTGAAAAGTGATTGTGGGCACCTCAATTTCTGGGTGCCCAACTTGCTATGCTTCAAAAGGCCTGATTTTCAGAAAATCAGAAAGGATCATTAGGCCTTCTTTAAGGTGTCTCAAGTTGGGTACCCAAAATTGGTATGGTTCCATAGATTTCAACTCCATTTACACCAACAGAGAATTTGGCTTCTAACATCAATAAGTGTATGCAGCCATGGTAGAAAGGAGTTATGATCTCACTCATTTCTGGATTTAGAGCACCTCAGACACTACTGCTTGCCAGAACTTTCAGCAGTTCTAAAGGAATGCACCACACTAGGGCCAGCGCAGATGCATCTGGGTTGCCAAGTTTATTTTCTTAATGTAGGGAGGCTGCTGAACGGAAATGAGGAATCCCAGAACTGTATCATCAAAGGTAGATCCCTGTCAATTATGAGCCACTTGTAGTTACCAAAACACTTCATGGTATATCTCTCTCTGCCCTATGTTTATATGGTATCTGAACACTCGGCAAGATTTATAGTAAAAAACCCATCTCCCATTACAAGGCCTTCCAAGTGAACTTTCCCCAAATGACAAAACCCTTCTTATTCCCCAAATAAGCATCCCAAACCAACCAGGTGCCATTGCCCTACCACATCCTCCACCACATGACACAATCCTTGCTACTTTAACTATTACCCTTGATGTTATTACAAAACATTCACATTTTCAATCCCTTTCCCACCCCCACACTGTATTGGTCATCCCTGATATATAGTGTAGATCAGTGGTTCCCAAATGTTTCCTCTCATGGCCCCGCCCCTTACCAGTAATGGAATGTGTCTGCAACCCCCCTCAACCCCCAGGCCATGAGCCAGGTGTAGGGGCCAGGAGTGGGGCTTCCCCCGCATGGGGGCTGGGCCAGACCCTGCTGTGCCCCTGCAGACATTCCTCTGTGCCCACAGTTTGGGGACCACTGGTGTAGATAGATATAATATGCCTATAATATTTATGATTGATCTGTTGTCAGTTTTTTCTATCATTTTAAATGTCAGTTATACTGACTCTTTAAAACTGCTTTCTGCAAGATAACAAACAAGATGTCCATGTTGTTTTATTTAAATCTTTGCTAATTAGAATAGCCTTAAAATAAGCTTCTAGTTTGCATGAGAATGCCGAACACTCATTCAATCCTACTCAAGCATACTTCAATACCATACAAACAATATAATGTACTGGGAGAACACTCATGCCATTAAAACAGCAGACTTTTATAAAGCAGGCACAGTTTCAGTTCGTAACACGCTGGCAAGGCTTCTGAGTTAAGAAAATTCAACAAAGCACTTAAACATATGTGTATCTTTAAGCACAAGAGTAGTCCCACTGATCTCATGAGCTTAAAGTTACACACATGCTTAAGTGCTTGACTGTACCAGAGCCTAAAAGTTTCCTAAATTAAAATATTGTGGATGCCTGTACTAATAGGATATGTCAGATTATATGCCCTGTTCTTTATTTTTCTGTGTGAGAGAAATAAAAACACACAAAAATGGTGGACACTCCTTTGTGCTGCGAAGAGGTATCAGCATGGTTATCCTAGCATACAGTGAGGTTAGCCTCTTAACAAGGACACTGGAATAAAGAGTGTGGTGTGGAAATACAAATGCTCATAAATATGAACCAATCTTCTGGTTCCTATTTCAGTTAAAGGTTTTAGTTTAAAGAGAGACAAGATGGTTAAAGTAATATCTCTGTTGGTGGAAGGGAGAAACTTTTGAGATTAACAGAGTTTTTCTTTAGGCGGGGAGAAAGCTTGGACACTCCAGTTTCTAATTACAGGGTGTGACCGATCGTTAAACATAAGGGGTTCACACATGGTGTAGGAGACCACTTAAAATGAAGTGGACAATTAACACCGCTGCAGGTGGAGGACTACGGAGGGTTAGTAAGCAGCAAGGTATATTACAAGCTGTTGTAATGGGCCATAAAACCAGTCCCTCTATTAAGTCCATGGTTTTCAGTGTCCAGCAGAGTTGTGAATTTAAATTCCCAGACTCGTCTTTTGAAGATGTTGTGCAAGTTTCCTTTGAGGACTGAGAACTCAGATATGGAATGATCACTTTGTGAAAAGTGTTTGCCCATCAGTGATAGGGTGCTTGTGTGTTATCATTTTCTGTGTGAGTTCATTCCAGAGTGTAGGTGACAAGTAGGTGTGTGCAGTCAGTGCATTTTTCCCCCATATTGAAGCTGAAGCATTCTGCGGTATTTGGGTGGCCTGTTCCATGATGCAATCTACTTCTCTGGTGCAGTGCCTTGTTTGGTGAAGGTGGTTTTAAGTGTGTTTAAGGTGTGTATCCCAGACTTTCTCTTTGGACTATAATTTGTGGTACCTGAGTTCCTCACTATAGACCAATTTCTTGGTGTGTTTGGGGTAGTTACAGGATCTATGGAGGTAAGTGTTTCTTGCATGTCGTTATCTGTATAGTTCGATTATTGAAGCGCATTGTGGTGTCCAGGGAGCTAATGCTGGTGTGGTAGTGTTCTAGGGTAAGTTTGATGGATGGGTGATGGTTGAAGTTGTTGTGGAAATCTGAGGGACTTCAGGTCATCTGTCCAGAGGATGAAAACATCATCAGTGTATCTCTGGTATATCACTGGTTTCATGGTGCATTTTTCCAGAAATTCTTCCTCAATGAAGAGATTGGCATATTGGCATCCTTGTACACATAGCTGTTCCCATGATTTGGGCAAAGCATTTGTTAAAGGTAAAGTTGGACGAAAGGGATGAAATGAGTGAGTCTGGCAATATATTTGGGGTGGATTTCTGGGCAATTTCCATTTTCTTGGACATATTTGAGTCAGGTAGACCTGCCATCCTGGTGAGGGATGTTTTGTATAGGGAGATGACATCCATGTTGGCAAGGATGCTGTTCTGAGGGAGGTTGTTAATGTTGTCATGTAGAGTTTCTGGAGGAAATCAGTTGTGTCGTGGCCAGATATGATGGGTCTGCCTGGGTTCCCCTGTTTGTGTATCTTATAAAGCCTGGGGTGGATTTGTGCAGGATGATATTGTAGAGTTTCTCTTAGAGTTCTTTGCTGAAGGATTTGATGATATTCTTAAATTCCTGTGTGAATCGTGTTGTGGGGTTGTCTTTGAGTTCTTTATGGAAGGTGGTGTTGGAGCATTGTCTTTTGGCCTCATTGATGTAGTCATCATGTTTGAGGACTATGACAGTGCCCCCTTTGTCTGCTAGTTCGATCACTATATATGGTGGTTGGATTTCAGGGACTGTATAGCTATTATCTTAGTGGTGTAGAGATTGTGATGGATGTAATATTTGTTAAGGATTTCACAGCTTATTTTTTGATGACACATATAATGATCCAGTATGTGGTTTCATCTCTTCCACCAACAGAAGTTGGTCCAGTAAAAGATATTACCTTACCCATCTTGTATCTCTTATCCTGGGACCACTGTGGCTACAAAAACACTGGAAACAACATTGGTTTAAAGATACAGACTATAGATTCAGAGAGAGGTTTTTTTAAGTGTAGAAGGGACCATTATGATCATGTAGTCTGTGCACAGGGCATACTATCCTCAGGAGGATTCAGATTTTCTGTGCATTATGCATTTCTAAATTCCTGGCTAGAATGATCATAGTCTGGGCATGGATTTGGGGTTTTACATATGCTCTTGAGTTCACTGGGGATTTCATCCTTGGTATCAATGTGTTTCCATATCACATTTTTGTTGGCATTCATTGCTTGGAAACCTAACAGAAAAGGATTGCATTTTTTTAAAGCAGAAACATCTGCTGAGGACACAATCATGATTTGCAGGCTGGCTGAAGTGGTTCAAAATAAAATTATTGCTCCCAGTGAAAATCTAAAGCTCTTTTTGGAGCCAGTTGAGGCTAGGATAGAGCTCAAAGATTTTGATAAAGGAAATATCATCAAAAACTCTTTCATTTCATCTGCTTGTGTTCAAGGCTTATATTCATATTGTGTAACATGTAAATAAGCTCCAAAAT
Organism: Chelonia mydas; assembly: GCF_015237465.2. Taxonomy (NCBI): domain Eukaryota; kingdom Metazoa; phylum Chordata; order Testudines; family Cheloniidae; genus Chelonia; species Chelonia mydas. The sequence continues at coordinate 163,964,109 of NC_057850.1, forward strand.
AGTGTTCTGTTTATTACCACACATTTAACCATGGGATAAATTTTCATCTGGTGTCTGGTTTTTGCATGTGCAAAATTTGTGCTCTTGCCGGTTTGCATGGTCAAATCCCAAAGTTAGGGGTTCGATTCTCAACTGGGTCTAACTGGTGTATCTCCACTGATTTCAAAGATCATCCTCCCATCCTTTTCTCTTACAACCCTTGTACTAGGAGGACCCTGGTCCAGTGGGTCCTGGAATCCCCCTCGCTTGGATAGGGTTATCTAGAGGGGGTTAGAAATGAATTCCTAACTCATCCATGTGACAGTAATCACCTGTCCACCTGGATTCTCAATGGATCTATGCAGTTTTGAACCAGTTGAGAAACTGACCACATTGTGTGCAAACAGACAGTGGGTATTTGCATACAAATTAAGGGTTTGTGACCACGTGCATATGCATAAACTAGCACATGTAAGCATAGAACAATGGCTAGTTGGAAAATTTTTTCCCTGTATGGCTTAGCAAGTGTGCTGTCTACACCAATATTACATATCTGGAATTTTAATATTAGAAGATTAGTCCATCACAATAGAAATGGAATTAAATATACTGAAAATGCATTGTTTTATTAACTGGAATATTGGGAGAACACTGCACATTTTATATTTGTTAGTGCCACTCCTTAACTGGCCAGAGGAGTCACTGCTGAGTGACACAAAACAATATCTACCAAATATCAGCGTAGACATGCCATGGAGACTTATCCATGGTACACATGTGGCTGCCGAATGCATCTCAGTGGATTCTTCTCAATAGCTGTCATCACAAATGAAAGAGTGGTCCCACTGTTTTGGATATACTAATTTTGATGGTCTTCGCTTGTGGGGAGTATTGTCCAGTGGTCAGGAGCTTAGGCCCTGCAACCTGCATAGGGGTTTTGGTAAGGGAAGCCAGGCCCTCCCACTCCATTGGGCTCCAGCCCAGGGCTATGTGAGGACAACAAAAGGATCTGACACCCATGAGTGCTTTAAGATTGTCATCCCTGGGTCACTTCCTTCCACCCATCTATTGTTCACAGTCTGTACAGAAAAGCATGAAGGGGGTCAGCTCACCATGTGGCACCTCTTCATGTCCAGACATAGCATGGTAACTCTCTTCCTCTTGGAGCAGCAGCTGCCTCCTCTCATGCCTTAGTCCTCCAGCCAAGTCAGTTCCAGGTCTCTCCCCTTTAGGGGTAGTTCATAAACCAAACACAGCAAATCAACACACATAAACTGTGTTAGTATGTGGGAGGGGGAAATGCTTCCCTCTCAGGGCCAATCAGAAGCCAGTCCTCCCTTCCCTCAGGGAAGGACCTTCAGTCAGTTGTTGATGGGACAAATCCTGCCTTCCCTCAGTTCTCTTGGGAGCTGCAAGGTAGAGGTCCTTTTTCTTCCCTGGTCTGCCCACAAGTGAGCTGTTTTGCTACCTTTTAACTCCTCTTCAAGCCTGTGCATCTCTTGCAGGTGAGGCAGGGCTGGCTGAGCCCAGAGCAGCTCCTTAACCCCCGTGTGGGGGTTTTTTTTATTGTCCATCACACTCATGTACATGGGGTCAGGATTTGGGCTGAACACATTATTATATGATTTAGTAGTAGTGATGGGAAACCCAACCTGCAATAAAGCACCAAACTATTCCTATACTCAGATTAAAAGCCACGCCCCAAAGGACTTGAGGTCATCAGGTCTTTCTTGAAATAGTAAATGCCCACCTAATAATTAAAATACACAGTCAAAATATAAACAAACAACACAGTAAATTGCTCTTACACCTCAAAGAAAATTACTGACCACCCTAAATGTTTTTTTAAAAAGCCCTCAGTCGCCCCCAGAATCTTGAATCTATCATTTCTCAAATTATTTTGTGGGCTTTTTATTGTATTAATTGCATTATTTTAACTGTCTTTTTTTAAAAAAAAAAACAGATTCAATATATTTCAGTATTAAAATGTGACTGCTGTCTTTGGGAGAGAGAATTAACACATGAGAAAAATTTACATTGTAAGACTGTAAAAATTTAGGTATATCCAAGTATTAGATTACCCCTATATAATATTCAAAACTAATCCCAACTAAAGAAACAAATGGTACAATGGAGAGAGAAACTAGTGAATAGTGTACAACATTCTGTCTTGGAGTCACATGTATGAGCCAGCTGTTTGGATGCAATTCAGATGAGCTCGAGCAGATTTTGAGACAGTGGACCAAATTCAGCCCTGGACTCAACAGGAGTAAATCCTGTTCACTTCAATGAGAGTTGTCCCCACTCACCACTAGCATCAAACTGGTCCTATGTGTTAGAGCTGTGTGAATAACTGATTTATTTATTTATTTTGGTTCATTGGTAATTCTGAGAAACGAGTTGTGGGGGGGAATGTTTCAGGTTACCCCAAAAACAATTTTTTTACAATATATGGTGAATCAAAATGTTGGAAAAAAATTCATTTGGGTTAAAGAACTGATTTATAGAAATATAGGTCTGTAAGGGACCTCAAGAAGTCACCACGTCCAGCCCCCTGCACTGAGGCAGGAACAAATAAATCTAGATCATCCCTGATTGGTGTTTGTCCAACCTGTTCTTTAAAACATCCAGTGGTGGGGATCCCACAATCTCCCTTGGAAGAACATTCCAGAGTTTAACTACCCTTATAGTTAGAACATTTTTCCTAATATCTAACTTAGTCTCCCTTGCTGCAGATTAAGCCCTTTCTTCTTGACCTACCTTCAGTGCTCATGGACAATAATTAATCACCTTAGTCTTATACATTACAGTGTTATGAGGTCCTCCTCAGTTTTGTTTACGTAAAAATAAACATGCCTGGGTTTTTTAACCTTTCCTCACGGGCCACGTTTTCTAAACCTTTAATCTTTTTTGTTGTTGTCTTCTGGACTTTCTCCAATTTGACCCATGTATCCTAAATTGTGGTGCCTAGAATTGGACACAGTACTCCAGCCAACTGAAGCCTCACCAGTGCCGAGTAGAGTGGGACAATTACCTCCTGTGTCTTACATACGACACTCCTGTTAATACACCCCATAATGATAGTAGCCTTTTTTTTTTGCAACTGCATCCCATTGTTGACTCATATTCAATTTGTGATCCACTATAACCCCAAGATCCTTCTCAAAAATACTGTGATCTAGCAAGTTATTCACCGCTTTCTAGCTGTGCATTTAATTTTTCCTCCTAAGTGAAGTTTTTTGCACTTAGCTTCATTGAGTTTCATCTTATTGAATTCAGCCAATTCTCCAGTTTATCAAGGTCATTTAGAATTCTAGTCCTGTCCTCCAAAGTCCTTGCAACCCCTCCCATCTTGATATCATCTGCAAATTTTACAAGTATACTATGAGTGAACATCTATGTAAATAGGGTAGAATATGAGGCTAAAATAGAAAAAGAACAACAATTAGTTAGATATCTTCAAGTCAACAGGATCTGATGAAATACATCCTAGACCACTTAAGGAACTGGCTGAAGAGATCTCTGAGCCATTAGCAATTATCTTTGAGAGCTCGTGGAGGATGGGAGAGATTTCAGAGGACTGGCAAATGGCAAATATAGTGCCTATTTATAAAAAGGGGAATAAGGACAACCCAGGGAATTATTGACCAGTCATCTTAACTTCATACCAGGAAGGATAATGGTGCAAATAGTCAAACAATCTGTTTGTAAGCATCTGGAAGAAAATAAGATGGTAAGCAATAGTCAACATGGATTTGTCAAGAACATATCTTACCAAACTAACCACATCCTTCACTGACAGGGTAACAAGAATTGTGGATGAGGGAAAGCAGTAGATATGATATACCTCAACTTTATAAGGCTTTTGTTACTGTCTCACATGACTTTCTAATAAACCAAACTAGAGAAATATAGCCTAGATGAACCTACAATAAGGTGGGTGCACAAATGGTTGGTAAACCATATTCAGAGAGAAGTTCTCACTGGTTTACAATCAATCTAGAAAGGCATGTCTAGTAGGGTCCCACAGGGATCTCTCCTGGGTCTGGTTCTATTCTGTATCTTCATAAATTATTTGGATAATGGCATAGAGAGCACGTTTCTAAAGTCTGAGGACTATACCAAGACACGGGAGTGGCAAACACTTTGGAGGACAGGATTAGAATTCAAAATCATCTGGAAAAACTGGAGAAATGGTCTGAAATAAATAAGAGGAAATTAAATAAGGACAAATGCAAAGCACTATACGTAGGAAGGAATAATCAAGTGCACAATACAAAATAGGAAATGACTGCCTAGGAAGGAGTACTTCAGAAAAGGATCTCGGGGTTATAGTGGATCACAAACTAAATATGAACAAAAATATAGTACTGTTGCAAAAAAAAAAAAAAAAGCAATCATTCTGGGATGCATTAGCAGGAGTGTTGCAAACAAGACACAAGAAGTAATTCTTCCACTCTACTTAGCAACTCAAAAGGTATCATTTGAAGTTTTCTGTCCAGTTCTGGGCACCACACTTTGGGGAAGAAGTGGACAAATTGGAGAAAGTCCAGGGGAGAGCAACAAATATTATTAAAGGTCTGGAAAACCTGACATATGAGGAAAGATTGACAAAATTGGGTTTGTTGGAGAAGAGAAGACTAAGGGGGGGGGGGGAGGGAGACATGAAAACAGTCTTCAAGTACATAAAAGGTTGTCATAAAGAGGAGTAACTGTTAGGATAGTTAAGCACAAACTAATTAGGTTGTGGAATCTCCATTTCTGGAGGTTTTTAAGAACAGGTTATCAGGGATGATCTAGGTAATATTTAGTCCTGCCTCAGTGCAGGGGACTACTCAGTCTAGGTGACCTATCAAGGTCTCTTCCAGTACTATATTCCTATAATTCTGTGATTCTCAACTCCATTATCCAAGTCATTTATGAAAATATTGAATAGTACCAGACCCAGGACTGAGACCTGCAGGATCCCACTCGAAACACCCCCCAGTTTGAAAGCGAACCATTGATAACTACTGGTCTTTCGACTAGCTGTGCACCATCCTTATAGTAATTTCATCAAGACCACATTTCCCTAGTTTGCTTATGAGAATGTCATGTTGGACTATGTCAAAAGCCTTACTAAAATCAAGATATATCATGTCTATTGCTTTCCCGCATCCATTAAGGCAGTAACCCCAGCAAAGAAGGAAATTAGGTTGGTTTGGTATGATTTGTTCTTGACAAATCCATGCTGGCTACTGCTTATAATCCTATTGTCCTCTCAGTGCTTACAAATTGATTGTTTAATCATTTGTTCCAGTATATTTCCAGGTATCAAAATTAGACTGACTACTCTATAATTCCCTAGGTCCTTTTGTTCCCCCCTTCAAAGATAGGTACTATGTTTGCCCTTCTCCAGTCCTCTGGGAGCTCAAAGATCATTGCTAATGGTTCCAAGATTACTTAAACTAGTTCCTTAAGTACCTAGGATTAATTTCATCAGACCCTGTCAACTTGAATACATCTAACTTATCTAAACATTCTTTAACTTGTTCTTTTCCTGTTTTGGCATGCATTCCTTCCCCTTTGTTGTTAATACCAATTGTGTTGAGCATCTGGTCATCATTAACCTTTTTAGTGAAGACTGAAGCAAAACAAACATTAAACACCTCAGCCTTTTCAATGCGATCAGTTATTAGCTCTCCTTCCATGCTAACTAGTAGACCTACACTTCCCTTCATCTTTTTCTTGCTCCTAATGTGTTTGAACTATCCCTTCCTATTGCCTTTTCTGACCCTTGTTAGATGTAACTCATTTTGTGCCTTAGCCTTCCTGATTTTGTTTCTACACACTTCCGCTATTCTTTTGTACCCCTCCTTAGGAGTTCATCCATGTTTCCACTTTTTGTAGGACTCCTTTTTGATTTTCAAGTCATTAAAGAGCTCCCAATGGAGCCATATTGGCCTATTACTACTGTTCTTATCTTGCACATTGAGATAGTTTGCGGTTGTACCTTTTAATAATGTCTCCTTGAGAAACGGCCTGTTGTGCCAGAGCATTCAGAACCCATGGCAAAGCCTAACTAAACTTCTCCGGTTGCGTGTGTAAAGTGGTTCACGCATTTTTAGCTGGTATTGTGTCAGCGGAATAATGTACCTATGTAGTTTTATAGCTTTTAGTACATGTGCCTGGAGGTCAAGCTAAGCATATTTTTTATAGACGGGAGGAATAAATAAGTAAATCAATTAAAATACTCTTTCAAGGTCTGCATTTCAAGTGCTGACTTGCTTTTTAGTTTCTGTGAGGCTGCTTCCATGTGGCAATAATCAACCCCGATGTACAGCAACTTAGTTATCTTCAAGGCAATCTTGATGCAAAATCTAGCTTGAAGCAGCTAGAAAGCAGCAAACACAGTGGAATTCTGACTAGCAAAAGATGGGTATTTATCTTAATTACATTGCTTTGCTTTTAAGAAAGGTTTTGCCAACAAAAACAAAGGTTTTAGGGGTATACAGCTCTCCCCTTTGCTTTATCACCAGCCCTTGTTTGAGTGAATTATGGTGTTATTGTTTCAGAATACAGAAGAAGCTGAGGCTTCATTAAAGAATGAGGAAGCTGCTGCATCTATGGATTTGGAAGCAAGGGAGAAGAAAAGAAAACAGAATAAACACTTGGAGCAATCATTCTAGGCTACAGTATGCCTAGGTGGGGAAAAGGCACCTCGCCCATCGCTTGTGTGGCCTACTTAAGGACTGGAAAGAATTACAAACCCTGAACTCTGGACTACTCCCTAGGGTTAGATTTCAACTTGCCCTTACCTGGGTGTGCAGTGAAAGGGAAATTGCAGCTACCGTAGAGGTACATGTAACTTTAGGAATGCTGTAGTGATTTTTATTCCCTTCCTAACCTTTCTTTTTCTCTTATTCTTCGTGAGGAAAAGGGGGTAGGAGGAAAGGAGATGGAGTGTTGAGTCTACAAGGTGCATAATCGTGGCAATTAACTTACATTGTTCTATGTGGGCATCATTTATGATCATTTCCAGTATTTCATTTACATAAACACATTATTGTGCACTTATGTCTGAGTGACATCAGACTTTAATGTGTTGCTTATTGATGAAAAATATATTTCTATAAAGCTCTCTTTTCCCTTATATGCATGCATGTTTCAATGTATGGGGATATATCTCTATGTACTATTTCCCATGTATATTAATGATTCCCAACTTTTTTTAAACCCCCTTTTATAACTGAGTGGCAGATGGGCAGCTTTCTGGCACCATGTCCCAGCAACCTTCTGCCATCTCTGTTTTATCTACCCATGTTCTCTTCCCTAACCTTTTCTGCCTGCCTTCTCCTTTGACTTTTTTTTTTTTTCTTTTCCTTTCTCTCTTGTTTCTCTGTCTCAGATCCACAGTAGTGCCAGGTCACATGTGCTCTCATGGCTGAGCTGAGTCCTGTGGAAGCAGAAGAGAGAAATCTGTGCACAACAAGATCCTCCCACTATGGAACTGGGCGAGAAGGTATCAGCTTTCAAGTTATTTGCAGTGGAGACAGGGATAGATCCAAAGTCATGGAGTTTCATCTGCCCTCACTGCTTTGCTCTGCACCTCTCCCTACTCATGGATTTGTCTGGCATCCCTTCAGGGAGACAGGCCCAGGTTGGGAAACAGTGACACAGACACAGACACAGACACACACTTGATGCTTCCCACCTTTATTCATGTGAGCCATCCTTTCTGCCCATACTAATTTCATAACAAATTGTCTGCAGGGATCCCATCTATTCATTTAGCTATATGAACCACCAGTGACTCTCCTCTCACATTTTGGGGGTCAGAGAATGAGAAGCTCTTCTAGCAGAGGCCTAATTCTCACTAGAGTATGATTCTGCTCCCATTAAGTCTCCCCTGCATTTCAATGGGAGCACCATCAAGTCCATGGTGGGACAGGTTCCCATCCCAGGAAGTTATTAAAGAGATACTCTGGGTACAATCTGCCCCAATCCAGCATTCCTGAGAGGCCTGTCAAACCTGGATAGGGAGGATGCAAGCCCAGTGAAAGGTAATACTGAGAGAAGCAGAGCAGGGGCTGCTTACCAGGAGAATGGCTGAAGAGCTTCTGCCACGTGGACCCTCTGAAAAAGTGAAGAGACCTTCTTTACATTGTTTTCCCTTTTTATTTAGAAACTAGGGTGCACAGCCTGTGTCCTTTGCACAACAGGGGATTAAGTGCCCAGATGCTCTCCACAGAGACTACTGATCTTTTCCCTTTTGGGAAATTGCTGGGTGAGTCTGGACTGTTTTGTGGGCTGTAGTGTTATTTGGTTTGCCCTCACCATTTTAGATTTCACTGTGCCTAGGGAGATGGCAACCCCCTTCTTCTAAGTCTTATGGTCAGAGGACTTCACTCTAAACTGGCTCTACAGCAATGCCTATGGCCAGAGGAGGACATCTGTGATGAAAGATGTGCCTGCCCTCATCCCCTGGGTGTACTCTGGAGGTACAACCTATGACAATGTCCTTAAAAAGCACTGAAATCTTCATACGTTTGCACTGTAGGATGAGCTAAGAACTGAGAAAAATGTTCCAAAACAACATAAACTAGCCATGGGTGATCCTACTAGATTTATTACTTGACCTACATTTCTCACTATATGTTTTATAGTTCATATTTTTTCAGCGGGGTACCCCCCTTCAAGAATATACAAGGTCCTTATATTGAACAACATATGTGAATAATAAATCAGGCTGCCAAATGCAACCTTTCTAGGAAACTGGATTTTTCTATGACAGCGTTGTGGAAAAAATGTGTTTTATCAAATCAGTCTTTCAATAAATTTGTCACTGACTGTTTGTTTTGATTTTTCCCTGAAGTTTTTTCTGTCTATCATCTGATATTGCTTTTCAATAGACTTTTACGTTTGGCTTGTTTTCATTCCTCATTGTGGATTAACTTTATGAAGTCAAGTAAGGTTATCAACCACGTAAAAGTGGAGACAAATACTGAAAAGGCATGAATATTTGAGTGGTTAGACTAAAGGAGTGCAATATGTGCAATCGTGGAAGTACTATGGTGCAATCCAACATGCTATGTATGTATCCTGAAGACAGGGTAAGTCCATTACAATGATATATTTGCTGTAGGGGTTGAGAGAAACAGCTCAGGGGGAAGAAAACAAGATCAGGAAAAGGTTCAAAGGTTTTTTGGAATGAGTACTGTTATAGATCTCAGTATAGGAAGTTGTTCAACTTTAAGCACCTGCACTGTCCCATTGATATCAATGGGACAACTCAGGTGTCTAAAGTAAGGCATGTGCTTAATCAAGGCCTGTAATGAATCTGAATCTGCTTTCTCCACTACCTATCTGACATGTATTTATATAATCTCTATAAATCATATATCATCACATTTAAGAATTCTTGGCTGACTAGCTCCTTCGAGAATAGTTCGGCCTAACGTTTTTAACAATGTGGCCTCAGAGCTTCTGTAGTTTCTGTAAGAAGAATGACAGAGGGTGTGGAAATTTTACTATCAGTTGATATAATAAAGACATGCTAAAAACTAGCATTATTGCAATATTAAGCTTGTAAGATCAAGCACTCAAGAAATCAAGGAATTCCAAAGTAAAGGCTGCTCTAGCAACATGAATTTTGTCATGTTACATATCTTGTATGGTATCCACTAATAATAAAGAATAATGTGTTGAAGTTTATATTTAAAAAGGAGCAACAAGTTCCTGATTCCTACACTCTATGCAGGAGGTGGGGAGGTGGGATGTCCTCTCACAGAAACCTTTTTTTTTTTTTTTTTACCAGAACGGCTTTCTGGAGCTGGCCTTTTAAATTTGATAAAGTCAAACAGCCACAGCCATTTTTAACTTGCATCAGGTTCTTACAGCTAGTAAGTACCTCATCCATTTTCCCTCTGTTTTTTCTTTCTTATTTATTGAGGTGATACCATATGCTCATATTAAACAACATGGCCAAGCTAATCTTTGATGCCATAACCTTAATGTTTAGATTTTCTATACTGTTGAGTGCTTAATGTCAGAACTTTAAGGCTGTAGTAACATTAGGATTTTGCATTTTATTTTCTAGGGTTTTTTCTGTTTAGGAAAAATGGGGTGAGGGGAAGGAAATCTGGAGGTAATCAGTTTGCAAAATATAATCACTAATTCAGTTTCAAAATTCCTTAGTTTCTCCCAAGCTGTTTCCCTTTTATTAAAACTCCCACTGGTTTCTTTTCACAAGGGTTTCTTTAAAAAAATTATTTGATTTTGACTCACAGATGTTTGTGCTCCACAATTTCTGCTTTTAATTTCTGATTGCTATGAACCATAAATCTCAGCTGAAATCCTATCATTTTGATCCAACTCTTGTCAGTTTCTCACTTATTTCTAATCAGAATCCCCTTTTCCCAGAATCTCTGTGCCCTTGGCTTTTTTGTCTTTGAAGGGGGAGAGAGTGGCCCACCATACTCTCATCATCTTCAGAGGTGATTGGCTGGCTTCATATCCTCTCCTTTGCTTTCCGGAAATGTGTGGCTGTATTATTCCTATCTCCTGCAGTTTCCAGGGAGAGCAACAGATTCAGCCCACTCTCCACCACTAACTTACTGATGGTATCTTCACAGCAGTATTCTGCATGCCCATCTCTTCTCATCTATCAGACATGGGATTATAAATGGAGAAGGCTGGCTCACAAGACTGGCCAAGAGTTAGCCTGTTCCTGGCCCCTCCACAGAGTGTGAGAAGTCACTGTCCTTAACATTCTCAATGATACAATAATTGTAGTAAACTACAGGAAACAATTTTGGTGCTTATAAAAATGATCAGGTGAGTTTTATGCTCCACAGACATGCTGGAGACAGTTTCATTATTGTTATTGCTATCTGCATTGCAATAGCACCTGTAGGCAGTGATGAGGTGTCAAAATCTTAACAACTGGTTCCCTCCTCACCCCACGAGGGGGGAATTGCCCACCCCCGCCCTCCAGGACTCCTGCCCCATCCAACCCCCACGTTCCTTGATGCCCCCCCGGGACCCCTGCCCCATCTACCCCCCACCCTTGTCCTCTGACTGCCCCCAGAACCGGGCAGGAGAGTCTCGTGGGCCACCATAGTGGGTGCCCACCCCTCCCCTAAGAGCCAGAGGGACCTGCTGGGGGGCGAGGTGAGGAGTCCCGGTGGTGCTTACCTGGGGCAGCTGCGAGGAAGCATCCAACAGGTCCCTCTGGCTCCTAGGGGCGGGATAGCATAGCTAGGCGGGTAGCAGGGGGAGCAGCTGCTCCCCTGACTGATCACATCAAAAGTAGTGCTTTAGGTGCCAAGCACCCACCCGCAGCTCCCCGCCCCGCGTCCGGTCCCAGATTTCCTCACCTCCGCTCAGCCTCCTCCCCTGAACGTGCCGCCCCGCTCTGCTTCTCCGCCCCACCCCCGGCTTCCTGTGAATCAGCTGTTCGCGCGGGAAGCCTGGGAGGGCTGAGAAGCAGGCGGCGGCTTCACGCTCAGGTCCAGGGTGGCAGAGGTGAGCTGGGGCGGGGAGCGGATCCCCTGCGTGCCCCCCGGGTTACCTGCTGCGGCGTGGGCAGCCCTCCTTGTGTGTCCCCCCCTGCCCCAGCTCAGCTCCGCCTCCCTGGACCTGAGCATGAAGCCGCCACTTGCTTCTCAGCCCGCCCTGGCTTCCCGCGCGAACAGCTGATTCGCTGGGGTGGGCGGAGAAGCAGAGCGGGGCAGCGCGTTCAGGGGAGGAGGCAGAGACGGAGGCGGAGCGGAGGTGAGCTGGGGCCCGGGGCGGGGCGGGGAGCTGCTGGTGGCTACTCTGTAAATTTTCCCCTTGGGTGCTCCAACCCTGGAGCACCCATGGAGTCGGCGCCTAAGGCGCCACTTTTGGCAGGTTGTTAAATTTAGAAGCCCTTTTAGAACCGGTTGTCCCTCGTAGAACATTGTATTAGGTGCAGCACAGGGTAAAAATCATACTAAGAGACAGTCCCTGCCCCCAGAGAATTTATAATCTTAGTAAACAAGACCAAGGGTGGGAGAATGGATGTATGAATATCCCCATTTCACAGATAGGGAACTGAGGCACAAAGATCTGCATCCTCACAGGTACTTAGGTACCTAACCCATGCACCACTGTGATTTATAAAACTCCTGCTCATCTGCTGCCTAGCCCTGTAAGTGCCTAAATTTTTTCAGTAAAAGTTCCCTCAGATCTATGCTCCTGCTTCTGAGCATCCACACTGCTTCCTCCCTCTAGGAGTCAGGGTGCCAAGTCCTAGAGCAATCCATGAACCAGGGCAAAACAAGCATTGGTCACAGTTCACAGGAACTACACCTGTATTCCCCACTCGTGGTGCACAAAGAGCACCTACTTTAGTTTCCCAGGTTCTCAGCTGTCACCAATCCTGGGTGAAGACCTTCATCTTTCTCCCTTCTGAATAGTTCGCTACCTACACGGTGTTATTCTCCAGCAAGGCAGACTCCCTCAACAAGCCAGAATCTGCGCTCTGACTTCTCTTCACAGGCTATGAACAGTTGTGATTGCCCATGGTTTTTAAGTCACCACCTGGCTTTTTTTAAGCAAACACATTTATTTTAAGGTAACAGCATTACAGAAAAAAATAGTAAAACAATAAAATAATCTACATGCATCTATCAGAGATCACCCCTGACTCTAACAAAGGCTCTGACAGGTGATCAGTCCTTCAAACTCCACCGAGAGGTTTTCCTGTGGTCACAAGTTCATCACAGCTTCAGCTCAAAACAAGCCCCCCTCAGCCTTATCGGGTCTCAGTAGGCCAAAGTCTGCCAACTCCTCCCTGTGTTCTGGGGGGGGGCAGGGCTTGGACCAGAGGTCCTGTCCATTTTTTAGATCAGAAAGCAGGCCCTGAGTTGGTTTAAACTCCAGCTATTTATCCAAAAATCCTTCTTTTGTCAGTTGTTCATTGGAGAATCCAGTTGGAACCATAGGCGAGCCTCTCCAATCAGTGGTAGTTCTCTGGGTGTGTCACAACCTTAGTGAATTTGCCTAACCATCACTCCCCTCTGTTTTTAGTTCCTGGAAGGCTGTAGTTCCCTGCATACATACAGTCCCTCAATCATACATAAACGTTTTAATTTTTTTAATATAATGAACTCCTAAAATAAACTTAATTCAGTAAGGTTTAACTTAATCCAATAAATTTGTCCAGGATATTGTTATATACATGTCACAGGCACTCAGCTGCCTAAGCCACTTGCAGGTCCCATTTTGCTAGGTCTGCTCAGAGGCTGCCTCACTCCACACAAAATAGCCAAGGGGAGGTACTTCCTTTTGTGGGTTATGTGAGATGTGGGAGATCCCTGGATCAAGTCCTCCCTCTGTCTTTTCAAATCCCTTCTTCTCATCAGGCATAGGGGATACTTGAACCCAGCATCTCCCACATCCCAGATGGATAGCCTAACCAGTGGGCTAAAGGTTATAGAAGACGTGGTGGTGCACCACCTCCAGCTGTTTTGCGAGGAGTTACATGGCCTCTGAGCATACCTGCCAGATGAGGCAGAGGAAGGCCTACCTTTCTCTTGTTTGTGAATAGCACTGTGATTTAGGGTACCTAGAGTGAAGCGGCCTCAGAGCATGAGCACTGCTGCAACACAGGCACCTAGGGAACTTTTACTGCAAACACTTAGGTAGTGAGTGAGCTTAGGCACCTATAGGGCTTGACGCCAGCTAAGCAGTTTTGTGGATCACAGTGATATCTGAAATCAGGACTTAGGCACTTAAGCGGTGTTCCCTCTAATTTTCCCCACCCATGTGCGGAATGAATTTTGTTATGTGCACCAATAGGGAGGTGATATGTGACACATGACTTTCCTACTGGTGCACATAACAAAATTCATGTGGTGGGGATGGGGCCGAAGGGTTCGGAGTATGGGAGGGGGCTCAGGGCTGGGGCAGAGGGTTGGGGTGCAGGCTCTAGCTAGGGGTGTGGGCTCTGGGGTGGGGCCAGGGATGAGGGGTTCAGGGCTGGGACAGAGGGTTGGGTGCAGGGGGTGAGGGCTCTGGTTGGGGGTACAGGCTCTGAGGTGGGCCTGGAGAAGATGGGTTTGCGGTGCATGCAGGGGCTCTAGGGCTATGGCAGGGAGAAAGGACTCCCCCAGAGCTCTCTCCTCACAGCAGCACCCAGGCTGGGGGGGAAAGGCGCTTCTCCCCACCACAGGAGCTCTGAGGATACGGCTGCCGGATAGGCGCCCCTTTGCTTCAGTAGGTCTGGCCCGGGAGAGGCCAATCCCCCCCAGCCACGGGTGGGTCAGGGCCGCTCTGGGGTTGGGCTGCACCACCCCAGCCACAGTCGGGCCTAATTTGGCTGCCACAGGCTGACTTGCGGCCAAGGGAGTGGCGCCTCTCCCGCAGCAGGTCCCTGGGCAGGTTCCCCGGGCGCCTGCATGACACTAAATAGGCTGCTGTGCAGCCACACAGGTCACAGGGAAATTAGCACTTAAGTAGCTTTGTGGCTCTGGGCCTAAGTGACTTGCCGAAGGTCACACGAGAAGTCTGTGGTAACGCCAGGAATTAAACCCCTATCTCCTGTGTGCTAGTCTAGTGGCCTAACTGCACAACCACTCTTCCCTTCCTGTTCCTCAGCTGATTAAAAAACACACAGTTTAGGAAATTAAACACATCTTTTAATGATGTCACAAAGGAATGAAAAACATTAAACAGGCCAGAGTGGGGAAAAGATGGGCTTTGGTGCATCAGCTACTGTCCCATCAGCTATAATAAAATTGGGTTTTTTAGTGATAGGAACCAGGTCCTCCTCCTTCATAACTGCTTTCATTACAGTTGAAACCACTATTAATCAGGTTAAAGAAATGACAAAATATGAAAGGCATAAAGGTGAGAGACGCAAATCTTAATGATTTTGATGAAATATTACTGCTAATCTGCTACAGTGCTAATCTCCAAATTTATGGACTGTCTCAAAATTTGGATCATACAAAGTCAATTGGTCAAAATCTGAGCATTCATCCCTTTCTGAGTTCTGCATATTTCAGCGTTTCTGACATATGGAAATTCACCAAACAAACACATTTACCCATGTTAGGGAATGAATCTAATCAGAGCCCTCTGGAATACAGCTAAAGGTTTTTTGGAATAAAACAGCGCCAAAACTATATTATGAGATAAGCAACTGGGAAAACTTATTGTCAACATTGTTCATATTATTACCTAATTTAAAATTACACCTACCAGCATTTAATACAGGGGTCTGCAACCTTTCAGAGATGGTGTGCCGAGTCTTCGTTTATTCACTTCAATTTAAGGTTTCGTGTGCCAGTAATGCATTTTAACGTTTTTTAGAAGGTCTCTCGCTATAAGTCTATATATTATATAACTAAACTATTGTCGTATGTAAAGTAAACAAGGTTTTCAAAATGTTTCAGAAGCTTCATTTAAAATTAAATTAAAATGCTGATCTTACGCCGCCAGCCCGCTCAGCCGGCTGCCAGCCTGGGGTTCCGTTCACCTAGGCCGACAGCGGGCTGAGCGGGGCCTGCGGCCGGGACCCCGGCTGGCAATGGGCTGGCAGCCAGAGCCCCAGGCTGGCAGCCAGAGCCCCAGGCTGGCAGCGGGCTGAGCGAGGCCAGCGGCTGAGACCCCAGACCGGCAGTGGGCTGAGCGGCTCAGCCCACTGCCGGTTTGTGGTTCCGTCCGCCGGCTCCTGTCAGCCAGGGTCCCAGCTGCCGGCCCCACTCAGCCCGCTCCCAGTCTGGGATCCCAGCCCTGCCCACACAGAGTGGGTACCTACCTTCTCCCTGGTTCTAGCCCATTCGCTTCCTCTCTCTCTGCACTGAGCTGAGGGTGGGAGTGCACTGAGCACAGGGCTGGGGGTGAAGGAGCAGGCTGGGGGTTGGGGTGTAGGGTCTGGCCAGGAACTAAAATGAGGGAGGGGGCTCAGGGTTGGGGCAGGAGGTTTGGGTGTGGAGTGCTTACCTGGGCAGCTCCCATTTGGTGCGAGGGGTGCAGATGGGAATGTGTTGCGGGGGGGGGGGGTGCAGGAGCTCCCGTTCGGTGCTCAGGGTGGGGGTGGGAATGTGGGGGCTGCAAGAGTCAGGACATGGGGTGGGGGGCTGGAGGTGTGTGAGGAGGGTGCAGGGGTCAGGGCAGAGGGCTGGGGGCATGTGTGAGGGGTGCTGGAGTCAGGGCTGGGGTGTGTGGGGGTGCAGGGGTCAGGACAGGGGGCTGGGATGTGCGTGGGAGTGCAGGGGTCAGGGCAGGGGGCTGGGGTGTGTGGGGGGGGGGGTGCAGGGGTCAGGGCAGGGGGCTGGGGGCTAGGGTCGTGGGAGTGCTCCCAGCCCCCTGCCCAGAGCGGCTCATGGCAGGGGGCTGGAGCGGATATGCCCTGATTCTACCCCCCTTCCCCACGGCCCTGTCCCTCTTCTCCACCTCCTCCCCAGAGCAGCGAGGGCGCTGGTGCTCTGCTTCTCCCCCTCCCGCACAAGGGTCATCAGCTGATGGGTGGCAGGGAGGGAGAGGAGGAAGGGCAGGAACCCAGCACGTTGGGACAAGAGGCAGGGGAGGGGGGACCTTGCCTGCCCTGCAGCAGCAGCCGCCAACAGGACCAAGCTTCTTCACCCTGCACCAGGTGGGGGGAAGGAGAGGGGGGGCGGAGAAGAGTGGGCCGGGGCAGGCAAGATTTTTAATGGCACGCTGCTGCATGCCGGGGTCCCGGCCTGGGTTCGGCAGCAGGCTAAGTGGGGCCAGCGGCTGGGACCCAGCAGGCAGCAGCATACCATTAAAAATCAGCTCACGTGCCATCCTTGGCACACGTGCCATATGTTGCCGACCCCTGGTTTAATATATCACATTTTAAGACTATGGTATACATCAAGATGTGAATTAAATCTATGAAGTACTTAGGCAGTGCTTCAAAATTGTCCCATTTAAATCCCATTTTAGAAGACTTCCAGAGTTTCTTTTCTAACATAATGACTGCAACTTTAAACCAGGGATTACAAAATATTGGCAATATTTTTCCCATAAATAACAGTAGCAAGGTTTCAGTAACCTAAGAAAAAATTTAAGCTTCTCTCTAAAGACTTCTGTGCTTATTTGCTGACATGACATTTTTCTGATGCAAATTCAGGAATAATCTTACCTCAAAACTGAGAATAATTACTTTGGAGGAATCTCTTCATTGATTTGACCCTAAACTACTTCTATCAAGAGTGTACAATTTGTTCATTACAAAATACTGCTAAGACTGAACTCTGAATCTTGGATCATAGACTTGAGATCTGAAAACAACCACTGAAGGTAGGCATTGGACATACACTTTGTACAGTATATCTATATGAAACATCAATATGCAACCTTTAACAAACAGACACTGTTTTATACTTTGCAACCTCTACTAGTCAGCTTCAACTTAGAACAGAATATACCCAACACTACAAGCATATTGCCCTCAATAAAGTCAGGAGTCTGCCACTAGTCCTTTTGCTCTGAGCAGCAGTGAATCAATTTGAGAACCTCAAGTTAGTGGTCTTGTCAGATCTAGACCCAACATTACATTTTAGGGGAGGATACAAAAGCTCAATTAATCTACACATAGCACAGACTCAAAAATATAATGTTATTTGTCAGGGAAAAAACTAATTCTGAATTTGACATCTGTAGTCCCAACACTGAAAATGTGGCACCAAGATGCCAAAGACAGACATAACATTTTTGCATACATTGGGGATGTACTGATAATTGTTAGGAAGGCATTATACAGTTATGCTGTCATCTGTCTGTAGTATTCTGAAATAAAAATGCATGATTTACCCAGTACAGAGTTTCAAAAATTCAATATGCTGGCCACTTTTCCATGAAAAATATGTGATGGGGGTGTACCAACAGGTGACAACCCAGGCCCAGGTGACCACACCCCCCTCACCCCTGCTGTGAATGCTCCAGGTGGAAGGGATGAATAAAAGGAGGCAGCCAGATGAGTCTGGACTGACTGAGGAAAAGGAAAGACATATGCTGCAGGCTCCTGCAGAGGCACCTGCAACTCACCAAGCACTGGGAATCGTGGACCCAGACTATGCTGCAGACAACCAGATGACAGTGGGGACTGACTGGGACACTGAGCTGCTACCAGCCAATGAGATGCTTGAGATAAGCCTTGCAATACAAAGTGACCCAGAAGATGTATTAGAAGCCGATGCTTAAACCCTTATATAGCGGGGTGGTCACGCACTCTGGCCTTAAAGGGCTTAAAATAGCCCACGAGAGGGCTGTGGATGGGAGCAAGCAGTTCCCAGGCTGGTTGGGGGAAGCAGGCTCAGCTGTGGCCATGCCTCAATCAGGGCTCAGGTGGCCCTTATAAGAGGGCAGTGGGCCAGGAGCAGACAGTCTCCTCCATCTGTGGAGGGAGATGGGCTGTGTTATGCTGCTGGGGAGCTAGAGAAGGTACCTGGAAACCCCTGAAGCTGCAGGCCTAGTGTAAGGCCCAAGAGGGTACTGGGGTTGCAGGGGGTAGCCCACAGGTAGGCAGAGGCAGCAGGTCCAAACCCTTCCCCCCCCCCCTTTGCCTGTGATGAGTGGCTTATATACTGCAGTCTGCCCCAGTGAATGGGGGCTAGATGGTGACTGGGCAGAAGCCATACTGAGGTGAGGTGGGGATAGGGGTTGGGGGTTCCCCTGGGAGGGGGTGACCCAGAAACTGTGGGGGTACTACCAGGGGGCAGCACCCTGGGTGAAAGGGGTACTAGGGTCTGGGAGGGATATGGGGGCCAGTGGCAAGTGGAGCACTGGCCTGCAGAGGGTGCTCCAGAGGCTGGAAGTGCTAATTCCCGGAGAGACCAGCAGGAGGCGGTGCAGGGATGAGTCTCACACCATTACACCTTAACTGGGAATTTCCCAGCTTCATAGGGCCCTGGGTCAGAACCTGGTGCAGTAGGGTGGGCCTGGGTTCCCCTACCTCTCCCATGCTTGCTACTAGGTATGGCTACTGAGGGCTTTCTCTGCCCCGCCAGGGATGCTACAGAGTGATTGATTGTTCTTCCCAGGCCAGAACTACCAGTACCTGCCCCAGTCAGGAGGTCCAGGAGCAACAGACTGATAGTTTGCTCGGCACCACCAGGGGTCCTGAGCCTTCCTTAGTGCAGCTGTGACAGTCTGGACAGTTTGCTGCCCCGCTCAAAACACCAGCCCTCCTCTCCCTTAACAATATATAAAAAGAATGTTAAATCAATGTTATGGGTCAACATGCTGAAAAATCTCAATAATATCCAAAAGTGGTAAATCCATGTGTGTGCACACATGCAAATGTGTGTTTATAACGTGTAACTTAAAAATAGCCAATGGCATTTTTTTTCAGTGGTGTAAACTTCTATACCAAGATTTATCTTTGAATACAACGTAAACTTTTTTGACAATAAAGCTCAACACTGTGTCTGCCAATGAAGTTTTCAAATTGGTACTTTTAGTGAAAATGATAATCTGGGAAATAAAAAGGAGTCAAGCAGCTATTTAAAAAACATGTTAGATGGAAAATGCATTTATTTTTTGTCAAGACACTGCTCTGTCTTTGTTGGTTTTTATCTGACATAGTTATTGCCAGATCCTGCAATTCTTTCTGAAATGAACAACTGTTTTGCTCTGCAACAATACTGCAGTAACCACCTACTTGTCTTCATCCAAAATACCACAACAAAGAGCTCTCTGGCAATGTTTCCACTCGAAATACCACAAAAATGCTCTTCCTTGTAGTGTTTTGGTTTGTATAAAAACTATAGTAGCCAGAAGAGACCTACTTTTGGAACAAAAACTATTTTTCCATTTGTTCTGATAAGTCACTTGGGGCTCCTACAGAAGGCAGCACCACTTCTGATTATGCTTTAGTACATTATAACTTTCTTTTCTTTTGTGTACACTAATTGCATGGCACTGCTAGTACAGAAGAAATGTTCTATGTCATAGAAATCTGTAATGTCTTGGTGCCAGTGCTGTGAACTCCAGAGCGTCCTTGTGAGAACTTTCAGAGTAGCAACCGTGTTAGTTTGTATCCGCAAAAAGAAAAGGAGTACTAGTGGCACCTTAGAGACTAACGTTTATTTGAGCATAAGCTTTCGTGAGCTACAGCTCACTTAATCGGATGCATGCAGTGGAAAATACAGTGGGGAGATTTTTATATACACGGAGAACATGAAACCATGGGTGTTACCATACACACTGTAACAAGAGTGAGAGACTGCTGAATTGGAATTAATTTGCAAACTGGGTACAATTAACTTAAGCTTGAATAACGACTGGGAGTGGATGTGTCATTACACAAAGTAAAACTATTTCCCCATGTTTATTCTCCCCCCGCCCCCCCCCCCCCCCACACTATTCCTCACAGGTTCTTGTCAACTGCTGGAAATGGCCCACCTTGATTATCACTACAAAAGGTTCTCTCCCCCCCACCACCACCCTCACCCCCTGCTCTCCTGCTGGTAATAGCTCACCTTACCCGATCACTCTTGTTAGTGTGTATGGTAACACCCATTATTTTATGTTCTCTGTGTATATAAAATCTCCCCCCTGTATTTTCCACTGCATGCATCCGATGAAGTGAGCTGTAGCTCACGAAAGCTTATGCTCAAATAAATTTGTTACTCTCTAAGGTGCCACTAGTACTCCTTTTCTTATTGTGAGAACTGTGAACCAAATGGTCTCCACATCAAAAAGGAAGCAGAAATTCTCAAATTACAGAATCGCTGATTCTGACTCCATACTTAAGGCTGACTCAGAAGGTTTCAATTTAACAGGAACTTTAAACCTTTTATTTTGTAGCAATCTCAATAAAATAAAACATGACAAGTAAAGATTGAGCACTATTTGAATTTTTCATGGTGGTTTGATGAAAATTGGATTGTTGCAATGAGAATAATAAAAGTTCCCAAATGATTCTCTTTTGACGTTTTCCACTGGAGCGTCTGACCTTTTTTTCAGAAGAACACTAAAGCACTCTGGGATCTGTGTTCTGCTCCCTGTGTGCTGATAAATGAAATGTCAATTATTCTTAGCACTAAGCCAAACCTACACTAGTTAGCAGTGATGAGAAAACACAACCACTGAGGCTAAGGCAGGCCTCCAAATACTGCAGTAGCCTAGGGAAAAGTTTCCTGAAACTTCCTAGGGAAAAGGTGACTAAAGTTTAAATCCCACCTATGCTTGGAATGGTTTATATTCCCATGTGCCTCACAATCCTTATTATTGACCAAGGCCATGAACCCAAGGCTAGTATGAGCTGCCACATCACTTTACAAATAAGTTCACAGTGAGGTTACACAAGGTTATTGCAGGGACAGTGAGGAACAAAAGCCAGGATTATAGCATGGTAGATCCAAAGGTTAGCCACACAACCAAAGCACATTCAAAGTGAAAGGCAATCTTATCTCTAACCACTAGACCACAGTCTTCTCCCAGATCCAGAGACAGAAGCCAGGATTCTTGCTCTTCAATATGCTACAAATGTCTAGCAAGCAATTTTGTAACCCACAGGGAAAATTTGTACAAGTCCTCTTCTAATGGCTAAACTAAATAGAAGCTATCAATTACTTTTTTAGCTCAAGTGGTAGAGTTTTGAACTGAGGGTCCAGGATTCAATGCCTGCTGTTGACTCATGTGAGGGAATGAATATTGTATGTGACAGATTCCCACCCATCCCACTTCTCCTCCTCCCTCCACCCCAAGTTTTCTAAAACAAGCAAACAAAAACACCTGGTTTGTTTAATAAAAACAATGAGAACATCCTTTAAAGCACATTTGTAATTTAAGAACTATTATAAATAGGGCCCTAGTAAATTCATAGCCATGAAAAACTCGTCACAGACTGTGAAATCTGGTCTTTTGTGTACTTTTACCCTGTATATACAGATTTCATGGGGGAGACCAGCTTTTCTCAAACTGGGGGTCCAGACCCAACAGGGAGTTGCAGGGTGGGTCGCCAGGTTATTGTAGACTGGTTGCGGTATTACCACCATAACTTCTGTGCTGCCTTCAGAGCTGGGTGGCCAGAGAGCAGTGGCTGCTGGCCGGGCACCCAGATTTGAAGGCAGCAGCACAGAAATAAGGGTGGCAATATCATACCATGCCATCCTTACTTCTGCTTTGCTGGTGGTAGTGGTACTGCCTTCAGAGCTGGGCTCCCAGCCAGCAGTTGCTGCTCTCCAGACACCCAGCTCTAGAGTACCACCACCAGCAGCAGCGCAGATGTAAGGGTGGCAATACTGCGGTCCCCTTACACTAACCTTGCGACCCCCTGCCCCAGCTCCCTTTTGGGTCAGGACCCCTACAGTTAAACACTGTGAATTTTCCAGATTTAAATATCTGAAATCATGAAATTTACAATTTTAAAAATCCTATGACCATGAAATTGGTAGGGCCCTAACTATAAACTTTAAATTAGGGTGTGACACACTTTAGTCATTTGCCATCTCCCCTTCATCCCTCAGCAGTGTGAAAGAATAACTTCCCCAAGTTCTGGAATGTGTGACAGTCAGATGTGTCATTCTGTTGCTACAAGAACAACTGAGATTGTTGTTGAGATTTTGCACTAGAGTGAGAGTTTGATAAAGTTGAAGGTAAATGTACTTTCATGCAAATGAGTTGTACAGCTGTGGCTCTTGCTATTAGCCTAGCAGTACTTAGGAGTTGTGCAGCAGGGCTTTCCTTAATATGGGATCAAGTTCCTCTGCACTACCTGGCCTGTCCAACACTTTTTACTTTGTGCTTGTACACACACCAACACTCTCTGCATTTGCACTGTGCAGGATTAAGCTCCTCAGAGGCGATGAGTAGTGCAAAACTCAGTGGTTTTAGATCACAGAAGTTTGTATGAACATTTTCTTTGATTTTGATTCACATGGGTTTATGTTTTGCTTTACGTACCTAGCTCAGTGGTTCTCAACCTGCGGCCCATGGGCCGCTTGCAGCCCAATCAGCACACAGCTGTGGCCCAGGTGATATCATCAGGGCCATAGAGGTAGTATTGGATGAAGCCCACGTGACACGTGGTGGGTTGCATATGTGGCCCACAATGGTAAATAGTTTGAGAACCACTGATTCTAGCTCAAATGAATTAAAAAACTCAGTGAAGTTTAGTTGATACTGTTAAGTTTCACCTTGTTTCAAACTTTTTTTGACCATTCAAACTCAAAACAGGAAGCATTGCCCCACAATGTATGTGAGTGTTTTTATGGTTCTGGCAGATGTTTATCTAGTGTAAAGTCTACTATGGTCAAATATTCAGAAAAAACAAATATAGGATTCAGGCCTTCTTTGTGCTTGCTATTCCTAACTACAAAGTGAACTGGAGAGATCACAGTGGGGTCTGAAGGGACAAAAGGGAGCATCACTAATACTGGGAAAGAATATAAACAGAACAGATACAAAATGGTGGGCCCTAACCTGAAGCAAGCCAATTAAACAAGCTTATTTTAACCTTGTCTTCTTCCTACTGACCAAACATTACTTTCTTGATATAACAATCATTATAGTTGTCAGGACCAGAACTGGGATGATGGGTGAGGAGGTGATCTGTGAAAGAGCCTCTCCAATAAGAAGTGGTCTACAAGAGGGAAAAGTTTCAAAACCACTGTATTAGATGACCTAATAGGGCTGTTATTCTCTACCTTCTAAGAAAAACATTTTGAAATTTGCTGTCAACTTTAGTATCATGGATACATAATCATCATGTCTGGATGCTAATAGCAGGTATTACTTAATAATGGTCTGAAATTGATGCAATACCTTAAATCATCCTATCTCAATACCTGATATATAATATTATTTATGAGAGAGTTTTAGATTAGTGCATCATCCTCCAGATAAACTAGTCCTCATTCTTTAGCCAGGCTGTTTCACCTTAAATGTTCTGGATATTTCCAGCTGTGCAACAATAGATATGTCCCATCTCCTATTACAGTGATCAAAATCCAGAATACCATGCTGATGTCTAGTTTGATCATATCTTTTCTGCTTCAGACGAAGGTTCCTAATCCAGTTTATTTTCTTATCCACACAGAAGCGTCACAGCAGATTTTTCAGTTAGCTGTAACTATGAAAATGGAAACAATCTCTACAGAATTTGTTTCCCAAATGTTCCTTTTGTGGCAATTGCACAAAATCACCTAGGGAGACAGCCCTATAAAAATATGCACTTGAACACAGCAGGGTATTGGCTGAAGATATTGTTGATACTTACCTTCTGTAAATTCCAAGTCCTTAGAAAGGTTTACATTTAAACTTTAAACTTCTTTGATTAGCTTTGATCATTTTTCTAAGTACTTCAGATGCTTGGATGAAAAGAAAAAGGAACAGGGTAGGCTAGAGAAGGACAATTTTAGGATACCTTCGGGGCAAGGACTGTCTCTTCTACGTTTCAACAGTGCCCCGTATAATCAGGCCACAATCCCAACTGGAGCTTTTGGGCACTACTATAATGCAAATATTTACTGCTGCTACTAGAAGAAAGGAGAAGGAGCTGGTCAATTTAGCAAAATAAGAATAGGATGCAAAGCACAAAAGTTTGGAAGAGAAAGAGGCCTCTGAAAGTTAAAATGAACTTCTGATATTCATCTGAATTTTCTGGAGCTTAGCTAAACCAAAGTCCTGAACCTTCTAAATTGGCATGTTGAAGGTTAAACTGTGATTGCTGATGCATAGGTGTGGGAGGAGGAAAGGACACAAGCAGCATCCTCTCTACATCCCTTCAGAGGCTCTGGAAATAATCCATTTTGATGCATACTCCTTCTGGCTAGTGTGGCTAGCAAAAGAAGCAAGATGGAAAAGGGGAGATGGTGGTGGTCATAGTCCTTCCTCCACATTGACCCGCAGCACTGGCCAATGTGGAGGGAGGTATATGCTGCTTAAAATACATCTATTAATTATTAGATATCCTACCTAGATATATCTTAGATATTTTTCCACTGACTTAATTGCTTTATAAAATATATTTTTATATAAGAGCTGTCACAAAGTGTTGTACTTTCAGACATGGATTTATCATCTGAAATATTGTTTTACCAGATAGTCATAATTTATCAGTACAACTATTACACTGCAAACAGATAACTTATGTTATACCATTGCTTATCGGACTTTATCTGTTTGCTAGTACCTACAGCACCTATCTACCTAGCTATCACTAAAATGTCTGGTAATCATCAGAAAACTTGCATCATACAATTCTCCATCAAAGCAACTGCTACAAGTTTGTATTGGAAGATGCCCAATGTTGAAATTAAACCAGACATCTGTAGCATTAATGGTGCCAAAATGTGTTAACATTTTCACTTACCCAATTTCAGATAAGCTTTCATGTTCTTTAATGTCTAGTATATATCTCTGAAGCATTGAGTCTTGCTGCATTTGAGAAATGACACCATGCAGATACTGTAGTTAGGGATTCAGGTCTATGCAAGAAGGCTACTATTTTGGAAGACGGCAGGCCTATACTGTCTGTCCTTTCTTTTACTGAACATAAATCATAGTGATCATTTTGTTTGATTTATATCCACATAATCAGGACAGAGTACTCAAAGGTAGTGGAAACATAAAGTTCTTTCTGAGATGAAGAAGAAGGGTGAACTCAGTTCATTCTACCAGAGCTCACTTCATTGTGAATACTGCTGACATATTACATATATTAAAGTATATCTGCTAAACTAGGGGTCTCAAACTCAATTTACCTTAGGGCCAGTGCCAGTTCTCAAATCCTCCCAGTGGGCCAATGTCACTGAAGATGGTGTTCAGAAAAGAAAATGTTTATATTGTGTATTTTATTTTGAATTTCTTAGGAATAATAAAACTATCATACAACTTTATACAATTCTTCACCTGCCAGAGAGTTTTTAGTGTTTGCCAGACACCTGGAAATGACTCAGTTCTGTCAGTTTGTTGATGTTTGGCCTCAGTGACTGAGCCGTTGAAACCTTCAGGATTGCAGCACGGTGCGCATCAGATAGTTGTGTTGTCTATATTCATTGTGGAAAAAGGTGATGCTGCCTCCTTTCAAGGTTCCTTCCCCACTCTGAACTCTAGGGTACAGATGTGGGGACCTGCATGAAAGACCCCCTAAGCTTATTCTTACCAGCTTAAGTTAAAAACTTTCCCAAGGTACAAACTTTGCCTTGTCCTTGAACCCTATGCTGCCACTACCAAGCATGTTAAACAAAGAAGAGGGAAAGAGCCCACTTGGAGACGTCTTCCCCCAAGCCCTACACCCCCTTTCCTGGGGAAGGCTTGATAAAAATCCTCACCAATTTGTACCAGTGAACACAGACACAAACCCTTGGATCTTAAGAACAATGAAAAAGCAATCAGGTTCTTCAAAGAAGAAATTTAATTAAAGAAAAGGTAAAAGAATCACCTCTGTAAAATCAGGATGGTAAATACCTTACAGGGTAATCAGATTCAAAACATAGAGAATCCCTCTAGGCGAAAACTTAAGTTACAAAAAGACACAAAAACAGGAATATACATTCCATTCAGCACAGCGTATTTTACCAGCCATTAAACAAAAGGAAATC
The DNA here is from genome assembly GCF_015237465.2 of Chelonia mydas. Taxonomy (NCBI): domain Eukaryota; kingdom Metazoa; phylum Chordata; order Testudines; family Cheloniidae; genus Chelonia; species Chelonia mydas. Next base: position 163,990,616 of record NC_057850.1, read on the forward strand.
TAACGCATTTCTAGCTAGATTACTTACTAACTTTACAGAAGTTCTGAGTCTGCATTCCTGATCCATTCCGGGCAAAAGCATCACACAGGCAGACAAACCCTTTGTTTCCCCCATCTCCAGATTTGAAAGTATTTTGTCTCCACATTGGTCATTTTGGTCAGGTGCCAGCGAGGTTATCTTAGCTTCTTAACCCTTTACAGGTGAAAGGGTTTTTCCTCTGGCCAGGAAGATTTTATAGCACGGTATACAGAAAGTTGGTTACCCTTCCCTTTATTTTTACGACATGCCCCCCCCAAATCACAGATAGGGTGAAAACACTGGCTGCGATTTCTTCCTGGAGCTCTAGGAGAAAACAGAATTAATAAGACACATGCACCTCTAAATATACTACCAAGTGTATAAAGTCTAACAATATTTTCCACATCTCAAGAACGATTTTAACCAGTTGATTCTGGGAAACTTTCATGGGAGAGTGTATCAGCCACTTTGTTAAAAGCTGTTGAAATGTGTTGTATGTCGAAATCAAAATCTTGGAGAGCTAAACTCCACCGAATAAGTTCTTTGTTATTTCACTTGGCGGTATGAAGCCACTGTAGCACAGCGTGGTCGGTTTGCAGGTGTAAATGCCATCCCCAAACATATGGGCATAGCTTTTCCAGAGTGTAGACACTGGCGTAACATTCCTTTTCACTGATTCACCAGTGGCTTTCCCTCTCAGACAGCTTCTTGCTAAGAAACACAACAGGACGGAACTCTTGATTTGGTCCTTCCTGCACTAAGACTGCTCCCACACCACGTTTGGACGCATTTGTGGTTGCTAGGAATGGTTTGTCAAAGGCTGGGGCCCTTAGCACAGGCTCAGACATGAGTGTCACTTTAAGCTGGTTAAAGGCCTTCTGACACTCTTTAGTCCACTGAACTGCATTTGGCTGTTTCTTTTTGGTTAGGTCTGTCAGTGGGGCGGCGATTTAGCTGTATTGCAGTACAAATCGCCTGTAATATCCGGCCAAGCCTAAGAAGGATTGGACCTGTTTCTTTGACTTTGGGACAGGCCACTTTTGGATAGCATCCACTTTGGCCTGTAGGAGGTTGATAGTTCCTTGACCCACCTGGTGTCCAAGGTCACTCACCCTGTTGAGGCCTATTTGACACTTCTTAGCCTTAACGGTTAGTCCTGCCTCCCTTATGCGCTCGAAGACTTTTTGTAGATGTTCCAAGTGTTCTCCCCAGGAATCCAAAAATATGGCCACATCATCAACGTAAGCGACTGCATATTCTCCCAATCCTGCTAGGAGACCATCTACAAGTCTTTGGAAGGTGGCGGATGCATTTCGCAGCCCGAAAGGGAGCACATTAAATTCATGCAGCCCGAGATGTGTGGTGAAGGCTGACCTTTCCTTGGCAGATTCATCTAGCAGTACCTGCCAGTACCCCTTGGTTAAGTCCATGGTAGAGATGAACTGGGCCCGTCTCAGTTTCTCCAATAGTTCATCTGTGCATGGCATTGGATAGTTGTCTGGGTGAGTTACAGCATTTAGCTTATGGTAGTCCATGCAAAAATGTATCTCCCCATCTGGTTTGGGAACTAGAACCACTGGAGATGCCCATCCACTGCCAGAGGGGTGGATTACACCCATCTGCAGCATATCCTGGATCTCCCGTTCTATAGAAGTTTTAGCTTGAGGAGACACCTGGTAAGGTTGGGCTCTAATTGGGTGAGCATTACCTGTGTCAATGGAGTGGTATGCCTGTTCAGTCAGTCCTGGGGTGGCTGAGAATGGCAGCGCGTAGCTAGTGCACAGCTCCTTGATCTGCTGTCGCTGCATATGCCCAAGGGTCATGGAGAGGTTCACCTCTTCCATGCCACTATCGCTTTTCCCTTATAGTATATACCTTCAGGCCACTCAGCGTCCTCTCCTTCCTGGGCTGTAAACGGACATTTAATTCTCTGGAATAAAAGGGCTTTAGAGAATTAATATGGTACACTTAGGCTTTCGGTTGGAGGTGGGGAATGCTATGAGATAATTAACAACTCCCAGGTGCTCTTGGACTGTGAATGGCCCTTCCCACGACGCTTCCATTTTATGGGCCTGGAGCATGTTTAAGACCATGACCTGGTCCCTTACTTTGAAGAACTGCTCTCTGGCATGTTTATCATACCAGGCTTTTTGCTCTTTTTGAGCATCCTTTACGTTTTCTTTAGCAAGGGCTAAAGAGGTTTGGAGGGTGTTTTGTAGGTTGGTTACAAAGTCCAGAATGTTAGTTCCTGGAGAAGGTGTAAACCCCTCCCATTGCTGCTTCATCAACTGTAATGGCCCCTTAACCTCATGGCCATATACAAGTTCAAATGGTGAAAACCCTAAACTGGGATGGGGTACAGCTCTGTAGGCAAAGAGCAACTGCTGCAACACTAGGTCCCAATCATTGGAGTGCTCATTTACGAATTTACGTATCATGGCCCCCAAAGTTCCATTAAACTTCTCCACCAGGCCATTTGTTTGATGATGGTAAGGGGTGGCAACCAAGTGATTCACCCCAGGAGCTTCCCAAAGGCTTTCCATAGTTCCTGCCAGGAAATTAGTTCCTGCATCTGTGAGGATGTCGGAGGGCCAACCTACCCTGGCAAAAATGTCCGTTAGTGCCTGACACACACTTTTAGCCCTAATGTTGCTTAGAGCTACTGCTTCTAGCCATTGGGTGGCAAAATCCATGAAAGTCAGTATGTACTGCTTTCCTCTGGGTGTCTTTTTCAGAAAAGGACCCAGAATATCCACAGCTACTTGCTGAAATGGAACCTCAATGATGGGGAGTGGCTGGAGAGGGGCTTTGACAGGGATCCCTGAGTGAGAAAAGCCTCTGGATGGTAAGTTCTACCGCCACCTCCTCGTGGTGAGAGTCAGTAACTGGCTTGGAGAGCCAGGTGGAATGTGGAGGGCAAACCCCCTACCGCTATTGGGGTGGTGAGTTGGGGTGGGCAGCCCCAAGAAAATATGCTCCCCTGGTAAAGGTAGTTTCCCCCTGACAAAGGTAGCCTCCTCCAGGAAAGGGTGAATTCCCCTAGTAAGGGATAGCCTCCCCTTGTGAAGGGTTACATCTTTTTAGCTATGGAGGAAAGTAATTTTAATTTATATACCGGAGTGGCACTGGACCGGGTAAGCAATGCCCCCGCTGCCAGCTTTGATGCCCGGGCCAGCAGTGTCAAATATATTAGGGAATTAATTCAGGTCGCTGGACCTATGGACAAAATGTTTTTGACTGAGTGGATTTCTCACGAGACTGAGAGACGTTACCTCCCTGTCAGAGACCATATGGGAGTGGAGGAATCTGGATTGATAGGTGAGGACCAGGTCGATGATAATTTATCATTTTTACCTATAGTTTTTACCAATAACACTTAATAATTTAGATGTGGATAATTTTAATCCTGGTTTTAAGTATTTGGATACGTTGGAAGATCTGTATTTTAAAGAGAATGGGCATGTTAGCACTAATTTAACTACTGTTTTTAATAATTTATCAAATTTAACAAATAGCAGCTAATGGAAAGACAGAGTTTTTTATTTATAATATCCCGTCGATTGTTATAATTGTCCCATCTGCCCACAGATTTTAGCTACGTTTGGAAAGTGGGCTAAGCATATAAATGTGGTCCATAAGAGTAAGACCATTAGAGTTGTTTGTAAAAAGTGTGGTAAATCTTCTCTATTCCACAATATAGCTTGTCACTACCCCAAGTGTGTGCCCAAGGAAGTGGACACTCCAGAGACGGGCTATGCCTGTTCGATCTGTGAGTCGTCTTTCCACACTAAATCAGGTTTGAGCCAACGTTTTAGACACAGACATCCCGCAACTAGGAATGAACAAAGAAAAGAAAACAAGGTAGCTAGGATTGGGGGTAGGGAGTCAAATTTTAAATAGTCTAGAGGAAATTGAAATATTATTGAAAGAAGATCATATGATGTCGGTTGGGTGGGCAATGGTAGAGAAGGTATGTAATTCATTGATTGAGGTTGTTTTGAGTAGAGATGATGAGGAATGAAAACAGAATAAGGAATAAAGGAAATGGAGATAAGAAAAGGCAGTCTAACTCTATTCAAAGATATGCCACTAAGAAGGCTAAGTATAAATGTAATCAACCATTATTTGCTAAAGACAAAAAAAGATTAGCACATATTATTATGGGAGAACCTGATAGGGATAAATGTAATATTCCTCTTACAGAGATTGAAATATATTATGTAGATACGTTAGATAAAATTGGTCTTAATAGTACAATAGGATGGCCCCCAGCCATCAAAAGGGTGGATAATGATTTATTATTGAGTCCGATTTCAGTGGATGAAGTTAGCGAGGCCTTGAGAGAGATTTGGAAAGAGAGTGCCCCAGGCCCTGATAAAGTTACTGTGAATGATTTATGGGAAATTTTTAACCAGGACTCTCAAATTTTCACTAATATTTTTAATGTTTTTTTAATTATTTCATGTCCCAGAAATAGAACTATTTTAATCCCAAAAGTACAGGAGGAGGAAGAATTAACTAAACTATCCTCATGGAGACCACTAACAATTGGATCTGTTTGGATTAGGCTGTGTACGAAAATTTTAGTTAAAAGATTGATGACTACAGTTAAAATTTGTAACAGACAAAGGATTTATATCAGATCCAGGATGCGAAGAAAATATTTCAATTTTAGATTATTTAATGAGGGGAGTAAAGCAGAATGGAGATGAATTAGCCATAGTATTTGTTGATTTAGCTAAGGCTTTTGACTCAGGAGGACATGGGGACCTTATATCCAGCCTTAAGAGATTTGGGATTGATGAACGTTTTATAGAAATTATTAGGGACCTATATAATAATTGCACAACTAGGGTTTGGGTTGGTGATAAAAGTACTGAGTCCATTTTAATAAGGAGTGGGATTAATCAAGGTGATCCTTTATCTCTAATTTTATTTAGTATAGCTTCGGATCCCTTGTTAACTAAACGAGAAACTGAGGGCTCAGGGTTTTATGTTCAAGGGAATAGTGTCACGTTGTTGGCATTCGCTGACGACCTGGCAATTTTAAGTGGATCTTCTCAGGGGTGGTTAAAAAATCTTGGGATTTTAGACTGCTTTTGTAGCAACACCAATTTACGGGTCAATGTTAAAAAGACTAAAGGGTTCTGCATATTGTATAAATACAAAACTTATGTGATTAACCCCAGGGAGAACTGGAGATTGGACAGTGAGAGCATTGACTACGCACAACCAGGTCAATTTGAAAAGTACTTGGGGGCGAGAAGAGACCCCTGGATAGAGGTGGGAGGCTTGTCTCTTAAGGATAAATTGACTGAGTAGAGTGAAGTTTGTGCAAGGCTCCTCTTAAATCTACCCAAAATTGATGATTTTACAGACGTACATTTTACCTAGGTTATTTTATAATTTGCTTTTAATTGAGCATCCTTTTTATATTTTAAATGAACTTGATGTTTTAGTTAGGAAAGCTGTCAAAAAGATTTTACACCTCCCACAGAGTACTACAGACGGGCTATTTTATGTTAGGGAAAGAGTGCAAGCCCTCCATCTAACTGAGTTCATTTTACAGATACCTAATATGCTGATCCATAAGTAGAAGAGGCACATAGTGTCTAGGATAATTGGATCGATTTATCCTTTATATATGCCGGAGAAAACTTAGTTGATAAGATTATGATTTTTAGTGCGGCTACTCCAAATCCAAAGAAATGGAACAATTAGGAGTTCTCCAGATGGTGTAGCCTGAGATGTCAGGGTGCAGGTATCAAGTATTTTAAAAACAACATAATTAGTAATTCATTTTTTAAAAAAGATCTTATATGGTTAAATCTTCCTCTTTTATTGCCACACTGCAGCTGAGGACTAATGTCTATCCAACCAGGGAGACATTAGCAGGATGTAGAGAGGGAGCAAATGCCATGCGCAGATGGTGCGGAAAGGTGAGGGAAACAGTACCACATATATCCAGGCAATGTTTTAAAACTAAGGATGCACAGATTAGCAGACACAATAGGGTAGTCTCTGCGGTAATTAACAAAGTTAGTAAATTTGGGTGGAAATTATGGGCGTGCGTGCCAGGTGTGCCCACGCACACCCTAATGTCTCCAAAAAAAAAAGTGGCTTTGCATTTTAATTTAATCGCATGATACGCTCTTTTCGTTTTAAAGTACAGATTGTTGTATTATGCAATAAGCGCCAAATTGCGTAATATAGATGTTGTAGAAATGTATAGAAAGCCCGTGTTTGTTCGCAGCATGCGTCCCCACTACTGCAGCGCCACATTACCATTGGTCCTCCCCTCCCCCTCCGACTACTATTCTAGAAAATTCTTTGACCTATATGAGCGGCTGCGTCAGGCGTGCCCAGTGCAGTGTATACAGCGTTTGTAATCTTTGTCGCGTGTACTCTACAGAAATAGCATAACAAGCCCGTGGCTTTATGTTTTAATTCAATCGTATGATACTCCCTTTTAATTTTAAAATATGGATCGGTTCATTGTTAAGATAAGAAAAGGAGCAGACAAACTGAATTATAATGAATGTCTATGCTCACAACATTATAGTGGCAGTGCTATAGTACTACAGTGTAGACATTCACTATAGCAGCTGGAGAGGTTCTCCCAGCACTGTAGGTAATCCACCTCCCCGAGAGGTGGTGATTAGCTCAATGGAAGAATTCTTCCATTGACGTAGAGCTGTCTACACTAGGGACTAGGTTGTCTTAACCATGTCTCTCAGATGTGACTCTTTCACACTCTTGAGAGATACAGCTATGCCGACATAACTTTTGTAATGTTCTAGTGCCTAAATGGTGTTGGTGATGAAGCAAACTGGAGCAGTTTCTGGAGAGTGTCCAGTTTCTCCTCTACTACAGGAATCGCACCTCCACAGCAGGGTTCCTCACAAGGGACTGACAGGCCCTGTAAGCAGCAGTGAAATGTATTCCTAATGGCTTCTGATGGCTACTTGCTGCTTATGACAAATGCATGTATTAACAAGTAGAGCTGGACAAATAATGGATTTTTCAATTTGCTGGAAATTCCAAAAAAATTGGAAAAGCAATTTTGCTCTGCACTAAATTTTCCAAAATTTTCAGTGACTCAAAAAGCATAAAAAACAATTGAAATGTTTCTGTGCTATTTTAATCATTTAAGGGGGGCGGGGGGGTGAACGAGCAACAATCCAGAGAAACCAAGCAAAATTTGCAAAACATCAGCATGGCGGAATCTGCATTATTTGCCCAAAAAAAGGTTTCAGATGAAAACTTTTGCCCCGATCTTTGAGGCTTTTGTGTGGGTGGAGCTTTGGCTGTACCCTAACTCCCTAATTAGAACAGATGGACAGACAGGGGGCGGGGAAATAAGCTGTACAGATTCAAGAGCTATAATAATTTTTCTCCACACTTCTGCTTGGAGCAAGAAGAGCAGAGAACTAATTGTGCCTCAAGAGGGTGTCTCCAAGACTCAACACCTCCCAGGACTACTCCTGGGATGGTGCAGTTTTATGTACTACCTCTTGATCAAGGACGTGCCTAAAGGCGCAATGGAGCTCTTTATGAATTAGTCGAACATACTTGCTTCTGCTGTGAAGGGTAATGAGTGTGGTAGCTCAAACTTTTTAAAAAAATTATATTTACTTATAAAGTATGTTTTAAAAAAAAGGCATAAAATAATGCCCGGAAAGAAAGGTCTCACTTCAGCAATAATAAACAGAATAAAATCGTAGAACAGGACACAATAAAGTAATGAACATGTAGAAGCCCCAACAGAGGCTATAGAGTTGAAGGTAGTAGACCAAGGGGTTAACATATAATAGTAGCAGTAGTAAAAATGTGCTCATTTACACAACAGAGAGCTAGATTGTACTTCTATATCCTGCTCTGTGTAAGGGGTGGCGTGTTGCCCATCCTCCTCCCTCGCTCCTGGGCAGAGGTAAACTGCTTTTGGCCCATACTAGCAACAGATTACTAACCCCAACTCGCCATGCTGGCTTAGTGTGCTGGTTTGGTTGCAATGGGGATGGAGCCAAAACTCTGCCCATTCTCTATACACTCCATGCCCAACTTTCTGAGGTAGAGGGGAAATACAGGATACAGAAGATTTGCTTACCCCTGTGCCTGCCTCAGGGATTCAGGGAGGCCACACGGGAGGCTCTTACTCCTTCCTTACATCCTCGTGTGGTGACATAGGCCAGGGCCCAGGTAAGTATTGCAGCCAGATGGCTTTTTAGTTCCTTTGAATTTGCAGTCGACCACTTAAATTAAAGAATGACTCAAAGAATAAACTTCTCTGACAGGAAGAGGCAACTGTTTCTGTTCAGTCTAGTTTTTTCTACCTTGAGGTGGTAGAAGCAGGGTTGTTGGTGCGTGGAGAGGGGCTACTGGGCAATGGAAATATTGCTGGGCCAGATGTATGTTTCTGCCTCCCTCACAATGTTTTCCACCACCACCTTATCTTGCAGAGGCAGGAACAGACCTCGGGTATGGTTCTGCCCCTGTGTGCCTGAGTGAGGAGGGCAAAGGCAAAATCAGGACCCAGAGGAGGAGCTGGAGCAGTGGCTGCAGTGCACAGGATCGGGCTGGCTGCCATGGAGCAGATAGGAACAGCTCTTCTCTCTCTGTCTTCTTTCACTTGGGTGGCTGTAGCAGCCACGCTGGCCACAGCTGGTGGGCAGGGACCACATGGGGTGACACAGTGTACGGAGAGGTTCTGTCAGAGCCACCTAGCCTCTGGGGGCAGGACCACGTGCCCCAGCTGCTGGGGTGAGGGACAGGGCACTGGTATGTGGGCCGGGGACAGTGGGTGTCAGTGCACAGGGCACCAGCTGCCAAAGGCAGAGAAGCATAGGAGACTAGCTGCTGTGGGAGGGATGAGGTGTGCAGGACACAAGCTACTAAGGAACTTCCAGAACACCCTTTCCAGCTGAAGCCGGCTCCCCTCCCTCCCCACTGCTGAGTCTCAGTAGCTCCCACTTCTATCCCCCCACACCTCCATTCACAATGAGCTTCTCTCCCCCACCCCACCAGCTTATGTGCATATTGTTGACTGAGAGGATAAAGGACACAATGGGGCCAGTTATCAGTGCTGTTTCACCTGCATACACCAGGTCTGAATTTAGTCCAAAGCTGGGAAAGCAATTTATTATTGAAAGAAGAGAGGATTTCGTAGATATCCGTGAAAGGAAAACTTTTCCTTTTGTACCATTTTGTAAAATCATCATGTAGAAAATTGCATAAGTGAACTGGCTGGAGACAATGTACTAGTGTGTTTTCACTGTGACTCAAATGAAACCTTTCTGTATATCCCATGAGCATGGATTTTCCCAGGCACTAATCAGAGCTTGTAAATGTTACTGAATACATTTTTATTGATGCCCACAAGCTATAAATGTCCAAAGATGGTGTCATCTGGTAAAATGATTAGCCTCTGAAAGAGAACTAAGCACAGTTTTGTTGATATACTTGTTTTAAAATCACTTGTGCTATTCAAAGTCTCTATTCTAGCACCACAAAAGTACTGTACCCAACCCCACTTCAGGGTGTTGCTGGGAGTGCTGTGGTACCTCAGTCCCTTAGATCTCTGGGAATATGTTGCGTGTGCCAAAAACTTGGTGGCAAGTGTAGGTGCTCCAAGTACTAGGCCCTTCAGGTTATCCCCCTTGGTGGGTTCCCATGAACAAATAAAGCATTACTTTATGTGGGCTTCCAGAAATAAATGTTGCAATTACTCTGGATATGGGGGCTTTAAGTTACAGCAAAAGATGAACAAACAGTTCCTAACTCAGCCCCATCTACACAGGATCCCTTTTTGCAGGCCACTCCAGAGCATCCTCCTGTCACACATTACCACTGGCCCCCTTGCCAATAACAGGCTGCTTCCCGGCCTTTTAGCCTGGCTTCTCAGTACTCTGCATAGCCAGCTCTCAGGCTGCTGCCTCCAGCCTGCTGCTCGAGCTCCCGTGCATCCTCTAGCAGCCCTCTCTTAAGAGAGGTGCCTTCTGCCATCCGGTGCTGCTGTCCCTTTCCTGTGCTGAAGGGATTATGAAGCCGCCTGCTGGCTGGATGTTGCATTTGAAGTTTACAGCAGTGTCATTACAATATTATGACATTACACAAAACCAGAATGATTTCATATCAGTAAGGTCCAATTCTGTTATCCTCATTCACACTAGGGAGGCTACAGTCAACTCATTAGTCTCATTGAAACCCAAATCTATATTACTGAGCCCTCTATTTAGTAAGAACTCCCACTTTTAAGCAGTGCCTCCAGTCATTCTGGAAGAATTGTGTGGGCAGAGTTCCATACAGAATTTTCTTGTTTTGTATTGCTCATATGATTTGTATGCGGCTCTGAGGTTCAATACCACAGAGAGTTTGGCGGTGGGAAAACTGAATGACTATTAGATCTGATCTGAAAACATCCATTGTATTTTGTGGGAAATATTGAATTTTTTTTTAATGCAACAGAAAGCTAAAATATTTTTGGCTTTCAAAAAGTACTTTTAGTAAAAATGTTCAGTTTCCAGTAAAACCTTTCATTCTCAAACTCACAAAAACCCAAAACCCAACCCCAAAAAACAATGTTTTTACCATCTCCCACTCCCCTGCCTGCTCGTTTTGGGTTTCCGCTTATTTATTTATATATATGCAGAAATCTATTGTGTTTGTGTGTATACGTACAGAATAGATTTCTGCAAAAAAAAATGTATTTGGGTCAAAAGGCCATTTTTCAATGAAAAAATAGTTAAACTAAAATGTTTTGCCATCTCTTGAGTAATTAGCCAAATCTCATCATAATGTAGTAAAACAAAATGTAATAAAACAAAAATATAATTTAGCCCGGAGTCAGAACTACTGAGTTTGGTTCTTGGCTCTCTCACTGACTCACTCTGTAATCCTGGATGAGTCATTTTAGCTTCTCTGTTCCACACTTTCTACATCTGTGAAATAAATGACTACCTGACAATAAGGGACATTGGGTATGATCCTCTTTTGTGTAACTCAAGTATCATTCCTGAAATCAATAGAGTTATCCTGGTGTAAAACCAAAGCTTACCTTATTCTTGTTTTATTTTTAACTTAAATGTCATCTGGTAGCATTAAGATATGGTTAAATTTTACTGACCTATTAACACAGATCTTGGGTCTATGTTTACCTGCCCAAGCGGTGTTTATTAATGGATTGGAAAGTTTGGAAGCAGCTGCCTTGCTGTTTCTCTCTCAGGCAGCAGTTCTTCAGCATCTTTTAATTTTCACTTTGCCCAAAATTCGGTGGAAAGCATGGACATTCATTGTAAGGATTATATTGGTAGTGCTGGCTGAAGGAGTGTCCATCCCACTTATCCCATCTCTACTGCGATAGTGATAATACTTGACTGGCACCATTTCTCCAAGGATCTAATACCAAAATAGGTATCATTATCCTCGTTTTACAGATAGGGAAGCTGAGATAGAAAGAAATTAAGTGACTCACCCAACATCACACAGCATGGACATGGCAGTGCTGAGACTACCAGCCAGTTTCCTGAGTCCTATTCAAGTGCTTTCTTTGTAGATGATATAATAGGTAGATGGGAGGTTAAGTACCATAGTGTGCAAGCAGCCCCATAAAGTATTAATTTATCCTCCCTGACAGAACAGAGAGGGCCATATTTACAGTCCCAAAACATTACATTTCTGCTTGTGTTGCAGAGGATGTTCTGTTTTGCAAGGTAAATTCTATTGATGAGCCCTGAATTCCTATAAAAAAGAGACTCCAGCCATGCAGCACCAGAAAGGTGTTAAGGTTACAGGACTGTACCATGTGGAATGTTTTCCACAAGTGATACAGCACAGAAGAGTTTCCCTTAGCAAACCACAGAAGTTATCTCAATGGTGTATGGTGTGTTGCTGATGGGATGTATGTTCCACCACACTGGCACAGCGATTATGGATAACAAGTATGTGCAATTATGTCTTAATATCCTGAGGCTTCAGGTTTTATCCCTAATTTGCAGTGGTGTGCACAGTGAGATTGGCATCAGGTCAGAGTGTAAAACTTTCCTATTAGCACAGAATGTATGGTGTACAGTTAAGGAAAAGACTGATAGAACTGAAAGTAAGGTTGACATAATGGCATGTCACTATGGGCAATACCTGGATGAAGGGAAAGAGTTTTGACTGTGAAATTAATATGAACTGCAGGATTTTAACCCATTAATAATAGTTTCTTTATTAACACGTGTGTGTGTGTGTGCGTGCACACGTACACGTTGACACTCAGTCATGCACCATTTTAAAAAGTAATGAAACTTCTTTCCTATTCATTGCAATCAGAGCTCCTGCAGGTGATCAAAGATACCAAACGTCTGAATGCTGCAAAGAAAATCGTTGGGGCTCTGCACTGAGCATGGGTGAGCAAAGAGGGAATATATAAGGAGTCTTCCCTAACTTGCATCACTCATCCAGAGGCTGGTCACAATTGTGATCCCTTGAGTTCAAGTACCAGTCCTGGTTAGAGCCATTCACCTCCCCAAAAGAGGTAGGGAAGATGTGAGGCCATGATAGCAGACCAGGCCAGTTGTAAAAGGGAAAATATCTTTAAGAATGGCACTTCCTGGGAGATGATGTGCCTTCTGGAGCTCTCACTAGGTAGACTTATCATTTGTATTAGAGTATCCCTGAAAGGCTTCAGCTGAAACTGGGGGTCCCATGGTACTAGGCACTGTACAAACACTTAGCAAGAGCCAGCATCCGTTCCCTGAAGATTCCCTAGACAGAAATCCTAAACAAAGGGTGAGTGGGGAAGCAGTGGCACAGAGAGTTGAAGCAACATGCCTGAGGTCACACAGAAGGTTAGGGGAAGGCCTGAGATTAATAACCAGGTTGTCTGACTCCCAGTCAGGTACCTTAGCCACTAGATTATCTGTGGAAAAACATCCAGTTTTTCAGGTTGTGGCCCTTGTTGGTATAAGCAGGACCCAGTCTGTGCTGCTGCAGAGCATCAGAAAACTGCATCGGAATTCTTTTAAAGTTTCCTTTTTTCTTAAGCCACCGATGAATCAGCTTTTTCACATGACAGTGACTTTTGATGATGCCTTTCAGTGATGCCAAAATAAACTACAGTCACATCAAAGTTTCAGCGTGTAAAATTAATTTGGGCAGTAGAGTCACATTGTGACATCCCTCATGCATGTCATTGTTCAGCAGCAGCAGCAAAAGGCCTTCAAAATGGATACCATACCCTGCCTGCACACTAGTGTTGGTTCCAATCATCTGGAATCTTGTTATATGAAGAAAAAAATGTAGTACTCGCTGCACTGGACACAACAGTTATTGTTTGCCGGGTTGTAGTAACCATGTTGAACCCAGGATATTAGAGACACAAGCTGGGTGAGGTAATATCTTTTATTGGACCAACTTCTGTTGGTGAGAGAGACAAGCTTTTATTATGGTGTTTTTGTCTTTTATCATTTTTCTGTGTGAGTTCAAGTGCACTAAATGCCCTAGTAACCACAATGTGAGTGAAACGAGACGATCAATGCACTCTCGAATGAACCCACACCGAAAAATGATAAAAGACAAAAACACCATAACACCTGTGGATGAGCACTTTTCACAAAGTGATCACTCTATATCTGATCTCTGAGCCGTCAAACCTGCACAACACCTTCAAAAGACAAGCCTGGGAGCTTAAATTCATAACTTGGCTAGATTTTGCTAAAAATCATGGACTGAATGGAGATACTGGATTTATGGCTTGTTACAATGATCTATCACCTTCTCCCCCTCACACACACACACACCCCTTTTTTTTCTCCTTTCCCCCCATGACTGGAGAGTTGTTAATGCACCACTTCACCTTGAAAGGTCCCTTGAAATATGTGTTAACTACATATGCTAAATAATCTGTTCCACCTTGTATTTAGCTGTGATGCTCTGCCTACATTTTCCAGGCTTGAGGAAGAGCTCCATGGAACTTAAAAGTTTGTCTCTCACACCAACAGAAGTTGGTCCAATAAAAGATATTACCACACCCACAATAGTTATTGTCAGCTGTAAATACAGCTACATCAGAGTACCCAGAAGCATTTCCTCCTGAAGATAATTCTGTGAATTTGTGAATAATGGCACAACATTTGCTAGCCAGACTTCAAAAGCTGTAACCTTTCAACCCTGAAAGTAGTGGTTTTTGATGAAGACAGCCCCCAGAATGACAGACAACAGCCATGTCACAACACACCCTATGAGATGCCCACTAAGAGACCTCCAAACAACTTTGTGTCTTTAAGATATTCACGCTTTGTTGCACTAATTTCATTAATCTCGAACTGCAGTTAAGATTGTCTTGCTCCCTAAGACTGAAATTTGCATCTGCTGTCAGCTGCACTCATGTCCCAGTTAAGCCCTTAGGAGAGGCCTGAAGGGGTATATAAGTGGTGTATAAGCCTTATTCTGGCCCCCTGCATGAGGGTAAATTGCACCCTCTGGCAGGCACACTGTGATGATTCATGGCTGTACACACACAGAGACATCGTGGTCAAACACAAGCAAATATATCATGTTCTCCATTCAGTTAGGCAAAGCTCATCCTTGAGCATCTGGGCTCTTGGGAGTTACCATCCAACAATCTGGAGCCAACCTGTAACAAATTTCATGTACTACATACGTAAGGTCCAGAGTGCAAGGTCATCAACAAGACCACACACGAGCAGCAAAGGGGATAGAATTCAGGCCAGCCAGTTCCCAAAACTCAAGCCTCTGCCACTTGAGCTAAAAGAAAAATCTCTGCTGCAAATTAGCATTATAGGTTTCTAGCCTCTCTGTAGGTCAGTCACAAGCCGGTGACAGTACCTCAAAGGCCAAATCCTGGTCCTTTCACTTAGCCTGAGTAAACAGGTCAAAATTGCTCCAGCCTAGGAACAGCACAAAGAACACACATTGTAATTGCTCCTGTAGCCTGCTCTAGTGTGGAGCCCCACCACACACATCAGTAGCTGTGCTGTGAAAGCTGGCCCTGCCTCAGGAGGCCTGACTGGCAGGAGGATGAGCAAAGCTACTGGCCTCTCCCCACTGACAGAGCTCTGGTTGGCTAGAAAGCCAGCAGGAAATCCTGCCCCACTCCCGGCTGCTAGTCTCCCCCAACTGGAGGGTGAACTGCCCAGGCTGTGGAAAAGAGCATGTATGCCTACTGCTACAGATATAAAGCAGGTGGAGAATCACAGCTTCTGAGCACTTGGCAACTGTGGGCCTGCAGTGCACAGGAGAATAGCCAGAGATCATAGGGGTGGAGGCTGCTGATCGGTAACTGAGGGAACGATGTTGAGGTGCACTGGGGCTGTTGGTTTACTGATAAATTGGATAAAGTTTGTTACTGGTAGCTGTGTGGGAGTGATTTCTGGGAGAATTCCTGCTGCCGCATGGGGTGGGGGGAAGTGGGCAGACAGAGTCAGGGGCCTAGCTTTGACAGCCCATCTGCGAAAGCTTTTCATGGCAGAAAGAAAAATTAACATGAGCCTTCCAGCTGGGGAGCCCTCATTTCAATTTTTCTTGACAGAAAACTTAATTTTTTGTGGGGAAAACCTGAAATTTTCTTGTGGAAAACTTTGGTTTTGCAAAAAGGGCTTTTTTTTTTTAATTGGGAAATCATTCCACTGAAAAATTTGCAACTGGCTCTGGTTATAAGCATGATACAGACAGTGGTAGTATGTGTTATGGCTGGTTCGAAGTCAGTGATATCAACAACCTGTTGACCTGTGTGTTCCATAGTTTATAAATGGAACCTCAACAAGAAGTGACCCAAAAAGTTGTCTTGGAATCATAGTAACAATATCATTAGACATGGGAATCACAGAATCATAGAATATCAGGGTTGGAAGGGACCTCAGGAGGTCATCTAGTCCAACCCCCTGCTCAAAGCAGGACCGATCCCCAATTAAATCATCCCAGCCAGGGCTTTGTCAAGCCTGACCTTAAAAACTTCTAAGGAAGGAGATTCCACCACCTCCCTAGGTAACGCATTCCAGTGTTTCACCACCCTCCTAGTGAAAAAGTTTTTCCTAATATCCAACCTAAATCTCCCCCACTGCAACTTGAGACCATTACTCCTTGTTCTGTCATCTGCTACCACTGAGAACAGTCTAGATCCATCCTCTTTGGAACCCCCTTTCAGGTAGTTGAAAGCAGCTATCAAATCCCCCCTCATTCTTCTCTTCCGTAGACTAAACAATCCCAGTTCCTTCAGCTTCTCCTCGTAACACATGTGTTCCAGTCCCCTAATCATTTTTGTTGCTCTCCGATGGACTCTTTCCAATTTTTCCACATCCTTCTTGCAGTGTGGGGCCCAAAACTGGACACAGTACTCCAGATGAGGCCTCACCAGTGTCGAATAGAGGGGAACGATCACGTCCCTCGATCTGCTGGCAATGCCCCTACTTATACATCCCAAAATGCCATTGGCCTTCTTGGCAACAAGGGCACACTGTTGACTTATATCCAGCTTCTCGTCCACTGTAACCCGTAGGTCCTTTTCTGCAGAACTGCTGCCAAGCCATTCGGTCCCTAGTCTGTAGCTATGCATTGGATTCTTCCGTCCTAAGTGCAGGACTCTACACTTGTCCTTGTTGAACCTCATCAGATTTCTTTTGGCCCAATCCTCCAATTTGTCTAGGTCCCTCTGTATCCTATCCCTACCCTCCAGTGTATCTACCTCTCCTCCCAGTTTAGTGTCATCTGCAAACTTGCTGAGGGTGCAATCCACACCATCCTCCAGATCATTTATGAAGATATTGAACAAAACCGGCCCCAGGACCGACTCTTGGGGAACTCCACTTGATACCGGCTGCCAACTAGACATGGGAACCCCTGTTGGGGAGGGGAAATGTTTTGTAGTCACCAAACTATTTTGTAGACCTGGACTTTTCAAAACATTTTGTGCTTTAGGGCAACTAATGATGTTTCAAGTACTTATCTATAGATTTTTACTAGTTATACTATCCTTCTCACAGATGTTAATTTAACATTCCAGGGAACACCTTCCTGATGTCTCTTTTCTTTCATATGCTTGTTCAGTAATCATTCTTTTCTTAGTTTAGTGGCTTTCAGGTTCTTTTCCTTAGCATGTGAGGAGTATACAATCTTTGAAGAAATGATGCATTGGGTCTTAGTTTCGTGGTGAAGTTTCTTTTTAAGGGAGAGTTTGCTCTCTACCTTCATCTCTCAAACTGGATTAAATTATTGGGACACAGCTACTCCCCGTGAACCAGCTATTGGTGTTAGGGCTGAGATACCTGAAAGAAGAGATACCTCTCTGTTGTCTGTGACCACCTCTGTGCAAGGTTCATGGTGTATGCATGTAAATAAGTAAGTTACAGTAAAAAATATAGCCAGATTCTCCCTCACTAATTTCTCCTCCAATGGAAAACTGACCTACAAGGTACCAACATCTGCTACTGTTCAGACAATGGGCAATGCTAATAAGAGGCCAGTTGTCTAGTGTTCTCTGGTTTCCTGCTCTCTAAGGACCAGTGCAAGGTCTGTGCACCACTTAAGTCCCCAATAGGCTGTGTAGCAACAGCAATGAACTACACCAGGGGTGGCCAGCCTGAGAAGGAGCCAGAATTTACCAATGTACATTGCCAAAGAGCCACAGTAATATGTAGGCAGCCCCCCATCAGCCCCCCCCCTTCCCTGCACCTCCCGATCAGCTGTTTCCCGGCATGCAGGAGGCTCTGGGGGGGAGGGGGAGGAGTGAGGGCACGGCAGGCTCAGAGGAGGGGGTGAGAGGGGTGGAGTGGGGGCAGGGCCTGTGGCTGAGCCAGGGTTGAGCAGTGAGCACTCCACGGCACACTGGAAAGTTGGTGCCTGTAGCTCCAGCCCCAGAGTCGGTGCCTATACAAGGAGCCACATATTGACTTCTGAAGAGCCGCATGTGGCTCCGGAGCCACAGGTTGGCCACCCCTGGACTACACCTTTGGGCCTGTATACCCATTAATCCCCTCTCTAAGCAAGTTACTAGAGAAAAACAATGTGCGCAAAGCCATGGATTTCTTGCCCCCTTATGAGCTGGTCAACAAAACTGACAGGACATATGGGGAGAGAATTGTATACCTCAATAAGGTGTGTAGTAAATGATTCCCCTCTGTACAAGATGGGGAGCCCAAAGAAGTAATGAGTCTGAATCATAATTGGCTCCCACTGTTCCTCCTGGCTAATGCAGCTCTGCACCGCCCCACATTCTGGGCTGAGTTTAAAGGCCTAATCTTGTCCTAGGATTGCAAAGTGTAGTCAGAAAGTGACAAATGACAAAGTTAAGATTCTCTGAGCTAAAATTCCTCCCCAGTTGCTGCCATGGGTGCTGTGAGGAGGCTCTCTACTATGCCTTAGTTGGAATGGTGTTCAGTTTGCACAATCAAGGCCTATATTAATATTTTGAATCCAGAAAGGATTTATGAGAGAGACATATGTGCTTGATTTGTGTCCTGTGCATGTAGACCTTTTGTCTAAAAATCTTACTACACCATATTTCACTAATGTATAGCATGCATTCAACTTATTGTCAACAATTGTTGGAGGCACTGGTAGTCCTGCTCTAAAATCAAATCTCGTACATCTTCTGGGAAAGAGACTTTACATACAATAATCCAGGACCTAATAAATATAGGAAGAAAAATGAACCAGTGAAGGCTATTTAATTTCCAGATCAATGTATAAAGAGAGGTGTTATTCAAATAAAAATGGCCAACTTTTTAAAAATTTTATATTGTAAGCCCAAATATCACTGACTACTTAGAATATGACCTTTTGAATGTTCTAAATCTAAATTGTTGGATGAAAAAGCAAACATTTATTGGCTTAAATTTGTACTTTAATCTGGTTAAACTTTTACTAGATTTTATTACAAAATGAGTATTTTAAAGTCCACAATCACCACAGACAATTTCTAAGCAAATGTTCTGTTTTAACTTTGCCATAAAGTGAGTATGTGAACCATTCAGCTGTCTCAAGTACATTTTTATCAGCCTCTATAAACAGTGATTTTGCTTTTATTAAAATCACTATTGAAGTGTCTGCATTTTTGCTACTGCTGCAAGCTATAAAAAGTGCCTCTAAAATGATTCCCCATAAACTTAGAATACTATTTTGTGCTATAAAATGTAAAACTACAGTATGTTTTGGAAAGCAGAATTTTATTGACTAACTTGGCATGTACGCAATCTTGGATCCACTATAAAGTAAAGTAATCAGAAGCTTACCTTCCACTAGACATTCCTATCCACTGTTTTTTGCAATGTTTATATTGTTAAAAGAATATTTTTCCATCTGTAGCGATCAGTGTGTGTATGTACACACCCATGTATAGCCACATGTGTGTATGTGCTGTAAATTGGCAAGAGGAAAGGAAGAATCTGGTTGCTGATGAGAACTTTGTCTGTATGCATTATAAGTCTATCTTATCTATCTAAGAGACTTATAGATAGATACTTGTATATAAAATGTATTTATCCTCACAACACCTCTGTGAGATAGGGAAGTGCTATTATTCTCATTATCTAGATGAGAAAGTGAGGCTCAGAGGCGCTAAATGACTTGCCCGAGGTCTCACAGGAAGTTTGTGACAGAGAAGGGAATTCAAACTTGGATCTCCCATGGCCCAGGCTAGTGGCCTGGCTAACCACTGACCATCCTTCCTCTCAATAATTCAATAAGTCAGAATTTATTACCCAATATTCCATCTTGGAAATCATTTTTCTCATCAAATATAACAATCAGTTCTCTCACCCCCACAAATGTAAGAGATTATCTCTACACTAGTTTTAATATAATCATCATTTTTCTAACTCAAAAGTATTACTGACAGGCCAAAAATATCCCAGTGTCTGTTGTTACTGTATTTTTGTAAACCAGCAGTCCCTACCAAGGAAGCACTTTGAATTTCTGACCATAAAGTACCAATCACAATCAAGAATATAGGCTCCAGTGTAGTGTTGGCAGGTTTCTTCCCAACTTTACTGGGGTTGTATACCATAAGATATCTTTTTTATTGGATGGGTAATCAATCAGTTGGCCCTTAACTTAAACAATTCCTCTCCCTCCCTGTTGTTTATCCTTCTGTTTTAGATAAGGCAAACCAACATAAGATAGGTTTCAGAGTAGCAGCCGTGTTAGTCTGTATTCACAAAATGAAAAGGAGTACATGTGGCACCTTAGAGACTAACAAATTTATTTGAGCATAAGCTGAAAAGCTGAAAGCTTATGCTCAAATAAATTTGTTAGTCTCTAAGACGCCACAAGTACTCCTTTTCTTTCAACACAAGATAAACTACCAGACAATAGTACAGTTAATGGCATATTTTATATTAGATAGTTTTCACTTCCATTAATGATGAGCCTTGAATTTAAGAGACAACTACACATCTAAACGCACCAATAACATATTTAATCATTAACACATTCCAGTAATCCAAAAAACTCAACATGATTTTAGCTGTACAGTGTCCGTTCCATATAAAATTTGGCAACAGAATGTCACTGTGGAAAGCTGATTGAAAGCAGGAAAGGCGGCAGTGCTGTCACTTGAAAAGTGAAGGCATTTTGCCATGGTGTGACTTGCCGCACAGTATCTTTTCAGGCTTCCAAGAGTCTGTATTCAAAATGGCAACTCCAGTGCCAAATGTAACCTGATAGCAGTATAAAACTCCCTGTTTTGTTTTAAAAAATTTTTAAAAAGAGATTGGAACATAGGAATTTGGGCCTGTGTCCAAAGCCAAGGGTGTAGGACAATTTTCATCCTTCCCACGCAAACATAGATGTATTTAAATGTCAGCTTTAAAAGTGCCTAATAAGATAAAAGGACCAAATTGTGCTCTGAACTCCAACAAATAGAAATGTGGAGTAAAGACAGTGGGATACATAACAGGCTTAGAACTTTCCACAAATCTTATTGAAGTCAAGGAGAGTCCTTCAACTGATTTTTTTTTAAGGGTTTGAAACGGGCCCTTTTATCCTGTGCAATCCCATTGATTTCATTGGGTCTTTGGCCCATTGACATCAGTGGAGTTATTCTGGATTCACACTTTTGTGAAGTAGACTTAAGACCAGAATAGGTTAAGTGAAGGTTGAAAAGACTCTGTAGTATATACATCTATTATAAATATGCTTCTCTGGTTGAGGACTAGGATAAAGAGGGCTCAAGAAAGACAGAAACAGGATAAACACCAAATTTCTTTGAGGTCCAGAAATGCTGAGCCTGTTTCACGAAGGTCAATGTTCAGAGCATTTATATATTGAGAAGAGTTCCTCACCATACAACATACGAGAGTTCTGTTGAATTGTTTGGGGGTTTTTGCTTTTTTTTAAATTATTTTTTATTAAAACGGGCATTAAGCTGATTCTGGTGGCAAACCTTTTTTCCAGAACTGTCCTCATTTGTGATATGATATAGAAAATACTGCAAACATATTTCTATTCTCCTTTAACATGTATTTCACAATGACACTCATTAAAATTTGCTTTAATTGCTCAGATAAAACAGGATGGATGACAAGTCAAATTATGCTGGGCCAAATGTCATCCTCATTTACACCTGTGCTATCCTGCTGACATCAATGAGGTGAAACTCTTCTCTCCAGCATTTCTTTGTAGACCTAAAGATCAAGCTTAGTTCTTTCTGCCTGCTACGTCATCACCACATTAACAAACATTCTCCAGTTAGGAGCCTGATCCTGCTTCCAATAAAGCCAATGGCAAAAACTCTGTAACTTCTGTGGAAGTAGGAATGGGCCTTACAATGTAAGTAATCATGAGTAATCAGTCCAGCTCACCTTGAATACTGGT
Organism: Chelonia mydas; assembly: GCF_015237465.2. Classification (NCBI taxonomy): domain Eukaryota; kingdom Metazoa; phylum Chordata; order Testudines; family Cheloniidae; genus Chelonia; species Chelonia mydas. The sequence continues at coordinate 164,012,444 of NC_057850.1, forward strand.
TTTGCTGTGCTGAAAATAGTGAAACTTGTTTCTGGCGATAAGTTAAGCAGGTATGTCCTTAAGAAACACAGGAAGGGAATTTGTTGAGTGAGAAGGTGCCATTTGTACCAGACGTTGTCAACTTTCTAGTCATAACCACACTGAACTTTTAAAAAAAAAAGAAAATAATGTTCAAGAGTGAAGCTCTCCTTTGACGGTCAAATTAGTATTAAAACTGTTTACAGTTTATATATGATATGATGGGAAAAGCTAAAATCTATGCTGAGAAAAATTGACACGGCTTTCTATTAAATCACAAAGCCAACAGGAACCATATTTAGGGGTATATAAATATTTGCCATTTTAGCAACGATCTTATTTCAAATACTTGGTGACTCCACAGGAATTAGCTATTTTAGAAGAAAAGTAGAAGTTCAAACTGTAAAAAGAGGAGCTTTAATAGTAAAGCACAGTTACTGAATGGAAAAGAAGACTTTAAAGATTATTTTTTTTAAATTACAACTCTGAGTCTTACATTGCACAGAAATGCCTTGTAATACAATAGTAATGTTAGTGTCTCAAAGCCCAGAGAAAATGGATATTTTCACAATTAGCAGGTATATCTCCTTTCCCTCAAGTTGCTTTATAACATTTAACATACTTACAGGCAGCTCTAGTTTTCAGCAAGGTTAAGCCAGAATGAATGGTAGCATGATAAAAACTCAGGTCTTTGTAGACCCAGCCAACAACAGCGATTAAGTTTGAATATAGTGTCAGCCTATAAGAGACAAACTTTCGAGCTACACAGACCTGAAGAGCTCTGTGTAAGCTCAAAAGCTTATCTCTCTTTCACCAACAGAAGTTGGTCCGATAAAAGATATTACCTCACCCACGTTGTCTCTCTAGCCTCTAAATAGGGAAGTGAGTTTGCCATGGAAAATACAATGGTGAGTCAGCAATTTTTATTAAAAACCAGAGGCCCAGTCCTGCACAATATCAAGTTCCCTCAGTTCTTGGGATCTGAGCATCTTTTTGGTCTGGGCCCTAGAGTTTTATTAAAATGTTTGTAACTGATCAAAGTTCTTTTACAAATTATTCTGTTCCTCTGTCTCTTGTGCTGATTTGTGGGCCTTCCTCCACCTAGTAGGATATCCCAGGCATCAACAAGATGTCTACATGGACCATGGGGAACAGTGCAACCTGTCTAGCTGGCTGGGAAGCCTGATAAAACTCATGATTTTTGATTTAACAAACAAGACAAAGCCTAAAAATGCACAGATACAGTCATACCCGCGACAAAACCAGTGTCCTGGTCGTGTGAAATAATAACAAGGCTTACATGGCGGTAGCCACTATTGGGAGGGGGGCGTGAGAGAGAGGGAGAGAGCTCATTGTACCCTCCTCCCCTAACCTCTTTGCACATCTGTACAAAGTAAGACACAAATTCTGTAGGGGACAAAAGCTTCCTGGTGGTTTTTTTAACTGCAAAAAACAGTATTTAAGAAAACTTCCAGACTGTCCACTTTGGACAGAGGGACATTCTCTAATGCATCTGAACTCGGACATTTTTTCATTTCTTCTTTTCAGGCAGAATTCATTTCTTTCCCTAGCAGAGGTGATCTTCATGAACAACTTACAAAACGGCCCTTCTTTAATACAAACTCATACTATAGGGGGTTTAATTTCATGCACAGTTGTCAACAATAGCCAAATATATCTCCCATTGGCAGCCTTATAGTTACAAATTGTAGGAACGGTACTTACTCATTTAACAACAAAGAAGCCGCTGGGAAAGAGCTCCATTAACTAAAACTTTTAACTGGAGAAAAATATTTCTCCTCTGACTTGCCAGTTATTCAGAAAGTGTTTTTATAATCCTTAATATTGGTAAATAAATCCCTGCTTCTCCAAGGGTATGTCTACACTATGAAATTAGGTCGAATTTATAGAAGCCGAAATTTTAGAAAGCAATTTTATAAAGTCGATTGTGGGTATCCCCACTTAAAACCATTAAGACCATTAAGTCGGGTAGCTATCCCGCAGTTCCCGCAGTCTCCACCACCCATTGGAATTCTGGGTTGAGATCCTAATGCCTGATGGAGCAAAAAACATTGCCGCGGGTGATTCTGGGTATATGTCGTCAGGCCCCCCCATCCCTCCCTCCCTCTCTCCGTGAAAGCAACGGCAGACAATCGTTTTGAGCCTTTTTTCATGGGTTACCTGTGCAGACGCCATACCAAGGCAAGCATAGAGCCAGCTCAGCTCACAGTCACCATACGTCTCCTGGGTGCTGGCAGACGCGGTACTGCATTGCTACACAGCAGCAGCAACCCATTGCCTTGTGGCAGCAGATGGTGCAGTACAACTAGAAGCCATCCTCGTCGTCTCCTGGGTGCTCTTGGCCGGCCTCATTGAGGTCGGTTGGGGCGCCTGGGCAGACATGGGTGCTCCTGCCAGACCTCAGTAAAGTCTGCCAGGGGCGCCTGGACATAAATGGGAGTGACTCGGGTCATTCTCTTCTTTAAGTTTTGTCTAATGGAGATTCAGTCCTGCCTGGAATATTGGCAGAGGGATAGCTCAGTGGTTTGAGCATTGGCCTGCTACACCCAGGGGGGGCCATTCTGCCTCAGGCTGCTCTCCCAGCCAGCAGCACCATCTTCTGCCAGCCTACCCCTCCCTCCCTCCATGAAAGCAACGGCTGACAATCGTTTTGTGCCTTTTTCCATGCGGGCGCCTTATTGCTGTCAGCATCGTCATCCACCCGCCGCTTCCGCTACCACGCTGCTCTCCTGCTCACGCTCTACCACGGCAAGCATGGAGCCCGCTCAGATCACTGCGGCAGTTGTGACCTCTCTAAACACCACACGCATTATCATGCAATATATGCAGAACTCGAACCTGCAAAAGCAGGCAAGTAGGTGACGGCAGCGCGGTGAGGAGAGTGATGAGGACATGGACACAGACTTCTCTCAAAGTACGGGCCCCAGCAATTTGACCATCCTGGTAGCAATGGGGCAGGCTCACGCTGTGGAACGCCGATTCTGGGCTCGGGAAACAAGCACAGAGTGGTGGGACCGCATTGTGTTGCAGGTCTGGAATGATTCCCAATGGCTGCGAAACTTTCATATGCATAAGGGCGTTTTCATGGAACTTTGTGACTTGCTTTCCCTTGCCGTGAAGAGCCAGAATACCAAGATGAGAGCAGCCCTCACAGTTCACAAGCGAGTGGCAATAGCCCTCTGGAAGCTTGCAATGCCAGACAGCTACCGGTCAGTTGGGAATCAATTTGGAGTGGGCAAATCTACTGTGGGGGCTGCTGTGATGCAAGTAGCCAACACAATCACTGAGCTGCTGCTATCAAGGGTAGTGAGTCTGGGAAATGTGCAGGTCATAGTGGATGGCTTTACTGCAATGGGATTCCCTAACTGTGGTGGGGTGATAGATGGAACGCATATCCCTATCTTGGGACCGGACCACCAAGGCAGCCAGTACATAAACTGAAAGGGGTACTTTTCAATGGTGCTGCAAGCACTGCTGGATCACAAGGGACGTTTCACCAACATCAACGTGGGATGGCCAGGAAAGGTACATGACGCTTGCATCTTTAGGAACTCTGGTCTGTGGGAACAGCTGCAACAAAGTACTTACTTTCCAGACCAGAAAATAACTATTGGGGATGTTGAAATGCTTATAGTTATCCTTGGGGACCCAGCCTGCCCCTTAATGCCCTGGCTTATGAAGCCATACACAGGCACCCTGGACAGTAGTCAGGAGCTGTTCAACTATAGGCTGAGCAAGTGCAGAATGGTGGTAGAATGTGAATTTTGGATGTTTAAAAGTGCGCCGGCGCAGTTTACTGACTCAGTTAGACCTCAGCGAAACCAAAATTCCCATTGTTATTACGGCTTGCTGTGTGCTCCACAATATATGTGAGAGTAAGGGGTAGACGTTTATGGCAGGATGGGAGGTTGAGGCAAATCGCTTGGCCGCTGATTATGTGCAGCCAGACACCAGGGCAGTTGGAAGAGCACAGCAGGATGTGCTGTGCATCAGAGAAGCTTTGAAAACCAGTTTCATGGCTGGCCAGGATACAGTGTGAAAGTTATGTTTATTTCTTGATTAAAACCCGCCCCCTTGGTTCACTCTACTTCCCTGTAAGCCAACCACCCTCTCCTCCCCCCTTTGATCACTGCTTGCAGAGGCAATATAGTCATTGTTGTTTCAATTTCATGCATTCTTTATTAATTTGTCACACAAATGGGGGGATAACTGCCAAGGTAGCCCAGGAGGGGTGAGGGAGGAGGGAAGCACTGGGTGGGGTGCGGGAAGAGGGGAGAATGGAAGGACAAGGCCACACTGCACTTCAAAACTTATTGAATGCCAGGTTTCTGTTGCTTGGGCAATCCTCTGGGGTGGAGTGGTTGGGTGCCCAGAGGTCCCCGCCCCGTGTGTTCTTGGGCATCTGGGTGAGGAGGCTATGGAACTTGGGGAGGAGGGCGGTTGGTTACACAGGGGCTGCAGCGGCGATCTGTGCTCCTGCTGCCTTTTCTGCACGTCAACCATATGCCGGAGCATATCCGTTTGATTCTCCAGTAGCCTCAGCATTGAATCCTGCCTCCTCTCCTCTTGCTTGTCCCTCCTGTCCTCGCATTCATTTTGTGCTTTCCTGGACTCTGACATTGTCTCCCTCACTGCATTGTGCTGGGCTTTTTCAGTGTTGGAGGCCTACATGAGCTCAGAGAACATTTCATCGCAAGTGTGGTTTTTTTTCGGCTTCTAATCTTTGATAGCCTCTGGGACAGAGATGATGGGGGAGCATTGAAACATTTGCAGCTGCGGGAGGGAAAAAGGGGAGATTAGTCTTTAAAGAGACATTTTAGAGAACAATGGATAGACTCTTTCACGGTGAACCAAGCTGTTAACATTACATAGCATGTGTGGTTTCTTTACAAGGTCACATTTTGCCTCTTATATCGAGGGCCTGCCGGTATGGTGTGAGAGATCACACACTCAGGGCCTGCGGGCAATAGAATTCGGCTTGCAGGCAGACGTGGTAAGCCACAGTCTTTTGGCTTCTTTAACCTTCCCAACATGTGGGAATGGTTTCAAACAGCAGCACCCTTATTTCACATACCAAGCACCTGTTGGGTTGGCCCTTTAAAATGGGTTGGCCATTAAAAAGGAGGGGCTGCGGTTTTTGGGTTAATGTGCAGTATAAACCCAACTAACCCCCCCCACACACACACACACACACAATTCTCTGGGATGATCGCTTCACCCCTCCCCCCACCACGTGGGTAACAGTGGGGATGATTTCTGTTCAGCCACAGGCAAACAGCCCAGCAGGAACTGCCACCTCTGAATGTCCCCTTAATAAAATTCCTCTATTTCAACCAGGTGACGATGAGTGATATCACTCTCCTGAGGATAACAAAGAGAGATAAAGAACGGATGTTGCTTGAATGCCAGCAAACACCAGGACCATACGCTGCCATGCTTCGTAATGCAATGATTCCAGGTTACGTGCTGCTGGCCTGCCGTGGTAAAGTGTCCTACCATGGAGGATGGAATAAGGCTGCCGGCCCCAGAAACCTTTTGCAAACGCTTTGGGAGTACATCCAGGAGAGCTTCATTGAGATGTCCCTGGAGGATTTCCGCTCCATCCCCATACACGTTAATAGACTTTTCCAGTAGCTGTACTGGCCGCGAATGCATCCCAAGTCTTCAGAGCAAATTAAACACGCTTGCTTTTAAACCGTGTATTATATTTACAAAGGTACACTCACCAGAGCTGCCTTCTCTGCCTTCAAGGTCCGGGAGCCCAGGTTGGGAGGGTATTGGCTCCAAGGTGATAAACAGTTCCTGGCTGTCAGGGAGAACGGTTTCTCCGCTTGCCTGGTGTGTGCTATCTTTAACCTCACCCCTCCTCATCATCTTCCTCATCCCCAAAATCCTCATCCCTGTTGCGTGAGAATCCCCCTTGCAGGCGTCCACGTATAGGGGTGGGGCAGTGGTAGGGGCACCCCCTAGAATTGCATGCAGCTCATCATAGAAGCGGCATGTCTGGGGCTCTGACCCCGAGGAGGCATTTGCCTCTTGGGTTTTTTGGTAGGCTTGTCTAAGTTCCTTAAGTTTCACTTGGCACTGCTGTGGGTCCCTTGATAGCCTCTGTCCTTCATGCCCTTGGAGATTTTTTCAAATATTTTGGCATTTCATCTTTTGGAACGGAGTTCTGATAGCACGGATTCATCTCCCCATGCAGCAATCAGATCCAGTACCTCCCATTCGGTCCATGCTGGAGCTCTTTTGCGATTCTGGGACTCCATGGTCACCTGTGCTGAAGAGCTCTGCATGGTCACCTCTGCTGATGAGCTCACCACACTGGCCAAACAGGAAATGAATTTCAAAAGTTCACGGGGCTTTTCCTGTCTACCTGGCCAGTGCATCTGAGTTGAGTTGAGAGCGCTGTCCAGAGCAGTCACAAAGGAGCACTCTGGGATAGCTCCCCCAGGCCAATACCGTCAAATTGCGTCCACACTACCTCAAATTCGACCCAGCGAGGTCGATTTCAGCACTAATCCACTTGGCGGGGAGGAGTACAGAAACCAGTTTTAAGAGCCCTTAAAGTCAGAAAAAATGGCTTTGTAGTGAGGACGGGTGCAGGGTTAAACCGACCTAACGCTGCTAAATCCAACCTAAACTCGTAGTGTAGACCAGCACCAAGTGACTTAAGCCTGTGCTTCATTTTAAGAACCTGTGTGATTCTAATGTCTCATCATGTGGGACTAATAAAGTGCTCAGAATTAGGCACATGCTTAAAGTACCTTAATGGTTCATGGCTTAAATCCTGAATAATGCAGGAGTGTTCAGAGGTCCCACTTGTTGCCCTATATTCTAAACAGCATTTGCAAATGAACAAGATTAGAGCTGCAAATCATCCCAAACCTCAGTAAAGAGCCACGTAGCTGGGCCTGGAGCTCTGGAATCCTGTCCCCCTTGGGATAGAACATCATTTGGCATCCTCCATGGAAAAGGTCAAGATTTTTGGTTTCCACACTAATTCTGGTTTCTGTATGTGGGTGTTTTTTGTTATTTATACCACATGTACAGACTGGATAACCATCATATAAACTGTGATGTTTCACCAACCATGGAATAAACTGTGAACCATTTGCTTTATTCTGTATTTTACGGATGTCACTAAGTTCCAACCATAGCACTGTGACATCATTGTTTCCAAAATAAAGTCCTGAAAATAAAATGAAAAAAAGCAGTGAGCGACTGAAAACACATGCCCATATATTTGTCTAATTTTTGCTGCATATATATCTAATAAAATGCAACACATTTTGTTATGTGCAATAAAGGGTTTGGTTTTGAGATTTGAGACCTTCATAAAGTAGGGGCCTGATTCTGCCACCTGTGCCATATATTTAGCTGAGAGTTTCTCTGACTTACACACAGTACATTAGGGCCTGATCCAAAGCTCTTATGTGTCTGTCTGCACAGCGTTTTGGAGTGAGCCTGGGTTTGACATATTCTGGTTAGTGGCACTCACACTAGTGCTCTAAAAATAGCTGTGTTGATAGTTCTCTGAAGTTGTGGCTTGGGCTGGAGCTCAGGCTCCAAAGCCCACCCCCTCTGCCAAGGGGTCAGAGCTATTTTTAGAGCGCCAACACCAGCCCACCTAACCAGAGTCTGTTAATCCAGGCTGGGAGGCTCACTCCAAAATGCTGTGTAGGCATAGCCTATATGTCCATGGAAAGACTTCAGTGGGCTTTGGATCAGGCCCTTACTTCACATGTAGTCCCTACAAAATCAGTGAGACTGGACATGGAGTAAGTTACTAAGTGCTAGTAAGGGTGGGGAAAAAATCAGGCTATAAAAAATTGACATGGCCCTCTCAAACACATTGCAAGGAAATCTTTATATCCTAGCACACTGTCATATTCTATAAATATTTATTATATGCAGGGATTGGACACTAGTTAAGGATGAGTTTATATTGTTTTTTTTCACTGTTGGAGAGACACAAGGTCCGTTGGTTTTTTTGTTTTTTGTTTTTTTTTTCAATCATATGATGGCCAGAAGTTGCTATGCAAAGAGATGGAAAAAACATACAAACGAAAGTTTTAATATTGGTTTTGTTATCATCTCAGTCACTGGAACACATGGTCTGTTGACTCTATTCTATTCATGAAGGGCCAGATCCTCAGCTGGTGTAAAATGGTGCAACTCCATTTAATAAACGGAACTGTGATAACTTACATAAGATGAAGATCTAACTCTTACAGTCTTAGAATTTATCAGTTTTTTCCACTTCCAAGATGTATGCTTATCATTGAATTCACAACCATTGGGCACATCCTACTGGGTACAGGCTGATTCAAAGTATGGCTTTGCTGAGAACAGTGCCTCCAATCTGTCACTGATAATCTTGCTGCTCAGAACCCAGACTATTTTGTATCTCTTTCACAGTGGGCCAATTACATTGGTAGTTTTGAGGGTGTGATCATTAAACCACATTTTCTTCCAAATCTCTAGTATCCACCAAATGTAAAATCCCCATATGTCGTTTGAGTCTCTTTAGGTGCAAATGAATTTTTGAATATTTGCATTGACAGGATGAACTCCCTCCTGACTTTGAAGGTACAATATTTCTTCCTCTCATAAAATACTTCTTCTGAGCATTGTGAACCCACACATACCTTCAACTGATTTTTTTATATATATATCATGCCTATACATCTGAATGTCTTCATTGCATATTATTATATTATTGGTTAGTAAAATAACATTAAAATGGCTGAAGAGGCCCGTTCTTCATGTACAGGTTTTTCCATGGGTTGGGTGGTGTTTTGTGCTAGGCCGCAGGCCTATCAGGAGTGCTCCAAAAGAATGAGGCCTACACACAGCAAAGCAGTGAGGTATTGGTTTTAATGAAGGTAAGTGACACACCCGCAACAGGGACTCCAAGCATTGCTGTCACGGAGGCGGGGAACCCCGCGTACCGGAGCTCTGCCTGGGACGGAGTCCGACGAAGGGGCAAACAGCAAGCCATAATAAGCAGTACACAGAAACAGCTCATGAATATATAATTAGGTACTTTCCTACAGGGGTTTTCCGCTACCTGGCAAAGGGCCATGCAGGGCAGACAAAACCGGCCTAAAGCTGGTTATAGCCGGATTTCCATGTCCTACAGTGACCTGTCGGCTCCGAGAAAGCGGAAGTTCCCTAGCTAGGCCGTAACAAAGTCTTTCGCAGTCCCTTACACTCCTCCCCTTGCTTTCTTGAGCGACGTCAGGGACCATGAGGACACGTTGCAGTGGGGAGACCGCGCACAGCAGTGGGAAACTAGGCCACGGCTGCAAATGCAGCAAAAATACAACCCTGCAAAAATAAGCAGGACTTGGACAAGATGGGCGGCCTAACCCCGTAACGCAGAGAGCCAGGACCAAAGCCAGGCGTCCCCTTGCTGCTGGCGGATTTTCTTCACCAACTGCCGGAGGCATTGTAAATTGGCTTTCATGGAAGGCCCTGTGTCCATTACATTAAAGCAGCACATGCCAGCAAACTCCTGGCATGGATGGACGTGTCGGAGCAGTAAATAATTAACAGCTAGCCTGTTTTGCAGCATTTCCTGACATACCTTGCCCAATTTGTGTGAAAGGAATACGAGGACGGTAGAGGTCAAGTTGATGGCTTTTGCTACTGTACAAGCAAGGTGTTTTACTGCATGATAATTATGCACCACCAACCCAGGCGTTCACGGATGAGGTGGCAGCTCCTCCAGCTGCATTACTTATAAAGAGCACTGTGACAAGCGGGAGAGCGAGACCATACAGGGATGGTCTTCTCCCTCCGGGAGTATGTACGCCCATTTTTTCCCGGTGGTTAGGACTACGGTGGCTTGTGGTTCCCGTTGCGGTAACGTCCACCACACGCTAGTTAGCACATGCCACTTGGTTTTGCTCGGGGCGCTGGTTTCCAGACCTATGGGAGGTAAAGGAACAAGTTTACACAGGGCCTTCCCTTGTTTTCATTGCACCGGTTTTGTTACCATGTTGGCACACGAGAGGGCGCCTAATGAGCAGTCCGAACTTAACCAATATGGGGGATAGAATTTTACACCGGAAACCAACGGTGTAAGGAAAAACAGACATGTTGGCTTCCATTGTAACTGCGCCTGGGCGGGCCAAGGGCTTACCTCTTGTCCGGCCTGCAGGGCATAGGGGTGTGGTGAATACAGGGTTATGAGGTCCTGCATTGGGTCAATCACACCCGGTGCCTGTATTAGATTTACCCGTAGGTGGGTAGGTACGGTAGGGGGAAAGACCAGCCGCTGGAAGGGCGTCTGGCCACCTAGCAAGCGATTGTTTAGTAGCCAGACAGCCTGTTCCAGCACCCCGGACCATCCGCGGAGCATATGGGTGGGGGTAAGGCGACGGATCTGGTTCTTTAAGAGCCCATTCAGGCGTTCGATAAGGCCGCTCGCTGTAGTCGTGTAGGGCAGATGGTAATTGCCAATTAACTGCTGCATCTGCGGCCCAGGTTCGCACTGCCTGGGCCGTGAAGTGGGTTCCTTGGTCACTTTGCAGGGTGCGTGGGGTCCCGTAGCAGAGCACAATTGCTGCAGCACAGCTAACGTGGTGGCTGAGGCCGCGGTTGCACTAGGATACACAAATAAAAGGCCAGTATACATACTGACAGCTGTGAAGGCATACTGCCAGCGTCGCTCTTGAGGCAAGGGGCCGATATAGTCCACTTGCCAATCCTGACAGGGGCCAGTGGCTTGATAAATTTTACCAGCCGGTCCCGGGAGGGCGATGGGCGCCAAGCGGGAGCAAACCGGACAACTGGCACGGACAGTTCGACACGCTGCCAAGGGTAGGGAGGCGCCTTGGCGGAGGGTTGTAATTTGTGTTGCTTGGGCTCCTTGGTGGCCTCCCTTCACATGGTACCGTTTTGCCAGCTGCAAGACCATTTTTTGGGCCATATCGTTAGTCGCTGCATTCCAGTGGACCTCAGAGGTTTTCGCCTTAGTGTGGGCGTCCACATGTCGCACAGCCAGAGGGGCCTGTCGGGCATAGTGTAGTAGTTGCTGCCAGAGCGGAGCTCCCCACAGGGGCCAGCCTGCGAGTTCCCAACCCTTCACCTTTCATGCAGTTATTCAGGTCCGGAGGCCTTTATACAGTACCCAGCTGTCTGTATAGAGGTAAACCCATGGTAGGGGGCCCTCAATCGCTAGGGTGGCGGCCCGCAGTTCAGCCCACTGGCTGGAACCGACCATTCCCCAAGCCATTGCAACTACGTTTGCATAGGGGGCGTAGGCTATGGCTGGGCTGGGCTCCCTGAGCTGTACAGGAGGCTGATCCGTCCGTAAACCATACATATTTTTGCTCCTTGGTGGACAAGTGGTCCACCAGGGGGGCCTCCCCTATTGGGGAGGGGGCACAGGGTCTTCCACTGGGGGCAGCTCATCAGTGAGGGAGGGCATATGCTCGAAAGTGACGGCCCCCAATAACAGGGCATGTGGAGTGGAGAGGGAGGGCCGGCCCAGCAGCATGCGCTGTTGCAAGTAATGCTTCCACTTAAAGTGGGTTGCGAGCTGTGCAACCCCGGTCTGCGTTTGGGCCGGCTTTGCCCGTACCCAGTGCCCCAGAGGAATGGGCGTGCGCACAATGACCGGTGTGGAGCTTGTTATGCGCTCGGTATCTTGCAACGCCCAGACCACTGCCAGGATCTGCTTTTCCAAGGGGGTGTATCCGGGTTCAGCCCCCCTTAACATACGGGATCAGAACCTGATAGGTTCCTTTTGCTGGGCCCCTACCTGCTGCCATAACCCCCACGAAACCACGTCCGCCACTGTGGTGACCTCGAGTTCAAAGGGGACCCCAGGCTGCGGAGCGTGGAGTCAAGCATGAGTGAGCAGAGCCTCTTTACACAGGTCAAAGGCAGTTTGATGGCTCTGCTTCCATTGCCAGGGCGCCGCCTTTCGTACCACGGCCTGCAAGGGCCGCATGAGGAAGACTAAATGGGGAATGAAGGCACGCCAGAACCCAAGTAGACCAAGGAAGGCTTGGAAATTTTTTTTTGTCTGGGGTGGGGGATAACCCTGCACTGTTTTTTGCACCTTCCGGGGAATTTGCCACTCGGGCCCCGCCCACATGATACCCAGATAGACTACCGTTTGCGCGGGGCCCTGGATTTTCTGCAGGTTCAGGGTCCATCCGCGCGCCTCCAGGCCTGTAACGACTGCGTGCAACGCATCCGCCATCAGTTTGCGGGAGGGGCTGGATACCGTCACATCGTCAATGTAATGATAACATCGAGTAGCGTCTGGCAGCTGTATTTGGGCTAGGTCTGCACTCACCAACTGATGGCAAATAGTTGGGGAGTGCTTCCAGCCCTGCGGCAAAACACAGAAGGTGTACTGGCGAGCCTGCCACGAAAACGCAAACTGTTCCTTACTGTCAGGAGCAATGGCGATGGAGAAAAAGGCATTAGTGAGGTCTATGACGGCATGCCAGGGCAGGGCAGCTGCCGTGATACACTCTATTAAGGTCACCATATCCAGCACGACAGCCGTTAGCGGAGGGGTGACCTTATTTAACTCGCAATAGTTTACTGTCATACGCCAGGTTCCATCCGGTTTCCGCACTGGCCACGGGGGCCTATTGTATGGACTTAAGGTGGGCCGGATAATCTTGGCCTCTAACAGCGCGCTAATCATCTGGGTAATTTTCTCCTCTCCTCCAGGGAGGCGATACTGTTGTTTCGATACTACGGCAGTCGGGGGAGGCAACACCACGGGCTCCCAACCGGGGGGCGCCCCGTAGGATCGTCAACGCCCGTACCTCCCGTACCCGAGTTGCGCTCACATACCGGGGATGTCCGAAAGCAAAGAGGTTGTACTGGGTATCCACAAAGCGACCCTGCAGGACGTCGATGCCCAGGATGTATTCTCCGATAGCACTGCCAGAACCGTAGCCCGGAACAGAGGAGCCTTCCCTAGGGTTAGGGTGACAGTCACCTCATATGCCGGGGTCTCCGCTCCTTCGAGGCCTTTTACAACAGTGGGTCGGCCCTGGGTCTGCGCAGAGTGCAAGATGGTGACTTCAGCGCCCTTATCTACCAACGCCAGGACGTGTTGGACTCCTCCCCTCGGCCAGCAAATTGCTAGGGGTACATAGGGCTTTGGTCCCCCGCCTCCCTACCGGGTGTGGCCGCCGCGACACATGGGACGGAGGACCTGCTGCGCCCTCAATATGAGCGTGGCAGTTTCCACTCGGCTGGCAGGGCAGAGGGCTCCGCTGGCTTGGTACGCTCCACACTCTTTTCCCCTTTTTTCGGTGCTACGTCTGGTAGGGGGCAAGTGCAGCCAGCGCTTGTACAACTCTGCCGTCGGCTTCCCATTGATTTCCTCCCAGGAGACACTGGCCAGTAACAAATTTAACCACAGGGTTTTCTGAGGCACCTGCACCTCTCCCTTCTCCTGTCCCCCGCCCTGCTGCCCTTTCGCAGACCGGATGGCTTTGGGCCTTGCACCCGCCAAGGCAGTCTTCAATTGCATAAGGGTGGTTGCCAGGTCTCCCACGCGCCCATTCGCCGCCATGACAACCGCAAGGAGGGAAGGTTTTAACTCGTCAGGAGTCAGGTGTAAAATGGTGGCCTTAATGGATTTCGTTACCATTACATCGTCCAGCCCTTCCATCCCACCTATGGAGACGGCCCAAGCCATCCCCAACTGTCAGAGGGTTTGCACCCCCTCGGGAACGGTCTTCCAGGGGCGCGCCTGTGTTTCTAATTCCCCCACCGACGGGTAGGCCGCCTTCACTGCTACTGCCAGCCATCAGTACAGGGAGGGGGAGTCGACCTCCTGTCCCCCTTCTTGCGGCTGCGAAGGGTTCGCCAAGTGCGCACGTACCTGGGAATCTTGTGACAGAACACCCAATTGTTGGAGCTCATAATGGAGCAGGAGGACCGTGTTACCCACGTTGTCCCAGACCCTCACGAGCCACTGCAGGACACTCTCCCTGGGCTCCTGTCGAAATGTCTTCACAATTTCTTGAAACTCACTTGTTTTAAATGTACATATGATCTCTGGTTGTAGGACGTTTCCTTGCACCCACAGCTCCCACACCAGGCGCGCCTGGGCCAGCACGGGGGACTCCTCCTCCCCCTCTTCCGAGGAGGACGATGAGACCCAGATGTTCCCATCCCAGGTCTCAGGATCCCAATAGGGGGCGGCGGTCACTGCACGCACCTGGGCGGCGGTCACCGGTCGCCGCTTGTGTTTGAGACGCCGTTTATTTGCTACTCGGGCAACCAGTATTTCACACCGTTGTGTCAACTCCTGGGCGCGCTTCGCCTGGGAGGTGACCACTTCTTGGGCCACCGCGTGGGCCTCCGCCTGCGCCATGCATTCCTGCATCTTCTCTTCCAATGCTCGCTGTAAGCGGAGCACCTCCTCATCCTGGGCCCAGACGGCGGTTAGGAGGAACCACCCTAGTTCCCCCATCGCACGCCGCTCTGCCCCAGAATGCCAGTTTACCCGCAGCCGCTGTAACCCCTCAGCCAGCTGCACAGGCGTAACCCCGGCTGCCTGCTGAAACTCTGGCCAATCTGCCGGGGCAGCCCGGCCGGCTATAACCCGCGCTACCGGCCCCCAGCGCTCCGTCAGGGGCCATCCTGGTATGCACTGCAGGGACAGCAACGACTTCCCCACTTCCCCCACCTTCGGCCAAAGAGGCATCGCTTCTCGGAGCACCCTGCTTGCTGCGCCAAATGTTCTGTGCTAGGCCGCAGGCCTATCAGGAGTGCTCCGAAAGAACGAGGCCTACACGCAGTAAAGCAGCAAGGTATTGGCTTTAATGAAGGTAAGTGACACACCCACAACGGGGACTCCAAGCGTTGCTGTCACGGAGGCGGGGAACTCAGCGCACCGGAGCTCTGCCTGGGACAAAGGGGCAAACATAATAAGCAGTACACAGAAACAGCTCATGAATATATAATTAGGTACTTTCCTACAGGGGTTTTCCGCTACCTGGCAAAGGGCCATGCAGGGCAGACAAAACCGGCCTAAAGCTGGTTATAGCTGGATTTCCATGTCCTACAGTGACCTGTCGGCTCCGCGAAAGCAGAAGTTCCCTTGCTAGGCTGTAACAAAGTCTTTCGCAGTCCCTTACAGGTGGGAATATGTAGCAGTGTTTTTCTGGTTGTATGTAACTCCTTCTCATGTGGTGCTCCACCAGTAGTCCCATGGTATGACTCAATGAGAGCGAGAATGGCAGGACTAGGCTCTCTGTTTCAGAAAAGCTCTTTTCTCTCATTGTTGAGAAACATAGCTTACTTCCATACCTTCTGCACCAGAAATTACTTGCTCTGTCCAAGCTGCCTGACTTGCCTTGTAACCTCCCTCCTGATGAGATTTATGTCAACAGATGAAATATTTTTCAGGACAACTTTTTCCTCTCTTCTCCTGCCTGTCTCGATCTTTTTTTAAGCCATTAGAAATTAACTATCTGATATTTTCTTTGGGAGTTGGATATACACCATGGAAAGTTATACATTTTGAAGGTATCACTGCAGTGCGGTTTGTCCCAGCTCTTTGTGGAGAACCATCCTTACCGGTCTTGTCTTGTATTCCCACTTAACAGTTTCTGCAGACTTAGCTCATTGCACTCACCTGAGGTTCCTTGTATTCTTCTATTTCACCCATGCCCACAAGCTCCCTGTGTACCACTTTCCCATCTCCCTCTATTTCAGGGACACCCTGCTACTCCCCCCACACCTGCCTCATTCCAGGGGCCATGCTCCCCCATTTCTTCCACCACACATACCCGGTCCCCCGTTCTCCATCCCAGGCCAGGGACTGTCTGTACTTTCCATTCTCCTTTTCCCCAGAACCACCCTCTCCATTCTCCTCCAGTGCCAGGGACTGTGCGCACTCCCATTCTCCCCTCCCTCTTTTTCCCCCCATTCCGTCAGGGTTCTGCATTCCCTTCCTACCATGTGTGAACTGTAGGATCCCCCATGCCAGGGGCTCTGTTTGCCTTCCCCCCCCCCCGACCTCCTTTTTTCTCTATTCTAGTGTTCCCCAATCTTTTCCCCACCAGGAGGTTTCATGTGTCTCCCACTTTCACCCTTCTGATTTTCTGAAAAAAAAATTCCTCAAAATCAATAGAGTTCTGTCCATTGATGCCTAGAACTTTCCCTGAAATTTTGGAATTAATCGGATGTAGCAAACTGAGAAATGTCATCAAATTGAGTATAAGGCCTTGCAAACTTGGCCAACAAATCAAAAATAATGATAGTTTATTTACTGAAAAATTGGTGGTGGCAAATTCAGCCAGAGCAGTCCAGAGCAGAGCTCCAGTACATATTTTCAAACCTGCAGGAGTACTGGTGCACCCCATGGCGCTGAAGCTCCAAGCCCCAGGGCTCCACAAAATACTGTGTGAGAATTTAAGCCTTGATTAATATAATGATCCACTCATGAGAAGCCTGAAGCATAAACAGGTTCTTCTACAGTTGGGTGCCATCTCTAAGCAGTGCATTAACCAGTAGGATACTGGGGTGGCCTGTCTGAGCAAAATATTTTTATTAGTGCATAGCATTTAAGACCCATTGACTCCTCTCTTCTTTCTGCACTTATTGAACTCTTTAAACTGCACAACTAGCAAAAAATCTAATGGGGATGCTAAGGATTAAATCTTGTCTTATTGATTACTGGACTGGTCTTTATCTGACAGGAAAAGACCATTACTGTAAACAGAACACAATATCCATAGCAATGTGCAGTTCAACTTATTATTAATCGCCAACAGTTTCCTTGGCGCTATACGAGACAGCATATGGACAGACACTGCCTTGAATAGCTTAAAAGATAAGGTTTCTAACTATTCAGCACATAATTACATGTTTTTCCTTTTTATATTTTCACCTCTGTCCCTCAACTCTTTAAACGGGTAATTTAATTGCTAGGAGTTGCCCTCCCTGGTAGTTACTATTGCTTAACTTATTTACCACTTTTGCTCACCAAACATCATCTCAAACAAGCTGTCGCGTAATTATGGAGAAAAGAAGGTTATGGAGGAAAGCCAAAGTCTATTCTGAAGAATGCTTTACATGCTCCTTGAACTGATTTAAGAGTCACTATATCTAAAAGAAGAATTGATGCTATTAAATACTGAAACACTAAGATTATGATAGAGTGGGAAGATGTTCCTGTGCACAAAGAGCTACAAACTAGGGCATTGTCATTTTCTCAAGCACAGTTAAGAAACAGTATGGTTTTTTTCTTGCTTTTTAATTTTCTCTCCTTCCCAAGCCTGTTGATTTTTTGCTTTGCTTCATGTGCTGGTTAAAGCAGATGAGACAGTACTTGCAATGGCCCTAGGCAGTCCTCGGCTGAGTACAGAACACCCAACCCACACTTGGTACCAGACAGGCCAGTTATTTCAATACCCACCCATGTCTGAGTTTGCACACTCATTTCTATAAAGACTATTCTGATATCAGCAATTTTCTTTGTTCTATCTGTCTCCCTCTCCCTCTCTCCTTCAGTTACCCTAGTGATTTTGCATGTTGTGTTATATATTAGTGCATGGAAATATCATCTTTAATGAAGTCAAATTCCAAAAGGAGAATGGATGATGTGCCAAATCCAAGCTGAGGGTTTGTTTTTTTTACTGACCAAATATTTACAGAAACATATGAACTTAATTCAGATAAAGGACCTATGAAGCTCAGGTCCTTTTCCTCCACTACAGAATAGTAAGTGGCTTTTTCTGCTCTCATGCTTTGGCACTAGGTCGAAGATGCCAAAATATGGAATGAGAACAGGACCAAAAAAAAAAAAAGCCAGTAGTTAGGTCTAGAATCTCGGGGAGAGTTCTGAAGCCTTCCCCCCGACCCCCCAATGGTTCTTTTAATTCTGAAGATTCCAGCCTCCAGAGTAGTCTTTCCAACAGCCTCAAAGCAAACATTTTCTAAAAAAGAGATTTCAGAAGAAAATAAAATTAAAACTCAAAACAGATGGCTGAAATCTGTCATATGGAAAATGCTAATTGGCATTATTCCCTCTTTTGACTTTCACAGGCAGGAGCATTAAAAAAGTGTCCACTGGTACAATTTGATATACTGTATATCCTTGAATTTTATTGAGCATACAAAGTCTAGTGTTAGAAAGTAGGGCAAACCTTATTATAAATATGGCACCTTAAAGGGCTTCACACTAGACTACTCAAACCTGAATGCATAAAGTTAGGCTCCTAAATCCATGTAGGTTGCTTTTATTTTGGTGTCTTGATTTTCAAAGGTGCTGAGCATCTGCAAATCACAGTGGAATCAATGATTGCTGCTGGATGTTCAGCGCCTTAAATATGGATTTCAGGAGCCTTATTTTAAGCAAACAAACCTGATAATTCTGGCCAGACTGTGTGCATTGTAAGAGCCCCTGTATTATTTGGTTCTATACTGAACTAGATAAATTATAAAGGGGAAAAATGCTTACTGATGTAAAATTACTATCTGAGCATAGCTATCTCCAGTTGGTTAGGAAGCCAGCAAGTTGTTATTTTAACAAACAGAGGCAAGACTTATTGGAGCCTTCAGTATACAAATACGTAATGAAGGGATTAGCAGACTTAACCTATGGTTCAATGGAGGACATGCTGAGGATTAGGTGTGGGAGATTTTAGATCCTTTGGTAAACAATATTCTAAAACAAATGTACCCAGTTAGTTATATGTTTGATTTTATTGTGTTTTAGCTGGAAGCAGCTCCCCAGACTGAAGTGCATTCCTGACAAGGTTCAAATCTCACATGATCTCAGGCTTCCGATATGTGCCAAGCATGATGGGGCATCACAACTGGGGAAAAAGCAGACTGTAATATTCAAAAGGAGAAGCTGTGGGTCCAGTATCACTGTAATTTTGAACTGTTGCTGGGGAGAGTTCTCAAATCTCTTGAGAGTTCTTTAGATGGGCTGGGGGTGGGGCACAAAATGCACAGGTTGGCAACCAGCTTTCTCCATCAGTAAAGCAGGAAAGCATGGAGACTCCATCCGGAAGAGCACTGTATGATGTATGTCCAGAATGAGAGGGGCAGAGCATTTTCCGTAAAGGAACCCAACTGTGGAACACTTTACTAGAGAACAGACCTTGACCTAAAGGTCAAGTGTTTACATCTAAATGAAAGACCTACCTATTGGACAAATGCCTACACATACACACCACTGGTTTGTTGTTGTTTTTTAACTTTATATGTCATTCCCACAAGCAAATCCACCCAATCCCCACTTCTCTCTTCACCCTCCAATCTCCCACAGACTTGAATTGGTGGCCAGGGACAGTCTCAGACCAAAGAATTTCACCTGGAAAGTTTGACAGACCCAGCTCAGTGATGGAACTCCAAGTTCTGCTTGTCAGGAAAAGTTAGTCTGCCAGTTCTTCTCTCCTCTTGGCCCCCATTTCCTTTACAGGATGGAAAATGGGGGTGGGGAAAGAGAGAAGTGGGGATAGCAGTATGGGAATGAGGGAAGAAGGTAGAATCAGTACTGCCAATTCAAGCATTCAAAAATCATGACTCAGGCCCACAAAATTAGGAAACTCTTAAAAATCCTTAGACAACAAATCACATTTCCCCCCTGTCTTTTGATTATATATATATATATATATATATATATATATATATTAGTTTTTAGAATAAAATTGTCCACCACAGTCACTGACTTTTGTTTATATCAGTGGGTGCTCTTCTCTGCCCCACCCCATCCCCATACAAGCGGCAGGCGGGGCCTCGGGGGCAGGGGCTGAGCGGGTCCTGGGGGCAGAGCACAGGTGAGGCCTCAAAGCAGGGTCATGGTCTGGATACCGGAGCCCACAAAAGATTAATCCAGTCCTGTGGGTGCTGAGCACCCCCTATTTTTTCTGTTCAGTGGATGTTCGAGCTCTGGAGCACCTATGGAGTTGGCACCTACATTGTCCACCCCTAATTCATGTGAAGGGGTTTTCTGATTAAAAAGTCAACTTTAAATCACAAACAAATATGTGAGACTTTCCATTAGCTGTTTGGAGTGTTCTCTCTGGTCCTCTCTCCTCTCTTCTTCTTTCCTATGAGTCACAATTCAATATCTAGATTGTTCAGCCATCTAACTGCTACACCATTGATGGTAGCAAGATGTTGCAGTCCACCCTCAAATCTTCCAATTGTGTACTCTTCCACTACATGTTTGACTGTAGGCATTGCTGCCCCCTGCAAAGACTGGACTAAACCAATTGTTTCTGTTGTGGCAGTCACTCTGCCCATTCCAGTCCAGGATCTATGTCCCAGGTTACAAACAGATGGTGTCACAGGGTGGGCACAGGTTCCCTGCCTCACGTCCATGTGCTCTTGTGCTTAGGCTAATCAAAGAAGGGGTCCCAAAGAAGGCGTCCCAAAGAAGGCCTCTTTCAGTTGTTTCATCCATGTCTTTTTATTTGCAGTGCTTTTATTTACAGCCCCAATTCCCTCAACACCGATTCCCACACTGACCGTTCCCTGGGTCTTCTGGCCCCTGAGGCTTTCTGCCGTCGGTAGAGACAGAGCAGCAGTCCCCCTGTCTTCTCCCCTGGCTAGCCTCCTTTCTGAGCCTTTCCCTGGGCTTATATCTCCTCCTAGTGACCAGCCCAGCTGGCTCCACTTGGCTCAGCTGATTCCCCTGAGCCTGCCCTCGTTAGGGTCTACAGCTGAACTCCTTGCTGAGTGTCTGGGCCCCTGCACCCGGCTGCTCTGCCGGGAAGCAGGGGAGGAGCCACCCCCTTTAGCAGGGCATCCAAGGGGTTTATACCCCTGCCCTGCCACAGGTGGATGTATATTAGAGCTTCTGATATTCATCAGCATGCCTGTCTCTCTTCCACAGTGGCTGCCACTCGGCAAGGACCTAGCTGTTGGCTCTGATATGCCATTCATCCGAGACTGGCACTGGGTTGGCAGCACTGGACATGAGTGCATGAACAGTCATTGCAAAAGGATGTTACAAAGTCAGTCATGGCAAGTCTCCAGGAACTGTATATGTTGGTGTGTTTTGTGGGGTTTTTTTTTTTTTTTTCTGGTGACAGGAAGGTTTTCTTGTACAAAGTGTGCATTGCTTATTTTCATCTATTGGAACCACTGTCAGCCTTGTGTGTGGGAGGTTATTTTCATCCATCATAGCTCTGTATGCAGTTCTAAGGGTGACGGCATCTTGCTGAAGTTCTGAAAGAGCTATATGAGCCAACACATATAAATTAGATGTCAATGTGTGACTAAGGCAACAACTAATGATATTGGCAGCTATATTAAGCGCCAAATCAATGAGATGTGTATTCCAACTTCTGCTGCACAATATTCTGCTGGACTGAATGCCAGCACCAGGACTGAAGTGGAATATTTGCCTCTGCTCCCCAGGAGGTTCCTGCTAACTTCTAGATGAAGGCAATGCTGGAGGTAATCATTTTTTAACTGTTCTAGATGGGACTGGTATGTTATACTATGGTCCAGTTTGACTTCTAAATAAGTGGTAAGTGTCTGGAAAGGGAGTGGATGAACCTCAACACCCACTTTAAGGGATTGACTGACTAGGCAATTGTTCAGATGGAAACTTGTGGTCACTTAATGTAAATCTCCACTGCTGAAGGTAAGTGGCCAGAGCATTCATACCCTGGCTGCGTGACTGTACGATACTGTGTAAATTGTTACCCATGTCAGTAAGATAGATGTCATTTTCATATACGTACTTATCGGCTTGTTGTTCATAGGTCGTAAGTATATATGTTGAAATGGAGAGGAGCTAGAATGGATTTTTGCAGGACTTCATTGCGGAGATGCCTAAGCTGGCTGACTTTGTCTCCAACTTGCAAGATGAAGCTCTCTGATTCATTATCATTTCCATGATGAACCTCACCATGGGCTTACAGGGAATAGCCTGTAAATTTGGCAGTCAGCCCCACATGCCAGACAGAATCATATGTAGTTGATAGTTTCACCAAAACTGTGCCAACTTTTTTGACCTTCTCAAAGGCATCTTTGATGTCTTGTGTTAGGTGAATAACTTGATCTTGGGTACACCATCCTCATCTGAAGCCAGTCTGAACAAAGGGCAGTTGTGCACATCAGAATAAGTCGCTTCATATGCTTGCATGTGACACAAAGAAGATAGAGGGATTGGTTGCGCTTGGGATCTTCCAGCAGTTTTCCTGATTTCAGAATGGGTACAACCTTTGGAGTGGAGTTGTTCTGGAGACATCAGTTGAAGAACCAAAGCAGTCAGCTTTTCACTTTTGGGCCTAGGTGAAGTATAATCCAGGCTAGATTCTTTCCAGTTTTCTTATGGCCTGGTCCAGCTCTTTATCTGAAAAAGGAGCCTGGGTTTGAATCTACACTAGGAGCCTGCCACCTCTCTGTAACCTCAGTTTTGGCTGCACAGTTGAAAAATTTAGCCAAGGTCTGTGTATGGCCATTAGCCACTAGCGGGATGCGATAGCATTTGTGGTGACTGGAAATTCCTTTTTGCTGAGGCTGGAATCTCCAGAAAGTGTGTGGTTGGTTGGTTTTTTATTATAATGGTCTTCTAGGCTTTGGGGCTGGAATGAGTAAAGTCCATCTTTGTCACTGTCTTCCTCCATCAATCGTACTTGCTTTTGATCTAGCAGTTGAATGAGTTCCCTGCTCTTATTAAGGGCCTCCTGTTCATTTGAATTCCTAGTGGAGCTTAATTGCTTCTGACTACCACACAGGGATATATTGTCAGCATTAGCATCTGGATGCCTGAACTAATCTGCCTAAAATTTGGTAGGAGTCATCTATATAGGCTGGACATGTCAAGTCCAACTCAGCCAGTTTGCTGACAGACATCTCTATTTCTGCTTGAAATACCCCACTACCACCACCTCCTTCTCCTTGCTACCTCTCTCTTTTGTCTCACTCCCTGTGTCACGCATTCTTCTGCCACACTTGCTCTGTTCCTCATAGACACCCAGTTTCCTTTCTTACATTGCCCTCCCTTTCCCTAGGGTTGCCAACTGACTAGTCACACAAACCCTTGCCCCGCCCATTGCCACAAGGCCCCACAACTTTCCCTGAGGCCCCCACCCTGCTCACTCCATCCCCCTCCCTCTGTTGCTTGCTCTCCCCCACCCTCACGCACTTTCATCTGGCTGAGTGAAAGGTGCGGTCTCAGGGAGGGAGTTTGGGTGCAGGAGGGGGCTCAGGGCTGGGGCCAGGGTTTGGGGTCCAGAAGAGGGTGAGGGGTGTGGGCTCCAACCGGGCGGCGTTTACCTCGGGTGGCGGCGCAGTGGGGCAAGTCCGTGCAGCCCCTGGGGGTGGTGTCCAGGGAGGATCTGAGCACCGCCCCCACCCCCAGTGCCGAATCCACAGCTCCAATTGGCCAGGAATTGTGAGCAATGGGAGCTGCAGCAGCAGTGCCTGCAGGCAGGGGCAGCACATGGAGCCCTCTACCCCCACATCCCCAGGGGTCGCAGAGACATGCCAGCTGCTTCCAGGAGCGGCGTGGGACCAGGGTAGGCAGGGAGCCTGCCTTAGGCCCGCCACACTGCCGGACTAAAATTTCCCGGTTTGGCTTCAATAGCCTCCGGGAGATAGAGCCTGATTACGGGCGACTCCCGACGAAACCAGGAGGGTTGCCAACCTGACCTTTCCCTCATTCTTTACATTCTTCCTCTCACTCTTCTATTCCTCACCCTCTCATGCTCCTTCCAACTTCTACTATCAGCCTATTTCCTCAGCAACATTTCCTTGCTCACACACATGCATTTTCCCTTCTAACCCTCCATATTCCCCTGGCACCCCCACCCTCAGGTGACCTGAGTCCCCACTGCACAGTATTAACCTGCCTTTTCCAATCTGCCCTCTATCACCTGATAACCTGGGTGGGGGGCTCTTTATTACCTGATGGCAGCTTGGTTACAGATCCAATAGAATAAGTAGTGTTAAAAAAAAAAGGCAAACTGAACTTTTTCCTGCACAGGTTATGGGGAGATGACTGCTACCTTAAAGGGCTTGTGGCCTCAGTCTCTTTCAGAACAATGGGGGATGGCAGCCATTTTGGAAAAGGGCATTCTTCATGAGGTACTCTGAAGGAGAAATTATTTTGCACCAGACTCTGCTGAAGAATACATTTTCAGTTATAAAGAATAATAGTAAAAAAGACTTAGTAAATATTTTCTTTCTAAAACTATCTATCACACAAACCTACTCAAGATTTGTACGTCTGGCCGTTTTTATGCAGATAAATAATGTTCCAAAGACACACACACAATGCATTAGAAACCCTGATGAATTTCAGACAGAGACCAACTTCAAACGCTTCCATTTTTAAATGTATTATACAAAAACCAAACAAAAGTTCAATGGACACAAGAACTAACACTGTCAAAATTTTACATTTAAGTTTGTACTTCCAACCAGCAACTCCATAACTTCATTAGATTCTTTTCTAATTTCTTAAATAACCTAATATGCACAATATGTATATCAAAGATCAAATGTATTTCTAGAATGGATCCTTTTTGTGGACATGGACCAGAGGGGCTGAAACCAACATACTGTAGGAGAAGAGATGCAGATTTGTGTCTGCATAATCCTTTCCCCCCCAGAATTCCCATCAATGCAGAAGTGAGTGGAGGCTGAGTCAGACCAGAGAAGAATAAGACCTATCACACACATGCTGAAGTTTCTGAATCTCCAAGTAGCAAGAGGAGAGGCAATCTGGAAAACTGTAAGAAGGAGGGTGAGAAGGACTGAAGTCTGGCATCTCTGTAAGGGATACAGAAAGACAAATGCTGACAGGGTAGATGGGAAGCCAAGTCCAATCTGGAAATCAGACCATGAACATCTCCAGCATAGTTAGCAGCAAGCTTCACACAATCTCCCTTCTGTGGGTTTTCTTTTGTGTTGCACTTTTGTCAGCACAGCAACAAATTAAAATAAATATTTTATAGCGTCTTCCTTCCAAGGATGGCAAACACCAACTAGTAATTAATTTGACCTCACAAAACCCTTTGAAGGAGCGAAATATTAACCTTTCTTTGCTAATCTGTCTTTAAGTGTCTTGCTCAAGTTCATAAAGGAAGTCTATGGCAGAGCTGGATCTAGTATCCAGGATTCCTGGCCCTCAACTGCAGACCATCCTTCTTCCCATGTATGTCACGTGCCATATGCATTGTGAGGGGCATTGTTTTATATGGCATGAATAACATCATCATCATCAAACATGCAAAGTCTACTAAGGACCGTTGTGCCAGCCAAAGTGATCACAGTCGATGTTGTCACACCAGGCATTGTGTCGCATGGTTCCCAGATCTTGCACAAACCTGCAAATCCATGAATCTCTAGGGCAGCCCTGCCAGTGGCACCACATAGGGTCAGGGCACGCACCCCTTTGTGTGTCAATGGAGAGTTTGAGAGCATGGTGTGCTGGGGTGTTTTTGTCCATTCTGGCGACATAGCCAAAGAGCATGCTATTCCACTTTTCAATATTATGAATGATTGAAGGAGGGCCAGATCTTTGTGACATTTTGCACAAAGTAAAATCACTTTATGCTCAGGATTTGGCGCTGATTTCATTTATCTTTAGCATCTTCAATATGACCTCTCACCCAGAACAATTTACAGAATGAATGGACAGAGTTAAATAGATTAAATTGATAAAAAATGTGCACGTCTTTAACCACATTTCTTTTATGCATCCAATGTGCATTGTGGCATATGCCAAAATCATATTGGTTCCAAAGTTTCTGTGCCTTTGAACCACCTCATTTATGCTCTGAGGAATGAGCTGGCCGAAGTGAAGGAATCTGGAAGTCTATTTTTTAACCCTTTTGTTATTCATTAAAGATAAACCTCAAGAACAGTTAGGTAAAGGTTAGGTGGTTAAATTCAGATAAGCACTCAAAAATCTAGGTATTTACCTGGATTGTTTCCAAATCAGCCAAACCTCTTCTGTCTAAAAAACTGGACTGGAAATCCCCTGAGAAGACTGTTACTTGTTAAAAGGCTCATGCTCTCTTTCTTCAATCACACTGAAAATATTATTAAAATTGCTGCTGTTTCTGAATTCCTTCATTGTTTTTTTTTCTAGTCCCAGCCTTTACATTTAGTGCAGATGTGCATGAAACTGGGAATTTTTTTTTAATTAAATGAACTTTTCCAAGTGACTATCAAGTCTCCCAGTTGAGTTTACAATGAACATTTGGGCTGATGCTTATGTTACCTAAACTATTTCACCAATATCTAATCATCCACATTGTTAAAATCTGTCTCTCTCATTTGAATGCTCGTAAAACTTTAAATTCTTTGTGGGTTTAAAAAAAATGAAGAATGACTGATTGACTAGACTTGATTTTGGCTTCTTTATCAAACTAGAATTTCCTCATAAAAGTATTTACAAGTCCTTTGTACTTTTGTGATTTGTTGGTGAATTTTTTAACTCCTAAGTTTTCCTCATTTTTAACATACCTCTATTTGATTTAAGATGCATCTTTTACAGTTCTTCACTGCAGGTGTATTTACTACTAATCTTTTGGAATAAACCTTACACAAGAAGCTAGATATAAACGAGCGAAGTACATGAATCCAGTATTGCATATCTTTTCAAAAAGTCTTTTCGTTCCCTATCTTGACTTTGGCGAACTTGGCTGATACTGCCAAAAAAGAACATTCAGGATGGAAACTGCATAGTCCAGCTGTTATGTTCCATTCCTGCTACAGAATTCACACTCCATAGGGCCTTCACAAGTCGTCATACTGAGTTTCTGAGTGATGTTCCTGAGTTGATCTTATGTGCTCAAGGTGTATGTCTCCCTGATCAGATTACACGTGGTCCTGACATGAGTTATAAATGCAAGCAGTTGTACAGGAGTAGTACAAGCATGTAGGTTGGCTAGATTTGCAGCATTCATTTGTGTCTTCTGGATTAACCTTGAAAGCATCAGGATTTTGTCTTATGTTTTGTTATGTTGCTAAAGAAAGCATTATTTTCTTGATGTCACTAGGCCTGAAACCTAGGAAGATTTAAACAATAGCTGTTATTCCAGATGTTTCTGAACATATTGCCCCTCTAGCCAAACCTTTTCCTTGGTTTCCTCCCTTTTTTAAAAAAAAAAAATATTTATTTATTTTGTATCCAGTTCAGATTTTTCTTCCTAATTTTCAAGTTTTTATGCACCCCCAGTCCCACTTGCATCTCTTTTTACTTTATTTGGATATTGTTGGTGTGTCCTCTGTCCAATCTGCTCTCTATGGTGCATGCTTCGTCATCTACTTAATCTCCTGCATTTGTGACTCTTTTTTTCACACAATCCGCATTAGATAGAACAGACTCACTCTCCCCCTGCAGCAAACATCTACCATCTCCTCCTTCAAATCCCATCTAGAGACCCATTGTGTCTTCAAATGTTAATCTTCTCTTTTGTATTGTCTGCCCTCTCTCAACTAATTGAATATATTTGATATGATATTCCATAGTATCTGAAACTCCAGTTCAGGAAAGCATCCTTATTCAAATGCTTAAGTATGTGTTATCCTGAATAGGGATGGATTTAAATTTATGCTTAAGTGATTTCTTGAATCAGGGCCTGAATACTTCACAAACATTAATGAAAATTAAGGCTCACAATGCTCCTGTATTTGGGCAAGGTTTTAATCTCTTGGGACAGGGACTTTTTCTTTGTATGGGTTTGTAAATGCTTTGTGAAGTTTAGGGTGTACTGATATATAATAACTACAACTTTTTCCAGTCAAACTCAGAACAGCTGAATCTAAATTTTCTATATTATTGTTCACATGGAGCCAAGAAACAGAAGTATTTTTACTTCTGTATTTGAAAACAATGTGCAATTAATAGGTTTCTTTTTAGTGTACTCCTTGTGAACACTTTCTCACTAAATGCTATGCAATCAAAATCCAACAAACCCTGTATTTTAATCATTTTCAACAGCATGTAAACTTACTGTGCGTCAAGTGTGTTTCAGTTAAGACTTTTTAAAAGGGGCTCAGCCAGTGAGGAAAAATATAACTTGGTTCATGAAAAATAAATGTGTATAGAGCTTAGTTGCAGATGCCCCAGTTGAAATGCCTCGGCTGTTTTCCAGGGCCAGACTCGAAGCCCAGTGAAGTTAATGGGAGTCTTTTCACAGGCATCACTGGGCTTTGGGTGAGACCCGTACTGTGGAAGTTCAGGATATATTTGTTAATGAACAAAGTATTAAATTCAGAGGATAAAGAATCATGGCAATAAATAGTTTAGACAGCCTAACAAAGTAAAGCAAATGCACCATTCTAATATTTGCACTCACAAGTGGGTATATTTGTTCTTCCTCTGGATCTTTGTATAGCATGATAGGTGCATTCGCTGCATAGCCTTCATCAGCGTCCAAAATATGCAGCTGTTCACTGGCATCTAAGCAAGCTCTGACTGACTGTGTACTTGGCTACAACTTTCAAGTAGAGACTGGTGCCCAGGATATTTTTAACTATATAAAGGAACTCTGACTCGCAATACAGACTCCACACTTTGCAGTCTAGCCATCAACCAAGAAACAGATGAAGTAGGTAGATTCCATAGTGTCAGTGATAGACCGCTGCCTCAGTGCAGCCTATTCACAGCAAAGCTCCTAATGCTGCCAATTCTGGTGCCCACAAAGCTTTTAAATGTTTAATGTTGTCTCCCCATGCACCTTTCCAGACTGTGCTTCACATGCCAAAATGAAGGCAATTAATTCCCAGTCTGCCAAATTATGGGTGCTAAAGGTCCTTACATATTTCTAATCTTTCTTTGGTACAGGAGGTTTTTTTTTAAAGGAAAGTCAGTGGGTTTTTGTTGTTTTGTTTGTTTTTTAAAGTGAACATGGTAGCAAGATTTCAAATTCTCTCAATAACCTGAAATGCCACAAGCACTTCTAAAATGGAGAATGGGATTTGGTTTCCGTTGTCATAATAAACATGGTGAGGGGAATGTCTATCTGGTTGTTGGCTTTTTTTGGTTGGTTGGGGGTGTTGTTTGTTTTTAAAGAATAAATTGCAATTAAAAAGCATGTATATATTTAAGAGACTGGTGAAACTGTTCCAGGACACCATATCTTAAATCAGACATTAGTGCCATCATATTGCTATGGTCATCAAGTCAACATGGGTGATAGGATGTGGGCTATAGTCAATCTCCACAAAGCCAGAGTAAACAGGCTTTTTGTTGGGGAGCTCTACAGAACAGAGAGCTGACAGAATCCTCCCCTATCATGAAGCTATCAAACAGCCTCACAACCACCCCCAGTTCAGTCCCTTCACCTTCTCTAATAAGGATGGGAATAATGGCAGATGGATCCCATATTCACAGACCCACTGACTGCTTCTTTCTCCCCTGGCTCCAAAGTCCCTCTCCATGCTATAACAGCTCAGTCCTCCGACTCTCTCCCTGCCTCCCACTCCCCCTCCCAATAAGAAATACTCTAACAGAAGTTTATTGCAGCCTGCCCCCATGGCCACTGCAACATCCAAGATTTCCCTTGGTCTTTACTTGAACCAAATTTTGGCCTAATGGAAGCACCACTAAGCTGGGCAACCAACATATCAATTTTTTTTTTCAAAATACAAATGTCAGTAATAGATTGATGGTACCAAGTGGATTTCTGAGTTCAAAGAAATTGAGCCTTTACTAGGTGTCAACAGTTACAGCCCTCTCACTGTAGATGGGGAAAAAGCTTGTTCCTAACAAATTGGGGCAGAGAGACAGTGAATCCTTGGCCCTAAAATCTACCAGATCTCACAAAATCACTTTGTCTTAAAATTACATTCTGGTGTTTGTTGGTTAATTGTTTTTTGGTATCAACTTTAAAATGTAGTTAACATCTAGAAGACAACTAGACCTGCATCAATAGTTGATTCAACAATGTCTATTGCACTTTTACCTTT
Source organism: Chelonia mydas (assembly GCF_015237465.2). Lineage (NCBI taxonomy): Eukaryota > Metazoa > Chordata > Testudines > Cheloniidae > Chelonia > Chelonia mydas. Next base: position 164,042,372 of record NC_057850.1, read on the forward strand.
GCTTTCACTGAACATTTTTTAATCTTAACTAGTGTAAGCAACCACAACAGAGAAAATTTTTAATCTGAATGCTTTGATATTTGCTGAAAGCATATTTTGTATTTGTATATTTAATTGGAATATTTTAAAATGCACACTTGATTGCACAAGTCAAGGAACAGAAACATGATTTAGGGAACTAACCATCACAGCACATATTTCATACATTGAGTACTTACAATGAACTGTTGGCGAGATAGTTTTTAAAAAATACAGGAAGAAATTAATGAATAATTTTCGACAAGTACCTTCAACAGTTCATCATCTGCCTAAACCATGACTAAAATGATTAACTTTAGGTATCCAGTGTTCAATATTTTATCTTTGCAATTTACAGACAGCTAGAGAAGCTGACACAAGTAGAGCTAGGAATGGGATGAAGGTGAGGACAAGAAGATAGCGTGGTCACATGGAAGGCAAATGCGAATGCATCTTGAGGGCGACAGTTCTTAATAGGGTAAAAATTAATTGTTTAGATTTGAATAAAGCTATAATATATAGTTTGAAGAAATAAGTTTTGAGAAGAAACTTCTAGGAGGGCAGGGGTGAAGCAAGCAGATTGGATCAGACAAGCAGTTCTTCACTGGAAATGGAAGAAGAAAGTAGGGATCCAAACAAAAACACCTAAAGTCAATTGCAGGGAAAAGACTTGGGTAGCAAAATGCAGTGTAATTTAGTGTTAGCTAAAGTGTATTGTGGTGGTACTGTGGCTTTATGAGAATGAATCCAATCTTCAGGTTGTGGGAGCTGACACTTGGAGGAGGCAGCTGGTTTTTGGTTAGACTGATAGGTTGACCTGAGTTAAGATGTTTTTTTCATCTATATGTTAACTATGTATTTAATAAAGACTCTTGTTAAGTTACTAGCAATTATTATTAAGACTAGTGGATTGCTTGAATATAAAACAACACAGGTATAAGAATATCTATCTATAGAAACAAACAACAGAGAAAAAGCCACTTTGACACAGTGTCATGAGCTGATGGAGTTACCTGAGTTCTCTTCTTCTATCCGAAGTGTTTTATTACAAAATTTTATATTATGGTGTTCATTCTTTCTTTTTGTGTTAATGGCTGAAAGACTGAACTGCTTATTTAAAGTTCTTAACAATAAAAATAAAGAATGGGCCTGTTTGTTGCTAGAACTGCAGTCCCACAAAATTCTTAGAAACAGACACTTTTCTTGTGCTGTCATTAGCATTCTTCCAAACTGGTTTATCGTAGGTAGCAAGAATGCTACATTTGAACACCTCTGAAGTAAAAATAGTCAGATTTCAATGGGCATCACAAAACAATCTGTCCAACTGTTGTGTGATGTGGTCTAATAGTAATGCAAGCAGTAGCGGTGGTATATTGGCAGATTAAGGCATTTAAGGAGCTGCTTTATTTTCTCATTCATTTTCTTCTCTTCCTTTTGAAGGCCAAAATTGTCAGAAAGGGCCAGCGGATTGGAATAACAAAGAACCAACAGCTCTTTCTTGCAGAGAAATCTCGGTGCCTGCCATTGAAGAATCCATGCTATTCTCACACAAGTTCACATCTGTCCATTCTGCTAATGATAATACTAGCCATTCTAATGGTCAGCTCAGCCATGCTAGTCATTCTTGCTTAGCCTGAACTTCATTGTTGTAATTTACTGTCAAAGTTCTTCAGCTGGTCCTTGAGCCAGGCATACAGAATCTGATTTTTCTGTGCACCTCAGACATTAGTATACCAATTAGATATTAGTGTCACGGCAACCAAAGGAGATCCGTCAAGTCATGACTACTTTACCCAGCACACGAAGTTCTGTTAGGAAGGGCCAGCAATGATGATGACATGAAGGGATTAGGAGGAGTAAATCTAGCTGGTCTAAATAAATTGTTCCAAAGTTAAAAATCAAATCCTCCTATAGTACACAGAGAGCAGTGGTGGAGGGAAAAGTGAGTCCCTGTTCATTAGAAGGTTATATAAACAGTACTTCATCCATGGAAGTAATATCTTTATTTACCCCAGTTTCCATTCCATATTATGGAGTGTCCTAGGTTCTGACCAATAACTATTTTTTTAAAAGTGAAGTATCGTTAAACTACATTTAAACCCCATTAAAGAACCTATGATACTATATTTCAGATTTTTTATGGAGTACCATACTCTGAGAATACATGAGTACTTTCCAAATAACACTGTAAGGGGTGCAGTGGTAATGCCCAGGAGAGACTTGGGCTATCGTAGATTTTTCACAAAGTGCAGAATGTCAATGTCAATTGATGCAAGGTGCTCTGCAATCCCTCAAAAGTTTTATACTTCACTTCTTATTTTAAAAAAATATATTTAGTTATGAAATGTGTCATTATGTCTTTGCACGCAATTATCCACGCTATGGTGCAGCTGCAGAATTCATCCAGTCCTAGGGCATTCACTGGGTGTGAACATCTCCTGAATAAGTACTGTAGCACTATAAATACAATACATTATTAGTCCAGGAAAGTCTCCCTAAACCCCACAGCTCTGAAAATATGGCACATCACATTATGCAGGGCTCTGTCTTGCACTGTTTAATATCAAACTTTTTTCTTTTCTACAGGTTTCCTTATCATTCTTATCATTTAATACTTATATTGTGGTAGAAACCAGGGAACTCAGTCAAGATCAGAACCCTCATGTAGTGGGCATTGTCCAAACACAATTGTAGGCATAATCTTTGCCCTGAAGATCTTACAATTTAAAGTGGCAAAGGGGACAAAACAATATAAACAATACCTTTTAATACAAATAAACCATATTTCCCTCCTTTTGGTTTTGTATTCTATTAACAGATAAAACAGCAGCTATCTCTAAAGGCCGCCAAGTCATTTGTTGACTTTTTTTTTTCAAAGCATGGCGGAAATGTATATGATTTGAACTGTTATTTCTGGAACAAATTTTGTCTGGGAAATACTGCAATGAATATATGGATCATCTTGAGGATGTGCTACTATTGTATTTGAAAAGGGAGGAACTGCCAGTAGCAGGTAGCCAGGAAAACACTGTCCTCTTTTTGTACACGGACTTCGGGTTGCTGTTGTCTTTTCCTGACTGCTTATTTGAGTCCAGAAGGGAATTTTACTGATTCTTAACTTTTATTCCCACATATCCATATCTACGCCTATATATATTATATATATATAGGCGTAGATAATTGCCTTCCTGTCCCATGAAAAATGTTGAGATTTTGAAACTTTTTCCCATTCTGTATCAGGATGGCACTGAGACCATGGATGGTTGCTGCAAGCCAACTGCGTCAGCTGTGAGTCCTCTGTTGCTTACTAGTGGGGAGGAGCTAGCTGGTCCCAGGCTCAGTTGCAAGCTTTAATTCCTCACATGGATGAAAGTTTCATTTAAATTGACCCTTTCTCACAAAAAGTTTGTTCCAATTAATTGGCATTTCATTAAGAAAAAACATTTTGATTAAAAATTTCCCAACCAGCACTAATATCCATATCTACAGTTATTTATATATCCATATCTATAGCTATCTATATTTCTATGTATGGGGTGGAAGGTGAGCATGAAGAAGGCATTATTAACTTAACATCCTTCCAAGACCTCAAATCCAGCTTCTGCAAAATCAGTAGCTTGAAAACCTAGTGAAGACAAAGCTAAGGTACTGAGGGAACCCTACAAGGGAGCTTCCACACAGTGCAGACTGAAGGATAGGCTGTAGAGATATGTAGAACGATGAGTCAATAGGCAGAAGCTGTCAAGGTTCCTTCCCCACTCTGAACTCTAGGGTACAGATGTGGGGACCTGCATGAAAACTTCCTAAGCTTACTTTTACCAGCTTAGGTTAAAACTTCCCCAAGGTACAAATTAATTTTACCCTTTGCCCTTGGATTTCCACTGCCACCACCAAACTTTATCTGGGTTTACTGGGAAATATAGTTTGGACATGTCTTTCCCCCCAAAATCCTCCCAACTCTTGCACCCCACTTCCTGGGGAAGGTTTGGTAAAAATCCTCACCAATTTGCATAGGTGACCACAGACCCAAACCCTTGGATCTTAGAACAATGAAAAAGCATTCAGTTTTCTTACAAGAAGACTTTTAATAGAAGTAAAGGAATCACCTCTGTAAAATCAGGATGGTAGATACCTTACAGGGTAATTAGATTCAAAACATAGAGAATCCCTCTAGGCAAAACCTTAATTTACAAAAAAGACACACAAACGGGAATAGTCATTCTATTCAGCACAGCTCTTTTCTCAGCCATTTAAAGAAATCATAATCTAACACATACCTAGCTAGATTACTTACTAAAAGTTCTAAGACTCCATTCCTGTTCTGTCCCCGGCAAAAGCACCATACAGACAGACACAGACCCTTTGTTTTTCTCCCTCCTTCCAGCTTTTGAAAGTATCTTGTCTCCTCATTGGTCATTTTGGTCAGGTGCCAGCGAGGTTACCTTTAGCTTCTTAACCCTTTAAAGGTGAGAGGATTTTTCCTCTGGCCAGGAGGGATTTTAAAGGAGTTTACCCTTCCCTTTATATTTATGGCAGAACCGCACCCTGCACCTTAAATATTTGGTGTAAGAAGGGAGAAAGGGAAGGTAATAATTTCTTGTCATTCATCTACCCTGTTTGCTTCCCAAGTCAATGACTTCAAAAGGCCTACAAGGGGTCACAAAAACCAAGGAACTGATTAATTGTTTGTACCATTTTCCACATCTGATATTTTCAGGTGGAATAGTCAGGAATTTCATACATTAGGACACCTTTTTCCTCTAAATACTGTGCAACCTGTCCAGAAATAGTCTTGGGAAAGAAGTTAAGCATAGGTATGTACTGTAACTTACAATGGCTGCTATTAAAAACATAGTATGTCTAGGTAGCATAAAGGCCTACATCTCTGTACCACATATCCAGGACCAGCACATAGAAAATCAAGAGTTCACTGAGATATGTATAACCAAATTGCCAGTGAGCTTGAGCAAAAGCTTGGAAGCCAAAGCTTAGAAGCCAGGGGAAAATGGGAAAATGGGAAAATATTCTCAGCTATCATCAGACTGAAAGGAAAGAAATTGGAGCTTATAGTTGTTCTTTGCGAGCATGGAACAAACTGATGATTAAAACAATATGGCAACTTATCTTTTTACATTCATTTTTTGGCTCTTCAAGGTAGGAGCCAAAGACCCTAATGGAGTGCTGTTTAACAAAATATGTATTAGTTCTCATTCTTCAGAGAAGACTGCAGTAACATCGTAAAATGTTTGCACACAAAATCACACATCCTGATTAGGATGTATATGTATGTACAATATTCACTCAAACAATTAATTTGTAGAAATGTAAGAAAAGATGCATCAGTACTCAACATGTGTTCAATCAAGAACCAGAAAAAACATGTTCATGCCAGTGTGAAGTGCAGTTCAAAGAGCTGGAAAATTCAAAAGACTGCCTAAAAGTTTCTACTATTGTTTTTACTAAAAAAAAAATTCCATTTAAACTAGCGGTTTACCTTTTATAAGATAGACTATTCCATTTGTTCTTTTGATTTAAGGAGATAAACTTAAAGGTCATATTTTTCTACATACCATTAACAAGTTGTAAAAGGCTCTAATTAGAAAAAAAAAACTTATTTGACTCTGATCTCATCTCATGAGTTTAACAGTCTTTCCTTAAACCATTAAATATGTAACCACTCCTCATTATTATGATGTGTGTCTCAAGTGTTTTAAATCATCAAAGGACAAATGTGATTTCTAAATTAGTGGGAAGTCTTCGCTGGTTTCAGAAAAGCAAACAACATACTGTGAAAGTCTGAACCTAACTATCTCCTACCACAGCAACAGACAAATGCAGAGAAATTTTCAGAGTGTTTTAATGGCACAACCCTCATTAAAGTCCGTTGGAGTCATACAAATAAAAGAGAAACAAACCTTTGAAAATTTCCCCTTTAAAGTCTACCGATTCTAATGTATATAAAACCTAAAAGATAAGAAACTTCAGTTCTCTCTCACACACACATCCCTCTCTACTGTGTGTTCTTGGGACAATATCCTGCTGTGCAATATTCATACCTGCTCCATGTAAATACCATATTGGCTTCCAAGGATTTCAGAAAATTTGACTTGCTTGATTTACATAGTTAAACATTCAATCTATTACAGATGGAGTGCACAGAAGACACCAGTACTCCTGGACTTAGGTGTAGTTTTGGAAGTCTGCTTATGGAGTGTATGTTTTCTTGTCCACACCAATATTTCTTCTACAGAGGACAAAACGGTGTTTTTCATGCCATTCCCTGACGTATCTCTTCCGGCAACAATAGTAGTATTGGGTTGGGATGGTGTTAGTGTTGGAAAAACAGATGGACTTGGCACTCTGATGATGCCAATGTAAGACACCGTGGAGGAAACTTAAAAAGATGTTGCAGGATAGCAGTTCACACATATTTTCATTTTGGCCTTGTCAAGTGTAACCAAGTGTAACTTCCTTTGGATAGTAGAAAAAAAGAGAAACCCAAGCTAGGAGCATGTTATAAGCAATTAAAAAAATAATAAAGGAGATTTTGCTTGTTTTCATGCATGTAATGTGTATATGTGTGAGTGTACATGTTTGTATATATGCATATTTATGTGGGATGCGTGTGTGGGTGTAAAATGAGGATATAGCTCTTTATCAGAATTGTGCCCTAGGTGTAGTGGAAATTAGTAGCTTTGTAGTGTGGTGTTTTTTATATTTAAACTACTTGTCTACATTTTATTACAAAACTGCAGAGAAATTACTTTAAATATTGGCCCAGCATAACTGATATGAACATCTAGGCAGTGTGTAAACCATAAACGTTTTCATTTCAGCACTAAGTGTAAGCAAGAGTACATCTATGAGAAACAAGGTTTTGAAATAAAACCAAAAGCAATTAATTTCTGTAAACACCACAAAACAGGTTCCAAAAACTCTGAGCTGTAAATCGCTAAAAAACAAGGACTGTGCCGAGTTAGGTAAACACAGAAATATTTGAAATCCATTCTTTCCACATTTCCTTTAAATCCAAACTCCAAATGGAACTTGAAACTTAAAAAAAACAGAAACTATTTCACAGCATTTTACTGTTGGAAGGTGGTCAAGAGGATGTAGCCTAGCCTTAACAGGCTAAGACTGGCACCTGAGGTTAGATCTTCAAAGAACAAACCATTGGCAACAACGGCTAGAAGACAAAAGTGAAATGTCTAGTGTAGGGCTCTGGATTATAATGATTTACTAAGTATTTTATGTCCAAAAGGGGAAAGAAAAAAATTAAGTGTACTTAGTGGACTCTCACATCCATGGTATTTCCACTCAAAATCTGTATTTGCTTTCTTAATTTTTTTAAATAAATAAATAGGAATGTTTCCCAACTTGGAACTTTAATGAAAAACCTGTGCTGCTCTCTTTATTTTATTTTTTTTTTAATTTCCTTGTGACCTCTGAGAGTATTAATTGTACATTTCCTTGGTTTTGAAAGTTTGCTGTCATATGTGTTTGCTACTTGTTAGCAGTTACACAGGGAACTCTGAGAGAAATGTGAATTCATTAAAGGATAGGCACACGTGCTCTGGACGCCCACAATGAGTGGCCTGAAGTGTATTAATAGGCTGCCCCAAAGATCTAGTTGTCAGGTTATAGGAGGCTGTTTTATTATAGCGCTGACTAGTCATGTGTCAACTGTGCTTCCCCTCCTGTGAGGTTCTCCATGTCCTTGGTGGCGGTTCTCAGGAAAAAAGCCCACCATACTCTGCTTCTCTGCAAGTCTATCTTGCCAGTTCTGTGGGGAGTGGAAGCTTCTCTTTGGCCGATGCTGTATGCTGTTGTCTCCATTTCCTGTAGAACATCCCAATGGCAGGACAGTAGCAGCTCCTCCCTCAAGGGTAAACCCTCTCAAGTGGGATTTTCCCTGTGGTGGCTGGCAGGTTTTATGGGATCCCTGGGGTAATACTCATTGAGGAAAAAGTGGACGTCATCCTTGGGGTGAAGGCAGGGCCAGTCTGGAATACTGTGGGGCTGCTGTTGATGGGAGGGAGGGGGAGAGAGGCTTGGACTTGTCCCATCTCTTAGCTCAAGTCCAAGCTGGGGCTGGTCTTCCCATGAAAGGAACTATCAGGGTGAGATGAGGGCACAGATGTTTCATCCCTTGCCCCAACATTCTCGTCCTCCTTCATCGCCTCAGGGGAGCCCTCTAGGGCTGGATGAGCTAGTGAAAGTCCTGGTCTCATAAAGCCTGAGTAGTGATGGAGAAGGAAGGGTGCTCTTCTTGGCTTGTTGTTCCTGTGGGCAAGGATACAGTGAGAGTACTGTCCAAATTGAACGGTCACCCTGCAGAGTACAGCAATGCTAGGAAGACCCTACACCATATCATCAGCGAGACTCTATCTGAAAAGCTTTGGAAGAAGAGGAAGGAAAGGAAAAACGGAAGAAAATTCTTTCAGCCAACTGATTCTGTCTCCAGAATCAGATAGCTCCCACGCATTGTAGTGGTTATCTGTGAAAGTGTGTTCTCATGGTGCCAAGGCACAGTGGGAGGAGAAGGAAGGCTGGGAATTGGAGAAAGGAGGGGAAAAGAAGGTAGCTGCTGTAGGTAGGACTGCCCTCTTTTTAAAAAAAAAAACAAAAAAACTTAATTCTAATGCTAAACTTTTCCACTTCAAGGTCAGGCTAATGTATCAGATTCCCACAGTCCTAGAAAGCCCAAGAGTACTGCAGGAAGCCCTTGCTTGGCCTGGCCCCGCCTGACAAGAGACAGCCCCTGTCTAATCTCAGTTTTTTCAACATTAAGTATCTGCTTGACCAGCTCCAGGGCAACAATTATCCAAAGAGTATGATTTTGTAAAAGGTCTTGAGGGAGTTAAGTGCCCATCTCCCATTGAAAGTGTATGGGAGTCAGCCCTTAATTCCAGTAGGTCCTTTTGGAAATCTCATTTAAACTGTACAGAGGATTCTGGGCAGTGAGTGGAATGTTCAGCACCATTATGGCATGTGACTGGTTTCCTTGGATGTTCCTGGCAGTTTTATTAGTGTACAAAAAGAGGAAATTATTCAGAGGTCTGTTCCTGTGCATGCCCCTGCTCCTGCCTCCTTGGCTGTCAAAGAGCAAGCACAGCAGTCGAAGTCCATGTCCATGGAGGTATCGTTGCAAGTTCAGTGTATATTTGATCCAGGTATCAAAAGACTGTTTTTATTGTAAATAATCCAAGGAATTTGGAATGAAAGCTGTGTTTCTATATACTTGAATGCCAGCCCAGCAAGTTATCTTTGAAAACCTTCCAGTTTAACAATTAAGCTGCAAATTACTAGATGGCAAATTAATATAAAACTCTGTCCAACAACTGGGAAGGTTCCCCCTCAGATGCAAAACTTGATTACTACACTTGAATTACCAGGGAAGTTGTGAATAGCCGAATTTAAAGCATACGCCCTTTTGAAAATCCTATTTCTTGTGCTCATGCAACTACTCATTGGCAGCCAGAGTGTCCTGAAGTGTTCAGACAAAATTTTAAACCAAAAACTTATTTGAAAATCCCTAGGCAAAAACAACAGTACTTAGTTCTGGGCATCTAGCAGAAGATGTACGCACCTGCTTATGGGGTATTGAAAATTCTGGCCCATGTGTCCATGCTGATCCTCTTTCTTAGAGATCCCAGAGAAAAGTCCGAGGGGATGCTCATTTTCCCTGAAGGTTCTTTATTGCAAGATATTAGAGTTGTATCATGTTGCCACCTAGTATCCAAAGTGGACGAGAATCCATTAGGTGAACTGGTAAGGGGATATGGGCTAAGGTGCCTTCAGCAGGTTGAAGACACACGTCTATTTACTCTGACCCTCCTGGTGCAGTTGAATGACTTATTATTAAGGCTACGATTTAGTCACGGGTATTTTTAGTAAAAGTCATGGACAGGTCATGGGCAATAACCTGTCCGTGACTTTTACTAAAAATACCCCTAACTAAATATTACCTGCTGGGGGGGGTACTCCAGCAGACGCTGCTGCTCCTAGAGGTAGGAGGGTCGCCTGGGGCCTGCTGCTGCTCCTGGGGGGTGGCCCTGGGCACACTGCCACCACTCCGGGCCTGGGGCCCCACTGCCACTCCAGGCAGGGGGCGGCCCAGGGTCCCACCACCGCTGCTTCTTCTCTGGACAGGGGTGGCCTGTGGCACTGCTCCTGCTCCCAGACAGCTGCTCGGGCGGCCCTGGGGTCAGCCAGTGCAGCTGCGGAAGTCACAAAAAGTCACGGAATCTGTGACTTCTATGACCTCCGTGAAAGATTTGCAGCATTATTATATTTATTATATGAGACTGACCTTGGATCAGAGCTAGCTGGCTGAAGCTCAGTCTAGACAACACTCGTGTAATATTGGTAGTGTGGTGACAACAACAAGAAGAAACAGCAGAAATAAATATCAGCCACTTAGTAGGCATACTCCATCTGCTACTTGGGAGTCCTGTCAGATCCTGCGCTGCTCTTGGCTTATTATGTACAATCTGTGGCCCAGGTAGCCTTATGTCAACTTGAGATTCAGACTACTGTAATATGCTCTGCATGAAGCTACAAGGTGGGGCAATTCAGAAACTTAAATCAGTGCTAATTGCCACTATTATAGTGCGGTAGTTTTCATCTATAAAGCTCTAAATGGTTTACAGCCTGTCAAACTGCAATACTTCTTCTTTGATAGTGATGCACTTGTGATCAACGGAGAGCTAATGTTAAGCACCCTTAGTTTGTAAGAGGAGGGGCTGGCTACAGAGCATTCTCCATGAATGGTCTTTGACACTGAAGCTCACTCCCACCTGGGTCTGACAGAGCCTGAATTTGTTGACATTTGAGGCATGCTACAAGGTTCATGTATTTTCCCAGGTTTGGGGGAACAGGATGAATTGAGGAATATGAGGGCCAGATGAAGCTGGTAATGCTTTTGGAAGTGGTTATTATTTGGGAAAGGGTAGTACAGTGAGCCATGGCCTAATACTTCTATCTTTTGCTGTATTTAATTTTTTTGTAAGGGTGCTTAAAACTTTGCATAAATACTTCATTGAAATAAATGTGAATAAATAAATATGTGGTGGTGATACCCAAGTGATGAACTGTTTTTCTCATACACCTTTGACCACTTAGCCGTGTACACTTTGCCCATTAATCCATCTCCATTTTAGGACTCATTCCAGCATTACAAACCTCTGAGCAACTTCAAACAGCTGCTGTTTTTTTTAAGCCAGAAAACTATTTCCTTCTCAAAACCTAGAATTCCCTCCCCTAGTCCCTTCCTAAAGTTACTCTGGTCTGAGGCAATGTTCAGTCCTTGACCAGTGTCAAGGTCAAAGTCTTCAAAGTGGAGGTGAAAGTGTGTTGTATTTTCTATTAATATGAAATATTACTATATGATATGAACTAGTCTGTTTGTTTCCCATAGTACCACATAAAATACTGCTTATTGCTGCAGTAGCTTTATGCCCAGTTTTCTCCCGCAGGAGATAAGTAACTCCAATTAAATTCAATGAATGCTATGTGTGGGGTTAAATAAATGAAATCATATACTACACTGTTTCTATGAGCAGATTTCCAAGAATTTTTTTTCTTGCTATTATTCTTTGCAATGAAATTTTTTGAACAGAAGTGATTTATGATTTAAGGTCAACTTTAATGCTGTCAGAGAGCCACTAAGCATTGACAAGACCTGGCCCACTGGATAGTGTGTTTCTGGACAAACTTAGTAAACCAGGTTTCTTAAACTGTTTTATTGCATTTCTAAGAGCACTGAATGTCATTTGCCATTGGAAAAGAAAACCCCAAAATATTCAGTGGACAAGATGAGGTAAACAGCAAAACTTCATTCTTTATACACATTCCTGCTTGAAATTATTAGCTCACTTGAGAGTAGCCCATTATTCAATCAGACTTTGTCCATATCTTCTACCCTATATTTGATGGGAGCAATATAACATCTATTGGCCCTATGTATAATACATGCATAAAAGCCCTCCTGTTTTCCATGCAGTGCACAGTGCCCATTATGGCTATATTCTTATTCCCAACATTTCCACAAAATGCTCAACATCTATTATCTTAAGAGGAAGTGGCAAGCATCTTATAGAAGTACATGTTCAAAGTATGCAAGAATATTTTGTGAACAGCAAAAACAACTCAATAGCCTGGTTTGTAGGGCTTTCCCTTTATTCCGGAGGTTTATTTATGTATGTTTTGCTGTTGTGATATTGTTTTGAAAGCTTACTGATAAGTATATGGAAAATGTAAGTCGATATTGGTTGGTTATGGGATAGACAATAGTTACTGAGCTACTGTGTAGTGAGGTGGAGTGGCCTCCCACTGAGCCTGCGGGACAACTCTCAGCTCCCTTGTGGGTGGAGCCAGGCCAGGCCCACTCTGCATGCTGGAAGCTAAGGACAGGAAGTATAAGAGGCGGGGCCTCTAACCCAGTTGAGCTTGAGCCAGGGAAAGAGACAGATGTCCAAAGCCTGCTGCAGGCCCCATTGCTACCTCTGCTACTGAGCTGAGGAACACCCTGACCCCAGAGGAAGCTGAAAGCAGAGAGGAGCGACTAGGATTGCCAGCGGCCAAATGCCCTGATGAGACAGAGGACCCGTGGTCTACAGAAACCCTCACCCAGACTGTGGTAAGAAGTAGCCAAGGGAAATCAGACTTTAGTCTAGTTTTTCTGTCAAAACCTAAGTCCGTATGTTCCAGTGAGATCCCCACTGAGCCAGTGGCAGAGCCCGCTGCCACTGTCAAGACCCTGGGTTGGGACCCAGTGGAGTAGGGTGGGTCCGGGTCCCCCTACCCCCTGCTGCCAATCCCACCCCTGAGGTGGCAGCCTCCCCACCTTAGGCCAAATAGACTGTGTTTACCTGCTTTGCTGCTCTGCCCTGCCTGAGCTCCCTAGACTTTTGCTCTGCCCTGCCTGAGGGTCAGAGCTATCTAGACTGGTTTGCTGTTCTGCCCTACCCTGCCAAAGGGGTCTTGAACCCTGGCACTTGATTCACTAATTCCCTGATACTGGGCAGTGCCCCAGTGATGTAGTGATGCAGAGTGGCCTCCCACTGACCCGCAGGGGGTGGGATAGCATCACTAACCCACTACATACTGTGACGGTTTCACAGATATGTAGAGAGGATGGGTGAACTTCAAAAGGTTGAGAGGTTTGATTCAGTCTACACAAGCATCCCAAATTCTATGTGCATATTTGAACTCTATAAACTATTTAGGCTTTGAAAACCTGATCTCATGATATTGTAAGAAGAGACTTTCCTATGAAATTATCAATGCAAGCTTTCACTCAAATTAGATATACCATGCCATCTTATGAATTGATGGAAGTCCTGATTCTCAAAGGTCCAAAAAGATTCAGTTCAACTTGAATTTTGGATGAAAATTTTGGTTGACGTTCATGAGATCATGTCTCTGTATCAAAACACATAGGCTCAAGAAGTAGAATGATATTGTGCAGGCCACCTACATTCTGGTACTTCCTAACCTTTTAGGGCTTGACAGCAACCTACATAACATTCTTTTAATGTACATATTTTTGTATGTAAGTTCTCAGTTAGTTGTTCTTCTGTTGTACATTATCAATCGGGTTTGAAGCCTGCACCTTCCGCACTGCAACACAGCTTGTACTACAGGTCTAACTTCATTAGCTGGCAGCTGCAGAACGCAAATTTGATCCTGGGTGGACAGGAATGGGCTGTGTAGACAGCCATGTGTTGGATCCAGGGTGAGGTTTGGGGGAGTCTTGTCTGGCTCAGTCTTGTCTATGCTTTTCCCATATAGTGCTTGCAGAGGGAAGGACTGGCTACAGGGGTTATGTGCTGGATCCAGGGATGAAGAGGTTGTTGGGGAAGCAAGGACTCCCCACCATCCCAGAGAAGCTGTCTGATCCCAGGGTTTCCATGTGTGCTGCTGCATGTTGTTATTTTGGCATGCTGTCAGCATTTTTGCTGACAATGCAAGTAATGGTAGGGAAATGGTGATTTTCAAAAGTTTACATCTCAGCCAAGCCTGAATGGAATTTCAGGGGACAAAGAAATTGCACATCTCTGGACATAGGGATTTTCCCCTGCCAAATGCCAAAGACCTACTGCAAACTATGGAGGTATTTGAGAATAAAAGAATGGCCATACTGGGTCAGACCAAAGATCCATCTAGCCCAGTATCCTGTCTACTGACAGTGGCCAATGCCAGAGGGAGTGAACCTAACAGGTAATGATCTAGTGATCTATCTCCTGCCATCCATCTCCACCCTCTGACAAACAGAGGCTAAGGACTCCATTCCTTACCCATCCTGGCTAATAGCCATTAATGGACTTAACCTCCATGAATTTATCCAGGTCTCTTTTAAACCCTGTTATAGTCCTAGCCTTCACAACCTCCTCAGGCAAGGAGTTCCACAGGTTTGACTGTGTGCTGAGTGAAGAAGAACTTCCTTTTATTTGTTTTAAACCTGCTATCCATTAATTCCATTTGGTGGCCCCTAGTTCTTATATTATGGGAAAAAGTAAATAACTTTTCCTTATTCCTTTTCTCCACACCACTCATGATTTTATAGACCTCTTCATGTCCCCTCTTAGTCTCCTCTTTTCCAAGCTGAAACGTCCTAGCCTCTTTAATCTCCTCATATGGGACCCGTTCCAAACCCGTAATCATTTTAGTTGCCCTTTTCTGAACCTTTTCTAATGCCAGTATATCTTTTTTGAGATGAGGGGACCACATCTGTACGCAGTATTCAAGATGTGGGCATACCGTGGATTTATATAAGGGCAATAAGATATTCTCTGTCTTATTCTCTATCCCTTTTTAAATGACCCCTAACATCCCATTTGCTTTTTTGACTGCTGCTGCACACTGCGTGGACGTCTTCAAAGAACTATCCACGATGACTCCAAGATCTCTTTCTTGATTAGTTGTAGCTAAATTAGCCCCCATCATATTGTATATATACTTGGGGTTATTTTTTCCAATGTGCATTACTTTACACTTATCCACATTAAATTTCATTTGCCATTTTGTTGCCCAGTCACTTAGTTTTGTGAGATCTTTTTGAAGTTCCTCACAGTCTGCTTTGGTCTTAACTATCTTGAGCAGTTTAGTGTCATCTGCAAACTTTGCCACCTCACTGTTTACCCCATTCTCCAAATCATTTATGAATAGGTTGAATAGGATTGATCCTAGGACTGACCATTGGGGAACACCACTAGTTATCCCTCTCCATTCTGAAAATTTACCATTTATTCCTACCCTTTGTTCCCTGTCCTTTACCCAGTTCTCAATCCATGAAAGGATCTTCCCTCTTATCCCTTGACAACTTAATTTACATAAGAGCCTTTTGGGACCTTGTCAAAGGCTTTCTGGAAATCTAAGTACACTATGTCCACTGGATCCCCCTTGTCCACATGTTTGTTGACCCCCTCAAAAAACTCTAATAGATTAGTGAAACATGATCTCCCTTAACAGAAACCATGTTGACTTTTGTGCAACAATTTATGTTCTTCTATGTGTCTGACAATTTTATTCTTTACTATTGTTTCAACTAATTTGCCCGGTACTGACTTAAGATTTACCAATCTGTAATTGCCAGGATCACCTCTAGAGCCCTTTTTAAATATTGGCGTTACATTATCTATCTTCCAGTCATTGGGTACAGTATCTGATTTAAAGGACAGGTTACAAACCATAGTTAATAGTTCCGCAATTTCACATTTGAGTTCCTTCAGAATTCTTGGGTGAATGCCATCTGGTCCCGGTGACTTGTTACTGTTAAGTTTTTCAATTAATTCCAAAACCTCCTCTAGTGTCACTTCAATCTGTGACAATTCCTCAGATTTGTCACCTATAAAAGACGGCTCAGCTTTTGGAATCTCCCTAACATCCTCAGCCGTGAAGACTGAAGCAAAGAATTCATTTAGTTTCTCCGCAATGACTTTATCGTCTTTAAGTGCTCCTTTTGTATCTCGATTGTCCAGGGGCCCCACTGGTTGTTTAGCAGGCTTCCTGCTTCTGATGTACTTAAAAAACGTTTTGTTATTACCTTTTGAGTTTTTGGCTAGCTGTTCTTCAAACTCCTTTTTGGCTTTTCTTATTACATCTTACATTTAATTTGGCAGTGTTTATGCTCCTTTCTATTTACCCCACTAGGATTTAACTTCCACTTTTTAAAAGATACCTTTTTATCTCTCACTGCTTCTTTTACATGGTTGTTAAGCCATGGTGGCTCTTTTTTAGTTCTTTTACTGTGTTTTTTAATTTGGGGTATACATTTAAGTTGAGCCTCTATTATGGTGTCTTTGAAAAGTGTCCATGCAGCTTGCAGGGATTTCACTCTAGTCACTGTACCTTTTAATTTCTGTTTAACTAACCTCCTCATTTTTGCATAGTTCCCCTTTCTGAAATTAAATGCCACAGTGTTGCGCTGTAAAGGTGTTCTTCCCACCACAGGAATGTTAAATGTTATTATATTATGGTCACTATTTCCAAGCAGTCCTGTTATAGTTACCTCTTGGACCAGATCCTGCGCTCCACTCAGGACTAGATCGAGAGTTTCCTCTTCCCTTGTGGGTTCCTGTACCAGCTGCTCCAAGAAGCAGTCATTTAAAGTATCGAGAAATTCTGTCTCTGCATTTCGTCCTGAGGTGACATGTACCCAGTCAATATGGGGATAATTGAAGTCCCCCACTATTATTGAGTTTTTTATTTTGATAGCCTCTCTAATCTCCCTTAGGATTTCATCGTCACTATCACTGTCCTGGTCAGGTGGTCGATAATAGATCCCTACTGTTATATTCTTATTACAGCAAGGAATTACTATCCATAGAGATTCTATGGAACATGTGGATTCATTTAAGATTTTTATTTCATTTGATTCTACATTTTCTTTCACATATAGTGCCATTCCCCAACCACCACCCCCCGCATGACCTGTTCTGTCCTTCCGATATATTTTGTACCCCGGAATGATTGTGTTCCATTTATTGTCCTCACTCCACCAGGTTTCTGTGATGCCTATTATATCAATATCTTCCTTTAACACGAGGCACTCTAGTTCACCCATCTTATTATAGACTTCTAGCGTTTGTGTACAAGCACTTTAAAAACTTGTCACTGTTTATTTGTCTGCCCTTTTCTGATGTGTCAGATTCTTTATATGAATGTTTCTCATCTGATCTGGCCCATACTTTGTCCTCTTTCATCCCCTCCTCCTGCCTAAAACTGAGAGAATCTCTATCAATACACTCTCCTCTAAAAGAAGTCTCTGTCAGATCCACATGCGCCTCTGCAGCAATCGGCTTTCCCCCATCTCTTAGTTTAAAAACTGCTCTGCAATCATTTTAATGTTAAGTGTTAGCAATCTGGATCCACTTTGGTTTAGGTGGAGCCCATCCTTCCTGATTAGGCTCCCCCTATCCCAAAAGTTTCCCCAGTTCCTAATAAATCTAAACCCCTCCTCTCTACACCATCATCTCATCCACGCATTGAGACTCTGAAGTTCTGCCTGCCTACCTGGCCCTGCACATGGAACTGGAAGCATTTCTGAGAATGCCACCATAGAGGTCCTGGATTTCAGTCTTTTTCCTAGCAGCCTAAATTTGGCCTCCCGGATGTCTCTCCTACCCTTCCCTATGTCATTGGTACCGACATGTACCACGACCACCGGCTCCGCCTCAGCACTACACATAAGTCTATCTAGATGCCTCGAGAGATCTGCAACCTTCGCACTCAGCAGGCAAGTCACCATACAGTTCTCCTGGTCATCACAAACCCAGCTATCTATGTTTCTAATGACTGAATCTCCCATTACTAACACCTGCCTTTTCCTAATGACTGGAGTTCGCTCCCCCGGAGAGGTAACCTCAGTGCGAGAGGATACCCCAACATCATCTGGAAGGAGGGCCCCAACTATGGGAAGGTTCCCCTCTGTTCCTGTTGACTGCTCTCCTTCTCTCGTTACAAGAGTCTTTTACAATGGAAAGTGTCTGGCATCCTAATATGGGGATAGTTACCAGGTCCTCCTATATATATATATATATATACACACAATTTGGAAATGTTGCCAGCTCTTATGATAAAATTCTCATGATATTTATTTCCCAGCTCCTGAAATCATGTTGCTATATGACAACCTCAGCTTTCATTTTTTTAAAGTAAATTTCTAGTCCTAGAGAAAAGCTTAAAACAAAAACTTAAACGTTTAAAAAAAAACAAAAACAAAGAACCCAACACAAAAAAACCTCAAGATTTTTAAGCCATTCTCATGATTCTTGGAGGACTGAGTCATGATTTTTTTGTGCTAGGGGTTGGTTATACTGCTTCAGTAATATGCATATACTAGTATATGGTGGAATTACTGAAAAGTTAAAATTTTTGTTGAAAGACATCGTGATGTAATTAGTGCTTGTCAGAAAAATTGTTTAATGTCTTCTTTTCAACCAAAATCAGGAAAAAGTTCCCCAAGAAAGGTTGTAAATTTTTTCCCAATTTTTAAACCAGCTCTTCTAATCATAAATAAAACTTTCTGAAGTGTCTTCTACTTTAACATTTCTAGATATGGCTGCTAATTTTTCTAAAACTAGACAAAGTACCTGGATGCACTGGCTGAAATTCACCCCATGCAGAGGGCCAACACACCGCTCTGAATCAACTATCCTCTACACTCTAATGAAAATGTTCAGAAAGAAAGGAATGGTTAACTCTTTATGCAGTTGGTTCATTTCCAAACATACAAAGGATGTTTTTTTACATATTTGCCTAGGTGGCTTTCAAAAAAAGGGCATAGCCAAAAAAGCTGTGCTATGGGCAGTAGGGGTCTGATTCTGTTCACACTGAATGCAAAAGGAGCAGGTTTTGGACTGCTTGATTCTTTGTCCATTTAAGTCAATGGTGAAGTTCCCTTTGTTGCAGGTAGGTCAGACACTGAGTATAGATGTTGTCTCTTGTTCTTCACACAGTGAAAAAATATGCAGAAGCCACAGAGGTATAGCTGGGTCCCAGGTAACCATATTTATTAAATATGAACAACATGTGAGGCCTAGCACTGTACACACTGCTGCTCTGCTGGGTTTCTAGCAGTTTCTGAAACATAGAGCACACTGAGTGCTACCACAGTCCTCTCAAGCTGTATCAAGAGGTGCTCTTCTGTATCAATAGGGAAAGATGCAAGCCTGGGGAGAAGTTGGGCCTTCGACTTATATCAGCTTTAGTAATGCCATCTGTTGTCCAACTAAGGAACTACAGCAAAAAAAAATTACTATTTATTTAGGTTTCAGAGGGGTAGCTGTCTTAGTCTGTATCAGCAAAAACAACGAGGCATCCTTGTGGCACCTTAGAGACTAACAAATTTATTTGGGCATAAGCTTTCGTGGGCTAGAACCCACTTCATCAGATGCATGGAGTGAAAAAATACAGCTGGCAGGTATAAACATACAGCACTTGAAAAGATGGGAGTTGCCACAGGGGTAAGGCATATATGTTTATTTCCAAAACACATCAAAATGAAAAAACAAACTAAACTAAAAGTTAAATTGCACATGGCTAGCTTTAACTTTCTTAACCCCTAATACCATATGTTGCCACAGAGAAATTTTGGGGGTATTTCTGCCTCCAATCACAGTCAATTATAACACTATCAATAATATAGCAACATCTCCATTGATTCCAAATAATGCTATAGTTCCTCTGTTATTCATAGGCTACTAATAGAACAAGCAGCAGATTGTCTGTCTAAGGAAAGAGTGAGCTCTGACCATTCATCGTGGCCTCCATTTTGAGAAGAAGCCTCAGACATGGCAGCAATTCCCATGGAGTTATGGGAATTTGACCCCTTCTCCCACAATTCCCGGGACCCTATTGAAATCCCTCACAAGCCACTGGAGATGCTGGGTAAGTACCCCAAATGCAGTGCCACAGCAACAGCAGAGTGGAGGCAATGGGGACATGCCGTTCTGCTAGATGTCACTGATGTTGCACGACACTCAGCCTGATCAGCTGTTGTGGCTGGCTGCAGAAATGGCTGAAACTATAGCTCTAAGCTACCATAGGCCACTGTGGCACCTGCTGAGCTGCAAGCCTCTGTCTCACTGCGTCCCTGCTGGACCTGAGGAGGAAAAGAGATCTCCGGGAGGGTACAGGACAGGGGCAGTAGTGGCAGTGAAGGTCAGGGGAGCCCAGGACTGGCCCTGGGCCCACACCACCGGACACTTCACAACTTCCACTCAGCCCCTCCCCAACCCCCACTCAGCAAATCCCATCTCTCAGATATCTGCCCAGCTACCACACACTCTCTTCCCCAGCCACCAGCCTCCATCAAGTGACTTCTGACCCTCATAAACTTCAAGTTATAGTTGGTTACTGGGCAAGCTGAATTTTGTCTCTTGAGTGCCAGGCCTGGCTTCCTGCTCCTCTCTCAAGGGTTCAACTGCCTCTCCAGGCTGCAGCCCCCTTGTTTCCCAATCCTATTAATGTAGCAAGCCCAACTGTGCTTGCAACCTGTAAACCTTTTTACTCTAGGGCCCTGTGATCAGCGAGTTGATTTAAAGCATTTCAAAAGCAGCTTCTTCCTAGCAGATTATTATTTATCCATTCACTCAAAGGTACAAAGCAATCAGAGACACAGGTTAAAACAATAAAAGAGCTGTGCTTCTGGTTCTTACCTACACTTTTGTCACTCCTTGCCAGTATTGGTTAAGTTCCACTAAGCCCACTTCCTGGGTTTGGAGTGACAGACAGAGCCTGCAGAATTCTCTGTGTTTCTCTGACAGAGATTCTTCTCCAGCTACTGCTGCCCAAACATCTCCCCTTCCTTTTCAGACCCGGAGTCCTTTTATGGTTTAGCATCCCCTTTAATCCCAGGTTCAGGTCTGGGAAGAATAAACCTGGTCAACCTGGTTGGAGCTAGGCAAGAGCTTTCTCCAATGAATAGCTCCCTTCCAATTAATAGATCCCTGAAGGTACTTTATCTCTGCCACTGATTTGTTTCTCATAGCAGCCTCCTTTGATTTAACTCTGTGCACTCAGGCAAGGTAACGCCAAATAGGTAAACTGAAGTCTACGCAATATTCAGAAAAAAAAACTACACAACTCCCTCATTCTTCACACCCAGTTACCCTAGCTTCCTTTCCCACAGACCTCTACACTCTACTTTCCTAGCCACTGAATTTGACCCAATCTTCCCCTCCCCTGGACACTGACATAAACCTACCATCCCCAGCTACCTCCTGGGCATCCCCCCAAACCCACCTCTTGGTTACCACTGAATTTACCCCATCCAATACCCTCTTCTACACAGTCATCTCCACAAACCATCTGCCCTGGCTTCCCCAGCACCCACATCCCCAGACATCCTTCAGCAGCCAGCCAGCCAGCCAGCTGCAGAGTTTGGTTCTGCTCCCAGGTCCTACCCCCACCAATGCTTGGAACAGAGTGTATTGAACTTAAGATGGAATGTACAGACATATGCAAATTACATAATGGGCTGATTTGCAAATAATATCATGTGCATGGAGCTATTTTGTCATAGCACAAAACCTGGTAGCTTTGACTTTTTAAGCATTTATCCACAGTGGAACAGTCATTGGGCTAGAGAGCAAGCAGGAATGACACTGTAGACCAATGATCCAATGGTCTGGGAACCCACCTAGGAGGTAGGAGACCCCAGTTCCCCTTTTTCACTCCTTTCAATATTTATCCACAGTGGAACATATAAAACAGGAGAGATTGAAAGAGCCTCCTCCACCCCCGTGAATAAGACTGTCCCATACCCCGGTGGCTAGAGCACTCTCCTAAGAGGTAGGAGACTGCTATTCAAATCCTTTCTCCCCCTTTAGTAGAGGTGGGAATTGAACCTGGGTCTCCCATGTCCTGGTGAGTGCATTAACCACTGAGCTAAAAGTTATAAAATCAGCATGAGAACTACCTCCAGCTCTAGCCAGATTTTGAAGGGCGACTGATACAGTAGGTGGCCTCTGAGCCCATCTACGAGATCGGCCCTGCAGGAAACTTAGGTAGACAACTCCCCTGGTTCACGAGTCGCTCTGGGGCTTAGGCAGGAGATAGGAGGTTGGTCAGCTCAAGGGAGGCTGCAGCATACATGCCCAGAGACAGAAACATAGGTGCCTAAGGAACTTTTACCCTGAAAATGTAAGAACCGAGTGAGTTTGGGCACCTGTAGAGTCTGTTGAGAGTTTTGTGCATCACAGTGGTCCCAAAACTGTGACTTAGATGCCTGCAATAGGATCTTATGTGCCTAATTGCTTATGTACATCTAGGCCTATGTATCTTTGCAATGTTGGTAATGATAACTTTTATTATGAACAAGGGTGGTTTTAAATTATAGCTTTGCTTTTCATCAGCTATACTATTTGTTTTCTTTGCACTTCACTCAGTTTGGACATTGGGCAACAGCTTAATCAGGCTCCCTTTTGGTTGCGATTTTCAATGTTGGCTTGGGTGTTTAGCCACACAACTCAGATTAATTACAATTAATCAGACAGCTTTGAAAAATCTCAACCTTTGTTTCTAGTCAGTTTCACTTGTGGGTTCTCAATGCTGAAACACTTTGATTTCAAACCCTGAAAGGCAATGCTTAAATTCAAATGAGAACTGTTTTCCTTGGACATATACTATTTATATGAAATGTTAGTTTCATATTTTAAAAAAACCTGTCTGCCAGTAAATGTAGGACCTAAACTACCTGACAATGTCCCTTTAAGCCAGATATTTTCAATACAGACAAATCAACAAAGGCATTAAATACAAAAAGATCCTAGAATTTCCCTCAACTTCACATTCCTTATTTTTTAGGACATGATCTACCCTATCTTGTTACAGAAAATCGAAAGACAACTCAAACCTACAGTGTAACGTAGTCAGAGATCTGACTTGGGAGTCTGCAGTGCTATTTTTCCAGCGTGCCACGTCTTCAGTGTATCAGCATTTTTCAACATATCAGTGATTCAACAAGAATAGTCTCATGAAACTGCAGTGATTAATAACAGCCGATAAAGCTTCAACTCCCTTTTTATTTTGCAAATAAACACAGACCCCCAAGAGAATGAACTACAGAAATATCAATTTTAAAATACACCCTTTTTAGGAATCTGTTTGCCCCCTCCTTCTTAAATGAAGAGAGAAGCTTTCATGTCACTTGCTGATTTAAAGGTGAAACCATGGTTTGGCACAACCGGCAGTCACAGCTGATGATACACCAAGGACTGGACTAGCAAGGCTGTTGCACAGGAAGTGCATTGCCAGATGATGTGTGGCAAAAAATGAGATACTAGAAGGCTGTGCTATACCCAGCATTAGCTAGCGCACTGTCTTTCACTTCCCTCAGATATAACATTTATGCTGTGCTTATAAGAGAGAGAGAGAGAGCATCAACTTTATTGAGGTGCATTGCATTTATATCAGCACAGTGTTTCAGTGCACAAGATTGAGCAATTGATATTTTTAATATTCTTTAAAGCCTATATAAAGAAATATCTACATACTGTTTAGATGAGTTTGAGTGCTCTTGATACTTGCCTGACCACCAGCACTGCAATGAAGCTCTCTGTGAATTATTCATCACAATACTCGACATAATTGCAAATTTGATGCATGCAGAGCTAAAGATTAAGGTCTTCATGTAATTTTTATTCTGTCCTTACATAGGTAAACTCCCACTAATCCCTGAATAGCGAACAAGAAGAGTTTCTCTCCAGATAGTAAAGCTAATGTTTTTTGGAAGCTACAAAGGCCCTGGGCCAGTACCTGCAGTGCTGCAGCCCACTACAAAACCATCAGATTGGCGAAACTCTGCAGTATTCGTCCCACTGCTTAAGGTGGACAGCCTCTTTTCACCTTCTCTCCTGGGGTCACCTGCTGCTGCAGTCTTGTCAGCCTGTCCCAGCCATCCTTTGGGGCTTCAGCTGAGTGGAATAGAAGAGGCAATGTTACCTGGGGAGTTGCGAGGAGGTGCCAATCCCACAAGTGTGAATGCACAGAGGTAACTCCCAAAGAATAACAGTTGCCACTAAGTAACCTTTCTTTAACAGTGCACATACCACACACACCAGTACATTGTAATGAACTGGCTAATGGGTATGTATAACATTGCCTTCTATCAGATGCAATCAGACTGCCCAATTGCGTGCCCTATAGGCCAACAGTTCTCAAACTCTGGTCTGGGGACCACTGGTGGTTTGTAGAGAACTGGCTGATAACTTGGTGCGGGTTCTTCTTGTTTACACTAAATCATATTCAAAGAAGCTTAAAGTACATTCCATACTTATCTAATATTGCTTTTCAATGTATCCAGTTGCTGTAGTTGCTACAGGAATGTTATGTGAGCGTGAATGGAAGGGGGAGCGGTCTGCAGGATTACAAATAAAGCAGAAGATTGAGAAATAACTTGAAATGATATAAAGACATGTAAGGCCAGATCCTCCGTCAGTGTAAATCAGCATAGCCCCATTGGTCAAAGTTAACTTTGAGTATGTCTGCACTGCAATTAAAAACCCATTGCTGGCCTGTGCCAGCTGACTTGAGCTCCTGGGGCTCGGGTTATGGGGCGGTTTAACTGAGGTGTAGATGTTTGGACCCTGTGAGGCGGGAGCTCAGGCTGCAGCCTGAGTCCAAATGTCTACACTGCAATTAACCAGACAGTTAGCACCCGCCTCCGCTGACTGCAAGCCCAAGTCAGCTGCTGTGGGCCGGACACAGGTTTTTAATTGCAGTGCAGACATACCCTTTGAGCTTTCAGTATTATCTCTGCATTTCTTGAATGCTGAGTGCTTGATTTCTCAAGCTTTAACATTTCATTAATGCTAATCCTTTGACATGGAATAGATATGGGCATTTGGTCTTGCCTCATGAATATGCCATTCAGATTAATCATCCAAGTGGAGCCAACTTTTCCTAATGTTGCAAGTCACCTAGGAGACAACAAGGTCATTTTGACTTTTTTTCCTCAGTCAAGTTTTCTCTCTGCTTGCCTGGTCTTGGAGGAAGCGGGGCTGGGGGACGGGAAGAGGAGAGAACATTTAGAAGAGCTCTTTAGAAATTCACAGGAAGCTGAAATAAGTTCCTATGGGTGACATCTTCAGCTGATATAGATAGGCAGAATTCCATTGATGATTATGGAGCTATGCCAGTTTACACTAGCTGAGGATCTGACCCTGTAAAAGTACATTATTCAGGGATGTTTGGGAGGGAGTTCTTTTTTAAATAAATCTCTGTCTTTAAAATAGCAATATCAAACAGTCCAGGCTGACTTTCTTTCCCTCTGAATTCAGTCGTCCTCCCAGAAAAAAATGGTTCATAAAAAGGTCACGATGCGAGAATCTCATTCTGAATTCTGTTTGCCTTGCATTGTAGCATCAGTGCAGACAGCTCTGACAGTTTGCAGCAACAGTTCAGATTCTGGAGCATGGTGTCAATTTGGTGCCATTGTCAAAAGCTTTCAGGCTTGAGTTTTCATTACAAAGCAAACAGCAGCATTTTCATGCAAGCTTGGAGCAGCTTGTTTCCCCAGAGTTATAATTTCTGGCCACTAGTTAGTTATACCTCTGTTCTCTGAGTCATTTGATTTTTACTCAGAGATTTCTCTTAGTTTTTGCACAAGGTCTGACTGTCCTTAGACTCTTGCATTGGCAATAGAATGATTCAGCAAACTTAACAGTGCTGATGGCACTGATGGCTGTAAAAGTTTTATTTACTCTACCCAATCCCATCCATTACACTTTGTTCCAATGCCACAATAGAACATAATTCTCTTATGTTTTCTTTTTAATAGATTTTCCCCCTTTTGCTACTTTCTTTGGCATGTTACTTTGGTAGCAGTGGGGGACTGTCTGTATGTTCCATCAAGCCACACTGAACAAAGAGTTCTCTTCCCTCACACAGTCTACATCAGGGGTGAGCAAACTACGGCCAGTGGGCCGGATCTGTCCCGCCAGCTGTTTTAATCCGGCCCTTGAGCTCCTGCTGGGGAGTGGGGTCTGGGGCTTGCCCTGCTGTGGCACCCCGGGAACTGCAGCCAATTGGAGCTGCAGGGGTGGCACCTACAGACAGGGCAGTGTGCAGAGCCGCCTGGCCGCAGTTTCGCATAGGAGTCAGAGGGGGGACATGGCTGCTGCTTCTGGGAGCTGCTTGAGATAAGCGCCACCCGGAGCCTGCACCCCTGAGCCTCTCCCCGCATCCCACTCTCCTGCCCCAGCCCAGAGCCCCCTCCCTCACCCTGAACTCCTCATTTCTGGCCCCACCCTGGAGCCCACACCCCCAACCAGAGCCCTCACCCCCTCCTGCCCCCCAACCCCAATTTTGTAAGCATTCGTGGCCTGCCATATAATTTCTTTTCGCAGATGTTGTCCTCCGGCCAAAAAATTTATCCACCCCTTGTCTACATAGAAGATATAGTTTGGCTTCTCAGAAGCTTTTGCAAACCTTGTATATCTTTTCAAATTCTTTTAAAAAGCATTCAAACTCCTCTATTGTAGGATTGTTACTATGTAAGAAAGATTCAGACAAAATAAATATAAATGGGGTTGATCAGCTAGTTAACCAGAGGCAAAGCTTTAACTTTTTATATTTCCAAAGAAAATGGGCTAAATTTAGACCATTTTCCATTTAATAAAATAACGTTATTATAAGAATGGATTTTTGTGTTTGTTTTTATAAGAATAATTTTTAGCTTTTTATTGAAAGACCAGACATACTGGAATTTCAATAGTTTATATTTTGCAAACTACTAATTTTGGTCCTGATTCTGCTCCCCTTCCTCATGTGGAATAGGGTCTTACTATGCAAGGTTGATTGCAGTACTACTGAATGTGTATAGGAATGAAAGAATTGGGTCCCTGATGATGTTTGGTATTGGACATTCTGTTTCTCACTGTATTTATATAACATTTGGTTGATACTGAAATGATTATATCTCTAGAGCTTTGGGTATTGAGAACAAAATTAACAATTATAAACTGCTAACCACTGACTACATTCTGCAAAAGATCAGTTTTGTAAATCTGGCCGCAGTTTCACTGCTACAGACTCTCAGTGAGTCAAGAGCTAGACGTCTCTTCTCGGATGACTCACGCAGAATACAAAGTCCAGGAACTAGCATAAAGTCTCAATTTCCACCCTTTGCTTATAAAAGGAGGATAATCCTTTCTGATGACATAGCACTGACTCAACTGAGCATGCTCCAACAAGATTGATTTTAGTACACCAGGAACAGCATAGAAAGACCTGCTGTCAATATGTCCGCAAGTGACTGTCCTCAGAGGGGAATGTACTGTGTATCTTTTCTGCCTAGTGTATACCTGACTGTGCTCTACACACTATCTCCTGTCTAAGAGCTAGGTTATGCAACTCTTATTCATATTGGTAGTATGGGACTTCTCATCTGATTAAGGGTAGCACAGTCTAAGCCAAAGATTACAAGGCTCTGGATTTGGATGTTTGAAACCAGCAAATGTAATTTATTCTACCCTTAGGATGGAGGTGTGTTACCTATGTCAGTGCTTTCACTGTGCCTTTACATATGCTTCATATCAACATATACAACATACCTAATGTATGAACTCTGCTTGCTCCTTTGTACCCTTTCCCCAGAGACAAAAATTTGAGGGCTGGCAACCACTAGAAGAAATCTGTGTGTGTGTGTGTATATATATGTGTATATATATATATATATATATATATATATATATATATATATATATATATATAAACATGGCAAGCCTTTATATATATATATATATATAAAGGCTTGCCATGTTAATTTGAAAATTTACCAGCCCGGGTATAGTATCTACTTGACCATTCTTTACCATGGTGACTGATGTTAAGACAATGAATGTGTTTTAATTAATTCCTTCTTACTTGCCCAGAGTGAGTAGAATTTTGCAAATCTGCCCTGTCCCGCTGCCATATGGCCTTTAGAGGGAAAGCTAGTAACTAGCCAGAGACTCCAGCCAGTACGAGCAGCTGCAGATATGTTGTGTTATAATATATGACTGTCGTAATATACTACTACTACTGCTGATATGCCTTGGTATAATGTAAAAAAAAATAATAAAAGTAGTATATGTAAAAAAAGAAAAAAAAAACATAAAATAATCAAACTGAACATATCATTTTAAAAGGAAATTTACAACATTTTCAGAAATGAAATTTTTCTAAATGGAAAATTTTCAGAATTTCCATTTCATGGGAAATTTAAAAAATTACTGTTTTCATTCTAATTTATAATGAAACCACATTTCAAAATGTAGAAATTTCCCATGAAACATAAAATCTGAGTTTCAATCAGCTCTATTTGCGATACCATACAAACAAGACAAAGCACTTTTAAGTCATATGTACATTTACTATTGAATATTTTCTGATATGCAAAGGATCATATGATATCAGACAGAGAGACACAGGCAACCCAGAGACAGAAAGGATCACAGACAACTGCAAAGGCGGGGGAAAAAAACCCTGACCCAATCAATGAGATTTCAGTGGGGCCAGGATTTCACTCAACTTATTTATTGTTCATGAAGATTTACAAATGCAGATGTGATTCTTCAAATAACAAGAGGCTGGCCGTCATCTGTCATGAAAAACAAGAACAAAAGGCTCCCATCATACTCTTCAGCTTCCTGAAAACACAGTCTATTGGTCACTGAAACATGACTGGGGCCACACATAGGTCAAATGGTATAGTTATAAATGGAAAGAATCCATGGGCCTGGTTCTTTTTCAGCTTCCCTGGTTTTAGACTGGTGTAACTTCACTGATGTCAATGGGTAACTTCTGATTTACAGTTATGTGAGAGATAAATCAGGCTTCTTGACCAAAAGTTGCATTTGTGACAGTACGAGATTCTGAACTCTGCTTATCAGAGGGGTAGCCATGTTAGTCTGTATTCACAAAAACAACGAGGAGTCTGGTGGCACCTTAAAGACTAACAGATTTATTTGGGCATAAGCTTTCGTGGGTAAAAAACCCACTTCTTCAGATGCATGGAGCCTGAAGAAGGGGTTTTTTTTACCCACAAAAGCTTATGCCCAAATAAATCTGTTAGTCTTTAAGGTGCACCAGACTCCTCATTGTTTTTGTGAACTCTGCTTGTTACCGTTGGTTAAGGCAAGACTGATATATAGAGAACCCCAGGTATTTTATCAATATCTTCATCTATTATGTACATTGGATAGTTAATAAATCATACCATCTCATTTAATTTCTTGCATTTCCTTTCTACCAGCACAACAAGGGAACATTATAGATTCATAAAATCATAGAATGGGAAGGGACCTCGAGAGGTCATCTAGTCCAGTCCCCTGCATTCAAGGCCGGATTAAGTATTATCTAGACCATTCCTGACAGGAGTTTGTCCAACCTGCTCTTAAAAATCCCCAATGATGGAGATTCCACAATCTCCCTAGGCAATTTATTTCACTGCTTAACCACTCTGACAGTTAGGAAGTTTTTCCTAATGTCCAACCTAAACCACCCTTGCTGCAATTTAAGCCCATTGCTTCTTGTCCTATCCTCAGAGGTTAAGAAGAACAGTTTTCTCCCTCCTCCTTGTAACAATCTTTTATGTATTTGAAAACTGTTTTCATGTCCCCTCCCAGTCTTCTCTTCTCCAGACTAAACAAACCCAATTTTTTCAATCTTCCCTCAAACATCATGTTTTCTAGACCTTTAATCATTTTTGTTGCTCTTCTCTGGACTCTCTCCAGTTTGTCCACATCTTTCCTGAAATGTGACACCCAGAACTGGACACAATACTGCAGTTGAGGCCTAATCAGCATGGAGTAGAGCGGAAGAATTATTTCTCCTGTCTTGCTTACAATAGTCCTGCTAATACATCCCAGATTGATGTTTGCTTTTTTTGCAACAGCGTTACACTGTTGACTCATATTTAGCTTCTGATCCACTATGACCCCCAGATCCCTTTCCGTACTACTCCTTCCTAGGCAGTCATTTCCCATTTTGTATGTGTGCAACTGATTGTTCCTTCCTAAGTGGAGTACTTTGCATTTGTCCTTATTGACTTTCATCCTATTTACTTCAGACCATACCTCCAGTTTGTTCAGATCATTTTGAATTTTAATCCTAGCCTCCAAAGCATTTGCAACTCCTCACAGCTTGGTATTGTCCACAGACTTTATAAGTGTACTCTCTATGCCATTATCTAAATCATTGATGAAGATATTGAACAGAACCGGACCCAGAACCGATCCCTGCGGGACCCCACTCATTATGCCCTTCCAGCATGACTGTGAATCACTGATAACTACTCTCTGAGAACGATTTTCCAATCAGTTATGCAACCACCTTATAGTAGCTCCATCTAGGTTGTATTTCCCTAGTTTGTTTATGAGAAGGTCATGCGAGACAGTATCAAAAGCCTTACTAAAGTCAAGATAGACCACACCTACCACTTCCCCCCATCTACAAGGCTTGTTACCCTGTCAAAGAAAGCTATCAGGTTGGTTTGACATGATTTGTTCTTGACAAATCCATGCTGATTGTTTATCAGCTTAATATCTTCTAGGTGTTTGCAAATTGATTGCTTAATTATTTGCTCCATTATCTTTCCAGCTACAGAAGTTAAGCTGACTGGTCTGTAATTCCTCGGGTTGTCCTTATTTCCCTTTTTATAGATGGGCACAATATTTGCCCTTTTCCAGTCTTCTGGAATGTCTCCTGTCTTCCATGACTTTTCAAAGATAATTGCTAATGGCTCAGATATCACCTCAGTCAGCCCCTTGAGTATTCTAGGATGTATTTAATCAGGCCCTGGTGATTTGAAGACATCTGACTTGTCTAAGTAATTTTTGACTAATTCTTTCCCTATTTTAGACTCTGATCCTACCTCATTTTCACTGGCATTCACTGTGTTAGACGTCCAATCACCACCAACCTTCTTGGTGAAAACCGAAACAAAAAAGTCATTAAGCACCTCTGCCATTTCCACATTTTCTGTTATTGTCTTTTCCCCGTCATCGAGTAATGGGCCTACTCTGTCCTTGGTCTTCCTCTTGCTTCTAATGTATTTGTAGAATGTTTTCTTGTTTCCTTTTATGTCCCTAGCTAGTTTGATCTCATTTTGTGCCTTGGCTTTTCCAATTTTGTCTCTACACACTTGTATTATTTGTTTATATGCATCCTTTGTAACTTGAATGAGTTTCCACTTTTTGTAGGACTCTTTTTTGAGTTTTAGATCATTGACGATCTCCTGGTTAAGCCAGGGTTGTCTCTTGCCATACTTCCTATCTTTCCTACTCAGTAGGATAGTTTGCACTTGTGCCCTTAATAATATCGCTTTGAAAAACTGCCAACTGTCTTCAGTTGTTTTTCCCCTTAGACTTGATTCCCATGGGATTTTACCTACCAACTCCCCGAGTTTGCTAAAGTCTGCCTTCTTGAGATCCATTGTCTTTATTGTGCTGTTCTCCCTCCTACCATTTCTTAGAATCATGAACTCTACCATTTTGTTATCACTTTCACCCAAGTTGCCTTCCACTTTCAAATTCTCCACCAGTTCCTCCCTGTTTGTCAAAATCAAATCTAGAACAGCCTCCCCCAGTAGCTTTCTCCACCTTCTGAAATAAAAAATTTTCTCCAATACATTCCAAAAACTTGGATAATCTGTGCCCTGCTGTGTTATTTTCCCAACAGATGTCTGGGTAGTTGAAGTCCTCCATCACCACCAAGTCCCGTGCTTTGGATGATTTTGTTAGTTGTTTTAAAAAAGCCTCATCCACCTCATCTTCCTGGTTTGGTGGTTTGTAGTAGTCCTCTACTGACTACATGACATCACCCTTGTTTTTTACCCCTTTTATCCTTACCCAGAGACTTTTAACAAGTCTGTCTCTTATTTCTGTCTCAACCCAGTCCAAGTGTATACATTTTTAATATATAAGGCAACACCTCCTCCATTAGTCTCTATTAGAAGACCCCATTAGCACCAAGTTGAGTCTCAATTTATTTGAGTTTGCCAAAAGATTCTGCCACTTTCCTACCTAGATTAAAGCATACCTAACAAGCTCTGTTAATTTTGATACTGGGAAGGTGGTAACCTTTCTTTTTAAGTGAACTTAATCAAATACAAATGAGCACTTGTCACAGACACTATTTCAATGGTCTATGGATCCAAAAACCTCCTCTCTACCCCATTAGCATGTCTACAGGTTTTTCACCAGTATCAACCATCTTTTTTCATTTATGTTTCATGTTCCAAGTTTCTTTGAAAAGGCTGTTTGTGTTACCTCCATCTTCCTATTTTCTTTTCTCTCTGAAGTGATTCTTGATTATATCAGGTCTCCCTTCATTGGTTTGGTATTCCTACATGGATTATAATTAGTCTGAAATGGCACAGTGTTTATATTTTTACGGTAATATCATTGAGATGGCATCATACTATACTTACTTTTCTATATCTGGGCTACACATTGTCTCAGTCTATGTTCCTCGCTCTTGAGTCACCATCACAATTACTTGGCCTTTCCTTTGGTTGACTCCTTTTCTGTGCTCAGTCAATAATTGGGCTGCTGACCTCCTTTTGGCTTCTCATAGCCCTTTCCTTCTGGGCCTTGTTGAGGTATAGGTAGAGTTCCATAGTAGCATATTTAATTGGCTCCTCTTTCTCTACATCCTTTAAATACCTACTGGTTCTTGAGGCCATATTCCTTTATTTTCTGTCATTTTTCAACTGATTTTCATTCCGCCTGTCGGTGGTTTCACTTGCTGTGGTTCATTCCCTTGTGGCTAATTTCCTGTAGAATTGCAAGCATGTGCTCAATCTAGTCTTTGATTTTCTATATATCTCTTAGGGATTATATAACTGCTCTCAACTGTGTGTTCGTATAGCCCATGAGTTTGTGGGCGATGCAGGATATTTCCCAATACTTGAACTCCCCAAAAAGACACAATTCTGAGTAGAAGACTGCAGTATTTCCCTCTGTATGACATGTGAGAGCTGTGGCTCAGTTGTGGGTCCCAAAAAGTCTGTATTTTTAAAACAGCCCCTAATATTGCTCATCCAGTCAACTGTGATCACAATCAATTCTGGACACTTCTGACGGAGTATAAATGAATTGCCTGATTGTGTCCAGAAATTCAGATATTTAGGCAACACTTAACATGTTTGGTTTCAGTTTTGGCTGAATTTTTCTGGAAGGTTTCAGGACAATTCATTTAATCTATTTTCTCCCTGTTTTTTGCTTAAGCAAGCAGGAAGAAAATATACTATTTTACTTAATTTTTTCAGAATTTGTGCACACATTATTTTTTTTAAAAGCAGAATTTTAAATGTCTCAAACATAGCAGAGTCTATTCCTCAGTGAGGACTAGTCAAGTGCAAATGTTGACATTTTGTTAAAATAAAGTTATTACCAAATTTTGTTTGCAGTTTAAGCTTCGCAGGGCAGGGACCATGCCTTTTTTGTGTGTTTGTACAGTGACTAGTGCATTGTGGGTGCTACCAAAAACAATGTATTAATAATATAGGCAAAACAAGAAAATAAAAATACATTTTCATATATAGGTACTAAGAAATTTCGCTCAGATTTTAGTTATATATTTGTATATGGCATTATGGACTTACACAAAACAAATTCTTCAGGTTTTGTACAACTCCATAGTAGCACAGTCAGATATTTTGTGTATCTACTGAGAGGCACTATTGAAAACTTTTGGAATTAGGAAAAATATAATTTCAGCATTCTGTATTGCTAGGTTCTATTTCTTTTTCATATTTCTTTTCCCTCCCCATCGTATAAGAAGGCACGTAAGTATACATGAATTCATTAAGGCTACACAGTTTAAAACCAGAAGGTCAGAAAAATGCTAAGGCTTTTCTAGCAACTATAATCCACTGACATTATATTCATATGTAATATTTACCTTTACCTATTAAGCTGTTAGAAATTTATTTTAATTCCCAGGCAAAAACTACATTAAGATGTATTTAAGGTAGAGAATACTTATCAGTAATTTAAGGTAAAATGCATTAAAGGGATAATGCAGTTACCCCACAAACAGGTATCATAAACCCAGAAAATTCAGAGGTAAGGTTAAACTTAAAAGAAATCCAAATATGTCACGATACGGAAATGCACAGCAGGCATAAGTGCTGCCCTGTAGCAATACTATCAGATAATCATCCGATTCTGTTTAAGGCATTTCAGTGTTTGTTTCCAAGATTATATTAAATTGACTTTTAAAATATCTATTAGATTTTTTTGCTTTTCTTTGTATTCCCTGCAGAGAAGCCGTTCATCTGCAGGATCCCCTTACTTCTCCCTCCCATATCCCCCCTGCACACAACTATTCCTAGTGTACCCCTCACTCAGGCCCTCTGTGTAGACTGGAACTGGTACAACTGATAGTTTTACAGAGAAACATTTGGGATTAATGGTAATTGTTTTCGTGACTGACAGTTTATCTCTCTGTAGAAGCTGGTGCTTAAAATATTCTCCTTCAGAGAAACTCAGACAGAATTGCTCTCTTTCAAAATGGCCACTTTCTCCCACAGTTCCCAATGTAAGTGAAGACACTGTCTTCAGAGAAGATGGTAGCTCTCTCTATGCTGCCAGGAGATGGAAAGAAGGAGATGAACAGAAGAAGCTATCATCTTTGCCAAAGGTAGCCTGTGGCCCCAAATCCCCTTGATGGCAGCGATTTTGAAAGAGGGCAGTTCTTCATGGAATTTTCTGACGATTATTTTTCAGCCTCCACTGAAGGAGAAACTTTCAGTTACGAAGAATAATGGTAACAAATGAATATTAATCCTAAAACACAAACAAATAAACAACCTTCAAATGTGGTCAATACACAAGATTTCACTGAGTTTTAACTATATAGGAAGTTTGAAGAATCCATCATTCAGGACAAAACACAGGTCTGCTAAGTTTCTTCAAGGGGATACTTTTAAATTGATTTTTAACTCATAAATTAATTAACAGCTTTATTGGAAAATTCTCACAACACTCATTCTGTAGTCAAAAAGTTCTGTAATTTTGGGAAGGATATGCTGTATTATTCATACAAAACAGAGAGGTCGAGTCCCTGCTTTAAGTGCAAAACTACTTGCTCTCATTTTCAGTGCTCTACACAAGTATGACCTCTGTTTACATCTCTTCTCTCATTTTCCTCAACGTTCCAGCCTGTTCCTCGTCTGCTCTATTTCAGCAACACACACACACCCAAAGGCCCACCTGTTCCATAGAGCATTCCAGCTTTAAAAGTCCACACCCTGGCTGTGTTTGTTCTGTTCTGTATTGTTCTGCAACGTACTTGACTTGTAGACTATGTTCCTTCCGGCAGAGACTCTGTTATCTGTTTGGAAAATGTTCCCATGGTTCATCCCCATGCACCCTAATGGTGCTGCATAAATAATAATTAATAATAATAAGGATCAGCTTGGACATAGTTTCTTCGATTTTCGATGATGTTTTCAAGGGTAGAAAAGAATTTCACACCCTTCTGAATGCCACTTCGCTGCAGGTAAAGACTGTTACACTTGTGGGAGTGCCAATTAGAGCCCATTATAACTTAACTAACTTGCCTTGGCATGAAAACTAGTGGAACTTGCTCTGCCTTGGCAAGATATTTTACTTCTATGCACATGTCTGAATTTGGGATATTGTTTTATGGGTCTGGATGTACTGATGTTTTGGGTATAAGGATCAAAACAGGGTTGCTAAAACTGACACCAGGGTTCCACAGCAGTACAATAATTTACTTTGCATAGTGCAAACTGCGTCACAAAATGCTTTACAGATTTTATAAAAATGGTTTCAGAGTTAAATAAAAAACAGCTCATGAGAGAAACTGAGAGGAATCTGTAATGGAGGGAAAAAAGTATGACTAAAGATGATTGAATAGATTCTGTCAGCACTAAGGATGTTTTAAAAAAATATCCCGCCATTATCAGTATGGGTTCCGCAAAAATGGGAACCTTCATGTATACAGGACTCCAGTATTTTTAACCACACATCAGTTACCCTTTTATGAACAGGATTTCGTGAACCAGTGTTAAGAGCTCTGACAGCAAACTGTCCACTCTAGGGCTACCAGCATTACTAACCTCAGTGGAGTTAGCTGAATGTTTAGAACATATCCCTTATGTACATAGAGTAATAAACAGCTCAAGTGTTGTCTAGTGGTTGGAACTGGGGATGAGGACTCCTGCATTCTGTTCCCATCTGTAGCAAGGTCACAGTTGGTCCGCCAAGTCGCTGCGGGGCGGTGGGGAGCTACTGCCTCACTGAAAGGTCTTGGTCACACCTCTCAGATGATGGAGAATTAGCGGAGGGAGTTGTGCTATCGTAATTGGCACAACATGGGAGTACCGGCTGGAGTCCGTGGCACGCCCCTCAGGCTGGGGAGTGTCGGTAAGAGGCACTGACATGCCCTTCAGGCAGGAGAGCACCACAACAGTCAGTGACGCGCCCCAGAGGCAGGGGAGCGCCGGCAACAGTCAGTGACGCGCCCCAGAGGCAGGGGAGCGCCGGCAACAGTCAGTGACGTGTCTCTCAGGCAGGGGAGCACCAGCAAGAGTCAGTGGTGTGCCCCTCAGGCAGCGGAGCACCGGGAAGAGTCAGTGGCCCTTCTGACTCCCAGTAACCAGTGACTCCCCCTCCTGCCATCTGCTCTGAGCTGAAAACTCAGCTGATGAGAGGAGTCCACTTGCATCAGTCATCTTCACAGGGAGGAGGGGAGAACAATAAGAGTCTTTAGGCCCTTTGTTGGTGGCTTCTCAATACAGATTAGGGAGTGTCCAATTGCTAGGTGCAACCACAGCCTGTCTGGTATTGATGGGTCTCCTCTTTCAGCAGGGGCATAACAATTTCTGTAGGAGAGAAGCTCGTCACACTAATTAATGCTCCTCTCCTGAATGCAGGAGTCCTCCTCTCCTCTCCTCTCCTGAATACAGTCACAAGGGCTCACAATACAACTACTCAAATATTACATTACAACATGAAACACAGATACGACAAGTAAAATTAAATCAGGAAACAATTCACAGGCATTCAATAGCGTTTAAATCCTAAACACTTTCTTATAATTCTAATACCTATTTTATCAATATGAACCCACAAGTGACCCAAACAGAGTCCAGCTATGTATCTGTTAGTATCCAGTTGAGACATGGGGATCTAGCCATGATCTGGCACCTGACCTACCAGTGTCACAATGAACATTATGGGAGATAAGAACTGAGATACAGAATTAAAAGGACTTCTCTAGATAATAAGCACTAATGAGGAGCTCAAGCTAATAGCAGAGAGAGTGTTTGAAGGGGTAGAGAGGAAACTTGTGCTAGATAAGCAAAGGAAGATCATGCTAGAAAATGCTACCATAATTTTTGTATGGCTTGTTTTATATTAAAAAAGCCAGGTGCTGTGGTGGATGCAGTCTGTTATGTAATTTATGTTCAGGCTATCTTAGAGTTTGGACAGATGGACTATTGTGTTTATAATGTTGTAAGCATAATTTTTTCTACATGTTTATTAACTTAAGTATCTTTCATGTACACATGATTAAAAACATTTTTTCTCAGACCACTGACTCAGTGTACCAAAGGTTCCAGCTTCTATTACACAATGCATTTGTTATTTTAATTTCAGATTTTCATTAATTTCAAGTTGATTTAATTATATATGAAACATTATTAGTCAAAAGTTCGTCAAGACAATTTGTTTAAGGGGGGAGGATGAGAAAAGGAAAACTGTGCTTCCTTGTTTACCAAAACTGAGAATAGTGAAATTAATATTCTAGATTAAAAATCTACACATTTTAAATGTTGCTTTGCCATAAATCTTGACTAACATGTGTCTGCAAAATAAATTAATGCTAACTTACCATCTAACTAACAACAGTGATTCTCAGATATTCTTACCTTGTTATAATACTCCCTGATTTTTTTGAGGAATTGTTCCAGACATAATGTACTTGACAGTTCTCTGATACATTTTTAATATATACTGGGAATATTAAAAAAGGAATAATGCCACCCACTTAAAAGAAAAGTGTTAAATCTCTGTTGCTTAAGAAGAGAGGATAACCTTTGTTTTATATTTTATTCACTCCTGCAAGTTTGTTTAGTCTTCTAAAATTATACATTTCTACTAGGGCTGTCGATTAATCAGAGTTAATTTATGCAATTAACTCAAAAAAATTAATCGCTATTAAAAAAATTAATTGTGACTAATCGTTGTTTTAATCTCTCCATTAAGCAATAGAATACCAATTGGAATGTATTAAATATGTTTGGATTTTTTTCTAAATTTCTAATATATTGATTTCAATTACAACACAGAATATGAAGTGAGAACAGGCACATTTGTAGCCGGTAGTGCAAGGTATTTACATGCCAGATATGCTAAACATTCGTATGCCCCTTCATGCTTTGGCCATCATTCCAGAGGACATGCTTCCATGCTGATGACGCTTGTTTAAAAAATAATGTGTTAATTAAATTTTTGACTGAACTCCTTGGGGGAGAATGGTATGTCTCCTGCTCTGTTTTACCCGCATTCTGCCATATATTTCATGTTATAACAGTCTCGGATGATGACCCAGCACATGTTGTTCGTTTTAAGAACACTTTCACTGCAAATCTGACAAAATGCAAAGAAGGTACCAATGTAAGATTTCTAAAGATAGCTACAGCACTTGACCCAAGGTTTAAGAATCTGAAGTTCCTTCCTAAATCTGAGAGGGACGAGATGTGGAGCATGCTTTCAGAAGTCTTAAAAGAGCAACTCTCTGATGTGGAAACCACAAAACCCAAATCACCAAAAAAGAAAATCAACCTTCTGCTGGTGGCATCTGACTCAGATGATGAAAGTGAACATGCGTCGGTCTGCACTGCTTTGGATCGTTATCGAGCAGAACCCATCATGAGCATGGATGCATGTGCTCTGGAATGGTGGTTGAAGCATGAATGGACATACAAATCTTTAGCACATCTGGCATGTAAATATCGTCTGATGCCAGCTACAACAATGCCATGTGAATGCCTATTCTCACTTTCAGGTGACACTGTAAACAAGAAGCAGGCACCATTATCTCCTGCAAATGTAAACAGACTTGTTTGTCTTAGCGATTGGCTGAACATGAAGTAGAACACAGTGGACTTGTAGGCTTTAAAGTTTTACATTGTTTTATTTTTGAATGCAGTTATTTTTGTACATAATTCTACATTTGTAAATTCAACTTCCATGATAAAGAGATTGCACTACAGTACTTGTATGAGGTGAATTGAAAAATACTATTTCTTTTGTTTTTTACAGTGCAAATATTTGTATTAAAAATAAATACAAGGTGAGCACTATACACTTTGTATTGTGTGTTGTAATTGAAATCAATATATTTGAAAATGTAGAAAACATCCAAAAATATTTAAATAAATGATATTTTATTACAGTTTAACAGTGCAATTAATCACGATTAATTTTTTAATCGTGTGATTAATTCCAATGATGTTTTTTAATTCCTTCACAGCCCTAATTTCTATATCAGGCAAGTACAACTGGCAGTTGTCCAGATCTCCAAAAATACTACATATAAAGCAGTTGACAGCCTAGTATCTTAAAGACCTCTCATAAACAACATACAGCATGTGAACATGAACTTACATGAGCTGTGTATGTTCATGTACTTGAACAGTATGTATGAACTCACAGTCAGTTCTATTTAAAAAAATCAAACTTTTCAAACTTCTTTTTTGGCTTGCAGCACAAAGATCTCTGTTTTTTTGTTCAGTTTCTTTTTCAAAGATTTACAAATTTCCAATGGTGAAATGCCAGTGAGAAACTTCCCCATACTTAGTAGCAAAGTGGGTCAAATCAGAATGCATTAGTATGTATGTTCAATTTTCCTTGAGTTCACATTTATAAGTATATTTTAAGTTATCTTGGAAGTGAAATCTCCTTATCTATTCCATTTTGTGTTGACACTACCAGTAAAGATTTTAAGCAAAACATGCTTTACGCCTTCTTTATAATAACCCATTCAGGATGACTGAAAACTGATTTCTTTCCCTAAAGAGCCTGGTCCTGCATCACTGCAGTCAATGGGAGTTTTCACATCAGGCTCTGAATGATTAAAATGTATGGGTGTGGAGAAGTATAAGTTAAAACATTCCACCCTCTACTTTAACTTACAGTTATAATTGATAATAAAGTCTGATGATGATGATTTATTTCCAATGGCACCCAAACTGTGTTAGCTGCCTTCCAAACCAAGGTAGCACAATCCCTGCCCTGATCACAATTTAAAGTCGTATTAAATTAACCTTATTTTAATTAATCTGAAAGGATTTTGGGGGGTGGGTGGGTAGTTAATTACATGTTGTGATATTTGTTTACCATAAAGTGCACAGCAGCTGAAGGCAAACCAGAGAAAACACACTGAAATATGCATACTACAGTCCCAGTTAGCCTAACCCATGTGTGAGTATCTCCACAGCAAAGTCCTACCCATGTTATTGTGTCCTCACTGTTTCTGAACTCACTTATGGGTGAATTGGGGGCATAGCCCATTGTTCTGTGTGCTGAGATGCGCTAGGATTTTCTCTCAGTCAGCTGTGTCAATTGAAGAAGAACTTGGAGAATGTGTCTGTCCTTCATGGAGAATTGTGGGGGTGGGCTTTTGAAGACCATCATAATGATTATTGTTAATGATTTTGCCTGCATCCTCATGCAAAGTGCATGGGCTAAAACCCAGGTAAGAGCCTGGGTTAACTGTGCAGTATAGACATAGCTTACATAGATAGATCCAAGCAGGGCTTGTGGAAGGCCAGCAAAATGTAAAAACACCATTGGCCAAATTATGTGTAAGGGTTGGATTCTCAACTTCACTTATTTTTACATTCTGCACAACTGAGGAGGACAATGAAGAGGGAGGGAAAGGTGGCTCTAAACTAGGTAGATTCATTCCTCTATCCTGGGTCAAATGGGGACTGATATAGCCCTTGGTATTATTTAAAGCAGTGTAGGCTGTGCGCCCTGCCCTGACATGTGCCCTTCAGATATGGTGGGGAGAATGGGTTGTGTAGTAGGCATAGCCACGCACAAACTTTCCTGACCAAGGAACCCTCCACTGCCCCCTTCTGGCTAGCTTTCTGTCTGCTTTGGTTGATGAGGCAAACTGTACGTTAAGTATTGAGGCCGCTGTATATGAAGCATTCACTTAAATTCATTAGTCTGTTTGTTTATTTTACCACAGAACTCAAACTCTGATGAAGGCTTATGATCAAGATAGATCATGAGTCATAGGAAGTAGCTGCCCTGGGCTCATTTCTGCTCTCCGATACTAGTGCAGTGTACTAGTTTAATGTAATTGTCTAACATCTATAGAAGTTAATTGCTGGAGACCAGAGGTAAATAAGTCTTTATTTAATGACCCTAAGGAGGATCAGCAAAGTTACAAAGCCAGGTCTGTTTCTACTAAAGGACAAGGGAAAGAGACAAAGTGATTTTCATTTGCAGTGTAAGTAATTCTGCGCTGCCTTTGCCATAGCCACTAGAAGACAAGGATTTGGGCTCAATCCAAGATGCTTTCAACTTTTCTTCCCCAGCTAAGTATGTTTAAAGTGCAAAGACCAACTAGTCCATCAAAAGGATTTTATTTCAGCCTTTCACCACAAACTCAACTCTGTCTGTCCAACCATAGTAACGAAAAAAAAAGTTTATTTATAAAATAAATTTTGCTGAAGAAGTTCACTAATATCTTATTAATTCAGGCACAAAAAAACTTACAATATGTTAACAGTGCCACAAAGGAACAGTAGAGTTAAGACCGCTGAATTTCTGTTATAAATCTTGTTATTTTTATAACATCGGTTACATGCTGAACAAAAATACATGTACTCTCATTGGACCAGATTCTTGTTTACACTAGTGCAAATTAGCAATTGCTTCAGTGAAGTGGTGTAGAACTGGAGTAAGAGTCTGATTCAAAGTCCGTTGAAGTCAGTGGGAGTCTTTTCTTTGACTTCAGTGGGCTTTGGAACAGGCCCTAAATGAGATGCAAATCAGGCCTTCTGTCTCGTTCATCTATTATTCTCTCTCTCTAAATATAGTGTAAGCTAGTGCCCAGAAATTATGTAATAGGAACACAAGCTGGGCAATATTCCAAGCCTAACGTCATCGCATCAAACATCCTGCCTGCCACAGGTGGGAGCCTGTTAAGTCAGCTGACCTTGCCATTCCTTTCCATGTGTATCCTGCTGGAAACAGAGGATGGCATTAGCCACTATTTTCAGAGCATCTTCTCATGGGTTCTCGTTCTATCCCCAAGCAAGGATATTCTTGGAATGTGGAGCACAGGCCTCTAGTGCTTTTTTTTCTGTTGAGGGGACAAAGAAGGCCAGTTAGGTCCTCCTAATGCAGATGACAGAGGAAGGGCACAGGAGTTTTCCTGTCTCCCTTAAAGCAAGAGAGGTTGGAAGGGGGGCTAGCAGCTTCCCCCAAAGCCGGGGCTCACAGTATTGCCAATTGCAAGTGTTCAATTATTCTAAGTCAGGCCCCAAGTATCATGAGATTTTAAAAAAATAATTCACTTTGTATTCTTTTTTCTTGCCTTCTGTTTTTTAAGCCTTTGAGCTCAGATTTTCAATCTTTTCTCTGTAACCATGAGGGCTATAATCTTTCTCTTTTAGAAAAAAATGAAAGCTGAGCTTTGTATGTAATCACATGACTCTGGGAGCTGGGGAATCTAAGAAAAATACCAAAATTAACAAGACTCTCAATACTATCATGAGTATTGGCAACACCATGCTCATAACTATGAAACTGTACCTGGAATCTTCCCTCAATAAGCAATCAATTAAAACAGAAGGTTTAACAAAATAAATACCAACAGTCTCCAAGTATTAAAAAAAGAAGCAATACCTTCATATTAAAAATGGTCCTTCAGTGGTTCAGCTTTAGATAATATAACATGGATTCAGGAGCCATTATAACCCTTAGGCAACATTTTACTGCTATTTTGTAAAAGAGCCTGTTTCAGTTTTATATTTTTTTCACACTCCTGTATGGCCCCTTCAAGCAGGCATCGACCCTTGCCCATTATTAGAAATAATCCTTGTACATTAGGTTTTTTTCTGCCGATAAAATTCATCCTTGTGCAGGG
Source organism: Chelonia mydas (assembly GCF_015237465.2). Taxonomy (NCBI): domain Eukaryota; kingdom Metazoa; phylum Chordata; order Testudines; family Cheloniidae; genus Chelonia; species Chelonia mydas. The sequence goes on from NC_057850.1 coordinate 164,085,524, forward strand.
GCACGGTAATACAGGGGTTAAAGTGGACACAAATGTTGTGCAGGGCCCTCTGTGTTAAGAGCTGATGTTAAGGGCAGCACAAAGGAAGCCATTTGCATTATACACAACAAGTTTTACTCGTCTTACAACAGCCAGGAACTATGCTAAATATTATTGAGCGTCTTCTACTGGCATTTTATTAACTAACATTTTCCATATACAGTCAGAACAAACCCGTAATTCTCTGCACATGGATGAATTTCACACAAAGCTAAATTGAATTAACAAGAGATTTCCATTTTTACAGTAAAAAGAAAAGGAGGACTTGTGGCACCTTAGAGACTAACCAATTTATTTGAGCATGAGCTTTCGTGAGCTACAGCTCACTTCATCGGATGCATACTGTGGAAATTGCAGAAGACATTATATACACAGACACCATGAAACAATACCTCCTCCCACCCCACTCTCCTGCTGGTAATAGCTTATCTAAAGTGATCATCAAGTTGGGCCATTTCCAGCACAAATCCAGGTTTTCTCACCCTCCGCCCCCCCACGGACAAACTCACTCTCTTGCTGGTAATAGCCCATCCAAAGTGACTACTGTCTTCACAATGTGTATGATAATCAAGGTGGGCCATTTCCTGCAGAAATCCAGGTTCTCTCACCCCCTCACCCCCCTCCAAAAACCACACACACAAACTCACTCTCCTGCTGGTAATAGCCTATCCAAAGTGACCACTCTCCTTACAACCTGCATGAAAATCAAAGTGGGCCATTTCCAGCACAAATCCAGGTTTTCTCATTCCCCCACCCCCATACACACATGAGAAATGGGAATGAGAAAACCTGGATTTGTGCTGGAAATGGCCCACTTTGATTTTCATGCAGGTTGTAAGGAGAGTGGTCACTTTGGATAGGCTATTACCAGCAGGAGAGTGAGTTTGTGTGTGTGGTTTTTGGAGGGGGGTGAGGGGGTGAGAGAACCTGGATTTCTGCAGGAAATGGCCCACCTTGATTATCATACACATTGTGAAGACAGTAGTCACTTTGGATGGGCTATTACCAGCAAGAGAGTGAGTTTGTCCGTGGGGGGGCGGAGGGTGAGAAAACCTGGATTTGTGCTGGAAATGGCCCAACTTGATGATCACTTTAGATAAGCTATTACCAGCAGGAGAGTGGGGTGGGAGGAGGTATTGTTTCATGGTGTCTGTGTATATAATGTCTTCTGCAATTTCCACAGTATGCATCCGATGAAGTGAGCTGTAGCTCACGAAAGCTCATGCTCAAATAAATTGGTTAGTCTCTAAGGTGCCACAAGTCCTCCTTTTCTTTTTGCGAATACAGACTAACACGGCTGTTACTCTGAAACCTGTCATTTTTACAGTAAATACTCTGAAGCCCAGTGGGTAGAACCTATAGATAGGTACAAAAATGGCATTTAGATAGTTATCCCCAAGGATATTATCCCACTAGAGGAAATATCTCATCATGGCAATATCACAAAGAGTGTTCTATATAAAAAAATATTTTTACTGTCCCCTGTTAAGTTCATATATTTAAAATGTAGATCATTTTTCTACCTTAGGATTCTTCTTAAATATGTGAAGAAGAAAAAAACAACAGTGTGTCTTGAGACTGGCAACTGTTGACCAGATTCTAGAGATGAAGTAAAGTCCTCAGTGTTATGATTGTACTTGATGTGGGTGCATCCTGTACATTGGCCACAGCAGGATGCTGGAACTGGGTGCTTTATAATGGCCAGTGTTCATTTAGTTAATAGTAGAAGAAGCAAGAGCATTCAAAGAATGATTTGCCTGTTGTTAGTTTGGATACGTTTATCGTAGGAGGCACTTTCCTACCATGGATGTTCAATTCAGCAAGGTCCATCATCTTATTTCATTTGCAACAATTCTATGAAAAATAGAGGCTTTCACAGCCTTTAGCATTCCAAGTGCACTGCTGTGATCTCAGTCTCTTTCAAAGTGGTGTTATGGCTGTGGTGAATCCATTCTGCAGAGAAAGGCAAAAAAAACCCAAAAACCCTCAGGATCTCTGCCAATCTGAGGGAAAATTCCTTCCTGGCCCCAAATATGATGATCAGTTAGACCCTGAGCATGTCAGCGAGACCCACCTGGGAAAGAATTCTCTCTAGTAACTCAGAGCCCTCCCCATCTAGTGTCTCATCTCCAGCTGTTGCAAATATTTGCTCATAGCAGTGGTGGATGGGCCATATGCCACTGTAGGCCATTTCATCATACCATCCCCTCCATAAACTTATCAAGCTCAGTCCTGAAACAAGTTGAGAGAAGGCAAGGAAACAGGAGACGATAACCAGGTAGTCAACGATGGCATCACTGGTACTCCCTTCTTACACCCTCACAGAAGGCCCTGCTTTCTATAAGTGTATGATCAAGATGGGGCTCAGATTTTCTCTTAATTAGAGCCAAGTTTGCTCAAAAGTTTCGCAAACCTTTCAGCAAAACCAGGGCTGCTTAACATTGTAATAACGCTCAAACCCAATAGATTCGGCATGGTTTGGGATTCCATGATGGATGTTTCATACAGCTCTAAAAGAAATCTTGAAGAGCCATTGCTTTGACTAGAAGAGGGAAAACATTATTTTTGCTAGGGTGGATGGCTTGCCACATTGTTCCCAGACAGACACTTATGGGTCAGTCTGGCGCCATCAAAGTCCGCGGGCGTTTTGTCATTGACTTCAATGGGGCCAGGATTTAGGCCCTGAAAAAGCAACATTTCAGAAACAACCTTCTTGGTAAAGTAGAGTCCACAAAAACAAAAATCTACCTGCTTTCCAAGTAGCTGAGGCACACAACACATTACAATTAATTTTCATAAGCTGTAGCATACTTTATACCCAGTATTGCAAAACACTTAACAGAAAAAGTAGTTCAGCTAAAGGGGAAAAAAAGAGAGAGCGTCCATGGGGAAGTGACTCAGAATAAGGGAAAGAGTTCCCAGATAGAGGAAAGTAAACGAGTGACGTCCCCTTCCCTTCCCACCTCAAACTGTAGTGAGTCAAGGGGAAGGAACCATCAACCTAGTAAATGTTCTCAGCACAGTTGGGTGCTGGTCAATTGCTGAGACTTCTGGGTCCTAGTGCAGTCCAAATAATTAATAATAATCATAACCTATAAAAATGACAAATTCTGTGCTGCTGCATCGCCAACATTCATCCAAAATATTGATTATATTCATGTAGAATATAAACACAGGTACTATCACGATAGTAAAATATCTTGGCATCAATATATTTGAAAAAAAGAGGTTTCAGCTTCACCTCAGTATTTATTTCCCTCCAAGTGCCTCCTCAACTTTGCCTCAGAATTTGTGCAGCAGCTGAGGATTTGCTCCTTCTGTGGCAATACTCTATTCCATTGGTATTAATTTTTCATCATGTAGCAAAATCAGCATTCCCACAGACTTCTAATTTTGACAGGGAAAATAAAGGTCAGAAGTGTTTTTCCTCTTGACTGTAAATCATCCTTCAAGGAGTTTTTGTGTCTCACAGTGCAGCTTGCCAGTGGCTGGCATGCCTTTTTGTCACACTGCCTGTGAGTTCATTAGTTTTCACTATATAAAGCAAGACCGACAGACTACATTTGGGTCACTTCAGGTGAGTGCATCCAGTATCGCCTGAACACCTGGTCAGCAAATGACTTGACATTGCTGTGAACTGACTGTGGTGTTCAGTAGGTAACATCCCGAAGAATTATAGCTGATGATAATCACTGTACAGATTGTGAACACCCATTCAGTCACGTCCTCAGCTTGTTGACAAAAATGTCAGGTGCTCTAATTTACTGTTTAAATATTATGAAATGAATTGGTGGTTTCACCAGCTCCTAGTCAGCAGGTCTCGTATCACACACACACATACAAAATGTCACAATTGTTTGTAACTGGCAACCTTGTTGACAATCTCAGCAGAATCAAGTATAGAATTGGCACAGAGACTGGCCCATCCTCTCAACTTTCTCTGGGACACAGATGAGGCACATTGGTAGGGAAATGTGGGGTAGCTGTTATCCATGCTATACCTGATCTGTGGATAAGTCTTCTGCCCATTAAGCATGAAGTTTGGATCAGGTCCGAAGGGGATCTAAGGTAATCTAGACTTGGGTAGCACCTCTTCTTCCAAACCTCTAAGCATGTAAATTAAATCAATTTAAACTTGCTTGGGCTCAGTTAGATTCCCCCAGACTTGCATCCACTTACTGATATGGATCTTACATCCCATTACACTTCACCTCTAAATTTGACCATTGAGTCTAAGGTAAATTAAATCAATTCACTTCTCTCTCCTGAGATGCAGAGAACACTGCAGCAGGAAAAGCAACTAACAAGAAAGTACGTAAGTTAAACTAGTGGGTAACTCTTGGAATCAAAGCAGACGTCTCCTGTAGGTAGAGGTTTTATTTTTTTTAAGTGTATCACATTGTAAAGTTTTCCCAGATTAAAAATGTGACAGGCTGGTTAACCATTATTTTAAGAATGGTTTAATGACTGGTGCTGTTATCAATAAGCATGCAAGGCTGGTATACAACAATTCTGAAATGCTGACACTAATTCTACACATTTTGTATAACAAGCTGATTGTAATAGTTTTCATTTCCTGCCAGCACAGGGAGCTGGGGGGAAGTGCTGACTCAGGTCTATTTTCTCCAGCAGCTGAACATGACTCTCTGAAGACTTACTTAAACAAATAAATATACTCATATGGCATAGAAGGTGCTTTGTTTATTGTTCTTTTTCAGTTGGGTTACCCTAGGAGCAAAGCATTAATAAATGACAACAGAAAATTCTAGCAGGGAGTCCAAAAGGAGGGTGCTCTTTGTTGTTTTAAAAGGCACAGCAATATGTTGAGTTATTTATTTATACAGACTGCCTATTATTCTGTTTATTACTTTATTTTAATGTGCTCTGGCTGAGCAGGCACATGGTGGTTGAAAGAATAAAAAAATCTGCTTCTGAACAGTCTGTCACCATAGGTAAAGTGCAGGACAGAGCCTGTTCATAAGACTTGACCTCAATAAAGCACTCTCTCTGGGAATTACATGAGGTGATTTTACCACTGCACTCTTTCAAGCCTGTGCTCTATTTAACAATCAGCTGAAAGCCTGGCGAATTTGGTAGCTTTGCTTTAAAGAATTTCCTTAAAGAATAAACTCATTGCTTCTGGGTTATTTTATTTTTTTTCACGATTTGTAGCTGAATTTAAAACTAGAGAATATTAATGAAAACAAATGGCTGTCATTTGTGACACACACATTTGTCTTTTTACTGTTCCTGGAAAAGGAATGATACTATACTAGCATAAAGTTCAAAGAAGAAATTGAGATGGCAAATTGAATTTATAATACTGGCATCTATTTCCTAAAATTTACAAAAGTCAAGATAAAGTGGCTCATTGTGTAAGACACTGAGAGCTAGATTGTGATATCGTTACTCGTGCTGAGTGCTACCTTACTCCACAAGTAGTTCTGCTCATTTCAGTGGGTCGGCTTGAGGACTAAAATACCATTAAGTAGTGGTATCACAAATACAGACTGAAAAAGTTATATTTAAGTTACCCTTTCCCCCTTATCTATGGCCAGACCATGGCATGGGATAGCATTGATTTTCAGATAATAAATTCAATGGGAATTTCTGCTTTAAAATCAGTGGCTTGACATGGCCCCTAAGCTTTTCAGGTAGTTTGGGAGCACACCAATCTTTTTATATCTAAGAATAAATTCTGATTCTAAGTGGCCTAACCATCTGCAGGTGAAATCTTAATACAGGCCACCACGATATACACTATTATTAATTTAGGGTAAGTCCACATTGCAGACAGGGGTATGAATGGCTTGTGTAGACATACCCAGGCTTGTTATGCTCTAGCTAGCTCACGAGAAATAGAAGTGAGGATGCCGCAGTGCTGTCTGTCTGATCCTTTTGAGTACGTACTTGCTTGTACAGCCAGTGCTAAAGCCCACACCATTGTACCCTCACTTCTATTTTTAAAGAGCTAGCTAGAGTACAGCTATTGGGGTTATGTCTACACAAGCGGCTATTCACAGCTCTGGCTGCAGCATAGATATACCATTAGAGTTAGCTAATCTCACACCCTGCTGAACTCTCTTGCGTGCGCGCGCGAGCTGTGGTTCATTTCCAATGAAACTGAAACTCAGATTACTCTGCCAGTGGGGATTATCAAACACTCTTGGTGACTTGACCTTACTACCCACCATTAGGATGAGAGTTTTTTCAAGTTAAAGGAGATGAATAGTGATTTATAATGCCTTATATAGTTAAGTATTTACTAAATAAAAGCCAGACTGTAGTACCCTTACTCACATTGAGCAGTAACTTATCCCGCAAATCAGTGAGGCTACTTATGCAGGGAATGCTTCATGTGAGTAAGGATATCACAGTCTTGCCCTCAGTGTGTTATGCTGTGTGTCCCCTCCGTTTTTCATTTCTAGCAAATATACTATCTCATTGTCCAGTTGCATTTCCTGTCTGAACCGTATCCTTTCTTTTACAGGAACAGTACAAAGACTATATAAGCATCATAAAAGACAGCCATTTGGTTTCACTGAAACAAAGTATATTACATTCTGGCCCTACATGTGGGGGTGGGGGTGTCTGTGTATTAAGACAGATAGCTGACACAGGGAATGAGATTTAGAGAAAGTCCCCCATTATTTTCAGAGAGATTTAACAGATACAAACATATAGGGTGTCATGTACTTCTGTAACAGATATGGACTGGCTACAAAACTTGCTTATACATACCAGATGAGTTCATCAGAAGATCTTTCAATGCTCTTCTCGGTATGGCTGTTAGGTTGAAATAAGGCATTTTATACACCGTGCCACCTACTGGCTAAACAGCATAATACAATTTAGGATTCCATTACATCTCTTCCTTTATGTTTTACATTCCCACCATATACAACAGGGGTGGCCAATCTGTGACTCCGGAGCCACATGCGGCTCTTCAGGAGTTAATATGCGGTTCTTTGTATAGGCACTGACTCTGGGGCTGAAGCTACAGGTGCCAACTTTCCAATGTGCCAGGGGGTGTGCACTGCTCAACCCCTGGCTCTGCCATAGGCCCTGTCCCCACTCCACCCTTTCCCGCCCTCTCCCCTGAGCCTGCTGTGCCCTTGCTCTTCCCCTTCCCTCCCCCAGAGCCTCCTGCACGCCACGAAACAGCTGATTGGGAGGTGCAAGGAGGGTGTGGGAGACGCTAATGGGCGGGGCTGTCGGTGGGCAGGAGTCGCTGGGAGCGGGGTGGGGGAACTGATGGGGGGGCTGTTGACGTATTACTGTGGTTCTTTGGCAATGTTCATTGGTAAATTCTGGCTCCTTCTCAGGCTCAGGTTGGCCACCCCTGATATACAACATTTACACTATCACAATACCTTTGAAGTTCAGTCCGTATGAGTCTGTTTTGTGTCTCTGAATAGTACTGTTTTTTTAATTACACAATTTGACCATATAACAACTTGGTCATCTGCAATGACTGGTTGTGGTTGCTTTGAAATCCTTGAGTCATCATCATCTTGTTCTGCATATGTCATCCATAGAGTTTGCTCTGTTTGTTTTTGGGGGTTTGGGGGGGGAGGGGTTTGAGGAACAAACTGTAGATGTTGACGGTTTCTGTTGAACTCTCCATTGTTGGTCTTGATCACATATGATCTGGGTGCTAAATTCTTTTTCTTTACGACATCTGGAGTTGTCCCTCCCTTTTCTCCATTCAATTTCACATGAAGATGGTCACTAGGTTCTAGATCTGGTAATTCTCTAACGGAGTGATGTCTGTTGTAAAAGTGTTCATAAGCTCTTTTAAACTTTTTATCTAGTTTGGCTACCCTCTTCATGTTTGGTCACTTTGGAGACAGATTCTGTTCCAATGTTGGAACAGTAGTTCTGAGTTGTCTTTCCATCAGGAGTTGTACTATGACCAAATAGAAGACTAAATGACCAAGAAGCACCAGGCAATCATTACAAGTGACTGTCCTTTTCACTGTGCTGTTTAGTCATATATGTAACCCTTCTGCCCATCAGAGTTGGCAGCAACAAGGGCCGGGTTCAGTATCTAGGGGTTTCGTTTCAATAACACAATGCAAAACCGGCTCGAGCCCCCACCCAGTGACCTGGGACAATTACATACCACCCACCTGGGCGCTTCTACGAGGCAATACTTCCCCTCTCGCAAGCACAGAGTCTGAGTGTAGCAAAAGCCTTTTAATAAAGGAGGGAAGCAATGCGGCATTATGTTGAGGAAACACCACAAACAGGATTCATAACACCAACCATGAGCAAAAGACCCACCCCCAAGTAAGTTTGGCAGTGTTCTTTTCCCCTTGGGGTCTTAAGTCCAGCAACCCAATAGTCACCCCTCCCACACACACAGTTTCTGTCCTTGATCAGTGCAGTCCCCCAGAGTTCAGAAGTTCATCTGCAGAGTTTACCTCCCAGCCTGGGTGGAAGTGGAGGGAGGTATGGGTGGCATCTTACATGATCCACTGCTCAGGTCGACGGCCGAGTGCCATGCATCTTCATGGGGTTCTGTTGCAGTCTTCACCGTCAGCTGCACCTCTCCGCCAGCTGTCCTGCTGGCCACTCCTCTCTATCAGCCACCCGGCTATCCGCTCCACTCCTCTCTACTCTCCGCTAGCCATCCTGCTGTCTGCTCCTCTCTGCCAGCCACCCAGCTATCCACTCCGCTCTCCATACTAGCCGTCCTGCTGTCTGCTCACCAACTCGTCTTCAGGCCCCCCCCCACACACACACACACACTTAACACAGCTCTCAGTGATCTCAGCTTTTAGTAACTTCAGCTCTTTAGTGATTTCAGCTCTGCAGCATATAACAAGACTCCTAATGGAGCTAAAATTAGCTCTATTATTACACAGTGGAGAGAGAGAAGGGGTCAAAGTAGTATTTTGGGCCCCCCACATCTATCCGCAGCCTCTCACAATTCACTGGGTTTTGGAACCCATGTCCCTTACCTAGCGAGTGCTACTTAGTTGAGGGCGAGTCCCTCCGTCATAAAATGCCAAGTACAGTTCTACTGTCCTTGATTCACATAACCAGGATAACAACCCTTTATTACTCCTGCCCCAATAACAAAGAGACTGGGGATCCCAGAGCAGCCAAAGTGACCGTTTGGGCAAGCAGTCCATCATGCTAGGCAGGGTGGGTGTGCCCATGCAAACCAGATCAGCCCCTAAAGTCTTTTCCCACAGCTCACCACCAGATGTCAGGGTAGAGCTCATTCTGACTCTGCTTACCCAAATAGAAGACTAAATGACTTAGAAGCACTAGGCAATCGTTACAAGTGACTGTCCTTTTCACTGTGCTGTTTAGTCATATATATAAAACAGCAAAATATTCTGAAAACATTTTAAACATAATATATTCCATGTTAGCTGTTGTTGGTGTTGATCTATAACTCAGAAGAGGAAGGAATGGATCTTCCCGCTGTAGGATTTTCTTGGCTATCTGTACAACTGTCTGTCTCTCCATTTGCTTGTAGGTAAATGTGGGCTGCTGCTAATATGACCAAAATCATATTTTGTTCAGAAGGACTTAAATTTTGCTGCAGTGAATAAATTAATAAATAAATTTGTTAGTCTCTAAGGTGCCACAAGTCTATTGTCCATCACTAGTTATTCTGGAATACCGAAATAAGCAAAAGATAACCCTGTGACATGTTATGTCTTTCAGGTACATTATTTCTACATACCTGGAAAATTAGTCCACCAATGACCAGATAATGATGTCTTCTGAATTTGCAGAAATCTGCAGTTAGTCTCTTCCAAGGTCTGTCTGGTAGAGGTATTGTTATTAAAGGTTCTTTGTGTTGTGTTGTGTTTTGTTGGTCTGTTGGTTCTTTGGTGTTCACATGCAGATGCCTATTCTTTATGTCCTTGCTGATGCCCGGCCACCACACTAACTGGTTAATCCATTCACAGTATTTATTTTTTTCTCTCCTGCTAATAGCTCACCTTACCTGATCACTCTGGTTACAGTGTGTATGGTAACACCCATTGTTTCATGTTCTCTGTGTATATAAAATCCCCCCGCTGTATCTTCCACTGCATGCATCCGATGAAGTGAGCTGTAGCTCACAAAAGCTTATGCTCAAATAAATTTGTTAGTCTCTAAGGTACTCACAAGTACTCCTGTTCTTTTAATCCTCAGTGTCCTTCATAGAGGAGATTTAGGATTTCTCTTCTCATTTTGTCTGGAATTACAATTCAACTGTCTTTAATCATGAGTCCATTTGATTGGCTTAATTGTCCACCTGCCACAAAATGGTCTGTTGTTGCTTCCTTAGTGTTCTCTAGGTACTTGGTCCAGCCGTCCCAATGTAGCTTAGAAGTTTCTTAGAAGCTGAATGTCTGTCAAGGTTGCTTTTTTGTAGCTGGTGTAGACTCTTTTCTGACACTGGTCTGTAAGTATCCACAGCAGCCGCCATCCACATATGCATCTGCATCATCTTCAAACTCACAGGTTGTTGAGAGCAATGTGGGACTCCATGAGTGTCTACTGCGGGCTGCGAGCAGCAGTGGGCAGCTGGCGGGGGGCAGCCAGCAGGAGTGGTGGGGGAGCGGCGGTCAGCAAGGAGCAAGTGTTCAGGTGGAGCAAGGTAGGTGTCTTCTTCCCTGGGTGGGAGGTGAACTCACACAGATGCACCTCTGCACCCTGGGTCCTCACTGACCAAGGACAACCACTGTGAGTAGGGTATGGTGAGGGAAGAGAGAGGGGCGCAGTAAAGGAACTTTTGGTTGTAGAACTCAAGAACATGAGGTAGAAAACACTGCCCCATGCACTCTGGGATGGGTGTCCTGCTCACAGTTTTATGATTATTAATTCTGCTTGTGGCATTTTCCCTAATTAATGCTGGGTGACTTCCCTCCTTTCATTAAAAGTTTCTTTTCTACACTCAGATTCTGTGCTTGCGAGTGGGGCACCGAAGGGTGGCATGTAATTTTCCCAGGTTACAGAATTGGGGCTTGAGACGGTTCTGTGTTGTATTTTTGGAAAGGAACCCCTAGATATTGAACCCAGCCCTAGTTGCTGCCGGCACCACCTGGCAGAAGGGTTACACTTCTACTGTCTCAGGCTTAACACTAATTCCATCTTTATTTATTATCTGTCCCAAAAATTCCATTTGGGGTAGGCGGAAAATGCATTTTTCCTTGTTTAGTCTGGACTAAAGCTGACGGATTAGGCTCAGGACTCTGTTGAGAGTTTTGTTATTCTTCCATTGAAAATTTTTATGTCAGAATATCATCCATGAAAATGAGAGCTCCATTTCTGTTCCTTAACAATTCTATCATCTTTCTTTGGAAAATTTCAGGTGCACTGATAAAATATAATGTTCAAAAGCAAAATCTCTCAAAGGGCGTGATAAATGTAGTCAGTTTAGCACTTTTTTTGGCTAAAGGAATTTTCCAGAATCTGCTTGAGGCATCTTGCTTGGAGTATACTGTAGCTCCTTTCACTTCGGGGAGGAAGTCATCCAATAGTAGGAGGAAATATTTTTCTATTACAACTGCTTCGTTAAGTCTTTTAAGATCCATACAGATTCATATTTTTTCCATTTTTCTTTATAACTGGTAACATTGGGATACAACCATGTTGTTGGCTCAGACATTGGCATAATCAAGAGAATCTGCTCCATTCTCTTTAACTCAATATGAAGTAATGGGATAGGAATCCTATGTGGTGAATGAACACTACATGGTTCTGCATTGTCTCTTAATGTTATTTGTACTGGATTGTCTTTCAAAAGTCCAATATCACCATATATTCTATTGAATTCTTCCACCTTTCTCATTAGGCCCATCATGGCTGCCACTCACAGGGCCAAGAGGCTGTTGGTCTGTGGTCCTTTGATCACATAGACTCTGAATGCATAGCTTTGTCTTTGTAAGTTGTTTCTGTGGTGAACTGGCCTGGGCAGTGCAGAATGCCTCTAGGGCTAGTCAGAGCTGTAGCAGGTGACATTAGCTCTGGAAGGGGTTGAAGGAGACCGGAGATGACTGTGACATCAGCTACTGAGTCAATTTTTAAAGTCAATAATCTTGCCATGAATATTCAGTTTCACTTTCCAGGAAGCCTCTACGTCAACAGTAATAGATCCTAGAAACAACGGCTCTTGATTGTCTGCAATATGAATCAACTCCTTGACTGACTTGATGTGGCAAACAACAGCAAAATGTCCATATTTTATGCATTTATTACAGTGTGTGCCTCAGGTTGGATATGCATCATCTCTTGGGATGTGACTTTTTCCACACCTTGTGCATGTAGGCTGGAATTTGTCCTTTGTAGTCTGGGAGTTCTCTCTCTTTGTCTCAGGGGTTTTATTATAATGACTTTTAACACTCATGTGTTTTGTATACAATTTCTAAGCCAGTTTCAGGTTTTTTAGGTTTGTCAAGTTGCTCTAGATTTTGCTGTCTGCAAAGAAGGAAGCATAGCATGAAATAGCAGCGTGTGACATTAGATGAACACTTTTAACACAGATGAAGCTTTTACTCCTGAGCGCATTCTGCACCAAAAAATTTAAAGTTCTGCGACAAAAAAAAAAAAATTCTCTGCACAGTATTTTAAAATTCTGCAAAATTCTGCAAATTGTATTTGTCAAATAAATGTGGAGGCTCCAGCCTGGCAGTGGAGAGCACAGTCCACTGGCTGCACAGAGGTGGGAGATCACTGTGCCCCCCCACAGCTGGGACATTCACTCAGCGGTGAGGCCACACCCAACCCTGACACAGCGCAAGGACCAGCCCTGCCCCAGAAACACCCCGGGGCCCTGCCCCTCCGTGCCAGGTGCACAAGGTGTGGGCAGGCAGGCTCAGCAAGGCAGGATGCAAGTGTGCAGGGGCTTAGTATCGGGTGCGGGTTGAGAGGGTTCTGTGTCGGCTAGTCTGGGTGCAGGTGGCTCAGTGGGGGATCTGGTTGCACAGGGGCTTGTGGGGGGGGGGGGGGCGGGTCTAGGTGCAACGGTAATGGGACTCTGCAGGGGAGTCCACATGAAGGTGGTTGGGGCTCAACAGGAGAGGGTTTGGGTGTTGGGGGGATAAAGCTTGGCAGGGTAGTCTAGGTTTAGGAGGCTCAGTGAGGGGTCCAGATGCTGGAGGAGTGGGGCTCAGTTGGGTGGGGATCCAGGTGCAGCTGGTTGGGGCTTGGTGGGGTGGAAATCCAGGTTCAGGTGGCTTGTCAGGGTGCTCCAGGTGCAGGGAAAGTGGGGCTCATGTGGTGGTGGGGTTCTGAGTGCAGAGTGGTGAGGCTTGGCAGGAGGGTCTGAGTATGAGGGGGTCTGGATGCATGGGGGTTGAGCAGATGGGAGAGCAGCTCCCTGCACATGGATCCTTCCCCCTGCAGCTGAGGAGTGATGGGTGCAAGAAGTGGGGAGGGGGGGGAGTTTGCAGACCTTCCTGAAGCTGGGGGAGAAATCTGGGGATGGGTCTCACCTGGCCCTGGATGCCGTGCAGGGAAAGAGGAAGTCCCATCCCCCAGCCCAGCCGGGACTAGCAGCTGAGCCCAATGCAGGGTAGGAGCCCCAGCTGGGTCTTCCTCAATCCCACCCCCTACCCCATAGTGATTTACCTCTCTGCCACTTGCTCATGGCACCTGAAACATACTGCTGAGGAGGGTTGCATGACCACTTTCGTGGCTTCCCCATCAGAAAGTTATTTTTCTGCGGAGAAGCAAAGAAATCTGCAGGGGACATAAATTCTGCCCATGCACAGTGGCGCAGAATTCCCCTAGGAGTGAGCTTTTATCTTTCAACACATGTGATTCTGATTTACAGAAATGAACAGTGGAATAACAGCAGTGGTAAATTATGGTGCAAAATGAGTGACAGGCCTTGTATTCCTGTACAGCTGAAAGGTACATTTAGTCCTGTAGTTGTCACTGGCATGCAGTATAATAAAGTTTGCCATTGTATCGGAGAAGTAATTAATTCTTAATTACCTTTTGTAATAATATACCGGCTAAAATTTTTCACTTGAAATCTTCCTAGGTAAATATCGTTGATTACACTCTTGACATGGGGAATGAACAGGGGAAGAGAGAGGAGGCAGTATAGCATAAGGTGGCAATCTGCTGACTGCAATGAGCTCCAGGAGGTCTCTTCAGAGGAAATAAAATCAGAAGGAAATCACATTGAGTAAAATTCATCCCTGTGCAGAGGGCAGTGGTCCCCAGTTTCAAACTTTTAAAGGTCATGAGTCAGGCCCCAAAACATCATGAGAATGGCATAAAAACCATGAGATTATAAAAAATAATAAATTGGGGCCTTTTTTTAAACTTGCATGCTGATTCTGAGTCTTTATCGTTTCAGTTTCTTAAAAGTTTCTGTCCCTCAGAGTTGCAGAGAAAAGCTTGTTAATTAAAGCTGGGATTCTCATGTAATAAAAAGACTCCAGGAGCTGTGGATATAGAAAAACATGGTGAGATCTTGATAAAATCATGACTTGGCACATTGAGAGAGCCAGCAGAAGGCCTATGCACGCTGGAATCACTTCAAAATAAGATTTAATAGGCCTCATGCTGGCTCCTTGAATGGGGGGAAATTTCATCTGGTTTGAGTGGTCGTTTACAGGGCTAGTAGCTGACAGTAGGGAATATTGGTAGAGATGTCAGTGGAGCTCCCCAGAAAGATCCATGCTATTCTAGCAGTAACTGGAAGGGGGGAAATCATTTCCTGAAACAATAATGGTGTGAATGGTAAATAAGGCATTGGCCACGGTGGCAGAGAGGTGAACTGTCCTAATGCCTGGTGTCCAGGGGTTTCACAAGTATGTCCTCTGTAAACAAAGTCTGGGTAATCTGATAAAGCAAACCCTGTTTAGTCTTTATTTTCCGAATAGGGAGATAGTAGGGACATGAACCATATTTTTATACTGTCATCATTCAAAGATAAAAACATAAAGGTAAAATAGCATCTAATTCAGGGGTTCTCAGGACAAGTTATTTGGTGGCCTCAGAGTGCAGCCACCAACTCTTGCTGGTGGCCACTCTCACACTTCTTCCTAAAATACTTAATTAGCTTAAAAAAAAAAATATGCACATATACATGTCCAAGTCACTATAATTTATTTATTGCTAGCTAGTAAGTCTACTGTGAAAAGTGAAATTCACATACATATAAAGTATCACTTTTCACAGCAGACTTACTCTACCCCAGCAAAATCTGCTACAAAGGACCATTGAAATAATGGTTAGGAAGAGAGTGTTAATCAAAAAGACAAAATTCAACATGAAATAGAAGCACTCTCCCACACCACCCTGCACTCCCTTGAGACAATTTAAAAACACTAAGGTGTAGACTGAGCCTTAAGGTTCAGTCCTAAGTAAGGGGTTGGACATAGCTACTCAGTCCCAGGATGAGGCCAAGGAAGGAATCATAGGGTATGTCTACTCTGCAATTAGACACCCATGGCTGGCCCATGCCAGCTGAATTGGGCTAAGGGGTTGTTTCATTGCGGTATAAGCATACGGGCTCAAACTGCAACCTGAGGTCTGGGTCTAGGGTGACCAGATGTCCTGATATTATCAGGACCATCCTGATATTAGGGGCTTTGTCTTATATAGGTAACTATATCCACCCTCCACAAGAAAAAGTGTCCCGATTTTCACACTTGTTATCTGGTCACCCTATCTGGGACCCTACCACCTTGCAGGGTCCTAGAGCCTGGGCTCAAACCCAAATGTCTTCGCCGCAATTAAACAGGCCCTTAGCCCAAGCCTCACTAGCCCAAGTTAGTTGGCAAGGGCCAGCTGCGGGTTTTTAATTGCAGTATAGACATACTTTGTGTCACAATTCCTGTCCAGCTTCCAAGGAATTAGCTATTTACTGCAGTCCTGAGAAGGACATAACTTGCTACACCCTTTATCCCAGCTCAGCTCTGCTAGCTGGCACTTTGATGGGACAGGGCCAAAGCTCTAACCATGCCCCTCCCCATAACTGCAAAAGTTGGTAACACTGATTTAGTCATTCAGCCATTTTCCTGCATTGAAATTAATCACCAAGGGTCACATGACAGCTAGCCTGCCATGATTGTGCAAGGCAGTGAGTGAAAGAAGCTTACTCATCCTTGCATCCCTGTACCAGGGCAGTCACAATCACATTTCTTGTGTTCTCTGAATGCAAGGGCCAGAGAAGTATAAACATCACTATACACCCTCAAGGGGGAAAAGCAGAGCCATGACTCCTCCCATTTCTTTCCTGCCTTGGCAGAGTGCAAGCAGCACATGTTGAGCATAGATCAGGGGTGGGCAAACTTTTTGGCCCGAAGGCCACATCTGGGTGGGGAAATTGTATGCAGAGCCGCGGCAGGGGGTTGGGGTGTGGGAAGGGGTGCGGTGGCCAGATCCGGCCCGCGGGCCATAGTTTGCCCACCCCTGGTATGGACCATACCTTCAAAATGGAAGAGGAGGAACTACCATGATGGTAGTCTGCTTGTCTGTGTGTTGTGTTGTGCTTTACCTGTGCACGTGTTCCCTTTGAAGGCTGCTTCTTATAAAGGCACAGAAAAGCTGCAAGTTAAAAATTAATTCACAATTTCACTATCTCCTCTCCTGCTTAGGGCTACTGATTTCTTAGGGCTTACCTACACATGGAAATTCACTGGCATATCCCTACCACTACCAGTATAATTATACTGGTATAACTCCCCATATGAACACATTTGCTAAAAAAATAATGCCTTTTCATGGTCAAGAGTGTAACTCTGGAGAGGTTTGGGGCCCTAAGTTAGGCCAGTAATAGGCAGAGAAAGATGTAACCTTACCCAAGTCAAACCTCTAAAACTCTGGAGCTTTGCCCATCACTAGTATCTTCTCAGAGAGTACAATAGCAAATTGTCTTTTTAGTACCATAAAGCCAACAAATGTCATATGTATCTACTCTTCTCTGTTTAAGATTCAGGAGGAGTGATGCAGACTGAACAATCTGTGTGAGCTTAATGGGGCCAGGGCCAGCTGAAGACATGCCTTTTTCTATTAAAATATATTGTACATACATACATTTCTCCTTCCTACTGAATCTGGTGAAGATTTGATGCTCATGAAGGAAGGACAGTACTCAAGGCTGAAGTCATATTTATTCACAGAGTATGCACAACATGGATATCAGCATAAACAACCCTAAATCACACAACAGTTGTGCCTCAGCCCTCTCCTGGATGAAGTCTCATTAGTGTCCAAAGAGTAGTTCAAGTTCCATGACCATTCAATTATTGTTATCTGTGGTACAAGATACCAGTTAGTGCCAGCTGTGGAAATGTTGTCAGTGACATGGCCATGTGTCTGCTAGAAAGTGGACTAAGACCACCACCTCCTTTCATACAAATCATGAAATTATCTACTTTCAGTAACAACTTCTGACATGAGCTAGGCTAAAAACAATCCAGTGATGAAAGGTTCCATATCCTATTATCAAATCCTTTTAGCCATTCAGACCTTCCACTCCCAAGCTTTGAATATAGAGTTGCAAGGGCTTCTGGAACCTATATGTTACCACGACAGGGAGTGTACACTCTGCTGCACAAGGGATGAAAAGGGGAGAGGTTCATACCCGTTAGAGATTGTAGACAGGAAGGGGATGGCTGTTACCAGGCAGCCATCTCCCCTGTAGGTCTAATGGAGAAGGGGAGCATTTGGCAGCCCACCAAAGAGAAGGAAGAGGAGCCTCTTCCACAAAGACAGTAAGGGTGTGTGCAGTTTGAGGGCCCTGGTTGAGAGGGATGTTGCCTGAGGGAATGGACTGGCTGGGTGGGAAGGAGGGTGCTGAGTGCAGTGGAGGGTGTCAGGTGGGTGCTAGTCTTGCATGAGAGGCCTTGTCAGGTCAGGGGAAGTAAGAGTGCCAGGTAGTATAGACATATGTGGGTGGGTTCTGAGAAGAAGGGGTGCCACCTTTCTGTCAGCCTTCATATGATTCCTGGGGGAAGGGGAGAAGGCATATCGATGAATTTTACTTTTTCAAGACTGATGTGAGACTTTACCAGTCCAAAAGTGTTATAGATATTGTGCTGTCTTCGAAGAGGTAATGATTTGTTTGTTATAAGGAAGCCAAGGAAATTGCCACCCCCATCTCCTCAACTTGGCTCTAAATCTCCACTAATTTCAGCCAAGGAATGCATTTTTCAACCCTCTCCGTATGTTTATCCATAGTTTATATTATCATTTGCTAAATATATTACATCATGCTATTTACTTCATTCTGCAGCTTCAAGACCTTTGTGTGGCTTCTCAACGCCCTACAAATTTGACATATAAATCACTGGAAAAAGGCTGACATCCCATGGTTTGCCTGTTTAGCTTTCCAAAGATTTCAGTAGGAAAAAAGCCACAAACTGAGACTGTTCACTTTTCTGCCACTCATCCAAATTATTTCAGCTAACAGGGCTGAAAATGACAAAGATCTGCAGTAGGGCTAAAATGTTCAAATTTACATTAGGTACTTAGAGTCAGATTTTCAAAAGTATTTAGAAGTTTAAAGCCTCAGATAGACTCCTTGTGGTATTTTCAAAAGCTAGGTGCCTAACTCCCTTTGAAAGCAACAGGATTTAGGCACCTAACTTGCTTAGATGCTTTTGAAAATCCCACTAGGTACCTATATGCATCTTTAGGGACCTAGATAACTTTAAAAATCTGGTCTCTAACTTTGTATTTAGGCACCTATATTTAAGTTGCCTGGTTTTCATAGCTGCTGAGCTGTAGGAACTGAGCAGTCGCAACACCTCTGAAAATCAGACTACTTATTTAGGTGCTTAAATTAATGCACCTTAAATTAATGCAGGTTTGAAAATGTTGGCCTGTATATCTACTTTATACACACACACACACACACACTTATTAGGAAGCATGCATTTAACTGTTTAGAGTATACTTACTGTACCATATCATTATGTTATAAAGCCACTTCACCAGCCTGTCCACAAACAAAGCCTATAATGATTATAGAGATTTCTTCTCCCTGGCACAAGCAGGGCATATGGAATGAAGTGAAGCATATTAAAAGTGAAAACAAATTACAGTAATGTTGTTAAAGTCACACTAAGGTTTTACTGCTTGATTAAACTCTCTTTGGAACATGTCTGTTCCTAAACATTTATGGGATCTATTCTCCCTAGGAGTGCACAGCATGTGACTGTATAGAGAGGTGATGTCATCTCACATTAGCTCTAAGGGAAGCACTCTGTCACCACAATGAGATCTTGCTGAAGAGTGGCAGGAGCTGCACTTGCTCCACATGTTTAAGTCTAAGATTTCCAAAGGGTCCTTTGTTTGGTTCAGTCTGACAGACAAGTTTGGTTGCTTATAGGTGGTGGGCCTTTAGTTTCCATAAGAATGCTATACTGGGGCTTAACAAACCATCCATGATATAATAGATACAATTAACTTAGATTAGAGATATCAAAATAAGTAGGTATAGCATGGACTAAAGAATCCATCTTTAAAGCCTAGGCCAGAAGGTTTTCAAAGAAAATTACGGAGAAAGATAAAAGTGAGGTTTTGTCAAGAAGTCACTGGGAACTGGTAGAAATAAAAGGGCAGATAATGAAGAACTGCAATCACCAGCAGTTACAGGATAAAACTTTAGGAAGGGGAAAAGCCACTGAAGTTAAAGCTGATGACCATTATTACTTAAGGATATGAAATGATTATGCTATTGTTTGACCTGTAGGAATTGAAGGAATTGAAAAAAGAGCATATTTTATAAGGAATTGAAAAAGAGCAATTTGCCAGTTGCCCTTCCTATCAGGTACCTTCAGCCACTTTTAACACAGAGTTCCCACATGACTACTCTAACTCAAATTTACAAAGTAGGTAAGTGTTAAGACTTTGTTTTCTCTTTGGGTTTCACCTTTAAATTTCCAAGAAATCTGACTATCTGGAGGGGTAGCTGCCATTTTGTGAGGCACAATTAATGCAGCATGTTGCAAAAGAGACACTCACTATGCTCTGCTCATATCTGTTAGAATGCTGCTGAAAAGGTCATTAGGAAATTAAACTGTAATTCTATCCCCCGCTTCTTCTGGGAGGTATTGCACTAACCTCACTCTCCTAAAGCCAAGTTACTGCCGCAAACAAGTGTCAAAAAGCCACTTCAGACAGTCAGTGTAATTGAATTTGTATTCACTGTTTGTTATTTTTATTATTGTCATCCCTGGAGAGGATGACTTAGTGCTGTGAGCATCAGATTTTACATATCTTGACACTCTGGAACAACAGATTCCACAAATAGTGGCATGGCTAATTCAGTCCTTCACCCTTCTCTGTAAGATAAGCTTAATATCATGCATTTTACTGTGGCCCCAGTTAAGTACTGGGATATACAGAAGAGGTGGCTGTGTAGCTCCTGAGATGGGCAGCGGCACTGCAACAATTTTATAGTGGGGGTGCTGAAAGCCATTGAACAAAACTGTAAACCCTGCATCTGATGGAAACCATTTCACCCTAACACCTCTAGTTCCAGCACTCCTGGAGATGGGTCAAATTTGTGCTATTTCCAATTAAGTTCAGCAGTATCTTGGAGAACAAAATTAACTTCATATTCAGTATATGGCTCTGGAGCAGTTTCTGCAGTCCCTGCACAATTGCAGTTTCTTATCACTGTACAAAAAACAACTGACTGCCCACAGTAAATTATAAAAAAAAAAGTGTGTGTAAAGCTTTAAGATCTACACATACCATCCCTGCAAAATACACAGTGATCCGAGTGACCATCATTCACAGTTATGTTTTCATACACAAAGAGCAAGGTCTCATTCTCCATTAACTTAGGCCAGTGTAAACAAGAGTAAATCCATGTACATCCATTGGTCTTCACTACTGTAAGTGAGAGGATAATTATACCCTTTCAGAATAAATAAAATAATTTTATTTTTAAATTTAAAAAAAAATAAGAAAGAACAAAAATAAAGTCTGTATGAGACTGGTGTAAATTGGAGTAGTTCCATTGAACTCCATTGGATCTAAACTGATTTACACCAGTTGACATTCTGGCCCAGAATATGTAGGTCCTCTGGCAGGCAAGAGCAATTTTGAGAATAAAATAGTTGTTGTCTTTGTAGAACTGTGAAGCTGCAGTACTTAGTTTGGCATTGGAATAATTGTAGACTAACTTTACACAGTGTCACTAGTCAGTCAGGGGGAAGTTTGAGGACTTACAGTGTCATTAATCAATACATATTAATTATTTTGGGGTGGTTAGGGACTTATGCACAGCTTCATTAATTATCAGTTATAATTTTGGGGTGATTGGGGCAAGGATTTTATGTCACAGAGTCATTAATGTTTAATTATGCGAGGAGTGTTGGGGGGAGTTAGCGGCGGGTCATATTCTGTTTTCCTGTACATGAGTTAGAGCAGGGGCGGGCAAACTTTTTGGCCTGGCGGCCACATCGGGTTTCTGATATTGTATGGAGGGCCAGTTAGGGGAGACTGTGCCTCCCCAAACAGCCAGGCATGTCCCGGTCCCCACCCCCTATCTAACCCCCTGTGCTTCTCACCCTCTGATGGCCCCCCCAGGACTCCTGCCCCATCCAACCCCTCTGTTCCCTGAGGGCCCCCCGGGGACCCCTGCCCCCCGCTCTCTGCCTCCTAACTGTGCTGCCTGGAACACCGGTGGCTGGCAGCGTGGTTGCACCAGGACAGGCAGCTGCACCGCGCAGCACAGAGCACCGGGTCAGGCCGCGGCTCTGCAGCTGCGCTGCCCCAGGAGCTCACTGCTCCGCTACCCAGAGCATTGAGCCGGCGGACCAGTGAGCTGAGGCTGTGTGGGAGTGGCCGGGTCAGGAGCCTCCCGGGTCAGGAGCTCAGGGGCTGGGCAGGACGGTCCCATGGGTCGGATGTGGCCCGCAGGGTGTAGTTTTCCCACCTCTGAGTTAGAGTGACTGGGCATCCCACTATTACCAGGACCATCCTGATTTAGGGCTTTGTCTTATATATGCAACTATACCCCTCCCATGCAACCCCAAAAAAGTGTCTTGATTTTTCACACTTGCAGTCTGGCCACCCTAACACCAGTATAAAACCTGAGTAACCCCAAATCACTTCAGATTTATATGAGATTTACGCAGTGCAGAATCTAGCCCATTGTGCTTCACAATGAACTGCTAACTAGTTGGGAGTAGCTGGGGTCATTAATGATCCCTTATGATTGTTTGGGGCAGCTGGCTGGTGTACTGTGTTCTTGTTAGCTAGATGTATAGGTTATGGGCCCAGCCAGAGCAATCTGCGGCCATGTTCACTGGAGCCAACCCTCTCCCATTTCACTTTATTTACACCAAGGGATCTCAAACTGGGGGTTGGGACCCCCTCAGAGGGTAGGGAGGTTATTAAATGGGGGGCGCGAGCTGTCAGCCTCCATCCCAAACCCCGCTTTGCATCCAGCATGTATAATGGAGCTAAATGTATAAAAAAGGTGTTTTTAATTTTCAGGGGAGGGGGGCCGCACTCAGAGGCTTGCTCTGTGAAAGGGGTCACCACCACCACAAGTCCGAGACTCACTGATTTACACGGGGGTTACAGGCGTTTTTTGGATGGGGGTGGGAGGCTGATTTTAGGGCCCCTGGTGCAATTGCCCCGCTTTGCTCCGCACTCCCACCACCGCTGGGGCCAGTGACTCTCCCCAAGGGGCGGGCTGCAGGATCGGGGGGCGATCCCCTCCGCGCTGCTGCTGCTGCTCCCCCGCCCTCGGATTACGCGCGGAGGGCCAGGCAGCCGCCCGGCAGCGAGAGAGGCGGTGGCCGGGGCCAGGTGGATGTTGTGTGTCGGGCTCTGCGTCAGCGGCGGCGGCGGCAGGACACGGGCTGGCGTCAGAGGCCGCCGGGTGACACATTCTTCCTCCGACAGCGGCTGGGAGCCGGCGCTGGACGGAAGCGCGGGGGCCGGGCGGCGCGGGAACGTGCTGCTGTGCAGCGCCCCGCGGGGCCGGGGCCGGGAGGAGGAGGAGGCCACGGGGAAGAGGGCAGCCTCACCCCCGGCTGACCCGGGTGAATCATGCTGCTTCCAGCTGCCTCCTGGGGGACACAAAGGGCAAACGCCGCGCTCTTTGTTCGGCTTCCCGGGCCTCAATAGGTTTTGCGAGCGCCGCAGGGGGCGGGGGGGAGCGGCTGCACGTCCCGCACTCTCCGGTCCCGCCGCCCCGCCCTCCGGGCCGCTGCCTACCTGCAGCCCGGCCGGGTTCCCGCCATTGTCCGCTGGCCGCCTCGCTGGGGATGTGCGGAACGTGCGGGCTGCCTGTGGCGCGTCCCGGGGTTCCCTTCCAGCCCGCCTGCTAGGTGGTAGCTCGCTGCAGATCCTCGTGCTCGTTACGTGCTGAAATGTAAAGGGACTGGCAAAAAGCTTTTGATTACACAGGCTTCTCTCGTGATACCTCTGCCTCGGGCAGGAATACGTAGCCTGGGCAGTGAACGGAGCATGTAGCCACACAAAGACAGGAAACACACAATCACCGTGTTGTTATTATGTATGATTATTTTTACAGAGCCCCATCCTAATAACACTTCGCACCCGAGGGGAGGGTTGTGAAAGAAGAAGCAGGTTTCCCTGAGCAACACGTCCGTGCTGCTTTGCTTCTGTCGCTAGCCCTGCAAATAATTTATTAGCATTATACAGTAAACGCCTCTAGTTTACTGGATTTTTGCATAGCTGAAAGAGTATTGGTTTTGACATGCTTAGTTTAAACAAAATATCTAAAAGCATTAGATTTTTCAAATGGAACATCAAACCTTTCCTAACTGATAAAGTGTTTCAGCCCTAGGTCAATGTTGTCTGGGACTGAAAAAGTGAAGGCTTCTGGCTGTTTTTATAAAATGTTTTCTCTTTCTGTTTTCAGTTTCATATCATATTTCTGTGTTACCCAAGCATTTAATCCCTCTGTTTTTTCTTACTCTCAATTTACAGTTATTCTTCAGGCACATTACAAAAGATGGGTTTTATTACAAATGGGTGAAACAGCCTGAAATGCCCTCTACATAATCCTGTGGGAAATTCAATTAGGCTCAAATTCTGGGGATCGGCACACAGTTGAGTCCAGAAAGGTGTACTGTTCTCCCGCTCAGGCACTCTGGGAGTCATTTCAGGGCCATTACTACTGAAGTCCTGAGGCTGTGGACACAGTGTGACTCTGTAGCTGCAATATGGGCCGTCTCTAGGAGGGGGAGGATCGGAAGATCCAGGAAGCAGTTATCCTGTCACCTTGTTCCCTCCTGTATTGGCATGCAAAGGTCCCCAAGGAACTGAGCTTTGTGCTGTATGTGAGGACGAAGTACACTGTGTTCCCCCTGGAATCTTGCCACCTCAATATGCCGCTGGTAGGAAATCCTCCATGGCCTCAGTGCCAGGAGCTAGATTTCCCCTTTTAATCTGAATAGGACCTCTCCTTTAAAAAGAGTTAACTAGGCTTCACTTAAAATAAATTGACTGTTCACACATTTTTTGAAGCTGATAAAATAAAGGGCTGAATACAGATACAGGTTATTTTTGGAGGCCTATTTAAATCTTGGAGTTGTGGGTGCAGCTCACCAGAGCAATGAATGGGTCCGCCCCTTGAGGTAAGAGAAGGGCCACAGAATCTTGAATTTTAGTGATTATGGAAGACAATTATGGAGGTTGGAATCCTCCCTCCATAGAATAAGTAAAGGCATTGGTGCTGGGGGTGCTACCGTACCCCCGGTTTGAAGTGGTTTCCATTATATACAGGGTTTACAGTTTGTTTCAATGGCTCTCAGCACCCCCATTATACAAATTGTTCCAGCACCCCTGAGTAGAGGGTAAGGCAATTGGTAAGTACAGGTAAAGCAACAGCTCTGCTCCACTAATTTGCCTCAAATCTGATTTGGAGAGGTCACTAGGCGTAATACTACTAACTCTAATACATACTGGGTCAGACCAACGGTCCATCTAGCCCAGTGTCCTGCCCTCCAAACTTGACCAATGCCAAGTGCTTCAGAGGGAATGAACACAACAAGGTAATTATCAAGTGATCCATCCCCTGTCATCCACTCTCAGCTTCTGGCAGTCAGAGGCTAGGGACGCCCAGAGTATGAGGTGGCATCCTTGACCATCTTGGCTAATAGCCTGTGATGGACCTATCCTCCATGAATCTAATTCATTTTTGAACCCAGTTATAGTTTTTGCATTCACAACATCCTCTGGCAACAAATTCCACAGGTTGACTGTGCGTTGTGTGAGAGAGTATTTTACTTTCCATATCCACTCAGTATTTGTTCCCTGCGGTGAACTGCCAACTAGGTTGCCAGTTAGTGGTAGTTTTCCATTATGTGTTTACAGGCTGAGGGCCTCAGTTTGCATATAAATTTCCTGGGACAAATAAATGGTCAATCCATTCGCCCTTTGTCAGATTATAAAAATGTAGCATGTTGTTGAAGGTGGATCCCTGTTAGATTACCTGTCTCTCAAACTCTCCCATTTGTCATCCGTTTTCTCTGTTGTTTTCCCTTTTATTTTATTTTTGTATAGCTCTCTGCACAGTGGGGCTCTGATTCTAAGCGGGGGCTTTGAGTATTACTGTTATCACTATTATTTATTAGTAGTAATATAATCCCATTACAATCTATTGTAACTATAATCACAAAACTAGGGGGAATGAAAAGCTATAATTTGATTATACATTATTTTCTGCTAACCTTCAAATCCATAGCAGATATATATGAAAATAAGCAGAAATAATATTTATAATAAAGCAAATACATTCATATACAGTGAAAGCTGTGTTATTGGGACCTGTACCAACCAGCAAGCTCTATAACCCAGGATTTCTAATCTTCATAGAAAGTCTGATTTATAGTCCGGTTGGTGTGGGGCTCCCTACTGGCTTTGCGTGGCTACCTGGAAGCAGCGACATGTCCCTGCTGCTCCTAGGCGGAGGCGCGGTTAGGTAGCTCAGCGCACTGCTTCCGCCCTCAGGTGCCGCCCGCAGAGCTCCCATTGGCTGTAGTTCCCAGAGCCAGTGCTTGGGGCACGGTGGGGGCAGCGCGCAGAACAGCCTAGCCGTGCCTCCACCTAGGAGCAGCAGGGACAGGTCGCCACTTGCGGGGAGCCGCCCGAGGTGTGCGCCGCCTGAATCTAGCACCGCAAAAACCTTTCTGCATCCCAACTCCCTGCCCCGAGCCCCCTCCCACACCCAAACTCCCTCCCTCTTAGTTAACCAGAATTTTTCACTTATTGGCACCCCCCATTCCCAAACATGCCAGATAAAAAAGCTTTTACTGTACATGAGACTATACAAACCAACTAAGTGTCAGATGTCTTTAACTCTAGATAATCTAAGGTATTAACCATAATAATCAATAGATCCATTTGTCTGACAGATGACACTTATATCCTTTTAAAGTAGATACATGGGTACCTGGATAAAGAAATGAATGTTGTCCTTTCCCAGTTTCCTATTTGTCTGGCATGGTCTCAGAAAGAATTTAAGTAACTACAGATTCCAATATTCTACCTCATCTATATTCTATGGATTTAGAAGTCTGAGGTTCTCCATAATAAATCCTATCATCAGTACCTCTTCTGAGTTGACACAATGATGTCAGTGATGTCCAAAACATAACAAACAATCACTGCCAGATCCAAAGCACATGAAAGAGAACTGGAATCTTCATTTCTGATTTCACTAGACTGAAATATGAAAAAAAATGCCTGACTCCATCATCAGTTTCTCCTTCTAACAGAAATAACCCATAAGACTCTGCATATTAGTTAATTGTTTGGATGAAAAGGGGTAACAAGTACGCAGGATAATATAGAGGGATACTGAAGTATCTTTCCATTGATTCAATTGATGTTGGATGTGGCCTCCAATCTGTTATTTGTATGGATCTCAGATTGAAAAAAATAAAAAGTAGTCTTCATCTGCACACACTGCACCTTTTTTTTCTTTTCAGAAGGTTCAATTGATACTTCTGTGCAGTTGCCAACTCTCGCAATTTTATTAGAAGTCTTGAGATAATTGGTTTCTTAAAGCCCCAGCTCCTAGACGCATTTAATTAGGTGAAAATTTCAACTTTTATTAAAGAAAAGTTTCTAGCTGTCAAACTTTGGGGAAAAGCTTGAAAATGCAACTGAAGTGCAGCGTAAAAAGCTCAGAAAGCAGAAGACAAATGTAAAGAACACCCACATTTACAGTTTTTTAAAATCTCATTATTTTTAAGCCAGTGTTGATTTTTGGGCCTGACTCATGATTTTTAAATACTTGGGCATGACAGTACTTGCAATATTAGGGCCCAAACCTGAAAACTCTTATTCACATGAGAAAATAAGCATATAAGGACAATGAATAAGGATCACACAAATGAGTGAGTGTTTGGAGAACTGGGTCTTTACTCTTCTGTTTTTCCAGGACTGAAAGCAGAAATACTAAAAAAACAAAAATCAAAACTGGATAATTTTGTGGCAATACTTGTACTTGTGAGATTTCTATCCTGATTTCTAGACCAAAGAATATCAGATAATCTTTGCATAAATTTTCAAATCAAACTTCTGTAACTTTTAGCTTCATACTAGTTAGTGTTTTGCTTATACTTTGCATGAGTTTACAGTTGCCTATTGGTATTGTAAGCGGGTCTGAATGAATGCTCCCCTGACAGCTAGCTGGGAGGGGGAGAGACTTCAGGAGCAAACTGTATTTACATGAACGCATTACTCTGCTTAGATATCCAGCAGATAGAGCGGTGTTTCTCAAAGTAATCAACTTTGGCTGGTGTTGTGTTACAAATCACTTTAGTACTGAATGCAGGGGTAGTGAAATGCTGTTACCAATGTTGTTATCATTATTGTATGAATAAAGGGGAGCCGAACTGTGCATAACCTGTTCCAAATGAGGGAGTCACCCTCAGCTGAAAGGACCTCGTTAGGCCAGGGGCTTGAATACCAGAGCCATATGAAAGTAAGAGGGGTGGGGACAGGTGTCCTAGTCAGGAGGTGTGGATTCTCTCGAAGGGTCCCCAGTCTGGCTTAACCTTTTCCTCCCCACTGTTCAAAGAAAGAGCTAAATAGGCTTCATTAGGAGCCTTTTGTTAAAGTGCTCAAATGACAGCTAAAATCACTTGAGATGGAGCAGTGTTTCTGCCCAGCCTGCAAAGAGCTGAAAATCACTAAGAGACTGATGTGCAGAGGTCACAGCAGAGAGGCAGGTAGCAGCAGAAGGAGACGTCAGTCAGCTGGCGAAGGAGTGGCTGGCAAGGCGGTAAGCAGAATTAGCGGCTGGCAAGGCAACAAGAGGCTGGTGGGGCAGCCAGCGGAGAGGAACCACAGCTGGCGAGGCAGCCCGGTGATGAGGAACAGCAGCTGGCGAGACAGCCAGCCAGAGCAAGCACAAGCAAGGTGCCTTCTTCCCCGGGTGCGAGGTGAACTCACACAGATGCACCTGGGTCTTCACTGGCCAAGGACAACCACTGTGAGTGGGGTATGGTGAGGGAGCAGAGAGGGGCACAGAAAAGGAACTGTTGGTTGTAGAACTCAAGAACATGACGCAGAAGGCACTGCCCCATGCACTCTGGGATGGGTGTCCTGCTCACAGTTTTATGATTATGAATCCTGCTTGTGGCATTTTCCTTAATTAATGTCAGGTGACTTCCCTCCTTTCATTAAAAGTTTATTTTCTACACTCAAACTCTGCACTTGCGAGTGGGAAAGTATTGCCTCTCAGAGGTGCTCAGAGTGGTGTGCAATTTTCCCAGGTTAATGGCTGGGGGCTCGAGCCAGTTCTGTATTGTGATGTTGAAAAGGAACCCCTAGATACTGAACCCTGCCCTGGTTGCTTCCGGCTCCACCTGGCAGAAGGGTTACAGTATTATACGAAAAACTATGTCACCGTTACAATATCAGGAGACTAAACAGCTACAATTATGGCAAGTTCTTTCACCTTGAGCTGACCAAGTAAAATCCAGCCTCCCACGTGCCGAAAATCAGTTTCCCTCATGCCTAAAAACACCACAGTCTGACATAGGAGAGAATTATCTATCCTGAATAAAGGATGGCTGTTTCCCTGGGTTCAGGGAGTTTTGCCCAACCCCCTGAATATCAAGTGATACTTTCAAATGATGGTCTTTGTATCTTCTTCATCCCTCGTACAACAATAGAGTTAAATAATATAAAAATGGTTAACCTGGCACCCATTTACCAAGAATTTGATCCTATAACTCTTATATACACTTCCTGTGGAACACAATGGAAATTGCATACACTGCAACTTCAGGATCAGTGCTTTATTAATAAAATATTACCATTGTATGTTATTTAGACACATCTAAAACAATAAATTTAAGTCTGAACAGTTACCATGACAAGCAATGTTATTGTGTAATACTATGAAGGGTATTGCACAATATGGAAATGATAGTATCTTCAAAAGGCATAAAATATCACGTTCATTTTATTACTACTAGCATATTTTAATGTACTGTTGAAAATCATGGTTCTGTTGCTTATGCAAATGCAAAAATCAGAGTATGACAAATTAATTCCAAATGTAGATTTCTTCTAAGAATTTGTTTTTATGTCTTCTGTTATTGCCACATGTTGCCGATCCCACAACATAGGATAGCAGATGACTTAGTTGAAATGGTTCTTCACTTTTTAAAATATTTTTAACATCCCAAAGGGCTTTTTGTTTATATGTGTAATAATTTCCAGATTTTTGAACTGTCGGACTGTGCAGTGGTCTGAAAAATCTAGTGGCTATTATACATATTTTTCTCTCAAAAGATGATTTTGGAGTGTGGGAAGATGGACCTTTGGGTTGGATTATTATAGTAGCCATTCAGTTTTGTTAATGACTATTTTCAATTTTTGTTTACATCTACTTGGGAATTACTAAATAATTTCCTTTTTTTAAAAAGGGTACATTTTGCTGATTCCTTTCTTTCAGTCATTTGGGACATAATGGGCCAAATTCAGAGGTGAATGTGTCTAAGTCTTAGTCTAGAGGGAGTATAAAGTTTATGTAACTTAGACTTTCTTCTGACCCTCTCTCTCTCTCTCTCTTTCTCTCTCTGTCACACCAGCTTAGACTCAGTTTGACTTTCTTAGCATTGCTTTCTTAGTACCAGATTCTGCCACTATTACACTGAATAGCATATGACTCCACAAGTAGTCTCACTGGTTTCAACAAGACTATATGCACAGTATGGTGCTATTCAGTATGAGAAAGAGCACTGAAACAATGCTGTTACTTAGCAGTGAATCCTACTAACACTTAATACTGAATGTACTAGCATTTGAAGTTAATGGTGTCATTAGAGGAGGTTTTGGAACAAATTGATAAACTAAACAGGAATAAGTCACCAGGACCAGATGGTATTCACCTACGAGTTCTGAAGGAATTCAAATATGCAGAACTACTAACTGTAGTTTGTAACCTATCATTTAAATCAGCTTCTGTACCAAATGACTGCCAAGGATAGCTAATGGGAGGCCAATTTTTAAAAAGGGGTCCATAGGTGATCCTGGCAATTACAGGCCTGACTTCAGTACCGGGCAAACTGGTTGAAACTACAGTAAAGAGCAAAATTGTCAGACACATAGATTAACATAATTTGTTGGGGAAAAGTCAACATGGTTTTTGTAAAGGGAAATCATGCCTCACCAATCTACTAGAATTATTTGAGGGGGTCAACAAGCATGTGGACAAGGGGGATCCAGTGGACATAAATTTAGATTTTCAGAAAGCCTTTGACAAGGTCCCTCACTAAAGGCTCTTAAGCAAAGTAGGCTGTCATGGGATAAGAGGGAAGGTCCTTTCATGAACTGATAACTGGTTAAAATAGGAAACAAAGGGTAAGAATAAATGGTCAGTTTTCAGAATGGAGGTATATAGTGGTGTCCCTCAGGGGTCTGTACTGGGACCACTCCTATTCAACATATTCATAAATGATCTGGAAAAAGGGGTAAGCAGTGAGGTGGAAAAATTTTCAGATGATACAAAACTACTCAAGATAGTTAAGTCCCAAGCAGACTGCGAAGAGCTACAAAAGGATCTCACAAAACGGGGTGACTGGGCAACAAAATGGCAGATGAAATTCAATGTTGATAAATGCAAAGTAGTGCACACTGGAAAACATTATCCCAGCTATACATATAAAATGATGGGGTCTAAAGTAGCTGTTACAACTCAGGAAAGAGATCTTGGAGCCATTGTGGATAGGTCTCTGAAAACATCCACTTAATGTGCAGTGGCAGTCAAAAAAGCAAGCAGAATGTTGGGAATCATTAAGAAAGGGATAGATAATAAGACAAAATATCATATTGCCTCTATATAAATCCATGTTATGCCCACATCTTGAATACTGTGTGCAGATTTGGTCGCCCCATCTCAAAAAAGATGTATTGGAATTGGAAAAGGTTCAGAAAAGGGCACAAAAATTATTAGGGGTATGGAACGGCTTCCATATGAGGAGAGATTAATAAGACTGGGACTTTTCAGCTTGGAAAAGAGACGACTAAGGGGGAATATGATAGAGGTCTATAAAATCATGACTGCTGTGGAGAAAGTAAATAAGGAAGTTTTATTTACTCCTTCTCATAACACATGAACTAGGGGTCACAAAATGAAATGGAAAGGCAGCAGGTTTAAAACAAACAAAAGGAAGTATTTTTCACACAACGCATAGTCAACCTGTGGAACTCCTTGCCAGAGGATTTTGTGAAGGCCAAGACTATAACAGTGTTCAAAAAGAACTAGATACATTCATGGAAGATAGGTGCATCAGTGGCTCTTAGCCAGGATGGGCAGGGCTGGTGTCCCTGGCCTCCCTTTGCCAGAAACTGGGAATGGGCGACAGGGATGGATCACTTGGTGATTACCTGTTCTGTTCATTCGCTCTGGGGCACCTGGCATTGCCACTGTTGGAAGACAGGATACTGGGCTAGATTTTTTTTTATGCAGACCCCACTAATAACTAAGCTGCTTCTCACTTTCCATCCATACAGGCTGCTCTTCAAAAATTTTCAATAAGTGATTCTACAGAACCCATATTTTCAAAATTGTTTCTATTTATTATTTATGTAACAGATTGTCCTTTATAATACCAGTGTGTGGTCCCAGTGCTGTTTCCATTGAAGTCAATAGTAAATTTCTCATTTCCAAAGGGACCAGTGTTGGACTTATTGTATTGTTATGCATTATCACATGACGTTATAAAATACAAGGCCAAACCCTGGTCAATGGGAGTTTTGTCATTGACATCAGTGGGAGCAGGATTTAATTTGGCCCCTTCTGCACAGATTGTACTCATGTATTAAAAATAGATTTCTTGCTTCATTTATGACATCAATGTTTCTGGGAAACTGCTGGTTTTCTACTGTACACTGAAGGATCACAATGTTTGTTTATGTATTGTGCTTTAACTTTCCAAAGTCTCCTAACAACTGTTTGTGGCATATATCCAAAAGCTGAGATGTACAACACTCCATTGAATTGCATAAATAGGTTACATTTTGTGCAAAGAAAACTATGCTGAAATTTGGAATCAGTTTATTTACAATTTGTTTTAAAATATCATAAGAATTTGCTGGCTAATTTTTTTTTTTTTTTTTAAGAAACAGGATAACAGCAAGAAGCACTAGACAGCATGAATAGCAAACATGCACCATCCAATAGCTCACAAGTGTTTCTGTTTTTTTCCTTCTAGGTATGTCTTCTAATGCTGGAGCATGTGGCTGCACTTTTTAGAAAAAATATTTTGTGCTGATTTCCTGAAACAGTCCTCCTGTCAATCTGTAGCTTGTGTGTCAAGTTTAAGACCTAGTCCTGCATTCCCCCAAACTCCCACTGCCAAATCCATGCACTTAGATTTGCTCAAGCCAAAGAGACTGATCTACAGCCCACTAAAGTCCATGCAAAGACTTCAGTTGACTTTGAAATCAGACTCCTGTTGGGTTTGGGATCAGACTGATTCAAGGCAGTGTTCAGTGCATTGTGCTGACCTTTTGGCACCTACATATACTACATCCTTTTTGAGATATTTATTGTTTCTAACAAAGAAGAAGCTTGAGTCCTGTTTTGCTTTTGCTACTAGTGATTTGGATGGAAAGGGTGAAATGTCCATTGTAATTATTACCTATCTGTGTAGTCAACAAAGACAACAAGTTAAGTGAATCTTTCATGTGAATACAGTCAATCAAGCCATTTTTATTTATATTTATTTTATATATATCCATAACTGAAAATAATTATTTGCACATGTAATGCACATACAATGAAGAGGTGGGCTCCCATGAACTCAAAGAGGGGATGACATAGTCACAACGATAGGCCAAGAAGATTATTTTAGCAACAACTTTTTCTGCATGCTAAATGGCAGAAAGACTTTGAAACAAAAACTTTAATTGATGGTTATGTTATTTCTTCCCTTCCCCTGCCCCCCAGCCCTGCTTTATGATTTCCAATTTATTTTGATATAGAGTCATTTTAAAGTATCTGTTCAAATTATATTTAGTATTATTTTTCACCTAAAATTGACCTTTGGTTGATATGTTGTATTACCAATATGTAAGTGGCAGGATGGATAGTAATCTATGATTTTTTAAAAAAATAAATCAGATGTATTCATTTCAATTTGATTTTTTTAATTCAAAGGAAATATAAGTTTATTTAAAAAAAACTATTGAAAATTAAAGTTGAAATTGACAACCTATGTTAAGGCTTAAATTTATTATAATCTATTAAAATAATTACATTAAATCCAAAAATAGTATTAAGCTGTACATGTTTGCTGCCAAGTTTTAAAGAAAGTCCAATTACTGAACGAGTGAAAGTCACTGGCCAAACATCTGAAACCAGAGTTGAAGTGCTAAACCAGCTTTTGACAGCAGAAGCCTCTTCTGCAGGTTCAGAGAGAATATCTTCTTCATTTCCATTTATTCAAGTCAATGACTAGTTCATTCAAGTTAAGAAACTGACCAGGAGTAGAAAAAGCAGGAAATATAGTGTTCCTTTTCCATGCTATAAATAAAAACTAGGTTTGAGAGGATGAGATCTACTAGTTCTAAAATCTTGAAGGCCTGGAAACAATCAATTTAATTTACTAACTACAGAGAATACTTCTTTTGCTTAATGAAACCATTTTAAATGCATGTTTTATTATGTATTTAGCATGTTTAAGGAATTGTATTTAATTTTAAAAAATGCCGTTTGTATGCACTTTTAATTAAATTTGAATTTCCATCCAAACAAAGCTTGACACAAATCACAAGTAAAAAATGTATCATTAGCTAGTAAATAAAAAATGCATCATTCGCCATTTTCTAACATAATAAAAATGTAAAAATTAAGAAGCTGAATAAATATTATTTAAGCTATATGATTATTTAAATAAATGTGTATAGATATAGTGTATCCTCTTGGTTTGCAAAAAGAAGCACCACTTTTAGTTTAAAAGATATATTTCATTGCAAATCAATATGGTTTAATGGTTATCAAATAATGAGAATCAGCCTTTGTCAAGGTTCCTTCCTCACTCTGAACTCTAGGGTACAGATGTGGGGACCTGCATGAAAGACCCCCTAAGCTTATTCTTACCAGCTTAGGTTAAACACTTCCTCAGGGTAAAAACTTTGCCTTGTCCTTGAACCCTATGCTTCCATCACCAAGCGTGTTAAACAAAGAACAGGGAAAGAGCCCACTTGGAGAGGTCTTCCCCCCAAAATATCCCCCCAAGCCCTACACCCCCTTTCCTGGGGAAGGCTTGATAAAAATCCTCACCAGTTTGCATAGGTGAACACAGACCCAAACCCTTGAATCTTAAGAACAATGAAAAAGCAATCAGGTTCTTAAAAGAAGAATTTTAATTAAAGAAAAAGTAAATGAATCACCTCTGTAAAATCAGGATGGTAAATACCTTACAGGGTAATCAGATTCAAAACATAGAGAATCCCTCTAGGCAAAACCTTAAGTTACACAAAATACAAGTTACACAGGAATATACATTCCATTCAGCACAACCTATTTTACCAGCCATTTAATAAAAGGAAATCTAACGCATTTCTAGCTAGATTACTTACTAACTTAACAGAAGTTCTGAGGAGTTATGAAGAGCATTCCTGATCTGTTCCCAGCAAAAGCATCACACAGACACAGACCCTCCCCCCTGCCATCCCAGCTTTGAAACTATCTTGTCTCCTCATTGGTCATTTTAGTCAGGTTCCAGCGAGGTTATCTTAGGTTCTTAACCCTTTACAGGTGAAAGGGTTTTGCCTCTGGCCAGGAGGGATTTTATAGTTCTGTATACAGAAAGGTGGTTACCCTTCCGTTTATTGTTATGACAGCCTTTCTTTAGGAAAACATCTAAAAAGTACAAATGCAAAACACAATTCAAATTGATTATTTAAAGCAAGATTTCCTACTTGATTATTTTAATCATGATTAAAATTGGTATTTTAAATTGCTTTGATTTAATTCCATCCACCCTGGTTAGTGGAAATTATGTGTTCAAGTTGTAAACCCCTAAACATAACTTTGTTATTTGAAAATAAGTGTTACTATGGAGTAATGCTTCTAGCCAGCTCCTAGGCATTAGTTAGTTTTCAAGTAACATTTTATTGGGTATGTCTCTGTCTTTTGATCCATCCATCCATCTACCTTTACCATCTTTCCATCTATTTCTTTGCCTTTCCACATTGCTAAAGCATGTATCACCATAATATCTAAGGTGCCTACGTATCTTTGAGGATCAGGGCTTAAGTGCTTAGGATAACTTAAACACATTTTGTGTTGACGTTAAAGGAAAGAAATTATTACAAATACATAAAAATGGAGAGGAATGAGAGTGAAGGAACTATAATTTAAACAATTTAAAACTCTTACAAAATTCAGAATGCTGTGTATAAATCTATATCTAGATATCATCCCTCTCTGCAAATTGCCCCAGAAATGTTTCCTTCTTTTCACTCCAAATGTACAATTTTCTCCAAAATTATACTATCCAGAAGTCTAAGATAAGTAATATGTCATCTACAGTGTTGTTGTAGTCGTGTTGTTCCCAGGATATAAGAGAGACAAGGTGGATGAGGTCATATCTCAATTTCTGTTGGGGAAAGGACAAGCTTTTGAGCTACATAGAGTTCGAAAGCATGTCTTTTCCCCAACAGAAGTTGGTCCAATAAAAGAAGATAAATAATAGCCAGTTCTGGGCCAGTAACAAGTTTTCTAAAATTATAAAATGTTACAGTTTTAAATTACATTATCACATGACCCTGCAAATATAAAAATGAAAATGTTATACTATTGGAAAGGAGAAATTCCCAGCTGCTCACTGGGGTGCACTCCTACTACATATTTTTAGCACTGGATTAGTCTGTGATAATAGACTTTAAAACTGAAATTTTTGTATAGATATATTTCTAGAGGGATTTTAAGAGGGTTTTGTGACTCTGTTGAACTCATGGTAACTAAAGCACCTGACTTTGAAGAGAGGTGAAAAAATACCAATTATTTTTTTTAAAAAACCTCTAAAACATTTAAAAACCTTTTTTTCTGTAAATATATGTGATATATATTGAATCTATCATGGGCTGGGGGAGTGGTATAATAGAAGAATGCTATAATTTCACACTCATGCTGATAAATACTTTGTACATCAGTTTGTATATATATCCTTCATACATCTTTGGGTTTGTGTACACATACACACACACACACACACACACGAACTTTCCATGACCCGGCAATTTGCAGAATGTTCTAAAAGTAAATGTGTCCAAGGACAGTAAGCTGCATTTCTGGAGAGTGTCAGTGCTCCTTACTTCCGTTGTATTAACTGGAATGTCTTTCTTTTTTTTGGCAACCTGGAGTCAACTGTCTTTCTACCTCCCCTCCCTTTGAGATATAAAAGCAGAATCTGATCCTTTCTCCTGCTATTCATGAACAGAAGTGCACGCATGTCAGTAAATGTAGCTCTGAGCACATCTATGCACTCTCAAGGCACCCACAGCAGCATTTCTCCTGTTGTTATTTCTTTTGACACCTGCATCTCTGAATATTACACAATAGCCAGATTGCTGGTGGTGGAATGGATATGGGAGATTTCTAGCCAAAAAGCAATCTTTGTTGCTCCTACTGAAAAGTCTTGAGAGTTAGCTTCCCCTCCCCCTCTCCCCACCTCACAGTCTCTTTCAGTTCTGTTCAGTAAGACCTTATGGACATGAAAAACTATACAAGTATTGTGAAAGCATAAAAGAGACAGCTTCCTTCAAGTGTCTGAGGTAGGCACAATCCACTCAGGAATGTGGAGGTTGAACAGTGTTACTACTTCAGTTCTTTGATTAGGAATATCCATGAGCTAGCCTTCCTATTTTGATTGCAGTAACTGGAAGGATCGCTTAGTAAACAGTAGTTGGAAAGATCACCCTACAATACTGCTGATGTATGTTTCATTCATATCAGCCTTTGTTGCCAAAGTAGGGCCCAATTCTATAAACCAATGCCTGTGAATAAAGTTACACTTCAATGGATTACTCACATGAAGAACTTTATGCATATCTGTAGATGTTTGCAGATCACACCCTTTGTCTAGATAAGCATTCTTCACAAACACACATCCTGCCTTTGTTATTTCCCCCCCATTCTTCCAACTTTTTTGTCTATTTACAAGCATGACCCTCATTTGTTGCGTTATGTTGAATTTAGATTATATGGTCTCCAGAGCAGGAACATTTTTTACTTGCATTTGTAAGGCATCTGGCATATTTTTGAGCCTTCACAAAAGTAGTAACTAAGAACTAGCAGATAGTGCACTTTGTTGCTTATGTAGGCCGAGCTGGCAGGTAGTGGGAGCTCTCTATCCCTGATCCTCTAGCAATTTTAAAGATAATTGCCCATAAACCTAAATTTGCTATAGACAGACAGAGAAATGCCATTGAGTTTTAGGCCTCACTTCTGTCAGCCAGTTACCTACAAAGAATCATGTAAATTAAAACTTAAGACATTTTGCCAAAATTTTCAAAAGTGCCCATTAATTTTTGGTACCTAACTTGAAATTTCGAATGCCTGATTTTCTGAGGTTCAGAGTACCTACAGCTCCCATTGACTTCATTTGGAGTGGTGGGCACTCATTATTTTTTGAAAAATAAGACCCTACAAGTGCAAGCCTTGGCCTCCATTGAAGTCAACAGTGAAACTGCCATTGACCTCAATGCAGTCCCAGATTTCACCCCAGGTCTCTAAAGTTTGGGAACCCGAAACCAGAAGCACCCTAAGAGTGGACATTTTTTAATATTTGGGTTTTTGTGCTCAGCTCAAGAATGACTGAATTTTAATAAAAAGAAAAGGAGTACTTGTGGCACCTTAGAGACTAACCAATTTATTTGAGCATGAGCTTTCGTGAGCTACAGCTCACTTCATCGGATGCATACTGTGGAAATTGCAGAAGACATTATATACACAGACACCATGAAACAATACCTCCTCCCACCCCACTCTCCTGCTGGTAATAGCTTATCTAAAGTGATCATCAAGTTGGGCCATTTCCAGCACAAATCCAGGTTTTCTCACCCTCCGCCCCCCCACAGACAAACTCACTCTCTTGCTGGTAATAGCCCATCCAAAGTGACCACTGTCTTCACAATGTGTATGATAATCAAGGTGGCCCAACTTGATGATCACTTTAGATAAGCTATTACCAGCAGGAGAGTGGGGTGGGAGGAGGTATTGTTTCATGGTGTCTGTGTATATAATGTCTTCTGCAATTTCCACAGTATGCATCCGATGAAGTGAGCTGTAGCTCACGAAAGCTCATGCTCAAATAAATTGGTTAGTCTCTAAGGTGCCACAAGTCCTCCTTTTCTTTTTGCGAATACAGACTAACACGGCTGTTACTCTGAAACCTGAATTTTAATACTATAAATGTTACAGGAGGGTCAATTTCAATGAAGAAGAGTTGCCGTATAGATCTGGAAAAGAGTAATTGCAAAGTTTTATGTGATTTAAAAATGGTTTTATGCACGCACAATAACTTTTTTTTAAATTAAATTTTATGTGGCATAATTAGTTACAGTACACTGGAACTGCACAAAAAACAGTGGTCTAGATTGTCATTAGCCCTATTGTGACAGTACAATAGAATGAGAAGAAGTAACGGATGCCTCCTTGTACAGCCACATGAGAGCTACCTAGATCAAGGCTTCAGTTCCCATGCAGAATGCAGTCCCTGGCACCATTTCAACCAGCAAGAAAGTGGGTGGGGAAGAGGTGAAATGAGTGGGTTCACCCAGGACACTGGTTAGCAGAGGTGGCTGGGTGCAAGGGATGAAATAAAATGCATCTTTTTTAGGGCTGCAATAAAGTACTTAACCCTCCCAGAGCAAGCAGGTGGGAAGTACAGAAGAAAATGAGATTCTCTCAGGCACAATTCCTGCCTGGTGCTCCTGGGTGGTGCAGCTGTGCATCCCCACCTTCCTGATTAAGGGCTGCGTCTAAAGGCTCAATGTAGTAGGTCTGTGCAACTGTGAAGTACTATAGCTTGTGTTGTTTTCTCTCATTCCCTCTCTTCCCCCTTTTTTCTTTCTGTCTCTGAAAATAAAAACAATCAAACAAAGGAAATTAAATGCAAAAGTTATATTAATGCAATAAGGTTACAAATGTAAACAAAGAAATGGGAATGGCAATTTAATAGTTCAGGATTTTATAAAGTTTTATAAACATGGCCCTACCAAATTCATGGTCCATTTTCATAAATTTCACTGTCATAGCTAGAGCCCTACCAAATTCACGGCCGTGAAAAATGCACCAGGGATTGTGAATTCTGGTCTCCCCTATGAAATCTGGTCTTTTTGTGTACTTTTCCCTGTAGCAGAGTTTCTCAAACAGGGGTTCAAACCCCAAAGGGGGTTGCAAGGCTATTGTAGGGGGATCACGGTATTGTCATCCAGCTCTCCAGCTGCCCAGCTCTGAATGCAGTGCAGCTGCCAGTGGCAGCATAGAAGTAAAGGTGGCAATACCATACCATGCCACCCTTACTTCTGCATTGCTGCCGGTGGTGGCTCTGCCTTCAGAGCTGGGTGTCCGGCCAGCAGCCTCCACTCTCCAGCCGTCCAGCTCTGAAGGCAGCGCAGAAGTAATCATGGCAATACTGCAACCCCTCTACAATAGCCTTGAGACCCCTTTTTGGGTCAAGATCCCATTTAAGAAATGCTGCTATAGGATAAAACTACACAAAATACCAGATTTCATGGAGTGTACCAGATTTCACAGTCCGTGATGAGTTTTTCATGGCCGTGACTTTAGTACGACCCTATTTATTAACCTTGCCATGTTGCATGTTTTGCCTTTGGCCTTGTCCACACACCAGTATTGCACCAATTTAATTAAGAACTGGTCTACACTGAAAAGTTTTATCAGTATGATTATGTCAATTACGGAAAGGATTTTTTTGTCTACATAATTATACCATTAAAAGCCCCAGTTTAGACACAGTTATACCAGTATATAGGTACCTTATACCAATATAGCTTATTTTGGTCCCAAACTGAAATAAGCTATACTGGTACAAACACATTTATACCATTGTAACTATGTCCTCCCGTGGCGTTATACTTTCTAGTGCAGATAAACTTTAATTTGATTTAGAAACAGAATTAGAAAAATTGGTGCAACTCCCTTGCGCGGACCCTCTTAGATTGATTTAAGAGGGTCTAGTTTCTAAACCGATTTAACTAAATCAGCGCAATTTTTGTGTGTTGGCAAGACTTCTGACTTTAATGGAAGCTAGATTGGTGGCCTCAATGTGTACAGGTGGTATTATTGATTGTTGGTTACAGCCAAATTCTGTGCTGATTCTAATCCAACAATCCAATTTGTTGGAATGGAATTGCACTGGGTGTGTATCAGTGCAGAATGATGCCCTTAAAATGGCTAGTTTAATATATGTTAGGCCAAATTCAGCCCTGGTATAAGTGGGTACAACTACATATCATTGGATCTATACTCACAATAGAGCTAAATCTGACCTGTGGGTGGATGGGTTCTTTAGTAATAGAATCATAATTTTTGCATTTCCTAATTTTTATTCAACTGTAGAACCTTCAAGTTGCCTAGATTTTATTATTCAATTGGCATATAAGCTAATTTCACCAAAGGTAGTTTTTTTAAAAAAAATTCTTAAAATACTTTTATTTGGTGGCATTGCAAATATTTCCTAGTGTAAAAAGTGAAATAAATAATAACAGTGTAAATCTCTGTAATTGAGGCGTGAGGGTAGACTGACAGTGGGGATTACATTGCTGGTTGATGGAAATGTTCATAAAGAAATATGAAGAACAGGTTACTTCCACACATAAATTGAGAACAATTTATGTGTGTTTTTGTGGCAAGGAAAGGGAATTGCTATTTTAGTATTTATGTATTTATTTTGGTCAGTGTCTCCTTTACCTTTTTGCTTCAATTTTGAAACCAGTAAACTATAAAAATTGTTTGTGGCTGAAAATGATGCTTTTATACATATTTGATCTGCTCTGCTATCCTGCAGTGCTATTGCTGGGACAGAAAACAGGAAGGTCTAATCCTTCTTTTGGACCTAATCTTTGAGCAATGTTGTGATCCTCCTGATACTAACCCTAAAATGATCCCAAAGCTTTTGAGACTTCGCCATCTATAAAAATGTGGGGGTGACGGAAGGTAACATAAAGCTTTCCTGAGATAGTGTCTAAACAAAATGCATTCAGTTTAGAGCAAGTTCATCAATCCCCTTTTTGTAAATGAGCTCAATCAAGTTTATTCAGTCCTTGACTCAATCCTGGGCAACCGGCGACCTCTATTGGTGAATTTATAAAATGAGCCGGAGGACAAAGAAGTCTGCAAGTCATCGTGTATTATGCATGGGGAGATGAAATGAGGCAGACCACTCTCTCCGTACATTTTAAATTCCTTTTCCATTTTAAAATCTCTAATAAAGAACTCTTACGCATATTCTTTAGGATACAAAATCAGAACTAGTTTAAAATTGTTAAAAGGGCCACCTTCAGGACTGTAGCAGAAAAGTGTGGGCGCCGAATACAGAACGGGAGAATAAGTAGAAAGTTGACCTCAATGCTGAAAGCATTTGATTTTAAATGTGTAGTGTTCTGAATGCACAATCTATGTAGGGTGGCAATATATTGGGTAACAAAGTAAACCCTTTACTCTTTCGTCTGGATTTAGACAAACGGATTGACAAGAATCACTGAGAGGGGAATCTCAGTGCCAAGAAATGGTTTGGAAACAGATTAGTATTCTGATTCATTTCGTTTCCATGACAGGAAACAGTTTTGCTAGACAGTATTTTGGAAGTGCTGTTAATTTTCACTTGTGAGGAAAAATGTTTATGAGTGAAAGGCTGTACATATGTACATAAACAAATTAGGGTCTTTTAAAGTGTCTGTAGTATGTAACATATTTAGATACAATATATAGAAACATTGGCTACGCTACTTTAAAATTTTTCTTTATTAAGGTTATAATCAAACAAAACGGGACGTTAAAAAAAACCCAAGCAGAACAGAAGTTGCAATTTCACTGATAAGAGACAGTTTAAATTCACTGTGCAAAATCCAGTTTTGCCTTTCAGAATTGGAAAAGGAAGTAGTTATGTAAACTGTTTTGTCTTGGCAAGGAGGTAAAGTCTTAAGAGTTCAGAGAGCACTTTAAAAAAGATACTTCGGAGGAACATTCATACATCAGCTGCACCGAAAGTACCGTGTTCCAGTGCCAGAGAGAGAGAGAGAGAGAGAGAGAGAGATATTCAATTTTCCCAAGAACTTGCAATTGTCATGTGAGATGGAAGTTAGTCCAAGGTATGTCCTAAACCCTGACTGTGTGTGTTAACAGGCACGCCTCCCAGGTTGTCCTGGGCTATCAATCAGCTCCAGTGTGGACAGGATTGTAGACAGGAAGCCAAAAAGGGCACTCTCGTTTAGCTTTGCTCCTGTCTCCTCTCACAGTGCCAAGGGGAGTGGGGGAAGGAGAACACTTTTCTTTGAAACACAGCGCATTCGATGTAG
Organism: Chelonia mydas; assembly: GCF_015237465.2. Lineage (NCBI taxonomy): Eukaryota > Metazoa > Chordata > Testudines > Cheloniidae > Chelonia > Chelonia mydas. The sequence continues at coordinate 164,128,547 of NC_057850.1, forward strand.
CCTCTCTCTCTGCCCAAAGTCAGTCCCAACGCATCTATCTGTGTGTGTGTGTGTGTGTGTGTGTGTGTATATATATATATTCTTACTGTATGTTCCATTCTATGCATCCGATGAAGTGGGATGTAGCTCAGGAAAGTTTACGCTCTAATAAATGTGTTCGTCTCTAAGGTGTCACAGGTCCTCCCGTTCTCCTCAAAGGGGGTTTCTCACAAGGGCACTTAAACTCAACTCACAACCAGGGGGGTCCCCCCTCCTTACAGTACTTTCTGAACCGAAATCTGGATTTCGAAAGTCACTCCCCTTCTCCTGGAGTGCCAGAGTTGTTCATTATTCATAGTCCGGGGCGTGTCCTAAGCAGGAGTTGTATATAGGCAAGAAGTTCAGCTGAATGAGAGAACAGATGGGAGCCCAGAGTTACAGAGAGTAGAAGCCAATAGCAGGCAACAAAGAGAATAAAAAGAAGGGAACTTTGCTCTCTCTTAATTTATTTTTTCTCCTTCATTTCCCCTCTGCTCTCCTCTCTTTCCGTGACCATTTTGGGACCACGTTTCCTCCCAGCCAGACCATTTTGCTCGGTTTGGGTATTTTTTTTTATTGTTGTTGATTTTTTTTTAATTTATTTTATTTTCAAATTTGTGTCTGCGGCAAGAAATCAGTGTCAAAGCCAAGTGACCTGGGCGCTATTGAAGGGGAGGAAGCAACAAGCCGTCTTGGGCGCTAGCTGCTCTTCCTTCTCGTCTTCCTGCAGGGGTGGAGGGGGGGGGCGGGGGTCCCTGTAGCTTTAGCCTGCTGGGCTCGCCTCCTCTGTTAGGGGGGCGAGCGGCTGGGGCTTGAGCCTCCTGCTCTGAACCTCCGGGGCAGGGGTCTGTCCTGGTCTCTTCTCTCTCCTGTGTTGGGGGGCGAGTGCCTGTGACTCCCCTCTCCTGTGGTGGGGGGGCGGCTCTGCCCCGGGCTAGGTGCGTGTGTGGCTGCGGCTCTGTCCCTCTCCTGCTCTCTCTGCTGCTGCTCGTCCCCTCTCCAGCCCTGCCCCCCCCCCCCTTGCGCTTGTTGCTATGGTGGCGCGGCTCTGCGTGCTGTGGGCAGTGGCAGCGCTGGCGCTGCTGAGCCGGCGGGCGGTGGCGGTGGGGCCGGTGGTGCGGTGCGAGCCCTGCGACGCGCGGGCGCTGGAGCAGTGCAAGCCGCTGGCGCCCGAGTGCTCCGAGCTGGTGCGGGAGCCGGGCTGCGGCTGCTGCTTGACCTGCGCCCTGCAGGAGGGGCGCCCGTGCGGGGTCTACAGCGAGCGCTGCGGGGCCGGCCTCACCTGCCAGCCGCGCCGAGGGGAGCTCAGACCCCTGCAGGCGCTGCTGGAGGGCAGGGGGCTTTGCACCAACGTGACCACGGGCAGCAAGCTGCGGACCTTCCTGCTGCAAGGACCACATGTTCCAGGTAAGGCGAGCAGGCTCCAGCCGTTCACTTTGTGTGTGTGTGTGTGTGTGTTGTTTAATGCAAAAAAAAAAAAATTGCCCCTCCAAAAAAAGTTTGATGCAAATCAATCTATCAATCCGTTGCCTTTATGCAAAAAAAAAAAGTTTAGTTTGCACACACCAAAAAACAAAACAAAACAAAAAACCACTCCCTTACTGCAAAAATGTTGCTGTGAAGCGCCACCCAAGTATTGCAGCCAGCTCCTAGCGGATGGGTTCTTAAACAAAACTCCAGCCTTAGTGCGCTGTTAAGACTGACGTGGTCATTCCTGCTCTTCAAAATAAATCGTCGTGTTTTCTGATCTCGCGGTCAAATCTAGGGCTGTGTGTCAAGTTGGGGATCGTTTGAATGAGGAATAAGAAAAGAAAGGTTCTTTAATCTCCGCTCTTGCAGAATCCTTCCTTTCAACAGAGGTGAGGATGCTTTTTTAAAAAATATGAGAGAGTCGTTCCCCCTTTGACTGAGGAGCAGGTCTGCCAGGCTGAGATATTTAAAATGGGTGAATTGCTTGTAAAGGAGTACATAGAGAATGGGACAAATATTTTCCCAGCCTGGAAAGTTACTGACTATTTAAAACAAAGAGACTGGTAGTTTTAAAAGGGGTGAATATTGTGGGTACACTTTTGCAGATAAACGATTGGTAAAAACAAACCTTTCCCGTACTCTCTTGTAAGTAAAACCATTTAGAGTGTGTTTCTTTAAGAGGGAGGGAAGGAAAGTTGGAACAACTTCTGTAAGCATCCACGTTTTGCAATGTTCAGAAACAAGGGAAGTTGGGATTCAGATCAGGAAAGCACAATTAATATTTGCACAAATTTCATTAGAGAGTTTACTAACCAATATCGATGATGTAACATCTACTTTATAAGACAGCATGATAAAAGGTTTGAAAGCAGCGTGGAGTTTTTCTTCTGGGTTGCAGGCACTCTTTGGCTGGCCTCTCCTTAGCTGTCTGAGGGGAAGTGGCCGCCAGTGTGCTCTTAACTGGCTGCAGCAGGAGCACAAAATGCCTTATTATTATTTTTGTGCTGCTCACAAGCAGTGACAATTTGAAAGAGGGAGAGTTCAAAACATGCTGAGTGAAGATTTAAACCTCATTGAAACACATGGCAACATCCTTCATCATAAGAGCTTGATGCTGTTAACTCTACCTTAAAAGGAATCCTGGATGAGGGGGGTATCCATCCAAATGCGTGGAAATTGGAAACGGCTAATTATCAGTTGTTATTATTATTATTCTTTATTATGTAACTGTAAATATTAGAGGAAGGGAAGGGGTAGATGGCTCTGGACTTTCACTTCTGTTCTGGATCTCTTACTAACTTCATCCGTAAATAGTTTAAATACTAAAGCCCTATGCTTGCACTCCTTATTCAGACATAAAGCCTGTTGAAGTCAGTGGGAACTTCGCCCCTGTGTATAAAGTGAAAAGTAGGCCCCTTCCTGGGGAATGCAAGTTGAGTGCTTAGTTTTCAAGAGGGAAGAAATCTGCTGAACCAATGCTATGCATAGCGCCTGCCTCTTTAAGGGACTACTAGAGTTTCAATCCTAAATCCAAATTCCCAGTACAGATTCTAGCATACAGCAAACTCTCATAATAGGATCAAATCTGTTCCCACACATACAGATAAGTAGAATACCATGTAAAATTGTTTTTGTCATTGTTACATTACAGCAAGTGCTAAAAAAAGTTTTATATGGATTTATATTTTAAAATGTCATTTTAATGCCAGATTTAGAAGGCCACTAACTTCTAGTGCATACTAGATCTTTCTGGCATTGATACAGTTCACATTTTAAGGGACTATTATTATTAATAAAAGAAAAAACAACTCTCCCTGTGCTTTTTTCATGATGGTTTTGAATGTGTTAGGAATGGGTATGTAACTAACATGACAACAGCTCTATAGAATAAACTGGTGCAATACAGTATGTCTTGACATTATAAAAAAATTGTAGTCATAACTCATAAATCTGATTTGAGAACTGCTTAAGAACAGATTGCCATGATTAATTATATAAACTGTGAAGTGGCCACTGTAATCTGTTGGTTACATAATGCTTGTTAAAATACTTTCTAAATCTATATGTACATGGTGAATAAAGTGGAATGGCTGCAAAATACTATTGGGGAAATAATTTAGATTTAGGAGAGCTAGATTATTATGTTCTATTGTATCAACGCTTCCAAACATCATTGAGAATGAGAAAAAAAATACTACTGTAAAAAAAAAAAAAGAAATTAAACCACAAAAAATATGTTCAAATACCGCTGAGAGTCTGAGTTAAACCCACAAAAGCCAGGAAATTCAGAGTTAAGACTTAAACTTCCTTAATCCATTTGCGCTGAGAGTTGGATTTTCCTGGTCAATTATGTCTACTGCCAGCAGTGGCTACACCAAAACCACTGGCACAAGATGTTAATTCTGATCCCTCCTCCTCCTCCCTGTGCCTATGTATTGCAGGGGCCTTAGTGCCATATGTGCTAAAATTGTTGGACTCAGTGGGATATGTTAGGAAGACTTTCAGTCTTGATGCTGAATTTCTTGGCTTTGATGCTTTTTAGTGAGCCTTTTAGCACTATTTTAATATAGATTTTGTGCTTTAACTTTAGTATAGCATTGAAGCAATGGTTTTAAAAGTAATCTGTGCCCTGCACGTCAATTATCATTTTACATTCCCAATGTGATTTCCGTTCCTTTTTTAAAAAGTTCAGATGGCGTGCAGCCAAAGGGCTGAAATGCAGCAAGCAGTCTGACTTAACTGATAAAGAGATATAAACTTTAAAAATGTCTCAGAGGAAATGCAGCCATCTACATTTACACTGGAAGGGTCCTGTAAGGTATAGTATAGTATAGACACATAATCTTAAGTACTGTATATGGAAACTTTGTGCCTGCACAGTATTCTGGGGCACTTTATTTTTGTTTACTTCTATGGAAAGTAGATAGAGAAGAAAATATTTTTAAACTCTTCTGACTCAGAGTGAAAAGCAAATAAACTGGAAGTTTGTTTTTTGATACTATGGCAGAGTGGATGGCAATGTTGCGTTCATAATCTGAAATGTGTTTAATATAAAAATAGAATCAAATTGGAAAATTCTCTGTCAACTAAGTAAAATTTAACTTAACAAATTTTTGCAGTATGTGGGAGAAAATTAAGAAATAACTGTATTAAGGCCCATTAAAATTAACATGGTAGTATTACTTCTATTTAGTAATACCTCTTTGTTAATTCCCTTCCTGGAGAAGATATAAAGGAGAGACAAAAAGAAAAGGAGAACTCTGATGAAGTGAGCTGTAGCTCACGAAAGCTTATGCTCAAATAAATTTGTTAGTCTCTAAGGTGCCACAAGTACTTCTTTTCTTTTTGGGGATACAGACTAACACGGCTGCTACTCTGAAAGGAGAGACACTACCTTACAGAATACTAACCATCATAAGACATTACAGGAATTCATTATCACTACTAAGTGATAATAAAATCCGTTCTAGGACATAAGTAAATTATTTGAATTTTTTACACGTCTTGCATTGGTAAAGTTGATAACAGATTTCTGATTCAGATCCAAACGCTGGAAATGATCAAGTCCCCGTGCAAATCTGCCCCCTTCTGGTGGGAAAAAACTTCAAATTAAGGGAAGCAATTAGCTGTATACTCAGTTTAAATAGCAGTGGTTTAAAAAATCAAATTGATGGAAAGTATAAATGAAAATGTTCATACAATTAAGTAGAAAAGAAAGATGTTTAATTAGTAGCAACCAACAGTGACAGTGGAATGGCAGAGTTTAAAAGAATTACTAGGAGTTTACGAGATATTTCAGTCATGAGAACATTAGAATTATTTCTGTTCAGGAAATACAGACATTGCTGGTCAAAGAACACTATGTCATTTAAGGCTCTCTGTGTTTTTTAATAAAAAAGAAAAGAAATAATAGAATCTCTTAAAATAAGCTATTGTGCTCCTAGGCTTAACTGAATAATTAACTTTGTTTCTTTGTTGAATTTATTTTATTTGAAGGAAATTCCAGTGATTCAGAAGAAGACCAGAATGCCAGTAGCATAGAGAATCAGGCCATCCCTAACTCTCACAGGGTGTCAGATTCCAAATCACATCCACATCACACCAAAATAGATATCATCAGGAAAGAACAAGCCAAAAATACACAGCGGTACAAAGTGGAATATGATTCACAAAGTACAGATACACTGAATTTCTCTTCTGAATCCAAACAAGAGACTGAATATGTAAGTATATTTATAAGTAGAAAAGATAAATACATTCTCATGCTTGCTTTTTTTTTTTTTTTGGCATGCTGTATTTGACAAGATAAATAGAAAACCAGATGGTGGTAATTGTTGTAGCCATTTAAGGAGTTCTGACTGTGTGATCAGTCAAACTACTGGAGATGCAAATGCAGAGGGTCAGCAGGCCAGACAGATCACATTTGGAAACCACAGAGGTCTAGTGTTTGTTTTTAATCTGATTATCAATAATAATCCTTGGACAGTAAAAAAGATTAATCTCACCTATATTTTTCACATATGGGTGTGAACAGATTCAGACTAGGACTAATAATAGCTTGATTAGATTTGATTATCCACTGGCAAGAAAGAAAGGGTAATGCAAAAAAGAAAAAGGCCTTACATTCAATCCAAAGGTCTGAGTCTGTGCTCCAGGAAGCAAATTATGGAAAGTGCTCTAGCATGGAACTAAGTACCAGCTTTTGATTGATTATCAAATGTGCCTAGTGCACACAAATCTGTCCCTAGATTTGTAGTAATTGCTCTGTCACACTGAAAATGTCTGCAGGTAATGACCATAGGGATAAGAACTGCCACTGTTTCTTGTTCCTTATTTACAGTTTATGGGCAAGATTGCAGGGCAGCCTGGGTATAGAGAATGTGAGCAGGTAAAACTATGATTCATGTACTGCTCTTGGCAGACAATCTGGTTATCCTCATACCAGTGCCAACAGGCATGCAAAATGTTTCTTGGGTATACTTTGGCACTTCATCAGAATATTCATGGGTGATCCAGACGTATCTTTCTTCCACAAAAAGAATGTTCCAAAACCTACAAAAAGTAGTGAGTTCCATCCATGTAGAGAGTATATGGCAGCTAAAACAAATTAGCAAGGTTAATTTTCCTGCCTGTTCAATGTATTACTGAAGTCAGACGTTCCAGTTAAAGCACATCAGAGTCTGAGAGGTTCAGAATGTCCTTCTTCCAAAAAATAAATCTGTGTATAGCAGAATTATCATTTTAGGTAGCTGTGAGGACTGATGAGAGATTATGGGGCACTGGCCCAGAACTAGGGCTTTTAGGGTATGGCTACACAGCAGCTGGGAGCATGCTTGTCAGCCCCAGTAGTCAGACTTGTGCTTGCAGGATTCAAGCTAGCATGCTAAAAATTGAAGTGTGGATGTTTCTAGTCATTTCTGGTCAGATCCATCACCCTATTTTTATGGAGTTCTTTGCTGCTTAGTGCTTTTTAATGTCTACAGATTTACTATTTTTAAGAATATAGGAGACAGGGTTTGAGCGAGAGGATTTCATTTGTGCTTTCTAAAACATGATCATTGACAGGGTCCCTGCCGTAGAGAAATGGAAGACACGTTAAATCACCTAAAGATCCAGAATGTCTTGAGTCCAAGAGGATTCCATATTCCAAATTGTGACAAGAAAGGATTTTACAAGAAAAAGCAAGTGAGTAATATTTCTTGATCATTTCAGTAAGTGTATTTCAGCTTTTCCACATCGTTATCTGTTAATACAAAGTCAAATTTAACATTACTAGTAATGTTCATGTGCATTACATAGCACTTTACTGAAACATTAGTTTAAGCCCAGTTTCAGGACCTGGTGGCATAGCACCAAGCCATGTCAGGTGTAGACAGTGTTTTTATTTGCTGTCGTTCCTGACAACAGATTAATCTGAGAAACTTCATACCCAATCACACATGGGTTGGCCAGAGCCCCGGATATCAATGCCCATCAGTTTAAAAAAAGCATTAACCCACAGTGTTAACTGTTGGAGTCACCATATGACTGTAATAGATCAGTGCTTTGAATTGTAAATAGCTGCTTGAGAGTTCCTAGAAGAACTGGATTAGGTCACATTACAAAAAGCAACTTGAGAAAGCCATATATCTGTCGTTTATACACTGCAGAGATCACTTCCAAAATCTATGTCATGTTATAGTGAAAGTGATACACTCAGTATTTACTCTTCAGTAATGATGGTCTCTCAACCCCTTTGGTTTTCCATTTGCATTTGGTTACGTGCTTGTGACCTTTCTTGACAAATGCAAACACCGCCACAGCTATTCATGCCTTTGTTATCTCCATATTGAACTATTGCTACATGCTCTACTTAAGGGTGCCCGTGAAGGGCTCTCAAGAAACTTTGGCTAGTGGAAAATAAATATCAGGGCTCTTGCTTAGTGTTTTTCCACGTCAGAACCCATAATTCCAATGTTTAGTAGATTGCAATGGCTCTGAATTAGTTTCTTGGTGCAATTCAAGGTGCAGTTTTAAATTTACAGAGCTTTATGTCAGGGGTTCTCAAGCTTTTCAGTGGGCTGGTTCACGTCTTTAAAGAGAATTTGTATTGTGGGCCACCTTCTCCCTCCCTTTCATGATTACTCAGGCCCACTTCTCCCTTCACATCCCTGTGGTAACCACAGCAGTGCCTCACACTGGAAAATAATATTAGGAAAGCATTCCATGTATTTTTAGTTGCCTTCTGTTTTTTATCAGTTGGAAATGAAAGTGAAATGAGCAGCCAGCCCAACTTGGCTACCACACATCCATAGGCTTCACTTTAAGTCCTGCTGCTCTCTGTTGCTTGGATCATGGATTTCTTCAAGTATGTGTACTCTGCAAAAAAAAAAAAAAAAAAAGTGTGTTCTTAACTTGGTTAGCTAATCTGCATTAGCTAACTTGGGTTCAGGTAGCAGTGAAGGCACAGCAACTTGGTCTTTAATTTGGGTTAGCAGTTCAAGTTCAACCCAGGCTGCCTCAGAGGCTTTAACTCCAGCTTCTAACCTGAGTTAAAAGCCAAGTTGCCGTGACATCACTGCTGTTTTAACCCAGGTTAGCTAACATGAGTTAAGAACACACTTTTTTTCAGCACAGGGGTATCCTTCCTCTTATGTAACATCTCAACAACTGAGATCAGCAACCTCTGCAGATTTGATGATGGGCACTCAGAGTGGGGGCTCCTGGCTCTAGAATACACTTCTTCCACTGATCTGACAGTGCCTATGTTTGTTGACCTTTAGGGCGTGCTGCATAGCTCATCTATTCACTCTAGCTTTTCCTGAGCAGCTGGTGATTTTCTCAAGCGGGGCAAGTTTCTTTTTTTGGGTTGGAGGTCTCATTTAAGCTGGTGTGAATTCTTGTTCCATGATATTTTAACTTGATGTAAATTAACGTAGGGCCATATGTAGGTTGCAGCCCTCAATCTGCATTCATTCCAAAATGCCATTAATTTCAATGAAAGTTATTCAATGGACTAAGGACAGCACTGACCCTCTGAGTGGGAACCAAGATTGTGTGTTTGTTCCTATGACATAGAAGTGTTTAGCTTATTTAAAGCAATAGATATTTGAACAGAGTTCCAAGAGATATGCTTTTTGTTACATACTGTAGTCCGTGTGCTCCTTTAGCTATTAAAGAAGACCAAAGAATATGCTCTACTTTGTCCACTTGCAGAAATTGTCTGCAGTACTTTTGTCAACTTGCAGCTCAGATTGTGAGCTCTTTATGGAATGGACATTCTTTCTTCAGTGTTACTCTATGCTGGGCGCTTTCCTGGGTACTACCGTAAATAAATAATAAGATCCATAGGCACCAAAATGTTGAGGTGCATTTTTGAGCAGTGATAATTCTGCCATTAGGGAACCTGGGCACTTCCCCACTCCAAAAAATGATATTAAAATGAGTGTACCTTGATGCCAGTTCTAGTCATCATTCAAAGCTATTCATTTAATAGAATAAGAGGAAGAGCCTATGTAAGGGGAGCTGCTTCTGCACTCTAAATTCTGTGGTGCATGTTCCACCAGAGGCTTTAAAACGGCATCTGCTGAATTTCGGAGAGAGTTCCTGCACTACGTGTAGTGGCCTATCATGGGGGCATCTGGGGCAAAGGATGTGCCTAGTCCTGCCAGATGCCATGCCACGTGCCTGTATGTCCCACTGGCTTCAATTGGAACTGAGGGAAGCTCAGCATCTTGGGGAATCAAGCCCTCAGTGAGCACAGGCAGAGTCAACACAAGCAGATATCTTACCTGTGCGCTGATCTAGTGCCAACACTTAGTACCGCTATCAAACTGTAATGCAGGCCTTAACTTTAGGGTGGGTGTCAAGGATACAGTCTGCAGCTCACAAAAATGCAAAATAATATGTTTACAGTATCTTTCTAAAATTAAATACCACAATAGGTATGAGAAATAAGTACATATATAATAGACTGCACTCACTGCCGTATGGGAAATGTAGTGATTGCACTGTTTTTTGCAGCATCATAAATCTAGGTCTGATACTTTAGGAACTCAGAGAAAATATCTAATCTGAATAACATAAAGCTAGGTTATTCTATGATTTCCTGCATTGCTGTTATTAACATCATTTAGCATTTGTAACTCCACATTATGACAGAAGAATTCAGTGTGTTATACAGTACTAGGAAATAGTAAATCATCCTAAATAATATTATTTTCACTGTCCTAGAAGGCAGGCATTTTTAATAATGGAAATATCAGCTTTCTTCTGGTACCTCTAAAGTAGCTGGATATGCAGCTCAGTGCACTACGGTGGCACGCCACCTTCAAAGAATGCTGCCCAGGGAAGGTTAGCAAAAATTAGATGTTTGCATATTTTGTAAAAGTAGTTCATTCTTTACCAAAGCAGTTTAGCTGTCATTTCAGAAGCTGTGTGGTGTAATGGTTAGAACAGTAATTTGGAATCAAAACTCCTCCAGTGTTTCTTTTTGGCTTTGCCACTGATATGGACCCTGATCCTGCAAGCTGCTCCACACAGGCAAACACTCTCATGCCTAAATGGATCCCCATTGAATTCATGGACATAAGCATTTGCTCATACAGAGCAAATTGCATGATTAGGGCCTTTTTGCTTAATGTCATATTAATACCCTCCTCCTAAGGTGCTGTGAGTATCAAATAAAATGTTAATAAATGCTCTGAGATCTTAAGAAAATAAAGGCACTTTATGAGTGCAACTTCTGTGTTGTAGATACAGATACAGTCCAGTAGTACAGTGTATTTCAGCACAGTGCCAGGTATGCAGTGCAGAACTAACACAAAGAAACAATATGGTTATAAATAGGGCCTTACCAATCCCCCATAAAATCTGGTCTTTTGTGTATTTTTATCCTATGCTATACTCCTTTATACTATAAGGTAAAAGGATATACAAGTACACAGTGTTTCTCCAACTGGGGGTCCCAACACAAAAGGGGATCCCAAGCCTATTGTAAAGGGGTTGCAGTATTGCCACCCTTACTTCTGCGCTGTTGCTGGTGGTGGCACTGCCTTCAGAGCTGGGTGGCCAGAGAGCAGCGGCTGCTGGCCAGGAATCTAGCTCTGAAGGCTGCACTGCTCCTGGGTGGCAGTGCTGCCTTCAGAGCTTGGCACCTGTCCAGCAGCCGCCGTGCTTCAGCTATCCAGTTCTGAAGGCAGAGCAGAAGTACGGGTGGCAATACCTTGACCTCCCTCCCCCCAATAGCTTTGCCACCCCCTTTTTGGGTCGGGAACCCCAGTTTGAGAAATGTTGGCTTAAGGGCTTTACATATTTTGCCATTTTTCAATAAATATTCATGCTTTGTTACAACTCTGTGAAATTTAAGATTTAAATATCTGAAATAGTGAAATTCAGGATTTTTAAAATGCTGTCTATGACTGTGAAATTTATTAAAATGGACCATGAATTTGGTAGGGCCCTAGTTATAAAGGACCAGCATTTGTCTACAGATAAGTGATAGGTTTGGGCTAAATCTAGTGAAGTATCATGATCATCTAAAAGAGCCATATAAAGTCTTTCATAAGAAAGTTTTCCTCTTCGTGTTCACATGAACTACCTCTTTTCCTCACTGACTAGCTCTTCAGGAACATGTTGAATGCAGTTGTTCTTCATGATTTGATTTTTGTATATCAAGTAATTGACTTTCCAGACACCCTTGGGGTAGTTTTAGTGAGAGGTTTGCTGTAAAGGAAAAGATACATCATGGAAAGCAATTTAAAGTATTTATATATTTTTTTAATATTTAATTATTATTAAATCAGGAGCACGGGGAAATTATCAAATAAATGTGGTTGCTAATATGCACTTATCATCTTGCCAAGCCATGTGATGTACAACATGAAATCAAATAGGAGAGTCAGTGGTACTGGAAGCTACATGAACAGTTCTGAAAGGAATTCTGCCCTTTGCTCCCTGTCCATTTAAATTAATATTTGTTATTTACTTTACTTTTCTGGCCCAATGCTTCTTGGTAAACATCGGTTTAAAGGTAAAACTGGAAGTCTGGCTTTGTGATTGTTCTAGAGTAGAGGGATCAGAGTTTGAGTCCCTAATTTAATTTTTGCTCCTCGATCCTCAGAACCTGGAAACATGGTACAGAGTCATTGTCATCATGCCCCATGGAAGTGAGGAGCAACGCTGATGAGCTCTAAAGATATCTGTGTTCAGTCCTCAAGTAAATTGTGTAAAAGAGAGGAAGTGATAAAGAGAAACGTGGAGGGACCCCTCCAGAGCATAATAGGACCCCTTTGTTTATTATATACTGCACCAGATCTGTTAGACATTGATCCCTACTTACTCATGCCTAAGTCATATACTGTGGTATATGGATATAGTTTCATGGTGCAGGAGTATATCTGTCTCAAGCAAGCAAACAATTTTTGATAGAATTAAGATTCTCTAAGAATTATCCCAAATCCACATAAATGGCTAGCTTTTCAGTAGATGTGAATTGACATTCCTCCATTTAAGACAAAGCTCCCCCAATCCTGGGCCAGCCAGAGGCCAAAATAACCTTTGCTGTAAATTAGAGCTTTCTGAAGGCTGCTTTCAAGTTATGCCAATTGCAGTCCCATAGGAATGACTAAATGACCAGGAATTAAGTGGCGCCCCTTATGCTTTGCCATGTCCCTTCTGTATTCCTCTGTGGAGGGGACAGAGCAGGGGGCAACAGGGCTGACATCTGGCCCCTCTGTCAGAGGAAATCCTCAGCTGCCCAATTTAGGGCATTATTCCAGCTGTTTTGCACTTCTGAGGCAGCACAAAGCAGCTGGAGCTGGGCCCAAGAATCTGTCCCCACTGGTATACAAAACAGAATAAGAGATGTCTTTTTGATATGCACTGTCTATCATTTCAGTTGATGTCAGGGCAAGAAAATGCAAAACATCCCTTTTGGGCCAGATCAAACTATTATCGGAGATATGTTTGTCCCTTGCCCCAGTGCTGGGCAGTCAGTGCAAATCCTTGTTTTGAACTTGAGAGATCTGAAAAACATTTCTGTGTTGCTCTGGAGACAAAGCATTATTTTTGCTGCTTATCTCTAAGGCACACAGCAGATCTGAGAGTTTTTCTCAAAACAAGAAATGAAAGGTGGCTTCTAACTGTATTTAATTCTGAAAGTCAGTGATGAGATTGTAGAAAATAAAATGACATTAAAAATGAGACCAATTTTTTAAACTGATAATTTGGTTTACATATGTATGTCTTTGACAGTAATCAAAGTCAATTCCTTTGAACCATTGAGATTTGTGCAGAACACTTCATACAGTACCTCTGAAAGCAAAGAGGATATGTTACAGATATTAGCAGAGGTACAATTTAGTGAACTGCATACCAGGCTGAGAGTTAGGAAATCCTAACTCTAATTCTGGGCTCGGACACTGACTGTGTGTCCTTTGGAAAATCACTTAAGAATTTCTGCCTTAGTTTCCTGATCTATGAACTTGTTATAATAAAAGAGATGTTGACTGTGTATTAAATTATTTTGACGCCAAAGAGTTTTAAGGATTAAACATTACCAGTTCAGTTAGGTCCTGATCTAGTGGCCATTAAAGTTAATGGAAAAATTCCCATTGACTCAATGGCCAGTGGATCAGGCCATTAATGGGCTTGTTAAACAATGTAAAAGGATAAAATCCATGTTGGTTTCATGTTTAAGGACAACTGACTGAATGGCTAACTTGTAATTCAAACAAAGATAGTCAGATAATTAGGCGAATTACTAATGCAACTCTTTTTTCGATTGGCCAGGGTTGCTTTTCCCCCTCAGAAAATAAGCATTTGTTTACTTTGGACCTGATCTTGTAGACATTCTTCTGGCATAACTGCCATTGAAGTGACTAGGATTGTTGCATGCAGTATGACTGCAAAACAAAGGTTCTGAAGAAGAGAAAGTTTTGTGTTATTTCAGCACATGACATGATATTTGGTCTTCCTGCCCAAAGATATAACAAGAATATAGACTTAGATAATCATCTTCTGGACTTTGGAATCAATGAATCTAAACGACTGCTCATTTTCAGTTAGAGTGAGTGCTGTTAGTTCATGTACCATAATAAACATGGTAAAACCAAACATTCCTCAGGGAGAGGAGTCTGTCCAACACAATATCCAGCTTTCTGAACCATGCAAGCTCTGAAAAACTATGGGTGATGTTTGCTTCATGGCAGGATGATGGAATCCAAAGAAAATTTGCCAACTACGGAAACCACAAAGAGATCTCTTCCCCCAAAAGTCCATGGTGGGGAGTTGTGGAGCTGGCTAGGGGTAGGGATAAAGGAGCAAAGGAGCTCCCCACTTTCCACAGTACTCAACTATTAGGGACTGTGTGTGCTGCACTGTGTGGCCTTGGATTGGTAAATTAGTGGCTCCTGGCTCCTGGACCAATCAGCTATGCTATAAGGGTGAAATGGGCTCCTATGCAGAGGCCTGTGCACCATTTAAGTCCTACTTAAACCTTGTTTTGAGGACTTAATTGGTGCCTGCATAGGCCTTCTACAGACTCTTTCAACCTGGATAAATTTCATCCTCAATTAATAAAATACATGAGCTGGAAATGTACACAGGCCACCCGCCTGCTTTGGAGGATGATTCTCTTGTTCCTTCCAAAGGAGGTGGAGGTAGGCTTCTTTTTTTGTGTGTTTTTATTTTTGGTGGCAGAGGGCGGGCGAGGTCTTCAGGCTACATGGCTTCTCTGTTCTTGTTCCTAGGTGATATATCTGTTGTAGTTGTCATCTAGCAAGAGCCTGATAAATTTGTGCCACAGACTCTTTAAAATTCTTCACCTACTAAATGGTGGTTATTTTAGCTCTGATGAACATGTCTCTGCAGTAGGGCATTCAGTGAGTCTACAACCATAAAATCCCAAAGTCCAGTTGACATAGATTGTGACTCCATCCTGGGAAGGAGGTTGACTGTAGAATGCTTAATATGACATTGCATGACTATTAGAGAGGGGTGCTTCCCCTTATAATAGAAGAAAACTTTCACAGTTACAGAGGTACCTTTCAGCTGGACTGGGCCCCGAGGTAGCTGAGGAATGTTATATGCAATATGTGATCAGGAACTATGTATGCTGCCTTAGATTCTCTTTGTAACTCTTGGGGTCTTTAGAAGAATCTCTTTAGTGTGCTTGGTTTTCCATCTTTCCTGTACTAAATTATTATTTCTAGAGCAAGTTTCAGCTTTTATATAGATATATAAATAATTTATAGCAAAAACATACATACACACTATGTATTACAATTTCAGGTTGGCTTGTATCGATAACTAGTCTTGGTAGGCAAGTGCTTTCTCTAGAAATTATTTAGGTTATGGATTATGGATATTCAGGCAACCTTATTTATAGGAAATTATATATGTAAAGCTCTAATATACCTAGCAGTTGTTGAAGTGATAACTCTGTTGCAGGGTATTATATATCTGTTAATAAATGTCAACTACAGTACTGAAATTCCCCTGGCAAACAGATGCAAGCTGAGGTGTTATTGCTGCAAGTGTAGTCTCTGCCAAACATGTGCTCCCTTAGTATGGTAAGAGTAATCTGTTGAGTTTTTTCCTAAATAAAGGACCTGATCCTACAACCTTTACAGTTGCAAGTAGTGTCATTGAAGTTGATTTTGCTCAATAATGGACAGCTGTGCTGTGTGATATCATGTGGAGTGGTTTATAAAGCTGCCTTTTTGTGCTTATAAGAATAGTTTTATTGTAGGATGATTAGATCCCTAATAGTTGGCTGGCAGTAGAAGTAAAATATCATTATAATAGTTTGTGCTGGTAATTGGAATTCCATATACTCACAGCATGAGCAGTGCTGATTTGGCCATGTTATATTACTGAAGCTATTAAAGAGATTAGAATTAACTGGAACCCCTGCTGTACCCCAAAAAATGGCGTTAACTGAATCTTACATTCATTTTGTTTCAGTGCCGCCCATCTAAAGGCCGAAAGAGAGGCTATTGCTGGTGTGTGGATAAATATGGACAGCCACTTCCTGGATACGATGGGAAAGGAAAAGGAGATGTCCACTGCTACAACTTGGAAAGCAAATGAGGGGCAGGTGCCATCTCCTGTGGAATCTGTTTGTGGCAGTTCAACCCATCAGAGACCTTGGAGGGACTGGGGAAAAAGCATGGACTGCATTGGACTTGGAGTTACGAGTTCTGCCTCCTACTGATACTGGGGGATTCATTGACTCTATGGACTCTGCAGCTGCACCCTGTCACTGACACACTTCCTGCTTTCTATAGAACATAGGGAGCTCTGAATTCCCAATTAAATCTGCACTATTTATCCCCAGAAAGAAAAAAAGGCACTTCAGAATGGATTCAGGGAGTCTCCACTGACTTTTTAAAATAACGGCCTGTGACCAATTTGATCCCGAAAGATACTGTGTTTTATTTTAAAGAATTTATAGATTGTAAGCTTGTAAAAATATTAAGAAAAACCCAAGGATTTAAAGTTTAAGCTTTTTCTATACAGGTCTGACGGGAAACTTATCTTCACGGGTAAAATGTTTTATAAAAATCTCAAAGAACTTTTTAAAGAAACGTGTTTCTAAAATAAAGACATGGCTATTTTTTTCTGTAAAGTATATTATGAATATTCTGTTAGTCTGTATTTAATATAATTGTTTTTTAATAAACTTTATTTAAATGTAACATGTGAATACCAAATGTTACACATTCATTTTGGTGTATGCTACTGAATACATGCAAGTCAAAAAACAAAGGGGATTTTAAATAGAATGGCGTATATATCTTTACTTAATGGGAATGAGCCAAAATAGATTTACTGCCTGAAGAAAAAGTTTCCTAAAAAGGCTGTTTCCCTATTTAAAGTAGCTAAAACCATCAAAATAACTTTTTAATCAATCTTTCTATTGGTTTTTCTAGTGCATACCTCACTGTAGTACTTAGATGTTAGATAAGCAATTAATAGTGGCATTGAAATTGATGATAAACAACTCTTCTCTCCTACTTGTTTCAGCTACTCTAACACAATTTTTTCCCTTCTTCTCCTCTTTTAAAACTGTTAACACTAGATTAATTTTCTGTCTGTGGATATTCTGCCTTCCTCTTATGACATTTTTTTTAAAACACAAGCTTGTATCCATTTTTAATTGTCTTACTACAAAAACCTAACTAAAGGCCGTATTCTACCTTCATTCTACATGAGGCACTCGTATTAAAGTCAGTGCCAAACATATACAGAAAAGAGGATATAGACCTAAATTTTAGGACTCTCCAAGCTCAACTCTTCTATTGCATGGTCGTAACTTCCACTGACTTCATTGGGAGTTGTCTGCTTGCCTTTAAGAGCAGAAGAGTAACCATCCAGTTCTGAAAAATATGTCTCTCTGTCATGAATTCACTTAGATTTTCAATCTGAAGAGAGGTTTTATGTTCTGAGTTTGTAGTTCTTTCAAATATCTGGCATATGGTATCAATTGGAGTCAGATTCCCATTAAAAGTAATGGGAAAGTGTACATGAAAATCAGTTGTGGGATGTGGCCTATGGAACTGAGCATCTTTTCCATTTTGGATAAGATTTGAAAAGTAATAATATTTTATTACAAACTGCATATAAGTAAGTGGTGTAACTAAAAAAAAAAATCACTGTTAATTGAATGTCTTATTGAATATTTAGCGAGTCAGGAATTAGGTGATTTGTGTGACTGCAGCCACCAGCCTTGTATTTGGCTTGGGTTATCTGAACAGCTTTACTTGCATCCCATGCAGTTTCTCAGTTTATAATCTAACAAAATGATCTTGCATCATCATTAAAACTGAAATCCTAACCCAAATCCTAATCCAAACTCAGGTTAGTGAAGTAGTTGTTACTCCAAAATGTGTACAGTCCTGAATATTTGAGTTTCAGACAGATTTGTGAACTGATGAAAATACTGCAATTGTAAAAGTTTTACCAAGAAATCATTGAAATTACACTTTTTTAAAGCTGTAAACAATCTACCCTCGTACTATCACACGAGCAAGAAATTGTATACAGCAGCTTTATGTCATGTAACTGTAGACATGAAACTAAGGGCTAGATTCATGAAATGGAGTCAATATTTAACAATATTCAATAATAATAACTAATAATAACAATTCTTCTTTGAGTGCTTGTTCATGTTGATTCCAATCAGGTATGTGTGCATGGTAGCTGGAAGATTTTTCCCTAGCAGCATCCATTGGGTGGGCCAGGATGGCGCCTGGAGTCGTGCCTTCCTGGCACTCAATATAGAGCCCTATTGACCCGCCACCCCCTCAGTTCCTTCTTACCGCCAGTGACGGTTAGCTGGAACTTCGCTGTGCTCTTGTCTTACATTGTTTTTCATAAGTTTTCCATTGTTCGTTGATAGTGAGTAGTTAGTAGTTCATTAGTGTTAGGTAAGTTTCTTTTGTGGGGGGGAAATCCCCTCCTATGCTCTCCCGACGCCAGGGCATTCCAGCGTCTCCAGGCTTCAAAACCTGCGAAGCCTGTGCCAAGTGTATACCCAGAAGCAATCCTCACACCTCATGTCTAAAGTGTTTAGGAGAGGGTCATCAGAAGGATCGTTGTGCCAGTTGGAAGACCTTTTGGCCCAGGACTTTAAAAGATAGAGAGCAGCGCCTGAAGGTCCTGTTGATGGAGGCAGAACTCCGCCCCCAGTCCCACCCTGGGTCGACGGATCCTGCGCTGAGTACCTCCTCCTTGGTGCGGAGCACTCGAGCACCATCAGCACGAGCACCGGTGCTGGGTAAGGACAAGGATTCATGGCACCGTCCCAGCTCCACTCGCGGCTCACATGCGGTACGCAGGCACCATTCGCAATTGCCAGTGCTGCAAAAAAAGAGGCCAGAGAGGGGTCATCTTCCCCCTGCTAAGGCTAAGGAGCCTCCCGCTGTTATACCCGAGTCAGGCCACACTAAAGCTGCTCCACCGGGGATGGTTGTATTGACTCCTGCCCGTGTAGAAGGGCGGTTGAGTCCAGGCCCTCCTCACTCTCTGCGGCCGAGCCGTGAGCTGCACCTCCCTTTGATACTGGAGGCGTTTGAAGTGGCTTAAGAAAGGCTTCACCTCATGTCACCATTCTCTCCTCCCAGACGGGACAGGTCGACAGCAACGGTCATTCCCTAGGGTCCTTCAAGGGGAAAGCCCGCTATGATGGCCTGCTGATCTCCAACCCCAGCGCGCCACTCCCCGGCACCGGAGCACACCCAGCAGCCATGCTGATCCCTCTGAGCCCTTGGCACAAAAATTCGGTGTTTAGAAGTACTGCTCTCCCCGTGGTCATTGTTTTCAGACACCTCGGAGTCAGAGTCGGGCTCCTATCTGTCCCGGAGGAGCAGGAGCAGATGGTCCACATGAACTCGGGACCAACACCCTTACCTAGCACCTTGGCCTGCCCAATGGCAGCCCCCGGTGCAGTGGCCCTTTTGGACTCCCTGGGCTTTTCATCAAAGACAAGGTCGTAGTCAAGGGTCTCATTCCAGGGTGACGTCAGTAGCCTCGGCCTCTTTTGTACCCCTGCCAGCATTGCCAGCACCAGCAGGGTTGGGGATAGGCCCATTACCACCCTGCACTACCATCTCGATGCCTCTGGTGCAGCCAGCAGTGGACCTGGGGGTCCCGGCAGCACGGGCACCGGCGGGGACTCCAGCACCGGCGGCAACGTCAACTCCGGCTCCGGAACCAATAGCGATTCTGGCATCGACGGTGATTCCGATATCGAGGATGACTGATGGCACTTTTGGCACCGGCGGTGCCTGTTTCGGTATATGCAGCCCCTACACTGAGGGGTGCAACACCATCTGGGTCAGCACCGGCCCAAGAAACCCAGGTGCCGCGGGAGAGAAAGGAAGGGAGCAGCCATCCCTCACGGGGGTCTCTTCCTGACCAGATGAAGCATTGGCGGGCACGGCGACAGCCCCAGCCCTGGAGGACAACAGGGTTCTGCAGCAATTGTTGTGGAGGGTTGCCCAGGGCCTGGGCATTCAGGGAGAGGAGGTAGTGGAGGATGCAGATCCAATGGTGGACATCCTCGCCCCCTCTGGACCTGCATGTATTGTCCTGTCCCTCAAAAAGACCATCTCTGACACTACGAAAACTCTGTGGCAGACCCCAGCTTTGTTATCTGCTATGGCTAAGCTCAACGAAAGACGCTACTTTGTGCCATCCAAGGGTTATGAGCATTTATACATGCATCCCACACCTGACTCTCCCGTGGTCGATGCTGCCAACCAACACAAGCATCAGGGTTTCCAGGGACCCTCCCAAAAGAATCAGGAGGCAAAAAGGCTTCACCTTTTTTGGAGAAAAGTCTGCTCCACTGGAGACTTACAGCTCCGCATACCCAACCATCAGGCCATCGTCAGCAGGTACTCCTACTATACTTGCTCAGCGATGGCTAAATTCATGGAGTTGCTCCCCTCGAACTCCCATGCCGAGTTTCCTCTCTTGAGGAAGAGAGACTGATCTCAAAGGTGTCCCTGCAGGCAGCACTTGACAGGGCAGATGCGGCCATCAGGGTTATGGCCACAGGAGTGGCTATGAGAAGGGGCTCATGGCTCCAGATTTCTGGCATCCCCTACGAGGTACAGCAAACTATTCAGAACCTGCCTTTTGAAGGTGATACTCTCTTGTCAGAGAAAACTGACAAAAGACTAAACAGCCTTAAAGACTCCTGAGCCACCCTTAGGTCCCTGGGTCTCTATACGCCTTCAACGCAGAAGAGACACTTCTGTCTGCAGCCTCCTCAGCGGTTCGGTCATCAGAACTGCCAAGAGGGCTCCAGAAGGAGAAATCAGAGCGGCAGGAGAAGTCTACGTCAACGCTCTGGCCAGGGCTCAGGACAATCCAACCCTCTTCAGGGGCCAAACCGACCTTTTGAAGGTGCGGTCGAGGACAGCGCACCAGAGGTAGATCTGGATCCACCCTGCCTTACATTTTCGTCCGACTATCCCCTTTCTACCGTGCATGGTCCCGTATTACTTTGGACCGCTGGGTGCACCACACGATAGGGGATACTCCATCCAATTCTGTGCCTTCCAGCCCTTCCAGCCCCTTCCCCGTCCCTCTTCAGGGTCCCCTCTTACAAGCAACTCCTTATACAGGAGGTGCAGTCACTCCTATCGCTAGGGGCAGTGGAAGAGGTTCCTCAGGAGCAGAAGGGCAAGGGCTTCTATTACCGGTATTTCCTAATACCGAAAATCAAAGGCGGCCCCAGGCCCATCTTGGGTCTGCGAGAACTCAACAAATTCGTGAAGAAACTCAAGTTCCACATGGTCTCTTTGGCCTCCATCATCCACTCACTGGATCCAGCAGACAAGTATGCCGCCCTCGACTTGAAGTATGCATATTTTCATATCGCAATCACTTAGTCCCACAGAAAGTACTTGAGGTTTGTGGTGAACAATACCTACTACCAATTCACAGTCCTTCCATTCAGCCTGTCAGCAGCACCTTGAGTCTTCACCAAGTGCATGGCAGTTGTCTCTGTGTTCCTGCACAGGCACCAGTACAGGTGTTTCCATACATTGACGACTAGCTGATCGAGGGCCGCTCCAGGACCCAAGTGGAAGCACAGGTCGGATTCATCAGAGCCACCTTTGACAACCTGGGTCTCCTTCTAAACAAAGCAAAATCAACTCTGTCCTCCGTCCAGAGGATAGAGTTTATAGGGGCAGTACTGGACTCGACCCAAGCCAGGGCATACCTGCTGGAAGCAAGGTTTCAGGCCCTGACAGATATCATTTGAGGCATCAGACAGTTTCCCATCACCACAGCAAGAAACTGCCTGCAGCTTCTCAGACACACGGCTGCCTGTACCTATGTGGTGCCGAATGCCAGACTCAGGCTTTGACCTCTTCAGTTGTGCCTTGTGTCAGTGTATTGCCCAGCCGGGGACAGCTTGGACAGGATCAACCCTGCCTCGCCCGGTCATCGACTCCCTCATCTGGTGGCTCGACCCTCAGGAGGTGTGCTCAGAGGTCCCCTTCACCAGTCCACAGCTGTCTCTCTCGCTAGTGATGGACTCATCAGACTTGGGCTGGGGAGTTCATCTGGGAGAGCGCAGGACTCAAGGACTCAAGCAGACCTGGATCTCCACATCAACGTCAGAGAGCTGAGAGCGGTGCGCCCAGCATGCCAGACCTTCTGTGCACACTTAAACGGGACAATGCGTATCAGTTATGACGGACAATACAACAGCAATGTTCTATATCAACAAACGGGGGTGCATGCTCCTCTCCCCTGTGCCAAAAAGCCCTCATGCTGTGGGACGTCTTTGTGGAGTATTCAATACACCTGCAAGTGTTGTACCTCCCCGGGGTACAGAACGAGCAGGCGGACCATCTCAGCAGGTCGTTTCATGCCCATGAGTGGTCCCTTCACGCGGACGTTGCGTTCTCAGTCTTTCAGAGGTGGAGCTTTCCCTAGATAAACCTATTCACCATGCAACACAGCAGGAAGTGCCAGCAGTTCTGCTTCTTCCAGAATCACAGCCTGGGCTCCAGAGTGGACGCGTTCCTCCTTCTATGGGGAGGCCATCTCCTTTTCATCTTTACACCCATACCGCTAGTTCACAAGGTACTCCTCAAGATCCAGAGGGAATGAGCTCAGGTCATGTTGATAGCACCAGCCTGCTCTCATCAGCACTTGTACACATCTCTCCTAGACGTGTCTGTGAAAGCCCCGGTCACTCTTCCACTCTTCCCGGACCTTCTGACCCAAGATCACAGTCGTCTTCAACATCCGAACCATGACTCGCTTCACCTCACGGCATGGAAGCTCAGTGGTTGAACCCGATGGAGCTTTCCTGTTCAGACCATGTTAGACAAGTCCCCCTTGGCAGCAGGAAACCCTCTACGAGAGCCACCTACCTGGCCAAATGGAAGAGACTTTCAGTCTGGTTGGCGCAGCGCCATTCGTTCCTGACATGAGCCTCAGTGCCGCTCATTCTGGACTACCTCCTCCATCTGAAGCAGCAGGGGCTTTCGTTGCCTTCATTAAGGGTGCACTTAGCTGCCATATCAGCCTTCCATCCGGGAGCGGGAGGCCGCTTGGTGTTTGCTAACCTATGGTCAGCTGATTTGTAAAAGGACTCGACAGACTGTACCCTCACATCCGTTAGCCTGTCCCCACCTGGGACCTCAACCTGTTCCTCTCTAGGCTCACGGGACCACCATTTGAACCGTTGGTGATGTGCTCCCTGCTCTACCTCTCTTACAAGGTGGCATTCCTGGTAGCGATGACCTGGGCCAGGAGGGTGTCTGAGCTCAAGGCCCTAACATCAGAGTCCCCTTACACCAGGTTCTATAAGGACACGGTTCAGCTCAGACCTCAACCTGCTTTCCTCCCAAAGGTTGTGTCACAGTTTCACATCAACCAGGACATTTTTCTCCAGGTGTTCTACCCTAAGCCTCATTCCAGCAGCAGGGAACAGAGACTCCACTCACAGGAAGTCCACAGGCGCTTGCCTTTTATATCGAGCGAACAAAACCATTCAGAAAATCGGCCCAGTTATTCATGGCAGTGGTGGACAGAATGAAAGGTCTGCCCGTATCATCGCAACGCATCTCGTCATGGATAGCATCCTGTATTCATGAGTCCTACAATCTGGCAGGGGTTCCCACACCTCTGATCACTGTGCACTCCACCAGGGCGCAGGCTTCATCAACAGCGTTCCTGGCTCAGGTTCTCACTCAGGAAATCTGCAGGGTGGCGACGTGGTCCTCCATCCACACTTTTACCATGCACTACACGATTACCCAGCAGGCCAGAGACGATGCAACCTTCAGACGAGCAGTGCTCCAATCAGTGGAAGACTCTGACCCCACCACCTAAACTTGGGCTTGTGAGTCACCTTGGGCTTGTGGAATCAGCATGAACAAGCACTCGAAGAAGAAAAAACAGTTATTCACCTTCTCGTAAGTTGTTCTTTGAGGTGTGTTGTTTATGTCCATTCCAATACTCACCCTCCTACCCGTCTGTCGGGGTAGCTGGCAAGAAGGAACTGAGGGGGTGGCGGTTCGACACAGCTCTGTGTTGAGAGCCACGAAGGAGCGACACCAGAGGGTGCCCCGGCCAACCCAACAACTGCTGCTAGCAAAAAATCTTCCGGCTACTGTGCATGTGCATGTGCACACACCTGATTGGAATGGGCGTGAACAGCACATCTCAAAGAACAAGAGTTACGAGAAGGTGAGTAACTGTTTTTTCACACATTCCTTAGCTGCTGGGAATGTAAGCTAGTATCTTCACAGAAAAGGAGGATGGCTGCCTTCCAAGCAACATTCTTCCTGCATGCAAGGAAAGTTTTAAAAAACTTAACTGCCTGTAGTAACATTTCTGGTTAGCTTTTTAAGTCCTCGAAAGTTTGTTTTGTCCCTTGACAGCAATGAAAAATATCTAAATGTAGGCAAAATGGGATGGTTGATTAAGGTTCTTTAATGACACAAAGCCCTTTAATGAGCCATTGATAAGGCTGCGATTTGGTGACTTCAGCCAGCAGCAGCTGGGAGCTGCAGGGTCCCCTGCCTCCTACGGAGGCACGGAGCTATGGGGAATCCCTGCAGCTCCCGGCCACCCGAGCGTTAGGGGAGAGCCCCACAGCTCCCCGCTGCCGCTCCCAGCCACCACGGGCAGGGTGGGGGGCATCAGGGGGTACCCGACGTCAGGGGAATCCCTGCAGCTCACTGCCATCCTGGGCAGCAGGGGGGACCCCACCCACTCACCGGTGTCCCAGGTAGCAGGGGAGACCAGGCGGCAGGGGGATCCCCACTGTTCTCATCCACTGCAGGCAGCAGTGGGGAACCCCTGCTGCTCCTTGCTGCCACGGACAGCAAGAGAGACCCCCGGAGCTCCGGGCTGCTGTGAGTGGCAGGGGGGACCCCGGCAGCTCCTAGCCATGGTGGGTGGCAGGGAGGATCCCCAGAGCTCACTGCTGCTGCAGGAGGCAGAGGGGACCCCCGCAGCTTGGAGCTGCCAGCGGAGGGGTACCCTGGAGCTGCCCCTTAGCTGCCCAGGCTACCCATTTTGTCATGGGTGTTTTTAGTGAAAGTCAAAGACAGGTCAAGGGCTTTCGTGAATTTTTCATTATTGCCCGTGACCTGTCCGTAACTTTTATTAAAAATATCCATGACAAAAACTTAGCGTTAGCCATCGATAGTTTACAAAAATGCAAAATGTTTGATAGCTCAAACATGCTCCTTCATTCATTACAGCAACCTGGGAGACATAAATTATTTTAAAAATATGATTCATTGATTAACTTGCATGCCTGTGCAATGTTAATTACTCTCGTCTTTTTGTGACATACAAAACACATAACCTTAGCAGTAAAAAGGATTTTATGGCTATGCACTAGCCAGTCAACTTTTCAACTTTATTAAAAAAAAAGGTTAATGTATCTAAAAATAGTAAATAAAATGTTTCTCTTGTGTGTGCATATATATATATATATATATATACCATTTCCTTGATGAGTAGTTGCCTGCTATATATTTCACATGACCATGGTATACTTACTCTAATACCAGACACTGCAGTTTGTGTATACAAGTATCCCAGCAGACAACATTCTTGGTGTGAAACACAAAGTAACCTTATTGCTATCACAAAAACACTCATTAAAATGAAGATGAACTGTGCTTTTTTCATGTTACTATTTCTGTTAAGACAAGGGTTCAATTCAACAAACACGTTACATGGGCATGTAATGATTTTCCCACGGAATGTTGCATGGACTGTATAATGAATGCCCGATTTAAACACAAAATATTTGTGGGTTATGTTTGAGCAGTAGAGTGTGGGCAGAATCAGGCGAACATGCAAATATATATAGGTCAATCAATATCAGCTTAGGGAAAGATCTCCTTTCACCCCACCCATAGGTTAAAAACTAGTCCTGTTAATAGCTGTCATTAGTGGAGGACTTTATTCAGTAAAAATGCGTGGCCCTTGCTGTTATTGAGGGCGGAAATAGAATCAATGCATTAGATAGATTACTGCTGTTTTTCATGCCTTCCGTCTCTTCAGCTCAATATTTTATTAAGCAAACGTGTATTAGCTAATATTTTTAAAGCTATTCTGAGAATTACGGACACTGCAGATGAAAACGTAAAATTCTCAAGAAAAACATGATTATTTCTGACTTTTTTTTCACATGAGGTCGTGCAGAGAAGTACAAAAGTTAATCTTAATGTCCATATTGTGAATGATGGCTTTTCTGAAAGATAATTCATCTCTAGATATTACATAAGTACCATACGTAGAACGTATTGAGGCGGTAAGTGTTTATTTTAACCAGAGGAATAAATAGCTGCATAGTAAGTCCCCATAAATGACCAGAATGCAAGTTAAATCTGCCTGCAGGCAGCTCTATTATCTCTCAAGCCATTTGAGAAAGTTTCCTTTTTAAATCAACATACTTTGCTATAATCTTTTGAGCTCAGAATATCCTTGTCCACCATTTTGGCATGCACATCCTTCAGGGCATAATGTGAGCTATTTGTGAAAGGGGAAAGGAGGCTTCAATGAATACCAAAACCACAGAATTAATTAGTTTTTAGTACAGTCTGAACTTTTTTTATGACTAAATTCCATAGAAACAGCATAATTCTTTATTGAACTGAGCCCTAAAATTAAGTAATGGTTTTACAGATCTTTTGGGAAATCGTTTTTTGATATCTCGAGCCACTCTTTAAAACTGGGTGTCCATGGATGGCTCCAGAGAGTTTACGTGTTAGCCATACAAATTGTAGTTAAAGTATGAAAAGTGCTGAGCAACTTTGCTGGATGCCAGAGCTTCGTATTTAAAATGATATTTTGTAATGGACAAGTTGCTCGTTTTAAAATGGTTGGTGTCTGAATTATTAATATCTATCAGGACATGTTTGCTTCTTATAAAATGATCCTTGCTCCCCTTTGTTTATTTATTTATTGATAAATAATTCTGAAGACTGAGGATGTGACTGTTCCAGTGTGGTTGGGTTTTTTGGGGGAGGAGGTAGAGGGGGTTGGTTTTTTGCTTTTAGTCATCACTGCGTGTAATAAGACTATGTTTGCAAGTGTGGGAAGTTCATTCTAGGTAGTACTTACTATTAGGAGGAAAATGTTTTTGCGTATCCATTGGGGGATAAATATCTTCTTTCATCTTGAACCCATTTAATCTATCAACATGTGGTGTCCGGGTGACCATTGCTCTACTGCATTAGATCAGCTGAGTGAATATGGTGTATCTTTCTACTAAAAGAAAACAGTCCTAGGTGCACTGGTAAGCAACATAAATGTGTTGTTCATTAGGAGAAGAACTTTTTTAAACTCACTGCCTGCTTTTTGTGCTGCGTAACTGCGGCTGTCCTGGTGATAATTCCACAGGAAGTTAAAAAAATCCTACTCAAGCTGTGGTTTTGCCCTATTCTTCTCCTAACAGGTGAGAGGGCCATGAGGTGTGGTCTGAAATCCTGCAGAACACAACCACCAAGGCTAAGGATAATGCTCCAGATCCCAGCTCATCCTTGCAAAAGGCCTGCCCCTTGTATTACTTTTCTGGCTCTCCATTTACGCTGGCTAACATGGCATCCTTAAGCAGGGTTGCCAAATGCAAGCAGCCCTGTCATGCATTTCCATAGCCCAGCTGAAATGCCCGGCACCCAGCTAGGCTATAGGAACGGCTTGCAACTAATGGCTGCTGTGGTGCCAAATGAGCTGCAGTCCCCTCTACCTCTCTTCTCCCACTGGTAGATCTAAGTAGAGAAGGAACAGCCAACGGAGGTTTCAGGAATACAAGGCAATGCACCCACCATGGGTCCCATGCTCACCCAGAGACCCCAAACCAGCTAATTCCCACACACACATACACACAGCAGCCAAAGCACCCATTCATGTACCCTAACACCTCCCAGCCACTCTCCAGCACAGTGGCTGCATCAGGGTGTGTTGATCAGAAGCTGAAGGTGATGGTTATAACCAAACTATTGCAATGTGCAAATTGGCTGATTAACTTATTTGCATTCAAAGGCCTCCATGGAGCACCACAGAACTTGCCAGCGATGGTTTACATTGAGTTTTTGGAGTACTTTTCCCATGATAAGAACATGATCAGTCTTTCCTTAAACCTGTTTACTACTGAACTAACTTGGGGGTAGAAGCACCCGCAGCCCAGGTACCACTCCAGATGGGGAGAGAGGGTGAGTGAGCCAGGGGAACTGGCTTCAGCACACACATGTGTCTGCACATGCACGCTGCCCCACCCAAATATAGTAGTCAAACTGCCCCTGCCCCTGGGGGCCCATCTCAGCTCTCGCTGCCCTTTAAGCAACGTTTCAATCTGCGACTCATATGAGACGCCCCTCCCCCATCATAAGAACAGCCTACTGGGTCAGACCAATGGGCCATCTAGCCCAGTATCCTCTCTTCCAACACTGCCCAATGCCAGGTGCTTTGGAGGGACTGAACAGAACAGGCAATCATCACGTGATCCAGCCCGAGTCACCCATTCCCAGCTTCTGGCAAACAGAGAGGAACACTCAGCACATGGTGTTGCATCCGTGCTCAGCCTCGCTAATAGCCACTGGTGGACCTGTCCTCCAGGAACTTATCTCATTCTTTTTTGAACCCTGTTATAGTTTTGGCCTCCACAACATCCCCGGCAATGAGTTCCACAGGTTGACTGTGCGCTGGGTGAAGAAATACTTCCTTACGTTTGTTTTAGACCTGCTGCCTATTAATTTTATTGGGTGACCCTCCCCCCCCCCCCAGTTCTTCTGTTATATTAAGGAATAAATACCATTTCCTTATTCACTTTCTCCACACCAGTCAAGATTTTATAGACTTCTAGCTTATCCCCCTTAGTTGTCTCTTTTCCAAGCTGAAAAGTCCCAATCTTTTTAATCTTTCCTCATATGGCAGCCGTTCCATACCCCTCCTCATTTCTGTTGCCCTTTTCTTTAACTTTTCCAATTCCAATATATCTTTTTTGAGATGGGGCGACCAGATCTGCACAAAGTATTTAAGATGTGGGCGTACCCTAGATTTATATAGAGGCATTATACTATTTTCTGTCTTGTTATCTATCACTTTCCTAATGGTTCCTAACATTCTGTTATCTTTTTTTGACTGGCGCTGCACATTGAGCAGATGTTTTCGGAGAACTATCCACAAGCACTCCAAGATCTTTTTCTGGGTAACAGCTAATTTAGACCCCCATCGTTTTGTATGTATTGTTGAGATTCTGTTTACCACTGGGCATTACATTGCATTTATCAACATTGAATTTCGTCACCCAGTTTAGTGAGATCTCTTTGTAACTCTTCGCAGTCTGCTTTAGACTTAACTATCTTGAGTAATTCTGTATCGTCTGCAAATTTTGCCACCTCATTGTTTACCCTTTATTCCAGATAATTTATTAATATGTTGAACAGCACAGGACCCAGTAAAGATCCCTGGGGGACAGCACTATTTACTTCTCTCCATTATGAAAACTGGCCATATATTTCTACTCTTTGTTTTCTTCTTTTAACCAGTTGCTGATTCATGAAAGGACATTCCCTTTTATCCCATGAAGGCTTACTTTGCTTAAGAGCCTTTGGTGAGGGGCCTTGTCAAATGCTTTTTGAAAGTCTAAGTCCACTATATTGTCATGGAGTCCCCACGCGATGCTCTGGAACTGCTCCCTATGAAGCCAGTCAGGACTCTGGGGAAGTCGCCTCTCTGTGAGCAGACTGTCTTCAGGGCAAGACGCTCACATGGCTTCCACCCTCCTGGGTCTGACCTTGGAGCATTCAGCATCCTCTGCCCCTCTGTGCGCTTTCCACAGCGAGTCCGCCCAGGTGGGGTCCTGGGGAAGCCAGAGGGTCTTGCACCCCAACTTTGCAGTCAGACGTGACTCTCAGCTAGCCAGTAAAACAGAGGTTTATTAGATGACAGGAACATGGTTTAAAACAGGGCTTGTAGATACAGAGAACAGGACCCCTCAGCCAAGTCCATTTTGGGGGGCAGTGAGCCAGACAACCACATCTGCACTTCACTCCACGTCCCCAGCCAGCCCAAACTGACTCACTCTCCACCCTCTCCTCCTCTGGGTTTTGACCCTTTCCCCGGCCAGGAGATCACCTGATTCCTTGGTTCTCCAACACCTTTAGCTAGCAGCTTGCAGGGGGGAAGGACCCAGGCCATCAATTGCCAGGAGACAGAGTGTCAGCCATTTATGTACACTGGCCCTTTGCTCTGCAACAATTACACCCCCTTATCCCACCACCTAGAGACTTAAGAAATGCATAGGGGAAACTGAGGCACCCCTACAGTATTCAGAGGAAACATTAAGAACAGTCCCACTCTATCACATATATCCATTGGATCACCCTTGTCCACATGTTTGTTGACCCCCCACCCCAAGAATTCTAATAGATCAGTGAGGTATGATTTCCCATTACAAAACCCATCTTGACTCTTCCCCAACGAATTGTGTTCATCTTTGTGTCTGATAATTCTGTTCTTTTCTATATTGTCAACAAATTTGCTTGGTACTGAAGTTAGATTTACTGGCCTACAATTGCCAGGATCACCTCTGGAGCCTTTTTAAAAATTGGTATCACATTAATTATCCTCCAATCATCTGGTACAAAAGTTGATTTAAATGATAGCTTACTTACCACAGTTAGTAGTTCTGCAATTTCATATTTGAGCTCTTTCAGAGCTCTTGAGGCTGATGCAAATAATTCATTTATTTTCTCTGTGATGGCCTTATTTTCCTTGAGTGCTTCTTTAGCATCTCAATTGTCCAATGGCCCCACTGATTGTATAACAGGATTCCTGATTCTGATATACTTAAAATGTTTTTGCTGTTAATTTTTGTGTCTTTTGCTGATTACTCGTCAAATTCTTTTTTGGCCTGCCTAATTCTTTTACACTTGACTTGCCAGAGTTTATACTCCTTTCTATTTTCCAATGCCTTTTTGCCTCTAACCACTTCTTTTACTTGATTGTTTAGCCAGGGTGGCAGTTTTTTTGTCCTCTTATTATAATTTTTAATTTGGGGGTATGCATTTAATTTGAGCCTCTATTATGGTGTGTTTTTTTAAAGTTTCCAGGCAGCTTGCAGGAATTTCACTTTTTATTTCTGTTTAACTAACGTCCTCATTTTTGTGTTGTTCCCCTTTCTGAAATTAAATGCTACCATGATGGGCTGCTTTGTTGTTATCCTCCGACAGGGATGTTAAATGTACTTATATTATGGTGTTTATTACCAAGCAGTTTAGCTAAATTCACCTCTTGGACCAGATCCTGTGCTCCACTTTGGACTAAATCAAGAATTGCCTCTCCTCTTGTGGGTTCCAGGACTAGCTGCTCCAAGAAACAGTTATTAATGGTGACAAGAAATTTTATCTCTTTTATCCTGAGGTGAAATGTACCCAGTCAACATGGGGATAGTTGAAATCCCCCATTATTATTGAGGTTTTGTTATTTTTATAGCCTCTCTAATCTCCCTGAGCGTTTCACAGTCACCATCAACATCCTGGTCAGGTGATCGTCAGTAAATCCCTATTGCTATATTCTTATTATTCAAGCATGGAATTTCTAACCATAGAGATTCTATGGCACAATTTTGTTCACTTAAGTTTTTTTACTACATTTGACTCTACGCTTTCTTTCACATGTAGTACCACTCCCCGACCAGCACAACCTAGTCTGTCATTCTTATAGATCTTGTACCCTGGTATTCCTGTGTCCCACTGATTATCATAATTCCACCAAGATTCCTGATACCTATTATATCAATATCCCCATTTAATACCAGGCATTCAAGCTCACCCATCTTAGTATTTAGACTTCTAGCATTTGTATATAAGTACTTACAAAGTTAGTCACTTTTTAGCAGTCTTCCTTCATGTGATGCAACTGAATGGAAATCCTTTTCATGTGATGTTTCTTATCACATACTGCCGTAATTTATCATCTGCCAGCCTTTCCTCCTTACTAGGATATAGAGAATCCCCATTAATAGATCCTCCCCTCTGAACCAGGTGTTCATCTGCATCTGTCGGCTTTCCCCCAGCCCTTCGTTTAAAAACTCCTCTATGACCTTTTTAATGTTACATGTCTGGCTCTGTTTAGTTTAGGTGGAGACCAACCTTCCTGTGTAGATGCCTCCTTCTCCAAAAGGTTCCCATCAGACTCGGCCCACCCGTCAGCACCCAGGCAACCCAGCAGCTTTGGCCTTGGCACCCCGCCCCCCCAGTTTGTACAAAGGTTCCAGTGTCCCAGGCTCCTTCCCACCCCTCCAGTCATGGTGGGGGAGGAAGGACTGAAGGGGGAATAAAGGCAGCTTGGAGGGGGCAGGGATTGTTAGTGGGTTATAGATTGTTGTAATAAGCCTTAAATCCATACCAAGCAAGCTAATATCTCCAGCCAGTCACTCATGTACCACGGACTACACTCCGAGGAGAAAGTCCGGGCTATATCTCTTAACACGCTCCAAACCGCCTTCACCAAACAAGGACAGTCCACCACAGAAGTACATTGCCTCATGCAACAGGCCACCCAACTACCCCAAGAAAACCTGCTTCAATACGGAAATCAAACCCTCTCCCCCGTTGTCACCTACCACTCCACACTGGAACCTATACAGGGTATTATTAAACAATTACAACCCATACTCGATGGGAACCACATCCTGAGAGAAACCTTTCCTGAACTCGTTCGTCAGGCCTTCACAGACACACCTCCTGCCTTGTCAAGCTCATCATAAGAAACAACGTCCCCATAGACCACTAAACACCAACTCAAAGCAGCAACGGACCCTGCAGAGCAACAGATGCAAAATCTGAAGACATATCTCCTCTGCTACATTTATCAGCACCCCCCCATGATACACCTTTCAAGATCCATGGGTCCTCACATACCTATCAAAACATGTGGTGTATCTCCTCCAGTGTGCTAATGGCCCCTAACAACAACGATGTGGTTGAAACTGGACAATCACGATGCTCTTGAATGAACTCACCCAGGAAAGTGATAAAAGACAAAAACACCATATCACCTGTGGATGGACACTTTTTACAAAGTGATCACTCTATATCTGACCTCTCAGTCCTCATTCTCAAAGGAAACCTGCACACCTTCAAAAGATGAGCCTCGGAGCTTGAATTCATCACTTTGTTAGATACTAAAAATCATGGGCTGAATAGAGACACTGGATTTCTGGCTTATTACAGCAATATGTAACCCACTTACACCCCGCCACCCTCATACTGCCGTTTTTTTTCCCTTGCCCTTCCTTCCCTCGCTATGACTTGAGGGATGTTAATGGGCCTACTTCCATAGGTGCCGACTCCATGGGTGCTCCGGGGCTGGAGCACCCACAGAAAAAAAATAATGGGTGCTCAGCCTCCAGCAGCCACAGCTATTTGGAGCCCCCCCCATCAGCTGTTTGGCGGCTGCGGGAGGCACTTGTGGGAGGACAGAAAGTAGTGAGCTGCTGGTGGGGGCTTTGCGGGAGGGGGTGGAGTGGGGGTGGTGGGAAGAGGTGGAGCAAGGGTGGTGGGACAAAGCAAGGGTGGGAAGAGGCTTAGCATGGACAGGGCCTTGGGGGAAGAGGCAGAGTGGGTGGGGCAGGGCCTTGGGGAGGAGCACGGCTGGAGCACCTCCAGGGAAAAATAGAAGTCAGCGCCTATGGCCACGTCACCTTGAATGGTCCCTTGAACTATGTATTTACTACTTAGGCTAAACAATCTATTTCACCTTATAGTTAGCTGTGACAGTGAGTACTTTTCCCAGACTGAAAGAAGAGCTGTGTAAGCTCAGAATCTCTCCCTCTCTCTCTCGCTCGCTCTCTCTCTCGCCTACAGACCCTGATGCAATAAAAGCTACCTGACCCACCTCGTTTCAGTAAGGTCAGGTCTACACTATGCACTTTGGTATAACTACGTCCCTCAGGGATGTAAAAATGCATGCCCCTGAGCAATGTAGTTATATCTACCTTAGCCTCCTGGGTAGACAGTGCTATGTTGGTGAGAGAGCTTCTCGCAGCGCACCAGGCGGGCGGCATGGCCACCAGCCCCGGAGTGGCGGACGGGTGGAAGGTGCAGCCTCTAGTCCCAGAGCGCCAGGTGGGTGGGTGGTGCAAGCGTTGGCTCCAGCTGTCCAGAGTCCCTGGCCGTAGGCTGGTCCCCCTCTTCCCCCCTCCCCCCCACACACACTAGTCCAGCCACAGAGGAAGAGCCACAGAGCGCTGGGAAGCAGGAGGAGGCCTGAGGGAGGAGTGTGAGTGGGGCCAGGCACGACTGTTTGTGGTGGCTCAGCCTCCCCCGGCTTTTGATACCCACACCCATGGCTACCACCTCTCATGGAGGTGGCGTTATTAAGCCAATGGGCAAGCTGTCTCCTCTCTGCTTAGAGCATCTTCATTAGATGCTCCAGTGCAGCTACTCCAATGCAAGTTTGTAGTGTAGACCTGCCCCCAGCCTACTCTAGGTGGATTTTGACTGAGCAAGCAACCCTTCACACAGTTCCTGAAGCTCTAATTGAAATATGAAAGAGCTCAGAGGGCAACTTTTCAGTTTATAAATGGTTCTGGGCCTTTGAAGAACTTGTAAACTAGGGTGTGGTTAAGCAGGGCTGCTGCCTCCTTTGCAAGGTTTGTTGGCTCATTCTCATGCACTTACGGAAGTTAGCAGCATGTGTTTTCAGAAGCGCAAGCTCTTGGTATAGTCCTCTTAATGTGCATGGAATAGGGTGTTCTAATTGTGGTTATGGAATTTACTGGCACTGTTGTGGCCAATTTTTTACAAGCCAGCAAAGAGTCAAAGGCCTGGTGAGGGAAAGAAACTTCCTTTCTAATGTCCTTTTTCCACCCCAACATTTTTAATTAAAAATTTATAAAATTCCTTACAAAAAAAATCCACCCCCCGCCACAGTGCTGCTGGGCCATGGTACACCTCTACTCCCAGCCACAACTCATTAATTTTGCGGGGGCGAGGGGGGGGGGGGAATCATTGATGATTGTGAGATTGGGGACAGCAGTGAACTCCAAATTTATCATTCAGGTCAGAAATGGGGCTGTCCTCTTAAAGGGCAGAGGCTTCGTCATCTGTGGGCACCTCTCCAGCTGACCTTTCAGGAGGAAGCAGCCTTCATCTATTTTTCTATGAGCTTCTGTTTAGGTTCTTATACCATGCCCATTACCATGGTCTGTGTGTGTGTGTGCCTTCAGCAACGTGACTAGCCTCTGTTACCTGTGGTTCCTTCCCCAGTCCACTCCCCCGGGGGAAAGTCGTGTGTGGGTTTGATGTTTGTTTGATGTGTTCGGAGTTTTTATTAGTGAAAACAGGGTCCAAGGAGTGCATTTTGCTCTAGGAAAGGAAAGTGGTGAGATTTGAGATAGTCCTTAGTTCTTGCTGGCGTCTTGGACCAGCCCCAGAGAGAGCTCTGCTCCCTGCACAAACAAACTTTGCAGCGGACACTTCTATTGTGGAAGCGAAGCAGAGCTGATGCTGTTGATCTTTCGGTCCCTCTACTTTGCTACCCCTCCAAAGTCTACTATGAGACACAGCTGCCGATACCCCTCCAGGTAAGTGATGCACAGGCAACATTGCCTAACACTTAGCAGAGCCCAGTATTAGGAAGAGACTTGTGGTTGCATTGGACTTTGGGGGTTAAAACAAGAGTGGGGGGAAATTCACTGCTGTACTAAAGCCAAGCCACTTCGGGGTGGGGCATGGCTGAGAGGCGGTCTGGCTGGAGCAGACTTGGGTGCCTGTGATTCCCTGCCGCTGCAAACCCAGCAAAGCTATGGCAGCAGAAGGCACAAGTTAGGGCAGCCCCAGGGCTGGCGTAGAGTCTTTCTTGGCCTGGAGCAGCAGCAAAACAGGGGAGATGCAAGCAGCATATTCTCCATCTCTGCATTGACTCTACTCCTGGGGCAGCGATCAATCTAGCTAACGCCTGGCAAATGCAAAGTCTATTAGGCAAAACAAATAAGATTTTCTGTTAAGCCAGCTTCTCCACCCCCCATCAAACCTAAAGCCTTTTCCAAGGAACTGCAGAGGATTTTATGCTGAGCTCCTCTACTGTTGGGTCTTGAGACAAGGTTATCGTCTCCTCTCTAGCCTGTTTCTAAGTGGAAAGTAGATTTGCATGGTTCCCCTTCCACTTTTGGCAGTGGATAAAGTAGATTGAAACCGGATCTCACTGCACCATTCACTCAGGGGGTGGGAAGTGCTGCTCCCACAAGCCATGGAGCTGCAGAACGGGAGCACGACATTCGGTGCAGGAAGCATTTCACTGTCACTCCTGCAGGTCCCTGTATTGTCTCAAACACACTCACGCTGCCTCGCTGCATGCTTTGGTCAGGGAATGTATCCAGCTGTCCTACCCAGGAAGTTTTATAATAACTTACATTATGGGCTTTCAGTTCGCTCAGGCCAAAGGTACAAGAAGATATTGAAAAAGAGAGAAAGAAAAACCCAACAAGAAAAATGGATTGCCCTTAAGGAGACAGAACTTTAGGAAAAGACAAGATTGGACTGCAGGATACATCTACTCTGGAAAAAGTCCCCTGGGGTGGGTCAAATATTCTGAGCTTCTTTCATTGTCTGGGCAATGACAAGGATAGGGAGGAAAGAGAGCAATTACCCACCCTCCTTATTGAGAACATTTTTTGCTTCCCCGGGGGTGAGGGTGGAATCCTTAAGGAGTGATTTTTTTTCCCCTGTATCCTACTCCCTCTTGAGGCTTGCTGCTTTCATCACATGCCAGCAAACAGCACAAGGGGCCTGTGACCTCTTTGCAAGCTGATACCTGCCTCCAACTATACTGCCCACCATGCTTGTCTGCTGAGAGCAGACTGCAGTTTCACTCCTGCTCCACTGAAAGGATTCCATTCTGACTCTACAGCTTAGAGTTACAGTACAGTATATCTCTGAAAGCAACAAGCCAGCAGTGTCCAAAGGAAATTATTTAATAGCTCATCTTAAATAACATGACAATGTCAGCATGTGAACAATTTACCTGTTAAAGGTTGTACAATATTTTCTGTTATTTTTACAATATATCCAGTGCATATGTTTGGAAAATATAAACTAATATTCTCCTGTCAGTGTTTCACTATATATTCCAGAGTCAATATTCCTTAAAAGGCAAAAAACAAAACAGATTGACATGGAAACAGAGGTGCAAAAGCAACATGCTATACAAACGAAATGCGTTTTTAATAAGTTCCTAACCCTGTTCTTTTCTAACAGCTTTTTTCTAAAAAATTCAGCTTTACAGCTGCAATCTATAAATACATAATACAAAATGCAAGTTTTACATGCCATTTCCCTCTGATATTTAGTATTATTCCAACTGAAGTTTAACTAGCAGTGCTCTTCTAGAAATAGAAAAATGCATATCTTTAAGAGCAATAATATTATGTATTTACATATAAAGTTATGAAGTGTTTGAGAATATAAATTAACAACACAGACACAAAAAATAAATTTACTGTGAAATAAATAATTCAGTGGGTTTACATACCATGGCATCTGTAGAGTACAAAAGCAGTTCATTATAATATATATATATATATATATATAATATTCAGGTTATGGGGTCCAATTCTGCAATCACTTAGACATGTGTGACTAGTCCCGCTGAATTCAATGGTATGCCTTGTGGGAGTGAGCACTACCAACAGTGGGTCTGCTCATACGCTTAAAGTTGACACATATTTAAGTACCTTGGTGAATTGGGCATAAATGATGTCAGGATCAGGCCCTGCAACAGTCTTCGTATGAGCAAATGGAAATGCTGTCATGTGTTTGGTCTTATTCTTGTGAGCTGAGATACTGTTGGCACTCAGGGTCGCCTTTCAACTCAGGAGATCCAGGAATTCTTTTCCCACTCCTTGGATAGACACACCAACATCCAGCAGGCTCTCCAGTCAGCGAAGTTTCACACTAGGATGATTGGGGCGGGGAAAAAATGACACAATGAAACTAAATGCATAAGTATTTGGAAATCGCAAGAACTAGAAAACAGGAAGCTGCACTGCACAGACTTTTTGTATTATCACACCCTATTCTTACAGAACCTCTCACCCTCCTCACTCATGGCTTAGGTTTTAGAAACCATATAGCAACTGGGCCTGTGACCCCAATTGAACTATGCTGGGTGCAATCTTGCAGCCTACTGGTATTTAAAGCAGTTTGCAAAATTCGGCTTGCTGACTTCCCAACGGACAGTCATACATTTCTCCTGGGGGAGGGGGAGAGGGAGGGAAGGCAGAGTGTAGAAGCTGGGAGTAAGAACATTGATGCAGGGGCTTGATTCTCACTCCACTGAAGTAAGTGGGAGTTTGGACGTTGATTTCAGATGGTGTGCCTGAGACAACCGCATGTCACTGTGTGTTAGAATAGAGCAAGAGGGGGGGATTGGGTTGTGGGGGTGTGAGGGAACGATGAAATCAGGAATGCAAACAGTGGAGACTGTGGGCGTGGTGTAAATTTAAGGGACCTCGAATGGACTGGTAAATTTTTTTGACAGTTTTTCAAGGTTATATTAAATCATGACAGATCATCCAGAATTTGGAGATTCATGCTAGTCTTAGCCATGAAAAGGCAGATATGGACTAAGCAGGTATGGATGGAGTTTAGCCTAAAGTCTGAATTCCTTCCACGTTAGATTTAATCTGGACTCTTATTATCTGAATATAGTGTTGTGATTCTTCTAAAAAGGGGAGGAACTTAACCCATGTACATGGTCATGCATACAAGACTTCTGTGAACCTGATATAATAGCCAAAGTTTGTAGATTGTTCTTAAAATTCATTTGTAATACATCTCATAATAGCTTCTTCAGATTAACTATTCTGTTTATAGGTTTCAGAGTGGTAGCCGTGTTAGTCTGTATCAGCAAAAAGAATGAGGAGTACTTGTGGCACCTTCGAGACTAACAAAAATTTGTTAGTCTCTAAGGTGCCACAAGTACTCCTTGTTCTTTATACTGTTTATGAATCTGAACAGTAATATCTTCCATATACAATGTATACAGCTGTATTTTGTGTTCTGTTCTTAGAAGGATAATCTCATCTCAAAATATGGAGGATAGAATCCTGACCTGATGTCCATGGGGCCTAATGTTACCCACAGTGCATAGATTTCCTTCCTTCTACGTAGCCCTTATTGCACAATCACCATGCTGACTACAAAGCATATTGTGAATGTAGATCGGTTACGAATGCCATAACGGATTAGGAGCACAGAGTTGGAACTTGTTTAAGGATAGGCAGGAGGTTAAAGTACTTTGGAAGGGCTCAGTAATGCATCTGTTTTATGTATAAAAAGAGGACTTCAGCCTCCTTTTCTGCCAATCTGAGCATTAAGATCACATATAAAGAGAAAAAAGAAAAGAAACCCAATTTGCTCCAAATCTGAAAACACAATATTCTTATTTTCACGATCAATTCATATAGCCACTGAAAACTCTGAGTTTGGGGATGGGTGATTGTAATGGAAAGGTGGCTGTAACTGACCACTAGTCACAGTAGTGTGAGTGGGCAATAAAAACAAAAGTACCTGTTTGCTGTGATAAAATCCATTCTTGTTGCAGTTTGGTAAATAGAATTTGTATAGGTCTTCTCCAGTTCTCTGTTGAGCTTTAGCTAATTTATCCAGTGCCCTGTAGAGATCTTTCTGGCAAGGTCCCTGAAAGAATATTTATATATGTAATATAAATGCTGACTTAAAAAAAAAATCTATAAAAATCAGCATAAAGTCAACTAAGAGATGAAGCTGCAATTTGGGCCTGAATTCTTCCTTTGGATATATTGCCTGCAGTTTCCATTTGTGTCACTAGGAACCAAAATGGAATATTCAAGGGGATTTAGCCCTTTGTCTTTTAGTCATTAGGGTTATTTTCTGCCCCAAAACGTGAGGATTTATGTTCCTAAATTCCCATGCATTCCCCTTACTAAATAATCATGTTAATGGTTAGACACTATTGGCCATATCATCAGCTGGTATAAATCAGGATAGCCCTGTTGATTTCAAAGAAGGATCTGAGGATCTGGCTTTACATTTTTCAGGCATGTACGTTTCCTGTGTTATTTTTAATGTATACAGAATAGACTTTTTGCAAAAATGTATACCATAATGTTTGTTGCCCTCTGTATGTACTGTATTGACATCGCAGGAGTAGATTGCAAATTCAGTCAAATGAATCATTATTCCTGATACATGCACAAAACATAATAAAATGTTACATTTTCAATTATTCTAACTTAACAATTCTTTCCTGGTATTTATTTTTGCAAATAATTATAATACAGTTAAACAATTGGACCTGGCTGTCAACCAATCCTTAAAATGTACTGGACAGTAATTTTATAGCAAAGGATCATGTCACATCCGTAATAACAACAAAATCCAGAAAGTGTAAAATTGAGGGTAACATACTCTCTGTAATTCTCACTGTTGTTTAAAAAATAAAAAGCATAACTGTATGAACAAAGAACTGAACAATAGCCTACATGTTTTATGTTGAATAATGGTAAATAGGGGTGCTATGATCAAACTAATATTTTTACTTTAGCAAAACAAAAATAACCTTAGTGTGTGATCCTGAAAAACTTCACACAATGGAACCTTCATGTAAGCACTTCTGGCCCCAATTCAGGAAAGCACTTAAGAAAACAAACATAAAGCTTAACTTTAAGCTCTGAAGTCAATGGGACTTAAACAGAATGCTTAAAGCTAAGCATGTGCTTAAATGCTGTCCTGAATAGCAGCAGACTAAGCATGTGCTTCTGTGCTCCTTTGAACTGGGGCCTGTACAAGTAAGGACTACTACTGTAAGGGTTGCAGGATTGGGTCCATACTACCTCTCTATCTAGTTTAGCTCCATCCACATTATACAAATACTCTGGATGACGCCTCCGAACTTCTATTCTTTGGTGCCCTCAAGTGGTGCTTTAAATTACTGATATACACACCACGCTGAATTTTAGTAGTCTGGCAGTGTCAAATGTAGAAATGAATCATTATTATCAGCCTTCCTAAATGTTTTATGTGCACCTGTTTAATACTATTTTATTGTGATCGTAAATAGGCAAATATATGTGGTTTTAGCTAGTATCTCATTATCAGTGTCTGGACTTTCTGGGCACTGGAGAGCTATGACATAATCAGGTATTTATCATGGCATAAAATTTACCTCTGTGTAGGGGCTTAAGTGATAGGCAAATTAGAAGTAAATGCAAAAGGTGTCTATCACTTAAGCACCTGATCAAGACATTCGAAAGGAAAAGGGCTGTTGGCTGGTTGCACAAAATAATGTGAAGTCAATGGAGCCACTAGTCTCATATGAACATTTCATTCTGAATTGCAAATCAAAAGTTTATTAATAAAATGCTACTTGAAAGCTTGTAGGAGAACCCACCTGCTCTTTCCATTTCTTTAGTTCGGTGATCCTCTTTGCTTTCATGTTTTCATAAGCACTGATGGCGTTCCAAGGCAGAGACTTGTCCTGGCCAATGGGAAACAGTTGATAGTTGA
Source organism: Chelonia mydas (assembly GCF_015237465.2). Classification (NCBI taxonomy): domain Eukaryota; kingdom Metazoa; phylum Chordata; order Testudines; family Cheloniidae; genus Chelonia; species Chelonia mydas. The sequence continues at coordinate 164,170,069 of NC_057850.1, forward strand.
ACCGCTGATCCTGTGCTATTTCAGTAATTTCTGGAGGTGCATCCTCAGGTTCCAGAGAGTCTATATGGGAACAACAGTACCATTAAGGTAATAATCTAGGATACAGTAATCTTCTGCATTTATTTGACCAAACCAATCAAATGAGTCTAAGAAAAGCCCGTTAATTCTAGTAGCTCACACAGGAGTTAAACTTTACTTGTGTATCACAGCAAAATAAACTCCTGTCATAAATTTGTGTCAGCACAAATATGGCAGAGAGTCTTTCATGAGCCAATTATTTTGTTACCATTTAGGATGCAAACTACTAGAAACGAATGATCTCACCCAACCGTGGTATGCAGTGCAGGTGGTGGGCTAAACTACAGGACACTCAAATCGAAATTGTAACCAATTTGGAGCCTTCAGTAGTGTGAGGAGGTGCGGTTTTCAATTTTGGAAGGGATGGCCCCAAACATGTACTCATGATATGTTTCAGTGAGTTCCAGGGCCTAGCTAACACGTCAACGAAATAATTCATACAGATAGGCAACAGATCTGGCCAACGTGCAGTAGATCAAATAAACAGGGACTAGCCCAAACAATGAAGCACTCAGGCCCTGATTCAGCAAGGTACCTGTACCTAACTTTAAGAACGTGAACAGTTCCACTGAAATCAACAGAGGCTGTTAACACTAATTGAGACTATTCATATGGTTAAAGTTAGGCACATGATTAAGTATCTTATTGGATCAGGGTCTTAAACAGTAAAAAAAACAACTGAAAAAAATAGCACTAAGTACTTTTCCTGTGATAATATTTTGGGCAAACTGGGGGACGGGGGGAGGGAGGGGGAAGAGTGTAAAATCACCAGGATTTCAATCACAAAAATTGCTGAAATTCTGCAATACTATCCAAACGCATCTCTCCTTGTAACACTTGAGCAACTGTAAGTGGTTTTGCCCTCAGTGCAAAAATTTTACATCCACTACCATCTAACCATTTGTTATGGTTCAAATCAAGTTTTTCCATGCGCTTCTGACCTGGTCAGCTATGACCATTTAACACTAAACAAGCAAAAATCAATAGATTCCTCTGAATCCCTTTCCAAGGAGGTATAGCGGATTCTGACTCTTGCACAGCCTATGTTTTGGTTTCTCCCTTGTCCTGCCTTCTCACCTTGATAGCGTGTCTGATGTGTCTCAGGGAGAGTGGGAAAATTTTGCTAGAAAAAATTGCCGATTCTTCCCCCACCCCCGTTTCGCATCTACATTTTTTACTTTTCTAAATTTTCCAACCAGCTCAACCAGAGTGGATCATTGTCAATGCCCCCTCCTTCAGTGGTGCTGGAACTAGGGGCGCTGCCTCACTCCCCTGGTTTGAAGTAGTAATGACAAACACCAAATCAATGGTTTCCATCAGCAGCAACCCTGCTCTCCTTCTATCACTGCTTATTCCATGCACCCTGTTCCCACAGTTTTATCAACAGCGGATAGGCTTGAGTTCTGTATAGCACCTGCCATAAGAAGGCTGGCATAACACCTGCAGTATATGTAGGGAGACACAGTATGGATATGTTATACCAATAAAATAAAAACCAGCAGGATCTTATTAAAGGGAAAAAGGCAAAATACCACATTTATTGTGAATACAGAAAGAATCATAGTAAGCCGTTAGTTATAGCTATAACATTCCATTCAATCTCATATTTATTCACACATTCATTCACACACACACACACACACACACACAGGTTCTGCAAGGTTGTTATCATAGTTACCAGCCTTAGAGTTGCTCATGCCAAGCCACTGGCCAGGTGGCCTGGACATGAGGAGGGAGCAGGGCCTTGTCAGATGCTCATCTGATGCTCCTGGAAGTTGCTTTGCAGAATCAGACCCCAAAGTTCTCACTTTCTAGAGTCTGTTTTTATAGGAATTTCTTCCTATGCCAGCCTGTGGGAATTGCTTCATCATGCTGTTGCTGAATCAATCAACAGATGGCACATTCCTGACGGCTCCGTGCTGCCAGATGTTATCTTGTTCTTTGGTTCTCCCATTCTTGAGGCTGTTGGGTGGATTCCAGTCTGCCCTCTGGCGGGGGGGCGGGGGCGGTCCCCTCTGGTTATTTCCACTTGACGCCTTCTTCAGCCGTTGGACACTGGATTCTTAGGCTGGCACCTCCCTGATCATTCAGTTATTATCCACACCAAGCAGCCATCCACATACATCCTCTAGCTCTATTTTAATCACAATTGTTAATACAACAAAAGGGCGGGGAGTCTCTGGGTGCTGTTTCTGTTGTTACAGAGTATTGCTTTGAGTCTCTCTCTGTGTGAATTGCTTTGAGAACAGACTCTGTCTTAGAATGTACTAACGCAATTAGCAGCTTGCAAGTTTCACACACAGAGGGAGAGAAACAGTACCAAAAACCAAGAGACCTCTTAATTAGTAATACCCTGGAATTTAAACTCTGGGGAATCAAACTCATTTGTGATTTTAATACAGAACTTCTCTAATATGATCCAACAGATATACCTGCAGCCTCTGCCATCCGCATCCCTTCTGCATCTGCTGTTGGCAGGCATGCCCCTTGCCCATGGGTCAGGGCATACAGGGGTCTGAGCTCCCCTGGCCGCACCTGGCAGCTGAGCCCCTGGCCACAGCGCGCTGTGTACACCCCGCAGGCCTCCCCCAGCTGGAGGGCACAGGTCTGGCAGCAGCCACAGCCCGGCTGGTGGGCCCTCTCCGGGCAGCCGGCAGCCACCGGCGGGCACAGCGCCAGCTTCTCCGCCGTGCACGGGGCACAGTGCAGCGGCTGGAGGGCGGCCCCGGAGGCGAGGCGTGGGCCGAGCAGCAGCAGCCAGCAGCCGCAGATCAGAGCCCTTCTGCAGGTCATGGTGCTGAGGAGCCAGGCCCGCTACACCCAGTGGCGCGGGCTGCAGAGGCAGGTGACTGCCGGGCGAGCCCAAGCCCGGCCCTTTATACCCTGCTTGGCTTGCCTATTAATCTTTAACCCCAGGTTAGCTATTATCTGAGCAGGAGGGTTGGAGAAGCATCCTGTCATTGGTAGTTCGGACCCCCTGCCCCTCTCGCCCCCATGCAGGTCCCCCCCCCCGCTTTATTAATTTTTCTCTTTAAAGTTGCAATCGTACTTTTATTTTTTCCGCTCTGCCCCCAGCCTGCTTGAAAACCAGGCGTGGGAGTGAGCAGAGGGGAAACGGACGATGATGGGCTGGTGTTTTTCCCTCTCTCTCCTTTTGTTTGTCAGCAGTAACTCTCCTTTTTCCTTGACGTTCAATAAAGATATAAATGTAAAGAGGAGGGGAGGGGGGAACCTCTTGACACAGAAGCAGCTGACCTAATAGCTCCAGAGCAATGAAGGAGGGGGGAAAAACACAAAACCCCTTGTTTAATTTTCGTCATGTGGCTGTAGGTTACGAGGACACAGACATACCAAGCGAGAGGCCCCGAAGGCAATAAAACTATCAGGATCCGGTGACTACTGAACGCACGCACGTAGGAGCTCATGTCATTAACCTGTTTGGAAGGAGTGTTTAGCCAAGATTGGGCTGGTTTCCTGTGGATGTGCTCAGTTTCTGCTGCTCTTTGATGAAAGTTAAGGGGGGGGGGGGGGCTCTCAGCCATGAGCACTTGCTGTTGTGGGAAAACAATGCTTGTCAAACAGATAGAGAAGAAATGTATCTTTCCTGCATCTCTCAGCCACTTTGCTTCCCCATCTCGTCTCAGATCTCATCTGACAACATTTGTCTTCTCTTTTGCATACAGTGGTTGTCACTAAAATAAAGGAAAAAGAAATCGACCTTTACTGCTGCACCACAGTAAAGTAAATTTATCATGGCATTTGCACTATGTCCTAGATTTGAAATAACAAATTCTTCAGTAAAGCCAGCTGCTGCAGTGTGTGAAATGGTCTCCTTTTTGTTCCTTAAACTGAATTCCTCTCCCCCTCTGCTCCTGAAAACATGTTGAGATACATTTTGCATGAAAGAAAGTGAAATAAAGATGCATTGTACTGTGAATTGTTTTGCATTGTGTCCTTTGGTCCTGTCTTCAAGCTGAAGACATCCCTCATTTATAGCTGGAGGGCTACATTTTCAAAAGTGACTAGTAATCTTAGGTACTCAGCTTGACATATTTTGACGAGGCCTCGTTTTCAGAAAATGCTAAGCACCGATCCTCCGAAAATCTGGTTCCTTTAAGTGTTTTCAGTTGCATACCCCAAAATCAAAGCACTCTAAATCACTAGTCACTTGCAAAAGTTGTAAACCAGAATATCTCCAGTGACTTTAAAAGAGTTACTCTGGATTTACATTGATGGAAATAGGAGCAGCATTTGGCCCAAAGCCCTGGCGCAGGAGTTCCATGGTAAAAGCACAGCACTTGTGTCTTTTCCACGTCTGATGCTTATTTTCTCATGAGCTGAACATTCTTCTCCACCTGCAAACCTAGCACAGAAAGAGGCTAAGGAGTCCACAGGCAGTCTGCTGGGTGAGGAAAAAGACAATTTTGTGAAATTCTCTTAAATAAAACTAGTTACTGGAAGTGATAAAAACCCAAAGATCATATATGGTTTTTGCTTTGAAGTGCACTATTTTGCACAGAATTGAGTATAACTACGGACTGTTCAGCATCAAGAACCTCCTGCACATCAAATGACTGGGTAGCACGTATTTTACCAACCCTAATTCCTATCTCAAATTCCTTGAAGCAAAAGGGGGGCATGGAAAGAGGTGAAGCACTTTCACTACAACAAAGTGCAACCCTTTCTAGACTACATTATTGAGTGGATGGTTTAAAGGAAGAAAATGCTAATGCTAATGTTGAGCATTACCGACAATAGGTTTGATCTGCCAAATTCTGATTCAAATCTTAATTCTTCCCCAATTCCCTGGTGTTCAGGTCCTTGGAGTTTTATTTTTGGTTTATTATGTAGATAAGAGACAGAGGCAAATACCTGAGCCAGATCACAATTTTTTTTCTATTAGTTGGGGGTATGTGGATCTGGGATTTGTTCAGACTCACCTCTAATTAACAAAACCATGAATTATACAGTATCCTGAGGAATTTTTTATGCTGGTGCGCATAAAGTTACAGGCCTGCTTCTCCACTGTTTTCCATCTTCTGTGCTCATTTGCACCTCTGCACAGAGAGGGTAAAAGTCTGCTAAACCAGATGTTGCATGGGTTTAAATGACTGCCCCAGGGTCAAGGTGGTGAGGAATCAGGCTCTAGCTATCTTTTACTATGTAAGTAGTTTACTTACTTTAGAACAGAACTACCTAAGACAGCCGTAATCAATGAAGTGATACTAGGGCAGCTGTTTATGTGTGCTCTGTTTGATGTAATACTACAACTTCCCAACAAAGCCCACATCCCTGACCTTGACATAGCTTTAAAGAACACAAACAGTGCAGATAAGAGTCATAGGATAAAAAAAGTGTTTCCCGTGTAAAATTGTGTTTACTGAAAACTGTTGACAGTAAGTTTTAGGTGTTCTTACTAGTGTCATCTTATCTGAGCCACTCATCATGGAACAGCACATGCATCATAGTCTCTGCGTATTTGCATGCACTCACCAGTCTCTCTGTCATTTCATTCGGTGACCTCATTCTTTTCCCCTATTCATCAGAAATTCAGTCGTCTTGTAAAATAATTTCCTGCCATTTCTGTTGGCCGTTCCCCAGGTTGTGGAATCATTGTTATTATTTCCCTCTAGGTGCGATATTGCTCCTGAGTTCTAAGTTTAATATCCTAAACTGGTCCTTGCGCACTAGAGAGCAGCAAATAATGTATTCAATCAGCTTAGCCCTTTTTTCTGGTTGCGAAACTTATTCAAGATTATGATTTTTCTCAAATTTATTCATCAAATAATTTCTAGGAATAATTGTTGGTCTGTAGATTGCTCACAAGCAGTTTCTTAAACGTGTCTGAAATTACATCTATTGTTGGTTAATTTTGATTGGATACACTGGTCACATGGTGTTGTTTCTGTACTCAGAATGGATAAGGGTAACTCTTAGGGTATGTCTACACTAAACCTATATTAGGTCAGTTTACAGCCACCACAGTAATTACTGTGATGATGCATGTCCACACAACCGGCCTTGGGTCGGTGGTGCGTGTCCTCACCAGGAGCGCTTCCACCGACTTAAGAGGGGTAGTGTGGGGACCTGAGAGCCTGGTCTCTCAGCTACGCTAGCAGTTCCCTCCCAGGAACGCTAAGTCACATTGGCTCAGCTGACCCACAGGCTCCCGGGTTCCTGGTGGTCTGCCCTTCCGCTCCCTGTTCCCGCTGGGAGTGCACTTCTTGACTCCTTGTTCCCCACCTGGAGCAGGGTCCATTCTCACCCTCGCTTCCAGCTGGGAGTGGGGTCCAGCCACCCAGCTCTCCAGGGAGCAGGGGGTAGCTGGGCTCTAGGTTCCAGCTTTCTTGTCAATTTCACAGGTCTACTGGAGCTGTGAAACTGACAAGAGAGATAACAGCCAGTGTAAGGAACACAGTGTCTACACAAGCACTGGGTTTCCCTAACTACACTGACATAAGCCCTATGGCCTCTTGTGGAGATGGAGTTATTATGTCGGTGTAGTAGGGAACTTACATCAGCAGGACAAGACTGTAATATGGACACTGACATAATTAAGTCAGTATAAGCTGCCTTATGTTGACCTAATTGTGGTGTGCAGACCAGGCATGTGAATCAGAGCAAATACTCAAGTTTATGTGTTCAAAATTTGCTTTTCACAAATATTTTCTAGCACTTGCTTAAAATTTGCTGTTTCCATTTACTTTCCAGCAAGTACATTGGTTTGCTAGAATATTTGTAGGCCTGCGGGGGCGGAGCCTGTGGGCAGCATGCAGATCCCTCTGCCCCCCCATGCCTAGGCGCCAGAGGGACATGCTAGTCACTTCCTGGAAACCGCCTGAGGTAAGCGCCACCTGGAGCCTGCATCCCTAACCCCCTCCTACACCCCAAACCCCTCATCCCTGGCCTCATCCCAGAGCCCCACCCCCAGCCGTATCCCTCACCCTCTCCCATCCCCAACCCCCTGCCCCACCCCGGAACTCCCACACTCCAAACCCCTCAGCCCCAGCCCCAAACCCAGAACCCCCTCCTGCACCCCAAACCCTTCATCCCTGCCCCAATGCCAGAGCCCACACCCCCAGCCACAGCCCTGACCGCCTTCTGCACCCCAAACCCTGCCCCAGCCTTGAGTCCCCTCCTACACTCCAAACCCCTCATCCCTAGCCCCACCCCAGATCCCACACCCCCAGCCAGAGCCCTCACCCCATCCCGCACTCTGAACCCCTCATCCCCAGCCTAGAGCCTGCTCTTGCACCCCAAACCCCTTATCCCCACCCTCACCCCAGAATCCACACCCCCCAGACAGAGCCCTCACCCCTTCCCACACCCCAACCCTCTGCCCAAGTCTGGAGCCCCTTCCAAAACTTTGAACCCCTCATTCCTGGCTCCACCCTGGAGCCCACACACACCCTTCACCCCCTCCGGCACCCCAAGCCCCTACCTCAGCATGGTGAAAGTGAGTGAGAATGGGGGAGAGTGAGTGACGGAGGGAGGAGGGATGGAGTGAGCGGAGGTGGGGGCCTCGGGGAAGGGGCAGGGCCTCAGGGCAGGAGTGGGACAGGGGGCAGGGCAAGGGTGTTTGGTTTTGTACGATTAAAAAGTTGGCAACCCTACTCCTAAACCACTTTGGCCCAGATGCTCAGTGGAAGTTAGGTGCCTAAATACCACTAAAAACCTGGCTCTTAGGCTCTTTTGAAAATGCCAGTTACTGACCACAAAATGGGGCAAACACAACTCCTAGGCCACACAACAATGGTCCTGCCTGCCCCTTTCCCATCTAATTCAGAAAGTGGCAGGTGTGGGCAAAAAACAGAGTACTTGCACATTTAAAGAGGAGACATGCAATATGTTTTTCTTTTCTTTTTTTACAAGCACTTGCTTTTCACTTTCCGCAGGAATCCTCCTAGAAGCTGAACTTTAATGTCCAGTGTGTCCTCTACGCAAAATTGAATTTACCACAATAATTCACTATTAATTTACTATGTACTGTACATCAATAAATGAATCCATTGACCAATGATGACATCCCATATGCCAAGTTATGGCTGCACGGTGCAGCTAGGGGCATGCCAAAGAAAGGGAGGGCAAGATAGAAGCCTTCCTCTCTGTTTTGGTCTCCCAAGCCCTCCCTGTACCTCTCACAAACGCAGGAAGGCTTCTCTTCAATCCTTTGTGACTTAGAACATTCCAGGGTGGGGCTTAAGGTTCAAAGACTATTTATTAGTATTATTTATTTGTGCTCTGGTAGCATCTAGTGTCCCTGCTCATGGCTTACAACCCCACTGTGCAAGGGGGCGTAAAACCCAGTATAAAGAGACAATCCCTGTCCCAAAGGTCTTAAAAATCAAAGTATAAGATGATACTTATGCCCCCAGTTTGACAACTTTAAGCACCCCCCAGATTATCTGGTAACATAACAATCTTCATCTGTTCTGGAACACAGAATGGCAGCTGCCTCTGCCACTACTCCTGCTGCAGGCATTTATTTAAAATTGTAGTGAACAGAAAAATGAATGATATCTCCTTTCAGTTACAGGGTTACATACCTCAGCAGGGCCCTATACTAAGAGTAATTTGTATAGGCAGACCATTTCCAGTCACAAAATGGGAACATACCATGACACTGCCTTTTCTACCCTCCTCTGGCACAAAGAAACTCTCAACAATGAGAGCAGAGCTCATCTGTGTGGAAAAGAAAACTTTCTCTGGGGCTGGTCAAAACTGCGGCATGAACTCCCCCCAGGAACTAAGGACCATCACAAAGCTCCCCACCTTCTGCTCCAAGTGCAAAGCGCATTTCTTTGACCTTTCCTTCTCTCACATAAACACATAGCAACAGGTATATTTTAAAAAAGCCAACACCTACCAAAACAAAACACTCCATTGCACATGCCTCTTCTCTTAGGCAGAAGATGAAGGAACAAACAACACACGACAGATGTGTAGTTACATCTCTCAATGCACTACTGGAATGCACTCAGCTACTCCTAGTGGTGAGTGTGGTATAAAAGCCTATATAGACTAGAATAGAGTGTACATGGGAGTCCCTATGGGAGAGCATTTAAATGGGAAGGAATGATGCACCTATTTATTTTTATTTCCTAAACCAAAATTTCCAGTCCTTTGATGAAACAAAATGACAGAGGTCCAGATCCTCAAAGATAGTTAGGTGCCTAGCTGTCATACAAATCAATGGGAATTAGGCACCTAAATACCATTGAAAGTCTGGGCCAGCTGCAAAATATGATGACCTGCTTCACAGTCCATTGGCGTCAAGGAGGTACGCTTTTTGCCTTCAGGATCTCAGTTCAAATACACCCCAAGGTTGGTAGTGACTGAAAGATTTCTGCTAGCTGACCTAGATCCCTTAGTACAGTGATACTTAGACTGTGGCTCGTGAGCAGCAAATGGCTCTTTAATGCCTCTCCTGTGGCCCTCTGCAGCACATGATATGAAAACACTGTGTGATTTAATTATTAACCCCTCAGGATGCTTTTACTATGTTATGAACCAATTAAGTTATCAACTTACACTAAGTTATTAACTTATTTGCTATGAGAATAATATACTAAACATTTCCCCTGTCATATTGCTTAACTATGTATATCTAACACTATAGTAAAAGATTCAGAGTAACAGCCGTGTTAGTCTGTATTCGCAAAAAGAAAAGGAGGACTTGTGGCACCTTAGAGACTAACCAATTTATGTGAGCATAAGCTTTCGTGAGCTACAGCTCACTTCATTGCATCCGATGAAGTGAGCTGTAGCTCACGAAAGCTTATGCTCAAATAAATTGGTTAGTCTCTAAGGTGCCACTAGTACTCTTTTTCTTTTTATAGTAAAGGAAACCGTTAATTCACACTGCTGTGGCTCTTTTAGGTCATATTGATGGCTAATTTGGCTCCTGCGCAATGGAGGTCTGGGTATCACTGCCTTAGTATGAAATGATTTTCTAGCCTCATGTTGCGTTCCTGGTGAACAAGTATCCAGATCATAAACAAAGCCTCACAACTAGCACAATTGTTAGCAGCCTAGTAGAAGCTAAGGCTATGGCTACACTACGCACCTCTTAGCGACACAGCTGTGCCAGTACAACATTGCCGCTAAAAGATGCACAGTGTAGCCGCTCTTTGTCGGCAGGTGAGAGGTCTCCTGCCGACAAAGAAATTCCACCCCCAACAAGAGGCAGTTGCTTGGTTGGCAGAAGAGCTCTCCGGCTGACAAAGCACTGTTCACACCGGTGCTTTTCATTGGTAAAACTTTCGTCGTTCGGGTGGCTGTTTTTTAAACACCTCTGAACGACACAAGTTTTACCGACGGAAGTCCAGTGCAGACAAAGCCTAAGCTATCCTCTCTCCAGGCCGGCCAACAGCAATTCCGAGCCCCAGGGCAGAACAGTCGATGGCCCCCCTAGAAAGGGATAGCTGAGGTTTACAATACTACGTCTTATCCTATTGCTAACACATTCAAACCCACTATGTGTAAGCTGTGGCATTACTTGATCCAGGACACTTTTTTTTCTAGTTACAGCAGGAGTATTAAACAAATTGTGAGCCTAAATATAAGCTGTATGACTTGTTATTTTGAATTATATAGTTAAATTAAATAAATACATTATGCAATGAAATTAATTAATATATAAAACATTGAAAGAAGCACAAAGTAAGAAAACACCTGAAGTATCAAGTAGGCGAATTAAACACCTAATCGTGATTCACGTGTAGTCTAAAGACAAGGGGAAAAAATCCTGATATACAAGGTGCAACTGAATATGACCAACAAAGTTAAAATACACAATATGAGAATTGCACTGTTGGTGCTGTGGGACATCGACACCCAGGGCAATGAGGAGACGGCAGCCATGGTGCGCCATATCTACCGGGAGATCTCCAAGGAGGCGGCCAGTGGTGGAGGCAGAGGGAAACCCCATGCCTCATTCCCTGGCTGAGCGGTGGAGGAGGCCCCTCATCCTGTGCTCCTGATAGCGGCTCGTCAGCCAGCGTTAGCGGCTGCGAAGCGGGGGCTAGCCTAAGCTGCCTCTTGGCAAACTTGGGGCAGCTTGATTGGGTGGGCGAACTTGCTGGCTTGTGTTCGGCAAGGAGTTGCCTCCTTGGGAAGGAATTCTGGAAGCACTGAGGGAGCTTGTGCCTCTTTAAAATCTCCCTGTGCCCTTAGCCCTGCAGCCGGAGAGCCAGCATGGCACCGCAGGCACAGCGGCTCCCCAGCAGCCGGAGGAGGCCGTTCCCCAGCTCTGCGGTGCCCCAGGTTGCTGTTGCGGATGCTCCGCCAGCCCAGCAGGGTGCAGCAGCGCTCTGGCAAACTGTTCCTGTCACAATGAGGGGCGGCACTCGGGACAGAGCAGCAGCAGCAGAAACCGGATTTTCTTTTTTTTTATTCTTAATTTTTATTGAACAAACGCGTATCTACCCCATCCACCTGGGCCCTTTTAAATCGCTGGGCCCCTGGGCAATTAACCCCTTTGTCCCCCCGCAGCTGCGGGCCTGCCTCTCTCGCTAGGGGCACTGTTAGCTGTCAGGACAGAGGCACATGGACTAGGTAGTGTCGAGTAGCTTGGCTGTTGCCACCTGGGTAGTAAATATTGAGTACACAGAACGTGGCCTTGAGCCTCATGGACTGTCGTTCCAAAGCCCTTTGCAAGTGCTTCATTTGTATTTTTTTTAAAGTTTGGAATTCTATGCAGGTCAAACAAACACATTCATCCCTGAGTTATTTTCACAATTTAAACCCAGTAGCTCTTTCAAACACACATTAAAGCGTCCCCTTCAAATTATGGCTTTGAATAGTAATAGAAGGAGAATTGTTTAACTTAAAATAAAGTCAGAGTCCACACTGTGGGCCAGATGCTGCCAACGTTGTAGAAGGCCCCCCGGTCTGAGCTGGGGGAAAGACATATAGAAACTATATGGGAAGTCTCGACACCCTGGTGCTTCATGAGGCAGTACAGTGCATCTCTCCATGGTGAGGATAGGCTATAAGATGACTTGAGCATCTCCTTTGCTGCATTGATTTACTGTCCCATGTGCAGTAGGGTGGTTAGGAGCACAGGAACTGCCCTACCAAATCAGTCCAGTGCTCTGGGTGATCTGATGTCCTGGCTCAGACTGTGGACAACACTTTATGCTTTAAAAGAAGGTGCAAGAAGCACCTTAACGGACAGCTTTCTGCCCACAGGGAAAGTTTCTTCCGAGCCCCATCAGTTCATAGTTAACTTATGCTGCTCTGCAGTGTGTCAGAATGACTTCTTGGAGACCTGAAGAAGAGCTCTGTGTAAACTTAAAAGCTTGTCTCTGTCACCAACAGAAGCTGTTCCAATAAAAGTTATTACCTCACTCACTCGGTCTAGCTTGTATGCATTGAATGCAAGTGAGGATGGTCTCATTCACCATATAAGGCTGGGATTTTCAAAGGAGCCTAAGGGAGGTACATGACCAGCTCCCACTGAAATTCAATGGGATTTGAGCACCTAAGTCCCTCAGGCCCTTTTCTGAATGCTGTTAAACTCTTTGCCTCAGTGTTACCTTTTGGCAGTGAGTCCTACAGGCTGATTATGTGTTTGTTTCCTTACAGTTTTAAACGTGTTGCCTTTCAATACCATTGACCATCATGTTCTTGTATTAGGAGAAACGGTAACTAGGACTGCAGGATTTATCTTCCCTACACAAGTTATTATTTTGTGAAGTTGTGGTATGTCTCCTCAGATCCATCTTCTTGCTAAACTCACCAGACCCCAATTTTCTAAGCCTCTTCTCGGACAGAAATCGATCTGTGCCTTTGGTCACTTTTGTCACCTGTCTCTGGACACCTTCTAGTGCAGCCATATCATTTTGTGAGATTGCAGAGATAGCAGCCACTATTACAACTCTAGGGCATAGGCCAGAGAGCCCATTTCCTCTGGGTCCCATGAAGATCCCTTGAACAAAGCCCATTTACTCAGGCTGTGCACAGGGGACTAGAATTTTTGCATTATGTATTTTCAGATTCATGAAAATCTTCTATTTCATTAGCTCAGTTTTATTAAAATCAGAATCTGGACCCTGATCTTTGTCTATTAGAGCAAAATTAATTATTCCTGTTTACCATCTTAAGCTCTAACACCATAACACATTTGCTTGAGGTAGGGAAGCACTCAGATTTGCAGGGGTTAACCCAACCTGTTAATAAATCAAAATCACACTGGAGTCCAGACTAAATGTCACACGAATATTTGCCTGCCCCACCGTATAAATAATCTGAGCCATCAGGCACAGAGATCACATAGAGTTACTGGATACAAAAAGAATCAATATCATTAATGTATAATGAAACAAAACAGAAGGCTAAGATTAGATTGTTGAGCTACTTCGCTAAAGATGAAAGCAGAGTGCCCTCTTTTACAAACAGCTATTTGACTGCTTTCAGTAAATGAGCACTCTTTCGCCCCCTGTGACTGAAGCATGACATGTAACCTTTGGTACAGGAAAATAACAAGATTTTAGTGACCTAAAATCAGTGACTTAGGGCCAGCTTTTCAATGGTACTTAAGCACCTAATGATGAAGACAGGCACCTAGTAGGATTTTCAAAAGCAGATTCACAAAGGAGAGCCTTGCATGCATTACTTGAGTATTCATGGAGGTGGGACTGGAATATGGGTCTCCCAGGTGAGTGCCCCTAACCACTAGGCACTAGTGTCATGCTCACATTCTCTCTGGACCAATGCTAATTGTAAGTATTCCATACAAATAGCAGTTAGGCAGCTAAGTCCCTTCGTGGCTCTGCTGCTAGGTGTTAAATCTGGCCCCTAGTGACCAGTTAGTGGTTTTATGCCCTGAAGTGTGAGTTTAAAAAAACAAATGTTTTAAACCTATTTAATTTAACTGTAGATATTCTCATTCCATAATATAAATGTCTAATCTTTTTTTGAATCTTACAAATTCCTTGGCTTCGATGATATGTAGTGGCACTGAGGTCCACACATTAATTATGCACTGTACAAACAGTATTATATCAGTTTTAAAACTGACTTCTTTAAAAACGTCTTTCAGTTTCATTGATTGTCTCCTTGGTCTTCTATTATAAGACATAAGAGTGTCTGATTTATCTTTTTTCTAATCATTCATTATTTTCTATACCTCTATCATGTCCCCTTGAAACTAAGCAGTCCCATTCTTTTCATTTTCATGTCACATGGAAATATTTTTTCCTTCTTCTGTTTTTTGGGGTTTTTTTTTTTTGCTTTGTTTTTTTGCCACCTCTCCCTGAATCCCCTCTCATTCAGTGACATCTTTTTTAGCTATAGGGTGGCCAGAACTGGCCACAGTATTCCAGGTCAGGCCATACTCCTGATTTGTATAAGGGCATCATAACTTTGTGGTATCATTTTCTATTCCATCCTTTATGCAGCCTAACTTTTTCTTTGCTGTTTTGGACCATCCATGCACCCTGAGCTGAGGATTTCATTGAGCTACATTGTGTCACTCAAGGCTTTTTTTTTTTTTTTTTGGAGCAGTCACAGTTAACATAGCTCCCCAACCATGTTTAGGAGTTCAAATTATTCCTCCTATTGTGCTTTACCTCCCATTTGGCACCAATGAAATCAGCAGTCACCATATTGCCTATTTTTGTGAGACTCCTTTTTAAAGATAGTCAAACATTTGCTACGCACTAGTCTCCCTGCATAGTTACTTGTGAGGAAAATTCTGTTTGACCTACTTGCCAATTTGATCATGCAGTTAATTGATCAATGATCTATTAGCTGGTAATTACACATCTAAGCCTACTTTATCTATGTTTTGTACTTTTTCCTGGCAAAAGATGCATCAGTTTGAATGTTTAAATAAGTCTCAACCTTCATGTGAGGTGGTCCTGAACTGTTTTGTTTTCCTAGGGAATTTTGATAGCAATATTGCTCAATCCTTAGTTTATTTGTTCCCAACTTACTGTATCTGAACTCATGTGACTCCCCTCTCCCATTCCAGGGAGTTGGATCATCCTTTTTCAGGGGGACACACACTTATGTCTCTCTCAAGGTCACGTGCAAGTTCTTTTCTACTTTCGCAGCTGCCATGTTTTTCTTGCATCAATTAGATGTCCTAAGGCAGCAGCCAGTGGGTAAGTGGCACATAAGCAATCTAAAGAGACAGGACTGCAATTTGCTGCTTGCAATTCTATTGACTTCAGTGGATTTGCAGTTGTTTATGGGGTAAATCTGGCTTACTCTCTTGTCTTTCTTTCAGTCAGTTAGCCTTATAGCTCTGTGACAGTCAGTGGGTGGAATTTTGAAAAACAACTTATGCCCAGCTCCTCAAAGGTATTTAGGTTCCTATCTGCTGCTGTAGGCACCTAAGTCCTCCATTTAGATGTCACTGACATTTCAAAACGACTGCTCAGCTGCTGCAAAACACCATAGGTGCCAAAGTCCCAAAGGCAGCTAATTTCCACTGGTTGGCATTCACAAAGCCACCAAAGCACTGAGTATGCTGCCAGCAGGATCCAATCCCCCAGAGGCAAATTCAGAGTATGCCAAAGACCTGATAGCTGTCAGACCCCACATTAGGAGGGCTAGATGCAGGCTAGACTATCCAATTGTCTTGCACAAATGACACACAAGTGCACAGGGAAACAAAAGGCAAGCATGAGAGTGGTATCGAGCAGGAGACAGAGACATGGTTTCGGCTGCCAAATCAAGGGCTATCTAAGCAGCTGATCTGGCTTAGGTGCCTAATTCCATAAGAGGGTTTGTGGCTGAGGATCCTAAGTGGAAGAAGGCACCAATCTCTGGCCCATCAGCCAAGCACATCAGGTCTAAGCCCTTCTCCCTATCCCTCTTCTCAGCATTTCCTACTGACTAGCTTAGGTCACTCCCCGTTCAGCTTGCTGGCTTCTGTGAATCCTTTTTTAGGCACCTAACTCTCCACGTGTTGTACGAGGTGCCTGGGCCATTCATTTGGGGCTGTGCAGGGGGTCTAAAAATTAAGATTTGAACGGCTGAGCCTCAGTCCCCTTTGTTGAGCTGGTCCCGAGTCACTTTTGAAAATGTTACCCTCTAGCTTCAGTTCTATCAGCTTCTTTTCTTGTTATATGGGAGCCCACAAGAGCTGGCCAACATTTTTCAAGTTTCAAGATTTTGATCTCATTTTGCAATGTCATAATAAATAAAAATAAAAACACAGGGAATAATGTTGAGGAGCTTTCCCTCCCCTTCCCCAATTTTTCCCTCCCTTTTTCAACCAGCTCTTCAGAGTACAGATACTCCTGAGCTGAGAGAGAGTCTCCAAGCAGAGTGAGAAACTGAATACAAGGGAGCTTAGACTGATGCATTGTCTTCACTAGGAAAAAAGGTGGAATTTTAGCATGTGATATCTCACATGGTAAAATCCTAGTACGGACAAGGCAGCTGCAGTTTTAACATGTGTTAACAGGTTGAGGTAAACACTCGTAAGCCACCCCAAACATGGCAGCTCCCAGGGGATCTGTGGGCAGCCAGTGCCATCCAAGCGGAAGCCCTGTCTGCTCAGAGCAGTCTTTCCGCTCGTGTCTCAGCCCTGGCGGTGACACAGATTGCATGCAGCCATGCTACCAGGGTTCCTCTCTGGCCAGGATTTGCAAGGTGTAAGGCAACATCTGCATTAAATTGAATACAGCCTGGGCCTGTGTGAACACCTCTGGAGGAGGTGGAGGTAACGTTGTGCATCCCTGTTACCACTCTCAGTCTGTCCCTTTCTCCCCTGGCCCTCCATGAGTCCACCCCATTTCTTCTACATGGACCCTTTAGAGGATCTATGGAGGGAAGTAGAGAGTGGGGTGCCATAAGGCACTTGAACCTCATTTATGCATGGAATGGCTCGTCCATGTGTGATCTCAGGGGGCATGATCTGGTTCTATGGTCCTATGTAATCGTATATACCGGACCACAGTTCAGTAATACTGTAATTAATAGTACCACATTGTCCTGCTAGTAATTTGCTACATAGTATTTTGTTTTGTTTTGTTTTTATTGGCTATGAAATTGTACTGTGACTTCAGAGGAAATAATCAATTACCAAGAAAGGTTTTTTTTTTCCTCAAATAACCATTAATGCATTAAGTGAATCATTAAAGAGAGAAGCTAGACTAAATATGGCAAATTATTTCTTTACCATGAAGATATTTTTAAAAAGATATTTTAACCTGTCTCTTTAAAATTATCTCTATATAATAGTGCTCTAGATGTGCACCCAACAGAAGTATTACTAGTTCTTGCACCTCCGATGTGAGTGGCAATTTTGCCATTGCTTTCAGTGGAAGCAATATCAGTCTCCTATGCTTAAACTGAATTCAATCTACGGCATTTGTTTTCAAGTAACCCACTTCTATAGAGTCTTTGTTGTATTTTGCACTTCTCCATCCAACATCCTGCTTAGTCACCATGAGCAGGTAGATTGTGTAACAAATGAACTGAAAAACAATGTTTGGGTCAAGGTCACCATTTAACTTCTAAAGGAAAAATATTGTAATGAGGGGGAACCCTCCAAGGGGAGGTTGTTCCAAACTTCAGAAAAACACATCCCTTGTCACGTTTGAAAGGCAGCCGGATAGCATGATGCAAGAACCTGTTCAAACTCTCGTTTTCACTTGAGTCCTACGAAAGGCACTTTTCAGACTCCTGTGCAAAGAGATAAGGCCCAATGTCTACCATTAAGAGGTGCTTACGGGAGATAGCCCCTTCCCCACACTTACGGACTTTAGGCCTTTTTGGAAATGCCATCCCAAATTTTCAAACCTCATTGTCTAAAGTTAGGCCCCTAAATCCACATTTAGGCACCCAACTAAAGAAGGCTTATATTGAAAGGTGCTGGGCACCTGCAGCTTCCATTGACTTCAGTTGGATTTGTGGGTGCTTAGCCGCGCCGACAAGCAGGGTTTTTGTTATGCAGCAGGCCCTGTCATAGTGCAAATAAATAAATAATAATATGCAAAAAGAACCTTTTTCACAATGTGTAAAGCAAGGAGCAGAACAAACCAGCAATTCACCTTTGCTGCCACCAGAGGATGAAAATTATAACACTGAAATGCTGTGTTGCTGGTTCCTCTGGCTACTCTGGACCTGCATGCTACGGAGGAGAAACAACTAAAAGATCTGGTATTTAGCTCAAATCATAAAGTGAAATCCTAAATCCCTGTAATCAAAAGAAATGTTGGGTTGTTTTTCCTTGGATATTGTACTCAAATATACAGTTGTTTACTAATAAATTAGTCGGTACATAGCCTTTTCTTTTAAAATAGTTGAACTGATAAGACACTGAAATAGCTCTTTGGGCAGTGACTATTCTTGACTATAGGGCCATACGCTGCCTAGCACAATGGGGGTCTTGACCTGCTTGAGATCTCCTCATGCTATCTCCACATAGATCATAATTAACAATAATACTGTTATCACGCACCGTTCCCTGTCAGCGTCTCAAACTTTGCTGAAATTCAGTTTGCTTTGATGAGACTTTTAAGTGAGAGACTAAAAGGGGCGATAATTGAGTGTGACTTTTTTCTAATCCACAGAGACCTGAATTACGACAAGGAAATGCTTTAATTGTTACCATTTATCATTTCACAGTCATAATTCAGATAATTTAGACTATCCAATTGTGCTTAAAATAAGAAAAAAAAATCCATGGATAAATCAAATGCTTCTTCTCACATGGAGAAGAAAATGAAAGTGACATGCAACATTTTGGAAAGGACAAGTATAAAGGGTTAGTTCTTTCTGTCTGCTGCAGTTTCAGGAAGAATACAGACTCTGTGAGTGAAATTCAGCCCTCACTAACACATGTGCAATCTGGAAATTCCAGTGGAGTTCATTAGAATCTTACAGCTGGTCTGTATAGTCGGTTGCTGATCACTGTTGATTTCTACTGAATGTTACTTATTACTTTGTATCATGGTACTGCCTAGAGGGGCTCCACTGTACAAGAGGCTGTATATACACACAATGTGAGAGTCCTTACTCAAAAGAGCTTACAGTATACATAGATAAATGAGAGAGAACAAAGTATTATTAGCCCCATTTTACAGATGGGAACTTACAGACAGGGAAGTTACATGACTTGGCTAAGCTCACACAAAGTCTGCAGTAGAGCCAACAACTGAACCCAAGTCTCCACCATCACAGTCCCTAGCTTTAGCCACAAGACAACCTTAGCCTCAGTGACTAGTGATTAGATCCACAAAATAACGTAGGTTCCTAAATCTAACATTTCAGCACCACTGTGAACCTCAAACCCCACTACTGCCTAACCCTGGAGGCACTTGAAGTCCCTAGGTGCCTAGATTTGTGCCACTGAAGTCCTCTAGCCACATATGTCCTGATGCTACTGAGCTGCTCAGAGCCTTAGCAGGATTCTCAGATTGGGCAATCCCTGCCTATCTCACCTCTGTGGCCTCATCTGGTAGGTATGCTCTGCCCATTTGTACCAGATTGGGCCCTGCACAAAAGAAAGCCAGGGGTGAGCAGGTCAGAATCCGGGGTGCTTGTGTCCTGTTATGCTCAACGGACCAGAGGTTAGAGCACTCCTTTGGGTTGTTGGAAAACCAGGTTCAAATCCCCCCTGGTTGATTTGGAGCAGGAACTTGAAGCTGACTTTCCTACCTGCAAGAGAAATGCATTAACCACTCTGCCATAAAGTCACTCTCTTACTTTTTTGCTCTCTGGGCCAATGAGCATTTGTTTATTTCCTACAAAGTGGAACAGCTTCACCAGGAGAGACTGAGAGAGAGCCTTCACACAATAGCTTGGTGCTCAGGGCACTCTCCTGGGAGCTGCGAGACTTTGGTTCAGGTCCCTGCTCCAAATAAGGCAGATTAGGGGATTTGAAAACAGATCTTCTGCATTCCGGGATAGTGTCTTAACCACAAGGATAGTGGCTCTAAGGAGTGGTGAGGAAGGCTGACCAGTCTGAGGCACCTAGCTCCAGGAGAGGACTCATGACTGCGAACCCCGAGTGAAGGAAGGTGCCTCCCTTTGCCTGGAGTCAGACACCTATCTGAGTCCTGCCCCATCCCTTTCCTCAGGCAGCTCCCCACTCAGTTGCTGGCCTCTCTTTCTTAGACAACTAATTCTCCCCATGCAATTCATAG
The DNA here is from genome assembly GCF_015237465.2 of Chelonia mydas. Classification (NCBI taxonomy): domain Eukaryota; kingdom Metazoa; phylum Chordata; order Testudines; family Cheloniidae; genus Chelonia; species Chelonia mydas. The sequence continues at coordinate 164,190,255 of NC_057850.1, forward strand.
GGAGCCTGGGCACCTAACTTGGGCTTCAAATTTCACTGGGCAGCAGGGTACCTAGAAGTTAGGCACTGCAACATCTAATTCCCCTTTGTGGATCTAGCCCCAGGAGACTAGAAGATCCATTGTTGTGTTCCAAACCCTAACTGCCAATAGGAATAGGACCAGACAGCCCTTCCCACTATTAAAGATTAATTAGGAAGCTCTTGCTATTAGTTCCTGGAGTGAAACTCTCCAGGACAGGCACTAGATTGATCTCAGTGGAGTGTCTTCTTTGGAGTACATGCTCCTTGGAAGTGTGATGGAGCCTGGGTGTGGTGGCCATCAGGTCATGATCCAAGGCATATTCATTTGGTTTAGTATGTAGTTAATTGTCCAGTGCTTGTTTGTTTGTCCACGCTACTTTAGCTCTTGATCAGGCCTCCCCAGGTTTCCACTTGCAAAAAGGGAATCCCTCCCTGGACGAAGTAGAATCACAGCTATTTCTGGGAGGAATTAGGAATAGCTGCATAGTCCTCATGCCCCAGCAATCCCCCTGGAATCATAGGCAACTGGGCAGCTGCAGTCATAGGCGCCGACTCCGTGGCTGCTCTAGGGAAGGTGAGTGCTTAGCACCCACAGGCAGCCCCCATATCAGCGCCTTCCAGTCCCTCCCACCCCTCCCGCACGTCCCGTGGCCCTGCCGGTCAGTGCCTCCCCCTCAGCACCTCCCACCCACCGCGATCAGCTGTTCCACGGAGTGCAGAAGACGCGGAGCGGAATAGTAAGGGTGGGGCACACCCGGGGGAGGGGGTGGAATGGAGCAGGAAGAGGCAGGGTGGGAGTGGGGCCCTGGGGGAAGGGGTGGAGTGGGGGCTGGGCCTGGGACAGAGTCAGAGGGGAGCACCCGGCTGGCACATTAGAAAGTCAACACCTAAGGCTGCAGTAATGTGCGCCAGAGACAGAATTAGGAGCAGGCAGCTAGAAAGATGGTATAAACTCCCCTATTCCTGGGCTCAGTACAAATTGGTTTGACCTCTGCAAGCTCAATTCCAGCCTCCTTGTGCATGTGTGTTAGGATACATTCGTTAATTACATGGTCACATGTTATTTTTTTCCATAGGACCTATCTTGTCTCTTCCCCACTCCAAGCTCCTGGTGTCAGTTGTATTTTCCTCACATAGCCAGACCTACTCCTCAGGGCTCTCATCCCAGTCTCCTTGTCCATTACATCCTAGTCTCTTCCTTTCAGACTCCTAGTCCCACTGTCCTTGCCCAGCCATTACCAGTTCCCTCTCACAACTCCTGCCCCAGCATCCTTGCCCAGGCAGTCCCAGTCCCCCACTTCCATCTCCTTATCTAATCTCTCTCTTCACCCTCGCCTCCAATCAGTCCCCCCACACCCTTCCCCGTCCCCATTGGCTCACACTCCCAATCTTCCTCCTGGGGCAGGGGCTCTTTGTCCAGTCTCCGTGTCTGCACACACCCCTTCCTAGCTCCCTTGTCCAAGTCTCTTCATTCACCCAGGCCCAGTTCTCCCACTTGAGGAACTTGGCTCCTCATCAGATCGATCTTGCCCCCTCTCTCCCTTGTTCTCCATCCCAGTCGCCTTCCCAACCAGTTCAAATCTCCCCACCCACTCCTCATCTGCTCTCAGTTTCATCCACACCTACTGGCTTCCTTCCTTCCCAGCTCCCAGATTCTGCCCCAATCCTCCACCACAGGATACTTGTCCTAGTGTATGCCCCACACGGACACCAGTCCAGCTTCTTCATGCTGCCTGGGACCCGGGGAGGGGGGGGGAGAGAGTTCATTGGGAGCACAGGAGAGACAGGCTTCCTGCTCTCAGTTCCACTTCTGTGACTGGATGTGGCACAGCCTGCAATCACCCAGAGCTGCAATTGCTGGGAAGCACAGCTTAGGCCCAGGCTGGAGCATGCCCAGTGCAGACAGAATTTAGCGGCTAAAATTTAAGAAGTTGCCATTGAGCATGTGCAAACTGCCATTTTGCTTGCTTAGAACTTGACTGAATTTTCACAGGCACTTTCCCTCCGCACTTTTGTCAAATCTCTCCTCTAACATGAGGGCAGTAGAACTTTTCCAAGAAATACTTTAACAGAGGGAAAACAGCATAGTTTGCCCTAGCTTTGTTTTTTGGAAATGGGTGAAGCATTTTGGCTGAAACGTCCACAAATATTCTGCCTGAGGTAGACATACTGCCTGTAGAATTTCAAACCAAACAGCTAAAAATTGGCAAAGTTATAAGCAACTGAAAACGGGGTCTTGTAATGGGACTGTCAGGCAACTTTAGTAACGTGTAGTGCTACCAGCCTCACCCCTAATAATGGCATTATAAACTGTTGGCTGGAACCAGAGGTGTATTAGGTGGTTTATAATGGCATTATATTCTCTACATTACTTAGTGGCCCATCATTAACATAGTGGAACGTCTGCAGTGAATTAAACAGACTTTTCAGTGGTGTCTTTCAAAACAGGTTGATTTTTTTCTGGGTACAGTAGTTCCAGTGAGCACCCAGAACAGCAGGAAGTGCGTGGGGCGAGTAGCAACACGGGAAGAGTCAGTCAGCGCTATGTGGTGCGCTTAGCAGAATATTAAGGGCTAGAGCAAGTTCAGTTAGAATCAAGCCTTCAAAACAGACTGTAATTAATTAATAATCTCCAGAGGCTGTCCTCCCTCCTTTGTGTGCCTCTCGCTATTTCCTCATATCCCCAGCCAACAGCAAGAATGCTCCTGATTGCATCAGCATTGATTACTCTATAGATGAAGAAATTCTTCTCTGGCTAACAAGATGATATTGCAAGCAGCCTGGTGAAGCAGTTACTCATGTTATTTAAGCTACATCCATAGTCCAAGAAGATTTAGGCTATGTCTACACCACAAATTACGTTGGTATAATTTACATCGCTCAGGGGTGTGAATAATCCACACCCCTAAGCGACAAATTATACTGACCTAAGCGCTGGCATGGACAGCACTATGTTGGCTTAATAATTCCTGCCTCTCCTGCCAAGAGGAGAGCTTTCTCCTGTTGTCTTAGAGCATCTTCACCAGCAGCCCTACGGTGATGCAGCTGTACCACAGTAGTGTAGACATAGCCTTAGATATTACATGAAGAAACGTGGGTCCTCACAAGGTGAAGTATAACCCTTATGGGGGCAGTTTTCCACCCCCTGGACCTGCTCTTAAGCTGGTGTAAGTGGCCTGGGAATCTACGGAGGATCTGCCCCCTTGGCATCGGGCCTCTTAATGCTCTGGAGTTTCCTTATTTAAAAAATTTGCTACAGGTTTGCTTTAATTCCGTCCTTTCCTTCCCCCCACTCCCTCCGTTTGCCACACAGTTACAGCAGACCCAACAGCCAAATCTATAGTTTAATGGAACCTCTTTTTCCAGTTGTACAGCGTGCAGCAACACTTATTTGGGAATTCATTACGTCAAATTTCTTCAATTGTCAGCTCATGTCTCGTCGCCTCTTCGATATTTTTAAGTTGACGTAATTCCCATTCTTGCTGTTTTGCTTCCTATTTTAAAGAGAAAAAAGTTTAGCTTAGCAAACTGTTCTGTACAACCAACACAACAGGACTTTCTTCTGCAATTAACAAACAAACCAAACATCTGCTCTATTTAGTAAAAGCCTGATTCTTTTTCCACACTACCTTACACAGCGGTTTTACTGCACTAATGGTAATAGTTACTATGGATTTACACCAGCGTAACAACTATCAGAAGTTAATGCTGAGTCTCAGCAAATCGAGAGGCTGATCCAAGCCTATGGAAGTTAATAGAAGGACTCTACTTTGTGACAGCCAGTAGACGAAATTGCAGGTGTTGGAGTCAACACTTAGTGGAAAACCTGGAGAAAGAAATGCATCTTATATAGGCTTTGTCTACACACATTTCCCCAGAATTCAAAGTAGATCTAAGGTTTAACTAAGCCAGATATTTAAACAAATAAATAATGAAAGGTTCCAGTTATTGGATCCTTTCCTACATCAGGTTTAAAGCCAGTTTGAATTGCTGGGAGAGTTTTCCCCTGTGACGACAAAGGCTATGGGTGTTCCAGAAAGGAGCAGGATTTGACATGTTTTCATTAGAAGCAAATCCCTAGATGAGGGTCTAACTTTAAGCAATGACCTGCAGTGGCTTCATTCATTCATTCTCCAGCTTTCTACAAGCAGTTAAATCTTTTGTTTTGTTCCGTTCCGTTCCATTGTTCTTTTGGCTTGTTTATAGTTTGATCTTGAAGCATGATAAATGTAATGCTTTGCAAACTCAATTCATGCAGCCTCCAACCAAGAATCTGTTTCTTCATTCTGCATATTTACCAGTTTCTCTCTAAAACATAATCATTTTAAGCATGTTCCCAGAAGAGGTTTATAGAAGACAAATAGTCATTGCAAAATAGAGGCAAAAATATTAATTAATCCACCAAATGTGAGCAAACTTTGCATTAGAACTGTGTGGAAGTTTTCCCAACAGAAAATACTTATTTTATTGAAATAGAAACATTTAGATTTTGATTAAGCCTGACGTAACCCAGGCTAGTTTCTGACAGAAACCTGCCTAGTTTCATGACAAGTTATCCACCTGTCTACTTCCCCAGCTCCTTGGCAGCTGTGGTTTCCAAGAAGCATATTTTGTTTTGTTGTTTCCTAAACAAAATATTGTAGAATTTCACTTCAGCAAGAAATTGAAAGAGGGGGGGGAGTGTTCCAAATCAGAATGAAAAGCAAAAACCTTGACATTTTTCATAGAGAAATTCAGGTTTCCAGTGAGCAATACTTAACATTAATCACTATTAAAAGGACACACATAAATGCAACACAAGTATAACCCTCCTAAAGATTAGAGCTGGTCAAAAATGGGATGAAGGTTATCTGAGAGTTTTGTAACACTCCCCATTGATGTTCAAATTAAAAAGGGTCAGGGTTTTGAAGTTTCTGGACCAGGTCTATAACTGAACACAGCATTGGACATACAAAAAACAAACAAACAAACACACAACAACAAAACCCTCACTTTTAACAAAGAAAATCACCTTCCCCCCCAAAAACATTGCAAAAATATCCCCCAACTGCTGAATTTCAATTTTTCTCAACAAGCTTTACTAAAATGTTTGTATGAAAAGCCCAGTTATAAGGGAGGCTACTGTGTATGTGCACCATAGCCCTTTTCTGGATGAAATCTGAACTGCTTAAATTGGTGTTGTGGGTAAGGCTACGATGTAGTCATGGGTATTTTTAGTAAAAGTCATGGACTGGTCAAGGGCAATAAACAAAAATTCAAGGCCCATGACCTTTACTATAAATACCCCTGACTAAATCTTAGCTGGGGAGGCCTGGGGCACCGCTGTTCTGGGGGGCCTCCAGAGAGCCGCTGCTCAGGCGGTCCCTAGGACCAGCCACATCAGCCACTGCTCGGGCAGTCCCTAGGGCCAGCCATACTAGCTGCTGCAGAAGTTATGGAGATCGCAGAAAGTCATGGAATCTGTGACTTCCATGACCTTCTTGACAGACACGCAGCCTTAGTCATGAGCCATTTAGTGGTAACAATCCATAGAGAGTCTCCTTTAATTCAAGAGGTAGTGCTTGTTACAGGAGAATGTGGGTTCTATTACTTAACCATTTTTTTGTTTGTGTATTGTCTTCACAAAGATTGAGAGAGTCTCAAATGTATTTGTTATTTGAAATTAATCACTAATTTCTACAAGCAAATAATTCTTGGGCTGCAAGTTGTTCTATTAAAATGGAATATACATTTTGCAGTTCAAGCTAGCTAGTTAGTTGTTATATATTTGACAGTACATTACACAAGTCAAAGTTGATGCTGTATTTAAATATGGCATTTAAGAGAGTAACACAGATTATCCAACCAGGGAACTGAAACAGAACCCCATAACTTATGTAACGAACCATCAACATCTAATAAATTGAGTTATACGTTCAAAAATATTATTTGAACTCTGCTGTTGGCAGGTAGCTGAACATATAGGCTACACATTTACTTGGTGAGTGTTCATGGTAGTAGAGTTCAAGCAAAGAATTTAAATTACACAACTTTTATCAGCAGATTTAAGACTGTCCTGAACTGTCACTGAAAATATTTGGATTCATCCTCCAGATATTGGTAGAATGTCATGCAATTTAATCACCTCAGAAAATGTATGAATAGTGTATTTACCAAAAGTTTTTTTTCAAATTTCCTTTTTCTTCTTTTTCTTACTGAGGGATCTTTTATCCCAGGAATTTCAGTAACCAGCCATGCAAATACACTTTTAGAAGTTACTTTGGCTGTCTTCTTAGATGGTTCAGCAGGGACTTCAGCTGCTGCACTTACTATAGGGGGAACCATTGTCTTGAAGCTTGGCTCTTCACTGGATTCCTCTGAAGCCAACACTGTTGAAAGTCGTCTTCTGGGAACTGCAGCCCAAGAGCTGTGGCTCATCTCTTCACTTGATTCCTCTGGGTCCAATACTGTGGAAAGCTTTCTTGGAAAAGTGACTTGAGAAATGAGCTTGTCAAGGTGCATTAGTTGTTCTTGGGACGATGCTTGTTTCTGGAAGGATGATTTTGGCATTGGAGACCCATAGACTCTCTTACTTATGTTTTGTTCTCTGATAGATTGATTCGTCATATCCACCAGAGATAACATACTTTGGGAGAACATTGAATCCACCGGAGTGCTATGTTTCACTGCTGCCTTTTTCAAAGATCTTTTGACATTTAAGAAAGAATCTTCTTCCGCTGACATTTTCTATTTCGGTTATGTGTTTTCAATGCAAAAAAAAAAAGAAAAGAAAAAAAAAAGTTAGTCTTTGAAGGACTATGGAATCGATTACCACGTGTAACATGATAGCACAATAGGAATGAAACAGCCACCATTAGGGTGATTTCATCGTAAAACTCTATCATGTTTATTCTCTGCCACAAGTAATGCATTTGTTTGGTTGTTTTTTTAAAGGGGAGATGATGGCAGTTTAAGTCACCCAAGTGCTTTTATTTGTGCTCAGAAGTTACATGGAGTTCCTCCTTTTAGAGGACTAGTGTACTGGAAATGTCTGAAGAAATGTCATTTTAAAATGAAAGGAAGGCGCATTAGAAGACTGGTTACTGCACAACTGATATATGAAGTTTTCTTTCTTTTTTAAAAAAAGAAGAGAAGGAGGAACTCTCGGGTGTGGAGCTCTACACTAGGACCTTCATTTATTTAAATATATTTCAGGCTACCTGAAACATTCATTAAAATAATGGTGGTTGGGATAATCAGGTTCCTCCTAGGTCAGTATAGAGAGCTAATAATCCACTTGGACTGCAGAATTTCAGTGGTAGGGGATAACTGCTGCATTCCAAGTCAACCAGTGTAGTGTAACCCAATTATAGAAGTGAAACTTCACTATACAAAGGGAGAAAACTCAATAAATTAACAATCTGAGAATATTCTACTCCACTCCACTCTGAGCAAGAGCTCAAAGACACTGGCAACACTCCCATTGATTTCAGTGGCACAAGATCAGATCACATGCAGCATTTAGCTATGCTCAGATTGACTATAAAGTGATTCCACTGTATTTGAAAATAATTTCTTCTTTTACTCACCTGCCAGGCCCTAACATCAGGATCCTGCAAGATCTGAAGACAACACAAACACCTAAAGAAGAATCAAGAAAGCAGCTCTGGTCTCTGCTTTAGGTGTTCTGGCCAGATCCAGTAGTAGGAATCTGCTCAGGCATAGCCATGTACAATATATGGGCCTTAATAATGCCACACATGCTTGCAGAGGAGCAAAAAACCTTTGACTTTTTAAGAGAAAAATCTGTCATTTTAAGATGTATTTTTTTTAAAGGTCATGCAAGTATTGAGTAACTGTTCTTATAAATATTGTATTTTATAAACCAGTTCTTTTATAAAATTTGTAGTGTTAACTATTTAAATGGCTGTTTAAACTAAACCAACTAATATCTACACTCCAAACAGAATAGAGCAAAAAGATCTTACACCAACAAAACAATCAGCTCTTCTACTGAAGAAGTGGGGCCTGATTCTCTGCTGCCTGCCACTCTTTGCACCTGTGCTAAGTACTATCATTTGAGTTTAGTAGAGTTTTACACCCATCTTGCACAGGTGTTAAGAGACACAGGATGAGAAGACCTAGAGAATCAGGAACATTAACACTTTAGAAACCACTAAAACATCCTTTTAAAAATATTTCTCATCAGGACTACTTTCATTCAGGTGTATCTTTTAAAAAGAAAATTAATGTTCTGCTGCATTGTAATGTAATTTATAGATTAGAGGAGCTGTTTTTTCTTGCTCTATGCAAGCTGTCTGTGGCCACAGATTTTTGTCCTTTAATTAAATCATGACTTGAAAAGAAAATAATCTTTGTTTCTATAGAAGCCCAGTTCAGGTAGTTACAGAGCTAGTAATATTAAGTGGGCTTCTTTTTAATTAATAAAACTTAGGGGTAACTAGCAGCTAATTTAAAAAGCCTTCCCTGATAAGCACTTTAATTAAAGAAATAAAGTAATCACAAGCATTGGTTAAAGCTTAACTATTAAATTGAACATTAGTTCTCTTCTAAAGTTGGAATTCTGTTTTAGGCTTCATTTCCAATAGAAGTGTCTGATGAGGCTAGCCATAAAGTATGGTACGTCCTTTGCTATATTCAGATAGATTCCCTCCCTCCAGGTCACTCATTTTAACAGATAAACAGGAGATAAAAGAAAAATCAATCAAAAACAACACATACTGGAACATTAGGGTCTCTAGTGTGAGGACCCTAGCTTTTAATTGTTTTGGCAATAATGAAGCCAGCTAGACAAATTTCATCTAGACAAATTCAGAGTGAAAATAAGATATACATTTTTCACAGTGAGAGTAATTAACCATTGGAACAATTTACCAAGGGTCTTAGCAGATTCTCCATCACTGACCATTTTTAAATGAAGACTAGATGTTTTTCTAAAAGACCTGCAATAGGAATTATTTTGGAGAAGTTCCATGGCTGTGTTTATACAAGAGATCACACTAAGGAATTGCAGTGGTCCCCTTCTGGCCTGGAAACCTACACAGCAAAGTCTTATCAGTCCAACTGGACCTACTCAACACAAATAGACTTCCTGGTTCCAAGTCAGATGTTTTAGGCTTCAGCTACATTTGGGCTCTTGAAGCCGAAATAGCTTCTGAGAATCCTTTGTTGTAGTGGGGGATGGTAATTCGTCCTCTAAATTCCCCTCATCACATACTTGGCCACCGCTAATCGGCTCCAAATTCCAAAGAGAAATAAAAACAAAGACAAAATGAGGATCATCAGAGGGAACTGGGGACAGAATCTCTCTAGAGTTTGTAGGCTAAGGACATGTTCAGTTGTGGAAATGGCATATCTTTGTCTTGAAACAAATGCCCCACCCCCCCCCAAATATCAGTGCCTTGATGAGAAATGTGCAGAACTGAAATGATATAGTTCACATGTAGCACCCAATTTAGCTTTCAAAGCCCATTAGACATTTATTAAGACACCGATTTTGTCACGGAGGTTGCGGAAGTCACGGAATCTGTAACTTCCAGAAACTGCCGTGACTTCAGCTGTGGTGGCCAGAAGCTGCAGAGTCCCCCCCACTGCTGATGGCGGGGCCCCCCGAGCTCCCAGCCATCACTGGCAGCAGGGGCACCCCGCTGCTCCCAGCCACCGTGGGTGGCAGGGGCCTCTGGAGTTCCATGCTGCCACAGGCGGTGGGGGTACCACGCTGCACCTGGCTCCTGCAAGTGGCGGGGGTACCCTGCAGCTCTTGGCCACTGTGGGCAGCAGGGGGACCCCAGAGCTCCCGGCTGCCATAGGCAATGGGGGACCCCGAAGCTCTGAGACACCACAGGCAGTGGGAGCCCCCGGAGCTGCAAGCGTGGCCCCTGCAGCTGCCCAGGAGCTGAGGAGGTTGTAGGGACCCAGCAGCTCCCCGTAGATATTTTTAGTAAAAGTCAGGAACAGGTCACGTGCTTCCATGAATTTTTCTTTATTGTCCATGACCTGTCCCTGACTTTTACTAAAAATATCTGTGACAAAATCTTAGCCTTAGAAGTTACATATGCACAGCGGCACCACTGAACTATACCTCTGAGGTGCAAGGTGGTAAACAACTTATGCACAGGACATTGCAAAACAAACTCTGTTGGTGGGGTCCACTTACAACGACACTGAGGCAACTCCCTCCTCAGAATGTGCCAAATGATCTGTAATATCCGGACAGCACAGCCAAGACTTGACCTCATTTTAGTGTCTTATCCAAGTGATCCCCACATAGTAAAGTGTGTGGAACATATTTAATCTATGACAGAAGGAGGAAGGGCTGAGTTGACCTTGCTGGGATTTGAACTTGCAGTTCCCAGGAGTCTAGGTATAGCAAACCTAATCTTAGAGCACTAAGTCAGCCCTTGTTAGCTGTATTAATAATTGCACTATGAATAGAGAACGAGGAGGTGCCATTTAGAAATAACAGTCTGTCAGTATATGGGGCACGTTGCTTGGTTTAAGTTACGTGCCCCACAGGAATTGAAAGAGAACTTGAGAAATGGAGGCACACAATCACATGGCTTGCACAAGTAAACATCCTGAAAATAAGCAGTTTGTTCAGAATAAGCTATTTATTCCATAGACTCCCAGTGGAGGTTCCTGTCAAGAACATTTAGAGAACTGAACAAAAGCTATTTTGAGATATTTGTGGCTGAGCAAAAATCCCAGAGTAAAGCCCTCAGTTCTTTACAAACATAGAAGAAAGTAGACCAGCCCTTACCTCATTTTGAATATTAGCAGTTAGCTTTTCAATCCAGAGGTGTTGTGGCTTGGTGAAAGAACCAGCTAGGTTGTTACTGTACGTTGCAGAGCTGGAAAGTCAATTCCTTATATAATGAAGAGCAGAGAGTGATGTCCTGACATAGCATTGGCGTGTTTTCACTGTCAAGCTGTGTCACAGTGGGCCACAACATTGTTGCCTGTTTCAGCAGGACGATGATGCAAACATCACTGTGTAACGCTGGGTAGTTGAGGCAGCTTTATTTTGTGGTTCGGAGTAATTTTGCGTCACCTCATTCTATGGGTACGTCTACACAGAGCCACAGGATGGAACGAGGAGGACACAGCATGGGCTAGCAAGCCATGTTCATACACAGGGTCTTCATACACATGAAGCCTTGGCTGTGCTGTTTTCTCTATTAATGTTACCCATACTAGTTGGATTCAAGCTAGCTCAGGCAGGCCAGCTTGTGCACAGCTTTTGCTGTGTATACATGCCTTATGCATCCCTTTACTGATTTCTTATTGTATATTAGAGCAAGTTGAAACTTTTCATCCTTGCCTCAAGCCCCTGTATAACTCTGTCCTGTACCTGCGTCTTTTTCCATACTGCCCCCTAGGCATAGACCTCCATTTCACAAAACCATTTCCCTTTGCTTCTTTCTAATTCCTCTTTCAGGACCCAGCTTTTCTGGAATGCCCACAAGAAGGGAGCTGTTAATATAACAGGTTTCAGAGTAGCAGCCGTGTTAGTCTGTATTCTCCAAAAGAACAGGAGTACTTGTGGCACCTTAGAGACTAACAAATTTATTTGAGCATAAGCTTTCGTGAGCTACAGCTCACTTCATCGGATGCTGTAGCTCACAAAAGCTTATGCGCAAATAAATTTGTTAGTGTCTAAGGTGCCACAAGTACTCCTTTTCTTTTTGTTAATGTAACAGTAATTTTGGTGCTGATTTGTGTGGCGGTTCAATGATGAGACAGAACACAGATTTATTCAAGCAAGCAAGCTGGTCAGCTGAAATGGGCTGCTGCCTGTCAGCTTTCCACCTTCTCCTTTATTATATTTCTCCCCCCTGCACATTACCTACTTTCACCGCAAAGGAATGCATGACATTGATTAATATTCTTGTTTTTCAGCCTCTATCTACTACATTCCTAATTCTCAGGCCTTAAGGCCAAGCCAAGGAAGCTTCCCACGATTACTGTCCTTTAATCAACTTCCCAGGGTTCATATCTGGTCCTCGTCCTTGGACGGAGCAATGTGTTGCTCCTCACAACGGTCAGGGTGTGCCCTGACTGTTTGCAGGTGGATGGACCAAACATGGGCCCTTCAGATTTGTATTAGTATTGCTATTAATCTCAGCTGTTGGTTAATCTGCCGATTTGTCTCTTTTGAGGGGTTGGTGTGCAGAGTAGGGCCACTGTGATCTTTGTCATGACAGAGGGGCTAAAGGGGGATGGTTTAGATTGGCATCTTTACCTAGTATCTATACATACATTTCCAAACATGTAACAATGACCAGTGGGCCCCAGCTTTCATGAAATGCGTATATTAACTTCAGCGATTCCTGGGAGCTTGCGATAACTAGATTGCTTTATGTGGAGAGAGCAAACTTGGGATGCTTTGGAAACATACCAAGGAACAGCACATGCCACCATTGTGCAAACTTCCCCTCCCTCTGTTCCCAGGTCTTGACTTGTGTGACCACCTCTTCAGTCTCCGCTGACAAGGCGTGCCTTTTGCTGGGCATTCATTAGTGATAGGCCAGTACCCGGGCCTGAGTCCAAGACTCCCCTAATGAGTGCCTCGTTGGTCCAGAGGTATAACTCCAGCCGGAGAAGTCACATGTTCAGCTCACCTCTAACTTTGGTCCTGATGCAGTTCTAATAAAAATACCTATTTCTTGTTTAATGCTTTTTATCAATAGCTCTCAACGTGCCTCACAGTCTTTAATGTGTTTATTGTCACAACACCTCTGTGGGGCAGGAAAGTATTAGCCCCATTTTATAGGCACTTAGAGGCTAAGGCCCAGATTTTTAAAGCAACTTAAGTGTTGCCACACTCAGCCTCTCACCTCCTAACTGATTTAGGAACCTAAATCTCATTTTCCAAAGAGATTTAGACACTTAGGCATCTGAATTCCATTGCCAGTCTATGGGCTTTTGAGTCCTAAGTGTCTAAATCCCTTTGGAAAATGAGATGTATGTTCCTAAATCAATTAGGTATTATTATGCTGAGCACAGCAATGCCTAAAAAACTTTAAAAAATGAGTTTAAGTGATGTACCCATGGTTATATAGGAAGCTTTCGGTAAAGCAGAGAATTGAACCCACCTTTTTTAAGCGCTAGGGTGGTATCCAAGCCACTGGAGCATCCCTCATTTACTGGAAAGTACTAAGTCAGGTTCTTTGACTGTTATGCAAGAGGTCAGAACCCCCAGAATGGTCCCTTCACTATTGCTCATGCTACCATTCCGCTGGCCCTTGGTGAGAAGGTTCCAGATCCCATGGAGAGCAAAATCTGCCATGCAGTGGAAAAAAAGACTCTTGCTTCCATGGGGTAGGGGGGGGGGAGATAGCTCAGTGGTTTGAGCATTGGCCTGCTAAACTCAGGGTTGTGAGTTCAATCCTTGAGGGGGCCATTTAGGGATCTGGGGCAAAAATTGGGGATTGGTCTTACTTTGAGCAGGGGGTTGGACTAGATGACCTCCTGAGGTGCCTTACAACCCTGATATTCTAGGATTCTATGACTTCCTCCTGTCCCTTTCCCCATGGCCACCTTCACTGTCTGTCTGTGGTGTGATGTCAATGGACACTCTTCGGTTTGGAGAGATGAAAATGAGGCTGGGAGAAGGGTGAGCTGGATGGAGAACGGAGCATGAACACACACAGTGCAATGACAGCTAGAGTAGAAGTGGAATTAGAATAGAAGTAGAACAAGAGCGAATATACAGAAGAAAGGGAAAAAATGAGTGAGCTGGAAGGAACGGGATGGGGAGAAGAAGACAGAAGAAATAAACTAAACGACAAAAGAAGTAAAACTACATTTTTAAGGTAAAATTTTCAAAAGGACCTACATGATTTAGAATCCTGAGTCCCATTTTTCAAAAGTCATGTAGGTAGGTATTTAGGTGCCTAAAGATGCAGGTAGGTAGCTAGTTGGATTTTTCAGAGGTGCCTGTCTGTAGATTTAGGTGCCCAAAAAAATGTGATCCTGAGTGATGTTTTTGTTATTTTTTTAAAATAGGACTGATTTAGAATCACAAATTCCAAAGAGACCAGTGTTATTATCTGACTTCCAGTATTTCACAGGCCATAAGGCACCTAGAAGTTGGTTCTTAAAGATATTTAGGCATTGTTGTGGTCAGTGTCACAATGTCTAATGGATTTAGGAACCTAAGACCCATTGTTGATAAGGATTTAGGCACTTAGGAGCCTAAGTCCCATTCACTGCTGTCTCCTAGGCACCTAATTTCATTTAAAAATGAGCCAGGCTCCTAAATCAGCTAGGGATTAAAGAGCTGGGTGGGGCCTTAGGCTTCTTTTGAAATGTTTAACTCATAGTCAATAGTTGCATGGCACTGTTACCCTTAAGTAGCCACAAATAACGTTTTTTTTTTAATAACAGAAAGGTTATGGTCCTGCTTCTGGTGGACTATCTCCTATTGAGGACTAGTGTTGACCCTTTCCTGACAAAGGTGAAAGCAATAGGTTTTGTAGCTGCTCAGAAACCCTGGGGACAACCCCCACCCCTGCCCCCCACTCCTTAGTTAGGAGCCAAAATATGGCTTCAGGATGAAAATTTCAAAGGCTAAAATGGAGTCTGAAAATCATTGGGAGCTGGGTGCCTATCGGCCCTTTGTACCCTTGAACATCTCCTCTTTAATTGCCTTTAACTTTAGGCATCCATTTTGGCCTAGGTTCCCCCACATCCTTACATGGCCAGGGAGTAAAGGTTAGCATCCTGTTACCAGAACCCAGAACCTTTTTTGAATTGACATGCTGCCAGTACTGGCATAAACATAGCATTGAAGAGCACATAGGTGAGACATATTGCATAGAAAGGGCTATGTGGGGGAAGTAAAAATTCATGTGCAAGGTCAGAAATGAATATTTTGCTACCACCTAGATCCCAATGGCCCAATATTCCTTTCAAATATATAACTTCAGAGGGATCCCCACTTGTGTCTGCAAGAGGAGAATTGGGCTTTATGTATTTAAAGATTTTTTTAAAGCCTTCAAACATTTTCAGTGGATCAAGGGATAAAATCACTATGGTGCTTTTTAATTGATTAAAAGGGGGTTGTAATACATAGGACGTTGTTTTTAAAATGTCCCAGGGAATTCCAATCAAGGGAAAATATTTATTTTGCCCTACAAGTTGGCTACTTAGTGTTTGACCTTTTTTGTCTAATTACCTTGCTGATAATAAACTAGGTACAGTTTGATAGTTGTACAGGTCATTAACCTTCTGAAAATCAAGACATCATCCACTTAATAGTGATGTCAATGATTCCTCGGCATAAACTCCATCTCACTCATACACTGTGCCCATCCAGTTCTATCATAGCTGCATGCCACATAGTGCTCTGTCTTCACATTGTTTGTGTGTTACTTGGCCTCCTATACAATTTCTACATGGTTCTACAGAGTTGAAGTCAAGCCAAGTTAATGTTCAACAGGAATCCTTCCTCTGTGTATTTTCGGATGAGACTTCTCCCTTCTAATTCTGTTGGCAGTGTTGCTAAGTAGCACAGGATACTATTACCAAAGTTCAATGAACATACATAGTAACTACAGAGTTTGAGGGGAAAACAGTCAGTGATGATTCCAAACCCTTTGGCAACAATACGAGTGCAGTTTGACCAATGCCAAACAAATGTCTAAACTCCAGCTCTGTAAGTGATGGATTTTCATTACTTTGTTCCAGCTACTAATAAACAAAAAAGTTTGTGTGTCACATTCGAGTGGTCAGTCTGTAACCCAGATCTAAACTGCACCAAATCGTTGAATAGATGCAGGAATTACTGGGTGACATTCTATGATCTGTGTTATGTAGGAGACCAGACAACATGGTCATAATAGCCCCTTCTGGGCTTAGAATCTATGGGCAAGAACCTCAGCTGGTGTAAAATGCTGTAACTGCACCGAAGGCATTGGCTTTACACTGACTAAACAACCGCTGAGGCTCTGTATCTGTTGTAGTTAACACCACTTAGTATGCCATGTCAATTGCTAGAACGGCATCTACTGATGCACCCACTGGTATATTCAGATCATGTCTAGCTAAGAACAAATGTAAAGTAGACACCTACACTATTCAGTCAATATTCATTCCTATATATATATATAGTAAACTGTAATAGTATTGGGCCAAAGTCTGGCTTCAGGCATGAAAACAGCATAAACCTGTGTCAAACAGTGGGCTCAACTAATGCCTTGTTAATGTAAGCATGTATTCTGACTGTCCTTGGCCTCGTACACAGTAAACCTTTGCACATTACTACTGCTGCCAGCAGCAGGAATAATCTACATGGGACTGGGTGTGTAATCAGGCCAGGATTCATATGCACCAAACCATGTGAGCCATGCTCCCTAAGTCCCATCCTCAAATATACCCTGCACAACTCCATGGGCCCGATAGGGAGCCAGAATCACAGTGGCAGTTTTTGACATGTGGCTCCCTTTCCAGCGGTGGCATTTTTGGTATGTGTGTGTGGGCAGCCCCAGCTAGAATATGGGCCGTGATCAGTACACGTATAACTCTTCCAGTCCGTTATGCAACAGCACATCACGTTCCACCATCAGCAATGGGAACCCAGTTGACCTACTGATTCAAGAAGTGGCTGCAGAACTCTGGATGAAACTAGCATGCTTTGACATAGGTATAACCCAATGACAACCAACCAGTAATGCCCAGCCAATGCACAGAATGGTCTCTTTTATTTTAAAGGTAGAAAACTATTTCATAACAGCAAGAAGACATTCCAGAGGCTGCATTTCTATAGTGTTATCCCACTCCTTGGGTGGTTTGGCCTTCTTGTCCCAGAATATCACTCGAGGCTATGAACCAATTGCAATGTAGCACACTGCCTGTAGTACTTCATTGCTTAAGCAATACAAAAATCTCAGAGCGTGTGATTATGCTACTGACCCAGCTCAGCTATGCAGGGGGGGACACAAGAGGAAACAAACTGTTCCCAAGGTTCCAGGTACTTGAGCAAGGTCATTAATCAGCACAGATGCATGAGCTGAAGTGTCTTACTGACACTTAGTTAAAGAGAAACACTGTAAAAGTTACAAATTTTAATATTAAAAAAAAATGGCATTAAGTACTTATGTGGGAAAGAATTCCAACCACAAAAGGCCAGCTCTTTAGCTAGTGTCTCCATTGACATCAGTGGAGCTCCACTGATTTACACCAGGTGACAATCTGCTCCATAGGAAAAATGAATGAAAAATAAATGGTTATTTAAAGTCTCTCACTTATACCAGGGTAAATTAGATGTAATTGCATTAAGATTCAGTGTCATTGTGATCACTGTGCAGCATAAGCTGTGTTCTTTAAGCTACAAGCTAGAGTGTCTGGGAACTACAGTCCAGCATGCTGAATAAAGAATCCTTCACATGAATCCTGTCTGGTTTCCATCACAAGGGGACTCCACAGTTCCAGTCTCTCCAAGGTACCTATGAGATCTCCTTTTCTGCAGTGAGAGGAAAAGGAGTACTTATGACACCTTAGAGACTAACCAATTTATTTGAGCATAAGCTTTCGTGACTAACACGGCTGTTACTCTGAAACCTGTCTTTCTGCAGTGCTAACCTCTGACTACAAAACCCATTTCGCAAAGCCAAGTGGACTGACCATGACACTTAGCTTTCAGATCAAAATGCAAAACCTGCTTTTTTGCTATACCTTTCCCTGCATCATAACACTAGGAAGAGAGAAGAGAATGGTGTTTCATTATCTATCTCTTGCTGCACATGCCTTGGGCTGAGCCCCACCTGCCCCCATTGAACATATGTGAGAATTATTTGTATATATCCGTGGGCAGAATCTAGGTCTCATTTTGAGTGAATGCAGCATGAATTTTCCTCAAAGCAGTGTAAATTCTTTATGCTCATCTTCTCAATAGCTTCAGACTTTCCCTCCAGGGGATGATCAACACTCCTTCGCAGTCAATGGAAAGACCCCAAATGCTTTCAATGGGCTTTGGAACAGGCCATTAATGAATAAAGCTTTCTGGTAGTACCCATTGCTTTTTCACACCCTGATCATCCCATCAAGCGTTGTCTTCGCACATTTTAAGCACTGCCACCACCTCCTGTGAACACTCTTATTTCAGATTAAAAGCCTGCCTTATTTTGGGCCTCAAGTCTGTCAGTGACTGATTTAAGCACAATCAATGTAAGCTACAGTTTAAGAACGTCCACACAGGGGTTTTGTGCTAATATAACTACGTCTGTTTTTAAACCAGGTCTGTTTAACCCAGTGCAGCTTTGTGTGTGGACCAGCCCTCTGTCTTCATGCAGCATTCACTCAGCACAAACTTCCTTTGGGAGCTGCCATACACAGCAGCTGCTCTACCCCTTCTGAACACTGTGTGGATCCCTAAATACAGGTTACTTGCATGGAAGGACTGTTGTTAGGTTGGGGGGAAGTGTGGCAGCATATGATCCAGCTGCCATTTCCCTTCTGCTCTTCTCCCTGGACACACATGGCCAGTATTTGAACTTCCCTCTGCATAGCTCCATAAATGGGAGCCTATGGCTTGAGCTAGCTCCGGCTGTAGTCAATGCACAGACTCTCATTGACTAAAATGGGAGATGGATTGGGCCCAGAGGATTTTGTGGTCCCAGGCAACCCTGAATGTACAATGGCAATCTTCGCTGTGAGTTCGTAGAATGCAGATGTAAAAGCAGCGCTGTGAACCCTATGAAGCACAGCTTCGTGCGGTTACTGTATAGAACGTAGTAAAAGAAACAGCAGCTGTTTACTCAAGCAAATTTTCCCTTTATTTTTTTTAGTTTGATTTCAGAAATTATAATAGTGCAAACACTCAGTATAAAAGTTGCAATAAGAAATTTACATTCACATTTAACATTTCAGCCCATTCACTTTTTAACATAAAAATAGGACAAATATTCAATTGCTCTTCTCAAATTTAACAATGCTGAAAAAGAGTGGAAGATACTCTACAGTATTCTATTTACATAAAAATAGACCCGTATTTATGCAAATCTAACATTAGATGTTACCCAGTGTTGTTATTGTATTAATATTTTACATATATAGTATATGTGTATGTGTGTGTGAATAATATTTCTTTGAAGCATTAGTGGGCTACAGTAGTTGGAAAACACTGACATCTTGGCCCATTAGTCCATTCCTCAAAGCTATGAATCTCTAGGTTGTTTTACCTAGAGATGTTCTATTACAACACAATGAGCCTCATTCTATTCCCATAGAAGTCAATGGCAAAACCCCCTTTGGGGAGCAGACCCTTAATATAAAACCTGATACGAATCCCATTGAAGTTGATGCTTCCATTGATTGCAGTGGATTTTGGATCAGGCTGACAGCGTCTCTTATACCAATACAACTGAGGAAAATGTCTGATTGGCTTCCCATAATTAAGGATGGAATTACATTATAAGAGGTGATGATGAACTCAAATACTTTCATTAAAGTATGCAAGTTACTTTGGAAGCCACATAGAATTTACTGCAATCATCTGTGGTACAGGTAAAACAGCCGATAAGATTACTGTAACATGGTCTTCTTACTGAATGGCTGGATTCAATTTAGCTCACAATAAAGTATAATAAATGAAGTTTTAATCCAAAAATTGCACAGTTCAGAATCAATCTTTGCTCTGATTTTTGGAGAAAAATATCCTGATAACACTCAGACTAAATGATCATTTCTGAAATTATTTTATGTTATGTATTTTCAGCAGAAGAAAAAAAAAATCAAGTTGCTTACACTATATCGTTTGGGCCACATTACTGCTTGCCTGATTCCTTTAATGTCAGCCGCATTAAAGCATGTATTATCACATATATCTTAGTACACAAAGCAGAATTATGTTACCCTCTGAAATGTGTGTGTGTTGGTACCTGGCTCTTTTTCTTCTTAGCATCACTCTATTCATTGATAGGCGTTTAAATGTCTTTGGGTCACTTTCAAGCATTTCATGGGGCTACAATGGATAGGATGGCTGGCGGTCATCTGACGACCGACAAGTTTTGATTGTGGAACATACGCTCCATTTTTGCTATCTACCTGCTTGGTGCTGGGACAGTTTGTGGTAGAAAGCAGAGACACAGCAGTCAGAAAGAAAAGATAGTTCGTCATCTCTACCCGTTTCTTTTCAGCCATTTATAATTGTTTGTTTGCTATGAGGTGAAATCAAGCCCATGGAGAGGCTAGCACAAAGACTCACCAACACTTGAGAGAGCAGTAAGCCAAGGCACACTCTGGAATCTCAGCAAGCTGTAGCAGTGTCCACATTGGATGTTACGTGGTAAGCTGCTGCTCTGGAGATTCACACACTCACTTGCCAGGCAATTACTTGCCATGTAGACAAACCCTTAGTCCTACTTGAGAACCACGTAGGTGGTGGATAGTCCTTGGGTGAAATCTCGGCCCCACTGAAGTCAGTGGGAGGTTTGCCATTGACGTTAATGGGACCAGGCTTTCACCCCTTGTGCTGGCTCTCTGCAGAGAGCCAAGCTCACTGTTTAAACACACATCTAGGACACTTTAAAGGACCCAGGGAACATACTGAGGATTTCTCAGAGGAGAAACTTAAGTCAAAACAAGGCATATTAAACGTCATGGGCCAGATCTTGCAGAATTTGGCTGTGTTTTGTGCTAAACACCCAATCTTCCCAACGGCCCAGGTCGTAGGAGATGGGGACAACCCATAAACTCAAATTGTGTTCAACTCAGATTGCATTTTTGCTTTACAGTTCAAATCAGGGGGTGAAATCCTGTCCCCACTTAGGTCAATCCATAGACTTCCACAGAGCCCAGATATAACTGAGGGTCTTTAATCAAGCTGTTGAAATTAATAAATAACAACATGGAATGGATTATGTTTTAATAAAGGGAAAGTTGAAAATTAAAATACATGCAGCCTGCCAGAGATTAAAAATGCTTTAGAGAAAGGGAAATGCAGCAAAGGGGCATAGCAGTACGTTAGCAACAATGCCATACGAGAGAGTCAAGCAACTACTGTGCTTCTGAAAAGGACAATCTTTCTGTAAATGAGAACAGACACGGCAACAGAGCTTACTCATGTCAATAGCCTCATTAACTTCAATGGGACTATTTGTGTGAGTAAAGTGAGCAGAATTTGGCCCACAGTGTGTATGCAATAAGTAGACTTGTTCATACTTAAACCAACACTTCTTTCAAGATAATGGAGGAAAAAATATGTACAACATTGTGATGGGGTTTACAGACCTGATGCTAAGACTAAGGGAGTGAAGGGACAGTATTGGACCAAGAAGGCCCTGCCCCTCAGCAGCTGCAGAGCATGCTCCAAATGGAGGATCTACTTAAAAGGGAACTCGGACAGTCAAGCAGGAGGGAGAGTGAAGGAAAAACAGACTGTCTGCAGCTTTTGGGACACAGGGATCTACAGGGGAAGGATCTGGAGTGTGAGTAAGACCTGACTGGGAGAACAGGGGCCCGACCCCCATCACCCTGACAAGGGAAAAAGGAAGGATGCTGAAAGTGAGATGGGAAGCCCCAGCTGATGATCTGAATTGTTGACACTATGTGATCAACCCACTTCTGAGAGGGAAGCAGAGTGCTGGGACTATGCCCCAAACCGAAGAGAGAACCAGGGAGGTACGAAAGGGCCCAGGGGAAGCTGGGCTGGTGAATCAGCTGAGAGGGGGCTGAGACTCTCCCTCCCCTCTTTCCCCTGGGGCCCTGGGCTGGGAGCTGGTGGAGCAGAAGGGCCTGGGTCCCCTTACCTTTCCCTCCTCCTCTGGCTGATTGCAAGAACCCCAGGAGCAGCAGGCTGACTGTAACTTGGCTGCTGGGCCCTAAGATTGCCTGGCAAGGCCATCTCAAGGCTCTGAGAGACTGTTGAGCTGTGACCTGCCCACTAGGCCTGCTGGCCCCCAGCAAAGCCTGCTACAAACATTGAAAGAAAATCACTTGCAACATAAAATATATTGTACAAACTCAAAATGAAAAGGGCATGTTCACATGAACGTGAAAGCAGGCAAAAGATCTGTAAATCTGCAACGTTTAAAAACAAGTTGTTATAGCTCCTGTACTACTAACTCCCATTAAAAATGTTTGCATGAAAAAAATATGTACACACACATACACTGCTGTAAGACTTAATACTAAGGACCAAATTCTGTTAATAAGCAAAATGATCCCCCTAAATGAATATTTATTGTAAAAGCAACATTAATATGCACCTGTGTTCTGGCTGATAACAGCTTCACACCCTGCTGTCAAATGGAGGCATAAATCTGTGCAAGTGTATGTGCATAGGACCACTGCTGGATCAAAGCTGTGAATCGTACCTCCTGACTGAAGTACAGATTACACCTTGTCAGTTGTCGCAGAGAGATTGTAAATGTCTTCTCTCAAAGGCCATACGGGGGCAGAATAAGGGTTGTTGGTACAGGATTTCTAGCTTGCTAGGTAAAATTTGTCCCCAAAAGCTGTAATTTTGAAAGGCATATTTTTCTTTTTAAACATTAAAGTGCCTTATATTCAAAATTGCATGCTTACTTTGTGTGTGCAATTACACCAATTCTGTGCAACATTGGTCATTTGCACATCAATACCTTATGGAAAAAACGTATAGAACAGAAAATTATACCTATCTATAGAATTTCTGAACCATCCATAGAATTTCATAGAGAATTATGTCCATGCTAGTTGCTATGGAATTCTATAGATTGGTTTAAAGTTCTAAAGAATGGATGTTCTCTATTGAATTCTGTTTTTAGAGTAATTTCTATAGAAGCTTATTGGCTCCATCCCTATTAAGTTCTATAGGGCTTTCCCATCTGGTTTTCTATTTGTGAGTTTAACTGCCTGTCTGGATACACAGATAACTCACTATTTGCATATGCTGAATCCAAATCTGTAAATGCAAATGTTACGAATTTGCAGTGCGTGCATGCAAATCAGTCAATTTACCATTACACAGTTTTGAAAACCAGGCTGTAAATGTTCAATGTGGTTATCAAAGCAAAAGCAAGAGTAACAACGGGAAAAGGTTTTTATTGGGGCTACTCTTTAAAAACATTAAGTACTTTTCTTTAATAGTAAACACAATTAACCTTAAATTAATCTACATTTTACCAGAACACGCTGATGTATCACTTGGATTTCGAACTGAAAGCGAAGGAAAAAAAATCTCTAGGTTGTCTAGAGAATAATACAAGTTTTACAATAGCCTAAAATGACTTCAATTTGCTAATTCCAATTTGTCATAACTGCTCCCAGCATCAACACATCTGGGGTAAAAGCCATGTGCCAGGCACTTTAGCAGTAAGACACAATGGAGTGTGTGATAGCAGTAATTAATGCACACCTTGGCCTAGTCTACAAGGAGAATTTTTAGCAGTTCTAACATCATTGGTCTAGCACAGATACAGTTACATTGGAGCTAATAAATGTGAGAGTGCTACTGTAGATTGGAAATAGGTGTTTTTATCAAGACGTCTGTTCTGTTCAATATAGGGCCAGATTTAAAACAAACAAACAAAAACCCCCCCCCACTCAGCTCCCCCATTTAGGCACCAAAATAACTAGCCAGATTCTCAAAATAGATTGGATGCTGAGGATTTAGGAGAATCTGGCCCTTATTTAGCTTTCTAAATGGGAGCTGAACACTTTTTAAAAGCAGGCTCCTTAATGATAAACAACAATAATAATGGTGGTAAACATTCCTGTGTGTGGCCTACACAAGCACTTCCATTCCACCACTGATGGCACTGGTGCAGACGTGTTTGTGCTAGATCAAATTGGGGAGGAAGAGGTAAAAAGAGCATTTTTACCTCTTCACAGATACAGCTCTGGGGCCTGACTCTCCATTCTGTTCTACCAGTTTTAAGATGGTGTGACTTCTTTGATTTCAGTGGAAGCACAGTGGATAAAACTGGAATAGCGGAATGGAGAACCAGTCCCCTAAACTATATGGTAAGGCACAAGCAAAGCCAAGTGCTTCAGCACATCGGCCATGTACATTAATCAGTGCTAAGCCACATTCTGAAATATTGTGATTATAAAACAGCCATTTAAAAAAAAAAAGAAAAATAACATTCCTAATTAGTTTAAAATTCTGAATACAGGTAAAAAACCAGCCTATTAAGAGATCTTACACTTTATTGTGAAAATGTAAACAAACAACACAAATTGGGCCCTGATTCAGCTAAGCGCTTAAGCAGTTGCTTAACTTTAAGCACATGCCTAAATCCAACTGAAACTAGGCACATGCTTGAATACCTTGCTGAATCAAGGACCTAAGCATTGAACCCTGCACCACTAAATCAACTGGGAAATTCACCACTAACTTCAAAGGGTGCAGGATCAGACCAGTACTATTCCTTTTCCTTACCATAGATTTTCATCCCCTTCAGTATTTTGGACCCCCTGCTTTGTGCTTTTTAATTGCCCTCCCAGTCCTGGCCCTTGCTGCAGTCTGGCCCATTCTAGGCTAGTCAGCATGCGAGGTGCTGTTTGGCAGTTCAAAAAGGGAAATAAGGACCAACAGGGAGCTCCCAATTAAAATGACACTACCAGCAACATGGGCTGTGATGGGGCAGGTTGGATGGCTGTGACAGGAGAATGTGTGTAAGGTGTAGTACAAACATTGGGTAAGGAAGGGGGCAAAATTGAGAAACAGGGAGAAAATTAGATGGAAAGGAGGAGAAAGCAATATATGAAAGCAAAGAGGGTTAGGGTGGTGATGGGAGTAGGGGAAGAGATAGGCAGAGGTGTAAGAGTCCAGATTGTCATTACTCATAACAAATATATCACATTTACAATAAGAACGTACTGAATTTGAGATGAATTAATCTATACATACTATTCAATGGGTTTAGAAAATCCTTAATTGTCATATGAAGCCAGTCATTCAATAGGATGTAATGATTCATGTATGAAGCCAATTTAGATACATGGATCAATGTCTGCATTTATGATGACAAGGTTACTTATTGAAACACTAGTGTTAATTAACCAGGCAGTCATGTGAAAGGATTTCAGGCCCTATAATAATACTAGATAAAAGTCTGCAAAATGTAAGAAGTCCATGTTAACCCACAGCGTAAGTTATGTATACTATACATAGTGCATACACTTTTTCCACTTCCATCAGCCTCAATGCTGTTCTGCGGTTAGTGGTCTCAAATATATTATTGAATTATAATGTAGCAGAATTGCAGTCATGTAAATAGTTTGTCAAATACTATTAGCTATAGTAACAGATATTACAACACAACATTATAAGGATTTAAAGTTTTCATGAGAGATTGAATAGGAGACTGGCTTTGGAATAACTTTCCCATCTTCCCTGCAACAAATGGGATTAAATTGCTTTGAAGCATAAACTACAATCAGTTAAAAGGACAGATTCTGATCTGTTATACAAGTGCACTTGACATCAGAATCTGGCTCAGGGTCCGATACTGCACCATTGCAGCCAATGGGAGATTTGCCATTGACTTCAGTGGGAGTACGACTGGGGCCTTCTACAGGAGGTGCCAGAAAAACCAACATAAAAAAGCCAAGTTTACATTTTTTTTTTAAACACAATTATATGCAGCACTCTTATAGTTTGAACTACGGTTCATTCTGCAACAACATGAGTCAAAAAATAAGGCCATAAAATGAAATGTTTATTACAGACACACATATATATTTATATGAAAATGATGTATTTGTATAGTGTATTTCTCAGATACAATGACTGTAGTATTTATTACTACATTAAAAAACAATCTGGGTAACACCAATGGGCCAAATTTACTTTCTTTCTCTTCAAATGAATTGTGCCTGCTCACTGCACTGATGAATTTGACAACGGCTTTTTCTCCGTTGATGCCTGTCCTAAATCAAACAGTACCTATTGAATGCCAGACTTGTTACACTGTTAGAAACTAATATTTCCATTCATTTTTATTTTACAGTAAATGGTGTTTAATTTATTGCTTCTAATGACCAAAAGGTACTTTTTAAAAGATAGCATAGATGTTGATAGCACATTTCATATACCATAACATGGATTTAGCAACACTGAGGTTGGCGTGATTATTAGGTTACAGTTTCTCTTTGTTTTGCTGTTTGTATTTTGAATTTGCTTCGCAGAATGCACATGCAACTTATGGATTAAACTCCGTCAAAAGTGATATGTCAAAAATATTTAGGAAAAACTTACTGTTTTCTTTTGTTTTACTGAAGTCAGGCATGTGTGGCATGCAGTAGATTGCAAGGAAAAACAAAAGGATGTCCATTTCCAAAGGATTTATAATCTTCATGCGCATGTAAAACCTCTGTTACAAAAATCATTAACATTTGTTAAAAGTGTGCCTTTTTGTTTTTTTATACAAGTGTACATGCAATAATCTGTCATAGCTAAAACTATTTACAAAATTTCATACAATACCTCTTAAGTGAATAATACATGAAAGGCCAATGTTTAACACTGTACAAGATTACAAATAAATAAGGCATTATAATACAGTTTTATCACAAATTAAAAAGTGTTGGTTGTCACTGCAATACAAAACTGTAACTTGAAAGAACATTATGGCTAAATAGTCCTCCTGACTGGACAGAACATGTACAGAATTTGGACTTGCTGATGGTAGAGTAAATGCTTAACTTGTGCTACAAGCAGATAATCAAATGAATTAAAATTATTCATATTGACCGCTTACTAATAGATTCAGTTCTTCAGTTTTGAAATGGAACAGGACAAACACACACAGATGTTTCCCAAGTACTTTCTTTGCCTTATAGTTACAATACAGGCAAAAATGAGACACATTTAAGTCTGTAATCCACTCTGTTACACTGTTGTAAATAAGGAGCAACTTTGATGGCGATACTGGAGAGTTACCTTAGTGTAACCAAAAGCACAATCTGGCACGCACTGGGCCAAGTACTAAACTTCTTCTACACCCCATACATTCATTGATTTCCATAGAACTTTTGGGTGCATAAAGAATGCAGGTTCAGCCTGATAAGCTGAAAGTTCAGGCTCTCCCAAAATCTCACCTAAAGGGAGCAGAGCTAAGTATTACAAGAGTGTGCTTGTGTTTCAGGTGGTGGTAATGGAATGTCAATACTCACAGGTAAGAACATCTACAGAGAAACAATGCATTTTATCTGTTGGGTAAAACTGCTTTTTAATCGATCCATGTGTTAAATGTTTGGAAATATATAGCCAGTAATTCAGCTGAATGCCAGTTTGTAATCATGGTAGTATAAAAAAACCCCAACATTTAAACACAAATGTAACATGGGAATATTTTGAAATTAGTTCCCAAGAGAGAAGGAGGTTTGAAGACCTCTGATGCTTAGCTGCTTATGTAAAGAATGAAAGCCTTTAAAATTATTATGATTATCTTAAGAGAAAACATGCAAACTGATGTGAAATATTGTGCTTGCAATTCACAGACATTAAAGACATCTTGCCAAAACTGGCACCAGTTTATTGTTGGGCTCCTCCCAGTTAAGTGTTCAAGCCAACACTACACAAGAATAAATGTAAACTTAGGACACTATTCTGCCCATTATGTGTCCATGTAACTTCCCTTAATTAAAATGGGAACTACATATATCTATCAAATGGCAGCACTGACCCCTTAATGGGGCTAAAGCAAGATCCAGTGCAAAACATGAATTGAAAAAATAATAAATCTAATATAGGTGAAATGCACTCTGATCCAAAGCCCACTGAAATCAGCGGGAAGCTTTATATTTACTTCCATGGCCTTTGGATCAGGCCAATTATTATCTTCAGACGGTTGCCGCAAAGCAACACAACGACATTTCTCAAATTTGTCAAGAATCATATGCTTTTGTGGGCTGAGCACAGTTATTACCTCTGTTATCTTTCCGGCATAAAGCTTGCTAAAGGCATACATGGGAATGTAAAAGGGTGGAGAGACTACAGAAATATGTCATTTAAAAAAGGATACAAAAATGTAGAGCAGAAAGTCAAAAATACACTTTTACTCTAACATTATTAGAATGGGCACCTAGTAGTGCGTGCTGTAATGCCTGCAAAACAGGTAACTTTGTTTTAATTTTTAAACCATCTGTTTTTTTCATTGGGAAGATGCAGCCATCACAATGTAAACAGATGTACTGCTGCCTTGTTAAACCAGCGTTGCAGAATTGCCCCCAACTACAGCAA
Source organism: Chelonia mydas (assembly GCF_015237465.2). Classification (NCBI taxonomy): domain Eukaryota; kingdom Metazoa; phylum Chordata; order Testudines; family Cheloniidae; genus Chelonia; species Chelonia mydas. The sequence goes on from NC_057850.1 coordinate 164,218,446, forward strand.
CAGCAAAGGGAGGAATTCGCTCTTCCTCACTCTATCACCTCAGTGACATTAGGTGCCAAGGCAATATCCCCTTAATATTTCCTGTTTTTAAAAATCCTAGACAATTATTTAGATTGTAAGATCTTGGGGCCAGGGACCGGCTTATTGTTCTATTTGTACAGCACCGAGCGCAACAGAGTCCTGGTCTGTGACTGGGGCGCCTGGCGCTACAGTAATTTTACTACTAATAGTAATTGTAAATGCAAAAAAAATGGTTTTAATTTGACATAACTGTAACTGTAGCAGGAATGAATGACCCTACACTCCACGGTTTAACTCACAGAGTCAGTAAGTGCATAAGTTAACCGATGGTATTGCACCTACACAGAATTTTCCATTTTGGTTAAATGTCTAGCTTAACATAGGTTGCTTTACTTCATAAAATACATATTATAAAACATACAGGATATGCAAAGTGACCAGGTTCTCATAGCTCTTGGAACCTCATCCTTTGAATTTCCTGGCAACTTTTTATTTCAACAATACAATCTCAATGTTGCATTAATACAGTTTGCTTCAATTTAAATTATGCAATTTTTTGTTCTTGCTAATGTGTGTGATCTGTTTACCTAGAGGGCCCTCATCTCCATAGTATCTGAATTAGTGATTTTATTCCCAGCAACACCTTTGTGAGGCAGGGAGCTATTATTATCCCCAATCTCAAGATGGAAATACACAGAGATGAAGTGACTAGACCAAGGTCACACAGGAAATCTGTGACAGAGCCTGGAATTGAATCAGATCAATCTAGTTCAGTGCTTTAACCGCAAATCTAGCCTTTCAATCTCTGTACTGACACACTAAAAATCGCTACAGAACTGAATAAAATAACTTCTATAAATCCATGATACACAATATAGCATTGATTTGGCTACCTGGAGAGCTGAAAACAAACTTCATCATGTTTACTCCCATGCTCTGCAACTGTTGGGACAACATTTGTCCATAAAGAGACCCCATTAAAAAACCCTTTAAAATAAGAACAAAAGAGCTATAGTGGGCAGGCCCAATATCCTGTCTCCAAGAGTGGTCCATGGCAGAGGTTAAGGGGGAATATACAGAAAGGGAAATTGTGGAGTGATCCACCCATCGTCCATTGCCAGCTTCTGGCAGTCAGAGATTTAGGGTTGGCGTTCCTGGACCATCCAGGCTAATGGCCATCGATAGACCTATCCTCCCTGAAGTTACCCCGTTACTTTTTTCACCCAGTTATGCTTTTGGACATCATAACATCCCAGGGCAATGAGTTCCACAGATTAGTTGTGCAATGTGTGGAAAAACTACTTCCTTTTCTTTGCATTAAATCTGCTGCCTACTAATTTTATCAGGTGACTCCTGGTGGTTGTTTTTTTCCACAACATTCATGATTTTATAGACTTCTATCATATCCCCACTTAGTCATTTCTCTTCTAAGATGAACAGCCCCAATCTTTTTAGTTTTTTTCTCATATGGAAGCCGTTAATCTTTGTTGCCCTTCTCTGAAACCTTTTCCAGTTCCACTATATCCTTTTTGAGATGGGGTGACTAGAACTGGACACAATATTCAAGGTGTGGGCATACTATGGTTTTATATAATGACATTATGATATTTTCTGTGTTATTTTTTAACCCCTTCCTAATAGTTCCTAGGATATAGTTAGCCTTTTTGACTGCTGCTGCACACTGAGCAGGAGTTTTCAGAGAACTATCCAAAGCAACTCCGAGATCTTTCTTGAGTGGTAACAGCTAATTTAGAATCCATCATTATATATGTACAGCTGGGATTATTTTTCCCAAGGTGCATTATTTTGCACTTAGCAACACTAAATTTAATCTGCCATTTTGTTGCTCAGTCACCCAGCTTTGGGAGATCCCTTTGTAACTCCCCAGTCTGCTTTGGACTTAACTATCTTGAATAATTTTGTGTCATCTGCAAACTGTGACACTTCATTATTCACCCCCTTTTCCAGATCATTAATGAATATGTTGAACAGCACAGGTCCTAGTACAGATGGCTGGGGGACCCCGCTGTTCATCTCGCTCCATTGTGAAAACTCACTATTTATTCCTACCCTTTGTTTCCTATCTTGCAAACTGTTACTGGTCCATGAGAGGACCTTCCCTCTTATCCCATGGTTACTTAGTTTCCTTAAGAGCCTATGGTGAGGGACCTTGTCAAAGACTTTCTGAAAATCCACATACACAATATTGACTGGATCACTCTTGTCCACATGCTTATTGACTCTCTCAATAAATTCTAATAGATTGGTGAGGCATGATTTCCCTTTACAAAAGTCATGTTGACTCTTCCCCAACAAATTGTGTTTTTCTATGTGTTTTTGTTCTTTACTACAGTTTCTACCAATTTGCCTGGTACTGAAGTTAGGCTCACTGGCCTGTAATTGCCAGAATCTCCTCTCGAGTCCTCTTTAAAAATTGGCATTAGATTAGCTACTTTCCAATCATCTGGTACAGAGTGATTTCAGTGATGGGTTACATACAACAGTTAGTAGCTCTGCAATTTCATATTTGAGTTCCTTCAGAACTCTTGGGTGAATGCAATGATCATTGCAAGCACACTGGCATATGGATGGGCAGTTTACAAAAGAAGTGGCCTATAGAACTTGACTGGGTGTATGCCTTAAGGCTTAATATAGGTGTTCGGATACCACAGTAATGGGTGTGGTATAAGATGATAGACAAACTTATCCATGACATCCATGAGATCATGAGAGCAGCTGAAAAATGTTCCCTTTTATGCAAATTAAGAGCAGCCCTCAAACTCTGGGGAAGTTTACCAACGTGATCATCATTTGGAGAAAGTTTGATGTGCTTGCCTTTCAGAATCCTATCTTCAAAAATAGGTATATACTTTCTGTAATCGTGTAACTAAGAACAAGAAGCCTGGTGTTGAATCAGGATATATAATAAAACAGTGCATCAAATTAAAAAAATGTTGGCAAATGTACAAATATAACAATACCAACAGCACATTTGTAACTGATACTGGTCAGCCCTTTGAATGGTTCAAACAGGCCTAAATCTTCACTGAGCAAGAAAATCTGTGCTTTCAGTGAAAGTCTGCTACTGCAAAAAGAGAGTGTCCCACTGTTCTCTACCTTCAATACAATTGGCAATGTGCATAAAACAGGAAAGACTGTTCTATATTTCATAAGCATATTGCTGTGCTTGCAGGATGGCACCTCTGTCTCATACCAAGCCAAAATGTCCTACAGAAAGACAGTATTTTAGCAACCTTCTTTGTCAATGGAAAGAACATTTATTAGTATCTGATCAAATTCCTAAGCCCTGTCTCTTGTCTAGCTCATAGCATTGTGTTGTAATTGTAACTGGAAAGCATTCAAAGCTACTGAACATGCAAATAAAACTTTAAAAGATACCTCAGTTTGGCAGTTGGCTTTAATTCAACCTTCATTTACCAATCGCTGACGAATTCTTGTTTCCTTATTTCAAGCAGTGGAACAAGGTTTCCATAACTCTTGCTATAGCCCCAAATAATTTTCAATCATCTCACCTTCCTTTCCTAAAGCAGCTTTACTAACCTCAGACCCAACAATACTGGATATGGTGGTAAAAGAAATCTATCCCTTATGCCATTGAAGGTGGATGTGTACATAAATAAATCTCTCTTATCTATCTCTATATAGGAGTGTTTGTATATGTGCATATATAGATTTAAAATATATATATATATACACACACAAATACAGTGTCATGTGTACACTTTTTTCAATTATAGCATTTATCCTTTAAAAATGCCAAGAAAATATTCCATATTTCCAAAAAATTGGGTTTAGACTTTTCCTAACAGAATTGCTAGCCCTTATTTGTTCCATTCCAAGAGTTCGTTTATGCAGTTCCCAAGTTCTCTTTGGTTGGATTGTAGTGATCCTTGGTTGATGCCATGGCCTATGATCCTTGACCTCCTGGTGAAAATTCAGACAACCTCTGCTCTCTGAGTTCACTGCAAATGCCGTAACCAAATTTTCTCTGCTCTAAACTTCTTTCACAGCTGGCACAGAAGGAAGGTAATGTAATGTTTGATTTGTGTGGGTTGTTGATGCTTGAAGTGCTCCAAGCCCAGCTTTTACAGTAAAGCTGGCGACTGAGGACACTGATGGACAACTGGTGCCCAGTTTGGTTTGAATGTTTGTTCTCCCGTTGGAGTACATTTTCCGCTCTAAGTTTAAAGACCGTGGTTGTGAATTATTTCCATTGGCCTTTCCTTCAAGAAAATAGGTCAACATTTCGCCTTTTCCCTTTACACTGACTTTACCTCGGCACACAAACTCGTAACTGCACCTCTTTAATATTCGCTGAACTTCTTCTGTCACCTGTGGGTAAGAAGAGCCAGTATTATATTTTACCATTCCTATCAATTAGCTAGGGTTAATCCTAGAGTAAGAAAGCAGAATTATACTTCTCTATGGCACTTTCTTTAACTGGGATGAAAGATGCCACATGGAATGAATGAATAACTATTGGTTTTGGTTTTCCCTGGTATGTGCTTTGCTGGCAACAATTATAATAATTAATAATGAGATGGGCCCTAAGGAGAAAATTTCCGATCTAGAACTGAAGGACTCCAAAGTTCTGAGGCGTTCAGATCTGGAGTTTGGTCCTATTCATTAGAAACATAGGACCTAATTCTCTGGTGGTGTAAGCTAGTATTGCTTCATTGAAGCTAGTTTACAGCAACAGAGATTTTGACCAAATGTGAAGTTCAGATACAGGCTTTCCCAAAGTTCAGTCTATGCTGGGAGCTGGAGCTTTGTTTCAGGACAATCTCAAAGATTAATAATATTTTACAAGAGTGTGGCGCCTTTCATCCAGAAAGATTATACAATCTATACAAGATGTGACTGAATGTAATCTGATATAGGTCCTTATCCTGTAGTCCTTACTCAGGCAAAATTCTCAGAGTGAAGTGGAAGTTTGGGGATGACTGGCCTGTGTAAAGACTGCAGATTCAGGCCTATAATCCAATGGAGTGCAGTACGGCAGGAATTTGAAGGTGAAACCTCCCTTTGTGGTTTGTTGATCCTTTGATTTCACCACTTCAAAGCAGTGGAACAGATAACAGAAGAATAACTACACAGCAGGCACCTGAATCACCTTGGAGATGTTACTGCCTTCATAAGAAACGTGAAGAGATGAGGCTGAGCTTTCTAAGCAGCCTTGAAAATGTAATCATAGGATTGTTAATAAACAGGAACTTCAAATTGATAAAGAGTGATTGGAATGTACTCACCTGAATTTTACCCTGCACTCCAGTACTATCCATTCTGCTGGCAACATTCACAGTGTTGCCCCAGATATCATATTGTGGTCTTCTGGCCCCAATAACTCCTGCCACTACAGGACCAACATTAATACCTAAAATCAAAACAATGGTTTTTATTTCGTTGTTGCTGCTTCAAGTGCTGTGACATAGATCTAAGAGAAACAGTTGCTCTTTCCAACTGTTTCGCCATAAATGACTTCAGTGTTTTTACCTGTCATAGTACACAATAGCATCCTCTTATATTAGAGCTTTTCAAAACCCAGGATCCCGAAGAGTGTTAGAAATTGACCTATACAGGTACACAGAGCACATCTGAAATGTAACATTAATTTTACTCAAATTTAAAAAAAAAAACTGTTCTAATCTCATGAGGGAAATTCTCAATTTCAATCTTCCGGCAGGGAGGAGGAGGAGGAGAGGAAGAGTCACTTCCGGCATAAAATGTGTCCAGCTGTTTAGTAGCACAGAGGAAGGCTCTACAGGTCATGGCAAGAGGTTATTGACCCTTGATTACTTCTTATGGGCTCTGTTGTGCTTTTTAAGAGACAGCCTCCTAAGTGGGAGTGCACCGACCCTGCACTGCCATTGGGCTGGGAAACATCAGGAGTTGGGGCAAGAGAAAGCAGGTCACATGAGAAATTCTGATACCAGCACCAGACTAGGGATATATTCTGCATGCAGAGACACACAGGCTTCTCTGGGAGCACTATCGGGGAGAAGCACTCAGAACTGGCACATACATTTCCTTTTTGGAGGCACAATACTAGCTCCCAGGCCATATGCTGATTTCACCAGTTAGTGTGGAATTGAGGAGCAGCATGACCCTACCCCCCTTGCACAGTTGCTCGTTCTAATGGTCTTAGCCCCTGTGCCAAGACAAGAATTGTGGCTTCCCCATGAGAAGTTGCACAAGTTAAGTGGGGAGAAGGATCCTGGTGCTCTGTCTGCCCCTTGCACACTTGTGCATGGCCAGCCACACTGTGGTCTTCTAAGGACACTTTGGAGAAAGACATTGTACCAGTGGTGGAGGAAAGCTTCCAGTTGCTGGATGATGGGGGAGTTCAGGACTGTAGCATGACTCACCTCTCCTCACTATTGATATCATGGTCTATGACCACTTTCACCACTTGGCTGCTAGTTTATGTGCTCCACTTTGAGCCCACAACTGATCCGCTCCAGTTTAAGCGCACAACTCAACCAATGGGAAACAAAAGGGGATGAGGGTGGGGGAAGCATGTCAAATTAGAGGATTTCACTGAGATGAGAACAGCCTTGGAGTTACCGTTGGGGAAGGGCTGGAAGGAGAGATGGCACTGAAGCAACGAAGGCTGCAGAAGGGAACTGGCTTCCAGGGGTGAGGATCACAGTGCAATCCTTCACGTGGAGGAGAGCATGTGTGTGTGGCACAAGAGGGCTAAAGGAGGGAGCAGGGGGGTTGATTCGTTGGAGGAAGCAGAAGCTGCAGCAACTAGGAGAGGAAATGAGCTAAATGCAAGAAACCTTTTGATAACATAAGAAAGGTCTCAAAGATTCCAAAGCATTGTACAATCTATAGCTGCACACAAAACGTACACACACCAGTGAAGTACTGCCAGCTCTGGAGTGGAATGCTGCAGCAGTTTAACAATGCACAGCAATATTAGAGAACAGAGTATGACAGGGAATGAAAGCGAACCATATGCAATTGAAACTCAAAGAATTTTAGCTAAGCATCACATAACTAACCAAACTGGAATTGGTCCTGAACATAAGGACTAGCACCCTTAATCTTGATGCCTTCATTCTCACCTTCTGCATGTGTAACTCCTCTTAAATTAATGGCACATGTGCAAACATGCTGATGATAAAATGGCCATCGATCTAGACTCTTCCGGCTCCAAGTTTCACTCAAGAGCATAAATATGAGCAATTTTCATTCAAAGATATAGGCAATTCTCTACTATTGAACCTCTTCAGATAAAATGGGGAAGGCAGCCTACAGCAATGCTACATTTTATAGGCTAACTCTAGAAACATAACTTACCAACTCGGAGGACAAAGTCGTTGTAAGACTGATAGTTGATTTCATCAAGAACGTCAAACATCTCTATTGCAAAATCTGCCAGTGTACTCAAGTGGGAATAAATTGATTTTTTAGCCTAGATACAAAATAACATTTTACATTACATTTACACAGTAGTTTGAGCCAGATAAAACACTGCCATACCCCTTCATTCTCAACTGCATCTAAACTGTTTTGCTAAACGTGAAATGGAACTTTCAATTGTGTTTTGAATGTTTGCATTATTTTCTCCAGTGCTGAATTGTTTTTGTTTCTCTTTTTGACTTCTGGGAGTCATGGGGACAAATCAGGAGATTCAGACACAGACACTCAATGGGAAAAAGGGATCACAACAACAAGTCAGATGTGGCCAAAGCCTAAGGTTATATGAAGCTCCTCCTTCTACATTACATTAATTGAAAATCTTTGTCTATTTATTATGGATTAGCATTGCAGCTCTGGCACATGACTTACCAAGAACTTACTACCATCTTAAACTTCAAGACAGAGCTGTTGTTACTTTAGACCATAATCTTTTCTGTCTGAAACTCAAATGCTCTGGATTCCTGCCTTCCTCAGGTGTTTTTGAGAGGAGAAACGGATGAGTAAACAACAGGAAAGCAAAATTACTATGGGAAAAACTGTTTCTGCTGCTGGGCAACAGCTATTTGTTCAGTGTTATAAGCATTGCTTTCTGTGGTAACTGATAACTATATGGGTTCTGAGGGCTTCATGCTGCTCCTGTTGACAACATTCCTGTTGACCTGAGTGGTGCAGGACTGGACTCAATCCTGTGGAGAATGGAGAAGACTTATCTCCCTTGCTTTCAGTAGGTGGTGAAGGCTGGTCGTACCCTTCAAGGTCTAGGTCCTTTGTAGAGATTAAATCTGAATTATGTCAAGATTAAATATGAATAGGAAGAACAGATTTTCAAAGTGAAAAACTTGGAACAACTTTAGAGGGTGGGAGAGAGGGGGAGGGGCCAGTGCAGGGGGATGATTTTGGTGGGGTGGCAGGAAGGCTTGCACAGGAAGGCTTTGGTAGCTGGGATGGGATGAATCGTGGTAGGTGAGCAGGCAGCTAACTGGGTGGGCTCATGATGGTGAGGATGTGACATGTCTAGCTGGGGGAAGTCCAGAGTGGTCCCCAGAGAGATGCGTTGTATTCCTGCTCTGTTGTCCAGCATTATTCTGATTGGGTGGCCCTTGATGTGTGGTGAGAACTATTAGTGAGCATAACAAACTGCTCTGAGCTTCAGTGTGTTGACATGGAGGCTCACCTCCTGAGGGGTCCATTTGCCCTGTGCTGTCAGTTTCTGGAACTGCGTGCTCCAATCTATCAGGGAGCATCTGTGATGATAATCCTTGTGGGAGGAAGCTGTAGAAAGGGAACTCCCACAAACCCATTTTGTGGGTTCTTCCACCAATTTAGTGAAGCGAGGACTTTCTGAGCAACGGACACCTGCTTGGATAGACTGTGATTGTTGGGGGTGTAGATGGTTTTCAACCATGCTTGAAGACAGTGGTTTGTGAACATTGTTGAATTGTGAAAACAAGGTTGGACATTGTGGCGAATCTGTCCTTGAGGAAGTACACTCTGGTAGACAGAGTCCAGTGTGGCCCTGATGAAATCTATACATTGTGTGGGTGTTAGAATAGGCTTTTCCACATTGAGGCAGAAGCCCAGAGAGTGAAACAGAAAAAGGGCCTTGCTGATTGCTGTCTGTGCTTCAATAAGTAAACAACCTTTCAGAGGCCAATTTTCCAGGTAGGGGAAGATGATTATGCCCATCTGGTGAAGATAAGCTGCTGTGGCTGACAGAACTTTGGTAAGAACCCTTTGGGCAATGGAAAGGCCTGAGGATAAGACACAATACTGGCAACGATCCCAGCTTACCACAACATGCAGGGATTGTTTGAGGGATGAATGACAACATGAAGATAGGTTTCAGAGTAGCAGCCGGGTTAGTCTGTATTCGCAAAAAGAAAAGGACTTGTGGCACCAAATTTGTTAGTCTCTAAGGTGCCACAAGTACTCCTAACATGAAAATAAGCATCCTGAAGGTCAAGGGAAACAGACCAATCTCCCAGACCTAGGGAGGGAATTATCGTTGCTATGGTTACCATTCTGAACTGTTGGGAGTGGGCAAAAGTGTTTAAAATCCTCATGGCCAGAATTACCCTACACTTTTTTTGGGGGTGGCGGGGGAAAATGAGAAAGTACCAGGAAGAAAAGCTTTTCCCAACCAAGTCTGGTGGAACAGATTCGATTATCCCAAGAGCTAGCAGGGATTATACCTTCTGCCTTAAGAGGTCTTTGTAAAATGGGTTCCTGAAGAGGGAGGGAGGAGGCATGAGGGGTGGTCGGGAGCTGAACTGGATGGAAAAGCCTGTAGAAATCACTCCTTGGATCCGTTTGTGACACTGGCAGACCAGCTGTCAGCTCACGCCAAGGTCCCTAGGCCCTGGAATACTGACAAATGGATAGCTGGAAACCAATCTGGCTCACCTGTGTGTTAGCAGCGTTAAAATAGATATTAGAGTTATAAGAATGTGGTTAGTGTTTAGACTTCATGAAATGCTTGTAGGATGCTAAATGTATTAATCTTACTTATAATATCTGTATTTCATGTTACAAGGTAATATTTAAGTGTTTGCTCTGCAACTATAAAAATGTTTGCTAAGGGCTTGGCTACACTTGCAAGTTACAGCGCATTAAAGCAGCCCCGGGTGCCCTAACTTCCAATGTGTCCACACTGGCAAGGCACGTAGAGGGCCCGGACTTGCAGCTAGAGCGCTCCTGGTAATCCACCTCCATGAGAAGCATAAAACTTGCTGTGCCCCGGCATCAGTGTGAACGAGGTATTGCATTACTGTGCTGTGACTGGCCTCTGGAAACGTCCCATAATCCCCTGAATTCAAGTGGCCACTCTTGTCATTGTTTTGCAATTGGCTACAGAAATGTGGATATGCCCTTTCAAAGCTTCGTTTCTGACAGCTGGCATGCTTATCTGCTCCGGGGCAAAGCAAGCCATTAGTGTGGAATGCTGCTGTTATGAGTGTGGGTGTGTGGGGGTGAAGGGGGAGTCTGCTGCTGTTTGAACTTACAAGACAGCATGCTGACATGCTCTGAGCCCCTCAAAAACCCACTCGCTCTCCTCCACATACACACAACACACTCCCCATCACACTCCCCCCTCCCCCCCAATTTGAAAAGCAAGTTGCAGCCACTTGCACACTGGGATAGCTACCACAATGCATTGCTCTTTGTGAAGTTGCAAGAGCTGCTAATGTAGCCACACCACTGTGTAAACACATGGCACCGTTTTCCCTGCTGCGGTCTCCAAAGGCTGGTTTAACTCCCAGCGCTCTACATCTGCAAGTGTAGCCATGCCCTAAGACTGAAAACCCCACAGTCAGGAGACAAGCATTACCAAGTGTGAAATACTAATTTACCACAAGAGAAGTCATCTCCTCCCCAACAAAAGACGGCCTATAGGCACCAGACAAGCCATTGTGGAACATCAGTGGACAAAAGACTTTATTGTTTGCTTCCCCTATGCCCATGAAGAGGGTATATACACAAGCCCTTGACCCATCAGAGCTTGAATGCTGGGGGAAGGGAATAAAAATCCCCGTTAAAGAGAAATTATCATCACTATGCTGCTTGGGATTTGGAGAAGGCAATATTTCTAAGCATAAGCAAGGGATTCCCAAGCTGCTTAGTTTGGGTTATCCCTAAAGGACATACAGAGCTTGCATATATAGCAGCTACTATCACCTTTTGAAACCTAAGACTAACTCATTTATATGTATATGTTTACCTGCTTTAACCTTGTAAATAGCCCTTATTTCTTTTCTTGGTTAATTAGTTAGTTTATTACAAGACTGTCTACAAGGTCTGTGTTTGGTGAGAGATCAGGGGTGCAATTGGCCTGGGGTGAGTGACTGGTCCTTTGGGACTTTGCGTAACCTGAATATTGTTGTAATTTTTGGTATAAGGGACCATTTATCACAAAGGTAAGCCTGTCTAGGTGGCAAGACAGACTGGAGTGCCCAAGGGAACTGTCTGTGACTGCCTGGTAAGGCTTTCATAGTGTTTGTGGAGTTCACACTTGGTACTTGGTTGATGAAATCTAATGACAGAACACCCAAACTATCTGGGGTTTGTGCCTTCTTCTTGACAGTCTGCCTAGAGCTTGGTTCCCATGTTTGTGAACCTCTCCAGACTGCTTGACACCATCTCTCTGAGGTGATGAGCTCCCAGGAAGTTAAGAAATGGGAGAGAGGATCCTCATAAAGATGGGGGTGGAGGGGATAGGTACAACATAGGATCTGGGGTACAAAGTTTAGTGACCCTTAACCAATGGGTCAAAATGGGCATTTCAAGGCTGTTGCTGACTAAGAGGTTGCTGTAGAAGAGCCAACTTTCTTAGTAAATCTGAGTGATTTGGACACTGTGATCTCAGAGAGTGCTCCATAGGCAGGAATTTAACTCTGACCTCCCTCCATTTTTTAGATCTGCTTTTAAATCCTAAGCAGATCTTATATTTGGAGGGGATGTAAGTCTCTCTGTTGAATGTCTGTTGCTGGTAGGGTTTGAGGCTTGGGGTCTTAGGCAGAACCCGAACTTGAGGAAAAAAATGCAAAGTCCAAGATAGGCAAACAAGGACAGAGGCAGAAAACGCCGCTCAAAGCACAAACTCTGCTAAATAACAGAACAAATAAAGAAAAAGTAACTAAAGACTAAGAGAAAAGCTAAATAAAGTGAGGTATAGCCAGGCACATAGCTGGCTAACGGATACCGTGATGCTCTGTCTGAAGCTGCAGGCGGTTGAGAAGGAACTAGAGTGGCAGTGAGTCTGCCCCTCCCTATATTCCCACAGTATCAGGGCACAAGGGTGTCTAGAGCGCAGGCACGGATCTACAGGTGCTCCTGGTGAAAATCTCTGATTAAGAGTGAATGGGCACATGCACATCATTAAACATGGAGTGACCATAGGGACACTACTCAAAGAAGAACAAAAAGGATTGAGACATCTAGCTACTCGATCTATGGGTGAATCAGATAGTCAAATGTCTAACACCTCTCATTTAGAATTATCTGCACCCACAATTATGTGACCACAATCTATTTTAGGCACAAACCAGAAGTGCAAAATTAAAGATTGGGTCAGATTTTCTGTTGCAGTTGAGATCTACTTGGCACAGAGGAGATGGGTAAATGTCAGGGAGCCTGATTCTGTGCCTGGTTCCACCTTGGGCCCTGGGTAGGAGAGATTCCTAGAGGCTGCACTAATTTACATCAGCTGGCAACGATCCTTTAGGGACCATATACTAAATGAGGTTGCTCTGGCCGTGTTCCTTTCACATCTCTAGTACTAGGTGAAATGAGAGGAACAGGAGGGACATAAAAGGCTGGCTACAGCTATGCCTGATGAGGACTTTTTCATACCAGGAAATCTCCAGAAGGTGATATACAGGGAGTTCCTACTCTCTTTGTATCATGTTGTACCACATGAACAACACAAAGGGAGCAGAGCAGAACTGAAAATCTATGTATTCTAAAATTGTCTAAAATTTTGGCCTTTGAGGTCTCTGTTTTCATGGCAAAATAATTAGGATATTTTTGTAAGAGAATTTCTATATGATTTTAACCATTGTGCCTGGCTATACCTCACTTTATTTAGCTTTTCTCTTAGTCTTTAGTTACTTTTTCTCTATTTGTTCTGTTATTTAGCAGAGTTTGTGCTTTGGGCAGTGTTTTCCACCTCTGTCCTTGTTTGCCCATCTTGGGCTTTGTATTTTTTTCCTCAAGTTCAGGTTCTGCCTAAGACCCCAGGCTTCAAATCTCTACTATAACATCATCTGAGTGAATATTTTCAGTACTGGACTAATTCAAATGACTCCTCTGCTAGCAAATATACAATACATGAGATAAACATATTTAGCTTTTGGAACATACACTGCTGGAGTTACCCAATAACACACTTGTTTTTGGGATTCTAGTTCAAAGAGCATTTATACCAGACATATTGGTATGCCGTTGCTTGTTTGCCTGAGATCACACTGATACAAAATTCAAGTGATCAATTTTTGCCTGTCTCAGGACCCCAATTAGAGTCAACAATTTTACCACACACAAGTATTTTAAAAATACATCTCTGTAGGTTTGGATTTACGTTCGTTTAACAGTAGCGCAGAAATGAAGAGAATTAGGAATGGCAAAAAAAGCATCAGTCAGAGGCATCCTACAATCACACAATATTTATTATCTGGGATATATTCCAAACTGATCCCAATAGTTGATTCAGCTGTAGCCTTGTTTTTTATTTATTTAACGAGGTTAATTGTCTCCTTGAAAAGTTCATGGCTCATTCTAGCCCAGGGGTTCTCAAACTGGGGGTCAGGAACCCTCAGGGGGTTGTGAGGTTATTACATGGGGGGGGGGGTCGGGTCACGAGCTGTCAGCCTCCACCCCAAACCCCACTTTTCCTCCAGCATTTATAATGGTGTTAAATATATAAAAATGTGTTTTTAATTTATAAGGGGGGGTTGCACTCAGAGGCTTACTCTGTGAAAGGCGTCACCAGTACAAAAGTTTGAGAACCACTGTTCTAGCCCTTTTGCCCTCCAGTGCAGTGTTATTCTGCAATTCTATTTCAGCTCACTCAAGGGAGCCTCTGTGATTCATGGACATGGACATCAGATCAGGCATGGACAAATGAGGGGGTACATGCTAAAATGCATTGACCATGGCCTTTGATATAGAAGTCCAACTCCAGACTTGCTGTGATTATTCTGATTTATACTATGTTAGTGCCCAAAGGAGCCCCCATTGTGCTAGCTTCTGTACAAACACTTGGAAAAGCGTGATCCCTACCCCAAAAAGCTTACAGTGTAATTTAAAATAAGACAATAAATAACAGGAGGAAAAAAGCGGAGAAAAAAAACAAAGTTTAACTATGGGGTTGGGGCTAGAGAAAGGATGAGGGGAAGGATGGAAATGGATGAGTTTTGGAGGAACCAGGATAGCAGTTCAATTGTCATACCTGAAAGAACGAGGTACTTGTGGCACCTTAGAGACTAACAAATTCATTTGAGCATAAGCTTTCGTGGGATAAAGCCCACTTCATCAGATGCATGCCGTGGAAAATACAGTAGGAAGATATATATATATATATATATATATATATATATATATATATATATATATATATATATATATATATATAGGTTTTAGTTGGGGGCTTCAAAAACAGACTCCAACGGGAAACTGCAAACTGGACACCATTAAATTAGGCTTGAATAAAGACTGGGAGTGGATGAGTCATTACACAAACTAAAAACAATTTCCCCATGCTAATTTTCCCCTACTATTACTCACACCTTCTTGTCAACTGTTTGAAATGGGCCATTCTGATTATCACTACAAAAGTTTTTTTTCTCATGTTGATAATAGCCCACCTTAATCGATTACTCTCGTTAGAGTTGGTATGGCAACCCCCATTTTTTCATGTTCTCTGTATATATATATCTTCCCTACTGTATTTTCCACTGCATGCATCTGATAAAGTGGGCTTTATCCCACGAAAGCTTATGCTCAAATGAATTTGTTAGTCTCTAAGCTGCCACAAGTACTCCTCGTTTTTTTTGCTGATACAAACTAACATGACTACTACTCTGAAACCAATTATACCTGAGTTACCCTCCCTGTTTCTGGGTTTTTGGCTGGAAATGTAGATCAATGTCTACATTTGGCCTCAGACTCGTTAACAAACAAATGATCCCTAAGTTATATTCTGGTGGAACTGTCACTGCAGGACTTCCTGCTTCTCTGTTGCACTTATGGGGCTGACACGAGTACAAAGTGGGTGTAAAACACTTCCATTCTGCTCAGGTTGCTTTCACACTTAATTTGCACTGGTGAAGATAACTACATAGGGTGCAGGGGAGCACAGAATCAAGCCCCAAGTCTTAACCATGTGGCTGATGCTCAGCACACCATGCTCACATTGTATCTCTAGAATCTTAAGTTATTGTTTGTTTTTCAGATGTAAAGAAGGTAAATTGTTGCAAAGAAATCAAACTGTTATCAGTTATATTTCTAGCCATATTTTTACGACTGATGGTGTTTAGTAGTTCAGCTGGAGACTGAATTAGCATCATTTGCACATGGAGTACACAAAGTCTTTCATTATGTTGTGTGACCAGCTTACCTTTGTTCCTGTAGTTGGTACAAGTCCTACCGCTGCCATATATGTACTGCCAATTGTCTTGATCTTTTCTATGTCCTTATAACATTCTTTGTCCAGAAGCTTTGTTTAAAACATAAAACTGTTAAACATTACATAATATTTTAGACAACAAACCATAGCTATCTGAAAATATGTGCATATTAAAGTTGATAAACCACTTCAATCTTTATAGGCCCAGTCTTGTTCCCATTCAAGCCAGTGGTAATATTCGCAGTGACGTCTGTGGGAGCCACATCAGACATAAATGTTTTTAAGGGCATTTTGGGCCAGATTTTATAAGATATTTAAGCATGTAAAGAGGCAGATAGGTGCCTAATGGGATCTACAAAAGCACCTAGGCGCCTAACTCCCACTGAAATCAGATGTTTACAGAGTCAAATTATTAGATAGCCAAACTAAGAGGAATTTTCCACAAATAATCTTGAATTGGCAGAAGTCTGGTAGACTCAGTAAGATCAAATGACAGAGAGTTTAGACCTTACCTCATCAAAATCGGCAATAATTTCATTTAAGAGGCGTAAACACTCCACTCCCATGTTATTGCCATCCAGTTCAATGTAGAAATCGTTGAAATTTGGGATGGAAGCAAACATCACTCCCACTTGTGAATATGACTGGTAATAAAGGTCCTGCAATTTTTGAATTATATGGGTTTTTAAAATTAGAGATTGACATAAACAGGCAATATCATCCTTGTGATTTCTTGAGCTCAGATTTACTTTTGTTAAAGAGAAATTTCATAATGTTTACCAAGCTCTGTCCTACAAATGAAACAGGTTGTAGAATGTTGTGTTATTTCCTATGATATGTCCTGCCTCATTTTCCACCCACTCCCTTAGAGGGCCCGAGATGCAGCACAAACAGTGTAATTTTGCTGTGCAAAGTGGGATAGGATTTAGAGAACTCCTAGAAGGTTCCATGCTTGAGAGATGTGAGCTTGAAACAGGGTGTGTGATGAAAGCAAAGAAAGACTGTGAAGGTTCACTGGCCATTCTTTCCTGTAAAAGAGGAGCAACTATGGCTGTATGGGGCTACTGCCGCACCGAACATGCTGCAGCCACTACAGAGTGGCTTTGCTACCACAGAGCAGGCTGAGGGAGGAAGGGACAGCTTCTTCTTGTTACAAGATATTACATATAGAGCCAAGTCCTTCACACAACACGCAGCCAGAGTATTGAGGCTGTGAGCTGGGGCAATATATAGGGTTGTATCTGTTTATTTGCTCCACCATCTTCTTACTGCGAGATATAAATACAGTCCACGCATGCATTGCATTCGTACAACAAATAATTATAAAGGCTCAATCATGCCTCTCCTGAGGCTTGGCCAGGCGGGGGATAGGCAGCAGAAGTATTGCTGAAGCACTGGTGCCTGTGGGCGAGCTGCTCCTTTCTCCATTTAGTCAATGTGAGCAGTATGAGCCCAGCGGTGCAGCTGTCTGGGATGGGGAAGGGCAGGGCTTTGGACTTACCCTCACACTGGGCCAGAACTAATGGCCAAGTGGGGTCCATTAGTTCTTCCGTAGCTCTAGCACCTTCCCCCACACCCACATTTCCCTACAGATGTGCAATGGAGGTTTGGGGGGTGAGTAAGGAACTCTCTGCACAATCCCTCCACCCCCTCCACGAAAGCTGCATCGGGGCAACCATAATGTAGTCCTAAACATTCTTATGGATTTCACATTTACTACCTAGCATAATGGGATGCTGACCTCAGACTGGGCCTTCAAGGTGCTACTGCAACACTAACAATAACAGTAATAAGTCATAGTGTCATTAGTTGGTCAAGTGGTCCATCCCCTGCATTACTACAGGCTTTAATTACTCCCACACTCTTCCCTTAACAAATAGGTGCCTAGATATTATTATTAATTATTATTATTATTATTATGAATAATTATTATTCTACTCTCAGGTATTCCCAATTACTGTGATTCCATGATATCCTGTAGCAGTTTGTTCCCTTGCCCAAGCTTTGAGACTAGTTTTCACCCTCAAACTTACTGTATCCTTCTAGGGTGTGTAGAATTCCTTATTTTGACTTTTAAATTTATGTTTTTGTAAATGAGGCACATTTCAAGAACCTGAGTGGCTCAACTGGAAGCGTCTAACATTTCACACTATATTCTATTCAGAACCAAACTGATCTCAGTGGAAGATTGTAATAAACTCTGATCTTTTGACTTGATTGAAAAAGAAATTGGTTATTTGCATGTCGGCACTCAACGCCATTGATGCTGAACGACACCTCATTCACCTGAATGGTATTATACTGAAGTCCTTCAGAAAAGGTGAATGCTACCGAGAAAGGGAAAATAACCCGGACCTGACATCTGACAATGGCTTTTACCAGAACTATTCACTTTAATGCGTACGAAATGTAAATGTGTCAAGCTTTGAAGAAAATATATAATTTCCCTGACCTGGCGGCCACACACAAATCATGCATATCATCACGTGCTTATTCCCCCCCCGCCGGGCCTCCCCCCCTCCCCCCCCGGCCTTACCATGTTCCGAGGGTTAGACATAAGAAAATGCTGTGCAACATGCGCTGGCAAGAGATTGAAGAGAATTCTTTTATTATCCAGCTTCACTCTCTCCATATCATCTCTCTCTTCTTCTGCCTAAGGGGGAGAGCAGGAAATGCTCTTTAAAACGACCATTTTGTAATGAGCATAACATTAATTCAGATCCTCAAATTGCTTCGTCCAGCTCCAGGCTTTAAAAAACAGCTTGCACGGCAAAATGATACAGACCACCCTCTATGACAGCTGCAAGATCTGTCTGCTTTTAACACACAGGGCAAAATCCGGAACTTCTTATTAGGGCAAACTCCCACTAAAGTCTGTGGGCCAATTTCTGCTCTTAGGTCTTGATCCAAAGTCCGCAGAAGTCTCCCCTTGACTTCAATGGGCTTT
The DNA here is from genome assembly GCF_015237465.2 of Chelonia mydas. NCBI lineage: Eukaryota > Metazoa > Chordata > Testudines > Cheloniidae > Chelonia > Chelonia mydas. The sequence continues at coordinate 164,236,985 of NC_057850.1, forward strand.
TGATCAAGCCCTTAGTTAGAGGTGTAACTCCGCTGAAGGCAACTTGGTCCAATGGGAGTTTGTATGAACAAGGATTGAGTCAATACTTCAGGATTTGGCCCGCAAATTCTTCAATGCCTTTTTAAAATTTCAAGTATGCAGATGACAGTTTCCTAAGATATATTTGCATTCTTGTATGATTTCTACATTATACAGGAATTCTTTTTGCTTCTATAGTGACTTTATCACTTGCAAATGACAGAATTTCTCCAAATGCGGCTGCAGATCCCTACACATTCAGGCAACAGATTCTATCACAGAGGTGGGCAAACTACGGCCCGCGGGCCACATCTGGCCCGCAGGACCCTCCTGTCCGGCCCCTGAGCTCCTGGCCCGGGAGGCTAGCCCCCGGCCTCTCCACCGCTTTCCCCCTCCCCCGCAGCCTCAGTGCGCAGCGCCGCCGGCGCAATGCTCTGGACGTAGTTGCAGAGCCGCGGCCTGACCCAGTGCTCTGGGTGGCGCGGCTGTAGTGCCACCAGCCACCGGTGCTCCTGGCAGCGCAGTAAGGGGGCAGTGAGTGGGGGGGTTGGATAGAGGGCAGGGGAGTAGGGGGTGGTGGTCAGGGGGCAGGGGTGTGGATGGGGTCGGGGCAGTCAGAGGGCAGGGAACAGGGGGGTTGGATGGGGCAGGGGTCCTGGGGGGGCAGCAGTCAGGAAGGAGAGGGGGGGTTGGATGGGGTGGTGGGAGGCAGTCAGGACAGGAGTTCCGGGGGTGGTCAGGGGACAGAGGGGGTTGGATGGGGCAGGAGTCCTGGGGGAGCTGTCAGGGGACAAGAAGCGGGAGGGGGGTGGAGGGTCGGATAGGAGGCCGGGGCCGGGCCACACCTTGCTGTTTTGGGAGACACAGTCTCCCCTAACTGGCCCTCCATACAATTTTGGAAACCCAATGTGGCCCCCAGGCCAAAAAATTTGCCTGCCCCTGTTCTATCATTTGCTATAGCAGGTGATAATGCTCAAAAGCACATTTTAAAACATTTGTACTGGCTAGGGTGACCAGATGTCCTGATTTTATAGGGACAGTCCCGATTTTGGGGTCTTTTTCTTATATAGACTCCTATTATCCCCCACCCCCATCCCAATTTTTCACATTTGCTGTGTGGTCACCCTAGTACAGGCTAAGGAGCATGCGCACAAAGAGAGCTTGGATGTTGCAAGCTAATCTAACTCTGGGTGCCTAAAGTTAGATTCCTGGATCCATATTCAGACATCCAAATATAAGTGATCTGATCTGCAGAAGACAGAAGGAACTGTGGATTTTCAGCATTTTTGAAAATCAGACCACTTTTATTTAGGTGCCTAAACATGGACTTAGGAATCTGACTTTAAGCACCCTGGTCTGAAAATGTTAGCCTATGCTCTGAGCAAAGTCTTTTCTCAAGACACAGTACCAATCAGATTTTTCATCCAAACGCTCCTAGTGAATCAGACAATTGCTGATCAGGAGGGTAAAATTCAGCCTACGGAAATCACAGCAAGTAGAATTTATTCTTTTCACTTCAACCCCCTGACCACGCTGTAACACACACTACGTTTGTCATCAAGCACAACATAATTCTTGTTTACCTATTTGCAAAGTCAGCAAAAAGATGGAGGGCCAAATTCTCAGGTATTATAAATCAGTATATCTCAACTGAAGTCAATGGTGGATTTACACCATCTGAGAATCCAGCCTAAAATTTCCCAATGTCTTTTTTTATATGTAGACCTTGTCATACTACTGATATTGCAAAATCTGTTTGCTCTTCTGACAAAGACTATGCACATACTGACTAACATGGAGGGTTTCCTGGTACACATTTGCTTGGGAGAGAAATCAGCATGCTATCTCCCATATACATACAATGTTAGGATTAGAAGAAAAGTTTTCATGAAAACTCTCCCTTTTGAGGAGAAAGCATGTTTTATTGTTTTTGATGAAAAGTTTAAATTTTCAGTGGAAACTCCCTGCATTTTTTTGATAATCTCTACACAACAGTCATTGTTCAATTATAGATAGCTTTGCTTAGCAGCCATTTTCTGCACAGTGTTCTTTGAACTTCTTGTCATTCTTTAAAGAGACACAGAAAAAGAAACCTGAAAAAACCTGATTTCATCAAGTTGACCTCTTTGGGAATCATCACCCCCTTTGGAAATACGCATTCAGCTTCTGCTCTAATTTGGACTGCAAGAATTTATTATAATTTATTCTGGATCCCTTACTCAAGCTAAGCCCTCCAGTGACTCTGAATGCAATTTGCAGTCCAACCAAAGTCTCTGTTTTCCATCTGTGAAGTATTTTCTTGACACTTTTTAATGCTTAGCGTTCACACTCTGTCTGCTTTCTCAAAACAGCCTCACCTCCTCCTATTTTAGAGATGCAAACACTGTGTTTCTTTATCATTATCTACAAGCATTTGAATATGTGAATGATGACAATCTGCAGCCTTACTGGTGGAGTCTGAGTATTTTATAGTAAAAACAAGAAGCTTTCCTTGAACTGCAAACTGAAACTGAGTTGCGTACATCCTGGTTTGTGTTATACTCAACGCATGAAGCTAGGGTTCTGAGAACAGCAATGGGAGTCCTGTACTCCTGAATTCTTACTCTATCTGTGGGCCTTACCAAATGCTTCTATTCCTTCATTTTTAACTCCTGGGAGTGTTATGAGGATTAGTTAGTAATGGTCTGATTTTTGAGGTGTGGAGTACTTGCAGACCCCATTGAATGGTTGCTACTGAGAGCTCAGCATTTTTGAAAATCAGAGCACTTATTTAGCCTTGTAAGGATTTTGGGGCACAATTTTAGGTGTCTATTTGTTAAGACCACCATTTTCAAAAATAGGAACCTATGAAATCTAGAGAAATTCTTGAAGGTCAGTATGGTAGTATTATGCAGGAGGTCAGACTAGATGATCATAATGGTACTCTCTGGCCTTAAAAATCTGTAAAAGGATACTTGTTAGTTAGCTGAGTCTTTAGCAAAATTGAAGTGTGAATGATAAACAAGAAATACACATCAATAAACCAGAATACAAAAATGTATAAAGTTAGGTGTGAGGAATATCCTATGTAACCATCAGGTAAGCATTCTGTGGTGATGTGCACACCAGGATGTAAGCCAGATGTAATGTTATCTTTTGGAAGCACTTCCAGTTTTGGCCTTCTTTCTTGTTAGCATTTATTAGGATCAAGATACCTTTAAATGGTGAATATGCATAGTCATGTAGTCACCACACACAGTGAACCACAGCTGTTATCATATAACTGTGTATGAAGCAAAATACCCTCCAGATTAACATTATGGGGCAGAACAGAAGTTAAAATAATAGTATACCAAATTCTTCCAGTCATGTAACAGATGTGTGGAGACATACGGTTGAATCAGAGTAGTCTAACAGTAGGGCTGGGTAAGTGGAGTAGAAAATTTGAAGCACTGCATGGCTATTAATGCTATTCAATCACTATCTGTTTGGCCATCTGAGGCAGGAGTGCATGATTAGCATTCCTCTAACTCTGATTTGTCGAGTTTAAGGCCAAGCTTCCAACTCCTGGGAAAAATAATTGAGCAAGTACTAACCATCAAACTTCATCAACATGTGATATCAGCCAACCCCCTGGAGGACTCACAATCAGGGTTCAGACCAGGGCACAGCTACATCAAAGACTGATTTTCAATCTATGAACCCCTATGACATTTGGCACAATGCAGATCATAAAGTCCTGGAGGGAAGCGCATGAGAGGGGGCACAAAGCATTCCCTATCCCAGGGATCCAGCTATGGAACAATCTTTCAGAGGTGATAACGTGAATCCACAGCCTGACCATCTTTAGGAAATACTGCAAAGCATTCCTCTGAGGAAGAGTTTCCAATATAAGGGACACTCACAATATGAAAACCCCCTACTATTCCAAAGCCCCTACCAATTCCACAACTCTACTCCCCTCCACAAAAACACCCAAACCATATCCTATGTAAAGCTTTGACCCAAAAAAGAACAGGTGCCAGAGACTCCATGAAGTCCACTACGGACTTTGCTATTGCTGTTGATTTTACATGGAAGGACTCAGATACTAGGGTGATGACAACAGTATAAAACCCTAAGATAGATAGCAGAGCTTGGGGCATGCTGGTCATACACTCTTAGTTCTGCCTGTGTTGGGCCCAAGCAGAACGTAGTGTTTCAGCTCATGCACTCTCCTCTCCTCCCCACCAGATAGTGGGTGTGGGGAATAGAACCTCCCCCAAGTCTCAGGGGAAAGGGGCGTAAAGAATTCCACAGGTTAGGAAAGAAGACTAAAAATTCTGTTGCTGCTAGGCTCTGGAGATCCTTCCTCCCCATACCTCTCAAGGTAACACCCATGTTCATCTTCATGGAAGTCAGCAGGAAGGAGAGAGAAGATCTCCTTGTCTCAGTGGCAACTGCAGACTTCCTACCAGGCGCTAAGGAATGAAGATATCCCAGGTCTCAAAATGAGATGAGGAAAGACTTCCTTTGATTGTCATCAGCAGAGAGAACTCCAGTACTCCCCTCCTCAAATGTCTGAGGTGAGGGGAGTGAGGCAGTCACTGTTTCCCTTATGGACCCCATTATCCTTCAGAGGGATGGACATGACTGCTATGAATCTAGCTCCCCTCCTCGGGCCTCCTGAAGAAGATAGCAAAGACTCCTGTTGCCCTCCCTCCATGTAGCTGAGATAAGACGATCTGGCTGGGCCCTGCCCCTGCCCAGACAGAGGCTGACAAAGAAGAGAAAATGGTGTGAGGGTTGCAGAAGGAGGAATAGACCCATACTCACAGGGGATGATATTTACAGCCAGGGACTGAATATTATCCATATAGTTCAACGCCTGAATATTATCCAAGCATTGGGCTGCGTGCCCCCTGTTTCTACTGGTTAATTCAGGATAGCTGACAGGATGCTGTTTATATAAGTATTGGCTCCAAGAACAAAGCAGATTATTGAGAAAAAGCATGAGACAGGAACTCGTAGGAATAGCAACAAGAAAAGTGACTATCATATGGACCACAGCAGTTTGGTAGTTATAGCATTCAGTGGCGTTTTGGTATCATTTTGGGAATTTAAAATTGCAATATTGTAAATCAGGACTTTTCCCCCTTTGATAAAAGTAAACAGTTCTCTGATGTCATGTTTTCTAATGTCAACATGATACCTGGGTAGACTTATAGCTTTGCATTACATAGTTGCATAACAGCCAGATCTACAAAAAGCTAAGGCAGAGAGGGAGTAAAGTCCCTTTATCAAGTAAACAATGTGTACAAGTACTGACAAATTCTCAAGCTCTGTGTTACAGAGATCATCTGAAATGTTCTATGCAATTAGTTAATAGACAAGAAAGAATCTGCTTTGGTAAGGTACCTAACTAGGTAAAAATTATCACATGAAGTTTCACTATCTGATGATACCGCTAAAAATAAATTGGGCTACCACTGTTCCTTTACCAGTACATTCATATAACCTGAAGGGGGCACTAAAATCACAAGAAAGAGACAGTATATCAATAAGCAATTTTGTGAATATGGAATATACAGTGCCAGGTTTTCAGCGTTAGGTATGTAAAAAACTTGGAAATTCTGGCCTACAGACTGCAAAACTGCATTAGGACAGAGATTCCAGCTTAGAAAATTATTAATGGCTGACATGCTAGTATTCCCTAAATAATTCAACTAAAGAAACAATCATACAGTATGATTACCCTTATTTTCCTTCCCAGAAACACAGGTAATTGTCAGAGGTGGGCAAACAATTCACAATGAATCATTTATCTGGTAAGTTTAACCTCTTTTTCAGATTCCTGATATTTTAATTAATTTGTTCATTATTTGTAACAGTTTGTTGAATCTTTTGTATAAGCAAATTTTGTGATTGCACATACTGTTAAAGTACTCATGTGAGTATTTGCAATTCACACTTATGATTTGTCATATAAACACATAAGGGCTGTTTGAAAACTATATCAAAACTTTTTTTTGGATAAAAATGGCTTTTTGAGAAAATGGAAATTTTTGTAAAAACTTGTTGGTTTTGGGTTTACTTTAAAGTTTTTTTCAGAAATGAAAATACTTTGTTTTTTATCAGCTCCATGCTGACTAATCGCAAGTTTGAACAGAAAATACGTACACAAATATTTTAACTGTAGCAATCAGAAAGTTTGTTTATACACATGATTTGACATATTATTTATTAATTATTATTATTATTATTATGGTATTATTTCTGTTCCTTGGTTACATAACCTTAAACTTTGTGAACTACCTTCATTTCTGCCTGAAACAAATTTTGTTTATTTATTTAATTTTGGCTACAGGCCCAAAATTGGGTTTCCTCAAACAAAACTTCTTTTGGTGTCACAATTGGAGCTAAGAGATCTGAGACAGCCATTGTGTTAATGGGGTTAGAGAATTATCATATTACTCCTTCCTTAGCTCATGCTGTCAATTTTTACCTAGCGCTAATGATTACCTATGTTTATTGGGAATTACTGAAGAAGAATCTTACCATGTGATACTTTACTTAGTTGTTTCTCTTAGGCCACACTAAAATGTTATTAAACAATATTCTCTTTCCTGTTTCTCAGTTGTTTCAGTAACACTCTTCTCCAAATGAAACTGGCTTAATTCATGTACATTTGTGGTAGCAGAAGTTTTAGGAGCAGTGGCTATTCAGCAGTTCTTGGCACATGTGGTCTACGCTGAGAATTTCTTACATGTCTCAGACCGTGTTTCCTGGTTCTTTGTGCACACCCCTCACCCCAGTCTTTCACCAAACTCAACTGACTGAAAGAAATTGGAGTTTCATGTGAGTTTTGCCTGCTTTAAGAGAGCAGAACTGAACCCTCAGTGAAGGAAAAAACCACAAGCTTTTCATTGGGGTCACATTTGTAAAGGTATTTAGGCACCTAAAGATGCAGATAGGTACCTAGTATAATTCTCAGACGTGCCTACGCACCTGACTTTCCATGAGTGCTGAGGTATCTAACGTCCGCTGCAGCCTAGACACCTCACTTCAACTTCCAATGGGAGTTAGGTGCCTGTGCACTTTTGAAAATCCCACGAGATGTCTGCCTGCATCTTTAAGAGCCTAAATACTTTTAAAAAAAAGAAAAAGAAAAAAAAAAAAGAAACCTGTCCCTGGGTCACCATTTTCTATCTTTAAGACTCAGGTATTTAACTGTCAGATAGATGTGCTGCCTGTGGAATTTGCATGATATAATAGAGCTAGGTTGTGGTCAATTAGTAAACAAAGAAAAACTAGGACCAAATCCTTAGCACCTATCACTCCCATCAAAGTCAATTAGAGCTGTGGGTACTCTACATCTTTCAGGATTTGGGCCAGACTTGTATTGCTGGATTTTCCATGTAGTACAAACCCCTATACATATTAATCAGTGGTAGATAGCCATCTTATAAGGTGACATATACAATCTCTGCCATACGCTGTATCATCTCTCAGAGTAGCAGCTGGGTTAGTCTGTATCCACAAAAAGAACAGGAGTACTTGTGGCACCTTAGAGACTAACACATTTATTTGAGCATAAGCTTTCGTGGGCTACAGCATTAATTATTGGTACAAATGTAAATAAACAAAACATTGAACAAAAAGAAAATCCTTCACACTGCGGTGTCACAAATGGGGCTTCTCATGTGGGTAAGGTCCTATAGGATCAGCCTGATGGCGAGCTTGGAGAGAGCTAGGCAACGTGAAAGACAGTGTAAAGTATATTTTGCATGTAGTGAATCTCCACTGGTGTAGAGTTTTGTCATTACACTCCACTTCATTTGTCATTATTTGTGATTTCTTTGCCACTTTGAATGTAATAGGAGAGTACAGAATACACCACTTTGCAAAACACTTATAAGAAGATATCCAAATAAAAGTTTGGGGCACTACAGCCAGCGGCGTCAGCACCACCTCTGAGAGCAATGAGTCCCCATAGTGGCTCTGAGGCTGCCTGCCCAAGCTCAGGGGGTGATTCTAGAAGAATGGGGACCTGGCCAGGGTGCCGCTATCCCCAGCAAAGTTCAGCTTCTGGAATGGTCCCTGCGGACCTTGGGCTTCTGGGGATATGCCCCCAACATCAGGGAAGCACAGGAAACTCCAGTTGCTTTCATACATTTGAGTTTGTAAAATTATAAAAGTACGGCCTTTTAAGTTTTAACAATCACATTCCTTAGGGATGCACAATTCTCTTCTCCAAGCAGGGCATGAAAAACTGAGCTTTGTGCCGAGTTTTTAGCAGGGTTTTGAAGGATGGAATTCACCTCTGATTCTCAGGCAAGTTGTAGAGCTGCAAAGCATCCCTTCCACAGTTGCTACTCCACCTCCTGGCTCGAATACTGACTAGTGCTGTACAAAGCATTAAAGCCAGTGGATCAACATAGTTATGGATCAGAAGGTTCCTCCCACAAACCACCACTATGCACCAACCTCTATGGGGCAAATTGATACCCAGTTATTCCAGTTATATGCAGCTCATGTCCCATATGTTACAATTTTGTCCATACACATAAAACCAAATGCTGTAATAATTTATACCTGGTACAATCCCATTGCCACTGCATTCAATGGGGTATAGGTCAGCACAGAGTTTGGTCGCCAGGATATATAGGAACATGGGAATTCTCATTCTGGATCAGACTCAATATCCACCTAGTCCAGTATTCTCTCTCTGACAGTAGTCATCACCAGATGCTTCAGAGGAAGTGCAAGAACCCTGCAGTAAGCAGATGTGCGATATTCTGCTACCACATCAGGGCTCATCCTGACCTTGTATAGAGATTGGCTTACACACAAGGTTTAATATCCCTTTCAATTTTTTTTTGAAAGATTGTGGAAATTATAGGAATATTCTGGATATTTCTGTTTTCTATGTAAATGTCGAAACACTTTGAATCTTGCCAAGTTCTTGGTCTCAACAACTTCCTGTGGCAATAAATTCTGCAGTTTAATTAAACATTGTGTGAAAAAGTGTTTCCTTTTATTAGTTTTGAATTTGCCACTTTTTATTGCAGAAAGACCGAGGAGTACTTGTGGCACCTTAGAGACTAACAAATTTATTTGAGCATAAGCTTTCGTGGGCTAAAGCTTTTGAAACCTGCCACTTTTTATTGTAACTGAATGCCGCTCTGCCCCCGCCCCCTTGTGTCATGAGACAAGGTGAGCAGAAGCTTTTGATCTACTTCTCTATGACAACTCTATAATGCTGTTTAGTTGATTACATTCCTTAATATGAAATTCGCAATATAGATAAAGTTACTCTAATTTTGATGTATTATTGTAAGACATTAATGCCCACAAGATTCAGTTCTTGGAGGAAAAATATTGTGCAGTTGCATGCGGAAAGAAAATAAGGGACTCCTTTGCCGGTGAGCCACAACAAATATGGAGTTTTGTTTTGCCTAGTCAATGCATGACACATTAATGGTTTTGTTTTGCCTAGTCAATGCGTGACATATTAATAGACAGCATACAAAACAATTAGACATTTTGTGTGTGTGTTTTGGAAAGAAAAATAAGTGCCTTGCCTGCACAGCCCAGAGGTAGTCCAGACGTAACTTCAAATCCACCTGCCTGGAATGAAGCGCCAAAGCACAAGAAAACAGCAAAATGGCTAATATAGGTTCATAGCCACGCATATAAAAGGAGCCACCCCTTTAAAAAAAAAGAAACCATAAGTTAATACAGACCTTTTAAAGCAAAAACCTTGATCTAAATTCTCAGAAGTGACGAGTGATTTGGGGTGCCACACTTGAAACACACTGAAAGGGTATGATTGTCAAAGTGCTGAGTGTTCATCTTCTGAAAATCAGTATCCTTTAAATTTAGGCACACAGAAATGGAGGCACCCAAAGCCACTAGTCCCTTCTCAAAATGCAGGCTCTCTCACGCAGATACTGTCAGTGCACAAGCTGACACTGCTGTAAGTATGATCCCTGCACCATGCCCCAAAACAAAGTGTACCCAACTTCTCCAGGGTCTTACCCAACAAGAGCATAAATGTAAATAACATGCATCATACAGTAATATGCACCATGTACATGTGTGTAGCTTTGTTTAACATTATTTTAGCATTTCAATTACACATAAGGGTTTCATTCACTGCTCTGTTAACACCATTTTTAAACCAGTGAGCATGATTCCAATGAAATCAACTCTGTTACACCAATGTAAAACTGGAGTAACACAATGTGGAATCAGGCCATAGCTGTTAGTTCACAAAAGCAAATGTCCCACTCATGAATATTACCACAATAGCCAGATCCTGCAAGGTACTGGGAATTGAGCATCTTTTAGGAGATGCTGAGAGCCCTCAGTATCTGGTCCGAATACAGCACTGCAGTGTTTTAGGACAACAGTAGTAAAATGGAGTTGGCAATGTTTTGGACCATCCATAATGCTACTACTTTCCTTATTTTACAGTGTACTTACCCTACTGCTTTTCTGTATCCGCTGAGTTCCAGAACAACTATGTACAAAATAGTAACAAAAAGCAGGAGGATCATTTTTGGCAAGGAAGAGACACGTAGAAATATTGCCAAGGTAAGAGTCCCCACAACGCAGGAAAGGAAAGCATAATGGGCTGTATCACATGGAAGTTCATTCATTGTTTTATTCATTCCACCGGGAGAAATGATAACAATGGAACTGCTGGAATTTGTACTCCATACCCAAGGCATGCAGCCAACCTGGGGAAAACAGCAGGGTTTAAAATGAAACACTTCATCAGAAGTTCAGTAGCTCTTGGGCCTGGTTACAGCCCTCTTCCTTCAATCAGATTCTCAAGCCAGAAACAAACCTCATATTTCCCAACTCCTAGCCTTACCTCTTAACAACAAGACTATTCTTCCTCTCCTAGCACCTTTCCACCTCTACTTGAGGCAGGAATCACGCTCCCAGTCCACTAGATGGCAGCGAACGTGGAAAATTAGAGTTTGAACACAGTTTAAAAAAACCCTCTCCCTTTTCAGTGCTCAAGCAACAAAAGGACACAAGAAAATATCGATTTATTAAGATTTTAAGGTATTTTAATACCCATATAAAGTGGCGATCTTTGCTAGAATAGTTCTCACACGCATCAGAGGAAGAAGCATGTTGATTATACACACACTTACTAAACTCTAACAATTAAAAAAAAATCAAGTCACAGACGTAAAACAATATTTAAATCTCTGATGGAAGAGAAGAGGTATATAATTATTCTCTTTCATCTAGGGAGCTAAACATGAATTATGTCAATAACCATAACAGATTCAAATAAGACAGATATGGATAAGCAGGAAACGCAGCGATCCACAGATAATTAATGACAGGGATCCTATATCCCTTTTTTCTCTAGTCTAACCACCATTAGTTTGGCACTCATCCTCCAGTTGGGAGGAAGGTTGATCAAATTCTTCCAAAGCTGATGTCAGTGACACATCCCAATTCCAACAGCCTGGAAAGTGAGGAATCCCAAGTGCATGATCTAGTCCCAATCACATTTTTGTGATTATAATCACACATCAGCTTTTATCTTACACCATTGGAGAGGACTGGAGTTAACATTAAATGGGAGAGTGTGGTGGTAATGTGGGTTCAGGAGGACATCAGTGTTACTAGGTACCTACAGAAAGCTCTACCTGTACTCTCCTTCTATTCTGAAACCTATTATAGTCTTCTAAAAAAATATTAACCACCGATAATGAAATTTTATAGCGTGCCATAAAATCAGTGACCGTCTGAAAGGTGACGGAGCAGTACATTTTATAGGCAGTTACAATCATTTCAGAAGATGAGACTATGAGATAAATACTTCATAGCTAATATTGTGATACAAAATCAGAAAGAGGGAAACAAAAAAATTAATTGAACACAATTTTGTTCAACAGTTTAATTAAAAATGTCACCTGTACTACAGAGCAGCCAACATTTTGAAACTTAGGAACGTACAAGAGCTTTGTAAATGATACGCAACTCATCCAGGAAAACACCGTCTGCTCTGTAACTACCAAGGGTGAAACCTCAACATCTATCTGATCGTGAACAACTCTAGAGGGTTTTTTGCAGGAACTTATTCTACTGACTAAACAGGACCCCATAACATTTGAAAGGTTACAAGTTATTGCTACACCAAAGTATAAAGCTACAGATGTGAGATGCAGCATGGTGTAGTGAAAGAAACAGAGGATTGGGAAAGTCAGGAACTCTTGAGTTTTAGCCCCCACTCTTCCATTTACTTGCTTTGTGGCCCGGGACATCATAATTTCTGTATCTCACTTTCCTCATGTGCAAAACAGGGGTAATATTTATTTTGCAGGGGACGGAGAAGTGAGTCTTTTATTAAATACATTGAAGATTTAAGGTGGTGAGTAATAGCTGCTTCAGAAATGCTTACAGATACATACAAATACAAGTAGACATTCTTATATCAGGATGGGATTAAATTCCTGGCGGCACTTCTTGGAAAAAGCACTGTAATTTCTGCGAGAAAGTCTGTGTCACTTGCAATTTTTATTCTACTTTAGGGAGTAGCCAAATAGCAGGATGTGAAAGTAGTGATTTAGGTAATTCAAATACCTAATTTTCCTGCAGATATCTAAATACCTCTTGGGGAGGGAGGATGCCTGTGAGGAGTCGAATCTTTTTTTTAAGCCATAAAAGGTATCCATAATACTTGGCACTATACATCTTTAAATGCTTTATAAACAGTAGGTAATCAACCCTCAGAACACTTCTGTGAAGTGGACAGGTAGATATTACTATGTCAATTTCAGAGGTTAGGAAACTGAGCCACAGAGAAGTCATGTGACTTGCCCAAGGTCAGACATCAATTCAATGGAGGAGCCAGGAACAGAATTTACAAATACAGAGCTTCTAGCCTCTGCTGCACCACTCTGCTTCTCTAGCTTGGCTTTTAGTTCCAGATGCCGTATTGTGACACACCACATTTAACTGACAGCATCAGCCATCTTGTAATATATTCAAAGCCTAATTATGTTAATGGAAAGACTCTCTTTGGCTTCAGTGGGATCTGGATCAGGCCCAGTGTTATTTCTCTTGCTTTTTATATATATTTGTGTCCACATTTTCAAACCTGGGATCCTAAATCCCCATTTAAGCACTTAATAAAAGTGGCCTGATTTTCAGAAGTGCTGAACACCTATAACTCTATACCAGAGCAATTACACAGGCCTAAGAGATAGATGGATATTATGACTAAGATATTTATATACCTCCTTTCATTACATAATACTGTCGTGATTTCAAGATCTGATCTCTCATGATCTATCAGGTATAGAAATAAATGTGTTATTCCATTTGAAAGTGTGGATTCCCTGACAAGTCACAAGATATCAGATGTTCATTTGGTCCCTGGTCCAATACTGAACATTTCAACCATAATTCTTCTGTAAAGTATGTGACATATGCAGAACATATGATGGTGTGGTTTGATATGAAGATTTATTGTGGCACTAATTTGGAATAATCTGTATAGCTTACTAGTGGCTTCCACTACCCATAACGAAGATAGCCTTTAAATTACATCACATCGCTATATATACTTTATTAATATATTTACATTTTTTATGCATGAGAGGGAAAGAAAATGGGATGAAGTGGGGGACTAAATGCGATCTATAACAGATTGCTCTTAAACTTAATGTTAAACTTTATATACTTGGCTTATAGTTGTATACTCACCACGCACCCTTGAGCCACAGAGTAAATTAAGATCACAATAAAAATACACAAAATGGTTCGAATTTGTATTGTCAGGCACCCTGGAAAACACTGAAGGAGAAAAAAAGATTGTAAAATAAGGATATTTTAAATCCAAATAATGTAAAAAATGGATATGTTATTGTTTACAAGAATAGGATGTCAAATAAAATAGGGAATAGGTATGTGAGTTCTGCCTGTGTTGTAAATTACAAAATGATAATCATAAAATAAGAAATGTGGATGAATATTTTAAGGACAGTCGTATTTTCTGTAACAAAAAGGAAACAGATTTGTAAGTTATTTCTCCCTATAATTAAAATTGGCTTTCATTTTATTTTTAATAGGATTTCTGTTCACAATAAATACAACAAATCAGAATGCTCAAATTAGCATTCTATTCTGTACATGTGAAGAAACGAAAACAAACAAACATTATAATTGTATGGTTTGGAAACTATCAGTTGCAGACAGCAACCCAAGAGTCCAGACCATACATACTGCACAGAATTTTGTAGTGATATTTCAGTAACAGTGAATGCCAGTTGAGTTTTAATTAGTAGATCCCATATTTAAAAAAGTAATCTAATTTGTCAGACTAGGAAAAGCAGTATGGAGCAAAGATGGTTAATGAAGGCAGAGTCTTGAGTATTCCTCTCTCATCATTCATGTTCATCTGAGTATCTGAGCACTAGCCCTCAATATAAATGAAGTTCTGGGGTAGAAGGTGGGAAAGAGAGGATAACAGTTTGCCTGGAATGTGAACTCATGCTGGGTTGAGTTATACTGATTTACTTTGGTCCCATGGGGAGCTGCTTGCTTCCTTATCCCCTTGGCTTGCAAATGAGTGGCACATTTACTATAGCTAGGGGGCTTGCTCCTGCACCATTCAAGTCAACATTTTCCCACCTAATAACTTGAATGGGAGCAGGACCAAGACCTAGAAGACAAAAGGGTTTCAGTGGGGGAAAATCAGTGTGCTTCTAAGAGAAGGAAAGTGCTTAGCCCCATCTGGGCTTGATTTGGCTTAGCCAGTGACGATGAGGGAGAACCAATTTTTGTATGCCTGTTAGTAGACATATGTAAGCCATGCTGTCCGCCTCTAGTGGTGGCTAGGCCATCTAAGATTAATGAGCCTGCTACAGCTTTGGCTAAGAGAAGTGCATCTTTTGGCTCAGGCAATAGAGGGCCATCTATTAAAGATTCAGATGTCCCATGTTTGATCCGAGCTGCTGCTGATTCACGCACAGGTTACAAGTACTGGCCTGTGCTGGGAATTGAATTGGGTAGATTCTGAAGCTGGGGATGCTTCCCCCTCTAATGGTGGCTAGGCCAACTGGAGATTAATAAGTCTTCCCAATTCAACTGGCTTCCACATGGTAGCCTCCTAACTGCATGAGGAACAGAGAAAATACCATATACACCTCACTGCAGAGTACTACAAAGGGGCTTCTGTAGGAACAGGTATCATGCAGTGGAGCTCCTGCTCTCCCTTTCACATGCTGAGACATGGACTCACTGGGTTTATGTCACCCCTATGCATGGCAGTGACAGAATGTATGGCCGGTGATTGCAGGTGATCTGTACTCATTTGTATTGCAAAAAACAGGAATACCAATTCTGTGGATAATTAATTACACCAATAGAGCAAAACAAATCTCAGTGTGTATTATGTGATCTTGAAATACATCCTGGCTTCGAAATGGACCCAGGGATAAAACCCACATGGATGTAACAAGAGAAACCATTATGTGTAATATCAATAGTAGATTGCTATAAACAACATGTTTAAAACAGAATGGGATAAACTGATCCCTAGTGAGTGCAATAAAGTTACGCCAGGAATCAATTTGATTATCTGTCAATATCATTAAAATACGATGGAACATCTGGGATATAACACAGTATAACACAGTATCTTCACACATTGTCCACTATGAGAACCAAGTGTTGAAAATCTACTGTATCACGATAAGGGGAAAGGGTCAGCATTGTGAAAATACTACAAAGTGCAGCAGGGGACAGAATTCACAGCTGGGAACAAAGTCCAATATGGTGTCTTACACAGGTGATATGATTCAGTACCTAGCACAACAAAGGATAACTATAATCCCATCGTATCACAGGAAACATTTTTTCATTGTATAGTGAATGATGCAGTTTGCAGTGGAAGTAATTCAAGGATAATTTCCTTGTTCTTCACAAAAGCAATAACAGCAATAATGAATTGCAGAATATTCTGTTAGTACAGTGATAACGTTGCATAATTAAAATGACAAACAAGTAACAAAAGGTTCCAACCGCAATCTTGCCACATTGTATGTCTTGTACATTTTATGGTTTACATATGGTATGAAGCATAATTAAATAAGCAACAAATTTAACTAGAAAAACCAAGTCTAGGTAATGCATGTAAGACTTGGTCAAGTTAAAAGTTGCACTTAAACTTTTACATTTCCTGCCTTTTTCTTATGATTTTAATATTGCAACCACTATATTAACATAGGTTTTTGCATGTCATTGCCTTTATTGACATTTACTTTCAGGATCACTGTCTAGTAATTAATTAATTAATCACTCCCAGATTCCCTAACAAGGTTGGTAAATAACTGTATTATTATTTTTTCCATTTTATATGTGAGAAACTGAGGCACAGTGAAGTTGAGTGACTTGTCCAATGTCATACAGCAAGAGAGTGTGCCAGAGCCCGGATTAGAATACAAGAGTTCCTGGATCCCAGTCCCACACTCCACAAACAAGGCTAAGCTGCTTCTCTAGACAATTGCTGATGTTATATATGGAATTGTCTATTTCTCTGTTTTCAGATGTATGGTTCAATCCAGTGAAGTGATAAACACCCTTATAGGGGCTGTCATTGACTTTAACAACAGCAGGAGCATACCTTAAGTTTACATTAGCCTCAAAATTAGCCTTAATAATGGGAACGATTTCCTACAAACTGCATGAGTATGAACTACTGTGCCTTTTCAAAACAAAAGAGACTAACAAAATTACTCCCAAATGATTGTATATGTTTGTAGATTTGCTTTTTACCAGATACTCTGCTAATTAAACTATTTATGTTTCCAAGAAAACAATTCCTCTCCTCTAACCAAAGGGCATTTTTCTTAATTTAAAACAATTGTGTACTAATCGGCAGAGCTGATTAATTGTGTGGGTATTTTCTCCTGCTCTTTATCTGAGAATACCAAATGAAGACTAATCCACTGAGGACTTCTTTCACCACAAAAATTAGTCTCTGCAGATCCCTACTCTGATTTTCTCCTTCGACAGTGTGCAGAATGTCCTTCTGCTTTATTACCATTTTGAAAATCTGCTCAAAAACATGTCTAGCAGAGGGAAAGAAATATCTTTAATGTTAGCCAGCCCCAGATGTGTTGGTTCTGTTTGGAGTTTCTAATGCATTGCTTTGCTACAAATTAGGCAGGTTAGAAAATTACACAGATTACATCATGCTATGAAGTGCACATAGGTGTTACCAGGTTCCAAATAACTACCACCAAATAAAACTCCTGAAGGAAGAGGTATCACGAAGACTCAAATCACTTACTTGTACTCGTGTGACATGTAGATACATAATACAAGCCACTAGGAAGCATATGCAGAACACCAGGAGGACAAGGACTAGGGTACTCCTAGAAGAAAAAAATATAGAAGTAAAGCAATGCAACTAAAAAGTATATCTGAGCTAGCTGGATTGGTGTTTTTCTAAGGCTATTTGGTGGATCAGAGCAATGCATGTGGGATTTTTTCCCCAATGTAAAACTGACAGACACAGAGGGAGTTTTCACTTTTTTTTTAAACCTTCTTCCTATTGTGCTGCCTAAAATCCTTTAGTGAAATTCTCAAGAATGACAATTCAGTAACTTTTTTATATATAGTATCTATCAGGAACCTAGTAAGGGGATCACACAATCTCAGAGCCTCAGCTGTATTATGTCTCAGGGGTTTATATTATTTTTAATTGCAGGTTAATACAGGATATCCTGAACTACGTCCCTTATAAATAGTTTCTCCCAATTACTTAGCCTTCAGGGCTTGGCTAGGGCTCGGCAACGTGTGCATAAATGTCCATGGTAAACATTTTGAGGTCTGTGGGGGCAGCTTCCTCACAAGCGGCTCCCCGTCTTTGCAGTTGCTGGCAGAGGCGCAGCCAGGCAGCTCTGCATGCTGCCTACGTCCTCTCTCCTTCCCCGGCCGCTGACTCCGCGGCTCCCAGCCCATTGGCCAGAAACTCTGGCCAACGGGAGCTATGGGGGGAGGGTGCCTGCAGACGGAGGCAGCGTGCCTGCAGAGCTCCCTGGCTGTGCCTCCACCAGCAACAGCAGGGACGGGGAGCCGCTTGTGGGGAGCTGCCCGAGGTGAGCCTCCCCGCAAGTGGCTCCTCATCCATTTTGTTGCTGTCGGAGGCACAGCCATGCGGCTCTGCATGCTGCCTCTGTCACCCCTCCCCAAGCGCTGACTCCGCGGCTCCCCACCCATTGGCCGGGAACCACAGCCAATGGGAGCTGTGGGGGCGGCGCCTGTGGACGGGGCAGCATGCAGGAGCCGGAGCGTGGGACATGCTGCTGCTTCCAGGAGCTGCTAAAGGTAAGCGCTGCACGAAGCCTGCACCCCACCATGCCCCACAACCCTGCCCTGATCCCCCTCCCACCCTTCGAACCCCTTAGTCCCAGCCCAGAGCACCCTCCTATACCCCAAATCCCTTAGCTCCACCCCAGAGCCTGCACCCCCAGCTGGAGTACTCATTCTCCCATATCCCAATCCCCTGCCCCAGCCCGGAGCCCCCTCCCACACTCTGAACCCTTCAGCCCCAGCCCGGAGCCCCCTCCTGCATCCCAAATCCCTCATCCCCAGCCCCACACCAGAGCCTGCAACCCCAACCCCCTGCCTCACCCCGGAGCCCCCTCCTGAACCCTGAACCCATTTCTGGCCCTACCCCAGAACCTGTATCCCCAGCCCAGAGCCCGTACTCCCTCCCACATCCCTACCCCCTGCCTTACCCCAGAGCCCCCTCCTGCTCCCTGCCAATGTCCGTCACTAAGTCCGATAATTTTGTCAAGTGTCCATAGTGCAACATGGTGGTGTTGACCCCTGGGCTTGGCTGATATATAATGGTTATCACAGTTCCTCTCTCTTTAATTCTTTGTGAGAGAAAGAAGAGTTATAAAGATTAGAGGTTTGTCCACTAGATCACTTATTGAATCAGATCTTAGCTGCTCCATTTCAGCTACTCCATGCAAAGCAACCAGAAACTTAACAGATCTCAACCCTGAGAATTCCCCATGCATAGGGGAAAAATTGGGTACTGCACAGTTACTACAGTAACTCCTGTATCAAATTCCCTCTCAGCCCCCAAAGCAGGATATGAGGCTAAGAGAAAGGGGATATGGCCAGGCATTCCTACACCCTGAGGATCCTAGTCTGCTGGACTAGTCGCTTGGGTATGTGGCTAGCCAGGCATAAATTACAGCATACATGCAGGTGTGCTAATTTATACATGGGCCAGGCTGGCCCTCGGTAAGCCCCAGGATTGAGGGAGCATATAAGTGGCTTAACCTTTTTATAGGCCATTGTGTCTATGTTTGTGCTCTTTACTGTCACCACCAAAAAGTGCTTGCTCTTATAGGGTTTTAAAATCCAATAGTGGAAGAAGAAGAGAGTGACTGCTTTACAGTGGAATTTTTCCAAGTCACTATATGATCCCAATAAATATCCCTGATTTAAAATTTAGAGAAGTCCTGCAGTACTACTGAGACTTTTTTTAAAACTGTGTGAGACTCTAGCTGGGGGTATCTTCTTTAGGACAGGAATTATTGTTTGCTATGTGATTGTACAGACCCTTGGACAATGGGGCCGTTGTGACAGATATTGCCTTTTCCTGCAACATATCTTTGGGGGCCAGAGATTGTAAGTATTTCCATGGACGGGGGAAACCACCACTCTCCAGAAACTAAGAAGTGGGCAGGGTGGGGATTAGACAAATTCACTCAAGCTGTAACAGCTTCCAAGAGGTACCACCACCAGGCGAGGCTCACATTCACTGGATTTTCTAGAGACCAACACAGGAAGAAAGGACTTTTGGATAAATAGCCCAAGTTTACACTGACTCAGGACCTGCTTTCTGATTCAACAAATGGACAGAACCTTCTGTCCAAGGGAGGCCCCAAATCATTCTTGAGAAGTGCTGGAAGGACTTGATATATTCATGGGGTATTCTTGTTCTGAGGAAAACATGTTCTAAACTTGTAACCACAGAAAAAAACAGTGTGTGTGTGTGGGGGGGGAAGGGGTAAAAGAACTGTTCACCTGCGAGAGCCCATGCTGGAGTTGGGATGATCTCTGGTAACCTTATTAGCATGCGTGTATGTTCTTTTATTACTTGTAATATGTTTTCTCTGTAATGCTTTTACCTTAAGAATAAATGTGCTTGTTTAGAAAGAGCTGTGTGGTAACTTAACTATGGGTAATTATGCTGGTTAGAGCCTCTGAGGAGAAGGCAAAACAGGCCTGCTGAAGCATTCTGACCTGCTCGGGAATTCACAGCGTAGGCAGGGAACTGTGCAACCTGGAAACACTCCAGTCAGGAGGGAGAGAGAGATGCACATCTTCATCCAAAACAGATGATGGCTGATGAGCCAGGAGCCTAAGAGTGGGTGCCCTTGCTGGACCACAGAAGGAGAACACAGGTACAGTTGCCCTGAATTGTGACATCCATGACCTGGCTGGCCTGTAGGTGCTACCACAATATAAATATTAATAATACTAGTAGAATGCAGGTGCTATCATGCTTTTAAGGCACTGACTTGTGTATGGTACAGCCTCATACCACCTTAGCTGGGAGGGGTGCATCTGCTGCATCACCCCAGAAGGGGGTGAAGCATACAGTCTCCTCCATAGTTGGATAGCATAGGAAGACAGGATCATGGCCTAACCTTCCCCCACCACTTGGTCTTTGCAGTCCTTTAGCTCAGTTGATCACAAGGACTGTGAAAGTGACAGAGCCTTGTGATGGTCTGTATCCTTATGTTTACATTTTCCATAAGACTATGATAAATTTGGTATGAAGTATGCCTTGTGAGGTATCATTTGAAAACTCATAATCTGCTGAACATTACTGTCCTGGTAAAATGTGTATGGCAACACAGTATGTAAAGTTATTCAATTCTACTGTATAAGACATGTTCAAAGTTTAGAAAAGCAGGCACAAAACAATTCCTTAGGGACAAAAGGCAAGCTAACACCTCCGCTGGGTGTTAACCAAAATCAAATGGACTAACACCAGGTTAAGCAGCCATTCTTTGGCAGGAAAAAGGGTGTGAGTGATAAATGTACATGTTGGCAAAGAAACAGCTGGAAGTTCCTGTCCCACACACTTGCTGTTGGCTGAAGCCCAGCTGAAGATGATTCTCAAAGAAGAGAAATGCTACAAGAAAGGAGAACAAACTCCTCAGATTACCTCTCTCCCTTCATCTCTACTCAAGGCATCGGCAATGCTTGAAAGAAAAAAGAAGCATCACTAGACCGGGGAGTGATCCTGGCTGAAAGATTCAGCCAGTAAAACTGCTAGACCATGTGGTGACAGAGATCTGTTGCTTTGAATTCACTCTTACCTTTGTGTTGTGTTTTATCGATATTTTCTTGTAACCAAATTCTGACCTTTATGCCTCATTATTTGTAATCGCATAAAATCTATCTTTTGTGGTTAATAAACTTATTTATTGTTTTTAACTAAGCCAGTGTGTGTTTGGATTGAAGTGTTGGGGAAACTCCATTTGAGATAACAAGATTTGTGCATATTAATTTCTATTAATGAAATGACAGATTTTATATGAGCTTGTACTGTGCTGGGCAGTACAAGACACACATTTCTGGGGGAAAGTCAGGGATTGGGAATTTGCTGGTGTCACTCTGCTGTATATTTCAAGGGTGGCAGGCTGGCTGATTGAAGCATTCTTGCAGTAAAACTGGGGGTAAATTTATATGCTGGAGGCTGTGCGAGAGCAGAGAACTGAGGGGGCTCATCTGCCCAACAGTCCAGATTGTACCCTGAGGAATATCACAAACCTTTATAGACAGCACAGTGAGCAAAGGCTCCTTCCCCTTTATGTGCTTATGCAATGACTGACCAGAGTCTGGCTTTTAACACTGAGAAATAATGTGAAGGATTTGGTTGTTGTGATTGCATGTTCCCTCTGGGAATATTTCTCCTGTTAGATTCGTCAAGCTTTTTGTTGCTTTGCTATATTTTCGCTCCTGTTGCAATAACATGACCTACATCCTTCCTGCCTGTCTTGTCTCTATTGACCAGAATCTCTTTCATCATCATATGCGGCTTTCGGCAATTTAAATAGTATTTCCAAGTCAAAAGTGTTGTGGGCAAGGGAGATCAGGACTTTTCTAGCAAGAATTCACTTTTTCCAAGTTTTGGAATGTGTAGGCTGTGATTTTGTCACAACCTTCAAAGGACCTGCCCAAGTCAGTACTCAGAAGAAACACTGTTCAAGAACCTGTCCAGTGGATCCTGCAGAGAGTGGTACTAGTTATCTGGGAAGTGCAACTTTCCTGTCTAAATCAGTAATTAACCAGTGCAACAGCATGGTGTTCAGTAGTGCTGATCAGCTGGTGGTCTGTCAGATTAGATGTTAACCTGACGGCCTGACCAGATGGTCACTAAATAACTACGCCCCTTTTTACAAGACTCAATTTCCTCTCACCATATTTTTTTGTCCCCTTAAGTTCATTCTCAAGTTTCAACTGCATCTGCTATACTTTGCCACTTCCTGTCCTGAACTTCTATATGCTGCTGCTGGGCTTTACCTTGAAGGTAAGTGAAGCAATTCCTAACTATGTTTTGCCTACTTCAGGAGGCCCTTTGGGGGTTAATTCCCTGAGTTTTGTAATTGGCTTTGAAATCCATAGATGAAAAATGCCATAATCCTTTAAAGTATTATTATTATTTCAACAACACACACATGGCTCAAACTTTCATATTACAGAACCTTCTTAAACTACAATTTAGTTTAAACTACCAGGAAAATTTAGTAGGGAATCACTGAACAAAGAGTTAAGGGTGGGTGTCATAAGGCTGGGTTTCTCCACAGTTTACTAATGGCTCACTCACACCCACAGTCTCTTTCAGGCAAGATTTTATTGTCCAAACTTAACAACCAGCCAAAAGCACCGTTTCTCACCTCACCCTTCACATGTCAGGCTCCCATTGCTTGGCATCCCAGGGGACTCTGGCAGTCCTGCCACTCCTGCTTCCTGCAGCTAGCTAGCTAGCTAGCGCGCGCACGCTCTCTCTCTCTCTCTCTCTCTCTCAGTTCTGTTCTCACAACAAGCCCTGCACTGGAATTCTTCTTCTAACCATTTAGAACCTCAGATGCAGCCCTGCCCCCTTAATTGGCCCAACTGGGAACACCTGCTCTTGCACAGGTGAGCTGGACCTACTTCAATTGCAGGGGCCAGCCACTCCGTGACAGTGGGATTTTTAGCCATGGCCTACCTCTATTCACATCAAAGTCCTAATGACTTGGATGGGAACAGAGTTAGCCTAATATTGAGTGCTTCTGAAGATCCCACCCTAAAAAGGATATTGTCAGCAAATTAAAAAAAAAACAAAACAAAACTCTAAAAAATAATTCCCCCCACTTGCTGACTATAAAAAACCCTTGGAAACTTGACACTGATGTCTGCTTTTTTACCAGTTAGAACCAATTCACGTGACTCAGTGCTAATTACTGAATTATATGAATTAGCCAATAAGCAAACGTACAATCAAAAGACAATGATAGTGCATCACAAAATATTCCTGGCTCTGTTATTTCTCAAGTGCAGCTTAGTTTTAAATACTTATGATAAGACTTCATAGAAAACTAGTAAATATTCTAAAAGTTAAAAGTATTAGTAATATGAGACCTTACTCCAGTACTGCTCCGCTAGTAAACCTTTCCTGAGAATTGGGAAGAGATCAACATTTTATGTGTGAGAGTTATCAGCTGTAGGGCTAAGCAATGTCCCATTTAGCAAGTTTCTACTGTATTCTTCTTCCGCATGCATACTTTACTTGTTCGTTACTAAAGGGGTTGAGCATCAGAGGTAGGATGCTGGCAATGTGAGAAAAACCCCAAAGATGAGCACTGAAGCATTTGTTTTGAAACAAGGCAGCTACAAATAATTACACAGTGATTTTGTAGACAGGTGGAAGGGACAAGGCTGGAATTCGGATACATTGTTTTACCATTGGATTCAAAGTTTACCAGCCTTGTCTGTATACTTCCAAAATATCCTTTCAAATGCCTTCTGTTGTTTGGGGTCTCATTTTCCCTGCTTAGTTACAGGATCTAGTAAACTGATGCTAATGATATGTGCTTCAGTTCTTGCTCCAGAGCAGCTAATGTTGGAATCTGTGTACAAGATCCTTGAAAATAATGTGCTTTGAATTTAAATAGCAAGAGATACTTACTGTGGGATTATTAGAAGGTAGACAAGGCCAAATAAGGCAGCTAGAATTAGTGAAAGAACTACAGCACTGGTGAAGTATTCATCCTGAAGCTGGTGGTACTGTGAATGAGAGGAGATGCACAAAGACAGTTAGTTAGGCATCTATACCATACCTTCTGACTCTAAACTAGGAACAACCATGGTTTAAAAGAGAGTGTGTGCCTATATCTCCACATATTTACAAACGTAGGAATGAACATGCTTTAATTCACACCCAGAAAAGATCTTTAAATGTGAAATTGCAGAACTAACTGTGGACTGTAATCTATCATTTAAATCAGCTTCTGTACCAGATGACTGGAGGATAGCTAATGTGATGCCAGTTTTTAAAAAGGGCTCCAGAGATGATCCCAGCAATTACAGGCCTGTAAGCTTGACTTCAGTACCAGGCAAACTGGTTGAAACTATAGTAAAGAACAATATTGTCAGACATATAGATGAACATAATCTGTTGAGGAAGAGTCAACACGGTTTTAGTAAAGGGAAATCATGCCTCACCAATCTACTAGAATTCTTTGAGGGTGTCAACAAGCATGTGGACCAAGGGGATCCAGTGGATATAGTGTACTTAGATTTTCAGAAAGCCTTTGACAAGGTCCCCCACCAAAGGCTTTTATGCAAAGTAAGCTGCCATAGGATAAGAGGGAAGGTCCTTTCATGGATTGGTAACTGGTTAAAAGATAGGTTAGGTATAAATGGTCAGTTTTCAGAATGGAGAGAGGTAAATAGTGGTGTCCCCCAAGGGTCTGTTCTGGGACAGTCCTATTCATAAATGATCTGGAAAAAGGGGTAAACAGTGAGGTGGCTAAATTTGCAGATAACACAAAATTACTAAAGATAGTTAAGACCCAGGCAGACTGTGAAGAGCTAAAAAAGGATCTCTCAAACTGGGTGACTGTGCAACAAAATGGCAGATGAAATTTAATGTTGATAAATGAAGAGTAATGTACATTGGAAAGCATAATCCCAACTATACATATAAAATGATGGGGTCTAAATTAGCTGTTACCACTCAAGAAAGAGATCTAGGAGTCATTGTGGATAGTTCTCTGAAAACATCCACTCAATGTGCAGCGGCAGTCAAAAAAGGGAACAGAATGCTGGGAATAATTAAGAAAGGGATAGATAATAGGACAGAAAATATTATGTTGCCTCTATATAAATCCATGGTACACCCACATCTTGAATACTGTGTGCAGATGTGGTTTCCCCATCACAAAAAAGATATATTGGAATTGGAAAAGGTTCAGAAAAGGGCAACAAAAATAATCAGGGGTGTGGAACGGCTTCCGTATGAGGAGAGATTAATAAAACTGGGACTTTTCATCTTGGAAAAGAGACAGCTAAGGGGAGATATGATTGAGGTCTATAAAATCATGACTGGTGTAGAGAAAGTAGATAAGGAAGTGTTGTTTACTACTTCTCATAACACAAGAACTAGGGGTCACCAAATGAAATTAATAGGCAGCTGGTTTAAAACAAATAAAAGGAAGTATTTCTTCACACAAAGCATGGTCAACCTGCGGAACTCCTTGCCAGAGGATGTTGTGAAGGCCAAGACCGTAACAGGGTTCAAAAAAGAAGTAGATAAATTCATGGAGGATAGGTACATCAATGGCTATTAGCGAAGATGGGCAGGAATGGTGTCCCTAGCCTCTGTTTGCCAGAAGCTGGGGAATGAGCGATAGGGGACGGATCACTTGACGATTGCCTGTTCTGTTCATTCCCTCTGGGGCACCTGGCACTGGCCATTGTCAGAAGACAGGATACTGGGCTAGATGGACCTTTGGTCTGACCCAGTAGGGCCATTCTTATGTTCTTATGTTCTATTATTCGGTATCTGATATAGTTAAAGCTGCATGACACTTTCCTTTCTCACCCTCTGTTTCTGTACCCCATATCTTTCCCAAACATTCACCTTTCAGTCTGCAATTATTCAGGTTTGATCTCAGCCCAGAGGTGAATTGATTTTTGAAAGATCGAGCAAAAAGAGTTCAGCTGCTTTGTGGCAGAATGGGGAAGAAAAAAATACACTTTTTCCATTATTAAGAAAAATCTTTGCTGCTTTCAAACAGCTCTTTGGCTGAAACAGCTGAGGGAAGAAGACCGATTTGTGGCATGAAAATACCTCTTGTTGATAGATGTGGGTGAATCATTGGTTTTGGTGTAACTAAGTCATGAGTCTGAAAAAACAGTATGCTGCACAGGTAAAGAAGAATTTGAATGTTTTCTCATTAAGTGCCAGATTCCGATCTCAGTTTCACCACCATGGACCTGAACTCGTTTCACTCAACAGAGTTATTCAGGATTTACACCAGTGTAACTGAGATTGGAATTTAGTGCTAAGCTTAGAAAGTATGCAGCTACATAAGACTGCATGTGCACCATTGTAAAGTGTGCAGAGGCTGAGCCTAGGGTCCCACATGCTCAAACCCTGCGGGTTTGTAAGATGTAAGTGCACTTTGGAAAGTGCATAGGTGACAGCCCTGCTACAAACAGCTCAGGGGTTGTCTTCTGTGAAATTCTTAGGGGCAGGGCTCATCTCATGGGGTTTAGCCCAAAAACGTTCCAGGTTATGGAATTTACAAACTATTGCTTTTTTTCTCTTCTCCCCAAATGAATGGAACTTTGAAGCTCTTTCTATGGATTTTTTTTGTTCAACCTCCCCCACCCCCATCTCTGTCTCCAGTGTCTACTCCTTCTACATGGAAGTGAGGGAGTGGGAGGCACAGGGCTGGCTAAAATGGCTTCACATGACCTGAGGATTCCCTTCTCTCCAGTAGAATCCTTGGCTCCTACTTTAGGGCAGCTTTACAGATGCTTTCTGCAGTAAAGCACACAAAATCACCAGCTAAACAAAATGGACTTTTTAAAAAGTCCTAAACATATATTTTCACAAGATTCCATATACCTTTACCCCAAAAAAGAGCTGTTCCATTTTCTTTGGTAAACCTCACTCTTTTTTAGAGTTATACAGGAAGGGCTTGTTTGCTTTTTCAACAATGAAAATTAAATGATTAATCTGTGGCATCTTGAAATGAATGTTAATGGGTAAAAATTCAGTTTTGTGTGTGGGACACTGATCAGAGGTGACAACGTACCCTTGACTGTATGGCTTACGTCTGAGAAAAAAAAAATAAGGGCTATTGCTACATTAACCTAAAATCAGACCACTTCTGCCTTCCTTCACTTAAAAGAAAAAAATAACCATGTGAGTTAAGACTATTCTGATCTCATCTCAGTGTAACTACAATAAAATCAGTGGAGTTACTCCAGGTTTATATCCACATTCATGACGTCAGTTTGCAGTTTGGCCTAGAGAACACAAGTCTGTGATCCTAACATGGGATCCTCTACCAGCTCCATGAGCAGAGGGAAGCTACTGCATGTGACTTTCCCCTCTCCTGTACAGATGTGTAATGGTTAGCTGTCTCCCCTAACTCCAGACTCCAAAGAATGGATCCACGGTTGGGGACCTGGCAGGGACTGGGGAGTTTGGGGGAGTAGTGGGTAGGCCAGGGCTGGGTCCAGGAAAGAAGAACATCAATCCCTGGCTCCAGCTTTACAGAAATTCTCCAGAAAAGATAATGTGGCCTTCTTAAGCAAGGTAGCCTACCTTAAGCAAGGTAGGCTCCCCCAGCACACACACAAACCCACTCTCCTGTTAGTAATAGTTTATCTAAAGTGATGACTCTCCTTACAATGTGTATGATAATCAAGGTTGGAGAAAACCTTTGGATTTGTGCTGGAAATGGCCCACCTTGATTATCATACACATTGTAAGGAGAGTGACCACTTTACATAAGCTATTACCAGCAGGAGAGTGGGGTGGGGAAGAGAAAACCTTTTGTAGTGATAATCACCCATTTTTTCACGGTTTGTGTGTATAAAAATGTCTTCTGTACTTTCCACAGTATGCATCCGATGAAGTGAGCTGTAGCTCACGAAAGCTTATGCTCAAATAAATTGGTTAGTCTCTAAGGTGCCACAAGTACTCCTTTTCTTTTTGCAAATACAGACTAACATGGCTGTTACTCTGAAACTTGTCTAAGAAGGCGCAGTTCCATCTGTCCAATTATCTTTGGTTAATGAACTTATTCAAATTCTCACTTACTTTATGCTCACGTTCAATTTGTTTATACTTGAGGGTAATGAAATTCAAGTCAGCCATCTCGGACTCAGTTTGCCGGGCCTCTATCAAACGGCTGATGTATCTGTTTACTCGAGTTCCTGGAGTGGTGTATACCACATTCGTAGAAAAAGAGGAACGATTCCTGAGTTTTTCAGAGGCTGTCCTTAATGCTCTCCTCTGCAGCAGAAAAGAAAACAGGAGAATGACTGCTATTCACTGCAATGACATTATTCATGACTGAAAATGTCTCATCATTTGTATTGCCAAGTCCCCAGTCAGCATCAGGAATCTGTTCAGCTAAGCAAATACAAATTTGTAGACAAATACAAGGAAAGACATAGTCCTTGCCCCTGTCAAGTTACAGTCTAATTACAAATTAGTTACAATTTCTCAGGTAAAATCCTGGCCCCACTAAAGTCAACGGCAAAACTCCCATTGACTTCAGTGGGGCCATGATTTCACTCCTCATCCTTAAAAATCCCTCTACATATTGTCCTCGACAGCATTCTACTCTGCCACTGTGGTGAAAGCCAGCTCAGCCCAGATCAGAGTGACTTGATCAGCAGAGTAACAAGAAAATTGATCACAGATGAGAAAAACTCATTTTTGTGACTTAGCGGCGACAACTCAAATTAACCCTAGACTGTCCATGCCTCTGAACAGTTTTGCTGTTGAGGACGACGTGGATGGGATAGTATTTGCAAAGCAACTTTTCTTCACCTTCTCCACATCCACATCATAAGACTTTACATAATTTTACACCACAAATTTAGCGACAAATATAGGGCTAATGAAGGACTAATTCCCTTATAATTACATTTCCTCTGTTACCATTTCTCTTGCATTACTCACTCCTCTGGCTGCTGTCCTGCAAGCCTGGGCCTGGCTCCCAGCTCCAGGCGTTGTGACCTGATGCATGGGATGACAGCGCTGATCAGATTCGGCCTGGCTGTGCCCCTGTCATGACCTATACAGAAGGGCTCAACCTGTTTCTACATAGTCAGAAACATACTTCTTTTATGAAACATTTGCAGGTGTCAGGGAAGACCATTTAATGCATTAGGTTATGACTGATCAGCTTGGAAAAAAAACAAAACAGATGTCTACCACCTAGGATATAATAAGAAGAATCTTTGCTGTCCCTTGTTACAAACAGACACAAGGTCTCAGTGCAGTGCTGTCAGTGCTACTTTTTAAAAGGCTATATACCTAGAAAATATCTTTGAGATTTTACAATTCCCTTTCAAAGTCACAGCTCAGGGGACAAAGGTGACCAGCTAAATGTATGCAGAATGAATAGACGTTTCCTTTCTCACTGTGTGTGAAACAGGAATGGCAGCTCTTCTTAAAATCAAAATAAAACACAACACACAAACAAACACAGGTCAGCAGCTAGTTGACTAACACACATAAGCAGACTTCCCTGTAAAGTAGATATGTGAAGCTAGTGATCAGTCAGGAAATACTACAAACCAGTGGCTTGGTTCAGGAGTGGTCCCTGATAAGTACTGGAAGAGATTCCGTAGCATAGATAAAATGTCTTCTCAGTTCTCTCACTGTTTTCTTGTTCTCATATTTATACAATTAGTGCCGGTGGTAAATGCTTATGACACAGCTACAATACCTGCTTGAGTTTTGCCTTTTGAGTCTAATATATTGAATAAGCATGTAACCTGAAGGGCCACTGCATTAACATGTACTTGAAATTCCAGTTAACACACACAAATAGATTACTACTCATTTCAGATGCTTATATTTTGGTGCCTCATAGTTTTGCTTTCTAAACTAAATTTTGCAGGGTGTTTTTTCAATTAAGTGACCAAGGTTTTGTTTGGGTTTTATGTTGAAGAGAATTAAAATGGAGTGAGCTATTAGCCCATAAAATCAGCTACTATCCACATATAACTACTTTTTCATTTATTTTCTAATATGCATTTTACCTCTTTTTTCATGTTACAGACTTTCATGATGTCTCAGGTTTTTGCAAGGTAAAGTATTCTGTCAGAGAATTTTTTTAACTTTATTGTGGCACAGATGCAGATAATACTGGGCCAGCTTCAGAGAGTTTTGAGCTATATATGGCTTTCATGATTTAAGGATTAATGATCTCTGAAGGAAACCAGGAGAGCAGGCTGGTTTGTACAGATTAAACTCTTACATCATGTTCCCTGAGATAAGAGTCCCATCTGAGTTGCAAACACTTGACACACAATTAGGTAAGTTAAAGATAACATTATAGCAGTGACTTTGAATGTTCTGACTTTGTGGAATTTAAGCCAGCTCCCTAACATACTAAGGTTTTGTATGTATACTATGTATACATGCACACACACACAAAAGGCTAAATTTTCACATAACTTTTATAGAATAAACATAGATTTTTCAAAATACTCAAAGAGCATTTAAAAGACGTAATTCAGAGCTATGATGTCATCTGTGAGTTACATGCTATTTCTATGAATGGTAAATAAAGTCTGCAATAAGAGATTTGAGATTTAAACCAAAAAGGGCTGCTTTTTTTACTTTTGTGTTTCTGTCAGTACTGGGAGAAACAAAAAAGTTTCACAAACAGGAAAGTTCTAATACTGCCAGAAAAGAAGATATGAAGTTTCTCAAAATGTATCTCATTTATATCAGAGACAGTCCAAGGCATAGTTCAAATCCCAGGGAATGAACTTCTTGCTCTACTGCAGTTGACATTCAAGCAGCAAACTATGTAACATTGCCACCTATTGGCAAAATAAATGAT
The DNA here is from genome assembly GCF_015237465.2 of Chelonia mydas. Lineage (NCBI taxonomy): Eukaryota > Metazoa > Chordata > Testudines > Cheloniidae > Chelonia > Chelonia mydas. The sequence goes on from NC_057850.1 coordinate 164,268,127, forward strand.
CTGACAACTCTTCCAATCTTTTGGTTTCAACACCAAATCAGCTTTATGATTCATGGTTACCATTCACGTTTTCATATAGAAATGTATAGGCATACAAATATACTTACTTTCTGTATGCTACTGCATGTACAGTGCTGTCAGCTGAAAACTGTGGAGGACTCCAGGGATTTGCAAAACAGGTTTTGAAATTTCTGCAATGGCCTCAGGGACTCTTTTCTGAAGTACAAGTCCCAGATGGTAGCCACTTGTGAGATGTGTGTGTGCACACAGGTATGGGTGACTCTGCACCTGAGATCTGCTACACTTAAGTTTTGTCTATACTGGGGAAATTCTGCAAAAGTTTTTCCTCATTGCTAGCACCAGTTCAGCTCCAGCACTAGTGGGAACCCTGGGATCCCTAGCACAGACAGGATGCCTGGTGCCATTTGCCTTTTCAAGAGCCAAGTCAATTTACTATGCTCTAATTTACATGGTGCTTGAAATGCACAAATAAGGCATTTGTGGGTGCCTCAGGATTAAAACTGCTATTTTACCTACTGAGCAAAAACCATATTAGCAACAATGGGGAACTTTTTTCTAGACAAGGGTTTATTATATTGACAGCACTTATGTAGTAACAACCTGTTTTGGTTTAGTTTGTGAGACAACATGGAGAAACGTACATTTTAAAAGCACACATTCAAGGACCTCAGAGAATCCTTATTAATTACCTTATCATCATCCTCACATGTCATGACATTGGAGAAAGGTATCTCAGCTTTGAACATCTTACGACAATGCATGAGCTGGACCAGCAGGTAGCAGACTGTTTTGAACTTCATTCTTTTGGCAGGCTTTATGTCTGAGAGAATCAGTCCTGGAAATATCTGTCAGGCAATTAAAAATATGAAAAAGATACACACAGATTTACATACCTACATGCACATATACCGTCCAATGATCAGAATAAGCATGAAAACATTGTAAATGAATATTGTGATCAAACAATGTATTTTATTACACATTTTTTACATTTAGTACCTATTTTCTTGGGGTAGAATACTTCTTTTTATATCTAATATATAGAATATGTTTAACATATTATCTTTAAGCACAACATAACTAATATTTCAAAATTGAGTTTCTATAGAAACTACGAGTACAAAACCCATTAGCAACTGATGTAGAAGAGAGGCATTAGTTGTATTTCTTCTTTTACTTTATACTCATTTGACTTAACCATTTTTTCCTGAAAATAAAAGCAGCACGTAAGAAGTATAAACAATGAGTGAACTTTTCTGTTTATTCCTTTTCTTTTTATAACATTTCTGTCATGTTCTTCTTACCTTCACTCTCTCATTTTATCAACTAGAGTTCTGGCTCCAGGATACAGGCATGCATCCATGGAACCATGATCAAACGGGGAGCTGGGGGACCCAACTATTATACCCCACATCTTGCTTCTTCAAAACTGGGGACATTGAGCCATGGAGAGCAATTCTGGGGTGGATGTTTATGGGTCCACTTCTTTCAGCACACAGGCCCTGATTCAGAAAAATGCTTGCTTAACTTTTAAGCATGTGTTTAACACCCACTGACTTTGATGGAATGTAAGATATGCTTATGTGCTGTTCTTAGATTAGAACCAGGACCAGAACCCCTTCATCTATTTTCAGGAGCCATGCAACCACCTCTGCTTGGATTATTTACGCTTCTGGCATATGTCATCTGTGAATGAGGATCTGCGTGAATTTTGAAAGGCCACACTACCTGCCAGCACTGTAACACAAAGAAGCGTTACACACTCTCATCAAATTACTATGCACCTATTTTAGGAGCAAAAGTGAAGAGACCCAGAGTTCAGTGCATAGTGCTCAGACACCTGAAACATATTCTCAACCCCAAACAAAGCTCAGATCTTTGTCCTTGGGAGCCAAGGAATATGGCCACTGAAATGAGTAAAAAGGATTTGGTTTATAATTGCCATTAAGAGTCGAGAAGTGTGATGGTTGTTTACTGCAGCATAAGGGCTCTACCGCATGCTCACAACTGGGAGTTGCCCATGCCTATCAGGATCCAGGCAAACAATCCCTTACTTCACCAAAATCATTTCTTTTATAGCTCCCCTCTACCTACACCAACCATGGGAAATGTTAGAGAAAATTTTTTGGACAAATTAAAGGGAATCCAAGAAAGTGATTCAGAGGAGTGTGCTGCAGATGAGTGAGAGTCCCAGCACACATGGAGGGCTGAACTTCTCTATCTTGATAGCACAGATCTAATGTACTATGGCAATGTGTCAGCCAGATACAGTATACTAAACGGAAATGTCATCTTGGTTGCAAAAAGTTCTATCCATAAGAGAAAATGTTTAGTCCAGGCTTCCATTATTGGTTTATATCACTTTTTTGGGGAGTGCTCAATTTAATGGTTGGCATTTAGGGTTTGATATCTAATCAACATGATGCAATGGTGTCATCTGCTTTATTACATCAAGTCTTAATGAGCAGGGTAGAAAGGAGGAAGTAAATCAGAATTGTTTGCTCAGATACTAGGGTGAACGTGTACATACTTGGTTATCTGAATTTAGAGCAACTGGGACAAATTTTCCTCAGTTATACACTCTATATTATACACAGAGTAAGTCAGTGTGGAATTTGGCTTTATATCCAGTTTAAAATATATGTATTTAGGTATTGAGAAATGCATTGTATTTTATGGTGCAATACAGAGCTTTTCCTACGGAGTTGTATGGGTACCATTCAGCAGACTACATGTTGCACGGCGACAACCAAACACAGAAATCAATTAGTCTGTTTGAATATCTGCATAACATTTTAATTAATGTGTGACACAACCTGGTATTAAACAGGAAAAAATTCCTGAATGGGCACAATTACTATATTGTGCACCTGAAGGATGATTAAAGTAGATTAATACTATCTGCATTATACAGCACATCTGATAGTTCTTCAATTTAAAGGACACTAGTTTACTGTGCATGTTATTCTGCTATATAAGGAGTTGATTATGTGTAGGTTAGAAATAGTGAAAAAAATCTCTCTTAAGTGGCTTCGCATATAATCTCTCAGTTGAGGAATTTCTGGCAAGTGACTCACTGCTGGAAAGCAATATTCTGCCCAGAGGACATTGTACAGTGACATTCACTTCACTAAATATCTTGAACACATTCCTTAGTTGTTCATACCAAATAAGATATTATTAGGCATAGATAGCCCTTAGGTCAGAATATGGCAAATGGGATCTACCTTCACCCCAATGTTCTGCAAGGCCCCAAGCTAAAACATAGCCTTTGGGTAGCTAGTTGTGATGTTACTGATTAATCCGATCATGTTTTCTTAACACAGCCAAGCTCTTCTAGAAATATAAGTATTTTGCTGCATGCCTTTCTCTAAACCCAACCAAAACGTAGCAGCTTTTTTGGGCAATTAACTCCAGTAGTTTTGCTCTATTTTGCAAGTTGCAGTAATAAAAAGGGAACATATGGAAGGCACAAGGTGAAATAGATCTTAGCATCACCACTGGATCTCAACTCGAAAACAACTAGTCCCCTTTCCTCTGTCTGGCGGACAAAGTCAGACCTCTCACCTGGAAGTCACATTGAGCAGGTCAGTGATTTTGCCGCACATCTTCATTCTGGGGGCGATATTAGGCTGATTCTGAGTTCATCTTCTAGTTAAAGAACGAGAAGCTCCTTTGCAGCTCGGAGTACCCACAAAAGAGAAACGGTAATATAGCTGGGTGCGCTAATGGAAATTTTTGCTAGCAGAGCCAAGAGGGCATGTATGAGAGAGTGGCAAGAACAGGGGCATGGTCTCTCTCCCCCTGGAAGTGCTGGGAGGAGTGTGGTTTGGAGAGTACAGTCTAAACTTCCTTCAGTGTATCAAATCTCCTGTGAACACTATGCTTCTCTGACTGCCCAGAAGCATTATGACTTATAGAAGAATAATGTTGCCTGACAACTTTGCTCAGGAGGTGTACCTCCTCCCTTTCCCCAACTTGGCGATCCCTCAGAAGAACCCTAATGTGTGCAGATAATTTTTAAAAAGGTAACTTCCAGAGTTTATAACAGCTTCTTTAAAATATCTTCAAAGCAGCAGATGGAGCAACCTGTTTATTTACCAGTCATTGGGCATTGTTGGGCTTCTGCTATAACACAGGCAAATGGTCATTGCCAGGAGGGCAGTATTACCTCTTTATGCCACACTTAAATAAAAAAAAAATTAGGCCATCCTTGACAGGCATCCCACTGAACTTGCTCATGGCCTGCTTTATTTTATTTTATTTTATTTTGGCACTTCCTTTTTAAGTGCAGCTGAATTGATGCTCGTTCATTTGCAACATCATTTTAGGAAGGGTTCTTTGGACTAATATAGCCAGCAAATCAGGATAAGAATGGGGATGTTCTATCAGATCCCTACAAAGGGCAGCCAGCCTATTTACAGTTTCGAGAGTGCATTGAAGTATATGGAATACAACAATCATTGATTAAAATTCTGAGAAAACACCCCTCTGTTTGCATCTCTTGTAATACTCTGGTAAAGGAGCCACTGCTGCTTATCTAGGCTCCTCAGAAACAGCATCAGACTGCAGTTCATTTTGCTGTGGTCAGCTAGGGGCATGAAAAAAAATCACAGAAAAGGAGGGTACCGTTGATATTCAAAGTGCATTCACAGAACGCTTCCATGCTGTATTGTGTGTGTGTCTCTTGCTTATGCCTTCAGTCAGTCAGGTCTAAGCTTCTTGGTATTAGCATCTCTCCTGTTATTACTTGCAAGTTACTGAGCTTTCCTGTGGACTTTTGTTATCCTGAGATAAGTGAGCAAGTTTTATTTCAGGTTCGTCTTTTCACAGCTATGGTAATTAGCAATTTTTAGACAAATCTCTCATATGCCATATTATACTTATTTGTAATAATTCCTTTACTAATATACTAAAGTCCATTTTACTTAGTGGTGAAAGAATACAACTTGCATAAGAAAAAAATTCTCCATAGTTCAAACCAGTTTATCTACCTATCTAACACAAATACAGCACATATTTCTAATGGTTGCAAGTGTTAAAAGATTGCTGGGAGACCAATAAAATAGATACAGTCATTCTCTAAGCCCATCACATCTCTCGTCTCCAAGTGCCACATCTTTGGGGGAGTAAAATAAAATGGGAGCAACAGAACATAAAGCAAAGGCCCAAACCCCACTCCCACTCACAGTGATGGAATAATTTCAGATTGGGGGCCATCAGACTGACATTTGTGCATTTCTGTTCCTAGCACCATTCACAGTGACAGCAGGAGTGATACTGAAGCGGTACACCAACACATTTTGCAACAAAAGCATCATTCCCTCGGTGACCCTGGCAGAGCAGGTCAGATCAGGACCATAGGCCAATTCACTTGTGTGTTAGTGTAAATCGAAGGGAGTAACGTTTTAAACTTCATGAAAGCTAGTGGAATGTTACTTGTATTGTTTTCACTTATCTGTTTCTGTTATAATGTAGTAACAAACATTTACATTGTATATACCCGTGTAACTCAATAACCCATCAAAGAATTCTTGTGAAATGCTAATGAAAGAATTTATTGTATAAGGTGCTAATTCCAAAGCAAATGGCCATAGTGATGATGACTGGAGGTCATAAGACTAAGTGCATTCCTCACTCACTGTCATCAAAGGAAAAACCCATGTGGGTAGAGACACTGTCAGCTTGCTTTCTGCATGAAGATACCATAAATATGGAGTCAAAGAAAGATCCTTTATCTCTGACTGTTTGGACTTTTACAGGGAAGTGTACCAGATGCAAACAGAGATCTCCAGAGACAATCTGGGTATCTTGAAAGACTTTTGGGAAACTGGCAGTTTATTACATCACTGCTACTATTTGGAGTTAAAAACTGTGATTCACCTGTACACCTATTTTACTTGCTTTAATCTCTCAATAACTCTCATTCTTTATTCTTAGCTAATAAACTTTTAGTTAATTTACTACAGAATTGGCTGCCAGCATTGTGTTTGGTGTAAGATCCAGAGTACCAACTGATCTGGGGTAAGTGACTGGTCTCTTGGGACTGGGAGAAACCTGATGTGTGATTTTTAGTTGACGTGACCCTTTATCACAAAGTCCAGTTTGTCTGGGTGGCAAGACAGGCTGGGCACTAAGGGGACTGTTTGTGACTCCATGGTAAGACTGGGATAGTGATCCCGGAGTTCACGTGTGGTGCTGGCTTGGTGAAATCTAATTATAGAACCCTGGCAGAGGGGCAGGCGTACTGGCACCTTGGCACGCCGACGGGGTTCCGTGTCCGGCAGACACCATCCAGGAGATCTTGCAGGATGCCACCAAGATCGATGCCTCCCTGCTAGCACCGTGGCAGAAGATAAACGCCCTGAACACCTTCCTGATCCCCCGCATCTCGTTCGTCCTAAGGGGATCCGCCGTGGCGAAGGTACCCCTCAACAAGGCATACAAGATCGTCCGGCAGCTGGTGAAGAAGTGGCTGTTCCTTCCCCAGAGAGCCAGCAACGAGCTGGTCTATATCGCCCACAGGCCTGGCGGTACCAATGTCCCCCGCATGGGTGACCTGTGTGACATCGCGGTGATCACTCAAGCCTTCCACCTGCTGACGTGTCCTGACGCCATGGTAAGGAACATCGCAGCAAACGCCCTCCATGACGCAACAAAGAAGCGGATCGGCAGAGCCCCCTCCAACCAAAACACTGCCAGCTTTCTGAGTGGTTCCCTGGATGGAGAATTCGGACGGGACGGTGGCGACATCGCTTCACTGTGGTCCTGCGCTCGCAATGCCTCGTGTCGCTTGGGGAAGCGCATCGGCTGCTGCTGGGAGTGGTGCGAGGAGCGCCAGGAGCTGGGAGTCCTGGTGCCGCAGATCAGGTCCAACGACAACACCATTGTCACCCTGAGCGCCAGGGGCATGCTGGAGAGGACCCTGAAGGTGGCCATCCACTCGCTGTACATGGAAACCCTAAAGCGTAAACCGGACCAGGGTAAAGCCTTCGAACTGACCAGCAAATGGGATGCCAGCAACCACTTCCTCACCAGGGGCGGCTTCACCCATTTCACCGACTGGCGGTTCATCCTCTGCGCCCGGCTCAATAGCGTCCCGCTCAACGGAGCCATCCGCCACGGGAACCGAGACAAGCGTTGCAGGAAGTGTGGCTACTCCAACGAGACCCTGCCCCACATCCTGTGCAGCTGCAAGCCCCACTCCAGAGCCTGGCAGCTGCGACACAATGCCATCCAGAACCACCTGGTGAAAGCCATCGCACCGCGCCTGGGGGAGGTCGCCGTGAACTGCGCCATCCCCGGTACTGACAGCCAGTTGCGACCTGACGTGGTAGTCACTGAAGAGGCCCAGAAAAAGATCATCCTCGTCGACATCATGGTCTCCTTCGAGAACAGGACCCCGGCCTTCCGCGAAGCCCAAGCTCGTAAGCTGGAAAAATACGCTCCCCTGGCCGACACCCTGAGAGCGAAGGGCTACGAGGTGCAGATGGATGCCCTGATCGTCGGAGCCCTGGGCGCTTGGGACCCCTGCAACGAGCGTGTGCTGCGGACCTGTGGGATTGGTCGATGCTACACACGGCTCATGCGGTGCCTCGTGGTCTCGGAAGCCATCCGATGGTCCAGGGACATCGAACACATCACCGGCCACTGACAGTACCAGGAGGTGTGAGCCGGTATGACATCGTGCATCAACTATGGGAAAGGGACCGAGAGACTTTTTCCATTGGACCATATGAACTGGAATCATAAACTCACTGAACATTAAATCCCACCAAATGAGGGTAGATCCATCCTCATCATTGTAGCCACTCATTATACTCCACACCTGAACATAGCCATTATATGAACAACATACCCCCATAGCTCAATGTCTGTACTTTGACCCATTAAACTTTTACCCCCAATCGGGGAGACTGCAGGTTATGTATTCCTTACGCCACCTGCTCCTAAACCGAATTTCGCACCCCTTGATAATCTTGCAAACTGGATACAATTAATTTAGGCTTGAATAGAAACTGGGAGTGGATGGGTCATTACATAAAGTAAAACTATTTCCCCATGTTTATTCCCCCCGCCCCCACTGTTCCTCAGACGTTCTTGTCAACTGCTGGAAATGGCCCACCTTGATTATCACTACAAAAGGTCCCCCCCCCCCGCCCCCGGCTCTCCTGCTGGTAATAGCTCACCTTAAGTGATCACTCTGGTTACAGTGTGTACGGTAACACCCATTGTTTCATGTTCTTTATGTATATAAATCTCCCCCCTGTATTTTCCACTGAATGCATCTGATGAAGTGAGCTGTAGCTCATGAAAGCTTATGCTCAAATAACTTTGTTAGTCACTAAGGTGCCACACAAGTACTCCTTTTCTTCTTAATAATCTGTACTTTATTCCCTGATAACCAGAAACTTCTATGCCTAAACTCTGTACCATTTTCTTTTTACTTCAACATTATCTTAATAAAATTATTAAATCTGTATACTACCAGCTGGAATATCAGCCCTTGTTTTCTGACAGTCTACACTGAGGTAAGCACTCACAGTTGTGAGCCACTCCAGACAGCGCAACGCCCTTATCTCCTTCTTTGGTCAGTGGTAGCATAGACAGGCTACTCCCAATGCTAGCTGTGTGTTTGGTAGACCTAAAAATAGTGCTCTTCATTGTTAGCATATTTCTGTGTACAGTTTTTTAACTAATATATATACCCTTATAGTGGAAGCTTTGAACTGTAATTATGTCCCTTCACTATGTCAGATCTGCATAAACAGTGGTCAGAATTTTCAAATTTAGGTGGTTAACGTTAGGCATTTAAATTCACATTTAAGTGCTGAAATAAAAGTGATCTGATTTTTCAGAAGTGCTGGACACCCATTTCTCCCACAGACAAGCAGACAATGGGAGCTGTGGGTGCTCAGCTTCTCGGGAAAAAAAAATATCAGACCACATAATTAGGTACCTAACAATGGATTTAGGTGTCTAACTTCAGGAACCTGAGTTTGAATATTTTGGCCTAATGTGTTTGTTTTGTGGCTTCCTCTTTGCTTGTACAGAACACAAGCCTTAAAAATTTCACCTGTGCTGCAGGAAGAGAGTGTCTTTTCTATCGGGACACGCTATTATTCAGTGGAATGCACCTTCCTGCAAGGAAGGTTATCACAATCAAATACAGATGGAAATTTAAGACTCTGTCAGTATATAGATGGACAATCAAAAAAGAAAATAAAATGACTGGAATGCTAATTTTAGTCCTTTTCCTTCTTTCAATTTATTCCCCCCCTCCTCCTGTTCCTTTTTTGTTTGTTTACACATTGCTGACTAGCAATTTTTCAGCTCATCGAGTTCAGATTTTTTATCTATCTATTTATTTATTTTTATTTTAAGAGGAGTGAAAATCTAGTCCCCACCATGGTAAAGTTTCTTTGGTTGGTCTGACAAAAACAACAGCAGCCTGCTGTCAAAAATCCTATTCCAATAACAATCATACACATCAAACAAGCTACACTTGATTAATAAAAGTCACTTGAAAGCCTTTGCAATATAGAATGAAAAGCATCCAGGGACCACATACAGAAAACTAAATGCACTTGCTAAATCTGAAGAATGCAAGGTGCTAACAATGATTCACTGATAAAAGCTGAATTGTAAAAACCATGCAGTAATTGTATATTCTGCCTGTTCTTTGACAAAGCTATCACTCTTTGATATTGAGTGTTAAATTCAATTTCTGGAGGCAGCTTTTAGGGGGGCTACCAAAAAAGTATTGGTAGGCTAACTGAAGTGATATTTTGGGGGTACAGGGATATGGGACCCCTGCTACGTCCTATTAGTTGTTTTTACTGAAAGATGGAGCCAGGAATGGAAGGGTGGAGATCTGAGGGCGGGGGGATACTATGATGAAACGAGGAGAGAAAACTTGAATTCTCTACCCCCTCATACATGAATTTTCAGTCTTTTTCATACTGTAATCCCACACTCAGGTACCTGTAATCCATCCTTTGTACTAGTTTTCACACTGCAGTGGGAATTAGCGCAAGGCTTTAGTGTCTGCTTTCAGTATCTTTTTATGTGCACATGTGACTAAGGAAACTGTTTCAGATGAAAACCAGAGAAAGAGAATGAAAGCAGATTCCTGACTATTATATTTGGACCCAGCAGAGGAGACAGAAACACAGCTCTATCCCGTGCTTGCTTTATTGTTCTTTCAGCAAAACTGAAACCAACATGAAAGTGAGGCTTTGCACTGGGTGGGATAGGGGAGTGCTCAAATATTTCAAGGGACAGAACGTCACTTTTGTACACCCTATTTAAAACTTTTTTCCCAAATATATATACATAATCACTTACATGGCTAACATAAAACACGATCTAGCCTAACTAAAAGTTGTGGGTAGACTACCAGAGATTCTCAAATGGCAAGGGATTATACTGCCCTGAAATAGCAACTCACTACCATATAAGATGAGGCACACAACTGGTTTTCACACTCTCTTGGGATAATGTGGTGATGGTTGAGTGACAGTGTCCTGAACAACAGGAACAGTCAGTGGTAAGGAATCTAGTATGGCTCTAGTATGGAATCAGAGCCCTGTGATCCCTTTGGGTACAGATGCACTTCTCCTCATATATGGTGTGAGCTGTGGCAACCTGCTGCAAATAATCCTTGCACCAGTCAACACAGCTGTCCCTGACACAGTGAAGGGCAGCTGGAGTACATGCGAGTTCAATAAGAGAATACAGTTCTGTGGGGGAAAAAACCACATAAAATGACACATTTACTTTGTCAGTACTTATGTCTGCTTATTATAGTGCAGTCCTAGCTGAAGCACACTGACAGTATATCCCCACTGGTTCTGAGGGCAGAGTTAAGGTTGCATGGCATAGCTTGTATGGCATAGCTTGTGTGTACCGTAACTCTGTATTTCCTGGGTTTTAGAGATTTAAGTACAGGTGCACTCGACAATCAGGAAGTAGATGGTCATACTTAACTCTGCACTAATGACATTTTGGGACAGTGAATATTGCCTAACATTTACCCCTGTAAGACTCTGTTTTCAGTTACTTATAATTTTCCCAAGTTTTAACTGTTTGGACTGAAATTTTCCATATGGGGAGTCTGACTTAGGTCGAGTATTTTTGTAAAGTTTGGACAAGTTCAACAACACTGGTTCAGTCATTTTTGAGAACAGGGCTGGAGAAAACAGATTGTTTTGCCAATGTGAATTTCTTTTTACAACTGTTTAATTGACAAGCTCTAGCACCCCATGCTTTGTAGTGGAGACTTTAAATTTGGCTGGGGTCAGAGAGATGCTTTTTCCCCCCATCCCTGTAAAAATCCACTCACATTTGGCAGTTATAAGCCTCTGAAAACTGCCATTTGCACATGCCCGGTAGAGGTTTGCTAGAAGTTGGCTGCTAAAGAGTGTCTGCGTGCATGAGCATGCTCCAGCCCAAACTGGCACAGATGAGCAAGATTTTCTGTGCGATTTTCTTCTCTTAGAGGCTGGACACTGGAACTGAGAACAGGGAGAGTCTCTCCACTGTGCACTCAATGCCACCCGATGATCCAGGCAGCCTGGAGGAGGAGGAAGCATCCCACATCAAATGCAGAGGAGGACAGGACAGACTGAAGTCATAAGAACATATGAACAGCCATATTGGATCAGATCAAAGGTCCATCTAGCCCAGTATCCTGTCTTCTGACAGTGGCCACTGCCAGGTGCTTCAGAGGGGATGACCAGAACAGGTAATCATTAAGTGATCCATCCCTTGTTGCTCATTCCCAACTTTTGGCAAACAGAAGCTAGGAACACCATCCCATCGAGATAAATAGGCGTTGTAGTTTTTCGTGTATTACTGAACTTATAGTGTGTGTGTTGTCATTAATGTATCATATTTGACAATTCATGTTACGCGGCCTATCGTAAAATGTTTGTTTTGGGCTTTGTGGAAAACGGCTAATACAGAACTTGCTTTTGGGTGACATTGGTGAACTGTTTGTAGCAAATAAGTGAACAGACATAGCCTGTTTTTACTTTTTGTGAGTTATCTACAGACAGGCTTTGATTTTTTAAAAATATGCTATTTATTCAAAATTATCTGGTGAATGCTTTATGCAAACATGTATCAGCCTATCAGCTAGTCCAAACTATTTGATTATATCTTCAAATATTTACTATTCTTCATTAGTAGTGTATGCCTGGTCATCTAAGTTACCAGGTGTTTGTATTTCTGCTCTCTCTGAGAGGATGACAGTGTTCTGAACAGGAGATTTTTAAGATGGTTACCATAAAGAATTCTGACATGAACTTTTGCACAAATATACATTTGCATGAGTACTTCCCAGACTTGCAGCTTCCCCACAATATTTCATTTTCTTTCTGAATGTTAATTGAAAAAACAAATACTAAACTTGTTTATTTCATATTGTTTGCACATCACAAAATAAGCCGCATAATATCCCCCTGATTTCCTCTTCACCCTTCCTAATTTCTTAGAGCCCAATCCTGTAATCTGTGTGTGTGTCACTCCCATTGAAGTCAATGGGAGTTTTATGTGAAGATAGATCTCACAATGGCCTAGACAGAACATTTCAATAAAATATCAAAAATGTCTGTGTTCTTCACATAAGAGTGGGAAATATACTGAATGCTGATAGAATCTGAAGTCTGCTCTGTGCTATAATATGCAACGTTTGCTCTGTGCTCATTCCCGGTTAGGGTGACCAGATAGAAAGTGTGAAAAATCGGGACGTGATTGGGGGGTAATAAGCGCCTATATAAGAAAAAGCCCCATATATCAGGACTGTCCTTATAAAATCGGGACATCTGGTCACCCTATTCCCAGTAGCGGATTTCGAATTAGTGGGTCCCTGTGTGCAGCTCCATTTTCGGGCCCCCCCTCAGGACCCAGCCAAGAAAAAGAACATTCTCTTTCCCCTGCCCCATTTTTCATTCTTTTTTTCTTCATCATCCTCCTATATTATAAATAGTGGGAAGTAAATGAAAATAAAGTGAGGATCCTTGATTGGGGCAGGAGGGGGTGCGGTCTCCGGTCTCCGGAAGGAAGTTTGGTTGCTGGATGCGGGCTCTGGGCTGGGGTGAGGGGTATGAGGTACAGGCACTGGGCTGGAACAGAGGGTTGGGGTGCAGGAGGGAGGCAGGGGGGAGGCGCTTAACTCGGACAGCACGGCTCCCAAAACGACTGGCACACACACCCTTCTGGCAGCGGCTCCTAGGCGGGGGGAGTCAGGGGGTCTCCATACACCACTGCCCGCAGGTGCTGCCCCTGCAGCTCCCATTGGCACTCAGGGTGGGGATAGCACACAGAGATCCTGCCCCCCCAAAGGGCCGCAGGGACATACCAGCCGCTTCCAGGAGTGAAGCGGCATGGAGAGAGGCACAGTGGGCAGGGAGCTGCCTTAGCCCTGCTGCTGGCACATCTCTGTGTACTGCCCGGGGCGGGGGCAGTGCACGGAGCTGCCTCCCACCCCCCACCAGGGGCGTGCAGAGACGTGCCAGCAGCTGGCCACTTCCGGGAGCAGCGTAGACCCCCGGCCATGGCATACAGGCGGCCTGCCTGCCTGAGTCCTGCTGCACCCTTGGCCGGGACTCGGGGGCAGGTTGTCAGATATTTTTCCTGCATTTTGGGGGCCCCATACCACCGCATGGGTCGTTTCATGGTAAATCTGCTCCTGCTCATTCCAAGCTGAACAAAACCATCAAATCAGTTGCAGATAAGATACATTAAACTACATTCATTGTTTAGTGGTGGGAAGGCATAGGGCTCAGTACAACAGACAGGGACAGGTCCTCAGCTGATGTAAACTAGCAAAGCTCCAGTGAAGTCCCTGAAGCTACACTGATTTACGCCAGCTGAGGCTATTGCACTGTGTCAAAAATAGTGTTCTGATATTCTTCTGAGTCGTCAGAATTCTATACAAGCTGTTTACTTTCCAGCCACTCACTTCGTGACAGGATTGCGACTGCAGGAAGTTTAAAATCACATCTGTTGATGTTAGAGGAAACAACAGGGTAGGACAGTGATGTGACAGCCATCAACGCTTCTCCTGCAGCTGCTGTCACACATTTTAAAACGAATTCCAGGGTACTGAATTTCTGCCTATTACATCACAAGTCAAAGAAATTAATTGATCACCTTTTGAGCTATCAAATGCAATTGCGGTTTACAGTAAGTTTACCTCAAGAGGTGTACTGTAGTTAATTGCTCTGGATCTCTCCAACACTCAAGCCAGCTGGTAAATTTTAAGCATTTAGTGCTATATATTCCAAAAGACGATCCCACCGTATCTCATATGGAGAAGAATCCTCTACTTGAGTGTTTTGAATAGGTCTCTCCTAAAACAAACAATTATTGATTTCCTCTTTATTTGCAGATACATCATTGGTAGCAGGGTTTGGCTGGAATAGCTCCTAGATTAGAGAAACATAGGAAGTGTAGTTCTCTGTAGTAGAAAGTGTTTTGTAAATGATTTCCTTCACCAGAGTAGACCAGATTAGTAACAGAGATCCAGAATCCATCTAGCTCTCACTTCCTCCTGTCAGGAATCCTACCCGCTGGACTTCAGAGAGATTAATGAGGGACTAGTGAAATGCACAAGTATAAGCTAAGCACTATTCACTCACAAGAAAGCCAAAATCCATGCTCTATGTGATGATGAGATCCATGTACGTTAACTTGCTGCCCCAAAACGAAATCAAAAGGGAGAAAAAATAGGAATTGGTCACTGTCCTGAAAGGCAGCAGGAAGAATCACCTGACACACCTCACCCTCAGTTATGAGCACGTAAAACTGTCACAATACCAGGCCTGACTATTGAAGGACCTTAGATACTCATTTGCATGAGTAGGCCCTTATATCTGTGCATAGTCCTACAGAAATGAATGGACTTTCCACAAGAACAAGGGCTCTCCTGCACAGATCCCTTCACTGAATCAGGGTCTTCATTGTAATACTCTTTTAGACAGGGTCTAGTAAGCTGTGCATGTGTTTACAATTAAAAGTGCACATAACTGCCTTGTGAATATATAATTTTTACTGTTTCCCTATACTAATTTCAGTCACACGTCATATTAATAGAATATTTTAAATGATTAGTAGATGTTGTAAGCATGTTACAGAAATGAGTAGCATGTGTTATGGATGAACATTAAAGTCATCCTATCAGAGAGCAGAAATAACCACCACCTGGTTTAGGTGACCAGTCACACACCACAAATAAAGAATAGCAAATATTCAAAGGCAATTCAAATTGTTTGTTAATAATCCATAAGCACATTAGTAGGTATTATAGACAGCTGTAAGAAAGCTATTCACCTGCTGGACTCTAACAATTCATTACAATTTAATAATTATTAATTAAAACATCCATGATGTATTTATTAACCCTTTATAAACTATTTAGAAATGTACATTTGTATTTAGGTATGACCATTATAATTTTAGTATCACTTCCATGGGTATAACTCTCTCGTTTTGTTTTTTTTTTACCGGTGTTCCATAGAATCATTTGGCCTCTTCTGTTTGTCAGGGTTATCTGTCTTTCCCAAAAAGTACTGAATCAAGCAGGAGAACTTAGCCAGTCAAACAGTGACACTGATGGCACGTACCATCCAGGTGACCGCAGAAGTTGAGACTTCCTGGGATAACTTTTTGTACGTTTCTGGACTCATTACATCATCAAATGTGTTTTGTTGTTTTCTTAGCATGTGAGATAATGAGGCTTCTTAAGAGGCATGAAAAGAACTAACACAATGGCTACAAAGGAAGTATACCTAAGACCATAACTGTCTGGATATTACCAAGGCCAAAGACCAAACCTCATAGATGTAAATGTGCCAACTACAGCTGGGAGCCAGCCGGAATCCACGTTTCAGCTGTACAAATGAAGCAATGATGCTTTGACTAACTGGCTGTGGTGGTTATGAGGACCAGTGAATCAGAGAATGCAGTCCGGTGAAACAAAGGAAGCTAGTCACACGTTAAAATTTAATTTTGAATGCAGAACAACATTACAGTTGGAACAGTATAAGACAGGAAAGTTACTAGGGTAATTATCAGATCCAGAGACTTAACTGGGGCGGGGCAGACATACGGAGCTCTTGCAGGGAGCTCCACTGCTGCTAGGGACTGGCCTGGAATTTTCTACAGGGAGTTGAAGTACAGTAACATCAGCAGTACCTCAGAAGGCCAAAAACATCTTGACAACTGTGCCCATGTGTCTCAAGTTGAAAGCTCAATACTTAAGCCAAAATTTTAATTTGGCTTTAGAGGGAAAGGTCCGTGCTCAGCACCATTGAAAATCAGATGAATTATTTAGGTGGGTTTAGGAGCCTAATGTTAGGTCACCAAGTTTGACAGTGTTGGCTATAATGCTTGCTGATTAAAAACAACAACTATAATTAACCAAACCCTAAAACGTAATCTCACGCTTCCATGGAAATAATAATTGTAATGAAGCAAAACATAAAATAAAAAATGACTCAGTGGCTTTCCAATAAGCACCTCTCCACTTGCTAATGTGCATTTTAATCACACCAGACCTCTAGAGTTGGATGTTAATGGGCCTCAAATAAAAGATTAAAAAGTTGTGAATATTTTATAATCTGTTCTCATTTAAAGTGCAACTGGTACATGAAAGGGCTTTTGTGTGTTATTATTCTCATTCTTGGCTTACAAAATCATTGTGATGATAGATCGTTCCGACTGACCAGATTTTGAAGAAAGTAGGGAATATATCTTCCTCTTAATTAAAACAAAATATTCCAAACTGCTCCTATTTACCTTTCAAATTGAACAGATTCTTGGCCATCTGTTGCTGATAACATTGATTTTCATTCCTCTTGGCATCGTACCTGCTAAAGTCAGTTCATATTAATGTCAGAGATGATGCATAAAGAATAAAAAATGTGACCATGTTTCAGCGATTGAGGCTCAGGAGGAAGGAATACAATATTAAACCAGTGGACATCTGAACTCAGCTAAACTTATCAGATTTTGTCCAAGCTTCAGGGACAGTCTTCCCTGTATCTGTCTCTAGAGATTTAGTGGTTGATTCAAGAGGGGTGGGGACACTATGTGCTTTGTGTTGAATGTAAAGATAATATAAAACATTTTTTGTCAATGTTTTATGGTCCAGTGATAAGTATGCAAGTATACAATGACTATGGAAAGGTTTGATATGCTGTGATGAACTGCAAAGTGACACATTGATTGATCTGTGAGCCCAGTGGAGAAGTCAGTCGATACCAGTAAAATTCATGAAGTGTTTTTCTGCCAGTTTCACAGACACTCCATTGATGCATACCAGAGAGCTAATGTTATTAGCTAAGTTGTACAGCAACATCTGGCACTTCCATAAATCAATCAGTGACACAATAATGGGGAAGGTACCATTAGCTTTTTGCAGCTGATGACAAGCTAATCATTAGCTTCTCGCTATTCAACACACCCCTTGCAAATATAAAGAACCATGTGCTCACTTATTATTAGCCCTTCATCCTTGCAAATAAAATGCATGTTGACCTGGTTACCATAATATTTAAAATGGTTTCAACTCCTAAATTTTGCTTTGCCAACTCCTCCCTCCTGTTTTCATTTGTGCATCAAGTTAGCTTGCTCTTCTCCTTTAAGTCCCTTCTAAAAGCTCACTTCTTTTAGTTAGCCTTTCTTCTTCCAAACCACCACCATCAACATAATAAATTAGAGATATAATGCACCAGAAGTTATATTAAAATAATGGAGGAAAAAAATCTATAACCAAGAAGCAGCATTTCTAGCCTAAATAATTCCTCCTCCTGCCCCTTCCTGTGTCTCTATATTGTTTAATTTAGGGACTAATCCTGCTTCTATGGAAGCCAAAGGTAGAACTCCCTCTAGCTGGGGGAGCAAGATCCAGCCCCTTGGTTGTAAAGGGGCACGAACTTCACCGCAAGTTTATATCGGACCAACAACCGAAACAGAAAAGGCCTCTTAGGAAAGATAGGAATTGCTATATTGGATCAGACCAGTACCTCATCTAATTTAGTAATCTCTCTTCAACAGTGTCCAATATGCTTCAGAGAATGTGCATAACCCCTACAACCACCATCCGGGATAACCAGCCTTGAAGGAAAGCTTCCTCCAAACCCCCAATACTAAGAGGGTGGCTAATGCCCTGAATCGTGGGGACTTATATCTCTTCCACATCTCATTTATTTTTTCATATTTGCTCTTATAACTCTGGGTTACACATATAAACATCCAGTGCCAAATAAAAACTTGTTAGGACAGACTAGGAGGGCCAGGTGTGAGGAGGTCTGTATCCTAAGTTGTCTGATGAGGTGTGATGGGGCGCACTCACCCAGCACTGAACAAGGAAGGGTTAACCGAGTCCAGAAACCAAACAGGTCCATCCGGTTTTGTATTGACTTTAGAAAGGTGAACGATATATCCTGATTTGATGCCTACCCGATACTGCGCGTCGACGAACTGCTCAAGAGGTTAGGGGGAGCCAAGTTCCTATTGACTTTGGATCTCACCAAGGGGTATTGGCAAGCCCCTCTGACCCTGAACTCATGCTCGAAGATGGCCTTCCCAACCCCCTTTGGCCTGTATCAATTTATAACCATGCCGTTTGGGGTACATGGGGTAGCAGCCACCTTCCAGCAACTCATGAATTGGATATTACAACCCCATGGGCAGTACACCACCGCTTATATCAATGACATTGTCATATATAGCACCATCTGGGAAGACCACCTTCAACACCTCTCTAAGGTGATACACATGCTCAGGGAGGCTGGACTCACGAATCCAACAAAATGCCATCTTGGGCAGAACCAAGTAACATACCTAGGTTATACTGTTGGGGGCAGAGAGCTGCGACCCTTTACAAGCATTGCAGGACTGGCCTGTGCCGACAACCAAGAGACAGGTGCAGCAATTCCTTGGCCTAGCCGGATAATGCCGGTGTTTTGTACTGGATTTTGTGAATTTGGCAGTCCCCCTGACTGACTTGATGAAGAAATCACAATCCCAGAGAGTTCAATGGTCTAGGGAGTGTGAGACAGCCCTGCTAAGAGGGGCAAACCTATTGACTCTGGCCACCGTTCTGCACTGCCCGGCTAACAGAGGCGGATGCAGTGAATTTGGTCCCCAGGCCTTGCTGCCCTGCAGACCAGGGCAAATACATTGACTTTGGCCATTGGGCCATACTGCCCTGGTAAGTGGGCCTAATACATTGACTTTGGCCATTAGGCCTCATTGCCCTGCTAGCAGAGGCGAGTATATTGACTCTGGCTACGGAGACATAGACGTAGGTTACATACACCCTGCCCCCGCACGCTAAGGGAAACGAGGTGCACTCTCCCTGCACTGGATGGGGGTCTCCCTTACCCCGTCACACGTGGACAAAAAGTACCAAAGCTCCTTTTGGCCTGTAAACATGTTATGGAAAGGTGGTACAAACTGGATGTGTTTAAACTGTGAACAGGAAATTTCAAGGCTTCTAGTGAGGTCACAAATACTTTTAGTAACAAACCAAGACACCAGGATGAGAGGAAGCTGTTGTAAAGGGAACCACTGGATAGCTGTTTTGACTGGTTAGTTCTTATGGGATGGGCTTCAGGCTTTGTTTTTGGGGAATGCTTGTCAATCTGTTTTAAAGGGAAGGAGCGAGGGGCGGAAGGAGAAAGGTGTTACTACATATCAGCCAGCTTCAATATCATGTTTGTCACCAGCCCTGCCCTGCTGAGGTCCAGGAATTTCTCATCACAGCACTGGACCTCCACTTTCCTTTCCCCAAAGACCTGGCAAAGAGAGGGAACCAGATTACATCAGTGTCTCCATCAGAATCAGCTCAATTGTTAGCAACATCAGAGATGTGAAGTGAAGGCTCCTGCTATCATGCCTTCCCTAGGGTGTTAATTTCCTCCCCACCTTATCTTACCTCCCTAACATTCAGTGTTGGCCTTCTATGAGGGGTGGAAAAAAAAAGGTCAGGAAAGCACAAGTGCCTCTTCCTTGCACACAAGCCAGCTCCTCACCACCCCTCCCCCGACCTCTCAACAGATCCGGCAGGGGGCAGAGGAGGGGAACAGAGATAGGGGGAGCAGAATTTTGGGAAGGCCATGGATTAGAGTGGGGATACTGAGGGCATGTAGGGACTGTGGCTGAGGTGGATGAATGAACAGGGGCAATGAATCTGAGGCCTCAGGAACAGCTCGGCTCATCAGGAGGAGGAGAATGAACACACTGGGAGAGTATTGAGTATTTGCTGTGCTACCCTTATAAGATTTGTTCTAAGGCAGCTTGAATGATTAGCAAACACTGATGCAATGGTATATGGACTCAAAATCAGGCTGGTTAACTCCAGCCTCTTCCCCTGACCTAGATAACTAGGCCTGTGCTGTAGAGCTCACAGTACAACTTTTTCAAACTCCCACGGTATGTTAGGTCAATTATGGCTGAGTTCATTTCACTTACTTTTCTGCTGCAGGCAAGACATGACTGTAATCACTATTTTTGCTGCTTCTATCCCCTGGGGACTCCTTCAGGCCTAGTAAATGGGCCATTAGTATCACACATTATTGTAGGAACAGTTAGGGGAGCATGATCAGGAATGTAAACATGTCCAAACGTGGACATGGGAGAGGGGAGAATGACCAAAAAAAAAAAAAAAAAAAAAAAGAAGAGTACAAAGATGGAAGGTTTGATGTTCAGAAATGCTTATATAAAAGAAAAGAGGGAGAGAAGAATGAACTTCAGTCACTTGGGTGATATTTTGTCACATATGATTTTAGACAGTACAATTGCAGGGTTTGAATGAACCATCTGCTTTTCTGACAGTTCATACTTAAAAGTAGATTATTTTTCAGAGAATAATCAATTTTCAGAACTAATCATGTATGATGTCCCCCTCCCTCCAAAATAAAAGATCCTATTTTCATGGACGGTTTGAAGAACTGTTAATAATTAAGACATTGCTTACAGGGTTGTTGTAGCTGTGTTGGTCCCAGGATGTGAGAGAGACAAAGTAGGTGAGGTAATAGCTTTTATTGGACCAGTTTCCGTTGGTGGAAGGGACAAGCTTTCAAGCTTCACAGAGTTGAAGAATTGCTCTGTGAATCTCACAAGCTTGTCTCTTCCAGCAACTGAAGTTGGTCCGATAAAAGGTATTACCTCACCTACCTTGTCTCTCTCAATAGTTAATATATACAGATATTGCCTCCGTTTTAAGGGTGGTTTCAGAATATAGTTGTTAAACTATGAAATTACACCATGGAACAAGCTAGAATTAGTGAAGCCTACCTTCCTCCGATGGGATGGCACAATAAAAAATGTTTCAATATTATGCTTCTTCAAGAAACTGTTCCTTTCATGGCCATACCCTGGTTCTACCTCATAGTCACCATTTAGGCACTCTAAGGTGGTCTTTGTTATGTGAACTTTCCTAGAGAGAAAGACAGGAAAAAAGAATTTAATGCAATGATACATCATGAGGCAGGACCTATTCATTGGGGTGAAATCCACCCCTGTGCAGAGGGCCAACACAAAGGTGAATTACATGCACAAACAGTAGGTGACTTTGTTGTATGGCAGCTAAATTCTCGCAACCAACCAGAATGCAGAGGTGTTTTCAGCATATAAACTTCCTAAATTTAGCAGATGCTTTGAACAAATGTAAATAACCACAGAGTACCACCTCAAATTGCAGTCTTGTTGATTTTACAAAGTATGCAGGCATAAATGTTATATTTCAAGTACTCTATCTTTCTAAGTATTTATTAAAGCGCTTGCTGGAGATACTGGCCCTCTGTTTGATGCGTGCCACCCCACTCTTTAAATCTTTCTAGTGGCGGTTCTTTTTCTGCTATATAAAGATCAGGCTTTTGTTTTCACTTTCCCGTCCATTTACAACTCTGAGGGCTTGTCTGCACAAGTGTAATCGGTAAACTGAACCTCAATTAACTTTCAAAGTGGATTAGTTAAACCACATTAAGACTCTGGGTGGACACTCTAAATCAGCATTAAAGTGCCCTTAATTCAGTTTAGTTTAATTCACTTTGGAAGTGAAATAAGCTACACTGAATTACAGTCACTTTAATTTTGAATAAGAGGGTCAACACAGGGGTTTAATGAAGTTTAATCCTCTTTACATATACACAGTTGATTAATTTGGATTAATTTTCCTTAGTGTCCCCATGTAGACAAACCCTGACAGTCTTAATTTAGCCAACCTATTTTATTAGCTGCCCCCACCCATTCTGTTCTCCCAACAACGCCAGCTAGGTTTCTCCCCTATTTTTCCTATAACTCTCTTTACACTTTCTTCTATGCCACCCTTTACACATGGAACATTTTCATAGAAATTAACTGTAAAGGTATTACTTCTCTTAAATATCTTTTCAAATTCTTTTTACGGTGATGCCTTAAGATAAGCGTTAATATATATATATAGTTAATATATATAACTATATATAGTTTCCAAAGCAAACTAAACTAAACTACCAAAATCATCTAAAGTAAACAAATGTCACCCATGTAGGAAATTTCCCATATTAACCACAAGAATTTGCAGACCCCACCTCTCCCTGTTCAGCAGAACACAAATTGTTTTGTAAATATCCAACAAATCTCCAGTTGATACAGGGGATCCCGTTCTAACACGTTTGCATGCACTTAACTTGTACTCAAGAATGCTCAATGCTTTCTTGAAATTTCAGTACCTGCTTGTGCCCATATCCAATTAAATTATTAGTTGTCCAAGAGCACATGCAAATACATGATTTGCACACATATGCTGAGTATTTGGATACAGATATTAGGCACAAACTAATGTTTGCATGGCGTTGGGCATGACTAACTTTGAAAATCTGACTTTTTAATGGTAATCCTAAACCACATATTTGGAGGCAGAGATGGGCAAATCCTCCCCTCCATTACACTGAGGTAACTCCATTTTACTGAGAGGAGTATTTAGCTCTTTCTTGACTGAAATTTTATCATTGCCTCATTCCTACCCTTCATATTTGGCAGTTTCTAGTGAAAAGCTTATTAAAAGAACATTTACATTTTAACAGAATTTTGTTCACATTTACTTCTCTTAATGATTACTAACAGAGATCTGCAGGTCACTCAATCCTAGTGTTCCTTAGGAGATGTTAGAACAGCAGGTAATACAGCCTATGAGAGTTCTTAACCTGAAACACCCTTCTGTATCAATTATTATAATAATTGGCTTTGCAAAATACTTTCAGTTAAAGAGAGAAATAATTGATGCTCTCATTGAGGGCTGTACTTTTTTCTCTCTGAGACTTACCCAGGCAATCCTCCAGTTTCCATTACATTTGCTAGAGTCACGTCATTTGACCAGACATCATATTGCCATTTGCGGAGACCTAGGACCCCACAAAGCACCCTGCCTGTGTGTAGTCCAACTCTCATGTTGAGATCCACTTCAGTGGCTTCTGCTACAGACCTGCAATAGAGGGTATCAGATCTTCAGAGAAGAACATTCCTTTCCGTCACCTTCCTGTCTCTTCCTCCCAAGACTCATAGTTGCTGCTCATATACACATTGCCAACTGCAGAGAAATGATCTTTAAAAATTTCAGACAGTTCAAACCCTGAATCATATCACTAATTAAATAGATTTGGTGATCTCGTCCCAGCCCCCAGTGAATCAAAATTGCAGTATCCCATGGTCGATTTTCACCTAGAATCTGGCTACTTCATGCTAGTTGCAAAATACAAACTCAAACAGCTCTGTGCTAGATGGGTAGTTACACGGATAACAGCACAGGGAAGAGAAATGATCCTAGCAGTAGAAAAGTTGCTGCACCACAATGGTCCCCAGCGGTGGATTTTCCATTGTCAGGACCCCCCATGTCACAGTCTGTAGCACATACACTTGTAAAGCTGATTTATTCTCTCTTATTGCTCTCTTTGTTTTATTTCCTTTCACTTTCGCTCCTATAAAAAACTTCTCTTTCTGGTCTCTCGGGATAACGGCAAGTTTACCAAAGATCCAAACTATAATAATATATTGTTTTGTTCCTTACAAAAAGAGAGTATTTTAATTCCTAACTTTCAGCACCAAATGAAGTTTTGATTTGACTTTCAGGTTTGAATGAATCTAAACACTCAAAGCAAAATTCAGTCAAACATCATGTTTCACCAAATTTTATCCAGAAAAAAATTCAGGGTTAAAGCAGATGTTATACATGACTTCAATTTATATTATCCTGGGGTCATCTGAAACTGGGTTAAAGTTCACTTGAAAAGTCTGCGCCTTTTAGCAAACCTTTTTGTGAATGTGGTCCGCGATTCAAGTTTTGCAAACTGTCCTATGTAGTTCTAGTTGCCGCCTTCTCAATATTTGCTATTAAATTCCTTGTGAAGCTTAGATCTCCCATCAAGATAAACAAAATACACTCTACTTGTAATTCAACTGATCCAGTGACAGCTGAACTACAGCACTTGCTTGTTTATCTTCTGTCTCCACTTATTTATCCACAGTTTTTTCTGTCATAAAGTTTCCTGTTTCCTAATGCATATTTACTTTAGGCAGCTATGACAGCTGACAGCAAACTGATGGTGGAATCAAAAGAAAATAGTTGAAACTATCTTACGTGTAATTTTAACCTGACATGCACCCAAGCAAACATATTTAAATACAGTATTACAAGGGATTGCTTTCAATTGAATATTAAAATGAACAATATTACTTTTAGAGTTCCTTCATTTCATAGAAAGCGTATATTCTATTTATAAAGCCTGGTTTTGTGTTAGAGACTGAGGAATTTTGCTTGGTAATTCATCTCACACAAAGACCATGGGATTTATATGGGTAAAGGGATTTCACCATAAGCATTCATATAGGGCACTGAGGGGAAGGTTAGTCTTGTGGGTAGAGCACTAAACCGGGATTGAAGAGCTCTGGCATCAATTCCTAGCTCCACCCCAGACTTCCTGTGTGACCTTGGGCAAGTCACTTAATATCTCTGTGTCTCAGTTCCCAGTCTGCCAAATGGAGATAACATTTCCAAGCCTTTGTCTGCAAATGGCACAGTGGTTGGCCTCGGTGTGATTGTAACACAGATTCATAGCAATGATAATAATGTGATACAGAGGAGATGGTGCTAACCCTCTCCACTAAGTTGAATTCCATCCACTGTTTTGTCTTTGTGCATCAGAGAAAGTCCTAAACAATAAACATCAATAAAAATGTTTATCTCCTCTGATTTATTTCCTTATTCTGTAGTAATGTATTTGCTTGACATTCTATCGTTAGTTTTACTATCTGATGAACAATTCCACTTCATTTCATTGATTTGAAACTTACTGAGGTAAAAATAATTTTCTTCAAAGCGTCTCTGATTGTTTACTTCCCTCCTTACAATGATGCATATTTAATACATCAGTAGTCATTGTCTTGTATTAATTTGCTTACTGCTCTCAAGATTTCAGATTCAAAATCAGCAAGCAGGCAAGTTCTTCCCTTCCTCCCCGGCCCCAAATCACACAAACATGATATTCCAGTCCTGATCCCTGTGCACCTGCATGTAGTTGGGTTAGCTATTCATAAATACATGGGGCTAGATTTTGTCTAGTCCCCCCAGGGATGTAGGGTCCCCCTGACAGCCACACACCGGCTTCTCTGACTGAGGCCCAGGGAGCAAGGCTGTGCACATGAGACTTTCCCCTCACCTTACCTCTGTGAGCAAATGGGCATGAGGAGATGCCATTGGGGAACTGCAGGGATGGGGCAAAGTCTTGATTCCACCCTCCATGCGTCAGGGAGCACAGATGGCCAGACATGAGGGTGGCGGTAAAGGGTGAAGTAACACGATTGCTCAGCATAGGAAGGTAGCAGGGGAGGATTTGTGGCTGAGCCCTAATATCTTTCCTCCTGTAGTAGCATAGCTATCCACTGCCCCTGAAGGCTCAATCTAGCCTGAAGAGATTTACATTTTATACATGCAGGAACTGCAATTAGTTGTTAAAGTCAGTGTGAATGGTACTCCTCTCACTCGGGGCGGCACTAAGAGGATTTTTTATTTCTAACAATTGACAACAATCTATTGCACTGAAACTGTAAAAACTTACACATGTGCTTAGCACCTAACTCCGCAGTTAGGACTGAATTCTAAGATGGGGCATAAATTCCTGTCTCTCTCTAGAAGTAGGTGGCCAGCTGAGGTGAAATTTCACACAGGGTTAATTTTATGCTGTTTGAATTTTCCACGTAGGTTTTAATTTGAGTTCTCCTCATACATTTTGAATCAGATGCTTTTGAATTTGGGCTATGGCTAAAATTTCCCAGCAGCAACTGTTCATTGTTGACTGATATCTCTTTGAAAACATTGTCTTTTTACACATAACTTGGCAGAGAGGCAGACCCTGAGGAAGACTGAGGCAAGAGGAAGTTTTTTTTGAAAAATGCTGAATCTAGGATAATTGTTAGCACTTATTCACATTATAGTAAAAAAGTTTATGCGCTGAGCACACAAACCTGATGGGGGCCAGGAATACAGAAGTCTGAGTGGCAGATGGCGGTGGTGCCAAGTGTACATAAGTTTGACTGACTGGGGGCTGGAGGACAGCCAGTTCATAAAAGCTTCTCTGGAAGGAGCAACATTCTTCTATAAGATTTTTTCCTACAGCAGGGAAGGGCTAACATGCAACTGCCAAGGGATGAAATACTCTCTTGCTGCATTTCTATCCCCCCATAGGTCCACCCTCATCCAATACCCAACCCAGTTAAGTAACACCCTACAAAATTAATACATAAAAAATTGTTGTGAAGCAGTTAGGATGCAACACACACAAGCTACCTGACACTAACCCACAAAATCAAGGAAATGGAAAATTAACCCACCTAACAGTACATACCCTTTACCCCCACCCACCTTACTATTACCACATCAAGAATACACCACAGACCATGCACTATGACCTTAACTCTGCCCCTACAGGGATACCAGCCTTCCATCACCTCCTTTAACCACCCATCTGTGCACAGCCTTTACCAAACTAGCTTTTTGCAATACAATAATCTACTATGCCAAACTTCCACAACTGTTAGGGCGGGGGAAAAAGTAAAGTGTGCATGCAAAATGGCAAAAAAAGGGCAAAGCTAAGACTGCCGTGCATGGTCTGTGGTATGTGGTAGGAGTGGTAATTGTAAAACATGTGCTTGTGGGTGGAAGAATGGAGAGTATATACTATTAGGTGGGTTAATTTTTCATTTCTTTGTTTTCATGGGCTTGTGTCAAGCATGTTGCGTGTGTTGCATTCACAATGGAAATCGTGTATTAATATTTATTGTATTTATGTCAAATTCTGTGAACTATACTCTTCTTCCTGGTAAGTGGCACTTCCCTATTAACGTCAGTGTTGCCTGTTTTGAAAAATAATTTTTAACATTTGTTCCTATGTTACAGTGTCAGGGCGGCTTTACAATAGTTAAAGTTGAAAAATCCTTTCCGTTCTAACCCCCTAATTCTAAACGGTCATTTCTTTCTCAAAACTATACCATTTGGGTTATAATTTCTTAAGTCAGGCCTTAGCCCAGAGATGGATTTTCACTGGAAATTTGTAGATAATCAGTTTAAGATATTTCTGAATTAGGTAAGAGTTAAAAAGAGAAACACGCTTTTTTAATTAAAAAACAAAACAAAACAAAAAAAACCCCCAGGGAGAGAGGTAACTGTGAATGTTTGCACATTCTTGCTTTGCCTAAATATTTGAAAAATAATTCAGCTCTTGCTCTTATGTTATAAGTGTCGTCTTAGGGCATAGCTCTTATGGTGTAGTGTTTTTATTTAAAAAAAAAGGCCTTCCCTTTTTGTGCTTAATTAATTCAAACTGATCATTTTGAACATTCAAACTAAGGTCACAATCCTGCACGCACGTATGCATGTGCTTCCCTTTACTCCCACTAATGCCAGCAAGACGATTCACATGGGTAAATATAAGTACATTCCTGAGTGTTTCAAGATTAGGGCCTTACTAGCCTTTATATAGTCTATAACATAACACATTAGCTGTGTATTATCTGGAGTCACATCCCTGCAAGTACATGTGCATGTGCATAAATTATTATTTTGTATTCACAAAATACTAAAAACCCTTTCATATTCCAAAAAACTATGTTGAAACTCACATTAAATGTAAAGAGAAGGGGAAGGAAATATCCCCAAACAGGGAAAAGAGGCACAATCCATCAAGACCTTGAAAAGAAATCTGTTCTTTCCTCTGTTCTAAACGCCCTCAAAGGAAACCAAAAACTCAACTTTTAAGGAAATATGCTTTTCAAAATGGGAAAATTGTAACAAAATTTGTCTGCAAAGTTCTAGTTAGAGATCGCAAAAGATAGAGTAAAACTACATTACTGATTACTACATGTTAAGGAAAGTGAGCTTTGCAATATATTCATGGATCATGAAGTAGAATCTGAAGGCATTTTGTGCTTTGTTCAATTAATACAAAATCTAAATCGCAAATGTATTTCTACCCTCTTCCCAGAGACTCCAAAATGTGTCAATGATATTTGTATCATTTTTAAAGCCAAGCAGAAAAACAAAAACACTGTTCATCTATATTTGTTCAAATTTTAAAATTCCTAATTTGCTTTGGGTGTGTTTGTACCTCTTTTGCAATTAGTTTCCATGAATTTTCTAGCAAACATATGAAAAACGGGGAATATTAAGCAACTATTAATGAATACATTGGCGAGCAAGTTTCAGACACAAAATGTCAGCGTGTTCTCCCAATGTCATGGCATTTCTGTCTAATCAAAAGAAACCAAAATTGTTCTATGTGAATATTAGAAATTCACTACAATCTGCTTATTAACAATCCACAGGCCAAGAACTATTTGCCAAAAGTATTCAGTAAATAATTTCAAATTATGAATACATTTCTGAAAGTCACCAGCTATTCAAGGACAACCATATTACTAGAAAAGAAGTTGAAGTTTGTCAAATTATTCACTTCATAGATTATTTCTGTAGCTAATGATTCATTTTTTTGCTTTGCAAACTGGACCCAGAAACAAACTGAGGCTGAAATTCACTCTACCCTCACAATCCTAGTGGGATTATGGCTCTGTGTAAATGGCCTATGGGTAGATGAAATCTACTTTACCAGCCCAGCCTCTGCTGCTCCTTTAATTTTACGAAGTTATGTACTTAGCTACAATTATTTCACATAGCTCTTACAAACTATCAAACTCATTTTAAAGAAGCTGCTGAACAGTTATCAGATGGAAATGCATTTCAGAATAGATCAGTAGTGACTGAGTTTGAACTGCCAGCACTGAAGTAAGAAAATGCTTTTCATCCCATTTCCCACAAGTCATTCAGTTCCCACCTTCATTTACCATGTAAGTCCAAAAGAATCTGCATACAAGTAGATATTTCCTGGTAAAGCCAAAGACAAGCTTTTCTAGCTATTTATGTATAGGAACTCTGCTTTCTAAGTCTAAAGAATTCCCAGCTGGTGGTCCTTAAATATTAGGAACACAGTATGCCCCTTGAAGTTTTCCATGGTAGTTCAATGGTAGTTCCATTTAAGAACCATCAGGAATCAGTTAGCTCTTAGATGCTAATGACAAAGACTGTCTTACTATGAATTGCCTCCAGATTAGCTGCATGTTTTTGAATAACCGCTATGACAGATGCCATGTCTGGGAGGACCACACACTATCATATTCTTCTGTTGTTTAATATGGGTGTTTCACTGGAGAGTACAGAATACATAACCATTAAGTGCCATTTGTATAGATGCACAGTGTATACGATGGAACAGTCTTTGAAGGGCAAACATCTTAATTGGGTCCCTAAATCCCAATGCCAAGATCTTAAGACGTAGAAGGCAAAAATTAGGCTCCTAAATCCATGTTTAGACTCCTAAATAAATTGCCTGATTTTCAAAAGTACTGGGCAGTCAGCATCTCCCATTGAAATTAATCCATCTGATCCCAAGTGTTTATAAGACTTAATAATTTATTATACACCCTCATCAGTAGGAATGGGTAAAATATGTGCTGAAATGTTACCATGCTCATGAACTGAATACAGAAACTTCTATGATCCATATCAAAGTCACTTCTGATTCTGTATTGCAGGCAACAGCCTTCTGAGAATGCTCCTCAGCTGACTTAGAGCTGTTGTAAGGGCCATACACTAGCCACGCTCTCAAGCCCCAGCTTAGGGATATATCTGCTTAGGGAGAAAAACGGTAAAGGCAGGCCAGGAGTGAAAAGGGAGTACGTCTGTAACATAGTATAGAATAGCCATTTTCTGCTTGTCTGAGCCCATAGGATGCCACGAGAAGCAGAACATAAAGTAAGGCTGTGATTTAGTCACAGGTACTTTTAGTAAAAGTCACGGACAGGTCATGGGCAATAACCAAAAAGTTACTGCTGCTCTGGGGCAGTGCCCGGAACCAGTTGCCCGGGGCCACTGGAGCAGCAGTTGGTACAGATGCAGAAGTCACAGAGGTCCTGGAATCCATGACTTCCATGAAAGATTTGCGGCCTTAAACCTAAGAAAAAGCAGTTTGAGGTCTGCCCTAACTTACCCCAGGGAAAAACAGGCTCTTTGCTGACTCAGAATATATAGTGGGATAAAGTGGCTTAAAGCCGCTTTCCTTCACATTCCCATCTATTTTTGCCCCAAATGCAGGGAAGAAGGTTACCTTATCCCGTTAGCTCCCACAGTTAAACAGAATTGGAACAGGTGTATATTTGGATGGGAGACTGCCCAGGAACACCTAAGTGCTGCTGGAAGTGCTATTAGTGATTCAGCGATCGCATGCTTCCCTCTGTATTGAACCTGGGCCCCAGCTTGAGACTGTAGTGTGATATGTGCCTTCAAGCTAAGGAGAGGGATACCCAAGGTTAGCAATTAAAGATTCCCTAACACTTTTCACAAGCTTATGAATGTTAACCTCAGTGTTCTGGCCACATTCCAACTGTAATATTTATCTCCTCCTTACCCATATTCTGTCTTCATTTTCAATTGGATACATTACACTTCATTTCCTGCCCTGTGGCACTGCTGAGTACGATTAAATAATTCCCACATTTCATCCCCGAAGAGGCTGTATTTCCACCCTGAGCAAAGGAATTCTTTATATGTAATTAGTATATCAGTTTTTGAAATACTTTTGGATCCTTTGGGATGAAAGATGCAAGTTATTATTTTCTGTTTAAAGACTCATAAATCTCCCACCTTTAAACGAGGCTGAGGCTCCCACTTCCACCCACTCTACTGGGGAGTAGCCAGCAGCTTGGAAAACTGGAGTTACATAATAAATATACCCTGGCAGTTACATAATAAATATATGATTTTTGAAAGTAAAATACCCTTGTAAATAATACTGATGACTGAAACCTTCAAGGTGTGACAAGCAATTTAAATAAAATGAAGAAAAAGAATCCCTGGCTTAAATACTATTAAAGAGTGAAATGATGACACCTGCCACATACTGATGAGAAGCTAAAGAATATGGGCACGTTTAACTATGTCACTAATGAATCTGATAAAGAAGATTTATGGGCAGAATTCACACCCATGCTGTGGACCAACAAGTTCTATGTAACACTTAACTCCACCTCCAGTCTCACTTAATCCATCAAGGTAAGACTTAAATGGGGCATACACCTTGTGCTGTACCCCTGCACAGTGGTGAATTTTGCCCTGTTACCATAGGGCTACAGAGGAATTCAGCATGCAGAACAAGGATAGGATATGGTAGCCTAAGCATTGTACTGCTGTGAAAGAGATGCCTCATACACTGACTTTAGTCTGACTTGGAGTGTGAATTTGAAGAGGTTACTCTGAGGAAGAAAGAAGTTGGGGCAATGATAGGAAATTTTCAATAAGTTTCTTAGAGAATCTCCCAACTCCTCTTGGATCACTCTACTGGTAACAAGGAGAAGCACCATCAACTGGAACCTAAATGCAGGGCCATATTTAGGGCATTTAGAAAAGGAGCATCTGCCTGGACATGTTAGAGAGCACATACCATATTGTCCTAGGGACTATACAAAAATGTAGTAAAAGACAGTCCCTGCCCTAAAGAGCTTACAGTCTAAGACCCTGTTACTGCAAGTACTTGTGCACAGACTTAACTTTGCACGTGAGTTATCCCATGAAACAAATAGAACTACTCACATGTGCAAGTGTTTGGAGGATCAGGGGTTAACTCTGTACACTTAGGACTTTTTTGTCCATCCCAAAGAAAGCTTTACTCTTCACGTTCCTGTAAATTGGAAATGTCTATTGTGATTACCTAATCATTAAACCCTTCCAGAAGATCCACCAGGTGAACATCAAACAGCTCAAACAGATGATTTTTCATTTCATTGTGTAATGTGACAAGGCTGATACTAGGGATGGAACCTTTCTCCAGACAAGGATTTATACCAGCAATACACGTTTTCTGCAGTGGGGCAAATAGACCTTGAGAAGCCCACTAGTTCTACAGCTCTGACGTTGCCTGAAATGAAAGGTAATTTAAATACCTAAAATGCTTCCACAGCTCATGGAATTGATGAATAGCAGCATCTTCATATATGGAATCACTAACCAGACCGATGGACAAATAGTTAAAGTTGAAATTCAACTTCCATTATAAACTGTGCCTTCATCCCCTTTTTCATTTGCTCATTACACTCTCAAACTAAATTCCTTTGGAGTCTGAAATTTTCCAAGCTTGTTCTCTGCACAGAAGTAAAAAAATTTTTTTTTTTTTACTTATGCATCAACAAAATCCTATTAGCAGGCTCTTGAGTTCTGTGAACGTCTGTTGGCTTGGCTATACATTCCAATCAATCCTAATCTCGGCACACACAGCTCAACAATGTCTGACTGGATGCTGCTCCCTGTCACAGTGTTATGTACTGGGCCTCTGCCTCAGTTTCCCCTTTAGTTCCAAGGCCAATTGCCTGTCCGCTTTTCCCCAACCTTCTCAGAAAGGCCTAACTGCCATGCCCAGAGCATTTCAGGCCCCTCTTCGAGGGCACCAGTTTATTAATTCAATCAAACCTCACAATCAGCGCAGGCTGCTGGGACTCAGAGGTCTTTCATTCTACTCCCCTATCTTTCTGTTCCAGGGCTAGTCATAGGAGCCAACCTCTCTCCTGCAGCTCCCTGCTTTCAACTGAGGGATCTCAGCTGTTTGCAAAGCTCACCTGGCCCCCTCCCCAGCTGAGTC
This sequence comes from Chelonia mydas, assembly GCF_015237465.2. Taxonomy (NCBI): domain Eukaryota; kingdom Metazoa; phylum Chordata; order Testudines; family Cheloniidae; genus Chelonia; species Chelonia mydas. Next base: position 164,301,375 of record NC_057850.1, read on the forward strand.
TGATAAACTGAACAGGGCTGGTTGGTCCTAGGTTCCTGGCCCTTAAAGGGGCAGGCCACCCTGGTACACCCATATTAAAGTGAGGAAAATTTTCGCAGTGATTTCAAAGGCAACAATAGCTGTTCCCTGACCCTCTTCTGATTTCTGAGATGATCACAGTTTCTATGTTAGTTAAACTAACAGAAGGCATATGCAGCAGGTCTGGGTCTTGCAATCCTTACTCACACAAGTAATTCCATTGAAATCAATGGATTACTTAAATGTGTGAAAGATGAAGGATTGGCCTCCGCCAATTTAACTCTCTCTATAAATCTGACACCATCAATTACTGCTCCATCAACCTTGACTCTTTTTCATCTTGCCCTCTCCCACCATCTCCTAATCTCCAATGCACACACTGTGCTGTCTTTTCCAATTTATTAAACCCTGTCAAAAAGAAAATGCTGAACTTGCCTGTTACTTATCTTCTACCATGAGTTCTCACTGACCATGCCTAGATAATACACGGCAGCCCATCTGCTTCATTCCTTCTTTTCTAATTTGACTTTTCATTGATGTTTACTTTATCATGATAGCAGACAATAAATGCAAACATGAAAGAGAGTCCAACTAATGAAATTATAGATTAATTTTCATATTTAAAAATAGGTAAGAGGCAGAAGCAGTGCCTTTGCGTACATTTTAAATGAGAAGTTCACAGAATTTGTAGAAGGTCTATATGTCTAACTCTACTTCTCCCCAATTCAAGGACTTTCTATAAGTGGAACACCTATTTACTACAGAAGGAATGCTATGCATAGATGGCTTTGCAGGATACATTTGTTTAGTAAAGACAATATTGATTCTGATCCTAGTGTATATCTGAATTGCTGAAATATCCCTTGTTACTACATTTTAACTGTATTTACATAACAAAAATATCTAAAATAATAATTATTACACAGTAAAAGAAATAATAATAGATCTTTAGGTTTGTATATCACCTTTCATCCTAAAATGCATTACAGATTTCACAATATATACATACATACACAACAGGAATTTATACTGGATGAATGGATGGCTAAAAATGGACATGTTTATCCAAACCTCTTAAAATTTTGGTTATTTTGATAAATGGGACATAGAATTAAATCATGCCTGAGCCAGTGTACCACAAGGAGACAGAAATGGGATACAGCCACTAGCTATATCAGATTCTTCCCTGCCTTTCTCTGCACTATGGAATTCTCCTTAAAGGAAGTCTAATGGAGCCATGCCATGCCACCACAGAGCTGGTATGGAGATACAGAATTGTGTGTCTATTGCCATGTATCTCCAAAGGATCTGCAAGGTTTAGAAGACACAATCCTTGCCATGACTTCAATGCAGACAAACCCATCTCACAAAAGAATTTGGAATAATAATAATAATAATTGAAGAGAACCCCATAAAATTTTCCACAGCTCCAAGCTCCTTCATGAAGCAGCATGATCTGGCTCTTATACAGCTATTTTATTTGAATGGAATACACGATGGTGTGGTGTATACATCAGCATGCATTTCAGGATCTATAAGCATGTATTTCAGGTTCTATCAGCATGCATTTCAGATAGTCACATTACATACAGGTGGCAGAGTCACTTTTGAGTTATGTAGGTTGCAAGTGCCAGTAAGACTTTTACAACACAGCATACCATCATGTATTGTAGAGATGTCACATATGATAGACAAAAATACTCATTGCAATGTGTGAGAGAGTTTTTTCAGATGTTATGAGGACTATTTTTCATAATGCTCTGACTGTGAAACTATGGCCTCAATTATCCTGTTTGCACGTGCACTGGTCTGATTGCTTAAACTGGACTTTGCACATGTATAACAGACAGCATGCTCTGGCTCCCAGTATCTTCGTCCTGCTGTTCACGTCTCAGAAATATAACTAATGCATTAAAAATACCTCTAAAAAGTACTTAATATCTCACCAATTTAAACCTGGCATTCAGAGCCATTCCTAGGCTAGAAGTGAAAGCTAAGTCCCCCGCATAGGGAAGTGGGGAAGCTCCCATTTCAAAACTTAGAGGTTTGTCAGATATCTGTCATTGACCAAGAACTGAATTTGCCCATTCTGCAACTTGGGCAACTAGAATTCTGGGAGCAGGGAGGCCTGCAAATTTCACCTTTGGACTGCAGAGGAAACATTTCTTTGGCAAGCTGGTTTAAAAAGTAGACAAACATGGCAACTGTGCAGAAACTACCCAATAGTGACTGGAATGTTAGCCTAAGTCCTGAGAGAGATGGATCAGTGAGCAGAGAGGAGGTGAAATGATCAAAGTTACAGGCTAATTCATTTATCACGTGGCTCTGCAAGATAACACACGGATATTGGCTCCAAATATGTAGGATAGATAAAGACTGACAGGCAGCCTAAGACAGAAAGATACTACTAAGCAAGGCACTATAGGCCCTTCATAACGTTTCTTTAAAATCAGTACTGAAATGTTACTGAGGACTACAAATTCATACAAATTATGCTTTTCAAAAATCATATAACTTCAAGTCATTTTAAGTTTTTGATCACTCTACATAAAACTATAGCAGAAAATGCTTTATTGCCTGTTTTCAAATTAAAGGCTAGATTGTACCTTGATCTATGTACCTCTGCTGGGGACTAAGGGGTTGCAGGCGTGAAAGGATCACTTTTCTTCCTCCCCCAAGCAGGTAAGTAATGAGGAGAGGTGGAGCCTTAGCTCTGGTCCTCTCCTGTAAAGGGGATGGCCAATGCAAGGGGCAGGGGCAGTAAATAGCTTCTCGTAAGAACTAATAGCCAATTACTATCCCCCTTCAGATCAGGGCTCCTGGAGAGTCGCTCCCACAGGGCTTGTGGCAAAGCCATAATCTAGTCCAAAGGCACTAGCATTACGTAACTCAGTGTGTATTTATATGTAGCATGACTATGTGTCTGTGTGTTCACATATATATTGTCTGTAAAATATTAGATACATGGTAGTGAAGAAACCACACAAATTCTTCTCCCCCTTCTCCCTCCCCAGTGTCAGTATATGAAATACATTTCCAGCTCTTGCTTAGTAACTAGCAGGTCATTCAGAACTCTCTCACATTCACACTTCGCCTTTTGGTATAAAGGCAATCAGTTCAGAGCTCTGAAGCATAACGAAAACTTCTCTGAGAGGCAAAATGAATTTCACATTGCATGTCTGATGAAAGGCAAAATAAAAGTTTCAAAATGACACACAGAAAGGCAAAAATCAGAGTGAACAATTGATTTGGGAATATGAACACACACAACAGATATACATCAAAGTCTGTTTGGCATTTACATACAAGTGGGTGAACTGAGAGCAGTTTTAATATTGAACAAGCAGGAATTAGATTCCCTGCTTACTGGTTCAATGCATATTGCTATGGCAAATAGCAATAGAGGTAGTTCATGAGTTCCCCTTTCCTCTCTCCCCCTCACTGCGCGGCACATGTGCATGCATGCACAAACTCATTTTTTCTCATCAAACTGATTAAATGGAATAGAAAAGCAGTGCCTAGAATGCACTGTGTAAAAACAAGACTCTCTCATGGCACAAGTGTACCACTGTAAAGGTTTAAATGAGCATAGTTCCTGCAGAAACTGCCACTCCCTTAATAACACACATCACAAACATGGCAGGGATAATACTGTTTCCCATTGGGCACTGAAGCCTGAGTACAGTGACTGAGATACTTACGTGATGGTGTCAATCATATCCAGTCCCATTTCGACACAGCAGTGGGCATGGTCTGTTTTGGGCTGTGTCAATCCTGATACACAATAGTAACAGTCCCCTAGAATTTTAATTCTTCTGCAGTGGTTTTCCTTTAATAAAAACAGACAGGAATAATAGATTTTTAAAAAGATTTACAATAGAAATCACATATTTCTGCATAACAAACTTTTTTCATATAAAGTTTATGTGGTCACAGTAAACAATCTACAGTGCAGAAGCTATGAGGTCCTAATGCTGAACTGTCACCTTCTGTATATCAAATAGGGTAATCAGTCCAGCTTTGTTTAATTGGGCAGCATCATAGTTCCAGATTACAATGTAACATTGTGACCGTATGCTTTCCAACAGAGATGCCTCAGATCAAAACACCGCATCTTAACAGTCACAAACAGCACATAAGTTCGGATCCAAACTTTGCATCTGGACTATAATGTCTATAATAGTTCAAACCAAAAGGCTGGAACCGAACTACCTCTGAACATTGGGGAAGTCTGGATTCAGATGAATTTGTGACTCAAACCTGTCTGTAATTTACAAGGCAGGTGTTTTTGTTGTTGTTGTTGCTATGGTGGTGGTATTTTGTTTCTTGGGAGTTTTGTTTGTTTGGTTGGTTTTTTAAGAAGATGCTCATTGGGCTGTATTAACAATATGTAAATCTGATAGGGCAAACTCATTCTCAATTTAAATGTGCGAACATGACATATGGGCAGAACAGAAGATGCAGTCATGTACTGTTACTGAATTTGTCTCTATTTACATGGGCTGGCAAGTTCTTCAGTAGCAAGCGTATGACTAAATCTTCCATGATTTGAAGGAGAAATGATGGGAGGTGGTGACAGCTATATTATTTTCAGTAGCACCTCCACCAGTTGCAAACTAGAACACTGCTTAGTAATAATGCAGCATCATAGGGGTTGAGTTGCTTGCCAGATCTCTGTCCAAAGCTCTGACATGGAAGGTGTTTTCCAGTGATCCGATGCACGGCTGCCAGCTCGGACCTCACACATAGAACTATGCTGAAATTGTTACTCATTTGTTTGGGACAGTGACTTAAGCCTGGGGCAGAGTGACCCTCGGCGGAGGAGGGTCCGGCCACCCCCTTTCCGCTTGGGGGCGGGGGGGCTCTGGGTTGACCTGGTGGCAGGTTTGCTTAAAGCTAACAACAAATTGGAGATCAGGAAATTCAATTAATGTAGTTGGTACACGATATGAAATATTGCTATATAGTCCTGATCAACAACTCAGGACAATGTAGGTAGGGACTGTTTTCCTGAAGCCCCCGGTCAAGGTCTGGCAATAACACAGTTAAACAAGAAAAGATGGTGATGGTATCCATTGCAAGAAGGACTGCACAAAGCTCCCGATGAGAGCAGTGAAAAAGAGTACTTAAATAAAACAGATTAAAGGATCCCAATTTTATGGCTGGGACTATGAAGGCACATGCCTCATGGGATTACTTAGTACGAATACAAGGAGAAAAGATTAAAATTATTCTGACCAATTTTTCCTATAGTGATGTCCCAAGTAAAGCTTAACTCAAGTGGCCCAGAAAAAAAATTTAAAATGTCCAACAAATTTCTTAATCTGACTGGTTCGGCTCCTCCTAAATCCACATTCTGAGAAAATCTAAGGCTCAGTGATTTGATCACAGCTCCCCCACAGGTAGGTCTACATTTACAGCAGCATGTAGAATACAGACGCTGTATAGATATAAACAACAATGTAAACAGTGAGGCACAGCTGAGGAAAGTAGCACAGAGTAGAGTGCCTGAACCCAGGGTACATAGTGTACACAATTCTCTACATGTCCAAGCAGTGCCTCCCACGTCTACACTGCTATTTTTGGCAGTGTACTGCCAGAGCCTTTCCCCACTGCAGTGAAAGACTCCAGCAGCAGGGAAAGTCTCTCGCAGCTTCCCACTGCTGGAGCCTTTCCCTGCTGCCTCTCTCTGAGTAGGAGCCTTTCACCGCTGTGTGTAACTACATGCCACAGTGTGGAGGCAACTTGCTTATGCCATCAAAAGTGTAGGCAGCTGTAGACCAAGTTACAGTGACACTGATCCAATCAGGGAACAGAAACAATAACACATGGCTCACCCCAATCACCATATATACTTGTAACAACCAATAGCAAACAACTTGGTAAAAGCTTTACGACTACGAGCTGTTTGCTGTGTTTTCATAAAATATATAAGTATTTCTGACTAGTGAACAAGTCTGTATGTATACACCCAAATATATATATAAATTATATGTACATATAAAATCAACATCTGTCCTTGAACAGAAAAGAGGGTGAAACCTGAAAAATGAATGGTGAATAGTTTTCCCAACTCCTTTTACACAGAGCATTAATTAAAGAGGAACCCTATACAGAAAATAAAAGAGTAGGCCATTCTTTCCAGGTATGTTCTAACAAGCAGCATAGATATTTTGGTAGGTCAGATAACTGTTTAATATGCCATAGGGCATGATTTGGAATGTATTAGTCTTTATCTTTGTCCATATTTTTTTTTATTAATTTCATCATTATTAATTGGAAAAGTCAAAATAGCTTTATCATGCAAAATAACTTCTGTTAAAGAATATGTGTATTTGGCAGTTATTCTTCAAAATTATGTTTTATTGCCTAGGAACCCAATATTGCAAACACATATGAACGTGCTTAAGTTTAACCTTAGTTAGGATTATTCCTGCAGCCCATATTCTGGAAAATTCTCATAGATTTTATTGCAAGTTTTAAGTAAGTAAGGATTGCAGTCAAAAGCCTTAAGTATTTTGAGATCCTTGGCTGAATGACAGTATTAATGGAAGGTATTATTACTAGAAACAAAATACCTATGAATATACAATCCAGGAAGTCTATCATGACATGAAACACCTCTTCTTACTCCATGTACTAACTTTTGAACAGGGACTGCTAAATTATCCTGACAAATTAAGGATTTTTCATGGAGCAAATTATATACCAGTAACAGCTGCTCCAGAGTAAAGACTGAAACCCACTTTTTGTCCTACCCTACATAAAGTTTTTTTCAGCTTCAAATTTGTGTGGTCTGTGTGGTCTGTGACCAGCAGATGACTGCTTGACCTAATCAGAAGTTATCTGAACAAAGCCACTTAGAAATATGGATGCAGAAAATTAATTGCGCCACATCGCTTCTTCAATGCCTACCTACAAAATGGCTTGAATGAAAGACTTAGTTTTATTAGAGAGAGCTTGGTGTAGAGTACTGCATAAACCACATATGAGATGATGTCAAGGAAATGTACTAAGTTATTAGGATCATCACAGCAGCAAATCAGAATCCAGCAGATTTAAGGATTGTTGGGTAAGAGAAGACAGAGTTTTTATTATAATTATGTGTATTATCATAGCGCCTGGGAACCCCTTGTACTAAGCATTGTAAAAACACAGAACAAAGGATGTTCCCTGCTCCAAAGAGTTTACAATTTAAGTAGAAGACAAGAGAAAACAGATGGATAAAGACAGACAGACCAGGAAGAACAATGAGATAACGCTGGTCAGCACAATAACTGTTGTCAAGATTTTTGAAGCATCATGGGAAAGGAGAGTTTTAAGGGGAGGTTTTTTATTATTATTATTTTCTATCTTTGTAATTTTTTAAAATCTATTTTTGTTCCCCTCCTTTCCCATCCCCAGCCTGGACATAAAATAAGGGAGAAATCAGCTGCCTTTCCTTAAAAAAAAAATATGGTCGATAATTACTCTTCTTACATCAGCTATCACTCAGACACTCATACAGAGAAAACCACCCCACTCTGAAATTTTCTTTAAGATTGGTTGAGATTTAACCACGTGTTCCATCAAATTTAATGAAACACACGTGGTGGTTGATGTAGTATCTTTTATTGAACCAGCTTCTGTTAGTGGAAGAGACAAGCTTGTGAACTCCGCCCTCACCCCTTTAGCCCCCTCCCACAAAAAAAAACCACAACAACAAACAAAACAAACACACTGATGGAGGACCTGGGGCTAAATCATCTGCATCGCTCTGAAAAATCCCACTGTATTCTTTATCAGCTTTTTTCCTCACTCATATCTATTTAAAGCAACTGACTAATGCACAGTGATCTGTAGGAGCTTGTTTGATTTTCTTCTTGCTGCTCGCTCTCTCTCTCTGTATGAGGTTGATTTCCAGTGCTAACAGGAACAATCCCTTTATATGTGAACAATCCCTTTAACTTTATATGCAAGTTAACCAAAGAAACTTTCTTTTTCTCTCTTTTGTTTTATTGAAACTCCCAGAAACCACCTGAGTCAACACAATTCCCCAACAGTGATAGTTATAAATTCAAGTCACCATTGATTCAGGCAGCTCCTGTAATAGTTGATCATTTTGACCTCATAAGCGTAATAGAAGGCACCAGGGTCTGACAGTATTTCCAGCCCACTGCACTCGCCAACCAGACCGTCCACCTGCAGAGTTTAATCAAAATACTTCCAAAATGAGCTGCAGAGAATTCCCTCCAGACAAGAGAGCAATTTGTTGGTATCAGGTGGAGGTCTAAATCTACAACTTCACAGATGGCAGACTCTTTCAAGTTGCTAAGTAACCTTTAAATTTTCAACCAAAGTGGCTAATAAACCCGTTGGTCTCCTCTGAGTGGGGCAAGGGGAGCTTTCTTAATTCGGAAAGGGTTCTGATGTTTTTACATCTCTTCAAGTTCTCTTGCAAAAGTCGTGGTTGCCACCTCGGGATACGGAATACAAAACTGGAATTTCAGATACATTAGATCAAGCCCCTTGTACCGCCCAATCCAAATTATGTTTCATGCTCAGTGGTTAAAGATTTTTTAACAAAATAAAGGGAACAGAATTCACAGAGGAAAAAAGGACCACATAACAAGGTATTAAAGTTTTGACCTTGAAGGAACTCTTGATAAATGCTTAAGTCCCTCTGGAGCCAATGCTTTGCTGGCTCAGCACTTAGGACTATAGCTGAGAGACCTTCTCAACTGCCAAATTCTAACAAGGTCTAGAATTACTTTTTGTTTGTCTGCTGCCAGCAGAGGAGATAGACAGATGCTGATGGGCATACAGCTGTCTGTTGCCTGCGCTTTATTGTTCTGTCTGCAAAACTGAAACTAACTGACATGAAAGTGAGGCTTTGCACTAGGGAGGGGGGAGACCACAGAGCTCCCTGAACATTTAAAGAGACAAGGCATATTGTTGATCAATGCAACTCCCTTTTTGGACAGGACTGGTGAGAAATTTGTTGTTACGTGAACAGATCTAGGTCAACACTTTGAAAATATTGGGCATGTCTACAGTCGAGACATCTTGCTTGAGTTAGTGCATTGAAAATAGAAGTATAGCTACAGCAATATGGGAAGCGGGAAGCGGTTGCCACCCCAAGTGCAATCCTGCCCCAGACCTCGGGTACATACTCAGGCAGCTCGTCCCTACCAATGCCCACACTGCCATGACTACACTTCTGTTTTAGTACATGTATGTCTGGCCAAGCTGCAAATTACACCTCCAGCTCAAGTATAGTTATAACCACTGATGCTTTTTCTAACATCTGTAAAAATAAACTAAGTTACCGACGCAGGGAGCAGATGCTTCTCTATTTAGCGCACAGTGGAAGCTCTAGGGTTGCAACTATCTATCTGGACTACAGCATAGTTTCTGCGCATCAAAAAACAAGAACAAAAAATGAAGACTAGTTAAATATAATTAAGACACATAAACTTTTAAAATCTAAATGCCAAATATATCCCTAAGGTAACTCCATTAACTACAGGGATAAATTTGACCTTATGTGACTTATATATAGTTAACTCAGTGTTTGACATATGGATCCAACTTACTTTCTGTAGGCCTATTTTAACCTGTTTTGCAGTTATGATATTTGAATAAGTTTATTGCTTAACCCCTCTGGAGTCACAATCCATGAATGGGGCCGGAGGGAAATCTGTTAAGTAGTAACATTTTTTATTAGTAGAAAAAGTGTGGAAATGTATATCCGCTGAGTTACAGAAAGAGCTCGTTCCCCATAGGAGCTAGATTTGGGCTCAGTTCTGCTCTGCGGAGCTATGGGAACGATTAAGAAGAACTAGCAAAAGATGCAGAAGCAGGGCTCCCCAACTCTTCTGCCACAGACTCCAATAGCCCTACTCCCTCTCCCAGACAGCTCATGGACATGATAACTAGTAATACTTAGCTCTTATACCAGCTAGACAGAAGGAATGTGAATTCAGTTACTGCTTAAGAACCTATTTAAAATGATTACAAGAACCAGAGTATTTAAAAAAAGCAAACAACAAAAATACCCACCCCCTCCCCACATACATATTCAGCTATTTAAATTAAATACGGGAGTCAGTTTGTGCCTGATAAGCACAGGCTCACATTGGAGATGGTGCTGAGTCTCACCCTCAGCTCCTACCTAACCTTAGGCTTTTGGCCAGAGACCCAAGTTTTTGTGAGATTTCTCAGTCCCGCCTCCATGGTGCTGCAATCATGAGGCTGGCTTTGTGCAAGAGCTCCAGAGAGTGCATCGGATATGTACTCAGCATGGTGCAGGAAGCTCCTCTCTCTGTGGCTTGCCAGTACAGAAGAGGAGGAGGACTGCAGGGCCTCATATCCCCTCTATTATCTTTGGGGTGTCTTCAATTCATGGCGGTCACAGGTGTGATCAATGAGTAACTGGTCCTTGACTGAGGGAGCAGTCTCTTTGCACTCCCTCACTTCTTCCGTATTTTCCTCGCTTCTCTCTGTTCCCTATTTTCACTTCTCTCTGCTACCCCACCCTTCTCCCCTCATTTTTCTGTTCCTCTACACCAGTCCCCAATGTCCAGAATAGCCACAAGCTTTGTTGGAAGTTCTGGTCCTGCAGCCTTAATGTGAGTAGCCCACTGCAGTTATTCACAAGAGTTAGGGAGATGGGACCAGATTTTCAGTTGCAGACAAGTGGCATGGCACCACTCATTTCAATGAAAATACTCTGATTTAACTAGCTGAGCATCTAGCTCTCAGGATCAAGCCCTTAACCTATTTAACGCAGGTTGAAATCATCATAACTGTATCCTTGTTTTAGGGCCTAAATATAAAATGTTTGTTAGAACAGAAATAAAAATCCCACACAAGATCATATAATTGTAAGACAAAAAAAACCAAACCCCTCATTATTTAATCTGTTTTCCCTAATCTAGGGCCTAATTCTGCTCCCACAGAAAACCAATGGAATTTTTACCATTGACTTCAATGGGAACAAGATAAGGCCCCTATTATTTAGTTAATGGCTGTACAGACCTTTGAAGATGTGACATAAAAATTATAAGTAATGTTGCTATTGTTTTCACATCTAGCTTCTATTCAGTTTAATAAACATGTCCAGCTGTAAAGCCCTATGAAGCTTAATAGAAAATTAAAATGGTTTTAGAGCTTTTTGAATCACCCTATAGAATTTAATAGGGAAGTACTGTACATCTCTACTACAGAAATATATAGGATAACTTACAAAAAAAGATCTATAGGTCCTTACTGGTTTCATCCCTATTAAAGGTTATAGATTTTTCCATTAAATTAGAATATTTTATACAGAGGCAGAACAACAGATTATTTTGGACATAACACTGCACAAACATTCATATGCACAATGCTGTACATTCAAATATTCAGCTTTCAGAATAGCAGCCGTGTTAGTCTGTATCCGCAAAAAGAACAGGAGGACTTGTGGCACCTTAGAGACTAACCAATTTATTTGAGCATAAGCTTTCGTGAGCTACAGCTCATTTCATCGGATGCATTCGATGAAGTGAGCTGTAGCTCACGAAAGCTTATGCTCAAATAAATTGGTTAGTCTCTAAGGTGCCATTAGTACTCCTTTTCTTTATTCAAATATTCAGCTTCTGACCTACAATTCCTTAAATTCAGTTATTAACTAAGGTTAATGGTAATAACTGTAGGATGCTTTGTAAAAGCCAAATTGAATAAAATGTATACTCCCATACTACATTAAGTTCATATTTTAAAAAAACAGATCTCTTTATTCTTCTTGCCTACTTTATTTTTACTTCAGTCCAGGAGAGAAACATGCCAGATTAGAAAATAAAAAGGAAGTATAAAACAAGAATAATAAAGGATGGGTGAGTTCCCTTCCATAACATTTTCGTAAATTATTAGATTAAACAGAAATCCTGCTACTGCAACTCACTTCAGTGGGGCAATGTGCAGGTATAGGGGTTTGCCTACAGGAATGCAGTTGCAGGATCAGCATCTCATCTTACTGTCTTATGCATTCTATGTTGTATTTTATGCAGCTAATGGAAATTCTGAAACTATTTAAGCTGTTAATGGAAAAGTATGGGTATTCAACACAACCTGAGTCTAATAGGTTTTGTCTAGATGCTAACTTAAAGTTGTTTGTTTTCAGGACAATATCCCCTACTTCCCTTTCCTACATCATATATGAAATGTGTTCTCCCACCAGTGGATATTATTTGGGATAAACTACTAGAAATGTGAAATATGAACATAATGGAGAACATAGTTGGCATTTGATCAAACTGAATAAATATTATTATCTGTACTGTGTCGTTCATAAACATTTGCTTCCCCCTCCACAAGAAAAATATTTTTTATTTCAATTAGTAAGTGAACTGACCACTTGGTGGCTCCAAGGAAAATCTGTAGTCTCTAAAAAAATACAGTGCTTTGAAAAGACGGCAGAAGAGCTGCTGACAAGTTATATACATTGTTTGCTGTGTTGTTGTAGCTGTGTTGGTCCCAGGATATGAGAGAGATAAGGTGGATGATGTAATATCTTTTATTGGACCACCTTCTGTTGGTGAAAGAGACAGGCTTTCGAGCTACACAGAGCTCTTCTTCAGATAGCTTGAAAGCTTGTTCCTTTCACCAACCGAGTTGGTCCAATAAGAGTTATAGAAGTATTATTTATTCCGAAAAGGCAAGTGTATAAGCAGCTCGTTTTAAGCCAACAATATTGAAGAGCTCCTGAAGAGTGTAGAAGAGTCATTATAAAACCAACACCCCTTTGTTACTAAACTTGTTCAATCCATGAGTGCTGAAAAGAGCACGTGTCTCAATAACCATCAAATGCAGTTATGAGGTCACTTGAACTTAGTTCAAAATGAGCGTCGGGAAGAATTTAGAATCTTATCAGGCAGAAGAGTCTTCCTGTCCCTGGAAGATGGATGGAGCAGGTATTCTGTGCCACCCCCTGCAATCCCATCCACCCAAAGGAACTGTTGTCTCTGAAATAGCATGCAGATACTACAGTGATTATATAAAGTAGATCAGCCCTGAAAGAAGGAGTTGACCTTCAATGACTCTCACATGAAGTGGTCTCTGGAAGCAGGAACATGCCATAAGTGGCTTAATCATTACAATATTTTTGGCAACAAAATATCTGAGGCTCATTCTCCCTCAGGTATCTCTTGTAATATAGGTCTCTCTAATTTATTTGTATCTTTGAGCATGACAACAAAATAGTGGATAAAGCATAACTGGCTCACATAATTTTAGGGTTTTAAAAAGCCTTTGACAAAATCCTTCATAGGATGGTCTCAGGGAAACAAAGGGTACGTCCCACCTTGCAATCATGGGGTGTGACTAAAGCACATATAGACCTACTCTAGCTAGCTTGGGTATTGGTAGCAGTGAAGGCATGGTAGTGCAGGCTTCAGAACAGGATGTACAAGCCCACCCAAAACCCCAGGGTACTTACTCAAGTGGCTAGCCTACGCTGAAGCCTGTGCTGTCGCAGCTGCACTGTTACTGGTACCCAAGCTCGCTGGATTAAAGCTAGCTCACGTGTATCTACACAAGCTGCAATCACACCCTTTGACTGCAATTCAGACACTCCCTAAATTGTCATGAGGTGAAAACTATGGATTAGAAACTGGCTAAGAGAGTAGGCAGATTAGGAATAAAAAAATCAATTTTCATGATGGCAAAAAGTTAACAATGGGATGCCTCAATGTCCTCTACTAGCATTGGGGCTGTTCAATAATTTATTAATGATCTGGAAGAAGCAGTAAACAGGCAGGTGTCAAAAACTGCAGACTGCACCAATTTACTTAGGTTATTCATGCCTGGAGATTGCTGTTAGGAACTTTAGAGGGACATAAGAAAACTAGGTGAAAGGGCAATCCAATGGCAGATGAAGTTCATGGTTCAGAAATGCAAGGCTATGCACATGGGTAGGAGTAATTCCTGAACTACTCAGGCATGTCACTAGACTCTTAAGTAACCGTAGCCACTCGGGAAAGAGACCTGAACATCACTCTGGACAGCTCAGTGAAAGTCTATGTGCATTGTGTAATGGTAAACAAAAAGGATATTGCAGAAATGTCAAACAGGTGAGGAAAGTGACCCCCCCTCACCCAAAAAAGTGACAAAAGTGATTAGATGAATGGAAAGAAGATGGGGATTGTTTAGAGACTAGATTAATAAAAGAAGAAGTTTGCAAACGGTAATGAATGGTGCAGATAACATCAGTTGAATGCTCTTATTTACTGTTTCTCATAAAACATGGAAAAGGGCCCCATCAACAAAACTGAAAGGCAACAAATGCAAAAATCATGAGAGAAAAACTGTTTACATAATGCTTAACTAGCTTGTGGAACTCACTGCTATAAGATATCATTGAGGTTAGCAGGATTCAAAAGAGGACTGGACATTTATCTGGATACGGAGAACATCACTGTTGCACTAAGTAGGAGTAAAAACAAAACAGAACTGCAGCAGTTACATACATTCCCATGCTTCAAGGCATAAGCCAACCTCTAACAGATGAGAGCAGGATATTCTGTAATTGTTCACTTTGAGGTTCCTGGCAGCTTCCTCTGAAGCATCTCGTACTAGCCACTGTAGGAAAGAGGATGCTGGACTAGATACGGGTCTGATACAATATGGAAATTCCTGGGTCCATATGCTATTGTGAGTAAAGGAAAATGGCTGATGGAATACGTGCGGCTTTCCAAACCTCTATATTTTGTGGGTGGCTGTCAGGAGAGGTGTATACAGTAGAAGATGCTTATGAGAAACTGATACACTGTAGCGAAACTCCCACTATAGTGAAGTAGCATGAGAGTTATAAATTGTTTCAATGCACTGCAGTGCGTCAATAGCACTTCTAGTTAGAGGGAATCTCCACTTATGAGAGAAGTAATGTTGTCTAAAACAAATGACTTAACTATAAGTGGATTTCACTATGTCCTGTCCATTACAGTACACATATTTAAAGGATATTTCTGCTGCATTTAATTTTGAACTTTACGTTAAAAAATACTGCTCTGGAAACTTTTTGGCTTCAGTGCAGTCACATTCCTGAAATTTAATGTCGGTAACAGTAACTTTACAAAGTTACACTAGTTTTCTTTCATTCCATGGTCCCATGCATACAAAAAGCTTAAGAAGGAGCAGCATGCAAGACCCTACCGAGTTCAATTTAGCTGGGTAATGGAGACTTGGTCGTAGCAATAATAGGGAACGTGGGCTTAAAGGGAAATAAGGCCTTTCACAACATGAGAGGAATAATAGAAAAGGAAAACAAATATGACTCCAATATAGAAAGTCCCACAGCAAACGGCTTGGATGGCTCTGATGGCAGAAAATTGGTTGTCTCCAGTCAAGCCTACACAAATTTGCAATTCAGTGATGTGTTTGTGAGGATGAAGTGAAGTCATAGTAAATGTCCTACCATCCTGGGAACTATATTACAGATGAAACAAAGCAGAGTTATTTAGAGTAACCATGAAAGGGAAGACACATTTTGTTTCATATAATTTTACTTATGTTAAGTATGTATGTTAATTTGTAAGAGTCCAGCGGCTTCTCAAACTTTTTTGTCTGTGGAACACCTCTCCCACCTTGGAACTCCCCTCTAATCTAGTTGGGATCTAGCTCTAATTTAGCAATATGGGAATGTCAAAGTGGTCACAACAGCTGGGTTGAGAACCAGTTTAATAGTCACATATGTTAATTTACATGCTTGACTACTATAAGGCACATTGGTAAGAGCAATTTAACATGACAGACTTAGACAAAACTTTTCATTGCCACTCTAACTGTTGTACAGTGTGGCATGTACTGGTCTTATGCCTAGCTTTCTGCCTGTGTCTCTAGGAAGCTGTACTTCAGTCATGCTTTATGCATGTCCTATGCAACTACTAACACTAATGCAACATCAAGGTTGAAAAGCCAAGTGCTGAAGAAAGAATAAATAAATCGGAAAAAGCAAAGGATTTCTTTCCCAGTCTCTCACCCCACAAAAACCACTGAACAGATTTTGTTCAAGCTTTCCAAACATAATGTCACTTTAAGCAGGGACTAAACATGGGAAAATTAAGCCACACCCCAAGGTGAATATTTTGGAAAATTATGCATGTGTAAATGCCTGGCAATGGCAGATGACCTTGCAAAATAAACATTACTGAAATGTGGTGAAATGAGAAAAATCAAAGGGCTGCTGTAATACCTGGCTATAAACTGAACAGGTCAAAGGGTGGTGGGGCGGAGTAGTGTTGTATCTAAAAGATACCACAGAATCTAGGGAGATAAAAATTCTGAGTGGAAAAGACCACAACTGAATCTGTGTGGATACAAATCCCATGTTACAAGAATACTGGCAGGGTAAGAATTTTGACTATTCTACCAACAGCTTCCAGACCAGGGCAAGAATTGCACAGTGCTCAGACAGCACAACAAGGCAACGTTTAATGAAATCAGAGAATCATAGAATATCAGAGTTGGAAGGGACCTCAGGAGGTCATCTAGTCCAATGACGATCATTGAGCAATTCAATTATCTGTATATATTAACTGGTCACAATGGGATAATGTTTACAGAAACAATTTCTTAAATGATTGCTTCTTGAAACAGCTAGTTCTAAAGCACAAAAGAGGAGAAACTATTCTTGATGTAGTACAAAGGAAGAAACAAGAGTTGGTTCAAGAAGCAACTACCGTTAAACCTCTGTGTAACAGTGACTAGAATATAATTAAGTTCAAGGTCTCTGAGGGAGGAAAGGTACCGCAAACTAGCCCTTAACTTTAGAAAGAGGGGAATTTAATAGAAATCATAGAATATCAGGGTTGGAAGGGACCTCAGGAGGTCATCTAGTCCAACCCCCTGCTCAAAGCAGGACCAATCCCCAATTGCCCCAGATCCCTAAATGGCCCCCTCAAGGATTGAACTCACAACCCTGGGTTTAGCAGGCCAATGTTCAAACCACTGAGCTATCCCTGCCCCCAAAAGCTGGTCAAAAAGTTCTTAAAGTCAAGAGTAAATAAACTAAAATACTTAGATTTAGCATGGATTCTATTGACACAGAGTCTCATAGCATATATAACTCTAAACTGAAAGGGAAATAGGAAGACAAAAAATAAATCAGTGCAACTAAATGGCAACATCCAAGATATTATACAAAGCAATCAGAGATCTTTCAGCATATGGAAGCCCAATCCCAGTAAAGCCAATAGGCAATTTCTAAGAAGGAAATTAGGTGTAGGACTAAGGTGGAATTTGAAAGGCAGATAATTGAAGGCATACATACAAATAGTAAGAACTTCTCTATGTATATTAGATGTAGGAAGCCTGTGGGGAAATTTTGGGTTCATCACTGTGATAGGGAGTATAAAGCCCTCACTGGACGGGAGGGGATTAAGGAGCAACTCTGGGCTAAGGAGGCCCCACACCTCTGCCCCGTGCTGAGCATGCTTGGGTTGGATGTGGGGTTTAAGAGGTAGCCAGACAGCTCAGTCAGGGCCTGGCAGGCCAGGGAGAAAGACATGCTCTGGGAGCACCTGTGAAAGATGTGAGCTGAGCCCACACCAAGCCAGGCAACAGGGGAGGCACAGCACCTGGACACTGAGACCACGGCTGGAAGCCCTGAAGGCAGTGCTCCCTAGGGGTGGCTGGCAGGGATGCAGAATGAGATAGGACATGACCCAGGGAAGCTGACTTGAGGCTGACAGAAGACACCACAAGGTGAGCGAATCTGAACCAACCTTTCAGGGCCCTAGGTTGGAACCCGATGGAGTGGGAGGACCCGGGTTCCCCGACCGAGCCCCAGGACTACACCCGCTAGCAGAACTGCTGCTGGGGATGAATCATTGGGTGTGACTGCTGCCTTGGGCCCTAACCACTAGTGGGGAGAACCTGCTCCAGCTCACAACCATTACAGGGAACAATTAAAGAAGACCAGAATATTTCTGAGAAGCTAAATTGTTTGTTTGTTTTTTTTTTGCTTCAGTCTTCACCAAGAAGAATGTTAGGGAGATACCTACTCTTTTCTGGTAATAAAGATGAGGAACTATCCACAAATTAAAGTGTCAGAAGAAAGGGTGCTGGAACAAATGGGCACACTAAGAAGCGACAAGTTACCCAGTGCAGATGGCATACACCCAAGAGTTCTGAAGGAAAGTGAGGATGAAGTGGCTGAGCTGTTAAGAAAAATACACAATCTCTCATTGAACAAGTTACCACATGTGACCCAAGGGTCTCTTGATGCCAATTGGCAGAGGACACAAGGATACACAGGGATCCCATGGTTTCACCAAGAAATGTCATATGAGGTCTCTGATGAAAGCCTCTGTCATAGTGGTCATCACAATCATTGTAAGATGTATGTATGGAATAACATGTGAAGAGTTACATATATATGCTGAAAATTGCATTCTCTAGGTCTTGTAGTTAAAGCCAGGTTACTCAAAGATAGCGTGCTTTGAGACAGGAGGTGGACACTTATCTCCCTGGCAGATCATTGTGTGTCTTACAACAGAAGTTGATTAGTATACTGAGACAAGCGCTAATGAAGGGCTTGTGGAGACTTCAGAAGGAAATCAACAAGAAGAGGTAAACAGTGGGGAGGGAACGCTGTTTTCAGGTGAAGATCAAAGGTCTGATCTATCTGGGGATGCAGAGAGATGTTCTGGCATCCTTCCATCTGTGAAGACAAGCTGCAGTGGGCTTGATCTTATGAAATGGAATTTCATCCATCCTGATGGAAGGTGCTAGGAAAAGGACTTGGGCCAAACTACCCTGTAGGAGACAGGAGAATGTCCCGAGAGCTAAGTTTAGACTCTAGAAAGAGTTTTATGACTTTGTTTTATACCTTACTGCTTGTATCAGATATTCTTGCTTACTATCATTTGAATCTCTGTTCTTTGATAATAAACTTATTATTGTTTCCACTATAAAGATATCTAAGTGCTGTGTGTTAAGCAGAGCAGTGATCCTGAGTTAAAACTAGTAAGGTGGTGTGTACTATTCCTTTGGAAGGAGAGAGCTGAGTGGTCAATGAATCAGGGTCTGAGCACTCCAGAGGGATGCTTGGAGGACTCGGGGCTTAGTCTGTGCTTATTGCTAACTGTACAGAGACAGTGAGGTCTGTGGAGGACTGGAAGGTTGTGCTTGTGTTGCAAGAGGCTGGTGGATTCAGGGAGCTGACCCACAGCAGGTGCAGTCATGACTTCCTCTTGCTAAGGGCAGGTGGTATCGAGGTGCCTCATAACCCTGGATACCCCTAGGAGGTGTCACACCATATAAAGAACTGAAGTGCAGCAAGTATCGTACCTGTATTTTAATAGGAGTGATCTGGGATTTACACACCAGTAAGACTTTCGGTACCTGGTGAACTGACTGAAGTTATAATTAAAACTAAAATACCTAGAAGGCACCTTAGCTTCTAACTAGCATAGCTGCTACTAAGAAAATTGTGCCTCCCTTATCTCTCAGAAATTATTTGAACATTCCTACGAAATAGTGGATAAAGGAGAACTGGTAGATATAGTTTATTTAAACTTTCAAGAGGTCTTTTTGACAAAGTCCTAAACAAGAGGCTGTTAAAGGAAATAAATAGGTATACCGTAAGAGGCATGGTGTGAGAGTGCAGTCATGGATCAAAACCTGACTAAGAGAGAGAAACAAAGAGTAGGAATAAATGGTCAATGTTCATCATTAAAAAGGTTAACAGCTGGGTGCCAAAAGAGTCCATGCTAGAACCTGTGTAGTGTAACGGATTTATTAATGATGTGGAAAACAGGATGAACAGCAAGGGGACAAAATTTGAAGACAAAGTAATGCATCCTGGAGGGAATAATTTCCCCTGCTCATACACCTTACTGGATTCTAAATTAATTGCATCAGCTCCAGAAAAAGGCATGGCATCGTTGTGTACAGTTCAATGAAGATCTCGGCTCAGTGTAAAAAGAGCAGTCAAGAAGCAAGCAAAACATTAGGATGCATAAGGAATGAGATGGAGAATAACAGAAAATATTACAATGTCATTATGTAAATCAGCTGTGTGCCCTGTGTGTTCAGTTCTGGTCACTCCATTGTAAAAAAGGACTTAGCAGAAATGGAAAAGTTAAAGACTAAGAACTCGGAAAAAACCCTTATATGAAGAAAGATTGAGAAGACAGGAACTATTTACCTTAGAGTGGAGATAAATAAGAGGGGACATGACAAAAATATAGAAAATAATCCATAGCATGGGGAAGGTAGATCAGGAACTTCTATTCACACTGTTATAATACAAGAACAAGGAGACATTTAATGAAATTGAAAGGTGGGAAATTGGAAACTGACAAAGACACTTTAAGAGAAAACACAACACAATTTACCTGTGGAACTCACTGCCTTGAGCTATCACTGAGGCCAAGAGCCTAGCAGAATTAAAAAAAGCATTAGCTATAGATGAATAAAAAGAATATCCAAGTTTAAATAGCAAATAGTAAAGTAATAGTTTAGGAACGGATATTAATCCTTGTCTTCAGAGCATTAGCCATCTTCTCTAAGTATTTTGGGTTAGTAGCAAGTTTCTGTTCAGGGCCAGATTATCCCATAATTGTCTCCTGCAGGGTTCTTGCCCCTGTCTCTGAAGCACTTGGTGCTGGTCACTTTCAGAAGCAGAAACTCCACAGGATCACAGGAATTGCCACACTGGATCAGATCAATGTTCTTATGCAATAACAGGGCAGAGGAATAAGAAGAAATATTAGATATTGTTTTGTAACCTTTCCAGAACTCCTTTCAGGGATGCCCAACTACATGCCACTCAGTACTCAGTGCTAGGAACAAAGACTCAATGTAGCCCCTAATGATTATTATAATAGATTTTAACATAGTTTGGGATCATTTGGGATCAAAGGTGCTATTTAAAATGTTTTAAAAAAAAACACCTTACTAAAATGTTAATGCTGAGAAACATTCAAGCCCATCTGTTTCCATAAGATTTACTCACAGTAAGTAAATGCTGTTTTAATATTTGCCCTTTCCTCCTACCACATTTACTGCAGTGGTATCTGGGATCATTTTTCTGTATTATCTTTGTAAGACTGGGCAATTATTTTACCAAGAGGGGGCACAAGTTGCCACTTCCAATTGATATTGGCTCCTAAGCACCAACAACAAACACAATGTACAACCACAGATCACACTTCAGTAGTCACAGGGACTGTACACATCGCAACTAAATGGCCGCAGATTTTCTTTGCATTTCCCCCCCCCGGGGACTGTTAAGGCACACCGTTGTTCTTAACCAATACAGATGAGGATTTTGAACTAATCCAGTACAAAGCACATGCAGTAGTTGTTCTAATCAGCAGATCAGAATCCCTGTGAAAAAAAATCATGTATAGCTGTGCACATTTCATCTGACTGAAGGAGACATGATTACAAGCCTCTCTTTGCTGCAGAAAGAAAGGACAGGTTTTGTCCTCTTTCACGCTCTGCTGCTATACATTACAAACTACTGTCGCATGCAAATGCTGGTTCATGCCTTTGCATCGTTAAGAAGAGACAAGAGATTTCATTTCATTCTCAAAGGAAAACCGTGTGTAAGATTTCAGAAAGTTGGGGGCGGAAGGGGAGTTCACTGCTCCAATCAGAGGATGAAATTTACTCTTGAAGTGAAGCTCCGGAGGGCAAGACCTCAGCAAGGTACTTAAGCACATGTGTACTTTTAAGTACATGGTAGTCCCATTAGCTTCAAAGTTATGCATCTGCTTAAGTGCCTTGGGCGTTAAGCCCCACATTTTGTCTGGGCAGGGATACCAATGGTGGATTGATCTCACAGAGATTTATGTGCAACCCCAGTGTGCCATGTAAACAGTATCACCATTGGCTCTACATATACTGGCTCAGGACACAATGGGGCTGGAACAGGAAGGCGCCACGCATTCACGTTTATGCAGCTCCAATAGTGCTAATATTCAGTGCAAGCAGCTCAACTGGGCTGTTCTAGTCCATAGGCTACAGCAGCAGCCCTGCACCCTGGCCCTGGTTTGGGCAGTGGATTTAATCTTTCCAGTTGCTCCACACTCTACTCACATGCAGCCTGTGGGATTTATGTGCAACTGGCTATCTTGCGAGTGCATAACAGAGTCACCATGTAGTTTTAAAACTCTACCATATGCCTCTTTTAGTGTTTATATCTGGGTTAGATTTATGTTCTTGATTTCTTTGTTGTCACCATTTGCATGAACACACTGCATGCTGCCTCAGTGCTAGAATGATGGTGTGGAATGTCCAAGAGTAGACACACCAGGAGAGGAGAAGCAGGCCTATCATGTTCTCATTAGTTGCATGGGCCCCAGTGCAGAAACAGACTTACTTCAAGGAAATAAATCATAAGAATGAGATAGCTTTCTGTTATAGCACAAATGCAGCCAAAGAAGGAACAAGACTTTGATGAGCCTTCCTAGAAGAGGAAAGTTTGTCCAGTGGTTAGGACATGAGCTTGAGGTTCAGGAGACCTAGGTCCAATACTCTGTTCTGCCAGAGGCTTCCTGTGTGACCTTGGAAAAGTGAGAGTCTCTCTATGGCTCAGTTCCCCATGAATGGGAATGGGGATAGCTCACAGGGGTGAACATAAATGCATTAAAAAGTGTGAGCTGTTCAGATTCTACACATATGTACCTTAGATAGATAGCCTTCTATGCCATTCTCTCTCTCTTTGGGGTATCTAACTCTTGCATCTTTGAGTTCTCGGAAAGAAAGTGAGAAGGACAAATAGCTGTGTAGGAATAATTGTGATCCACTGACAAGAATCCGACTCTAACACAGAGAAACACTTTAGTGTCTCCTCAAGCTGTTGGAAGGAATTGCAAGAGAACTTGCTCACTTAAATCATGCCTGGCTCTCATGGTCTTCACTGAAGAATTATCTGAGTCTTCTGGCTGGACCTCTATGGCACACTGAAAACTTCAGAGGATTAATCTACTTTCTCATCTGGTTTCTCAAAGGGTGTCCATGCTTCCACTACATTACTCCCCAGGAGGGCATCCTGCCCCTGGGAAAGGGAACCCAGACAAGAAATACTGTGCAAGAAATGAATCATATATAACAGGGAATAGGTAGGAGCTACAACTGCTGGAGATAAAGTGTCAACAAGATGAAATGGAGCCAGACTAAGATGGTGAGGACTCAGAACAGGGAAAAGAGAACTGGTGGCAGCGACAATCCCTTTCTCATGATAATCATGTATTCAATGCCCCGGCCCTACAAAAGGGAAGTTTCGGGTCCTCCCAAGCTGTCCTTGTATGACCTGACTACTTGGCTCATCTTTGTCTCCTGACACAGGCATTATCCGCATTCTGATCTCCCCTCTATAGCACCCAGCGTGCAATGGATTCCTCTTATGGAAGTCATAGCAACCAGAGGAAATGCAAGCACCCTTATTAAAATCCGGAGAAAGACAGGCTAACTCACACCATAGATATATCACTGCTCAATCAGAATGCACCCAATACAGAGATACCCTATCTGGCCAAGGGCGAAGGACACCATTGCTGTAGGTACATTTTATAAATAAAATAATAAGAATAAGTTCCACTGAATTCCTGGAGTTTGAATATTTGTTTTTTTTTATTTTAAAATGTTTGTTCTTATTAGTTCTTTAAAGAAAATGCAGAAGTCATCTTGAGCTGAATGTCTGGTCGAGAGCTAGGACCTGATCCATAGACTCCCACTGACTACAATGAACTTTGCCCCATAGTGATTAGTGATTTTTTTTTTAATTGTGAAAAACATTCAAGCGTAAAGGGCATCGGGAATGGCCCAAATGCTTATTTATTGTCACACAAGGTTGACATTCATGGAGCTGTGCTGGCATTTAGAAATTATGCAAAGCTTCCCACCTAAATCCATTGTCATTTGGCATCCATCCCGTAGGCCATCAGTCTAATCAGCTCTGCCCATGCTAGTGTTTGGTGCATATGGCATCCCTAAATGCAGCTCTGAGGCTGAATAATTTTTAAAGATAATTATAAAAGCTTCTGTGGCTACATGAGGCAAGTTTTTAGGCTACACTGATCTAAAAGGAAAAGTGAATTTCTCCCTCACTTTTGTTACGCTATAGGCAGCCCCTGCAGAAACAGCTAAAATACGTGGGGGAGGGCTTAGGGGATGCTAGAAGCCCTGCCCCCCAATCATACAGGCTAAGGAAGGAAGAACATCTCCCGAGGTGGGGCCATAACCCTGGGAACAAACATGGCATCAGCAGAAACTGTAGCTGCTCCACTTGCAGGGCGAGGAATTGAGAAGCCCAGAAATGGCCACTGTACAGAGGGATGGAAGGCACTTCAGCTGGAATTGCTGCAGCAATGGGGCAGGGAGGCTGCAGACCAGCCAGAGCACCTCTTTGGGCCTGACCACCATTGTGTGTGGGGACTTTAAGGGATGGGAGAGAAGGTTCAGTCATGATCTTCCTTCACAGTTTCTGGTCTCCTGTGACACAGTTTGGCCCTGATCACCTGTGATGACCCTCATGTAGAGGCCCTATTCCCTTAGACAACTGAGAGAAAAGGAGGGCCCAAAGGTCACCACACCCTCCCCACCCTCTGGTATCGCATACAGCAGGAGACTTCCTCCCACCCAGGAGACACTTCCAGCTGTCTTATCAGCAAGCAGTTTGGCAAAGGAATGCGGGGATGGAAACGGCTCATCTGTCTCAAAGCTTCACATCAGAGTAATATACAGGGACAGAGGATTTGTACTGAGGAAATTAAGAGAGGCTAATCCCTGGGAGGAGCAGAATTACACACCCTGGGTTGCTGTGTGGAGTCAGGAGAGGAGATGGTAGGATGGTGAGAGAGCACAGTGCATGGGAGGATGTTTTTGGATGGTGAGCACCCTATGGGAAGGAATGGAGAGTCTTGATTAAGGGATCACTATATATTGAAAAGGATGTTTGTGGAGGAAACATTTTGTATATAATATAGAACATAATTTGGAACAGGACATGGGTGTCACACACAAACACCACGTGAACTCATTTGGTTATCTGTAACCACCCATCTTCCAACTTCCCCACCAACTGTTTGTCTCTCTCAAGTGCTATGTCTTTGTACCATTAGAATATCAGATCTTATGGGCAAAGAATGTGCCTGTCTTTTTATTCCATAAGGCATCTATTACTCTGTGGGTGCTGTGACTAGATAATAAATACTTGTAATCAGAATACATCTATTACATCCATAATAGCCTCTCTGATGAGCCATCACAGTTTCTGTGACATGGGCAACTGTCAGTGAGGAACTGAACTGAGGCTCTGAGCTCTTGTCACCAATACATAATAGATTTATACTATAGATTCAATATTCACATCTTCCACTATACTATTTCTTTTCTATGAATGGTAAAAAGGTACAGTTTTAATAGTTACCTCCATTAATTGTAACTAGGCCCCGTCAAGAGCACTGGGAAAAAGTATTTTAAAAATAGCAACTGCAGTTTCTTTTCTTACCATTTAAATGGATTGCTTTATCTCAAAAATATGAATCAATGAAAAGAAACCTTAGCAACTCATGATTTATGGGCCTCACAGTGGAAATGGGGCTAGCAATCAATCTATTTCATGTCTCTAACATATGTAATCCACCCAAGACATCATTATTCAAAAAGCAATTCAAATTAAATAGGAAAAAAAAAGAAAAAAAAAAGAGAATGACATGCTTACTGTAGCTAATTCATCAAACTTGCCAAAGAGTTCATTCAGAAGCTTCACCAGCTCTTGAGCAGTGCACTGTGATGCCAAACTAGTGAACCCCACAATGTCTGCAAACAAAATGCTGTAAAGAGAAGGAAGGAAACATGGAAACATTAGTGCAGAACACACCTTCTTAATCTAATTATCTTTTTCTATGCACTGAGTGCAACCCAGAACAAACAAACCCAGGCAAACCAGGATTGCCACCATTAAAGTTCTATGCAGAGCACAAATATCAAAGATCCAGGATCATCTTGCATTTAAAGCACAGAACTATGAGTCAGGGGAACTGGCGTTCTGTTGCTGGCTCTGCCACAGGCTTCCTGGGACCTCAAGCAAGTTTTCTCTTAGGTACTTATATCGTTGTCCTTCCCCCCATCACTGTAGGGGGTCTGAGTGCCTCAACACCCCTTTGTGGTAGGACAGTACTATTATCTTCATTTTACAGATGGGAACTGAGCCACAGAGACGCTGAAGCGTCTTGCACCACATTAGAAAGGAAATCTCTGGCAGAACGGGAATTTAACCTGGGGCTCCTAAGTCCTAGGTTAGCACCCTACCACTTAACCATCCTTCCTCACTTAACTTCTAAGTTGTGTACATTTTCTGTGTTTCAGTTCACCTACATGAGAAATGGGGATAATTTACAGAAAGTACTGTGAGGCTCAACTGATTTATTCTTACAAAACACTTTGAGGAATTAAGGCTGTGGACCAGGACTTGAGAGATCTGGGTTCAATTCCTTCTTTGCCACAGACTGTAAAACCCCAGGCAAATCACTTAGGCTGGAATTTTCAAAACATCCTTAGGGAGTTAAGCACCCAAATCCCACTATCAGTGGGACTTGTATGCCCAGCTGCCCTCTCTGCCTTAATTACACTTCCCTACCTCATAGGGATGTTGAGAGGATAAATCTAAACATACTTGGGAGTTACTCAGATACTGCGTTGAAAGGGGCCATATAAGTACCTAAGTAGATCCTTGAATGGAGCGGCTGCTGAAGTATTAATTATTTAGATTTACTCATCTGCTGGCCCAGGCCCTGTGGCAGCTGTAGAAATGCTATGGATCTACTCACAGGCAGTACCCAGTCCAAATAACATCAAATAATAATTTATTTAAGTTTATAAAAATGCCACTAACTATATGCTCTAGATGTGCTTGCATGACTTAAAATACATCTTGAGGACAGCAATTTAAGATAACCCAGCACAAATCTCCCTCGTCTGAAACAATTCTCTACTCTTACAATTGCAACTCCTTCCCTCCCAATTAATGTAACAGATGCTAGAAAAACAAACCTAACCAGTCCCCCATTCTTGCTTCCAGACAAGGTCACCAAATCGGATCCCTCACCCAAAAACCCAAAAAAGGGAAAATATAACCTTCTCAATTCCCAACCCAGCCCCTTATCAAAGGCACCTAAACCACCCCACTGCCACAAATCCTCCCAATACCTAATTTGATTCCATGCAATTGATAAAAATCATTTCTGGCCCAAAAATCCTTTTCACCTCCCTAACCTAGGAAACCTAGCTCAACACAACACTGAGGGTATGTCTACACTACGAAATTAGGTCGAATTTATAGAAGTCGTTTTTTTAGAAATCGTTTTTATATATTCGAGTGTGTGTGTCCCCACAGAAAATGCTCTAAGTGCATTAAGTGCATTAACTCGGCGGAGCGCTTCCACAGTACCAAGGCAAGCGTCGACTTCCGGAGTGTTGCACTGTGGGTAGCTATCCCACAGTTCCCGCAGTCTCCGCTGCCCATTGGAATTCTGGGTTGAGATCCCAATGCCTGATGGGGCTAAAACATTGTCGTGGGTGGTTCTGGGTACATATCATCAGGCCCCCGTTCCCTCCCTCCCTCCCTCCGTGAAAGCAGCAGCAGACAATCGTTTCGCGCCTTTTTTCTTGAGTTACTGTGCAGACGTCATACCACGGCAAGCATGGAGCTCGCTCAGGTAACCGTCACCCTATGTCTTCTGGGTGCTGGCAGACATGGTACTGCATTGCTACACAATCAACCCATTGCCTTGTGGCAGCAGACGGTACAATAGGACTGGTAGCTGTCATCGTCATGTCCGAAGTGCTCTTGGCCTCGTCAGCCAGGAGCGCCTGGGCAGACATGGGTGCAGGGACTACATTAGAAGTGACTTGACCAGGTCATTCTCTTTAGCCCTGCAGTCAGTCCTATTGAACCATCTTATGGTGAGCAGGCAGGTGATACGGATTGCTAGCAGTCCTATTGTACCATCTTCTGCCGGGCAGGCAAGAGATGAGGATGGCTAGCAGTCCTTTTGCACCGTCGGCTGCCAGCCAAAGATGTAAAAGATAGATGGAGTGGATCAAAACAAGAAATAGATCAGATTTGTTTTGTACTCATTTGCTTCCGCCCCCCGCCCCCACTTCCCGCCCAGGGGACTCATTCCTCTAGGTCACACTGCAGTCACTCACAGAGAAGGTGCAGCGAGGTAAATCTAGCCATGTATCAATCAGAGGCCAGACCAACCTGCTTGTTCCAATAAGAACAATTACTTAGGTGCACCATTTCTTATTGGAACCCTCCGTGAAGTCCTGCCTGAAATACTCCTTGATGTAAAGCCACCCCCTTTGTTGCTTTTAATTCCCTGTAAGCCAACCCTGTAAGCCATGTCGTCAGTCGCCCCTCCCTCTGTCAGAGCAACGGCAGACAATCGTTCTGCGCCTTTTTTCTGTGCGGACACCATACCAAGGCAAGCATGGAGGCCGCTCAGCTCACTTTGGCAATTAGGAGCACATTAAACACCACACGCATTATCTAGCAGTATATGCAGCACCAGAACCTGGCAGAGCGATACCGGGCGAGGAGGCGACGTCAGCGCGGTCACGTGAGTGATCAGGACATGGACACAGATTTCTCTGAAAGCATGGGCCCTGCCAACGCATGCATCATGGTGCTAATGGGGCAGGTTCATGCTGTGGAACGCCGATTCTGGGCTCGGGAAACAAGCACAGACTGGTGGGACCGCATACTGTTGCGGGTCTGGGACGATTCCCAGTGGCTGCGAAACTTTCGCATGTGTAAGGGCTCTTTCATGGAACTTTGTGCCTTGCTTTCCCCTGCCCTGAAGCGTATGAATACCAAGATGAGAGCAGCCCTCACAGTTGAGAAGCAAGTGGCGATAGCCCTGTGGAAGTTTGCAACGCCAGACAGCTACCGGTCAGTTAGGAATCAATTTGGAGTGGGCAAATCTACTGTGGGGGCTGCTGTGATGCAAGTAGCCCACGCAATCAAAGATCTGCTGATATCAAGGGTAGTGACCCTGGGAAATGTGCAGGTCATAGTGGATGGCTTTGCCGCAATGGGATTCCCTAACTGTGGTGGGGCCATAGATAGAACCCATATCCCTATCTTGGGACCAGAGCACCAAGGCAGCCAGTACATAAACCGCAAGGGGTACTTTTCAATAGTGCTGCAAGCTCTGGTGGATCACAAGGGACGTTTCACCAACATCAACATGGGATGGCCGGGAAAGGTACATGACGCTCGCATCTTCAGGAATTCTGGTCTGCTTCAAAAGCTGCAGGAAGGGACTTTATTCCCAGACCAGAAAATAACTGTTGGGGATGTTGAAATGCCTATAGTTATCCTTGGGGACCCAGCCTACCCCTTAATGCCATGGCTCATGAAGCCGTACACAGGCAGCCTGGACAGTAGTCAGGAGCTGTTCAACTACAGGCTGAGCAAGTGCAGAATGGTGGTGGAATGTGCATTTGGACGTTTAAAGGCGCGCTGGCGCAGTTTACTGACTCACTTAGACCTCAGCGAAACCAATATTCCCACTGTTATTACTGCTTGCTGCGCACTCCACAATATCTGTGAGAGTAAGGGGGAGACATTTATGGCGGGGTGGGAGGTTGAGGCAAATCGCCTGGCTGCTGGTTACGCGCAGCCAGACACCAGGGTGTTTAGAAGAGCACAGGAGGGCGCGATACGCATCAGAGAAGCTTTGAAAACCAGTTTCATGACTGGCCAGGCTACGGTGTGAAAGTTCTGTTTATTTCTCCTTGATGAAACCCCCCGCCCCTTGGTTCACTCTACTTCCCTGTAAGCTAACCACCCTCCCCTCCTCCCTTCGATCACCGCTTGCAGAGGCAATAAAGTCATTGTTGCTTCACATTCATGCATTCTTTATTCATTCATCACACAAATAGGGGGATGACTACCAAGGTAGCCCAGGAGGGGTGGTGGAGGAGGGAAGGAAAATGCCACACAGCACTTTAAAAGTTTACAACTTTAAAATTTATTGAATGACAGCCTTCTGTTTTTTGGGCAATCCTCTGTGGTGGAGTGGCTGGTTGGCCAGAGGCCCCTCCACCGCGTTCTTGGGCGTCTGGGTGAGGAGGCTATGGAACCTGGGGAGGAGGGTGGTTGGTTACACAGGGGCTGTAGCGGCAGTCTGTGCTCCAGCTGCCTTTGCTGCAGCTCAACCATACACTGGAGCATATTCGTTTGATCCTCCAGCAGCCTCAGCATTGAATCCTGCCTCCTCTCATCACGCTGCCGCCACATTTGAGCTTCAGCCCTATCTTCAGCCCGCCACTTACTCTCTTCAGCCAGCCACTTACTCTCTTCAGCCAGCCACCTCCTCTCCTCCCATCATTTTGTGCTTTCCTGCACTCTGACATTATTTGCCTCCATGCATTCGTCTGTGCTCTGTCAGTGTGGGAGGAAAGCATGAGCTCAGAGAACATTTCATGGCGAGTGCGCTTTTTTTTCTTTCTAATCTTCACTAGCCTCTGGGAAGGAGAAGATCCTGTGATCATTGAAACACATGCAGCTGGTGGAGAAAAAAAAAGGGACAGCGGTATTTAAAAAGACACATTTTATAAAACAGTGGCTACACTCTTTCAGGGTAAACCTTGCTGTTAACATTACATACATAGCACATGTGCTTTCGTTACAAGGTCGCATTTTGCCTCCCCCCACTGCGTGGCTACCCAACCCTCCCCCTCCCCGTGGCTAACAGCGGGGAACATTTCTGTTCAGCCGCAGGCAAACAGCCCAGCAGGAATGGGCACCTCTGAGTGTCTCCTGAAGAAAAGCACCCTATTTCAACCAGGTGACCATGAATGATATCTCACTCTCCTGAGGATAACACAGAGAGATAAAGAACGGATGTTGTTTGAATGCCAGCAAACATACACTGCAATGCTTTGCTGTACAGTGATTCCCGAGTACGTGCTACTGGCCTGGAGTGGTAAAGTGTCCTACCATGGAGGACGCAATAAGACTGCCCTCCCCAGAAACCTTTTGCAAAGGCTTTGGGAGTACATACAGGAGAGCCGTGAATGCCAGGGCAAATTAATCCTTTCACATGCTTGCTTTTAAACCATGTATAGTATTTTAAAAGATACACTCACCGGAGGTCCCTTCTCCGCCTGCCGGGTCCAGGAGGCAGCCTTGGGTGGGTTCGGGGGGTACTGGCTCCAGGTCCAGGGTGAGAAACATGTTCTGGCTGTCGGGTAAACCGGTTTCTCCGCTTGCTTGCTGTGAGCTATCTACAACCTCATCATCATCATCATCATCCTCATCCCCAAAACCTGCTTCCATGTTGCCTCCATCTCCATTGAAGGAGTCATACAACACGGCTGGGGTAGTGGTGGCTGAACCCCCTAAAATGGCATGCAGCTCATCACAGAAGCGGCATGTTTGGGGCTCTGACCCGGAGCAGCCGTTCGCCTCTCTTGTTTTCTGGTAGGCTTGCCTCAGCTCCTTAAGATTCAAGCAGCACTGCTTCGGGTCCCCGTTATGGTCTCTGTCCTTCATGCCCTGGGAGATTTTGACAAAGGTTTTGGCATTTTGAAAACTGGAACGGAGTTCTGATAGCACGGATTCCTCTCCCCATACAGCGATCAGATCCCGTACCTCCCGTTCGGTCCATGCTGGAGCTCTTTTGCGATTCTGGGACTCCATCACGGTCACCTCTGCTGATGAGCTCTGCATGGTCACCTGCAGCTTGCCACACTGGCCAAACAGGAAATGAGATTCACAAGTTCGCGGTTCTTTTCCTGTCTACCTGGCCAGTGCATCTGAGTTGAGAGTGCTGTCCAGAGCGGTCACAATGGAGCACTCTGGGATAGCTCGCGGAGGCCAATACCGTCAAATTGTGTCCACAGTACCCCAAATTCAACCCAGCAAGGCCGATTTAAGCGCTGATCCACTTGTCAGGGGTGGAGTAAGGAAATCGATTTTAAGAGCCCTTTAAGTTGAAAAAAAGGGCTTCATCGTGTGGACGGGTGCAGGTTTACATCGATTTAACGCTCCTAAATTCGACCTAAAGTCCTAGTGTAGACCAAGGCCGAGCCTTCTAAATTTCAACAGTTCCAAACCTTAATACAGATTTACAAGCATGTGTGTGCTGTCATGCATATCCTTAGAGCAACTCCTCTTTACTTCCTAGAACATGTTTTCTTAGAGCATTGTTTAAGCATACTACACTCTGGAATTTGATAATTTACATCATAGTAAAGACTTTTTAAATATAAAATATGTACACTTAGATTAATCTCTAGTGCCTTCTGTCTACAGTGTTATAACCATGAGATGCCATGGAGATGGCACAGTGAAAGACTTAAATAAAATAGAAATAAATATGGTAGTGCCAATAAGTGCTCTTCAGATTTACCCACAAAGCTCTGACAATGTACTTCATTTTGGACCTACAACATCCTTGCTTGACAGACCTGGATCTGTCTTTCATGAAATCAGTCAGCCAATGCCAAATCATCACACTAAATTCCCTGAAGTTTTTGAAATACACTCAGGATGTGCATTAAAGATTTCTAGAAATTGACTGAAACACACACTGGAATTCAGCTACCCAAGGGTAAAAAGCAGGGACTGTTACAATCCAATGTACCACCTAGTTATCAGACTTCAATTATATTCAATGAGACATCACTGGTATTTTCTTTCATGAATTATTTTACTATTCTATTAGAAATTCTATTTGGTTTCCCTGTCACGCCAGAAGTTCCCAGGATCTACATAAGCATGTGATGAGTTTTTCTGTTTATGCCTGATGTATTGCTCTCTGTGTTTTCCTATTCTGATGCAGCCAAATTTTCAGCAGTGGTCACTGATTTTGGCTGCTCAACATGAGACAGCCAAATGTCTCATGAGATGCCTCACGCTGGGCACCCAAAACTAGTGGCTACTATTTTAGAAAATGTTCGCTTTCGAATTTTATGGTTGGTTGTTTTTCAAATCTGGGAACTTCTTTAAATCTTTCAAAACATAAGACAGTAAAACACAAATATTTGCTCATCAAGAAATTTTCAAATCAGCATTCGGGGCAAACACATACGCAATACAGAATGCCCAATGTTTTAATGGAAAGAATGTAAATGCTCAAATACTTAAAAGTTAAATATAGTAGGTGACCTACAGTAACTTAAGAACAGGTATGTTGTAGGCAATCACATCTAGAACTCTTAATTATTTAACCATGGCCTACAGTAAAGGTGCTCATTTATTAGTGGTGTGCTTAAGGGAGGGTTATTTTACAGAATCGACACGAGTTATACAACAAATACATTCAGTTAAAAGGAACATTTATTTGGCATATATGTTGATCCTCATATTTCATCATTTGGTCCATAGGGTTTTCATTTATTACCAACAGGCCAAATTGGGGATGTATAAAGTGACCCATAACACATACTTGCAAACACTTTCCTTTCATACATCACTAGTTTATGCATAACTAACTATGTAAAATATATAAATAGTCGTATGTTAAGAGAGTTCTGAAGTGTATGTTGTAGGTCACAGTTACATTTGTTTGTGAAATCTGAAAGGTGAAGTTCTATATATCAATACTGTTAATTGAATGTAGACATTTTTTAAAGTTAACAAAATCTTTTATATGTTATCTTACCTTATGGTCATTTCGATTTAAGGTTTAGGGGGTTTGGTTGTTTTTAATAACTGCAAGTTCTTGAACATTTTAATTGTAATGTTCCGATTATACACAGTTGAGTATTAATCACAAGTCTTTATTACAAATTTATAATGTTACAAATTTATAAAAATGGTTGTGTTGAGTAAAAAGGCAGTGAAAATGTCAAGTCAAAATTGGATCCAAAGCTAACTCTGCCCTTTTGTGCATATGGCCAACAATACGGTCTAATTATATGATTTCAAATAACTGCAGGATACCTGCCTCATTCCATGTATAGCTTGGACAACACACAGTGAATAAGACAGAGGTCCTGTGGATCTGTGCCTTATGTCGGATTACATTATATTTTTCCATTACCACAGCGAAAACCTATAGCAAGCTATAGATTTATTCTGTAAATCATATTATTCATTCTATAAGTCATATTATTTATTATTTAGGCATGGATTTATTCTGAATAAGTGATAGCAAAACTGAGTCCTCAGCACAGAGGATAGACAGGATGCAGTGAATGAAGTAGGGGTCTTCCAAATCCCAGGCCTCTGCTGTATTGCAGCCTCGCTCATTCCATGGTTTGTTGTTGTGCAAAGGGAAGGGTGCATTTAGGCCCTATATTCGACTTAGGCCAAAAAAAAAAAAAAAGTATTTAACACACACAAAAGTGGAATGAAGACTCATTTTCCAGTTAAAAAATATTTAATACCATAAAAGTTAGTAATGGTCAGCAAGATGTTTCATTGGTTCCATGTACTCCTCATCCGTCAGTATCGATCCATTATCTTTAGTATTATATTTAGGTTGTAAGCTCCTGGGGGCACAGACCATGTTTTTGTTACATGTTTGTAAATGACTTGGCACAATGGGGTCCTGGTCCATGACTGGGGCTCATATGCGCTACAGTAATACAAGTAATAAATAATAAAATAATTCCATTTTGTGTGATAAACACATCGCTTTTCATGATGTCCTTCCCAATTTGTTGGAATGGAAGGAACATTGAAAGGAGGAGGAAAAATGCATCCCTATTGTAAGAACATGAGAGGATTATATGCTTTGTGTAGCTACAGGATTTATAAAGTGGTTAAATAGAGTAATTACCCCCCCCCAAACCTCCACCCCATCCAACCGCCCCCTGACTACCCCCCGGGACCTTCTGTTCCTTATTCAACCCCTCCTCCCCCCGCCCCTTACCATGCCGCTCAGAGCAACAGGACAGGCTTATTGGAAAGCCTGGGAGGTGGGCGAGCGCAAGCCACGTTGCCCGTGAGGCTGCAGAGGAACAGCAGGGAAGGGGCTGTGGGCTAGCCTCCCCGGCGGGGAGCTAAGGGGTCGGGCAGGACGGTCACATGGGCCGGATGTGGCCGGCGGGCCATAGTTTGCCCACCTCTGCACGAGAGCTGCTATGTTGTGACATTTTAATTATCTGCAGTGCAACTAATATGTGAATTGTCCAAGTCCCTACCTGGGGGACAGAGCACACCGACCCTGAATTAGCATCCAAATGAACTCCCTGCCTGAGGTTTGGCTTTGTTGTTCACTCAAAAATAACGCCTAAGCCATCCCTCGAGGATCTTTTCTGCCTTAGCTCCCTCCCGCTGCCCTTATAGCCTGGATGGCATTAATGAGCTGCACCTGCCACAATGAGTCAGCAGACCTTCAGCAGCTTTCTGCTGGGTTCCAACACCTGCTAAAAGTGTGCCTCAAAATTCTGCTGCATAGCATAGCAGATCTAGGCTGCTTCCCTACCGCGAATGCCATTAGAACGGTTCACCGCCGTATCCCATTCTTTATATAGCATCCTCAGTTTTGGAAGGAAAATACTGCAAATACCACAGCAAATTTAAATACTACAGATGACGAATGTTCACTTTTTAACCGTGTTCATGCATATACCTTATTCACTCCTCCCAGCTCCCAGCTCCAGTATAGACACATTCTAAGTCACTAAGATCTACAGTAGGCTGTGTGAATTATGAACTTGGGGTTGTCGGAGTGATCATGAAAGGAGAAAATGTATTCTTTATGTTTTTAGAAATTTCCTTAAAATCAATTCACAACGAACCATCTGCCTCAGAAGCATCACAGAACACAAACTTTGAAACCTCGCTACAGGGTAAATTAAGGGAATTTTTAAAGTCATCTTGACATTTCATAAACATCTGATTTTTAATGAGACAGGTATTTCTGGTCTGATCTTTCTTGGGAATGAAGATGCCACTATTAATCTAGGAAATTTACTGTTTGTTAAGAATAGTAGTCTCTATTTAGGCCTTGAATGTCCAACCCTTACATGGTGGCAAGCATTTACAGGAATAATCCTAGAGATTTTCAGTGGGACTACTTTCACAAGTAAATTTCAAAAGAACTGAACCCATAGGGCCTGACCCAAAGCCTGCTGAAGACAGTGAATGGGCTCAGTTTGTAAGAGATCAATATTTTCAATTTCATTGTCTATTGTTGCCTGCATTTAGTTTACTATTTGTCCCTTATTAACATTAGGCTAAACTAAACTACCAAAGTAGAAACTAGAAAATTCGGAGTATTCTGAATGCTCATTATCCATTTATAGTTGAGGAATCTGATTCACAGAGCAGAGTGAGTACTTGTCTCTTACATTCTAAACTGGCCACTTTTCTGTAAGTTGCATATATTAAAATATCTTTATTAGCACCTGATTATGAGTGGGAAAAGCTAATTGCAAAGTAGAGGAACAGGCAGGCCCCATATACACTGTGCAGATGAGCAGATTATGTTATTTTTATTAGTCTTAAAAGCAGCACCTAGCCACTCCAATCATGATTGGAGTCCCATTGTGTTACGCACTGTACATATATATAGTAAGAGATGGTTTCTGCCCTGAAGAGTGCATGATCTAAATAGATAAAGCAGACAAAAAGTGGTAGAAAGCATTATTATCCCCATTTTACAGAAAACTAAGGCAAAGACCAATCTTCTGCCCTGATCCACCCTCTTTGTGCCACTCTAAACCTGCTTTTCAAGACCATCCCTCCTCCAATGCCTTTTCCACATCTTTCTTGATGCCGTGATCATGTCAGACACACAAATGTAACCACACCTTTCTTTTCTGCTTTCATCCATTTATTCTACGAAGAACTTTCTTCAGGTAACCCATGGCATTTGCAACTGTTCCTATTGTTATATCGAACAGCCCCATTAAAAACAAAACACAAGCAAGCAAGCAAGCAAACAGTTCTGTTGCTTTCTTGATAACTGACACAATTGTTGTCTCTCTGAGGTCGAGGTCCATCCATTAGATAACCACTAATTATTACACTCAACATGTAGGAAGAGGAAACAGAGCTACCCAGAAGAGTACAGATTTCATCTGCACAATATTGACTCCTATCAGATTATGAAAAGTACATTTGACCTCTTCCCTGGAAAGCTTCCAAAGATCAATGTTTTCTGTTTTTAATCACGATTTTTTATGTACCTCGGTCCATAAAATGGTCCAATGAAAGTTTGCCTTGGAAAGATTTCTTCCCCCCCACCCACACATATAAATAAATACACACACAGAAGCCTACCATAACATAATATTTTCTTGTGCAATTATTTGGCTTCTAAGTCTGTGGTCAATCTTAGGCTCATTGATCCTTCTCTTTTGATAGGAAACAAGAGCTCAAACCCAGAGTTTTCATGCTGTTTATGGCTTTACAGTAACTTCTCATGATATAGGTAAAAAATGTAAAGCAGTTCTTAACATACTGGTTTTTTTAACTGTAAATAATATAAAAAGATACTATGCTATAAACAGCCATGTACTTCAGTTATAAGAAAGCAAGCAAAAATAGCATATCACTGCTGTGGCTGTGATTATGATGGGAAAAACAATGGCTATAAGTAACTATCTGAGAACCCATTTAACCATTTAAATTCAGAACGATATAGCTAGAGTGATATAGACAGAAAATAAGCTGTCTTCAAAGAAAAAAAAATCTGTAAAAATATGAATGATGATAGGAGAAGAAATGCAGCACTGATAAGGACTAAAGAACACTTTAGATCATAATCCATACTAACATTCTAAGGTAATTTATTTAGCACCAACAGTTAGCACAGCACTGCATGAACAAGAGCCTGATTCTGCTCTTTCTTATACTGGAGTATCTCCATTTATGTGACTGAAGTTAAAAGCAGGGTGATCGGCGTATCAACCTCACAATCTCCATCTCATTATTGGTGGCACTTCACATATAGTAGTCATAACAACAGCTCCTTCCCAAGGAGTTTACCTTGATTTTTCCCCCCTAGGTAAGAGCTTGTGACTTTCTCTAGTCTAATCTTCTCTGTGG
Organism: Chelonia mydas; assembly: GCF_015237465.2. NCBI lineage: Eukaryota > Metazoa > Chordata > Testudines > Cheloniidae > Chelonia > Chelonia mydas. The sequence goes on from NC_057850.1 coordinate 164,339,383, forward strand.
AGTTTTCCTATGAGAGAAGGGGAGTCAAGATTCCTGGGTATTATAACTAGCCCTACACTTGGCTAGGTGAAGACACTTAATCTTTCTGCCTCAGGCTATTCATCAGTAAAACGGTTAAAACAAGACTTTATTTATCCTTTTTACTCACAGAAGTGTTAAGAGCCTTAATTATTTTATGTTCATGGCTGAGCATCCTTGAATGCAATGTGCTGGATACTATAAGTGTAAATTACTATTTAGTTGATATGATTATTAATGACAGATTTATTGCATTGTAAGACCAAGTGAAAATTCCTTTGAATAAACTTTTGAAATTTCTTATCTAAAATTTATTAATTTTATTTTCATTTTAGAATCATCACTTGTAAAATAATTCACTACAAAATTACTGAAATTGCAAAAGTGCTTGTAAGTTTCTGGGAGGGCAGGATTTACTGATATCCCTACAGTCGCAATTTAAGAATGTAATGGTGTCAGACTTAAGGAAGAAGGTAGCTTGTTCTTTGACAGGGCAAAAGGTTTAAAAGTGATCCATTGAGGTTTATGGAGTAGCATCAAGTTAAAAGCAAATGTAGTTTAAAGTTTAAGTTTTAATCTAGCCCCCACTCCACACACAAGGTTTCCATTGATGTTAAGGGGAGTTTAATGCTTTGAACTGCTGAGCGAGAATAAACCCCTACAGTATTAAGAAGGAAGCTTGAAGTGACTTACAGCTGGAGAGATTCATCTGTGAACAGATGAGAATACAGGGAGACAAAACTCACTGAGAAACATGCTGGAAAAACATTTTGGAATAAGCGAAGAGGCACATGGTTAACATTTCCAGCTTGCTCCACGATGGTGGCCAAATCCAGACCAAAGTGGGTCAAGGACACCCAAGAACTCAAGATGTGTGACATGTACTGTCCTCACTTCACTTTCTCAATAACCTTCCCTGAAAACATTAGGGTAGAGAGTGGTAGCCGGCACCACATTTTAATAACTCACTGTTCAGTGAATATGATGCATCCCTCGCTAGTGAATGCGAAGGATAGTCTGATAGAGGCTTACATTTCTTAAGCACTGGAGGTCCCAAATTCAATCCCCGGTGATGAACAGTTATGACAATCATTACACTTTCACTAAGGAAAACATTAACAGGTTTCAATAATTAGCCCCAAGCTTTCTCGTTCATCTTCACATGCCAAGAAGTGCAGGTCCACCTCCCAGCTAACTGGCTGTAATTACCTCAACATTGAAGATATCACTGAACAAAATTGTACAAAATCCACCAAAGATGGTACTGCATTGAAAACATCCTGGTGACACTGATTCCAAGTGTCACCCACTCAGCTCGGGTAGATTGTTGCAGCAAAGTAGATTGAAAGCTTGTAGATAGAGAAACTCAGCTCTTCAAAAAAGATAAAAAGGGTGCACTACAGAGCCCAACATGACTGGTTCTGCTGGACAAGGACTTCCTGATGGTATGTCTTCGGAAGAGAATGCCTCCTGAGACTCTGCCACAGTGACAGCATAGGAATGTAATACAATCTATCTAGCTTAGAAGGTGTTTTCTTCAATCAGTTCTCCAAGCTCCCATCATTATTACTTCATCATTTATCGACCATCTGTAAACTATTATGAGTGGCAAAGATGATGGGGAGGGTGGCATGTTAGTGCTAGCCATGACAAATAAAGGGAGGGGGCAAGATTTTTAAAAAATAGGGACCTAAAGTTAGGTTCCTAAATCCATTCTTGTACCTAAAGAAATGGCTTGATTTTCAAAAGTAGGTAGTTCTTATTTAAGGGAGGAATTTTCAAAATGTATATAAAGTGATTTAAGAGCCCAAGTCCCATTTACTTTGAATGGGATTTGTGCTCCTAAATTGCTTAGGACCTTTGAAAATCTCTTCCTAAGTGCCTAGCTACAGGCACCTATTTTTGAAACTCTCAGCTTGGGTTTTGCGAAATCCAAGATCAATATAAATGCAGCATTACCAACCCTAAGCATTCAAAAATCATGAGCCAGGACCCAAAAAATAATGAGACTGGCTTAAATCTTACCTGCCTTTTGATTTCTGAGCCTGTGGGAGGCACTTGGGTCATATTTTCAAGCTTTTCTCTGAAACTTTGAGAAACTCATTTAAAAATAAAAAGGAAAAGCTGAGGTTCTCATATAATTACAGGATTCCAGGAACTGAGGCTTTAAGAAAACCAAAATCTACCATGAGACCTGCACTAAAATCATGACAGTTGGTAATACTATAAATGTTAACTTCCTGACCCGAGTAAAAAGGTTTTTTATTTGGACTTTCCCGCAGAAGTGGTTGGAAGCCAAATATTTTTCTGAGGTAAACCCAAACCCTGCAGCATTGTGCTTGTGCAGAGGAAACAAAGTGAAACAGAGTACAAATTTCAGTGAAAGTAATTTCTCTGTTTTCATTATTCAGGACCAGGTCATTTGAGAGGAGAAGGGTGGGAGTGGGATTGAGAAGAATAGCAAGACTGAGATAACAACAATTGATTTCAGAGGGCGTGCTCATGGAACAGCATGCTACTTAACATGAGAGGGGTGCCTCAGTCAATCATCTGTGAGGCTGAATGCTCAAGTGATGGGGACTGATATACATTTTCCTAGGATGACAAGTGGATGCACTGCACCGACATTTACTTCCTTCCCATTGTCCGGATAAATGAGCTATTGCACAAACAAACAACCAGTGCTTCCTGTCTGTAGGGAAATATAGTCTGTTACTATCACACAAAATAAATATTCGTATCCACCACAAATATAATGGACTGTATCAGATGACTACTAGGTCATACAAATTTTGGTTCCTCCTAGCATAACTACTCTAAATTATTTATCAACTCAAAATTGTTATCCACAGTCTCTATAGGCATGTTACCACTCAGCCATCCCAACCTCCCGCAAACAAACACAATGCATCTCCATTGGGCTTGCTTTCTTGTGCTGTAAGATCTCAAAGTCGCTGCGTGTCACTCTATTTGCACTACATGTTATCTGCTTTACATTATTTCGTGAGCTGGTGTCACTCCTACCTCACATTGTCATGCCTCTGAATGTAAATCTTGTGAAAAATCCTTTCAGGTGGCTTCAGGAAGTCTTCCTTCATTTCCATGGCAACGTTCCTGGGCAAAAGACTCATCAGGAGACGCTCCTAAAAGAAAATGCAAACCCATTAGTTTTGGGGTGTAATTTTTTCCCCATTCAGCAATTCTAAATAAAATCAAACCATTCCCCCTATTTTAACATATGTCCTAAGAATTTCTGTTTCATAAAGAACATGAACCCTTCCCCTCTTATATTTCTGCTGCCTGTAGGAGAGTCTTTTCAAATTCCTCTGTACAACAAGAGAGACCATACAGTAAAGAAAGAGCTAGTTTGAAGAGCAGATCATTGTCCATAATTATACTTATCATAAAACTAATAACAACAACTTACTATATCACCAGTATCATTTATCTGTGAAGGAATTCCAGGATCATTTGCTATGCTTTTGTATCTACTGGTTTGGAACTTAATCAAAGTGTTATCTTACTGGGTCTATTAAAGCAGGTTTTTAAACAGTGCAATCTGCTGTATATTTTTCCACACAGCCTGAATCAACTGAACAGTAATAAAGGTACATTTTTATAAAATATGGGCCAGCATGGAAAGATCTAGTTCTAGCAAGCACAATAGACAACTCCAGGTTTAATGAAAGGCCTGCCATGTCACTGAGAGTGGTTTTATCGTATGTCACTCTCCTGCTCACCCAAAATCCCATATTTCCAAAGGTTTTGGATCCCCCTGATATTGGTTAAATTATATTCCCCAAATGGTGACCTACTCATAGGCACTTTAAAAACTTGTGGAGGCTACCCTATTTAGATAGTCCCAGAAGTCCTCAAAGAGATCACAATCTGAGCATCAGCACTTCTTGACATTTAAAACTCAAATATGCCAATTTTTGCCCTAAGATGCATTTGAATTTAAGGACCCAACTCTGTAATCAGATCTGTTAGCATCCCACATGGAAGATGGAATCCATGCTGCCATATCTGATTGCAAGGTTCAGAGCTAAAATAGTGGGAGTTGTGAAGGATTGCCCAAGAGCAAACTTTGGCCCAACATTTCTCCTTATTTCATTTGGCTAAGAAAAAGAAAGGGGACAACAATTAAAGAAAATGAAATAAACAGTAAAAGAAAGACAGAATGGAGAAAGAGAAGTGGATAATATGAGGTTTGATCAGACTACTGCTCTGCATTGCTCGGTAACATTTTACCACATACTCCTTATGCACTAGCCATGAGCTCGGGACAGTGCTAAAGTACAACACAAGTCTTCCAACTTTGAGTTCTGACCTATAGTGTTGCTTCCAAAGGCTAATGCTTCAGATATTTACATCATGGAGGAGTGAGTTAAATTTTGCAAGAAAAAGATGACTGACCCCTGATTCTCATTTACAGTAAAGCCCCTTAACATCCCTGTAGCAGCGTAAATGGACGTTAGCATAAATGAGAATTAAGTCCCATTAATTTTAATTAGATCTCGTAATATCCAGGTATAAACTATAGTAAATAAAGTCATAAAGAACATCCAGAAATTAAATATTTGTGAATGGCTTTATAAATCAACCAATTCCCTTACAGAAAAGTCCTAGAGCATGTTAGGAAAATATACTCTCACTATAAGTTTCTGTTTAATTACCTGTGTAATTTTATATTCCTGCTATTGATGGGACTGGACAACAGAGGATAGATCACTCGGCAAATTGTCCTGTTCTGTTCACTCCCTCTGAAGCATCTGGCACCAGCCACTGCTGGAAAATGGGATACTGAGCTAGATTGGTCTGGCCCAGTATGGCCATTCTTATGTTCTTAGAATTTTACAATGTGGTTTAAAAAACCCCAGTGGTCCAGACTATGACAGATCTTTACAAAGGTGAATGTGGGGGTGGAAGGGATATCTTGTGGCGTCCCTATCCTCACTAAGGAACATAGGGACAGCTCCCACAGTACACATCAGAAATGTACAGAGCTCCATAAAGTGCAGAGAAGGGAATGCGACAGCTGCTTTGTAGGCTAGATGGAATGCAGGCTGCACCACCTTACAGATGATTACCTGTGTTAACAATAAAGGTACACATCTGAGCTGGAATTCAATTGGCTATAACAAGAAAGTATGTTTTAAAATATTTTTTTCATGGTAAATTTTATTTTCACAAAAATTAGAGGCATTGCCAAAACATGTCATTAGCAATCACACAACAGCCACAAAACCGTTACACAAACAAGGTTAGTTGCCTAGAACTGATTGAATGAATAAAGTCCAATTACAGTACATCCTTGGAAAGAGGACAGACATTGGTGAGCTTCCAGGCCAAGGAGGGAGGTAGCAAGAAGGGTTGGGTAGCAGAAAAATTAAAAGGGAGGCTGGCAACTATAAGAAATTATAATTTTCTAGAGAATAACACAGCCAAAAAAAACCAAACAAACATACCCAGAGATGCCATCAAAAAGTTTGTCTTAAAAAACACTAGAAAAGCCCATTTCCTTTTGGCCAAAATTTTAGATCCTTCAAGCAACATGGTATTGAATTCCAGATTAACTGAGTAAGGACTGGTTAAGAAACCCAGAATTTGGACCTGTATGAATGAAAAAATAGTCCAAGCTATGCAGAAACATGATCAGGTTTAGGAAACAGCATTGTCTGGATCTCCATTAAGTGAGCCCCACTGTGTTGCATCTTCATTTGCCCAGAGAGGGCGACAAAAAAGACCCACACAAGAGAAAAGAAAATGAGATCAGCATGGCTGCATAGAAAACTGAATGGGAACAAGAGACAGAATAGCAAGCAACATTTGTGTTGACATTCCTGCTCGAGCAGCTGCTGCCATTGAGGATGACAGAAAAAAGTGAAACAGGTAGAAGAACAGGGAGCACCAACCTATTTGTAACAACTTTGACAAGGAAAAACCACACACATTGCAGGCCTCCTTTTTAGTGACAAGCAGCCTTGTCTCCCATAAATCGTCAGGATCTCTAGCGTATTATCATATTGGAGCCAAACAAAAGAGACTCAGCCAGTACACAGAAAAATATAAAGACATATCTGGCTCTCTTGCTGACCTTTGGAACTCTTTAAACATACCCCAACACTACAGTGTAGCTGGACACGGCAAAGAGGATAAATTCTGGTCTCATTGAAGACAATGGCAAAACTCCACTGACTTCAATGGGACCATGATTTCAGCCAGAGTATTTGTATTCTGTATTCAGTCTTCCACAAACATTAATGGGATTTAAAGTCTGTTCATACCCTGCAAAAATGACTCTCTCAGGATAACATTAAAGGGTTCCATGTTTATGGTCTATCCAAAAAGATGACCCAATCTGGCACTCCTGGCACAAAATCTCACTTAGGCCAAGGAATGGCAGAATAGGCTACAAATATCCTCCATTAACAATGTTGCATTAGGTTTGTATTTTAATTGCCATCTTACAAACTCAACCTGGAATCTGGCAATGTCAAGCTGGGCTCTTTCTGCCTAATGTCTCAACATTAATGAAAATTTCTGTGCATGCAATTTAGTTAATTCTAATGATAATGTCTGAATCAGAATAGAATCCAGAGTTCACTGTCTCGCAGCTATATTGGTTCCGCATTGCTAAGAGAAGTAGTAAAAATATTTTTCTTACTAAAGTCAGCAGATATGACTCAGAATATACATGGTAAACAAAGTAGGAAATAGCAATTTTTATGTTGCCACTATTCTGACCAATAGAACACTAACTTTAAGCACACAAAAGGAAAAGATATATAAAAGATCGCCATACAATAAGGTCTATTGCATTGCTTTTGTCTAATCTGGACATTAGCAAAAAAAAAAATTCTCTCAAAATAACTGCCCCAAAAACCTCAAACTGTACCTTTTTTTTTTTTTTTTTGGTTTATAGTCTTTATATTCTAGCCACACAATAAATTTCACTAATATAATGGATAAATTCAGACAGTATACACAGAATATATGTATTTGGAATGCACAGTCTGTCTTCGTCTTCTTCTCCTTGCTGCTCTGATAATGTGTCATTGTAACCATAAGTATGGTATTGTTCAGACAAACAATTCCATTGCCATAACAGATATGAGGAGAGCAAAATAGTATTTTGTTTTGCACACTGTTCAACATAGATTGAGAATACAAACTCTCACATCTTTAGTAAGTTATTGAATATGGTGACTTCCTACTCTGCTTGCACCAAAACAGACATTTCAAATGAATGAAATTGATGGCAAAACTCCCATTAACTTCAAAATGGACAGGATTTCACTCAAATGTATTTTTGGAATGACCAGGACAGGGCGGTGTTATTGCATTAGGAAAATCTTTAATATTTGAGTACATTGGAACTATAACTTTCATCTCCTGCATATTTGTATTTCCAAACTTAATTTGCCATTAACATAATTTTTTTTTACTTTATTACTTAAAAACGGAAATGGTTTATATAACCCCTTACATGTTGTACAGTACAAAGAATATATCTTACCATGTTCAGCTAATACTGAATTATGGTAATTTGTATTACTTCTTATTAACCTATATTAAATTTACAAAATAAATTCATTTAAAAAACTGAACTTTAACTCACCCCAAAAAAGCCATGATGTATACTTGCCACATACACAGTCAAGGAAAGATTTCAACTTTCCTTGATTCTGTGATATTAGACTTTTGGAGATTCTAGATCAGGGAATTTATAGCTATTCAACAGCCTGAAATCAGCCATCCTTATGTCAGGCCTCTTGAACCCAGTCAAACTTAACTCACTTGCATTCTTGACTGAATGACATATTTAACTCAGATGTTTTTATGTAAACGTATTTTTCCAAACGTTCAATACTTTCTCAAACAAATTCCTTCTAAAGTTTCTGTGCTGATTTATAACACTTTAGGCAGCCCCCAAACAATAGCTTCCAACACAATATAAGATGCTATTATTTTTCTATGAAATTATTTGTATCAGTGTCCATATAGGGTATGGCTGTGACACATTTTTGAATCTTTTCAGCAATCTGTAAATCACTTATGAAACCAAACTCTCATCAGAACACCAGCCTCAAAACAGCAAATTCCATAATGTTCTTGGCCAACATAAGGAGAGTGGTCACTTTGGATAGGCTATTACCAGCAGGAGAGTGAGTTTGTGTGTGTGGTTTTTGGAGGGGGGTGAGGGGGTGAGAGAACCTGGATTTCTGCAGGAAATGGCCCACCTTGATTATCATACACATTGTGAAGACAGTAGTCACTTTGGATGGGCTATTACCAGCAAGAGAGAGAGTTTGTCTGTGGGGGGGCGGAGGGTGAGAAAACCTGGATTTGTGCTGGAAATGGCCCAACTTGATGATCACTTTAGATAAGCTATTACCAGCAGGAGAGTGGGGTGGGAGGAGGTATTGTTTCATGGTGTCTGTGTATATAATGTCTTCTGCAATTTCCACAGTATGCATCCGAAGAAGTGAGCTGTAGCTCACGAAAGCTCATGCTCAAATAAATTGGTTAGTCTCTAAGGTGCCACAAGTCCTCCTTTTCTTTTTGCGAATACAGACTAACACGGCTGTTACTCTGAAACCTCTCCCTTCTGTTGCACACTGCGCTGTGCAATGATTGGTTACAACTGTCTACCCACAAACTGGCTGCTTTTCCATTTAGGCTCTTCATTTAAACTAATCTATTTCTAGTGCACCCATGAATTCATAAAATACTATGAAATCTAGGTGCCAGTAGAACAATTAATAGTAGCAGAAACATCACGGTCCGAACATGGACCACCTTAGCTGCCCCTCACTATGTCAGGACATATTTTTAAGGATCATCAAAGGAGAAAAATATATTTAAGAAAAGGGAAATCTCATTTGATAGTTTTGTAGATTACTTTATCAAGAGAGGAAGTGTCCTTCATTATGCTCTAAAAAAGGTAAGACAAACTGATCTTCAAGATTGGTAAGTATGTCCCACAACCAAAGGCCTTCTATCTAGATTGGCCTTTCCCCACCTCTACAGAGTTTCACCTTGGGCCCCATTAGCAAAAATATCCCTGTGCTGTGGTGGTATTGTATATATCTCCAGTAGAATCCAGATACAGCATTCAGTTATAGTGAAACACTACTTAGAGGTAGAGTGAATTGCTGCAGTGCATTGCAAAAAACTTTCAGACCTCTTATATAGCCCTCATTATGAGAGCATATAATGCATAACAATCTTATTGCAGCAGCTACCTGCTGGGATTAAAAAAATATATGGTTTTCTTGACACCTTCACAATTGCTAGAGTCCCTTGCATTTTCAGGAGGTAGAAACAGCTTGCATCACATCCACAGTGAAGGAACAGGAATATTTTACTCGTCTTTCTCCTGCTGTAGTAAAACTCTTTATGTTGACAATTTGAGGGGAGAAGTTAATAGATATGTAGATTTTAAGGCATGAAGGGACCACTGGGAGTCTCACCTCCTGCATAATACGGGTCATAGAACCTCACTCCGTAATTTCTGCCTCAAGCCCATAACTTCTGTTTGAGTTCTAGATGTAGTGAGTTATTTCACTATAAGGTTCCATCACAGGTTTTATTTATTTATTTATTTTAGAAAAAAAGGCACAAATCTTACCACTTGCTACACAATAAGTGCCTGCATAAGTTGCATGCCTGCATCAGTTTTAAGATGAGCAGCGGGCTCTCTGACACCCCCACACTATATTGCATAGCTATTTTAACTCATTCTAGAGCTAAACTACTATAATGCCCTTACAGTAACTTTATGTAAACTTTACTGAGAGAGTCAAGATAGGTGAGGCAATATATTTTATTACAACAGCTATGTGTGTGAAACCAATCACTACCCTCTTGAATGAGCTCACACACAGAAAAGTGATAAAAAAAACAAAGGCACCCCATCATCCATGGGTGAAAACTTTCACAAAGTGATCGCTCCATATCTGACCTCTAAGTCCTCATTCCCAAAGGAAACCTGCACAGCACATTTATAAGATAAGTCTGGGAACTTAAATGCATAACTGTGCTGGACACTAAAAGCCAGAGATACTAGTTTTATGGCCCATTACAACAATTTGCAACACACCCTGTTGCCTGCTAACGTTTAATTGCCCACTTCATTTTAAGTGATAGCCTAGAGCATATGTGAACCCCTTATGCTTAACAATCTGTCCCCACTTGTATTTAGCTTAGACACTCTGGTTGCCCTCTCCAAACCTGAAGAAAAGCTCTGTGAAGCTTGAAAGGCTGTCCTTTCCACCAACAGAAGTTGGTCCAATAAAAGACATTACCTCACCTATCTCGTCTCTCATATATCCTGGGCCAACATGGCAACAGTACAGTGCAAACAACCATGTGAAGTTTACTATCATTCATTCCTGTAGGTTGTAAAACAAAGGCAGAAGACTTCATTTATACATTATTTTAAATTAAATTATGTTGTGAGCATAGTGTTATTGTTAGGTATTCCCTAAATAGTGTTAGAGGAAAGAACTACTATATTAAGATGACTTTGCTATTTTTTAAAAAAATGGCCACTAGATGGCAATGTTTCAGAGCATTACTGTAATGTCTCAAAAGTTATGATAATTTGTTAGTGCTTTATTATTGAAATCATAATTGCTGAAGATCATTAGTGATGCTGTACTGCAACGCATGGGTTGCGAATATCAGAGAATATCACTGCAGTGTTATGCTAGAAGATGATCAGTTGTTAAAATGCAGATTTTACATCTAGCAGTTGATTTGTCATTTGAAGCTACCAGACGTAAATCTGACAATCAGGCTAAATGATAGCAGCATCAGCCTCGCACAATCCTTCTTAGCACTCTCCAGGGACACATTCCCACACCACTGAAACCTAATTGACAATGGCCTATAAAATGATCAGGGGCCTATCCCAAAGCAGGTGTACTTTAGATGCAAGAGCAGTCCCCTCCTTAGGCCTGGTAGGGTAGAGAACATTCTACGCACAAAGCATTGTTGATATGTAAGAGGCAGCTGTGGAGATTGTTCTGATGAATTTCTGACCTCATAATAGCATCTTCTGGTTCAATTTCTAGGGGTAAAACCCAACTTTTTCGTGAGTCTACTGTTTTGTAACACATTACTAGCCCACAGAAACCTAAGCTGCAAGTTCAATGTCAATAAGAGGATCAGAGATGTGTTGACAGGAAAGAGAAGAATCTTTCCTAAGTTCACAGAGAGCCCCCTCTTGGAAACAAACAATATGAAATGAAACTAGATTTACATAGCCAGCCAGCTAGTGACATTACACAGAAAATGACATTGTTTGCCCCAGCCTCTCTGACACGGTAATGGCAGTAAAGAAATCTAGCAGGAGCTATACACAGAGCGAGTCATTTGTACTGAAATTCTATTCATAATGAGATGGAATGAAAGCCCCACTTGATTGCATTTCAGTGCACTTTTACTCCGTTGAGTCCAAGTTTCTCTCTGCTACAAATTGGTGCCATCCTGATAATCTCCTTGAAATGACGCAATCACCACTTACCAGCTCGGTGTGGAATGCTGTATTTCACCTCCCTTTCCTCCTCTGTTCCCAGAGAGAAGAGGCAAATGGGAGGAAGAAAAAAGAAAGCACAACTAAGCAGCAAGGAGCGTGGGAGAAGAGAGGCTGTTAATATTTCTACAGTGGCTACCAATAGAGAATGCAAAGGAAATGGAACAACATAACTGCAGCTGTTTCCTACTACAGATTAAGATAAGGTCTTCTTTCCCCACAAACCTATCAGTGCCATATTATCTACAAAAAGTGAATTGAGTTCCTACTATTGCTACTGGGATGAGGAAGAAAAGCACTTTTACCCTCTCCCTGTTATACAGAAAACCCTGCTTATATTGATGGGAGAGCTTTCAGACAAGAAAAAGACATTTCACAGTAGGAGGGTTTCACTGTTCCTGTTTTATGGCAACGGAGAACTTCAGCCAAATTAGAGAGAGGTGAAACTGTCCATCCAGGGAGTAGTGCCCTGGGACGAGAGGAGTTATCATAAGATAGATCATCTTACCAGACGTTGTATGTCAGGGCCCTGACAAAGTCCTTCAACACCAACACTAGGATGTTCAATAATTATGGAAACAATGTTACTTAAATTCTGCATTCTCATACAGTCCTTATATCAGTGTTCTCCTCCCAAGGACAGAATGACTGAGGCAATGTGGTAAGCCTTCACATTTACCACAAACTGTTCATGTCAGTCTTGTTCATGTCATTGTTCAGTAAACATTTTACTTTATTCGAAGAGTTTGAGGCTCATCACAGACTAGGGGTATCGATGATATCAGCTGTTCAGAGAAATACCTGGGAAGCGTAGAAAGCCCTTTCGAGGTGAGGGTTCAAACTCATTTGAGGTTGGGGCTGACATACTCTATCAGTAAATGTTTGTTAGAAGTTGTTAAATTAAAAGTGTGAAAATGTATACTAATTAAGAAGTTATTGTCTTACAGTCCCCACATGAAGGGCCACACTCCTTCCTTTTTTTGCTTGTATGTAACTCCTATCAGCTCGAGTGGGAAGCACATGTGTAAGTCCCTGAGGTACTGTAAGGCACTCACATACTCTGCTAATGTGTGTATATGTGTTTGTGGGGGGAGGGTCACATAAGTACCTAAGATACATAAATACCACCCACTTACATAACTCCAAATCTTCATGTTTGTGTTCTCTATGGCAAACTAAGAATATTCTGTCCTTCTAGTCCCACTGAATCAATGGTAAAACTCTCAGTGAGTTTAATAGAAGGAGGATTAGACTCACCGAGTTTGTGTTTGCATTTTAGATTAATTATCCAGCCATACCATCCGTGCTGTCCAAATCCCGCTACACGTGCTAAACAGATGTAGAAAAACAAGTGAGATATTAAAAGCACAGCTTGAAAAGCTGCTTTACTTTACACAAGGCTGGTCTCGTTCAAATAAATAAATGAAACCATCAGAAGGAACATGGCTAAGGTGCTACCATAATTCTTAATCAGGCAAGTACGTGGAGATATGTGTGCAAGTGGCTGTTATACACTGAAGCGCTCCATCGTCATGGCGTTGTAAATCTGAACCTCACTTGATAATCGCAGCATTCTATTGTCATTATGAAATTGACAATAATACTGTCATTGGGATCCTCTCTTATTGCTGCTGCTAAGATGATGGCATTATAAACGGCATCTTCACCGACACTGCTCATTTTCAAGAGAAATGGTAAAGCAGATGGCACTTCACAAATAGTGCAGCTCAGAACAGAGAAGTTTCCTTTCTTGCTGAAGGATCTCTTGATTTCTAACCTTGAACCGTGCCTTTGTTGTTAGTCACACCAAGCTAACATTAAACCGCAAGTAAATATTCTTAGTCCTCTCTCAGGGAGCGATAAGTCCTTCATGCATATGATATCTCCACCATCTGGGACAACTGCTATAACTTTCTATATCTATCTGAATGCTAAGAATTATCATACATGGAGACAATAAAATATTAATGTGAGTTAGGGGAGGGTAAAGGAGGCAGGGGAAAAATCAGACTTCACCTCTGCAGGTTAAAATAAATAAACACATATTTAGAGGCGAGGCACCCCACTACAACACATCACAGGATAGAAGAAATTGTTTTGATAATTCTGTCCAAATGTACAGAAAGAAAATAAGTATGTATGAAAACCTTGATCTATAGATTCTTAATAGTGGTAGTGCAAGTGGGCACGCCATAGGAAGATTTACCTTTAGCTCAACAGAGAGCAGCATTGTGACTGATTGTGCTACAACTGATCTAGACGTCAGGAACATAAAAAGTACACTAGACTCCTAGTTTTGAAAATCTTGATCTTAAAGTTAGGCTCCTAAATCAATATTTAGGAGCCCAAATAAGTGGTCAGATTTTCAAAAGTGTTGAGCACCCAGCAACTCCTTATTGAAAAATCTTGGTCTAATAGTCAAACCACAAGAACACTTATACCTATGCAAAAAGAATCTCATTGCATATCAGAAAACCAGAAAATCTCTCGAGACTACCCAAAAACCAATCTGGGGATCAAATTTAGGAGTAAAACCATAAATAACACAAGGCACAGAAAACCAACTGATATGTTTCTGAACAAATTATACAGATCTAGCAACACTTGTCACTGGCTATTTGTCCATGTTATCTCTACAGTGGAAAGCAAAGCAATCCTAACCATGCAATCTGCCAAAAAAATTAAAAAATGGATTGCAACTTAAAGAGAAAGAAAAAGGAAGGAAAAAAGCCTGGAATAAACAAAGGAAGCTGTGAGGGAACTCACCAGTTTTAAGCAAACAGATTCACTTGATGCTAATCTACACTTACCATGTACAATAGAGATTTTCCAATCAATACTAAGACAGAAAAAGGAATGAGACCACATAGGAAAATGAGCACAAGTCAAAGATGTACTAGATACCTGTTTCTTCTGTGAAATCTGAAGGAATTTGGAAATCTGAACGAAATAAAAAAATATCCCCCACTCCAAAATGATAAAATCCAAACAAAATACTCCCATAACAACAACAGCATACAAAATACATTATATTACAAGAAAAGGGGACAAGTTACTACATTGTCTGGTATCTTTCTACCAGCAGAGGTGTAGTCTGCTAGCTTAGGACACATGCAGCTCTCTAGTAGGGCAAAACATACGTTTGCTGTCCTATTTTAGATCCAAAACAAAGCACACCTGCCATTACACACATAGCTTGCTGAATTAAGGGTAGGATTCATTTCCTGCAAAGCCCTGTTATAATGCATGAAACACAAGTAGGGCCCGATCTTCAACTGCTGTAAATTGATGTTGCCCTACTGGACTCTGTGGAGCTATACCAATTTACAGCACCTGAAGACAGCCCATGATATTTTAAAGACAGAGATGAGAACATAAGTTAACTTGCACTAAAGAGCTGGTTGGCTTTCAAGATGCACTTATGGGTGAACACATTTGTAGGGACGTCAGTGAGGGGGAGGAAGATTTGATTTAGAAACATGCAGGAGATACAGCCCTATAAGAGTATTCAGGATATCAGTCTTCTACTGCTGAAATAAGAACAGTCCAAGCCACACATTCATAAGGATGTACTATTTTGCACAATGGTTTGTTAGTGCCTCCCCCCAGGCAACTAACTGAAACACACTACAAATGCTTCATTGACTTGAAACTGTCTCCCTGTATTTCCATCCTACAAAGAACCCAGATCACATCCATGAACATGTGAGAATGCACACACAAGGTTACATTAGAAAACAGCGCTTTAGACTTAAAAGCCAACCTTCACAAAATGCCTTCTCAAGTATCTGTTTTCTTATTTAACTTCAGTGACATATGTTCTTACTTTCTGGAGTTCTGATGCATGATTATTTTCTCTAACGTGTGTGACACAAGATGTTATCTGCTGAAAGCAATATAGTAGCCTATCCTTAACTATGTAACAACAAGCTTTATATCCTGGATCCACAAAGGTACTTAGGTGCTTAAGTCCTGTTTTTAGATGCCACTGAGATCCACAAAACTCCTATCTGGCTACCATCGACCCCTGTAGACACCTAATCACTGGGTGATGGGATGTCCCTCAATCTCACCTATTGAAGTGGTTCCACTTTAATCAAATAATTGAATAATTAAATATTAATTGGTCCAGAAAACAAGTGAGAATGACTCTATAGCCCAGTGGTTAGGGTATTCACCTGGGAGGTGGAAGATCTCTGTTCAAATCCCTTCCCCATATCAGGCAGAACTGGTGGTTTCCCACATTCCAGGTGAGTGCTGTAACCACTAGGCTAAATGTTATAAGGAAGGTCCTCCTCCCCTTCCCTCTACTTTGTGAATTTAGGTGGCCTCTGAGCACGCCCACTGGATTGGATCCCACCTGCAACGTAGGCAGAGAAGCACCTATCATCCCCTGGTTTGTGGATCACTAGAAGAGACAGGTACCTTCCTACAGCATGGACTTAGGTGCCTATCTCCATGAGAGGATAACATACCCCTCTCATCGGCATCTCTAAGTGGCTAGTTTAGGTGGCTTTCCACCTAGCATGCTGGCTTTATGGATCACATTCTAAGGCGCCTATCTCTCGCCGTTCACTGTATAGGAGCCTAGATGCCTGATTCAGACTTTGTGAATCACAGCGTTGTTCCTGTGACTTTCTACGTGTCTAAAAGTTAGGGGTTGCAATGCTCAGCGTTCTGTATTATATGCCTAGTAAGGAATCTATTTGTCAAAAAACATTTCCTGAATCATACTGGCTGACAGGTATTTTGAAATAAATTACCAAAATAATTGAAACTGACGTGATTATATTGTGTCATTTTGACATAAAATATGCAACATTTTGCTGAATTTTAAGATTGGGAACAGGAGCTGTGACGTGGTGCTCAGCACCAGGCCCCATCCAGCCCAAGAGCTCCGGGGGTGAGCGAGGGGTGCTGTCTAGGGTCTGGGGGGAGGAGGGGGAAGAGTGGGAAAAGGGAGGGCAGATGCTGCTGCTGCTGCTGCTGGGGAAGCATTGAAACAGTAGTGGCCTCCTATGTGCCTATCAAGGAGAAGGTGATTGGGGGTATCATATTCCCCGCTCCAACAAAAAGTGACTGATAATTCTCCAACTTCTTGTTAACCGAGATGATCCAAACCCAAGCACCCTCCCACCCCGGTGCCACCCACCGTGATGGTGATCACTGAATCCCCCGTAGCTGCTGAAGTTTCAACAGTTTTTAGAATGCTACAAAATGGAAAATTTTAATTTAACTGTTTTTGTTCATCTCTTCAACCTACCATGAATGAGCAAAGATTCCATTAGGATAATTAAGAGCTCATTTCATTTTAGTTGCCTTAAATATTTCGACACATCTATGAGAAAGATATACTGGAATGAGGAATAGTTCAAAACCTCTCTCCTACATTATATCAATTATTAATAACTCGAGCCTGCCCTATGCAACTCGGAAGAAGTTAATAGAGACATTAGCTTAACTGAGACTTGTGCCTGGGAACCAGGGTTCGTGTACTGTATTTTATAGGCTTTAAAATCAGTTTACTTGGCATAGCTCTGAGACCTTGTGCCAGATAATGGAAATGGCTGAAAGCTGATTTTGTTGTTTAAATGTCAGTGTGCTATTGGGGTGGAATTAAACTGTAAGTGCACGGGTTGAAGTTCCTGATATGACAGCAGGTCTGAATAATGTTCTTTTATGAATTTCTTTGGTTTTCTGTATTTTAATATGATATAATGAGGTTATAATTATTCTTTAATTTATAAAAATTCTTATAATGTAAGTACAATTATAATACAATTAAAGTGCATAGATAATACAGTTTACAGACCTATACTCTGCAAGATGCCTTGGGTGTTGTTTTTGTTTTGTTTTGCGCTTCTAGATACCAATGCTATATGAAAACCCCACCTTCTGCTATTAGACACATTCAGCTAATTGAGACATTTCTCTGCCTAACAACAGGTCCTCAGAGACCAAATTCTATTGTAAAATGAATGCCAGTATTAATTCAGCCACATGCACCTTCCTCTGCAGGTTGCAGAGAGCAGCAAAATGGGGTACGATAGCCAAACCTGCAGACGGAGGGAGCAGCAACCTAAGGCCCCACTCCTGCAAACACTTACACACATGCTTAACTTTAGTACCATGAGTAGCCTTAGGATTCACTTGGATTTACCTGGTACTTAAAGTTAAGCATGTGCATAAGGGATGGATTACATAGGAGTGGGGCCTAAGGGATCTTTGTAATTACTGCTGTGTTGACCAGCAATCACTCCCCCTCTACACCTTCTACTTTGGAAAGGGGACTATTAGGGTTATCTGTTCTGACATCCTGCATAAAACGGACCACTGAACCTCACCCAATGATGCCTGCATCAAGTCCATAATTACTGGTTGATCTAGACTCAAAGTATAGCTTTTAGACACAGAGTGTTTTACTTTTTTTGGAGGGAGGATTGTACTGTGTACGTCTCAGTGGTATATTTAGGCTTCGATTCTGCAGGGCCATGTATACAATGTTGCAATTATAAATTCAAGTCACAAAGCGCTAAGAAGGACAGGAAGTGTCGGGGAAACCAATTATCCATTAACTAGAGCACAGCTGGCAAGTTACGCCTGCCTAACTGCAAGAGTAAGGCATAAGGGAAACAAAAAGCTGATCCCTTACTAGCAGGATTCAGAACATAGCCCAATCCTGCAAACTCTTTTATATATGTACAGTTGTATGCACATGAATCATCCCCTTCCACTCAGTAGGAACACTTACACGTGTAAAGTTACACTGAGGTGTGTTTGCAGGATCTGGGTTAATAAGTACTTTACCTTTCCTCAGACACACTCGCACTCCATCCGTACCAAACTTCATTTTTTAATCCTGTTCACTTGCAAGTTGATTGGTTCACACTTCTATTCCTTGCTGCGCTGAGTAACTTTTACTATTACTAAGGGCCTGTCAACAGGACAAGTCATTATGCAGCACATCGGGTGTGAATCTACCGTGTACCAGTTTGCCACACAGTAGTGTCATCCCATGTCGACACTGCCACAGCACATTGTAGCAGTGGCCATATGGGATGCTGTTACTGCATAGCAAACTGGTGCTCTATAGAGTCACACCCTGGCTTGCTGCACAGTAATCTGCTGTGCAGACACGTCTTAAGAGTCAAACCTGGACCTCTCCATAGCAAAGTAGAGACTTAACCCGAGACCACTAGGTAGGGCTAGAAATCTTTTTTAATACAATAGTCTACATGAATTAAACACAAAGGTGCAGTGGACACATGAAGGGGTTAAGAGGTATTATATAGAGTGGTGGGAGATTGTCACTAAACTAGAGAAAAATCCTGAGCCCGACTTACCCTCATTGACGTTAAAGACAAAACCCAATATGGTATTAGGACTGGTCCCTGAGATTCGGCAAAAAGTCAGACATTTTTCACCTTTTTGGGGGGAAGACAAAAAGGCACTTTTCACAGGTTGGTAATGCTGCAGAAAGTACATCATTTAGCTGGTGGAAGTGATGCACTTTCACCCTGGATCAAACTCAGGAATACGTCGCCCACTTCCCCCCCAAAAAATCACTGGCAAGTGAATACCCAGTGAACAAGTACTGCTAATATCACACAACCCTAACTAGGGGGTGGGGGGCTAGTTGTATCTTTACAGTCTGCCCATGGTAAGGAACACCAGGTAGCTGCCCCACCCCAAACGCAGACCAGGAAGGGAATTATTACTCACCAAGTCACAATTACCTCCTTGGTTCCCACTTTTTTCCAGTACCAGATTAGTATCGTGTCTGCACTGGCCAAGATTCCACTCACTCCCCACCAACCTGCAATGGAGGAGAAGTAGCAGCTCCAGAAAGCTGCTCTTCCCACTGTGTTGTGACTTCCAATGCAAGTAGCTCATGCAGTGTAGGGGAAGGGAGCGCCTTGCACACTAAGCAGGTGACAATCTCAACCTAAATTATTATTTTCTTTGTTTTCTTGTTTGAAGAGTAGAAAATATGGGTAAAACAGAGAGAAAAGAAAAATGGAGGTCTTTTGGTTGCAATTACACGTTCTGGGCACAAACCCTGCTCCTTTGGGAGTTTGGCCATTCATTTCAATAGGAGCAGGATGGAGCTCACAGTATTTACATTAAGCGGCTTGCTCTAGAAAGGATGGTATTGCTGCTGAGATTTATGAATAACGGGAGCAGCATGCTTTTCCCAAGAGGCTGATCACAGTTATTCTCTTATGCACACAGTCTCTCTTGGCCCAGAGCCTTGGATTCAGTGGTTGTTTTTGAACCTTAGCCTCCCATCTGGCAGCATAATGAATGCATGCTGCCATGCCAATGAGATAATTTATCTGTCTTAACTGCACGCAGCAAAAAGTTTAAAAAAAAAAATTAGCATTTACATCACTCTGCTTCAAATGCCTTCTTGCATGCTCCTAATATAAAGGGATGCTGACTTTCTGAACATGCGGTGTACAAAAAAAAGAGGGATCTTAGTGTTCCCCATTATAAACAAATTTACCACAGTTACCATGTGTAGCTGCTAAAGGAAATCCACAGAGGAGGAAATGTCCCTTGCAGATAGATACAGCTGCAGTCTCTGTCCTCACAAAGTCACCATTTTAAGTCTAAAAGATTGTGTGTGTTCAAAAGTCAACAGGGGTCTGCTTTTGCTGTTTCATTAATTACATGCGTAGAAACATCAGGGTTTAAACATTTTGGTTTGAAATTCTTAATGTAAAAAGGCTACAGTATTTGGGTCAGGGCATTTACATTAGAACAAAAACGGATTAAAAATATCAGTACTTTTCCTTTTTTACATTTAATATTTGTATTTCACCAAATGAAGTTACCAGGATGATTATACATGCCCAAGTAGTTCACTGATGTAATTTATCCCCACCTCTCCACTTTTCAACAGCCCTAGAGTTCTCAGTGGGACTAAATTGCATGATAAATAGGCCTCAGAGTGTTATCAACTGGAAACTTGTGCTACATTAGGCCATAATGGCCTGATAAGAGTATTGTAGCTTGTAATCAGGTCTTGGTGGGGTTTTGGAGGGAGGAGGATGGGGTTCCCCCCTCCCTGTTTTTTAGAAATGTTATTTAGTTTAACAGCAGGAGTAGAAGTCACCAAAAGTTGTTTGAAGGTACTGTATATTGGTAAATCAGTGCTTTTCACCACTGCATATTGTACTGCATAAAGGAATATCTGCCAATGTATTAAAGTGAAGAATGTAAGGTACTCAGTGTACTGGTGTACTTGCATATTGGATTAGAAAAATGTTTATCACGGGTATCTTACTTTAAAAATTGTGCAAAGTGCCTCTCTTTTGTCTGTTGTTTTTGGGGAGGCGTTTGCTTCTTTGCTTTTTTACAGATAGGTATCAAAGACACGTTTCAAATAACTAGAGATGGGCAAAACAAACAGTGCTTTGGTTTGAGAACACAGAAGTAGATTTTCAAAAGGCAGAAATAAAAGTTAGGTATCTAAGTCCCTCTGAATATCATTGTGACTTGGGTGCCTAAATGCCATGCACTTGGAAAATCTGCTCCCTTGTCAATTGGGTTTAATCATAACCAAAACAAAAAGAGTGATTTGAATGAAGGTTACTTTTTATCCAGACTCCCAAAGTTCAAAGGCAAGGAAGTCAGAGGTATCTATGTATGTGTTATATAAATACACATGCGCATGCACACGGTACATCTATCTATGGCTATGCAAGGAGTATGGGGAATGAACAGGGAGCACTGGAAGTATTAGTACATATGCTAAATTATGACTTAAGTAGCATCATCAAGACTTGGTGGGCTAAGTCTCATGACTGGAATATTGGTATAGAGTGGTATAGCTTTTTCAGGAAGGACAGGAAGGAAAAGAGGGAAGAGACATTATATTAACCAGCAAGAATACATACACTTGTTCTGAGGTCCAGAAACAGATGAGAGAAAGACCAGTTGAAAGTCTCTGGGTAAAGATAAAAGGGGAAATAAGGGTGGCATTATGGTAGGGGTCTACTATAAATCACCAAATCAGGAACAGGTATTTCTAGAACAATTTGTAAGCACCTAGAGGATAATTGGGTTATATGGAATAGCCAGCATGGATTTTTCAAGAGCAAATAATGTCAAACCAACTTAATTTCCTTCAGGGTTACTGGCCTAGAGGAAAGGGGGAAGGAGTAGACTTGATATACCTTGATTTTAGTAAGACTCTTGACACAGTTCCACATGATATTCTCATAAGCAAACTAGGAAAATGTGGTCTAGATGAAGTTACTATCAGATGGGTGGCACAAGTGGTTGAAAGACTGTACTCAAAGAGTTGTTATCAGTCGTTCACTGCCAAACTGGGAGGCCATATCTAGTGGGGTCTCACAGGGGCCATACTCTTCTAGCCATAGATGTACCATGTGGAGAATAGGATTAGAATTGAAAACGACTTTGGAAAAAAAAGGAGAATTGATCTGAAATCAATTAGATGAAATTCAATAAAAAGTGCAAAGTTCTTCACTTACGAAAGAACAATCAAATGCACAGCTACAAAATGGAGAATAACTGGCTAGATGGTAGTACTGCTGAGGGTTATAATGGACCACAAGTTGAATATGAATCAACAAAATGATGAATTTGCAAAAAGGCTAATATCATTCTGGGATGTATTAACAGCAGTGTCGAATGTAAGAGATGAGAGGTAATTGTCCCGCTCTACTTAGCAGTGGTAACACCTCAGCTGGAGTGCTGTGTCCAATTCTGGGCACCACGCTTTAGGAAAGATGTGGACAAATTGGAGAGAGTTCAGAGGAGAGAAACAAAAAATGACAAAAGGTTTAGAAAACCGGTCCTATGAGTAGGGCCCTACCAATTTTACGGCCATGAAAAATGCATCACAGACTGTGAAATAAGCCCTTCCTGGTGAAATCCGATCTCCCCCTGCTGCTAGGAGCACCCTGAACCTGATTACAGCCATTCTCGGACAGAGCTCAGACCCACCTCCACCTCCGGGAACCTCCTCTGGCTGCAGGAAGCTCCATGGTTGCTGCCTTCAGAGTCCAGCTTTGAAGGCAGCACAGACGTGAGGGTGGCAATCCCTTGATCCCCCTACAACAGGTTTGCGACCTCCCCACAATCCCCTTTTGGGTTGGGGCCCCAACGGTTACAACACTATGAAATTTCAGATTTAAACATCTGAAAACGTGAAATTTACCAATTTTAAAATCCTATGGCTGCGAAATTAACCATAATGGACCGTGAATTTGGTAGGGCCCTACTTATCAAGAACACACGTTAAAAAAAAAAAAAAGGCATGTTTAGTCCTAAGAAAAGAAGACTGACATAGGGCCTGATAACAAATCTTCAAATATGCGAAGGACTGTTATAAAGATGTTGGCGATCAGTTGTTCTCCATGTCCACTGAAAGAAGGACAAGTAGTAATTGGCTTAATCTGCAGCAAGAGATTATGTTTGATATTAGGAAACGCTTTCTAACTATAAGGGTAGTTAAGCTCTGGAATAGGCTTTCAAGGGACGCTGTGGAATCCCCAACATTGGAGGTTTTTCAGAACGGGTTGGGGAAACACCAGTCAGGGATGATCTAGGTGTACTTGACCTGCCTGAGCACAGGGGGTGGACTAGATGACCTCTCGAGGTCCCTTACAGCCCTGCATTTCTATGATCTATGGTCCCTGTTTTGGGCTGTGTTACAAAAGGAGATAGACAATTACAGGGTTGGGGGAAGACCTGATTTTGCAAAATCTCACCAGAGCGGATTTTGTTTCACAAAACCAAACCTAGGATCCAAACCACTCCTTGGTCTAAGTCCCATTTTATCCAACTACCCAAAGTTGTTTAAAGAAAAGGCTCTACATATTCGTCATAGACTGAACAGTGTACCACAACAAAGACCTGATCCAAACTCCACTGAAGTCAACAGAAAGACTGACTGCAGCCGGATTTGGATCAGGCCTCAAGTAAGTGATAATGAGTTTTGCTGCAGTGATTTTCCTTATCGTACCTTATTTCTATGTCAGCGTGGAAGGCTGACTGCTGTAGTTTTAAGTGAAATATACTAAAATCAGTATTATTTTTAAATGAGTGGAGGGATGGATTGTGGTCCAAACTGTTTTGCTGCAACACTGGAGTCTGTTCTCCCTGTAAAGTGTGTTTTTACCATAACGCTCATTAATATTAATAGGAGGTGCAGACATACACCTAGGCGAAGAGAGATTTGTACAGGATATCTAAAATCCACCTTACATTCCACATGCAAATAAAAATATGATTTCTATATAGTCTAAAATGTTACCTTTCTCCCCGGCCTAGAAATTTTCCATTTTGTTGCTTGAGCTAATGATAACTATGTGGATGCTCCTGCATGCTGTGTTTTTGTGGCAGATCAAGAGTAAAATGCAAAGCAGAGAAACTCCCCTGGCAATAAGGTAATTAAAGACCTTTCCTCATGAATTAGTCTCTCAACTTACAGTGCATGTATCTATAATGATACCAAAGAAAGAAGAGATAAAGCAAGAGTGCTTTTAAACTGACCTGTTTTTCATTTTCATCCTCCAGCTTTAGCCTGTCTTCTATGCAGTTCCTGGCCTGAAGGAACGCCTTTCTCTGAGCCCTTTCTGTCAAAATCCTCACAAAGATCCCATACAAATTTACACTGACAAACAGGATAGCATTGGCCATGAGCTGTAAGGGAAGAAGAAGAAGAAAAAAAAAAAGACAAAAATATTTTAATATGCAGATTTTTTTTCACATTACTACTCATGAATGAAAAAGTGAATATTTAAAATCCGGCCCTATAGACTACATTGGTGAAACACTTTCCTGTATTACAACAGTATAGAAGCAACGATACCAGCTGTCATGCATCTAGGCAGGCATAATCACAGTCTACAACTTTTAATTTGCTAAATGTACCTTCTCTTAAGGTGACCTGTGGCTTATTCTTATTTTTGTTCATCATTAGGTCTTTCATTAAGTCATTGGCAAATCTGTCTATATACCAATATGACCCTCACCACCATCACCTCACAAATCAATAACAGATTTTAGCCTCACAACATCGCTGTGAGGTAGGAAAGTATTATGCCAATTTTAAAAGATGGGGAACTGAGGCACAGAGAGATTAACTGAGTTGCTCACAATCACACAGGAAATCTGTGGTTGAACCAAGAATTGAACCCAGTTACACTAAGTCCCTCTTCAGTACCTCATGCACTAGGCTGTCTGGCCTGCATCTGTGCCGTTAGCAATCATATTGTGTGGTTTTGAACGTCTGTTCTAGAGATTATTGACATAATGATCCTGCAGTGCGCTGAGTGCCTCCTACAACATGCCGAGTGCCTTCAAATCCCATTGACCTTGGCAGGAGTTGAGGACACTCAGTGTGTTGTAAGAGGCACTCAGCAGGATCAGTCCCTACCAAAATACTGAAGACAGGAGGAAATGGACTAGCTAGACCAGGGGTCTCAAACTCAAATGACCACGAGGGCCACATGAAGATTAGTACATTGGCCCGAGGGCCGCACCACTGACCACCCCACCCCTGCTGCCCTGGTTCCGCCCCCACTCCACCCCTTCTGTGAGGCCCTGCCCCTGCCCTGCCTCTTCCCACCCCCTCCCTTCCGCCATTCCAATCCCTTCCCTGAAATCTCCTAGGAGGAGCAGCCAGGGCAACACACAGACCCCTGGGTCCCCCCTCCCCCAGGTCCCAGCCGCTTCCCAGTGTGGTGCGGGGGCAGGGAAGGCAGGCAGGGAGCCGGGCCGGAGCTGCTCTAGGTAAATGCTGAGGGGGGGGGCGGTGGGTGCGCGGGGGTGCCGCAGGGAGCTGGTGGGCCACAGAAAATAACCCCACGGGCCGCGTGTTTGAGACCCCTGAGCTAGACAGTATACAAATTTCACACTGAAAACTGCACTTCTACTAGGAAAGAATGGTAACAAAAATATGTGTTAATCCAAAACAAGGCCCTATTGTATGAAGTACAACCTTAGATTCATCCCATTGGGTCTTGAGCTGAATTAAGAAGTGACGCCCTGCTCTAGCAAAGCACTTAAGCATATCTGTAATTTTAAGGATATGAGTAATTCCATTCTACCCTAGTGAGAAACTTAAAGATGAACTGCAAAACACCATCACAACAGTCTGTGCCCCTACAGCTCCAGTTTTGTGTCTACAGGAGACCTCACTTTGCTACTGATTTCCTCCTTGGCTTTAAAATATTAAGTGCTGGCTTCCTTTTTCTTTGGAGCGATTGTCAAAATGACATTGCCCCAAGATCAGAACAGAAGTACTTACAGCCCCTTCTTGAGAGAGGAAGGAATGAAGCTGAGTCTTAGGTTGCCTTCTTTACACAGGCACAAGATTCTCTATGGCCTTGGGCAAGAAAATATATGGCCTCTCTCCCTCCATGTTCACATCTATAAAATGGTGATAAACATTTAATTATATATCCAGATCATGGGGATGAGTTACAGCACTTTGAAGATGAAAAAAATGTGAATGTTATTTAGAGATATAGAGGGCATAGAGAGATGTCTCTGTTCTCGTATTGTAATAGAAAGCTGTTCATGGTGTTATCAAATTTCAGCACAAATAAAAGCCATTGAAAATGTACAACAGAAACTTCAATGGAGCCTGATTTTTAGAGGCATGAATGGTGCCACTATCACCAAATGTCTACATTTTATCATACACTCTGCATGATCTAATGGTTGTGACTATTGCAATACCAGTGTGTTGTAAAGCTGATTTGTGCTGGTCCAATGGCCGTCAAGTCTGGAGGCAGCTATCAAAGACCATAGAATGAACAATCAGAACTACTATGGACAATGCAAATTGCATGACTTTGCTCAGAAGTGGTTCTAGCAACATGACTGTGTTATCAAATGGTGTCAAAACCTAATATTCTTCTTTGGATATTGATATTACAGTGAGATGGGAGCTGGATAATTGTTTTTAGATGGAATAAAAAAAGTTTATTCAATTTCTTGGCCTTCTATTAGAAGTAGTAAAAGAGCATATATTTTAACAATCTTTCAGCTGTTCCAGGGCTGTCATTATGATTTCACTCAAACTTTGGTGATCCTCTGGACCCTAAGCAACCAGTAGGTGGGTCGTTGCAATCATGCAGCCACTTTCAAACGCAGCAGTGTAAGTCATTTTCTGACAAAGTTTTGAGTAGTGCACGATAAAACAGAGGCTTAGCTGTAAGCGTTGGCCTGCAGGGAATCAGGAAAAGCGATAAAGCAAGTAAAAGTCACGGAATTAAGAATGTGAGAAAAGAAAGAAGGGTAGATTGTCTCCTGATATAATATTCTCTCCCTCCCCTCACAAGGACCTCTAACTTATTTATTTTTCTGACTGCAAATGGTATATATTTCTTTCACTGTTGATTTCTTGGAAGTATGCCATTTTGTGGTCCCAGTATACATACACTATCTGACAAATGATGTAGG
This sequence comes from Chelonia mydas, assembly GCF_015237465.2. NCBI lineage: Eukaryota > Metazoa > Chordata > Testudines > Cheloniidae > Chelonia > Chelonia mydas. Next base: position 164,366,390 of record NC_057850.1, read on the forward strand.
AAAGGTTAGTAAGGTTTTCAGAATTAAAGCCAATAATGAAATGACTTTGCCAACTAGGTGGACTCAAGCAAGAGGTCAAAATTAGGCCAAGAGTCTTAAAAATGACTAGTGACTTTAGGTGTCTGAATTTCTGGGTGCCCCACTTGAGATACCTTAAAGGGTCCTAATTTTCAGAAAGTGCTGAGGGAAGTTTGAAAATTCAATGCTTTTAAAAGGTGTCTTGGGTTGGGCATCCAGAAATTGAAGCCTCAGAAAGAAAACCACTAGTGATGTCCAAAAGTCGTCGTTTAAATCCTTGCTCATAAGATGCTAAGCTGTTTGGGGAAGGGACAGTCTTTTTGTTCTGTGTTTGTACAGCGCCTAGCACAACACTGTCCTGGTCCATGACTAGGGCCCCTACCTTCTACAGTAATTCAAATAAATACATAATACCACCATCTAGTGTAATAAGTGGCATATATTCTGTGTAGTAGCAAAAAGGTGGTATTTTCTATTTGCTTAAAAAGAAACAATGCTTTTTGTTTACTTAATGTGACAATAAATTGCAAAGAAGCTTTTGGTTTTGCATGTTTTCTTAATACAGTAGACCCTCAGAGTTACGAACTGGCCAGTCAACCACACACCTCATTTGGAACCAGAAGCACATAATCAGGCAACAGCAGAGTCCTCTCTCTGCCCCCCCCAAAAAAACCCCAAAAAGAAATACAGTACAGTACTGCGTTAAATGTAAACTACTAAAAAAAATGAAGGGAAAGCAGCATTTTTCTTCTGCATAGTACAGTTTCAAAGCTCTATTAAGTCAATGTTCATTTGTAAACTTTTGAAAGAACCATAACGTTTTGTTCAGAGTTACGAACATTTCAGAGTTACGAACAACCTCCATTCCCAAGTGGTTCATAACTCTGTCGTTCTAATGTAAATAACTGATGCCGTTCATAACCAGGTTACCCACTAGCTGGAATAACAAGTTCCGCAGTAAATTCTTTCCTGAAAACCATTTTCTGTTTTTGATTGAAAAACCTTTGAGGTTTTGACAACCAGCCCTTCCCACTGGACTATAACCTGGTACATGACACAAACCTGAGAAATCACAAATGCTAAAATGGTTTCTTGATTACTCAAAGGGCCTCCTATGTAATGGCTCTAATAGGGAAGGATCTTAAAGTACACAGCTGGAATAGACTAAAAGTAAATGAGGGATGTAAATCACTGTGGAACAGTTTTTAAAACGAGAGCCCCAAATCAAATGAGATTTTGCTCTCTGAATGAGAAAGTCAAGGTTGTGATCTCATATAGGATTGAAGACTGATTTCAATGGCAGTTGCAGATGCTTGGCATTCTCTGGATGAGGCCTTAATTGCAAATATCAGTTACTTGAGTCACTCCCACAGTGGCACAGCTGTTCATGAGCTGTCACATTGTCCTGTGGGAGGTGGGGATGCAGCAGAATGGAATAGTGAGGGGTTGCTGTCAGCAGCTCTAGTGGAAGGCCAAGATCTGCAGAAAATGCTGGTCCAGTTCTTGTGGATTCTTAGGCATCTGTGGCCAGCTGAAAGAGCAAAAACTAGTAATCGGAGAAACTGAGTGGTATTCCCAGTTCTTTTCATTGACTTGTTGAGTGACATGGGGGCAAATAACTTATCCTTTCTGTGCCTCAATTACTCTGTTTGTAAAACTAGAACAATAACATTCACTCACTCTTGTAAAATACTTTGAGATGTATGGATGAAAAATATCATCATTTTTACTACAGGCAATACATTTTCCATTATAACTCATGCATCCATGAAAGAGCAACAGGCTACACAGAACATTGGTAATAAGAGTCTTACTTAAATGAGTTTTAGGCCTGGTCTACACTTAAATTTAGGCTGACATAGCTACATTGCTCTGGGATGCGAATAATCCACAACCCTGAGAGATGTAGGCATGCCAACTTACTGTGTATGTAACCAGGTTGACAGAAGAACGCGTTCATCGTCTTCACTACTGTCACTAGTGGAGATGGTGTTCTTATACTGATGGATAAATGTGAAGACTGCATCTACACTATGGGGTTATGCTGTAGCGACACTGGTATACTCCCCATAATAGAGACATGGCCTGAACGTTAACACTATAGCACAATACCATTGAATCTTTGCTGAAAAGTGAGACAAGACTGTGGCTTTTTGTGTGTGAGAATTAGAGAGGATGTAAATGATCAAAAAGCAAATGAACAAGGTTTTATCAGCATTTTAAACAAGAGTGTCAAATATTTTTCTTTTTCCTTTCATGGGATATGTTAACATTAGAGCACATCCTTTATTTACCGCACATGACAGACAGCGTAGAAGAGAATTTCAAGATGCCGTCAATTCTAATATTTCCCGATGCATGATTGCCTCTTGATCCTGATGTGGCTTTGCTAGGTCTAGTAATTCACCTAATCAGCTCATTTTACAGCCTCTTGAGAACACTTAATTACTACATCTGCTACCTCCTTGTGCCGAAGTGTCATCACACACAGGAGCAGAGTGCTGACAATGTTCCTTTAGTTCATAACTGCTTCCCAAACAGCACTCCCTGGTACCAGTAAAGTCCAGCCAAACAGATGATCTATAGATTTAACATTTATTCCCAGTTTGAAAAAGCCTTCCCTTATTCTTGCTATTTTATTTTTCTATTGGATTATGCCAGTTATTAAGCAGATCTTGTGCTTTTGTGCTGATCACTCTTTCTTCTTCCTTTTCATATTCAAGAGGAAAGTAAATGGTTGTAATGTGGCCTAGTAGGGACTAGCCATCGTGGATATTTCAACGACCCTGCAGGTGACCGTAGGTAAGACAGCCTTTATGTGCCATATTTTTAGGAAGTGCACATGCACAATGCATGATCTGCACATATAAGTCAAAGATTTGCACGTACACTCATTTCTGTGTGCATGTGTATTTGACCAGGGTACACATAGCTCATGAGCACAGTTTTAAAAATGTAAGTCTCAGCATTGTATATAATACTGGAAATTGTTAGATGAAAGATGTACGATGAGAACAAAGGATTATCGTCAAGCGCCATCAAGTCCTACATCTTATTACTACTAAAACCAAAAGAAGATTTTTGTGGGGAGGAAGAGAGCTTTGAGGAATGCACTTAATATGTTTACTTTTTTTCTTTCACTTAAGGCATATAGTACAGGGAGATTAAATATATTTCTATTTTCATCAGGGCTTTCATTGAAAAAAAAACAAAAAAAAAACACTTTTTTGGGGGGTTTTTTTAGCAACTGAAAACCTTTTTTTTTTTTCAGATTTAAACTAAAAAATTGAAAATATTTTGGTTTTCAGATTTTCAAGAAAGCCTCCCCAAAATGTCAATGAAAATAAATAAAAAATTTCATTTCCCAACCAGCTTTAATATATAAGCATCTAAACATTTGGCCTCATTTTTAAAAGTGAGGACCACCCACTAACTGCTAGGTGCTCAGCAAGCTTCTTATTTAGGTGCTTAACTATGGCTTTATGAGATTAACTTGAGGTTTCTAATTTTGAACGTTTTGACCCTTGTAACTATTTACAATTCTAAATAAAATTTAGTACTTAACAGTTACTACCCCTTTTTTGTATTATATGAACAAGTTACACAAACTTTTCTTTAAGCATACACACGTTCATGGATAGCAAATTTCAGGCTGTAGCCAGGGTTCACTTCACCATGAACAAAAAGTTGTTTCATGGCAAAATGAAATTCATTTCACAAGGAGACAGCAGGCAGTTAAAAGTTTCAGTCACCTGATCAAAGTGTGGAGAAATAAAAAAAAAGGCATGTGTCCTAGGGGACAAACCTACATTCTAATGTTAAAACCTAAACTGCAGCTCAAATATAGAATTCTGCAGATGAAATATAGGAAGGAATAATCACAACAGACATTTTGCAAGCAACTCACAGGCTGAAGCTTGTTCAGTCATAACATTCCAAAGATTGCAAAGAGTGCAGTGCGGACACTGTTTATTAGGAATAGTTGGCCTAGCTCTACTTGGAATGCTATAAGCTGTTGCCAAGTCCAGAAGTGGCCTGCAAAGTCCCATCTATAAAAAAACAAAACAAAACCAAAAAAATGAAATGCCAATTTGCTTCCATTTCAAGCCAACTTCTTACCCATCCCGATATACTCTAGGTCTCACTCACTGGATTCTGAACTCATAATATTTTAATGGATTATTTTTCTTGTTCTCTTATCGGCACTTATTCAGACATACTGAAGTTAAATACCAACCACAGTTCCATACGTGTAGTCAGCTCTTATCCAAGTGCAAATTTTAAAAAAAATTGTGCAGGGACTACAATGGATGGGTAGCAATATTTGAAGGAAAGTCAAAAGCATTTCCCGCGCCTCAGAACAAGACTGGCAATTCTGAGAACCTAGTTTAACACCTCTCTCCCTTTGCTTTGTAACGATATAGTGAGAAATTCAGATAATAGTGGTTATTATTGAAAACCATAACATTATACTAATGATTTTGAAATTAAGCACTCTCACTTAGTGGCAATGTTGTATTAGATGCCTAAAATGTTACATTCCCACCACCTTAATATAGGTGAGAAGTCTGAATATGAGTGTTCTGAGCAGAACATATCCCTTTACTATAATTATAAGGCCAAATCACTCCCCTTCTGTGAAAAACCTGCAGGAGTGGGCTACGGGGGAGGAAAGCTTGGGGAAGTTCCCTTTCTGGAGTTTCTTGCAAATGTTACATGTAAGGGAAGGAATGGACAGGGGTTGGTCCTATCCACTTCCCCAAGAAACTGCTGGATCCTCTTGCTCATATTAGGGTCCATTATTGGATGTCACTTCTCAGGTAATCCATAAGGATAAATAAATAATAATAAACTATTTAGCGTTTCTAGTCTTTTTACAGGGTGGGATTTTTTTTTGACATTGTAATTATTTCTGTCCAGCCTGAATAACTATCAAATCCTACACAAAAAGTATGGTTTCTTTTTCACACAAATCAATATACAAGGTGTCACTAGAATGGTTTGCTGCCATTTCCACAGAAATTATGGCCAGCATACCTTTTTCTATTTATGCACAATTGCTTTCATTACTTGTTAAAGTTCTGTTAAAGGCAGTGCCAATTGGTCCCTGCTTGCTTCCCATCAAAATGGGAAAATCACAGCCTCTATCTGTCACACTATGTAATGCAGTGGTGGGCAACCTGCGGCCTGCCAGACAGTTTATTTACATTTGCATGGTCGCCCGCGGCCAGTGGGAGCTGTGGGAAGCAGCGGCCAGGATGTCCATACGGCCCACGCTACTTTCCGCAGCTCCCATTGGTGCGGGGAACATAAAGGTGGCCATGCAAATGTAAACAAACTGCCGCCAGTGGATTACCCTGATGGGCCGCATATGGCCCGCGGGCTGCAAGTTGCCCACCACTGATGTAGTGCAATACAGGCTACATGAAGTGGGTTTTGACAATTATAGTAAAATAGACAGCATTGCTGTCTTAACATTTGTTTGCATGTATTAAATGCAACCACTTAGTCCTTTGACCACCTCCGAGGCTTGTCCCTGTGCAACAACTCATTTAAAAGTTGAAAGATTTTCTAAGAAAGCCACGGTAATTAAAACACACTTAAAAATAATGTCTTCAGAAAATATGTTTTCCAAGCTATTTTTGCAGCTTTTGGTTGAGGTGGAGTTGTTAGGTGAATGGATGTTTTAAGCATTTAGGCACAATTTTACTGCATCTATGTTTCAGACGCCCCTTGCATGGTTGTGAGAACTGACATACAGTCAGCTTCACTAGGGCTCTATATTGCTCTAGATGGGTAAGCATTGCTTCCTGACCCTGCAGTTCTTATTCTACAGAGGTACAGGGATAGACCATGGCTTCAATTCAGATCTGCCCTGAGCAAGGGAGAGAACATTGTACTGCCTGTGGAATAGCCTAGGAAGGGAGACTGTCACTTGGGCCTAGATCCACAAATGTACTTAGGCACCTAAAACCCAGACTTAAGTCCCACTTTTAGGCACCAATGCTACCTACAAAATTCTCACTGAACTCTGTAGGTGCCTAAAGTCACTCACTACATTTTTTCAGTAAAAGTTCCCTCAGTGACTATGTTTTTGCCTTTGCGCATGCACACCACTGGTTCCCTATAGATGCCCAGACACCCATCTCCTGCCTAAGCCTCAGAGTGATACACAAAGCAGGAAGACAGTTGTTCAACTGCCCAAGCCGTGTGTGGGGCCCACTCCAGTAGGCGCCCTCTGAACACACCTACCAGATAAGGCCCCTCAGGCAAGTTCACAAAGAATAGTCAGGGGAAGGACCTCACTCAGTGGTCAAGATGCTTGTCTGGGGATATGGGAGACCCCTAGCTCAAGTTCCTCCTCCATCTGAGTGGTAGAAGGGATTTAAACAGGGATTTGCCACTTTTCAGGCCGTGGACTCCATAAATCTTTCCTATTAAAGCTGTCCCACTGTGGATAAATAACGAAAGACTCATTGGGCCTTAGAGAGAGAGAAAATGACCGTGAGAACAACCATGTAGCATGGTGATTAGACTACTCACCAAGGATGGCAGAATCCAATGGTCCAGTACTCCTGCTCCAGTGACTCTATTTATCCACAGTGGAAAAGCTTCAACAGGAGAGACCAGTGGAGCCCCCGCGTCAGACTATCCCACTGCCCAGTGGTTAGGCCCTCACCCGAGAGGCGGCAGATCTCCTTCCCCTCAGATGGAGGGAGGACTTGAACTCTTATCCCAAGTGAGTACCCCGATCACTGGCTAAAGGTTATGAAGGAGGTCTTCCTCCCTTGCCCTCCACCACCACTTCTTGCAAAAACAGCATAGGCACTTCACTCCAAAGAAGGTCCCTGGCTATAAATCATTAGCAGCACTGTCACCTCCCTGCAGCCCAGCCCAAGGCAGCTATCTCTGTGACTGGAGTGGGGCTTAACACACCCTACTCTGGTCAGCATCTCCTGTTGGTTAACGTAGGCAACTCCCCAGCAATGCTGGCTTTGGTGAATTGTATTCTATGGCACACATCTCTCCTCAAGCTTGGATAGGGAGTCTGAGGTCCACCTCTGGCTTTGTGTATTCCAGTGATTTTCTAGGCGCTGTGATGCTCAGCGTCACAACACCTAACTCTTTTTGTGCCTCCAGGCCTTGGAGGCTAACAATCTCCCAGTTTCCCCACTGTTCTGGGGAGGGAGTAAACTGCACTGTGTCTTTACCTGGTGCAGCACAAACGGCCTGATATGCTGGTAGCAGCTGTGTTGCTGGCCATATTGCCCCCTACCTGCCTCAATGATGACCACATATTCAGAATATAGGTTTGGTATTACAATTGGTACCGTCCAGCGATGTCTTTCCACCTTGATTGTCACCTGACTTCATGGACATTATCAGCTCTTGGTTCACTGACACTTGGAGTGTCCAGTTTCTCTCATTAGGTTTGTGAGATAATGGCTGGCCTCCAGGGTAAAAATCTACCTTTTTCTTTAAGGTTTATAATAGGGGGTCCTGGTACCCAGTTCTGTGTCAGTCTTGGATTCTTTCACTACCTTATCCTGGTATATGAGGAAGTTACTCACCTTGTGCAGTAACAATGGTTCTTTGACTAGTGTCCCTATGGGTGCTCCACTATAGCTGTGTCTGTCCCCCTGCATCTCTAAACTGGAAAATTTAGGTAGCAAAATCCGTTCAGCCTGCACATGCGCCCTTCCTCCCTTGTGGTCTGCCTCGAGGCTATCTAGCGTCGTGTGGGCAAACTGCCCTCAGTTCCTTCTCAACCTTGGCCTCAGACAGAGCAAGTAGCAGTCCAGTTTATTTACTTACCTCGGTTGTGTTTGTTAAAGATGTCCCCATCTCAGAAATCTGCAGGGCAGCAACCTGGGCCTCTGCCCATACTTTCGCAAACACTATGCGATTATTCGGGACTCAGCCTCGGATGCCATCTTCGGCTCCACAATCCTACTGTCAATAACAGACTCCACTCCGAAGCCCCAGCCTTCCATGAGGGATACGGCTGTGAAGTCACCTACAGTGGAGCACCCATAGGGACACTACTCGACGAAGAGGAGGAATTTACTCACCTTGTGCAACAACAATGATTCTTCAAGATGTGTGTCGCTATGGGTGCTCCACAATCCACCCTCCTCCTCCCCTCCACTTCGGAGATCTCAACTAGGAGCTCTGCAGTAGAGAAGGAACTGAGGCAGTTCGCATGTGTGGGCCAAACGGACACGGCTACCTACATTCTCTGATTAGAGGTGCAGGAATGCAGACAGCTACAGTGGCGCATTCATGGGGACACTACCCGAAGAAGAAAGTTCTGTTTTGTCCAAGTGAAAGACACTAGTTCAGTTAGATACAGCAATTTGAGCAAGTAAATCAACCTGTATAATGATTACTATAGTTAAATCTTTTCCTCGCATTTAACAGGGACTTTAATATGGCTTAAGACAGGCATTTCTTACCCAGGAAGTGTGACAAACATTGTATTGAGCTGTATGCTGGCAGAACAGTGAGCCAAGCGTATTTGAACAATTGCTCCTGTCTCGCGCACCATCTCCCTGGCTGCAAACACTATAAATATTCTCAAATCATTAATTCCCAAAGAAGCAGGAAGTCACTCTTCAGTATGTGAAAGCATTGTCTAGATTTTGCGCCATATTCTCTCCTGAGCCAAAATCTGCTCAGTGGAGGGCATAAAAGCAGTGGACCATCAGGGAGCCAGTCACAGCTCCTTCATTCACTAGCCATATCTGCTTCTGCTCCAGCAGGAGGAAGGATACAGAGTAGCCTGTGTGAGTACATTGGAGGTAAATGCCTTATTACTGAAAATCAGGAAATGTCACAAAAGAGTTATCACTGCTTCTACGCACAGTGAAATCTACAAAGTTGTGACCTGAATCCTGCAAACAGACACTCACATACAGATATAGTCTTGACTTTCAACTAACTACTGCTTGTTTGGGCAGGGCCATCCCTACGGGGTTGCGGGGCCCGGGACACACACAGCCCTCTGCCCCAGGTGCCGCCCCCACTCCACCCCTTCCCCAAACCCCCGCCCTGCCCTCACTCCACCCCTTCTCCAAGCCCCCGCCCCGCCTCTTTCCAACTTCCGCCCCATCCCCCCGAGTGACACCGGGAGCCAGGGCGGAGTGGAGCGGGCTGGGCTGCTTCGCTTCCTGCCGGTGAGTGTGGGGGTGGGCCCGACCCCTGCTGATGGCGCCAGGCTAACGCTAACCGCCCAGGCCACCCTAGCCCCCACGTCCCCCTGAAGCACGGGGCCTGCGGCTGTTGCCCCATTCTGGCCTATGAAGAGGATGGCTCTGTGTGTGGGTAAAGTTTAAAGCATTTGTGTGTTTGCAAATCAGAGACTGTCTAAATGGGACATCTTGATTATCACTACAAAAGTTTTTCTCTCCTGCTGATAATAGCTCATCTTAATTAATTAGCCTCTTACAGTTTGTATGGCAACTTCCACCTTCTCTGTATGTGTGTGTATATCTTCTTACTATATGTTCCATTCTATGCATCCGATGAAGTGGGCTGTAGCCCACGAAAGCTTATGCTTTAATAAATTTACTCTAAGGTGCCACAAGTACGCCTGTTCTTTTTGCGGATACAGACTAACACAGCTGCTACTCTGAAACCTGCCTTAAGTGCATAGTCCATACCATTTCAAGTTTCAAAATGCAACTCTTTATTCTTGAGGTCTAGTAACAAGTACAATCAGAATGCCTCTGCGTGAAAAATGGGTTGGCTTTTTTTCCAGCCTTATGCACCAAAACAGCAAAAGGGATTTTGGTCCTTCCACAGACCAAAGCTGGGAAATTTCAACTCATGTTTGTGAATTTTTCAGAAGTTCTGTTTAAAAGCAAGGAGTTACAATAGACAACATTTTACAGGTTTAGCAAAGGAAATGTAAAAGTAGAGAATTGTTGCAAGGGAGAGCAATGTGAGCTTTTTTACTTGTTAGTTTGCTGATAGTGGGATATAATGAATTATACTGCTGGGTTTTAGTTGTATTTGAGTATTAATGTTGTTGTATGTTTAAGTTATGCCAAAACAACTAGAGCACAGGGCTAGGTGAGCTTTGGTAACATAGATAAACATGCACTTTTTAAGGAGTGTGCAATCTAACTGAACAAGACAGAAGAAGGGTAGGTGAAAGCAAGAATTATTGCTGAGGCACAAAGAATTAAGTGACTTGTGCAAGGTCCCATAGGAAGTTTGCGGAACAGAAGGAATTGAACCCACATCCTGAGTCCTTCTAATTTACCTAAAAATGATTATAGACATTTTTACAGATTGGGAAACCAAGGTACCAAAAGGTTAAAATAGTGGCAGATTTGCGAATGGAAAGTAGAAATCCTGCCTCAGTACCCTGCTTTAAACACTACACAACGCTCCTTTCCAACTTGTGCATTTCTTGTTACCCAGTCTGTGTCTGACAGAGATTTTAAAACACACACCACCTGGCTTCACATTTATTTTATGCTTAAAAAAAAAAAAGATCACCAAATAAATGCCAAAAAAAATAGAGAGTCCTTCTAACAACTCACCCGCAAATTAAATTGAGTGACTAAACACCTGATCCCTTTCCAACTGAATGAGGGCAGTCTGGGGAAAAAAAAAAAAGACAAAGGGAGGGAAAGTACATGCACTATTGCTCTGACTGCCTGCATATTGCTAAGTGACAGCATGACTGCATTAGCATTAAACTGGTCTCAGTCAGTTTCTTTCTCCCCCAAAAAGACTGCTTAGTCCTGACAAATGTTCTCTTGTTCTCACTCTCTCGGTCTCTTTCCCCTCCCCAACCCCCATGCAGATATCAGAAGCCATCAGTGAATGATGTTACATTTGGTCAAATGTCCTCGAAAGATGAAAGTGTTTGCCTTGAGGAAACTATCTCGAACATTGATTTTCATGTTTTATTACACTGAGCCGGTTTACTTTTCTCCTGTTGTGCTTTATGACCTGCAAGAGCTGTCACTACAGATAATAAGATTTTCATTCTGCAGGATCATTTAAGGTATGGCTTCTTCTGTCAGCATTGGCACTTGAGAGCTTTAATACTGACAAAGTGGCTGAACAGTAATTTAAACCTGGAAAATAGAGGAGGATAGCTTTAAGTCATTTTCTATACTTGACTTAAAGTATAAGTAAAAATCATTTAAAATCATTTTTCAAAAGAGAACACATTCATACAGCATATCGGCACACAGGTGCTCAGAAACTATGATGATGATACTCACAAGTAGGCACATAGATAGGAGATAATACTTTTTATTTTTGTTTTAATTTTTTGGGAGGGAGTGGCAACTTTGGGCTGTAGAATGTCTTTAACTTCAGAGACCTAGCAGCAAAACAAACAGAAATATTTCCGTTGAGGATTAGATTCTTCATAGAAATCATAGGACTGCAAAAGACTAAACATTGAAGGTTACACATTTCTTGGGTAACTGCACTGATTTTAAGGGACTTTTACCAGAAATTAATTTAACTGTAACCTAATCTTCATATACTACTAATAAAAAGGTCTGGGTGACGAACAAATGTAGGTCCTGATTCTGCAAATGGGGCCACATGTGTAGAGTCACAATCAGATCCATGCAGATACAAGTGCTGGACCAGGGCCTTAGAGAGACTAACATGCCATTTAAATGAACAGGATGAATTTCAAGAAATATTCCTTTCATGGGAATTTGATTAATTCTTTCTTGACTTTTGCAATCTTCCTATACTCTGTAAAGATTTTTGTTTTGTTTTTTAAACGTCACCATTTAGTTATAAAGTTTATTCTGGAAAAAAACTGCATGATAGCACTGCAATCGCCAAACATTAAAAATATCAGGAGTCGGGCTGCAAACATTCAGGATACTGACTTAAACATGGTGAGGATTTTTTGTTTTGTTTTTTAAAGTACAGATTTTGCTTTTGGTTATTTGCCTTCTGGTTTGTGAGCTGTTAGGGTTCACATGTTCAAGATTTTCTCTTTAACCAGAGAGGCTAAAAACTTGTGTTTTTTTTAAATGAAAGCTGGGATTCTCACATAATCACAGGAGCTGGCAACATTGGAATCAGGTCCAACTGAACCTAACTGGGGGTGTGTGTGCGCATGTGAGGGGCATGATGCAGAGCCATCAATCTGCTATGCTCAAGCTCCTCCCTGCTCACTTGCTCCGTGCGGGGAAGGGGGGAGAGAGAAGCAGTACTGTCCTCCCCAGGTCCCAGAGGTAAGATCCAGGTATCACAATAGCTAAGCTGCACTGCTCTCATATCCAGACTGCTGTAGCAGCTGACCAATTCAACATCCATGTTTTCCCTCCTCAGAGCTTGAGTGATGTATGTGGAATGGGGGAGACAGTTCTGAGTCTGGGAAGAGAAAGGCAGAGGACTCAGAGTGAATGAGTGTGCCATTAGGTAGGAGGAATGGGCAAAGAAAGGGTAAACAAAAGCATACAGACTAAAAGAAGAGAAAAACAAGGAGGGAGGGAGGATAATGATTAAAAAGCAGGAGAGGAAGAATTCAAGCATGACCTGGAGGAGAGGAAATTTAACAAAATAAAGGCACAGGCCACAATGTGTCTGAACTGAGAGAAAACAAAGGGGTGCAGAAGGATAAATGCTATTATCGCCATCTTTTACTGTGCTGTGTTACACTTTTAATTTTTTAAGGCAAGAGTGGGGCCATGAATGAGTCTGGAAGAGCTGTTGCTTGGCTGAACATGGAGGGGTTACCCTCTTTTCTCTCCCCTCCGCCCCCCGGCTACCAAAAGCCATCATTGTATCGATCCCTGACTCTCACCTAAATGATCACATGGCCCATTCCCTCCTACATGTGACAGGTGTCTCTGTTTTTCACTTTGAAAATCTGGTCAACTTTTCTGAGACTGAAGCAGTCACAAAAAGGGGAATGTAGGTAGTTAAGAGAGAGAGTGGTATTTTCATATATGGCATATTACAAGAGATTGCAAACACAAGGATTGTGTAACCTGGTAAAAAGAATGGGACTTAATTGAGGTATCAAGAATTATGAAGGCTATAAAACAGATTGGTCCCTACTTCTTATCATGTCCCATAACTAAAGAGTAAGAGGGCACCCAATGAAATTAATCCCCATAGCATGTGGCTTCATTCCCAGAGGAGGTAATTAATGGAGTCAGTTGCTATGACTAGACTGTAAAAAAAAAAATTGGAAAATTTTGTAAGTATTAACAATGCTATTTATAGTTATGAAACTAAGATAGGAAATTAAAGATCCTGTTTCAGTTCCTGTTTACACCAAGTTCAGGAAGCAATTCCCTGCACCCTCACATACAGCACTACACTGGAACCATGGTTGCAGGCAGGATATTGGAATTATAGGTCGATTCTGTAGATCTCATTCAGACAAAACTCCCACTGAAGTCAGTATTCTTGAAAGCAACAGAAATTTTGCCTCAATAAGGCCTACAGAATTAGATCCTTGCTCTTTTCTAGTATAGCAAAACCTATGACTATCTTTTCGAAAGAATCCACTAATTTGGGATGTCTCAAATTTCAGGCCATGATGCTATGGTATGAGTCACAAAGACTGGTGCCAAATCATTAACTGCAAATCCGCTTGATCTGATAATAAAAAGGTTATGTAATAAATAAAGCAACACTGCACCATTCATTAGTTAGGTTGGAGTTCTCTGTATGTACACAAGAATTACATTATACAAAAAATGAGTCAAGGTCATCATTACTCCATGTGAAAGCTTTGCTACCCATTGAAAGATTGAATACATTAAACACTAACTCATGTACCAATTTTATCAATCCTTTCAAAAATTTCTGTGCCTACTGAATGATCTAAAAAGTAACTTAGTAATTCCTCAATCAGTATAGCATCAAGACAATCACAACACTGGAAATTATTAGTCAATACCACAGAAGATGAATGGATTACGGCAATGATATAGGTAGCCTCAAATTAAGGCTTAATAACAACTGTGTGGATATCTATGGTCTAGACATATTTAATTCTAAAAACACAAGCAAAATATAAATATCACAGTAGGCTGTATTTATCCCCTCTACAGCTCTCCTTTTTCTTTCCTTTCTTCCTTTTCCCTTTGTGTGAAGGAGAATAAAATGAAAAAAAAAATCTTGTAATAAATAGCAGAATCTCAGTTATATTAATTTATATTCCACTCTGCCCAGTTATAAATTTCAGTTAATAGAGATCAGCTTTCATTGTAAATTTTACAAACAATTCGCATAATGGTCTTTATTTTATTTTTTTTAATACAAAAAGTATTTGTTTTTTCAAAATCTGTCATGTCACTTTGAAATCTTCACTTTCCCAATGGCAGAGTGCTGTCCTGTGAGGTTCTCAGCATCCCCTGAGGACATAAGCGCTCTCAGCTCCATTGAAAATGTAATGCCATTAGCCTTTCAATGTAATCAGTCTATCCCAAAAACTCTTACATGAGTAGCCCTTACAAAAAACAGTTATCTTTTCCGTAACTGGTGTTCTTTGAAATGTGTTGTTCATGTCCATTCCATATTAGGTGTGTGTGCTTGCCACATGCACTGGTGCCAGAAGTTTTTCCCTCAGCAGTATCTGTAGGGGACCCGCTCTTGTGTCCTCTGGAGTGGCGCCTGCGTGGCAAGGTAGAAGGGGCGCCACCGGCTCCCCCCACCTCAGTTCCTTCTTGCCAGAAACTCCGACAGCGGGGAAGAAAGGTGGGTTGTGGAATGGACATAAGCAACACATCTCGAAGAACACCAGTTACAAAACAGGTAACTGTCTTTTCTTCTTCTACTGCTTGCTCATGTCCATTCCATATTAGGTGACTTCAAAACAGTACCCCTGGAGGTGGGTAGGACTTCACGGATGTGTAGATTGCAACACAGCTCTGCCGAACCCAGCGTCGTCTCTGGCCTGCTGTGTGATGGCATAATGAGAGTTAAACAGGTGAACAGAGGACACGTTGCAGCTCTACAGATGTCCTGGATAGGGATGTGTGCCAGGAAGGCTGCCAAAGACGCCTGCACTCTCGTCGAGTGGGCTCTGACAATCGGCAGCGGCAGAACCCCCACCAGGTCGTAACAGGTCCTTATGCATGAGGTGATCCAATTGGAAATCCTCTGCGAGGACACTGGGTGATCCTTCATCCTATCTGCTCTAGTGATAAAGAGTTGAGTCGATTTTCGGAAAGGCTTGGTACGTTCTAAGTAGGAAGCCAAGGCCCTCCGGACATCCAGGGTGGAAGACACCTCTCCTCACTGGTCTTGTGCGGTCTGGGACAGAACACCAGGAGGAAAATGTCCTGGTTCATATGGAAGGTGGAGACCATCTTTGGCAGGAAGGCCGGGTGGGGCCGCAACTGAACCTTATCTTTGTAGAAGACCGTGTACAGAGGTCCTGAGGTGAAGGCTTTAATTTCAGAGACCCGTCTTGCCAATGTCACCACCACTAGGAATGCGACCTTCCATGACAGGTGGGAAAGGGAGCAGGAACCCAGTGGCTCAAAGGGACCAAGTTAAGATCCCACTGTGGGACAGGAGTCCGTACCTGTGGGAAGCGTCTCTCAAGAATCTGACCATCATGTCATGAGAAAACACCATCTGGCCCTGGATTGATGGGTGAAACGTGGAGATGGCAGTGAGATGCACTCTAATAGAAGAGTGTCCAAGGCTCTGGTTCCTCAAATGGAGCAGGTAGTCTAAGATAGACTGTACGGAAGTGTGCAAGGGAGAGATGCCACACTCTGATACCCAGCAAGAAAACCTCATCCACTTGGCCAGGTAAGTCAGTCTGGTTGAGGGATTCCTGCTTCCGAGGAGGACCTATTGGACCTCATCCGAGCAGGTCTGCTCCTCTGGGTTCAGCCACGCAGCATCCACGCCGAGAGGTGGAGGGACATGAGATTGGGGTGCAGGAACTGACCATGGTCTGTGACAGCAGGTCCTGTCAGTTGGGCAGGGGCAGGGCGGGGCCGCTCCCAGGTTCATGAGCTTGCAGAACCAGTGCTGGCGAGGCCATGCCGGGACGATTATGATAACCTGTGCCTTGTCTCTCTTGATCTTTGCCAGGACCCTGCTGATGAGAGGAATTGGAGGGAATGCGTACATCAGGTTCCCTGATCACGACAGGAGGAAGGCATCGGAGAAGGAGTCCTTGCCCCGCAAAAAACTGGAGGCATTTGCTGTTTAGTCTAGTGGTGAACAGGTCCACTTGGGGAGTTCCCCACTTATGGAAGATCATGCAGGCTACCTCCAGGTGGAGTGACCACTCGTGTTGAGAGGAGAAGTCCCTGCTCAGGTAATCTGCTAGCATGTTCTTGACGCCAGGGAGGTGACAAGCTTCCAGATGGATTTTGTGGCTGATGCAGAAGTCCCATAGACAGAGTGCCTCTTGGCAGAGAACTGACGAACATGCTCCCCCTTGCCTGTTAATGTAGAACATTGAGGCCATATTGTCCATCAGGTCTCCCACCACCTTGCCTGACTGGTGAGATAGGAAAACTCTGCATGCCAAGTGGACAGCCCTGAGTTCATTGACGTTTATATGTAAGTCATCTCCTTGGGAGACCACATACCCTGGGTCTGGAGGTCGCCGAGGTGTGCACCCGAGCCGAGATCTGAGACATCCGATACCAACTCGATGGAGTGATGGGGGGGGTGTCTAATGGAACCCCCTCTAGGCCGGTCAAACGATTGGTACACCATTGCAGTGAGGCGAGTACCATTGGGGGAAAAGAAATGACCTTGTCCAGGTGATCTCTGGACTGGGAACAGACTGTTGCCAGCCATTGTTGCAGGGGCCGCATCCAGAGCCTGGCATGGTGGAGGACGTATGTGCACACTGCCAGGTGACCGAGCAGGTGCAGGCAAAGAACGGGGAGACCTCCGTCAATGTCTTTAACCTTTCTAGTGGCAGGAACGCTCTGGCACAAGTTGAGTTGAGCATCACTCCAATGAACTCTGTCCTATGCAGCAGAACTAACGTAGGACTTTTTGTCGTTCACCAGTAGGTCCAGGGAGCGGCATGTGACTTGCAGCACCACAACATCCTCTTGGACCTGAGACCTGGAGTTGCCCTTATCCAGTCATCGAGGTATGGGTAGATCTGGATACCCTGACACCTGAGGTAAGCAGCCACCACTGACATGCACTTGGTAAACACTCTGTGTGCTGTTGCCAGGCCGAACGGTAGGCCTGCAAATGGGCAGTGGTGGAGCCCCACCATAAACTGGAGGAAGCATCTGTGACCTTGAAAGATCACTATGTGGAAGTATGCATCCTTCAAGCTGAGGGTGGCATACCAGTCTCCCGGATCCAGGGAGGGGATGATAGAAGCCAAGGAGACCACGCAGAACTTTAGCTTCTTTAGATACTTGTTGAAGCCCCTCAGCTCCAAGACGGACCGCAGACTGCCCTGGGCCTTTGGGTTGAAGTAGTACCAGGAACAGAACCCCTTGTTCCTGTACTCGAGAGGAACTTCTTCCACCGCACCCAATTGCAGCAACCCCTTTACCTCCTGTGCGAGAAGACTCTTGTGAGAAGGGTCGCTGAAGAGGGATGGGGAAGAGGAGTGGGGGGTGGGGTAGAAGTAAACTGTAGGGTATTACCCTCTACCACAGTATTGAGGACCCAGTGGTCTGAAGTTATAGTTGTCCATGCTGGGAGGAAAAAAGAAAGGCGGTTGGAGAGCAGCAGGACAGATGGATCCAGAGTAAAGTCTGGTAGGTCACTCTCGAGTGCACCCTCAAAATTCTCTCTTGCCCCCCTGCTTATTGCGGGTCAAGCCCAACTTGGCAGAGGGAGGAGGTGGGTGGATTGGGCGGTGCTTCTAGCCCCTACTCTTCTTATGGGGGGAGGGCTCCTGGTGGGGTTGACTCCTTTGGCCCTCAGATTGCTCCAGTTTGAACCGCTTATGGGCTGGACCTGGAACATACAGCCCCAGAGTTTTCAGGGTAGTGGTTGGCCACGTTCAGCTGAAGGCTGGAAGACTAATACATTTTTCACCCAAACAGATCCAGTCTCTTTGAGTCTTTATTCTTGGGCGTAGCCCTGGATTGACCCTGCCACTCCCTCTGGTTAACTACGAGGGAGTTTGGGGTGGGGTGAGTATAGAGATACTCACGGCCTTGGCACAAAATACTTTTGAGATGGGTGGCTGGGGGTTTGCCATAGGGCATTATTATTTTCGATACCCTCTCATGTAGGGGTAAAGCCACTCTAGGAGGTGGAGCAAAAGATGTCGAACAGCTCCTCTGCCTGGAGCCCCAGGTTTCCCTCTTCAAAAGCTCCTGATGAACCTTGGCATCCAGCGATGATGAGCATGAAGCCAGCACCAAGGGATCCACCACATCCCCTGGTGGTCCAACTGGCTGCTCCCCTAGGTCCTCATGGGCCTCCAAAGGAGGGCGGGATGTTGCAGCTGATGGCCTATCTGAAGCCCCCACCACTGATCGGGCAGACTGGGAAGGCTGGGTGAACCCACATGGATACCAGGGGTACCATGCTGCTGGCCATTGGCCCAGAGGCCACCGGGTCAGTTGTGATGCCGATGAGGTCAATAGTACCACTGGTGCCGGTCTGTCCTGTTACCAGGGACTCCTGATGGGGGCCCTCGTCATTGTCCGGTGTGGCAGGCATAGTATGGGAGGGTTTCGACTGCTCAATATGAGCTGGGGCCTGACTCCCTGATGGAGGTGTTGAGCCACCCAGCACAAGTCTTGGCTCTCCTCCGGCCCTCTACTTACCCTTACGGGAAGTGGGAGATCTTCCCCTCGTGGACCTCTTGGGCTTCTTGGCCTGGGCCGGAGAGGGGGATCGGTGCTGGCTTGTAGATGGCACCGGCAGGATGCTCCGTACTGACACTGTTGTGCTCAGGGCCGAGTCGGACCTCTGCGCTTTTACCAGGATCAGCGCCGACTCTATCAGGAGCGCCCTGAGACGGCTGTCTCTCTCCTTTTTTGTTCTGGGTTTGAACAACTTACAGATGCAACATTTGTCGCTTACGTGTCCTTCTCCTAGACTCTTTAAACAAGTAATGTGCGGGTTGCTGATGGGCATGGGCTGCTTACAACGATAGCATGGTTTAAAGCCTGGGGATCGGGGCATGCCCGATCCTAGGCTAAGTCCTATCTGGGACCAACTAACTAGAACAGGGGTCAGCAACCTTTCAGAAGTGGTGTGTCGAGTCTTCATTTATTCACTCTAATTTAAGGTTTCGCGTGCCAGTAATACATTTTAACATTTTTAGAAGGTCTCTTTCTATAAGTCTCTAATATATAACTCAACTATTGTTGTATGTAAAGTAAATAAGGTTTTTAAAATGTTTAAGAAACTTCATTTAAAATTAAGTTAAAATGCAGAACCCCCCACCGACAGGTGGCCAGGACCCGGGCAGTGTGAGTGCCACTGAAAATCAGCTCGTGTGCCGCCTTCGGCACATGTGCCATAGGTTGCCTACCCCTGAACCAGAACTAATACTAAGGGTAAATACTAAACTATATTCAACTATTTTACAAAGAAACGTTCGTGAGACACAGTGAACTAAGTGAGAGCCGAAGCAGCAGAAGTTCCAGCACTATCACTGACGGCAAGAAGGCACCGAGGGTGGGGGAGCCAGTGGCGCCCCTTATACCATGCCATGCGTGCACCACTCCAGAGGGCACCGGAGCCAGTCCCCTATGGAAACTGCTAAGGGAAAAACTTCCGGCACCGGTGCATGTGGCGAGCACACACACCTAATATGGAACAGACATGAGCAAGCACTCGAAGAAGAGATGGGCTCACTTGGCACAATCTCATTACCTTCAGAAACAAACACTACGGGCCTGACTGAAAAGCCCAATGAAGTCCATTTGGAAGACTTTCATTGACTTCAGAGGACTTTGGATGGGGCCTTATGTCTTGTGGTGCTTGCAGGATCAGCTCCTAATGGAAATTCAAGGTGACTTCATTAGAATAATTCATCTGGGGTGAAATCCTGGCCCTACAAGTCAATGAGAGTTTTGCCACTCAAAGTGTCCACTGGAGTTGACTCTTCACAGTGAATAATATAAATTATCCCACCTACACTAAGGCAGTGGTTCTCAACCAGGGGTACGCAGAGATCTTCCAGGGGGTACATCAACTCATCTAGATATTTGCCTAGTTTTACAACAGGCTACATAAAAAGCCCTAGGGAAGTCAGTACACACTAACATTTCATACAAACAGTGACTTGTTTATACTGCTCTATATACTGTACACTGAAATGTAAGTACAATATTTATATTCCAATTGACATTTTCTTACTACATGGTAAAGATAAGTAAACAATTTTCAGTAATAAGAATGAGGAGTACTTGTGGCACCTTAGAGACTAACAAATTTATTTGAGCATAAGCTTTTGCGGGCTAAAGCCCACTTGATCAGTAATAGTGTGCTGTGACACTTTTGCATTTTTATGTCTGATTTCATAAACAAGTAGTTTTTAAGTGAGGTGAAACTTGGGGTATGCAAGACAAATCAGATTCCCGAAAGACGTACACTAGTCTGGAACGGTTGAGAGCCACTGCACTAAAGTTTTAACATGTTACTAATGTGTTAAATCACACCTTTTTTCCTAGTGAAGACAAGGCCTTAAAAGCACAAATGAGAGTAGAATTAGTCCCCTTGTTTTCAACCTCTATATCCAAACAATTTTCAAAATAATACTTGTTTACACCTGTATAGTACCTTTCACCTGATGATATCAAAGAGCTTTACAAGTAAAATTATGCATTTTTACCAGTATTTAAAATGGAGAAAGCAAGAGGCTTGACCAAGACAACAGACCAATTAGTGACAGAATTGGGCATAGAAGAAGACTCCTGACACTTTTTGAATTTATTTTATTTTTATGTATATCACTTTTATAGCATCAAGCTCAAGGTCTTGGCACTTCATAAAATTTTAAAAAAAGAACAACTGGCACCAAAAATAAATAACTAGAATCTAGACACATTAATATGTAAACACTTGTGAATATATATTTTCTTTCAAAACTAATTCCCTGTCTACTTTACATGTATTGAGCATTTTAATAACCACCAGTTTTACTATCTATGTATTACCTAGCTCCTCCTCTTGTCCCTAGAAAAGTGATCCCTTATTTATGCAGTAGAACAATCTATACCCCACTAACCCCTCCCACCACCTTTTCAATTTTTTTTCTCTTTTCCTCCACTTCACCTTAAACGGTCCCTTGAAATTAGGGTTGCCAACTTTCTGATTGCCGAAAACCAAACACCCTTGCCCAGCCCCTGCCCCGGACTTCTCTGAGGCCCCGCCCCCGGCTCACTCCATCCCCTGCTCCCTTGCTCACTTGCTCATTTTCACCAGGCTGGGAGAGGGGACTGGGTTGCAGGCCCTGGGGATGAGGGTTTGGGGTGCAGGAGGGAGTGCTGGGCTGGGGCTGAGGGTTTCAGAGTGCGGGAGGGGGCTCAGGGCTGTGGCAGAGGGTTGGGGGGCAGAAGGGAGTTTGGGTGTGGGAGGGGGATCAGGGCTGGGGCAAGGGTTTGGAGTGTGGGAGGGGGTTCAGGCTCCAGGCGGTGCTTACCTCAGATGGTGCCTGGAAGCAGCAACATGTTCCTCTGCCTCCTAGGCGCAGGGGTAAACAGGGGGCTCTGCGCACTGCCCCATGCACAGGCACCACCCCCACAGCTCCTATTGGCCATGGTTCCCAGACAACGGGAGCAGCAGAGCCGGTGCTTGGGGCGGTGCCTGCACCGTGGGCAGGGACAGCGTGTGCAGCCCTCCTCGCCGCCCCTGTGCCTAGGAGATGGAGGGACATACTGACCGCTTTCGGAAGCCATACAGCGCCAGCTGCTGCAGCCAACCAGACTTATAGCGGCCCAGTCAGCAGTTCTGACAGGAGCCGCCAGAGTCCCTTTTCGACAGTGTTCCGGTCGAAAACTGGATGCCTGGCAACCCTACTTGAAATATGTTTAACTAATTATGCTAAACACTCTGTTCCACCTTGTATTTAGCTGTGACACTCTGAATACGTTTCCCAGACCAGAAGAAGACTCTGCATAAGCTCAAAAGCTTCTCTACATCAACAACAGAAGTTGGTCTAACAAAAATATTACTTCACCCACCTTGTCTCTCTAATATCCCTTGTTTAGGCAGAACTCCACCTCTTTAGTAAAGATAGCAAAGTACCTACTTAATAAAGAGGAACTCTTCACTCTATTATTTATGTTACAGTAGTGCCTAAGGACCCCAGTCACAGGCCAGAGCACCACAGTGCTGTACAAACAAACACAGAACAAGAAGACTGTCCCTTTGCTGAGGTATCCTTTGCGTGTAAAAAATCCTTATTATTAATATTGTTTGAGCCGTTTTCTGTAGTTTGCTAGCAGATTTACTGCTTTTTGCTCTTCTAATATTTCAGTTTACTTTATCTACTTATTTTTAAACTTTCATAATCTCAGTCTTTTTTCTAGTTTTCAAATGCTTGCCTTTTATGTTGCTCTTTACTTCCCTATTTGCTACTTTGGTTTCTGTTGCCCTTTAGTTCTGTTGATTTTACTGGAATTAATTTTGCTTGTAGCTTCTCCACCTGTACCTTAAATACTTCCCACTGTTTCAGTATTGATTTCCCATGTGGTTGAATTCCAGTCAATTTTCTTATTTCATATTTCTTTACATTCTGCTCTTCTAATGCTGAATATTTTTGTGTTCCTGCCCTTTCCATATACTCTCAGAAATATTAGACACTAAGAAGTTATGCTGCTAGTAGTTTTCCAATTTCAACATTATATCTAGCTTATTTCCTGTTATTACACCCAGAACAGCCTCTGACCTAGCTATCTGTTCAACATACTCTGTAGAGAAGTTCTGTGTATCTCTGGGCACAAACTTCCATCTTTAGATTTTTACATGCAAAACTCGGAGTCTTTTTTTGTTTTCCTCAGGACAAATCTTGCTGTCAGACACATGGGTATTGCTTTTACTGATTTTAAAGGAACTAGCGAGACAGGTCCTGTTGTATGTCCTTCAGTCATATATGAATAGCTAAAAGCTAATGTAGGGGCCACAAAGGATTTCTTAACTGAACTAACATACAATCTGTCACCTGCAGGAACATTGTTTATCTTTTTGTTCTATCCAGGAATCCTCCACCAATATCCAACCGTCTCTACTGTCATTCACTCCAGAAATGCAACCACCAGTGAGTGATCAAATCAGCACATAAAGGGGATGCCATCACAGATCTCAACCATGAAGACAACATCAATGAGGCCAACCAACAACTCTCCAGCACCACCTACTATAAAGAACTCAAAGAAAATCCCATACCACAATTCAAACAGGAATTTAAGGATACCATCAAATCCTTCCCCAAACACTCGAAGAGAAACTCTTCAAACTCATCTCCCTGGAGCCCACCCCAGGGGCCTTCTACCTGCTTCCCAAGCTACACAAACAAGGGAACCGCGGCAGACCCATTATATCTGGCTATGGCCCACTTACTGAAGGACTATCAGGACTCATAAAAACCATTCTCAGACCACTCACACACAAAGGTTCAGCTTCCTCCAGGACACAACCAACTTCCTCCAGAAACTCTGCAACATTAACAACTTCCCTCAGAACATCTTTGCCACCTCCTTAAACCCCAACATCTATCACAATGAAAGCATTGCTGCCTCAAGTATCTACAAGAACATGGACACACTCAGATATCCACCCCAAACACATTGCCAGACTCATGCATTTCATCCTCACTCGTAACAATTTTACATTCAACAGACACCTGGTCCAAACCATGGGAACAGCGTTGGGTACTAGGATGGCTCCCCAATATATCAACCTCTTCATGGTTCACCCTGAGGAAGAATGAACCATGAAACCAATGATGTACCTGAGGTACATCAAGGATACTTTCATCATCTGGACACACAACCTAAACTCTGTCACAGAATTCCACCATAAATTCAACAACCACCATCCATCAAATTCTCTCTAGAACACTTCCAAAACAGCATCAACTTCCTGGATACCAGGATCAGCTTCAGCAATGGAACCCAATGCCAGAAATCCATGGATCACCACACTTATATTCAAATATGCAGTAACCACCCCAAAACACACCAAGAGATTGGTTATCGACAGCTAGGCACTCAGATACCACAGAATATGCTCCAAAGAGAAAGTCAACTCTAGGATACACACGTTAACACTTAAAACCACCATCACCAACCCAGGCACTCTGCCAGAGAAGTAGATTGGATCATGGAACAAACCACTCAAATACCTCAAGAGAACCTGCTTCAATAGAGAAATAACCTCCCCCCCCAACCCGCCCGACTATACACCCCTACTTGTCACATAGCACCCCAGACTGGAACCCATACAGGGTATCATACTTGATGGGGACCACATCTTGAAAGAAACCTTTCACAACTCCCCCCTCTTCTGGCTTTCAACCAACCCCTAACATCACCAAGCTCATCATCAGAAGCAAGCTCCCTACAGACCAGGACACACCAACTCAAGGTGGCACCAGACCCTACCAGAACAACAGATGCAAAACCTGCAGACATATCTCCACTGCTACGATGATCAATACCCTCCACGACACAAATAGTTGTTAACGGGCCATTTCACCTTGAATAGTCTCTTAGAATATGTATTAACTACTTATGCTAGACAATTTGTTCCACCTTATATTTAGCTGTGACACTGAGTACCTTTCCCAGATCTGAAGAACAGCTCTGGGTAGCTTGAAATCTTGTGTTTTTCACCCACGGAAGTTGGGCCAATAAAAGATATTATCTCACCCATCTTGTCTCTCTAATAGTCACTCCTTAAATCTAAATAGTTTCTATAGTGTCAATCAAAACACAGCCTTCACTCAAACAAAGTTCTCACTCACTTTAGTAAGGTTAGGCTCCATATTTTTATGCTAATTTGATATCTTCTCTCACCCATAGTACAATCACCCTTCTTTTCTTTTAAAACTCACAAAAGTAAATTCTATTGTCACTAGGCTAAATTCTATGTTAAACCTGTGCCATTTCATTGACTTCAGGGGAATGAACAGGTATAACTGAGAGCAGAATTTTGCCCTGATAGTTTCAATCTCCCAGTCAGTATTCTAAATTTTAGTTCTTACATGTATATCACAATTCTCCATCAACACACAGGCTTTTAATATAACTGTGACGGGTTCCCCTCAGGGTGCCACCTGGAACTTGGGTACCACTAAACCTCCCTGACCCACCAGCCTGGGCTCCCTCTCACATTGTGCTGCTGTGATGAGTTGCTAAGCTCTCCAAGCTTGCTCTTTCAATCAGCATACACACAGGTAGGGACACATCCAGCTGTGACTAGCCCCTGAATGGAAACATTTCTGACTAACCCCTGAATGGAAAGGTTATACAGCTAGGGCACTTACCAGCTTCTCAAGCATAACCCCCCTCTGGAAGGTAACCCCAAAATTATACTGTTCTGCACTGCATAGAGATTTGTACAGCGTAAACTCATGAGATTTGCCCCCTCCCTCAATGTGGAGAGGAATATACACAGCTTTCTGCCCCAAGTTATGATTTCCACACGCTGGTTTTAGACAAAACAAAAACAATTTTATTAACTACAAAAGATAGATTTTAAGTGATTGTAAGGGATAGTAAACAGATCAAAGCAGATTACCTAGCAAATAAACAAAAACACACAATCTAAGCTTAATATGCTGAAGAGATTGGATACAAGTAGCAAATTCTCACCCTAATTTAGGCAGTTTGCAGAGATTCTTGAGGGCAAGCTGCACTTGTTTGCAGCTTAAAACCCCAGGTATTCCTTTCACAGGCTAGAAATCCCTAGCCTGGGTTCAGCCCTTCTCCCCCAGTGCTCAGGAGTTTCCAGCAATCTTCTTGGGCGGGGAGTCAGTGAAGAGCCATGATGATATCACTCCCCTGCCTTAAACAGCTTTTGCATATGGCAGGAACCCTTTGTCTCCAATTTTAGTTCCCACGCCTTTCAGTGGTAAAACACTGATATTCCAAGATGGAGTAAAGTACCAGGTGATCTGGTCACATGCCCCTGTAGCGTTATAGCAGCCATGACTCAGAGGCTGTTTGTAGCATCCTCAGGTAGGCTCCCCAGGAAGGCTCCCTGGTGGGAGATTAGCATCTTCTAAGATCTATTGTTCTTCCTAATGGCCCTTCCCAGCCAGCCATCTAGACTGATTGCATTCTGCCTCGTGGGCATTCCCCAGGTGTAAGCACATTTGTAATAGAGGCATATACAATATTCCTAACTTCAGATACCAAAATGATACATGCATACAAATAGGATAATCATATTCAGTGAATCAAAACCTTTTCAATGATATCTTACATGACCTATTTCGCATAAAATACATAATAGTTATGCCATAATCATATCAGAATAATATTACTGTGAAGAATATGGGACATAATCCCACAATAACAATCCTATTTATTTGTTTTATTTCACCTTCCTATCCTACTTTCCTATCTTTTTCCTATAGCATTTGCTAATAATGTGTATGGATAGATGTCCTTTGTATTCTTCCCAAACTCTTAGTGTAAAGAAAAGGACTAGTCTACTGAACAATCCAACGAGGAGATAGCTTTGCAATATAGAAATTAAGACATGCATATTTTCATACTGTGTAATATTAAAATGCTTATGCAGTACAGTCAATATGCGGAATGAATTGATGCAGATGAGCACTGAGGTAAATATTGTAGCTGGATTTTTATAAGTCTAAACAATTTTCTGACCATTAATAAACACAAAATCATGTCCTTGGAGGCATTATGTGATAGCCATCGATGACCAACATGACATTTCTGCCTCCCCTCTCATCATGTACCGCACTACTCAGTTAGCTGCATGCGTGAAATATATCAAGTAATTGCATTTTGCCTATTCAAATTACCCCAGAGTTTCAACTGGATCGTAGAAGCCTTCTAGGTGTTAAACAGCTTCTGTATTTCACCTAACCAGTGATTGTATTTCAGTGGTACAATAGGCAAAGTGATCCCACTAAGTCTGTAAACTCTCTTGATGCTTTTGCAAGAAGTAAAGAAAGTAAAGAAATAAAACTGAACCTATCTGTAGTATTACAAAATTAACTAAATCCATGTACTGCCTTTGACCGTATTATAACATTGCACACTTGAGCTTAACATTGTCAGTAGATACTGCGGTACTTGAGGTTATTGTTGTAGAATACTGTAGTATTTGTATAAGATTTAGTGCATGTACAATGCTTTGCATTAGTCTGGTGCATCAAATTGTGATTAATGACAGAAGTGGGATATAAAAATAGATGAACTAATGATCTGACCTGGTAAGGAAACTCCTTGGAAAAAACGCATTACATAATTTTAGGAAATTTAAGGAATCTGAAAACCCAACCAGTCAGCCTAAGCTTATTCTCACACTCTATAGTAAAAAGCCAGATTCTCTTGTTCAAAAAAGAATAAAAGCAGTCTGCTGTACTTTTATCAAGACACAGGGGTGAATCCAGACATAACCCTAATTATTAAATTATTATTATTATATCCCCAAGATTATTTTGATTTGGAGTACGATTTCCAAGTATCTAAGTGATTAAGGAGCCTACGTTTCTTTTCCCCCACAAAAGTGATTTAGGCACTGAGGAGCCTAAATCCCACTGACTTTCAATCACAGGCACTTCTGAAAATGTTATGCATAATTTACAAATAATTCCACTTTCTGAATGTGTGAGCCTTGTGAGATTTAGCACTTTGGAGCAGTAAGTAATGTGTCACATACCACAATGTATGTCTGTATTCCGAGTGGCAGTAAGATACAACTGATCCTACTGTATTATAAAATGTTCCCATAGCCTGTTTGCACGGGGAAGTAGGAAATAGTTGTAAACATGTGGACCTTAGAGATACTTAACTTTTGTTTGTGAAAATAATTGCAAAAGGGGACTGACAGAGGACTTTAATGATCAAGGCTATTTAACAATGGAACAGATACAACATGGCAACAGAAATTTGAGCTTCCCATTAGGGCAGCTCTGACCAGAGGAACAGCCTCAAAGTGAGGGAGGATAGTTCAGTTTTCACATTCAACCAAAAAGAAGCCTCTGTGCCTAAATCTCTAGCTACTAAATCTCTAGCTACAAATTAGAGACACATTCACTAGTGAAGCACTTCTGAAAGGTCCTGGAAGCTGAATACAATACAATTAACAATAAATAATAAGCATTGTTTGAACCGACTGTGGGGAAAAACTGCTCGAGGGCAGAAACACAGTCTGAAGATGCCAAGCGCTATAAGATTTGCAGCAGGAGGTTGTACAGTATAAGAGCAAGAGGGTAAGAGTGTGTAAAATTGAAAGGTTTCTTCATTAATGAGAAGATCTGAATGGTGAATGTGATATTACGGTGCCCTACAGGGGGTGGATGCTTCAGGAAAGGGAACATGGAGAAGATAGGAAGGGTTCCATTTCTAGCACCTGCTCCACCTGAGGCCAATGGCAGTTTTACCATGGACTTCAGTGGAAGTAGGATTAGGCCCATAGTA
This sequence comes from Chelonia mydas, assembly GCF_015237465.2. Lineage (NCBI taxonomy): Eukaryota > Metazoa > Chordata > Testudines > Cheloniidae > Chelonia > Chelonia mydas. Next base: position 164,394,946 of record NC_057850.1, read on the forward strand.
GAAATAAATCAGGTTTCAAAATTCTGTGTACCAACTTGCCCAGGGAAAGCAACCCATTTCAGTCTCTTGCTGACAGCAACAGAGTTTTCGCTGGAATTGTGATCATGATAAAGGGTGGGCCAAGCTGATTTTGTGATTGGGTTGGTAAACAAACTAGGATGAATTAAACAAAGTAGTAAGGTACATGGGATTAGCTTTCAGATCTACAGACAAGAAGTCCCAGAAGAGAAGTAAGAGAGACAGGGAGGGCTATAAAGATTCAGAACTGTTGATTTCAATCTGCTAAACCCACAGATAGGCAGACAAACAAGAAAAGAGACAGGCTGCTTTTAGGTCCGGAAGACAGCAAGGCAGACAGAGGAGAGGAAAAATTGGCAGTTAACTATTTATCATCTGGGAGATCCAGTCAGGCAGCCAAAAATTCAGTAACAGATAATCAACTTATGCACCGTACAGAGTGGAAATGTTAGTGGTAGCAGCCATCTGTAAAATGAGCCAGCTAGCTCTGCTGCTAAATCAGTCCCAGTTCACTTGTTAGCTACCAGCTATCCATGTGACCAGAGAACGAAGCAGCCAACGTTAGTCTCTAAGGTGCCACAAGTACTCCTTTTCTTTTTGCGAATACAGACTAACACGGCTGCTATTCTGAAACCTGCCTACTGAAAGAGAGTCAGATAGCCACCTAGTGTGCAGTAATTTCAGGGAATTACAGACTGCAACATTTACAGACTGCAACCTAAGGTACAGACTGCAACCTAAGGTACCAAAATTTCAATGATTTTTCACTAAACACAGGTGGGGGATGAAGCGCCAAATCAATACATTTTCAACAGCCACTGAAAGTTAGTGACTTGTAGTGACATGTAAGCATGCTGTGCTTTTGTAGCTTTTATCATTTAGATTAGATTCCCATCAACAGAATGCAAAATATCTGCCCTCTCTTGTTAATTTACCCCCCAAAAAATCAATTTAATTTCATTTACAAAAAGATTTGGTATAAATAGCCTTGGACTGATTAGATTTTTGTAAGTAAATATTGGTAAATATTTGATTTCACTGATTGATTTGAGTTTGATTTCACTGTACACACACAAACCAACAATACAATATTTCCATCAATAATCACCAAAATTTACACACACGGAAACAGTGCTTCTTGAAAACTTGTTAGAATATGCTGTAATGATATTTGCTTTATATATTTTGATGTGAGGTTGACAATCTGTGTTTTAATGGTTATAAAGTGTAACTTTTTCAATCTTAAAGTCTACTGTCATTAAATTATGATTGTCTGTTCCCCCCATATAATTCCCCACAGCTGTGAAAAATGTAAACACAAATAAAAATAAAGGTTTATTTTTAAACATTGATACTATCCATTACAATTATAAAACATAAAAATTAAATTCTGTCAACCTTAGGTATAAATAGACTTTTTATTAACCCCCTTTATTGATTTTAGAGTGGAACTCAGTCAAATCTGTGCAAAAAGCCAAGCCAAGACTTATGGATCATTCCTGACCCACTTAAGATCTATTTTGTAGTTTTAAATGGGACTTGAATAGGCCTCTTGTAGGTTTAAATGGGAGTGCTGCAAAGACCTTTCTGTGCTGGCCCTCCACAGATGGGAGAAGCACAGCCTCAGTGTTATAACATCGAAGTGGCACACCGACAAAGACGGTGAGAGGGAAAAAATGACACAAGTTACTGTAACGTCTCCTGATTGTTCTGCTGATATACAGAGAGACTTAAAACAGATGTTAAGGTAAATTACTGGAAAACCCAGCTTTGCACATCCTACAGTCCCACAATAAACAAGTAAGTCCATAGTTTTCCGCACAGTCTGACAGAAATGACAGTCTGTGCAGAAATATTTCATTATTGTGATTAAATATGATCATAAATATCTGTCGATTTCATAAATGAGTAATGTGCTTGACTTCTAAGATGGGATGAGACTGTTTCCACACCCTCACCTCCAGGGTATCAGGTCAGTGACTACAACTCCTGGAGAGTGAATGGGTCTAACTGCTCAAACAATGGAGCAGCCATCATGGGGCAATCTCCTGGATAGGCCCTAATGGATGCTTCTGCTGACTGGAGGAGGAAAAACACAAAACAAAAACAGTTTGAACAGTTTGACTGAGGACCCTCAGACTATCACCAACACTCAGAAGGAGGAGAAGAGCAGAGCATGCTGTGAGTGATAACCGGTGTGGGGTGGGGGGGCAGTTACAGAAGGATGTGGGCTGCTGGGAGAGAATGTAAATAGGGTCTGTCCTGTTCCTGTAACTTAAGAGGAAAGCCTATCTATCTAACTTAGCTTCTAGTGAAACATAACATGAGATGAGATTAAATAGGCTGTTTGCTGTTTTAGATTCCTCTGCTCTCAGATACTTTGTTCCAATTGCAAAATAAAAATAAATTGTTTTAAGAAGGCTGTTTGGTCATTATCACTAATCACAGGTTCCCAAAGGGAAGAAAGGCCGAGGCCCAAAACCCAGTTAGACCTGGAGGGGGATAAGCACTTGGTACACACGGAGTAGCACACCTGCTCCAAGAACTGAAGAATCATAAGATTCGATCTAGAGCCCAAGACCTAGAATCCAGAGAGACCAGAAAGGGTCAGCTAGCCCCATTACTGTGTCAGAGATCCAAAATAGCATGGCAGAAAATCCCTAGTTGACCTATATCCTGGGCTGTCTCCTTTCAATTTGTAATGATCTAAACGTTTTTTGACAGAACTTAAAATTCCTCTGTGGATTATTTGATAATTGATTACTCGGAATTATTCAAAATGCAAATTGGGCTGACAGATCTGTCTCAATTACAGGAAATATTCCTTTTCAGCTAAAACTCCTGAGTACTACATCACCTATTTTTTAGCATTACAGCTTCATGAATGTAGGTCAGAAGGCAGCAACTATATTTGACCGATCATCTGACTAGCATCCCCAGTTAAAGCAGCCTAAATTTAACTTACTGGAATATATGATTTTAGAAGTAAGAAAAATATTCCTAATTCCAAGTCAGAATAACTAAAAAAATCACAAATACTATTATAAATTCAAAACACACAAAGGTGTACATGTACATTATGGCCCAGATCTCTCCTGTTATAGTGTACACCAATTTGCCATGTTTCTCTGACCAGGCTGTTCCCTCCCATGACACAGAGCTGAGCTTCCAGGTCGTGGCCATGCAAGTGAGAAAGCGATGCTAACACTTTGATACCACTCAGTTCCAGTTGACAAGCTTTACCCATTGTGTGATTATTTAGCTCTCCTCCATCCCTGCAGCATATGGGAACACACACACACGCACACACAGTCTCTATCTACACACACACACGTGCACACAACTGTAGATCACATATATACTATTCGGATTAGATTATACAATGCAAGGAACCTGCACATGTACTATAAGGCTTTAATACTTTCTAAAATTTGTTTGATCACAAAGTAAATAATAAAATCTAAAGCACAATGAGCAATGTGTTTACCAATCTAATAACAGAAGTAACATGCGTTAATTGCACAGTTTTGATGAAACAGTGCTCTAAATAGTTACTGTGTAGGTATAACTATTGCCAATGTATTTGTCATGTAGTTATCATAAAATAAAATCCACTGCTAGATATTCATAAAGTCCAGATTACATTATCAAGTTAGCTGGTGACAACCAAGTACATTCTGGTCTTAAATTCTGCCCTCACTACTGCCATTGGAGCAAATGGATTTATTCCAATGCAGCTGAGAGCAGAATTGCTCTATAGTTTGGTTTTTATAGTTGTATTGGATTTGTTTAGCTGTTGACCCTTTGGATTAGTTATTGTGGAATTTGAACAGAATGCAAGGCACAAAGTCAACAGTCAAATCTTTCAGTGCTTTGGGAGTTAACTGACCTGTCTATTAGCCACAGAACATGGACGATTTTGGCTCCGCCAACTACCTCACTGTGCCCTAGAGGAATGGCCTCCCATAGTGAGAAGGTAGTTCATTTTACTTGCTAGACACTCTGCTGGGTCTGGCAGCAGTGGTACCACATTGTGAGGTCAACACACGTCCACTAGTATGGACAGAGCCCACCAACTCATTTTATTTAACAGACTGAGTAGTTGTCAAATGGTAATGATGTGATCACTACGGACCTGAGATTAAACTGAAGCAGTGATCTGGATGTGAAAACTCCCTACTCCAGTCCCCAGTTCTTGAACCATTCAGTCACCCTTTGTGATTTGGGTTATATGAACCTGTACCTTCTGCGGGGCATGGAGGAAAGTGGGAGGAGCACAAAATATCTGGAACATATTTCTGGAAGGTACAAGATTGGAACACAGACTATTTAGTGCCTTGATGTATGTCTGGAGTCTGTGTTTATTGTTCTCTGGATGTGTCATGCTAAAATATTTGTGTGGGGAGTTTGTGTAGTCAGGAACCATCTTAAACAAAACTGGGATAGAAAGAGGAAAATTCTGTGCACATTTTATGCATGCTTGTTACTTTAATTATTACTTTCACCCACTATTGTTTTTTATTTACAATTGTTATTGATAATGTGGATGGGGTGGCTTCATTGACAACGTTTTTGACACTGTAGGTTGTTATTATCTGTCTTCAGATTTAGCTGCTTACTTATGATTGTGTCTAAGTGGGTAACGTGATATGTACATTAACTTGGAATTTGATGTTATCCTTGTACAACATAATACGCTGGTTCCTAGAGGAGTGTATTCAGAGCCAATACAAGTACCTGAAATAACTTTACTGTGAGTCTCTCATTCTGCAGCAGAATAGGGGCCCTAGAGAAAAAGTATAGGGATCTCCCAGGCCAATTAGCAACAGCAAAGGGTATCAAGGGAAGTGAGAGCTTCATCAGTGAGAGCTTCAGTGGAGTGAACATGCCACAGGCAGAGGGAATGGAGTGGTGAGGCCCATAAAACAGAGCATGAAGTGACAGAGTGACAGCGCACAGAGTAATAAAGAGGCTTTTCTGACAAGCTGACACACCCTGCTCTTGACCTAATAATAGATTATCAGAATCTTGAAGATAATAGCAACGTAAAGGATAATATCTGGGCACAAAAACATCAGATAGCCTGCCTCTTTAAGAGTAAATAAATACAATAGGGCTTCCCTCAGCCATAGTCCAACGTAAATATGTATAGTGTGGCTCAGTTCAGCTAAGCTGCAAGGCGAAGAGTAAAACACTCCAGTTCTTCTCTCACCTTCAGCCCTTTTCCTGGAGGCTTTTCCTTTGTGAATCTCACTAGAGATTCAGCTTCCCTCAGCACATCCCTTTTACAAGAGTATTCCAGGAAGGGGGGGACAGGATAGGATAGTGTATGAATTAATTAATCCCAGCCCTCTACCTTGCCCTCATGACAGGCACGTGTTGTTGTCCCTCTAGCTTGGAAGAGGGTTAATCCTTCTCTAGCAGAGGTCAATGGATGGGTTCTAAACACCCACCCGAACATGCAATACGGTGTTCCTTATGTCAGGAAGTGTTCCACAGACCATCTTGGAATTAGGAATGATTAGGTGACTGAGGGCACACTGCAATAGTAAAAGATCAGAGAGAAGAAATTAAGGAACAGAGCAGCATAGAGACTGGTAATTGATATATTTTTAGGAGACTAAGAAGGTTAGGAACATAGGTGACAAATCTGGTCTGTTCCTCTCACTGAAATAAAGACCCTTCTTAAATCCATTGGATTGAAATAGGCATTTCATCCTTTTCCTTACGCCACCAGGGTGGATATCACTTGTTATTGACATGATCAGTATAAGGCACCAGTGTCCAAAGATCACAAGTCACATCCTACTCTCTGGGACAGACACGGACTTTTCGTTGTGCTTGGCCAGCACCTAGCACAGGGGAGTTCTGGTGCAGGAGCAGAGCTCCTAGGCACTACCACAAAACAAACAACAGCTGCTACCCTACAATGATGGGGATAGCGTGAAGATTTACCAACCCACAAGAAGCGCTGGCAGGGATTCTGACCAGCATGCAGGCAGACCTGACAGGATTCACCATTCATGAAGATAGCCTCACTTCCTCTGTGGTCCTTCTGGGACAAAGTGTTCTCCAGGAGGTCCACTGAGGCCACAGTCCTTGTACTCCCCTGCAGAGACTGCAATTACAAGTGGCCATTGAGTAGAGTACACATACATGGGGCCTCCTTGGGTGTTCCATCCCTGCTCACCACCACCGGGGCCACGCCCCATCTGGCCCACAGTGCTTTGCTGCATTCCCTTTTTATGATCACTGGTCTTCCATGGGCTCTTTTCTTTTAAACTCATTAACTCTCTATGGACAATGTGATCATTGGTTAATACCTATGGAAAGCCATGGAAATAATATCACAGGGTAAAAGGTCTGAGTGAGTGTTCTCAGGGTACCCAAGACTGTGACTCATCTTGCTACTCCCTGCTTTAGAAAGAGGGAATCTGTCTCGTGGTAGCAGGGTGTCAGCTCCCTGACACTTCCCACCCTTCAGCCACTCAAGCGCTCTTCTCCGGGCTATGCCAGTCTTTCCTTCGCCTTGCAGGTTAAAAATAGTTGCCACCCAATCTCCAAATCTCTTTGAATTGTTCCCCTGTGGTATCCAGCCCCAGACACTGGTTACTCATGGAATTTCTATGAATCCCCTACACCCAACAGTTCAATGTAACCCAATTTAGCAGTTGTATCTTGGCTTACACCACCACTCCCATAAGCACACAGCTTATTAAAAAAAGAATAAAGATCTACCTAGAAAGTGATGGAAACTGTTACAACACAAAACAAAATCATAAAAGACGAACCTGGGTCTACACTTATCAATGGTGGCAGAGTGGTGGGATTAACCTGAAATCATTTTGAGATCAATTTGAGATTTTTTGAACTAGAAATACAGATTTTAAAAAGGAATTTTTTTTTCCCTTTGGGGCTGCTGGAAAAGAGGTCCAGAAAGCAGCTGAAACTGAAAGCAGCTTGTTTTTTCTCTGCTTTGGAGCCAGAGGAGAGACAAAAGGGGATTATTTTTATGAATTGCAGGTTTTCTTTACCTGGAGGCAGGGTATTTAACTCCTGCAGGGAAATTCACAGTCTTCCAAACCAGAAGGGTTTTTTTTTCCCTAAAAGTAAATAGGGGGGGTGTTCTACCCATTTGCCTGGAGACAAAAGTGGCAGGGTTTTGTTTTGTTTTTTTTTTTTGGGGGGAGGGGGGGGATTTGATTTTTTTTTTTTTTTTTTTTACAAGGAGCACAAGTTTGAAAAAGATTTTTTTTTCCTTTGGGCTGCTGGTAAGCAGGTTTCCAAGTAGTTGGAGGTTTTTTGCTTTGATTTGGGGCCAGAGCAGACACAAGGGAATTGTCTTTTTCTGTAGGCTGACAATCACTATCAGAGAATAAAAGGAGTACTTGTGGCACCTTAGAGACTAACCAATTTATCTGAGCATGAGCTTTCGTGAGCTACAGCTCACTTCATTGGATGTAGTGAGCTGTAGCTCACGAAAGCTCATGCTCAAATAAATTGGTTAGTCTCTAAGGTGCCACAAGTACTCCTTTTCTTTTTGCGAATACAGACTAACACGGCTGTTACTCTGAAACCTATCAGAGAATAGGTATTCTATTCCAGCACAGCAAAATTTTACAGCCAAGTTTTGTTTGTTTATTTCTAAACCTCGGGTGTAAAGTTAGTTAAAAAACAGAGAGGTTAGGATGACAAAATCCACGTCTCGACAAAAGCTGGAATTAGCCAGATTTCAGGCTAAGGAAAAACAAAGGGTCTGTGTCTGTCGGTATGCTGCTTTGCCGGGGATAGAACAGGAATGGAGTCTTAGAACTTTTAGTAAGTAATCTAGCTAGGTATGCGTTAGATTATGATTTCTTTAAAAGGCTGAGAAAAGAATTGTGCTGAATAGAATGGCTATTTCTGTCTGTGTGTCTTTTTTGTAACTTAAGGTTTTGCCTAGAGGGATTCTCTATGTTTTGAATCTAATTACCCTGTAAGGTACCTACCATCCTGATTTTACAGGGGTGATTCCTTTACTCCTATTTACTTCTATTTCTATTAAAAGTCTTCTTGTAAGAAAACTGAATGCTTTTTCATTGTTCTCAGATCCAAGGGTTTGGGTCTGTGGTCACCTATGCAAATTGGTGAGGATTTTTACCAAACCTTTCCCAGGAAGCGGGGTGCAAGGATTGGGAGGATTTTGGGGGGAAAGACGTGTCCAAACTACGTTTCCCAGTAAACCCAGTTAGAGTTTGGTGGTGGCAGTGGTTATTCCAAGGACAAAGGATAAAATTATGTACCTTGGGGAAGTTTTAACCTAAGCTGGTAAAAGTAAGCTTAGGAGGTTTTCATGCAGGTCCCCACATCTGTACCCTAGAGTTCAGAGTGGGGGAGGAACCTTGTAAGGAGAGTGGTCACTTTAGATAAGCTATTACCAGCAGGAGAGTGGATTTGTGTGGGTGGGGGGGTGAGAAAACCTGGATTTGTGCTGGAAATGGCCCAACTTGATCATCATACACATTGTAAGGAGAGTGATCACTTTAGATAAGCTATTACCAGCAGGAGAGTGGGGTGGGAGGAGGTATTTTTTCATGCTTTGTGTGTATATAAAAAGATCTTCTACACTTTCCACAGTATGCATCCAATGAAGTGAGCTGTAGCTCACGAAAGCTTATGCTCAAATAAATTGGTTAGTCTCTAAGGTGCCACAAGTACTCCTTTTCTTTTTACTTATCAATAGTTACCTTTCCTATCTCATAAAGTAGGTTTCCTCCCAAAGTTCAGTCCATTGCAGAGCTGGCTGGTTTCACAAGAACCAGATCCAAATGTTCATGAAAGCAACCCCCTATTCCACCAAGGCTTTTCCTCAGGGAGTGAATCCAGAGTGCCTTTCCCTATACTCTATTATACTTTTATTTCTGTTGATAGGAGAGCAAACCCCTGCCTTGTTGTAGAGTTTCTTTTCTACCTTTAAGTGGTTTCAATTGTTTGTCATTGTCTCTGGTGGTTTTCCATTGACTGTTTGGGGATATGGCACGGGTAGACCATAGAACCTTGTATTACCTTGCCATCTGACTAAGGGTGATAACTCCCTCTTGCTTGAATGGATCATCACTGAGACCCCTAGTGACTGATTTCTACTCAAAAATCTATGAAGCATACATTCACTATAAATACATTATTCCTTCAATATCATCCATACGTACATCTCACAATGATTAGGAGTCCTGACAAGTTTTGAACTTTCGATGGATACTTTATATGTTATTCTTTTGGGATAAATATCCTGTAAAATGTGTTTGGTGTAGCGAGTTTGTCAGGTCTGATATGAAAACTGGTTGCAAAGAACCGGGGACCCTTTGCCAAGGGGTCTCTGTGTCACAGTATGTTAACTTTAATACAAATTGTTTGGTCCCTGCTTTTTATTTTCCTTAGTTCCTAACATTTTGATTAAATGAGGTCTCAAATTACCCAGTGCCTGAGCTAAATGGAAGTCACCACAGCATTCCCATTGCAGTCTACAAAAGCATAATGTTCTGGGGTTATAAACAGCTGAGGTATATACAGTGGTGAGCTGGAGCCGGTTCGTACCGGTTCGCTAGAACCGGTTGTTAAATCTAGAAGTCCTTTTAGAACCGGTTGTTCTGCGAGGGACAACCGGTTTTAAAAGGGCTTCCAAATTTAACCGGCCAAGAGTGGCACCTTAGGCGCCGACTCCATGGGTGCTCCAGCCCTGGAGCACCCAAGGGGAAAATTTGGTGGGTGCAGAGCACCCACCGGCAGCTCCCCGCCCCCACCCCCCGGGCCCCAGCTCACCTCCGCTCCGCCTCCACCTCCACCGCTGAACGAGCCGCCCCGCTCTGCTTCTCTGCCCCCCCAGGCTTCCCGCGAATCAGCTGTTCGCGTGGAAAGCTGGGGCAGGCAGAGAAGCAGGCCGCGGCTTCCCGCTCAGGCCCAGGGAGGCAGAGGTGAGCTGGGGCGCGAGGAGGGCCGCCCACGCCGCAGCAGGTAACTGGGGGGGGAGGGATGCAGGGGAACCGCTCCCCGCCCCAGCTCACCTCCGTCACCCTCGGCCTGAGCGGGAAGCCGCCGCCTGCTTCTCTGCCCTCCCCAGCTTCCCACCGAACAGCTGATTCGCGGGAAGCCGTGGGAGGGGGTGGAGAAGCAGAGCAGGGCGGTGCATTCAGGAGGAGGAGTGGAGGTGAGCTGGGGCTGGGCGCGGAGCGGCGTGGGGTGCACCCACTAAATTTTCCCTGTGGGTGCTCCAGCCCTGGAGCACCCAGGGAGTCGGCGCCTAAGGCGCCACTTTTGATGTGATCAGTGGGGGAGCAGCCACTCCCCCGCTCCCTCCTAGCTACACTCCCCTGCCCCTAGGAGTCAGAGGGACCTGCCGGATGCTTCCTGGCAGCTGCCCCAGGGAAGCACCTCCAGGACTCCCCACCTCTCCCCCCGGCAGGTGCCTCTGGCTCTTAGGGGTGGGGTGGGCATGTACTACGGTGGCCCACGAGACCCTCCTACCCGGTTCTGGGGGCAGTCAGGGGACAGGGCAGGGGTCCTGGGGGGCATCAAGGAATGCGGGGGGTTTGCATGGGGCAGGAGTCCTGGCGGGCAGGGGTGGGCAATGACCCCCTCGTGGGGTGAGAAGGGAACCCGTTATTAAGATTTTGGCAGCTCATCACTGGGTATATACAAGTTAACAGGACACATTTTGTAGGAAGCAGGCAGGACAAGGACTGATCGTGGGCAGCGTTGATTACATTAGTATAGCAACCCATGGCAGCAGTTAACAAGGTGCAAACCATGCTAATAGGTAACACTATGCCTACTTACAGAGTTGCTGCACTGTGGCATAGGGGCCAAAATCTCTGTTAGGTAACACGTTAGTTCTGTTGTAGATACTGCAGCTAAGGTAAGTTAATTTAAGCAGCCCTAGTGGTAAAGCACGAGTAGAGCACACAGGGCCTAAAACGTTATTCTTGATCAGGGGGCTCCAAGTCACGGCCCGTGGGCCATCTGCAGCCCGAGAACCTCCCCAATGCGGCCCGCGGAAACTTTTTAAAAAGTTCTTTCATCTGGCCCTCATGGCTGCCAGCCAAGGGCTTGGAGGGAGGGGGAAGGGAGGGAAGGGGAGTGGGCCGGAGAGACCCATGCAGCCATGCTGTGGGCTCTATCAGCTGCAGGCGCTGCACCCCCCACCCCGCAGCTCCACTGGCTGGGGGAGAGGGACAGAGATACTATCACTAGTCGCCGGGCAGAGTCAACATCACTAGTCACCGGGCGGAGTCAGCCGGGGTGGCATGAGTGACATTATTGGCCTGCAAAAAGAACAGGAGTACTTGTGGCACCTTAGAGACTAACAAATGTATTTGAGCATACGCTTTCATTGTTAGTCTCTAAGGTGCCACAAGTACTCCTGTTCTTTTTGCAGATACAGACTAACATGGCTGCTACTCTGAAACCTGTCATTATTGGCCTACTGGGAGGATTTGAGGACTGGCACTGGCACTAAGGTAAATTGAGTTTGAGACCCCTGTTCTAGAGCTTAAAATGAGACTCTTGGGACCACATTAGAAACAGCAGGCCAAACTTTCAGATTTAGGCATGCTCAAACCTGTGCCTATATTGGTGTATGCCTAACTTATCCCAGAAAATATCAGATGTCTGTGCACATATTGTGCATGTCCAGGAAGGCACGTCTTAATTGTATTTGTATACAGATTGTCTATACACTCAGAGCACTGGATAGGCATTTTTTCTATAAATCAGAAATGGAGGAATATAAAAACAGATTAGGCAATGGTTCAAAGAAATCTAAGAGAGAAAACAAAACAAAAGGTAAGCACCAAGTAAATGTCTTTGCTTATACCTCATTGAACTCAGTGAGACTCCACACTGGCACAAAGATCCCAATATAGGACCAGTGCTTAACTGAGCTAATTTACAGACAAGATGGAGAGGGAAAGGGATAGAATAAAAGACTGAAAATATGATTTGATCCTCTGCCTAATTTCCACTTTTCATTGTCACACATCCCAGACCAAACTGCAGTGATTTCTGTTTGTTGTTGTTATTCCTCCAGTTAAAATGGGATATTTATAACATAAAAGCAAGCAGGGGGGAACACACCACCACATTCTACCCCATCTTTATACAATGCAAGAAGCCAAAATGACTCATCATCTTCTGCAGTTCACCTTCAAAATGACCTGCCAAAGATTAAACAGAAAATCAGGGTAGAACCGGGATCAGAATTAAGATCTCAGCTTCCAGCCCTATGGTCTCTCCAGCAGACTAGAGGTTCTCAAACTGTAGTCTATGAATCATTGTTAGCCCATAGAACACTAACTGGTGAGCCTTGGAGAGTCAGATAGACATATGTTAATGGCTTCCCTCTTTGTGTCAAGCTGAGAGACACAGAGCACATGGGAAGGAGAGATGAAAGAAAGATCAAAAGGAGATACCAAGATTAACTTTTTTTTTCCTCCTCCCCTAAAAAGACAGACTATTTATCACACTAAAGACAATGAAAAAAACATCAAATACTTTCTTATCTATCTTAGGGTTTTATACAGCCACCCATCACCCTATTATCTCATGCCTTCCACAGAAAATAGACAGCAAAACCAAAGTCCCCCATGGACCTTGAAAGAGACTGTGGTGGTTTTCCGTTTTGGGGATTAAAAAGACTGCTTGCAGTAGAGAATTTTTGTTTTGATTGATTGGTTTATTTGGTTCAGGGTTCGTCTGTTTGCCTGCTAATGTTGCTCTCAAGGAAAAGTAACTTCTGTAGTTTGAATAAAAGGATGTTACTTAGGAGGACAGGGGAGGTGCCACACACATTTACATGTGAGATGGTCCTGGAGACAATCTTTCTATTAAGATCAACTGCAGGCATGTCACCTCTCATATATCACAAGAGCTTGAAAAGCGGAAGCTTTCTCAAGCAGTGGCCTAACACCAATAACACCAGTGACCTGAAGACAAGCTCTTTGTAAGCTTGAAAGCTTTTCTTTCTCACCAACAGAAGCTGCTCCAATGAAACATATTACTTCACCTAGCTGGTCTCTCTAATATCTTGGGACTGACATGGCCACAACAACCCTACACCAATAAAATCACTTTCAAAATGAGCGTAAGTATTTCCTAGGAACATTTGTCCATTGGTTGCTTTGTGAAGGAGCTGCTTTCCTGTACCTACCGAGCTAGCACTGGTCTCCAGCTGCCGCAGGCTCATTAAACTTCTTAGCATGAGAACACAACATATGCATCTCACATGCTCTGCCTTCAATAATCGCTAAGCGCCTGAAAATCCCCGGCCTTGATGCTATATTATTGTGCTCATCAGCATGATTAGAAAATAAAAATCCTAACCTGTGCACTAACAAACACATGCTACCTTGGACACAATCCCTCCTAGCAAGCCAGAAATCACTTATCTGTGTGATTCTGTCTGTTACTCTCTCCTCAGACTGATGCCACACACAATCAAGCTGTATTCTTCATCTGTAGTACAGTATACTCCCATTTTCCAATTATCCAAACCTCTGCTTCACCCGAATTCCTTTCTTGTCCCAATGCATGAGATACATGCCCTCTGTAACATGCATCTTATGCTATGGGACAAAGAAGGGATTCAGATAATGAGGAGGTTTGGATAACAGAGCAGAGACTCCCAGCCAGGACTGCAAGGAGAACAGCGATGAGGATGAGCTGCTGGGGAAGCCACGCTGCTTTTTGAATGGCTCCTGCGGCAGTGCAGGGAGCCCGGTGCAGCCCAGCTGTCATGGGATTGAGTGAGTAGGGCCATGACAGCGCAGCTGCAAAGGGCTCTCTGCTCTGCTGCAGGACAGTGATGCCCAAGCCCTGCAAGCACCAGGTGCAGGGAAAGCTGACAAAGCAGAGCAGAGCCCCCCCGGCCCCAGTCATGACTGCGAGGAGGCTAGATGACTCCTTCCCCCTCAATTTTCCAAACTCCTGATTCTCCAAATAAAATCCATGTCCCCGTGCTATGTGGGAGTATACTGTATATCCCTTGTTTGAGTGTATGACTGGGGGGGGAGACACAATTAATAATATTATTTTCTTCCTAAATTCTTCAGAGTACTAGTTCGGTGATGATAAATGTATTATGGCCTGATCCTGTACGTGCCTACTACCAGGTGCAGTGCTCAATGGACTTACTCCATTGTAATTAGTACTATGGGGAAGATCGTCAGCTGGTGTAAACTGACATTAGTAGAGCTGTGACAATTTACACCAGCTGAGGATCCGCCCCATGCCTGGTAGTAAGAGTTTTCATGATCAGCTCATGGGACTCAATTCTTATTGAAGGAATGTATAATGAACTCACAGCTGTGAGTTCATCTGTTTGCTCCGGCTTACATAATTAAATGAAGCACCTACCTAACATTACATTATTTTGGGAAAGATCATAAATTGCAAGGCTAGAAGGGGCCATTGTGATCATCTAGTCCAGGGGTGGGCAAACTACGGCCCGGGGGTCACAACGGGCCATTCAGACATTTTAATCTGGCCCTTGAGCTCTCGCCGGGGAGCAGGGTCCGGGGCTTGCCCCGCTCCCCATGTGCTGTGGTTCCGTGCTTCTCCCAGAAGCAGCGACATGTCCCCCCTCTGGCTCCTACACTTAGGGGCAGCCAGAGGGCTCAGCACGCTGCCCCCGCCCTAAGCGCCACCCACGCAGCTCCCACTGGCTGGGGTTCCTGGCCAATGGGAGGTGCAGCGGTGGCACCTGCAGACAGGGCAGTATGCAGAACCACATGGCTACACCTCCACATAGGAGCCAGAGCGGGGACATGTCGCTATTTCTGGGAGCTGCTTGAGGTAAGGGCCACCTAGAGTCTGCACCTCTGACCCCACCTCCTGTGCCCCTGCCCTAGCTCTAATCCCCCTTCTGCCCTCTGAGCCCCTCAGTCTCAGCCCAGAGCACCCTTCTTCACCCCCAACCCCTCATCCCTAGCCCCACCCCAGAGCCCGTGCCTCCAGCTGGAGCCCTCACCCACCCCAACCCCTGCCCCAGTCCAGAGCCCCCTCCCACACCTGAACTCCTAATTTCTAGCCCCACTCCAGAGCCCTCAACCCGTCCCGCACCCCAACCCCTAATTTTGTGAGCATTCATGGCCTGCCATACAATTTCCATACTCAAATGTAGCCCTCAGGCCAAAAAGTTTGCCCACCCCTGATCTAGTCTGACTCCAGCATACCAAAGGGCAAAGGACTTCCCCAAAATAACTTCTCGAGCAAATCTTTTTGGAAAAAACCCCTCCTATCTTGATTTAAAAATCGTCAATGATGTAGAATCTGCCACAACCCTTGGTAAATTGTTCCCATAGTTAATTGCCCTCAGTGTTAAAAATTTACACCTTATTTCCAGTCTGAATTTGTCTAGCTTCACCTTCCAGACATTGGATCATGTTAAATTTCTATCTGCTAGAATGAAGAGCCCATTATCAAATATTTGTTCCCCATGTGGGTACTTACAGACTGTAGTAATCAAGTGACCCCTTAACCTTTGCTTTGTTAAGTTAAATAGACTCACAGAGCTCGGTCACTATAAGGCAGGTTTTCTAATCCTTTAATCATTCTCCTGGTTCTTCTC
Source organism: Chelonia mydas (assembly GCF_015237465.2). Lineage (NCBI taxonomy): Eukaryota > Metazoa > Chordata > Testudines > Cheloniidae > Chelonia > Chelonia mydas. Next base: position 164,410,562 of record NC_057850.1, read on the forward strand.
TGAACCCTTGCCAATTTATTAACATCCTTCTTGAATTGCGTACACCAGAACAGGATACATTATTCCAGGAGCAGCCATGCTGGTGTCAAATACAGAGATAAAATAACCTCTCTGCTCCTACTCACGATTCCCCGATTTATGCATCCAAGGATCACATTAGCCTTTTTGGTCACAGCATTGCACTGGGAATTAATGTTTAGCTGATTACCCATCCCCAGCACCAAGTTTTTTTTTAGATTCTTGCTTCCCAGAATAGAGACCCACATCCCATAAGTATGGCCTATGTTCTTTGTTCCTAGATGTAGACGTTTACATGTAATTTTTTTTAAAACATGTATTGTTTGCTTGTGCCCAGCTTACTAAGACACCGCTCTGTATCAGTGACCTGTCCTCTTCATTATCTACCACTCCCCTAATTTTGGGGTCATCTGCAAATGTATTCAGTGATAAACTTATGTTGTGTTCCAGGTCATTGATAAAAGTGTTAAATAGCATAAAGAGAAGAAACAATCCCTCCAGGATTCCACACACCCACTTGCTAATGATTCCCCATTTAAAATGACATTTTAAGCCCTATAAGTTGGTACATATTATAGCGATTAAAAGTTGGCTAATGTTATATCATTCTATTTTTTTAAATCAATGTCAAGGTGTGCCTACAGAAGTCCAAGCCTATTACATCAATGCTATTATCTTTAGTGAGCAAACTTGTAATCTCATCACTAGAAGGTATCATGTTAGTTTGACAGCATCTATTTTCATCAACCCCTGTTTATTGGCATTAATTATGTTACCCTCCTCTAATTCTTGATTAATTAAGTCCTACATCAGCTGCTTCATTATCTTGCTCAGGATCAGTGTCAGATTGACAGGCCTATAATTACCTGGGTCATCCCATTAACCCTTTTTAAAAAAAGTTCTTTGGCATGGGCTATACAGGAGGTCAGGCTAGATGATCACAATGGTCCCTTCTGACTATGGAACACCACAAAAGGCACCATATTAAGAGCTTATACATGGTTGCTTTTACTGCCACAGCACCACCTGTCATTAAGAAACTGCATTGCAGAAGACTTTGCCTTTCATGCTCCCTGTTGACCATTTTCTTGGCCTCATAATGGGTCTCTCTGTCTGGTTATTCTCTGGCCTGGCTTTCCAGCCAGGTCACCTCTTAAATTCACCCCCTTCTAAAATAACAAGAGGTTCAACTGAAAGTCCAAATAAATTTCCAAATAGTAATTATTCCATCCCGTTGGGCTATGCTGAAGTTCTCCACTTTTTGACACCTACTTTTGGGCCCTGCAGAATTTCTCCTATGCTCCTTCCTTCCTCTTAGCAGGTTTTCCCCCACTGCCTCGCCTCCCTAGGAACTCTGGTAGCATCCCTCAGGGAACTCACCACTCCTTGTAGGCCCCAGCTCAGGACTCCCCCACAGGAGTTGAGCCTACCCTGCTCCCATGGGAATTCCACTTAATCATCTCTCTTGGGTCTCCACACCCAGAGGGAGTTCACAGCTCAGTTTCCTCTGATTCTCCCACAGCTGGGGGCAGTCATTATAATTAATTCTCCATCACTTGCAGCTGGGATAATTAATCATCACTATGTTGCTCGATCACCGGTGAGGCTGAGGAATTGCTACAAAGTCACAGGCAGGCTGAGCCTGTGAAAGGTACCAATCCTGTGAATCAGCTCTGGGCTAACAAAGACTTAGGTTCAGCATTTCAGTGTCTAACATTTAAGAGCCCTTTCTCATGAATTGTTGTGGTAGTCCAACTACTGCCACAATTGCCTCCAAACACTATAGCCCAGTGGCTAGGACATTTAGCCGGGAAGCGAGAGATCTCAGTTCAACCCTGTTCCAAACCAAGCAGAGGGGGAACTTGAACCTGGTTCACTCACATCCCAGGTGAGTGCTCTAACCACTGGGATATAGAGAGTAACAGGGAGGTACCTCCTCCTTGGTTGTTATGTGCAGGGTCTGATGCAGTAGGTGGCCTCTGAGAATACCTACTGCATCAGATCCCACAGGAGAGATAGGTGGAGGAATACTTAGTTTGAGCACCCCACTGGAGTTTTGGAATTGAGCTGCTCAGCAGCATCAAAAATTAACGAGCTTTGTGCACACGCACTGGCAGACACTTAAGAATATGCCTATAATGGAACGTACGTTCATGCCTGAGCCTGGACTCAAGCCTAACCCGCTTGTGTCTACACTGCAAGTGTGCTAACCCAGGGTCCACGCTCAAGTTAAGCTAGGACCCAGGACCTGAGTCCTGTTGCTTTGCAGTGTAGACACAGCCCCACTTGACTCAGATCCTGGGAGTCAGCCAGACATATCCCACAATTCCATGGGACAACTTCCTTAGTCCTTTCTATCCCAACAGTCTGCAATCACTCCACTGAAAACAGAAGACACTCCACCTTTGCAAAACAGCAGCAGCTCAAGTCAGCATTAACCCATTCTGTTCTGATCACCAATCTGCAAGCACAGTATCAGAGGGCCTCCTGGGTTTGCAATGGAGAGTGAACCGATCAAGCCTTTTCCAACAATGAGCTGTTTCCTGGTAACATGCAGGGCAGGCAGTAAAGTTTTACCACAGTGCACCGTGGTCCTAGGGCTAGAGCAGCCACATTCTGGTGGGGGTGTGTGGAGGGGCGCAGTGCTAGGGACTCTGGGATAGGGTTACTTTGACTCAGGTATGCACATTGCAGTGTGAAAAGGAGTACTTGTGGCACCTTAGAGACTAACCAATTTATTTGAGCATAAGCTTTCGTGAGCTACAGCTCACTTCATCGGATGCATACTGTGGAAAATACAGAAGATGTTTGTTTTTATACACACAAATCATGAAAAAATGGGTGTTTATCACTACAAAAGATTTTCTCTCCCCCCACCCCACTCTGTAGCTCACGAAAGCTTATGCTCAAATAAATTGGTTAGTCTCTAAGGTGCCACAAGTACTCCTTTTCTTTTTGCGAATACAGACTAACACGGCTGTTACTCTGAAACCTGACATTGCAGTGTGAATGCCAAAGCCCTAGGTTCCAGAACAGGTTAGAAAATCTTAACCTCGCGTTAAAATACAGTGTAGATCCTCAAGCCCAGGGTTCCCTAACATGGGTCAGCTGACTCAAGTCCCATTAATCCTGGGCTTACATTGCAGTGTAGACATACCCTTAGGTGCCTATAGGATTAGTTGGGACCTAAGGATCCAAATTTTGGACTGAGACATTTTAAGTGGCAATTAGGCACCTACATCCCTCTGTGGCTCTAGCCCTATATGTTTTCTGTAATGTACTAATAGTGGAATTTTCAAAAGCATCTGCTCAAATTTGGTGCACAATTTCCATTGACTTCAGTGGGGAGTTAAATGCCTTGCCGGTTTAGGTGCTTTTGAAAAAAAAATCATCCTGTAAGTGCCCTCACTTCCTACTGACTTCAACAGCAGTGAAAGGCTCTCTATAGCACACTGTACTATTTCATACTGGCAAAAAAACTATGCTGAATATTTGTCTCAAACACCATCCTGCCGAATACGGAGGAACGAAGCCCCTCTACATCTCACTGCAGCTAGTGGGGTCAAATCTTAAAATCTTTACTCCCTTTTTTCTTAGGACCTAATTTGTAAAGATATTTAGGTGGCTAAAGATGCAGATAGGCACCCAGTGCAAATTTCAAAAGGAACTAGACATCTAACATCTATTGATTTCAGGATCAGGCCCTTAAGGAATAGAGTCATGGGGCCAAATTCTGATCTCATTTACATCAGTGTAAATTTAGAATAATGCCACGAACACCAGTTGAATTGTTTCAGATTTAGACTGGTTTAATGAGATCCTAATTTAGCTCATTGATCATATTCAATCATTAGATGTGCTCAGAGCAGTTTTCCAAGGAAATCAATAGAATCTGTGCAAGCACATCTGAGGGCAGAATTTGGCCCATTTTCCATAATTACAGCAGTTGTCCTTAAAAATCTTCAGGTGCCTCAGATTACTGTAAATGCTGCGGTGACATTATTTCATTTTCTCCAGATATTTCCCAGACTAATCATCCTGTAAATACCATGGAAAGGTTATCTAAGGCAAACCTAGAAAGCTTTTGAGCACAACTACTGTGTCTTTGAACTGAATGTGATTTCTGATATAACAATAAACCTCTTAAATCCTACTGAAATCAATAGGACTTCAGCAGACACTCATATTATGGTGATGACCATAGCATAAGAACCTATGTAGTGTAGAATAAAGTGCTTTACTGAATCAGGGCCAAATAAACTGCGCCAAAAGACAAGCTTGTAACTCCACTGACTTCAGTGGGGTTGCATACACTGTAACTAAGACCAGGATTTGGCCCAGTCCTTACTGTTCAATGGCACTGGTACCAATGACTTTTTTCTTTTCTTTTTTTTTAAAAGAAACAACATCCTTCCTAGAATGATTTAATTCAAGTTATGGAGGTACATAGCGTTTGTTATGTACATAATGTTTCCATATGGCAACATTACATCTTTCTCCTCAGTTCAATAAAGTGTGTGCAATCTTCTCAACCAGATTTTGTCAACAGAAAATTATGCTGCTTATTTTCCCAACTCTAAAACCCATATATCTTCTGCCAGACAAAGCAGTTTCCTTTCCCGTGAATTAATAGCAACAAATTTAATCTGGGATTCGAAGATCATCAGATATGTATTACAAACAATGCAGCATTTTGAGGGGGTTGTTTGTCAGACTGCTTATTGGACCCGGTGAAGATGATACTGGCAGCACAAGGGAAAACGTGTCAGGTTTCTTTTAGTATAATAGTCATATTTATAGTTACGTATGCAATTATATAATAAATTTTAAAGCCTTCCTTTCAAATAATCCCGATCTGAATGAGTACGATAAAAGACACATTTTTTCACTGGGGGATATGATTTTCAAGATGAATGTGCTTAAATGTAAAATAATCTTCCAGCAGACAGGCAAATGTTTCTAGTTGAAAGCACAGTGATTATGAAAGAGTAGACCCTTTAGTTGCCCTGGAAACTATATTTGTAAAGGGCCACTATTTATATTGTCCCAGAAGCTTTTAACATCTGCATCAAAGCTTCAGAAGAAGAGAACTGTCAGTATTTATTCACAGAAGAAAAACTTCATTTTAGGGCGGTGGAGTGTTGCACTCCCCCCCCCCCCCCAATTCATAATAAATTATCTCTCTTCTTGGGAGGTAAAAAATGAAAGTTGTGGAGTTGTGACATGTTCATGGAAAGACAAGAGCAGCACATTTTCATTGTTAACACTTGCCGGCTTGGGTTACACAGAGAACCTTCACAGATAAACATGAAGAAAAAGCAACACTGACAACGCCATAGTTTTAAGTAGTGTCTGTGTTTCTATGTACGCTTGTTATACAGTTATACTAAAGTTGCACCAAGAGGCCTCAACCAGGTCGGGACTCCACTATGCTAGCCACAGTACAGTTGCATAGTAAATTACATTCCTCCCACAAAGAGTTTACAGTACAAAAAGGCTGACACGTTGGCAGTAACATTTTGATTTAGTTTGAAACTTAACAAGAAGTCTCAACATTAAGAACAGGGAGGATTTTATTTTTAAAAGGATTATTTCTTCAAAACTTTTCAAACCTATTGGTTTGTATTATTTCTGTCTTACAAAAATAAAAAAGAAATCTACTTGTCTCTAATACCTGCCTTCACACATATTAACAAAAAGCAGCTTTGGAATGAATCCTGAAGTCCATAGTATAAGGGCTGAGTAAAAACTTCAGGATTTTACCCTTCAATTTAAGACATTTCAGGGACTATTCTTTTTACCCAAAGATTTTTATATCCACTCTTTTGTGAGTGTGAGGAGTAGTGACATGAGATGCAATCTGCACCATAATTTACTAGGAATTTCCAGGGTAGAACACTGCATATAGTGACTATTTCTTCAGTTCTTGCCCTCTTTGAGAGATCATGCTCTCCCATACTTCCTAATACAGAGCTGAGTTTAAAGGCAATAGCCAAGGAATTTCTAGAGGAAGCTACGTGGTCTGGATATGTTACCAAATAGTTCAATTTCTGAACTCTCCATCCAGACCTCAATGCCTCTGCCCACCTTCATTTTTTTATGATTAGTTTTTGTTCTGAAGGAGCTCATATGCCACAATAACAGTAGTTTCACACGAGGGAGAGGTGGACATCCCTGGCCAGAGATTATTCCATGTTTCCATAGTCCTTCCAAACCAAAGGGAACATGGAAGGCTCAATAAACCAATTTCCGTATAACTGTATTTGCCTCACTTGCTCATAAGAACGGCCATGCTGGGTCAGACCAAAGTTCCATCTAGCCCAGTATCCAGTCTTTCGACAGTGGCCAATGCCAGGTGTCCTAGAGGGAATGAACACAAAGGTAATCATCAAGTGATGCATCCCCTGTCATCCATTCCCAGCTTCTGACAAACAGAGGCTAGGGACACCCTCCCTGCCCATCCTGGCTAATAGCCATTGATAGACCTATCCTCCATGAATTTATCTAGTTCTTTTTTGAACCCTGTTATAGTCTTGGCCTTTACAATATCCTTTAGCAAGGAATTCCACAGGTTGACTGTGTGTTGTGTGAAAAATACTTCCTTTTGTTTGTTTTAAACCTGCTGCCTATTAATTTCATTTGGTGTCTTCTAGTTCTTGTGTTCCTATTGTATAAGTCTGGTGGACAGTGGAAATCTTGCAGGCTCACATAAATGGTAGCTAAGTGGATCAGTTTCCTGTGGAGAGATGGGAACTGGAAAGGGACAACTGGGGAAAAGGTAGGTAAAAGTAGCATAAACAGGCAGATCAAGTCCTCAAGCAACTCCTCTGGGGGAGAGAAAGGCACCACACACATGGAACTCCAGTTTAACTGTGTGAAGCAGCAAAGGAAACATCCCTCTTTCCAAGAAGCCCTCTATAGCTGCAGAAATACAGATGAGACTCCATCACTTGGAGTCTTTAAAATGAAGCCTGAATGTCTTTCAAAGAGATATGCTCTAGCATTCAGCCTGAAGTTACGGGGTGGAGGCAGGGCGAAGTTCTATGGCCTGTGGTATGCAGAAGGTCAGACTAGATGGCCATAATAGTTCCTTCTGTCCTTAACTATGGTTCCTGTGGAAATGCATGGAGAGAAAGTTTGGGATAGGAGAGAACTTTGGGGAAGGAAGAGCATGAGTAGAGCAAGAATGAGAAAGAGAGGCTGAGGGAACAGAGAGAACTAGGGGCTTTTGGCCTGTTTCCTTTGCAAGGGAAGAAAAATGGAAGCTGGAAGAGAAGAAATATTAAAGAAAACTGGCCTGATTCTCCTCTCACTAATACTGGTTAAGTGTCACAATAATGCTCCTGACTTATACCTGCTCTCTCCTGGTATAGGTGAGAGGAGACTCAGGCCCAAAGCATACAAATTGAAAAAGAACTACTGTAGGGTTAGAGACATTAAAGGACAGAGGTACAGTAGAGGTACAGAAAAGCAAAGCAAAACCTCACAATGGGGAAATGATAATTTTGTACATACTATTTTATTTAACTAAGTTTAATTATGATACTGTATATATTACTGACATGAAAAGCCATTTTATGAGTACTGATAAAATACATGACGCAGACAAAAAGTCCTTAATGTGAGTCATGTGTCTCCTTGTGCTGTTGAGAGTTATGCTTTCAACCACAAGGCTACAGCTAAAATCTACCATCCTTCCAGGCCCATGAGACTTGGCAGAATTCATTTCTGAGCCCACGATCCCATCACAAACATCTAAAGGAACGGCTGTTGAGCAACACAGATGATAAAATGAGGACAGCTCCCCCTGCTCTGCCTGGCTCAGGTAAGCAGTGCTCTCTTGTAGCTCCCCCTCTATCTTGCCTGATGCAGTGAGAACTTTCCCTCCTCCCTGTTTTCATCTACTTTAACCACTGTAGTAACATAAAGCCAAAATTCTTCCCAGGGGGTAGGAGTAAGATGCTGCTTCCAGGCTGTTAATATTCCTTTAAAATATCATTCATAAAAGAAAAGGAATTCAACATAGTTTGGTTGGTTTTTTTTAAACTAGCATTTAAGGACCTTTTTTGGTTCTTTCTTTTTACAGAATCAAGCACAATCAGGTCCTGGTTCATCACTGGCACTCTTAGGTACTACTACTAATAATGCTCATGGTGTGACACAGACTAGAAAGAGTTCCTTGATCTGTATTCCTGAATCCTCTAGGAATGGCCGCTGTGTTTAAACAATGAATGTTTTTGTATAACATGTTTGTTGCATCTAGGGTGACCAGATATTTAGTTGTTTGTCCCACGTCCCGACCGGGTTGGGGCGCCATTTGTCCCAATATTTTGCTTCAGCGGCACTCTGGCTTTTTTTTTTTTGCCTTGGGGCGGCAAAAACCCTAGAGCCGGCACGGGTGGGGGGGGGGGGTGAGCCTGTGGCTGCCCCCCATGTGTCCCGATATTTTGTTCTTGTCATCTGGCCATCCTAGTTGCATCAGATAGACCACAGCGGAACAAACTGTAAAGTGAAACTATCTCAGCTATTAGTGGATAAAAATAAACTAACATGAATAAAATTATTCTTCTTGCTTTCATTCATTTTCAGTCTTGACTGGGTCAGACAAGAACAACATTTCAGGCAAAGTTTATGCTGGTAATAATCAAGCTACTGAGGCAAGTACTTTTTTTTAAAAAGTCTAAGCAGCTCCTAAACATGCTCCATTTAACTGTAACATGAAACGCCTCATTCTTTTGTGAGCATCCTGCCCCAAGTCAGAATGCTGACCCAAGAGAGGAAAGTGTTCATCGCAGAGTAACTGGAAAGAAGAGGACATGACAGCATAGGATAGCCCAAGCCAAACTGAAATATTTAAAGATAATCCTAGGGGTTTATGACCCTCGAGACAAACTCTTATTTATGACATCCTGGTCTAGTAGACAGAATGCTGAACAAGGAGTCAGGAACATGGGTTCTATTCCTCGTTCTGCCACTGACCTGCTCTATAAGCTTGGGTAGTGATTTGACTGCTTTGTTCTTCTGTTTCCCTTCCAACTCTTTGTCTTTCTTGTCTATATAGAGTGTGAGATCCTTGGGGCAGGGGCTGTTTCTTAGGTGTTTGTACAGCACCTAGCACAATGGGGGGGGGAATCTGGGTTATGACCTGTAGGTGTTGCTCTAATATAAATAGTAAATAATATAAAACAATAATGAATTGAGCCTAGCATTTGTAGTGGGTGACTGCAGAAGCTATCTCTGTGTTAATATTGTCTGAACTGGGATGAGAAGATAATGCAAATAAAAGGTTTTCCTCATCTAAGCTGTGCTTAACTGAGACTAGTACAAAGAGACATGTTTCAGGATATGTAACTAGTGTACCAGGTCACAAAATTACTAATGTGCAGAGAGGCATCTTTTGCCTTTTCTATGAGTTTGCTGCAAGACGATATTATTTGAACACGTGTGACTATAGCATCATGCAAGCTCACTTTTTGCAAAGCACTGTGGGGCAAATTAAAAAAAAATATCACGAGGCTACTTCTGCTCTTGAGTACTGCTGCCTGGGAATGCTCTGGTATAGTAGAGCAGTGGTCTCCAAATTTTTTTGATCGCGCACCCCTATCAGTAAAAAGTTTTTGAGCACGCACCTTCAATATATGTATATTTATTTATGTATAAATTATATACATGTACTATTGTACTAATAAATTATGTAAATTATAAAACATACACAAAAAATAGAAATTAAAAAACGACTGAGATAAAGATGAAATAAAAAATATTTTTAAAATGTTTTTATTTTATTTTATTTATTAACAGTACAAAAAACCTTTTTGCTCTCACTAAAAAAATTATTATTATTAATATTTTTAGTGAGAGCAATGTGATTGAATATGCTTTATTATTTTTGAAAAACTTGGTTTAACACTTTGTGATACAGCGGGCACTCAGGGTGGGATGCGGGGTCTGGGAGGGAGTTAGGGTGTGGGAGGGCGCTCAGGGTGGGGTGCGGGAGGAGGCTCAGGTCTGGGCCAGGCAGGAGGTGCAGAGCACTTACCTGGGGCAGCTCCTGTTTGGTGCAGGGGGTGTGCAGGTGGATCTGTGCTGCGGTGCACCACCCCCATGGCCTCAATTCTGGGAGCTGTGATTCTGGGAGCTGCCCCCCCCCGCAACGTCAGGCAGGGCCACCTGGAACACAGGGGCTTTAGGGGCTTCAGGGCCCTGGGCTAAGGGGGCCCCGGGGCGGCCTGCAGCTCTAAAGCCCCTTTCGGAATGTGGCCCTGCGAGCATGGGCTGGAGGACTCAGGAGGAGCAGGGGCAGCCGCGCGGCCAGCGGCCAGAGAGAAGTGGCGCTTTCCCCTTCAAAGAGCCGCTTCTCTCCAGCCGGCTTTGAAGGGAAAAGTGCCGCTTCTTTTCGGCCGCTGGCTGCATGGCTGCCCCTACTCCTCCATGGGCCGGAGGACTCAGGGCCGCCCCCTCATTCCCCCCCCCCCCTCCCGGCAGCGTTCCTCCTGCCGCGACCTCCAATCGATCGTCGCATGCTTTGGAGACCACTGTTGTAGAGGACAGCTTATTGTAAGATATCATTTGTACTCCTATAATTAAGGTTTTCTTTGGTGTTTCCCTTATAATACAGGCATTCCAAACCCAGGCATTAGTAATGCAATGGAATTATTGCAAGATTAATATCAAAGGTGGAACTATTATGTATGTGGAATAAGAATGGCCATACTGGGTCAGACCAAAGGTCCATCTAGCCCAGTATCCTGTTTTCCGACAGTGGCCAATGCCAGGTGCCCCAGAGGGAATGAAGAGAACAGGTAATCATCAAGGGATCCATCCATGTAACCCATTCCCAGCTTCTGGGAAACGGAGGCTAGGGACACCATCCCAGTCCATCCTGGCTAATAGCCATTGATGGACCTATCCTCCGTGAACTTATCTAGTTCTTTTTTGAACCCTGTGATAGACTTGGCCTTCACAACCTCCTCTGGCAAGGAGTTCCACAGGTTGACTGTGCGTTGTGTGAAAAATACTTCCTTTTGTTTGTTTTAAACCTGCTGCCTATTAATGTCATTTGGTGACTCCTAGTTCTTGTGTTATGAGAAGGAGTAAATAACATTTCCTTATTTACTTTCTCCACACCAGTCATGGTTTTATAGCTAGTTTTATTTATTACAAGAAATAGCATGTAATGGAACTGTAATCTGGATAAAATGCGAAGTCCCATTTATTTTTCATCCCAAAGTACAGTGCCTAATATTTTTAGTACCCATTGACTCCATTCTCTCTACCTGCTCCAGAGCTAATGACTCCACATGATGAACTGATTTAATGCACTGTAGCTGACATCAATGCAATGGTACTTTAAGGGTGCTGGACCACTTTTTCAAAATTATTTAAGCGCCTATGTGACAGGTGTCGGTCGGTCCTCCGAGCCCCTAGGGGCGATGGAGAGCTATGGTCTCCGTGGCAGGCCTCAGCCACACCTTCCGGGCGTTGGGGAATTAGCGGGGAAGGTGTGCCGGCCAGAGTCAGTAGCGCGCCCCTCGGGCAGGGGAGCGCCGGCCGGAGTCAGTAGCGCGCCCCTCGGGCAGGGGAGCGCCGGGGTAGGGGAACGCAGGCCCACCCAACTCCACTGCGTTCCAGCCCAGGGCCCTGGCAGTGGCGGGAGGCGAAAGTCCCGCCGCTGGCTCAGCGGGGCCGTCCGCGCCCGCTGACCAAACACACCCACCCCACGGTGTAGTTCGGCCCCTGGGCTACTTCCTACCCGGTCTCTCAGGCGGGTCGCTCCGGTCCCTCCATCTCGTCCGGGTATTCCGCTGCGGGCCACTCCCGCTCCCCCTCGGTATCGGACTCACGCTGGCCCGGGCTGCCGTCAGGCCCCTCCAGGTCCTCTGGGTATTCAGCGGCTGGCAGCCCTGGTTGCCACAGGCCTTCCTCCCGGTCAGGCTCCTCCTTGCCCAGGGCTTCGCCTGGGTCAGCAGCAGGATCGCGAGGGAGCAGCCATCAGCCTGTGTCTGTCTCCCTCCCTGGTGCTCTCTTCACTGGGCAGAGGGCCCCGCCCTTTGTACTTCCTGTCCCACCCTTCCCCTTCCGGGGATTGGCGGAAGCTTGGCCTGGCCCCGCCCACTCAGGCTGAGAGGGTGGCTCTTTACCCTCTGGTTCGGAGGGGAGCCACCCTGGCTCCCTACATACCCCACCCCTCAAATCCAGCTCCCGATCTTCGGAGCTGGCGTTCTCACCTTCTCCGAGGCGGGATAGGAAATCCGCATTGGCGTTGTCTTGTCCCGCCCGACGGTGAATTGTGAAGGCATAGGGCTGCAGAGCGAGATACCATCGCATCAGCCTGGCATTATTGTCCTTCATCTTATTAAGCCACTTCACGGGTGCGTGCTCCGTAACCAGTGTAAAGGGGGCCCCAAGGAGGTAGTAGCGGAGAGCATCGACTGCCCACTTAACGGCTAGGGCCTCTTTCTCCAAGATGGAGTAGTTCCGTTCTCTGGGGAACAGCTTCCGACTGAGGTAAACAATCGGGTGTTCCTCCCCGTCCACCTCCTGCGAGAGGACCGCCCCAAGCCCAACGCCTGAGGCACCTGTCTGGACAATAAAGTCACGATGAAAGTCGGGGCTGAAGAGTATTGGATCGCTACACAGCCGTTCTTTGATAGTTCGAAAGGCCGTCTCGCACTCATTGGACCAATGCACCCGGCGGGGACTGTCCTTGGTCAAGAGCTCCGTTAGCGGGGCCGTAATGCTTGCGAAGTGGGATACAAACCGCCGGTAATAACCAGCTAAGCCCAAAAATTGACTACTTGCCTCTTCGTGGTCGGCACCGGACATTCCTGGAGCGCTTGGACCTTTCCGATGAGGGGGCGGACCTGTCCCCGGCCCAAGGTGTACCCCAGGTAAGTGGTTTCCTCCCACCCGATTCGGCATTTTTTCGGGTTGGCCGTCAGCCCGGCTGCGCGGACGTCCTGGAGGACTGCCGCTACTTGGTTAAGATGTTCCTCCCAGTTATTGCCATAGATGACCACATCGTCCAGGTAGGCCGCCGCATATTTCGTGTGTGGTTGCAACACCCAGTCCATCAAACGCTGGAAGGTTGCCGGGGCCCCATGTAGGCCAAAAGGCATCCGGGTGAAATGGTATAACCCTGAAGGGGTGGCAAACGCGGTCTTCTTCTTGGACCTGGGATCCAAGGGGATCTGCCAGTACCCTTTGGTGAGGTCTAACGTGGTGATGTAACAGGCCTCCCCGAGCCGGTCGAGGAGCTCATCGACGCGGGGCATCGGATAGGCGTCAAATTTTGAGATGGCGTTGACCCTCCGGAAGTCAATGCAAAACCGCCGGCTCCCATCGGGCTTTGGTACGAGGACGACGGGGCTCCGCCACTCGTTCTGGGAGCGCTCAATAACACCCAGCTCCAACATCGCCTGGACTTCCTCCTCTACGGCCTCCCGCATTCACCTAGGCAATGGCCGGGTTGTCTCTCGGACCACCACCCCGGGTTCCGTCTGGATCACATGGAAGGTGAGCGTAGTCCGCCCGGGTTTCGTGGTGAACGTCTTGGGGAATGCTCTCACTAAGCAGAGTGCTTGTTCTCGCTGCTCAACGGTGAGTGTCTCTGCTAGCTGGGGTTCACCATTATCCGACTCCTCGGGTGGTTGGGGCCCCAGTTCCGGTTCGGGGGGATATGGGGCCACTAGGAGCCCTTCCCGGTCCTGCCAAGGTTTTAAGAGGTTTACCTGATAAATCTGCTTTTCCTTACAGCGACCAGGTTGCCGAATCTCATAAGTTACCGGCCCCACCTGGTGGAGGACCTCATACGGACCCTGCCAGCGGGCAAAAAGCTTTGATTCCTCCGAGGGGAGCAGGAGGAGTACTCGGTCCCCTGGCCCAAATGATCGAGCCTGGGCGCCCCGATTGTAGTGTTGCTCCTGGGCTCTTTGGGAGGTGTTTAAGTTCTCCCTCGCGAGCTCGCCCGCCCGCGCCAGCCGCCCCTGCAGTTGTAAGACATATTGCAAGAGACCCTGTGTTGCGGACGGGTTGTGCTCCCAAGTCTCCCTCAAGAGGTCCAACACCCCGCGGGGTCGCCGCCCATAGGGAGCTCGAACGGGGAGAACTTCGTGGACGCCTGTGGGATTTCTCGAATCGCCAGTAGTAAAGGAGGGAGCAGCTGGTCCCACTGGTGGAGGTCCTGGGTGGGGAAACGCCGCAACATCCCCTTCAGCGTCTGGTTGAACCGCTCGACCAATTCGTCAGTCTGGGGATGGTAGCCCGAGGTCTGCAATTTCTTAATCCCCAATAGGGCACATACCTGGCAGAACAGCTTAGACGTGAAGTTGGTCCCTTGATCAGTGAGTATCTCCCGTGGGAGGCCCACCCTTGCGAAGATCTTCACGAGCTCCGCAGCGATAGTGCGGGCGGTGATACTTCTTAAGGGGATGGCCTCCGGGAAGCAGGTGGCATAGTCCATCAGGACGAGGATGTATTGATGGCCCGCCTTGCTTTTTGGGAACGGCCCGACCAGGTCCATTGCTACCAGCTCAAATGGCACACCTACGACTGGTAACGGGACCAGGAGGGCCTTCCGTACCCCGGCCGGGGCTGCATGTTGGCAGTCCGGGCACGACACAGAATACTCCTTCACCTCACAGAGGACGCCGGGCCGGAAGAACCTGGCCAGGACCCTGGCCACAGTTTTTTCCTGCCCTAAATGGCCGGCAGCCGGGATGTCATGTGCAAGCTTCGGGACAGCCCGACGATGGATGCGGGGGACCAGGAGTTGGGTCCGGACCTCTTGGGTCTGGGGGTCTCGGTCAAGGCGGTAGAGCCGCTCGTGGTTGAGTTCAAACCGGGGCCACTGGGTGGTGCGCTGCGCCTCCACGACCTCACCATCCACCCGGGCCAGCTGCTCATAGGCAAACCGGAGCGTAGGATCCTCCCTTTGATCTCGGCTAAAGTCCACCAGGTCAGGAGGGGGAACCGCCATTTCCCGGCCATCCTGCCCGGGGGTGGGGCCTGGTTCAGCTCCAGGGTCGGCGCTTGAGTCAGGTCCTGTCTTCTTCTCAGGCGAGGCTCCCTCGAACACCTCTTTGGTGGGTAGGGATTGGAGCACCTCGACGAAGTCTGGCCAGTCACGGCCCAGGATCACTGGATAGGCAAGGGATGACGCCACCGCCACATTCATCAACTGAGTTACGCCCTGCACCGTAATGGGAACCCGCACCGTGGGGTACGATTTTACATCTCCATGGATGCACTGAATCCGTACTTCCCCGACGGTCCGCTTGGTGTCCGAGAAGAGCGCCTGGCGGACAAGGGTCTGCCCACAGCCCGAATCGACTAGGCCCACCACGGGGACCCCGGCGACTTCCATGGGAACTGTCAGTTTGGCCACGGAGGGCAGACGGGCCCGTCGCTCCCCGGCGCACACCAGGCCAAAGTTGCAGTCCATTGCAGGACAGCCCCGTTGCAGATGCCCGTACTCGGCACATCGGAAACAAGGTCCTACCTCTGGGCGCGCCGGCCGCATGGGGGCACCAGTGGGGCCGCAGAGTGGGCCGGGGCCTGGTGGCCGGGTTAAGCGTCCAGGGCCGGAGAGTGGTGTTGACTCGGGCCGTCGGGAAAACTTGGTCCTGCTGCCTTCTGGTCGTCGGGTACGGTGGGGTGCGTTGGTTTGGGAGGTGGGCCCCCTTCGTTCAAGTTTCTGTGCACTGGGTCCAGAGTTTGGGGGGCGGGCAGCCGGTCCTATCGGGACCTCAGCCTCGAGAAAGTCCTCCATAAGCGCGACGGCCGAGCTCAGACTTTGTGGCCGGTGCCGTAACACCCAAGCCCTCCCCTGGGGTGGGAGGATATGCACGAATTGTTCGAGGATGACCTGTTCCGTCACCTCAGCTGCGGTTCGATGCTCGGGTTGGAGCCATCGGGTCCCCGCGTCCTTCAGTTCCTGGGCCACCGCCCAGGGTCTGGCGCCCGGTGGGTAGACCTTTTCCCGAAACCATCGCCGAAAGGTTTCCGGGGTAATGTTGAAGGCATCCAAGATAGCCGCTTTCACTCAAGCATAAATGCGGGCCTCATCATCTGGGAGCCCACGGTAAGCCTTCTGGGCTAGCCCCGTCAGATATGGGGCGAGGAGTGTCGCCCATTGGTCAGGCGCCCAACCAGCCACTGAGGCAACCCGCTCGAAGGTCACTAGGTAGGCTTCCGGGTCATCCTCCGGCCCCATCTTGGCCAGACGGATCGGTGGGGCGGGAGGGGCAGGGGCGGCTGCCCGCTCCGGTTGAGCACCACCATGGCCCGGCCACAGGGTTGCAAGCTGCTGGAAGCACTGGGTTTGTTGTTCCTGGTGCTGGGCCCCCAGGGTTTGAAGCAACTGCTGCTGGTGGGCGCCCAGCTGCTGCAAGAGTTGGTGCTGCTGCTGTTGCTGGCTCTCAGCCAGGAACTTGATAAGCCTTTCTATCTCCATCTTTCCAGTAGGGGAGCTTCAGAGGCGCCCTCGCACTAAAGCCTTTCGGCAGGGGTTGGGATCGCCTGCCCGCATTCTCCACCACTTGTGACAGGTGTCGGTCGGTCCTCCGAGCCCCTAGGGGCGATGGAGAGCTATGGTCTCCGTGGCAGGCCTCAGCCACACCTTCCAGGCGTTGGGGAATTAGCGGGACAGGTGTGCCGCCAAGAGTCAGCAGCGCGCCCCTCGGGCAGGGGAGCGCCGCCAAGAGTCAGCAGCGCGCCCCTCGGGCAGGGGAGCGCCGCCAAGAGTCAGCAGCGCGCCCCTCGGGCAGGGGAGCGCCGGGGTAGGGGAACGCAGGCCCACCCAACTCCACTGCGTTCCAGCCCAGGGCCCTGACAGTGGCGGGAGGCGAAAGTCCCGCCGCTGGCTCAGCGGGGCCGTCCGCGCCCGCTGACCAAACACACCCACCCCACGGTGTAGTTCGGCCCCTGGGCTACTTCCTACCCGGTCTCTCAGGCGGGTTGCTCCGGTCCCTCCATCTCCTCCGGGTATTCCGCTGCGGGCCACTCCCGCTCCCCCTCGGTATCGGACTCACGCTGGCCCGGGCTGCCGTCAGGCCCCTCCAGGTCCTCTGGGTATTCAGCGGCTGGCAGCCCTGGTTGCCACAGGCCTTCCTCCCGGTCAGGCTCCTCCTTGCCCAGGGCTTCGCCTGGGTCAGCAGCAGGATCGCGAGGGAGCAGCCATCAGCCTGTGTCTGTCTCCCTCCCTGGTGCTCTCTTCACTGGGCAGAGGGCCCCGCCCTTTGTACTTCCTGTCCCACCCTTCCCCTTCCGGGGATTGGCGGAAGCTTGGCCTGGCCCCGCCCACTCAGGCTGAAAGGGTGGCTCTTTACCCTCTGGTTCGGAGGGGAGCCACCCTGGCTCCCTACAGCCTAAAAATGCAGATAGACATCTTGTGAGATTTTCAAAAGCACCTAAGCAGGTTAAGTGAAAATCAATGGGACTGAGGCACCTATGCTTCTAAAAATCCCACTAGGCACCTCTCTGCATCTTTAGGCACCTACATACCTTTAAAGATCTGGCCCACTGTGTATAAATGGCTAGCGGATGCAGTGAAGAGGAATTGCAATTTGCTTAGCCTTTACATGTATCTTCTGAGATTTACTTCTTGCCAAAGCATCTGGATATGGATTAAAAATACATGTGCTTGGATACGAAATGAAGAGTAAGATGATGAGAGGTTGCATTTTCAAAAGCACTCAGCATTGGCTTAACTCTGCACCCATCGAAGGTCAATCAGAGCTTTACCACTGACTTCAGTGGGAATAAAGTTAGGCAGATACTGAGCACTTTTGAATGTCCCACTAGCAGTTTGATCTCTTTTATCCAATATGTCAATGTATTGCAGTGGTCTTGGAACAGTTTGCAGTTTCATGAGAGCACAGGCAAAATTAAGCTAAAATGAAAGCTGGAGGGAGGGACTTTATGGTACAGTTCGTCAATGTGCCAGAATTCTATCAGCAAGTTAGTTTACTAATGCATTAGCCTTCCACCCCCCAAGTCTCAGGTTCCAATCCCGTAGGGCCAGAAATGAAAATCCAGTAGATTGAGTTGGCATCAAATTTACTGGGCATTTATACACATTACAAAAAACAGCACAGCCTTTGTACACAAGGCCAAGAACTGGAACAGCATTTGTTTTGCTGATCAGGACTGAAGTGCATTAGCAGACATGTGCAAGCAGAAGTTTACTTAGTGCCTCTCAGCTCTATGTCTGGCACTGTCAGTGCTATTTGTCCATCAGTTTAATAAGCCCTACGTTAATCCATAAATCTGAAGGCAGGATCAAGCGGTTAGCATTTACTAATTGCAATCAGATGATAGTCTTACTTTTATTTATGTGTAATACCCCGCTGGGGATTTAGTTTAAAACAACTTCCAATGATATTTCCCTTTTAGGAGGGTATGTATTAGAAGAATTACTGTATTCAATTTATGTAATACCAAAATAATCCTGTTAGATTGTGGACTAACTAAATAGGTTAGGCTTCAATTAAGTTACAGCAGTAGAAGACCCTTCAGGGGTAATGTCTGTCTGTTGCACAAACAACATATGTTTCAAGATCATTACTGTTAAAAATGTTAACCAACAAAAGACCAAATTAATTTTGCCCATAAATATTTCTCTCTCTCACTCTCTCTCTCTCTCACACACACACACTTGATGCGCAGGTGCACACAGCTGCACTCCTAATATGAACTGGGATTTGCAGCTCTGTCTTTGAGAGACTTTAGAGAGCTAGTTATTTTAACAACTGCTTCATGAAGCTTTTCCATAAAATTCTTTACAGAATTAACATTTTTTTTTATATAGACACAAATTACTATTCATATTTGAGACCTCAGTCTTTTATTTCTAGGTGCCTTATATTTGGGGCTTCTGATTTGAGGTTTTAACCAATAAAATACCAATAAACCACTCAATAAAAAAAGGGGAAAAAACCTGTTTATCCAATGAACACCAGAAACAGTTAGTTGTATCTATGGACTTGTCTACAGAGAGCAGTAACACAGACTACAGGGGTGTGATTTCTAAAGCACACAGTCATGTTGCACATAATGGGTCCATGCAGACCCAGCAGGTGTGCACTAAAGTTTCCGTCGTGCACTTTAAACACTACTACATTAAAGTCCACTAGAGAACATTACAAGGAGATAACTTATTACAGCAGGACATTCTGCAATGAGTAATGTAAATAATATTCATTACGCATTACAGTGTATACAAAGAGAAAGCGCCAACAAAATCAACTTTATGGGCATCTACCTAAAACTCAAACCCAACCCCCTAAAAATAAAATTAATGAACCCTCTAAAAAGAGAAACCCTACTTATATTCTATACCTAACCTGAATAACGAATTATATAAAAACACAAGTTGGCCAAATCCTGAGGTCTGCTCAGAGACAGATCTTGTCCTCTGGCTCTGCATGAAGAGGGGACCCTACACATGCAGATATCCCATCCCCCAGATAGAAAAGGGGGCATTCAATTGCCTCCACAGAAGCATCCCCCTCTCCTCTGTAACTCACAGAGAATTCTATGTGAGGAGGGATCAGGAGATAAGTGGACCAAGGATGAGAGAGATCCTCCACTGGACCCAGTGAGCAAACATGGTGAAAGCTAAGATGGCTAGAGGCTGACTTGTCTTTTTTGTGGAGCTTCCTCCATGGGAGAGAACCTCCATAAAATGTGGTACCCAGGTGCTGCAGAGAGTCCAAAGGCACAACAAAGAAGACACTAATGTCTGAGTGGATGGGGCCATGCCAGCAGCAGATCTCTGAGATCCATGTTGATCCCAAGGGGCTTCCTCAACAGAAGACTGCACAAGAAACTTTCTGAGGGGAATTTCACTGAGTTTTTTAGCCCCTATGTAGGTATTTCTGCAGCGACAAATGATCTGGACCTGAGTTTTCACTTGATCTTGACTTAGAGTCTATGTGAATTTTGCCTGAATAAGGATCTCAATATTTGGCTCAACATGTTAAAAAACAAACACACAAATCCCAACAGCAGCCTATATGTTTTGTTCCTTCCACTTTGATTTATTAAATAAGTTAATACTAGCAATGGACAGTAGTTTGGAAGGTCTGGAGTAGTTACATTTTCTGCAAACTAAACCTTAATAATCTAAGATGTGCATGTTAACTCAGAGCAATTTTTGATACTTCAGAAAAATGGCTCTCTTCTGATCAATAAACCAAGTAAACGAGAAAAATGGAGCAATTCTGGTTTAAAAACTCCAACCACCTAGTAACTATCCTATATGCAAGTAGCTACTATGTCATGGAAAAAGTAGCGTGTAAATCAGAGGTGGGCAAACTACAGCCTGTGGGCCACATCCGGCCCACGGGACCATCCTACCTGGCCCTTGAACTCCCGGCCGGGGAGGCTAGTCCCTGGCCCCTCCCTCGCTGTCCCCCCTCCCCTGCAGCCGCGCCGCCAGTGCGGGAGGGGGCTGCACTGCGGGGGCAGGGGAGAGCAGGGAGGGAGGCTCATTTGCAGCCTCAGGGGAGCAGGCGGGCAGTGCGGGAGGGCAGCAAGCGTGGGCGGAGGACTCAGGAGGAGCACCGGGCGGCCGCACAGCCAGCCGGAGAGAAGCGGCACTTTGAAGGGGAAACCGCCGCTTCTCTCCGGCCGCACGGCTGCCCCTGTTCCTCCTGAGTCCTCCACTCATGTTCGCAGGGCTGCATCCTGAAAGGGGCGTTAGAGGGGGGGTTGAATAGGGGGTGGGGTCCCGGGGGGCCTGTCAGGGGGTGGGGGTGTGGATAGCGGTTGGGGCAGTCAGGGAGTGGGGGGGGTTGGATGGGGGTGTGGTCCCGGGGGGGCGGTTAGGGGCAGGGGGTCCCAGGAGGGGGCGTCAGGGGACAAGGAGTGGGGGGGGTTGGATGGGTCAGGGGTTCTGAGGGGGGCAGTCAGGGGGCAGGAAGTGGGTGGGGGAGGATAGGGTTAGGGTTTTGGGAGGGGCTGCGCCTCCCCTACCCAGCCCTCCATACAGTTTTAGAACCCCGATGTGGCCCTCAGGCCAAAATGTTTCCCCACCCCTGGTGTAAATCATAACTTGTGAATTGTTGTCCTCTGGTGCACTCTTCATATTGAATCATGTCTGCAGGCCCTCCCTATGATCTGCACAGGATGACTTGCATGACCAAGGGTTTATCGTAATTTTTTAGTTTCTGATTAAATGTGGCAGATCAACAGGCCTAATCTGCGGTCCACACAATAGCCATGGTACAAGTGGCCATGGATGCTTCCGCCACAATATTCATTAACTCTGACCTGGAGGGGCCATCTCTAAGTCTGCATAGGCATGGGGAATTAAATCTTTGGCCACTCTTTGCTGAAACTGCAAAGGGTGCCGGTTAGTGCTGGTGGATTTTTGTGTCAATTGTAATGATTATTTGTACATGTGCCCAGCACGGAACTGGACTAACACTATCAATCCACTTTACACGCCGTAGGGCATCACAAAAGATATTAAATGGTAATGGCATTCAGGCATTGTCAACCTAAATTAACTGGAGCTGCTGACCTAGGAGAGGAAAAGCTCTTTGTCGCACTATTCCTCTCATGAGCTATGTAATTTAAAAAAAAAAAACAAAAAAAACCCCAACCCTTTCCAGGACTCTGATGGTGGAATAGAACAGTCTCTTTTAAAGTTTGTGCTTAGAAGATCTATAGTAATTTAATGTAGCAGCATACTATAAATCAGCTTTAGAGTTCTTTGTTTTATTGCCAAAGGACAGTCTCAGAAACAAGAGCCTTCAGTTGCAATGTCTTGTACAAAGTAGTTCTAGCCTTGGAAGTAGAATTCCCTTATCTCATCTCTTTCTTCTGAGCGACAGACCTATTACTTGTGATCATTCTGGATAAAGATGAGTTTTGATTTCTTTTGGTTGGATTAGTCATTGCCGAGATCCATCTCCTTCCCAAATCAACTGCTGCTTTTCCTTCAACTGAATGGCCCTGTACCTCCCCCAGTTAGCACATCATTTTTTCTATGCAGTTGCAGCAAATGTCAGAAACCATGCAAAGCAAGTCTGCATACTATTTGACTCCTCTTTTTCACTACACAAAGGACCTATTAAGGTGGGGTTGGTGATGGGTTTTGTGTATGAGTGAAAGTCATCCCTGTGCATTGATCCAGGCCTATTCACATCAAGTCGCAGCTAATCGCCTCATAATAGATCTATAAGTGGGATTTTAGGGGTGTGTAGGCCTCATGCAGACAGTATGCACAGGGGCTGATTTTCAGTCACTTTAAATATTGTTCATTTCATTCAGTAAAGGGTAAATTCCCTGAACTTATGCTCTGCAACTGAACCTGACTCATCATCATATGAGTGCACTGGGAGATGGGGGAGGCTGGCTCAGAGATCATGCTGCTATCTCACTAGGCTTTGTGGAATTAAATCAGAGTCTTTTGACAACAAGGTCCAAACACCTCTGAACTGGAGCTTCCAGCCACAGTGGATGAGCCAGAAGGTCTCCTATTCCTGGATAGCAAGGGACATCTCAGCTCTTGCCCCAATCGCTTCCAAGGCTTCCTCATCCACATGGGAATACTCTGTCTTCCCCTCCCTGGTCCATTCTCTCACTTGGAGCAGATCTGGTAGGAAAACTGTTATAACTACCAGGGAACCCCCAATTTTCTTATGGGGGTATTCCAGCTCCACTGAAGTCTTTGTGTTAATATACCTTGCACTTCACTGTGTGCATTAATGACAGAAATACCATCAGAGTGGGCTCTGTGACAGATATTGCAACCACATGCAATATCTTTGGAGGACCATATTGTAGTAAGCAGTGGTGAAGTGCATAGGGGGACAGAAGTGGCACCTGCCCCCCCAGCAGTTGTTAGGTGTACGTGTGGCTTTTCAAGCCAAGAGGTGGCTTGAACTGAAGGTGGCTCCACCACTGCTCAAAACCCAGCTCTACTACTGGCATTAAATTTATTAACAGTTTATGTATCACACTGAACCAGGGATTATATGCAATTCCAGTGGGAAGAAGGGTTGCCACAGCTCCACCAGAAACTAAAAAAAAAACAGGTGATTAAGGTAAATCACTCAGGCTGTAGGCACCCCCAGACAGGTACCACCCGCTGGGAAGGTTTGCATATGCTGGTTCAAGCTGGGTTTTCCAGAGATCAACAGACAACAATAGGGCATTTGGAATTTAAAAAAAAAAAGGCTGCATTTAAGAGGATCCAGCCTTCCGTCCAAGAGGGCTCCCAATCCTTGTGGAAGGGTTGGAAAATTGTTGGCTCCATAAGATGATGAAACCGCTAGTGAATTTTTCGCATGTGCAGCAATGAAGATCAAAAAATCAAAAAGAAACTTCCAAAGTGGTAGAATAGTGACAGCTGCTACAGTCAGTTCATCTCCTCCCTTACTCCACTGGGGGGGGAGGGGGGCTCCATTCACTCTTTCAACACGAAGATGACATTGATTTCAAAACAACCAGAAACTACATTACAAAGCTTAGTTGAATGCAAGTAGGGCAGACTTATCGCTCCTAATGCAGACATAGGGAACTAGGTTTCTTCTGACGTCCGTGTCTACCCTGCTACAATCCTATGTACAGAAAAAAGACAAGGATCAAGATGTAAAGATAGGCAAATACTATGTTGAAATACAGTGGAACCCTGGCTGAGTGGTGCTGATGTCATTTTTTGTTTTACAGATGAGTTTCTCTACAAGCAGAAACAACAAGGAGTCCAGTGGCACCTTAGATTTATTTGGGCATAAACTTTCATGGGTAAAAAACCACTTCTTCAGATGCACGTAAACACACTCTGACCTCCTTAGCAAGTCCCATTAAATGGAATTCCACTTTATTTGGGCACTGTGAGTGGAATTCACCCCAGTGCAGAAGACCTATGCAGGGCCCACACACCCCATAAGTCTCCACAAAGCCCTGTAATAAGGGCTTAAGTGGACCATAAGTGGGATGACGGCCTCGCCTGGTCCCTCTGGATTGAGACAAATGCTGCTGTATGAAGGGGTGCATTTCATGGTATCAACAAAACCAAACAGCATGGCAAAACACAGCATTACTCATTTTAAAGTCGTTTTTATGAAAATGTGACCTGAATTTATTAATTGTCTCTTTTAGCTTGTTTTCCTCCCAAACCTCAAACATGAGACTATCCAACATTGTGTTCAACCCCAGTAACAGGCATCGCGGTACAGGAAGAGGGAATTCTTCGCTCTGAACTAGAGGATCTAGTTGGCAGTTAATGCCATAGCAAACATTAGAAGTACTGGCCCATTCTCAGCTTTTAAGTAGGAAATTACATAAGTACTACTCAAACACAGTATTTTTTTCTGGCTTGTCAATACTTCATTCTATGAGTATATTTTAAGCAAGGCTCCATTCTAAATGTGTTTATTAATGTTGCTTTATTTCCTAATTGTGTGTGGGTGGATAATTACTTATAGTCCTCAGAGCTTCATAAGTGAATTATAGAAGTCTAAAAAATGTCTCTGCTATTATAGTATATGAATGAACAACTAAAGTACTCTGTGAAAGAAAGGCAGACTAGTAGATCTGCTATAATTAGAGACATTTTTCTTGTGGCAACAGTTGGAAAGGACAATTAATTGTAAGCCTTATGTTTATCTCAGAAGCTGCATAACCATTGTTAGCAAATTCAATAATGCACTCCTGTGTGCAAAAAGGCAACTTCTGGATTGTGTCAATAGTACTTTCTACCATAGCTATATTTTAATGCATCCAGGTAGTGTGCATTTCTTCTTTCCTATGGAACATTTTACAGCCCTGCAATTTCTGAAACGCGCAAGAAAATAGTGTCTTGGGCAACACTGGATCTGTATTTCTGTTGTAATCTACCTGGCCTGGCCTAAATAAATTTTCTCCTTACATCACAATTTACTATTTCACTCTGTACAAGAATTTTTGGGAGACTCTTTGTATGAAAATGCTACTCAGAATAAATTTGCATTGTATTACATTTGCATTGTATTGTTACATTTATCCACACTGAGATGAGAATTTGGCCCAGTAACACTAGTGTAAATCCAGAGTAACTCTACTGAAGTCAATATTTCCCTCAGATTAGTACAGATTGATAGACAATGTAGTGAAAATGCTGTTTCCTCAAAACTCCTGAACTATGTACTTCAGATTGTAAAAGATTTTGAGCTATACCATCTTCTCTGGAGCAAAAGTGGTCCTGTGGTTGGGGGTGGAGGGCGAGGAAGCGGGGGGGGGGGGGTATCACATATTTCTGCAGCTTAGAAGTAACAGAAAACAGGAGCTACCTTCCCTTCTTTGGGGACAAGGGGTTCATAAGCCCCTCCAAGCATGCTAATCCAAGGATCTAGTCCCCAACCCTAGAGACCTTGGAGTATCTGCAAAGAGGACCTGACCCCTGTATTGCTCCCCAGTCTCCTACAGTTCCCAGCAGCAGTGCTCCTTCAGGAGTTGTACGCCCACTGGCTTCCTCCCTGACAGCAACATTCCAAGGGGAGTAGAATACAGCAGCATTAAGTCCTGCTGGAATTTCCTTATGAAATTTCATTAATTTGCCAGGGAATAAAGCTGCATAGAATGGCATCACCCTGTCCCCCTTCTATACCCCCCCCCCAAAACCTAGAGATCCCATGGGACAACTTAGTGTTCATGCAGAAAAGCAAACATGAGCTTAGGAACAGTGAAAGATGATGCTATTAGGCTCTTCTCCTGCCTTCCAAATGTGCCATCTGCATTTGGCTTTGATTCGTGCTACTCCCATTATCACTACATCTAAAGTAAAAGTGAGGATCTGGCCCTCTGAATTTAAAAATCATAAGACAGCCAAAAGCTGTTGTTTTATGTTTGCCCGCTGTTTATGGAAATGAAAGCAGCAAAGACCACTATATGAGAGAGAGAGAGAGAGAGAGAGAGAATAAATTTACTTACATTGACAAGCAACAAAACTTAAAAAGGTTATAAATGAAACTTTTCACCACAGCCACCCTAGTTAGAAAGGATCATATCACACAATGCAAAGACACACTGAAACATGTAGAGATTAATGATTGTAGTTAAATCTGATCAAACCAATCTGAAACCCTCAATATCTAGATATTGCGCTATACCAGATATATACAGTAGTGTACTGTATTACAGCTGTAACTGGGAAATTCATACAGAAAAAATAAAATAAATAGTTGGAGCCAAATTTTGCACTTACACTGGGGGGGGGGGGGCAGGAATATCTGCCCCAACCTAACCTATGCTGCTGTGACCAGCTCAAGCCTAAATTATAAAAATATAATTACACATACACTCCATGTGATGCTCCTACCCAAATGATGACCACCTTCTCTGTCTGCATTCTGCCCATCCTCCTCCCTCCGCCATACCTGGGCTACTTCTATCATTCCAAGGCATCAGAGCTTGAGACAGCTATGTTATATTGTTAGAAAGCCAGAAGCTTTCATTCTAAGGGGACATTTGTTTCTAGTCCTGGTAGAGCTCAAGATATCCAACCTTTGAATGTATCATTATTGTGTGTTGGAACACTATTTTAGTTAACTCTGTAAGTTTCTAAACTATATTAGTATAACATTTCCGTTCTGCTTTGAGCAGAGCCTTGGACTAGATGACCTCTTGAGGTCCCTTCCAACCCAGATATTCTATGATTCTTTCCTCTGAGGTCTCTACAGTTGTACTCATGGTTCTAAATGAGTTTACTGTTCCTACAAATGGGATATGAAAACCAAAAACCCCAAAAGAAAATTTTTTCATTCTCATCCAATCAGCAGTCAAAACTGTAAGCTCTTTGGGGCAATGGCCATTTTTTAAAATACAGAACCTAGCAAAATGGGAGGTCTTGGTCTGTGACTGGGGCACCTAAGGACTGCAAAAATACAAATAAATAAACAAACAAATAAAAAATCTACGTTATTTCACCAATCACAACTATCCAGCATAGTTTAAATAATGAATATTTGTATAGAAATGTAAACAAACAACTCAGAGAATTTTTTAAAGTGCAAAAGAATTTGATAAATATATGTTTGAAGAAATGTGAGGGAAACACTGTCTGCTCACAGACATTCTGTAAGCAGAAAAAAAGTAGCTAAACTTACCTGACAAATTATTCATTGTTAATGATTTCCTCAGTTCTATGTGATTTTTGTCAGTTTCACTGATGCCCACTGGTTCTCAAACACAGCTGAGAAACTCACTAGTTTTGAAACTGCATTCTGTTTCTGCCTAGTCCCTAAGCAGCAACAGTGGTACAATACTAAATATACCTGTCTACAGACTTAGGAAGCCAAAGCTATTAGTTTATATTCAGTTCACATGGGCAAAATCATCTTCACAACTGTAGCCCTTCATGTGATTTTTTAAAATGCAACTCTACACTCTGCAGAAACAAATGGCACCCTGTCTCCAACTCACCAGAAACTTCCCTGTTCACCACTTTTCAAGATATGTTGTAACTGAAGACTAAAATTCTACTTTAACTACAAAGACATCAGTGTCCTTCACCCTTCCAAAAATAAGCTTCCTTCAAATACAGGATGAATTCAGCTAGAAGTTATGCATAGAGGTTGAATACAGTACCAATATTGGCCCCAATCCTACAAACACTTTGTAACTTTAGGCATGTGGAGAATCCCATGGATTTCAATGGGACTACTGATATGCAGAAGCATTTGCGAGACTAGGGACATACTTGGCACTTCTTGTACATAATGCTTTCCAGTATTAACTACTGCATAAATGTGGAAAATGAAGCAGAGGAAGTAAGCAACTAGTCCAATGCAACAAGACAAGACTGCATCAGATACTGGATTAAAATGTAGTAGCTCTTGACTGCCACTCCTTTTATTAGACCACTAAACCCCTGTTTTGCAAAGGGAACAGGGGGATCAACAGTCCTGTCAACAATGTGGTTAATTAACTGCCTTTTCCACACTAGCAAAAAAATACGAACCATATAAAACACAAAATGTGGACAACACTGTGTGATATTGTGGATTATTTTGCCAGTGGTCTGGGAAGTGCTACATTAACTTAATCAAATTGTAAATGTTAAAGGGCATAAAAATGTGTTATTTCAACACTGCTCTTTCCATAATTTACCAGTTCCCCTCTACTCATCCATTTTCCAAGCTGGCACTATTTCGTTACTGGCTTGACCCAATAAATTTTCAGCTTGAAATACATTTAAATATAAAATAGATTGAAGGGTATAGTATAAAAATATTGCTCTGTCCACAGTGTTAAAAACAAGATATATTTATGGTAATTTAAAATGGCACCCCTGTTTCTGCTTTGTTCTGTTAATTTGTGTTGCAATTCTTTGGTTTGCATACACACTTCTGTATCAGCAGGGTGCTACCGCATGCCTACTACTTTACAAGTACTCACCTACTGTACTTGCAGGTGTGTGTGTGTGTGTGTGTGTATATATATATATATATATAATAGGTATGATATACCTATAGGGGTTTTTTAATACTATATATATGCTTTTAATGACCAAGAGATCAAAATATTTAAAATGTTATACAAAATTAATTTGTTTAACAGCAACTTAAGACATGAAGATGAGCCCACACCACGGATAAATAATTACAGTAACGCTTGCTCACCCCATCTGCCTTTAGTGTCTATAATGCACTCACTGAATCTCAGCATAAATTAGACTAAGCTTTTGGGGCAGGGATTACATATTTTTAACTGTGCTGTTAAGCACCTAGCTCATGTTTGGGCACTTCATAAATAAATCAAACTAGTGCAAATGTCATTAAATCTTCCTTTGTAGGTTCTACCTTTTCCACATACTACTTTATGGTTTTGCTCACAAAAACACTGGAGGCGAGGGAGAAATAGTCAACATGCAATATTTTATTTCAAGACTCCCACTGCAGTCAATGAGAGTCATGTGGCTAAAATGCTATTGATTACATATACTATGTAGACCTTTATGTCTATGTCGTAGCTATATATATAAAAATAGGTGAAATCCTGCTCCCAATGAAGTCAGTAGGAGTTTTATTATTAACTTCAATGTCAGGATTTCACCCTAGGTATGTTATACATAAGTAACATTCAATTTTTATATTTTATTTTACTACAATTATTCAGTCAACAATGGGGATTGGGATCCCCCATTTAGTCACAAACAGGTACAGAACGGACAGCTACAGTGCAATTTTCTCCATCTTACCCTGTCAATGTGCTTTAACCCTGACTTGGAGGGAACACCTCAAGTGGTGTAGAAGGCTATGTGAAATAAGACAGGAAGTCACCATAACCAACTCCCTGAATTACTAACCACAATCACATTTGATCTAAATATTCCTGAAGTTCACTTAAGGCTGAACCTCATTAAAAGCTATTTTCACAACAAGCTAGTCTATTGGTTTTAATATGCTAAATTGTTCATACTTTTATATGAATGCAAATTTTATGCATACAGAAGAGCCCAATTAGGGACTGATCCTGCACCACTGAAGTCCATGGGAGTTTGGCACTTCAATGGGACCAGGATCAGGGCCTGATGGAGGACTTGGATATAAAGAAACTCTGTTTATAATGGAATGAAAACCTTACGGCCAAAAACTTTTCAAAAGTGGCCTCTGAATTTGGGTGCCTCTGTTTTGGCGAGTCCAGCTTCAGACACATTGGGCCTGATTTTGCTGAAAACTCACTTCAGTGGGAGTTATGGGCACTGAGCATTTCTGAAGATCAGAGCCAATGCATGTCTAGTTGGGCTCCCAAAAGCTGAGGCACCCGGGAGTCAGAGGCCATGTTTGAAAAAGCTGACCTCAGTTGTTCTATTGCTCTGCATGTCTGGTTGCAAAAAAATCTCAATTTACAGGGCCCATGCAAACCCTTTCATTCGGTTGCAGCTCTGCACAGCTCCACAAGACTGGACAACTGACTGTGTCTTGCATCCATACAGGCTGGCACAGAAGGGAGCACTGAGGGCAGGCTGAATTAAATCCTGTAACTAGAGCACATCCCTGGCATGAGATACAACTGCTATTGCAGCTCATGCATAGGAGCAGCTCCTGCAAAAGGGCTGTGCTGCCCCCAGGATGCCCACATAAGATGCAATTACTCTGGTATTATGCAGGCTTCAGAATTTCGACGGTTGTGAAAATATTGTGCGAAAAACCGACAACTTCATCATAAGAGAGCACAAAGTGTTCCTGTTCAAATCACAAGGCATTTTGCTTGCAAACAGGGGACAAATCAACACACATATCTGTTAAATTCACAGACCAAATAATCTGCTCGACTTCGAACAGGTTTCTGCCTAATATTCTCACCAACGCATAATGCCCATGGGACTTTGTATAAATGACAAATTACTTTGTAAGGGGGAAAATGTACAGTTCTATACCAGCCTCTAGCAGGATTTTTTAACATTGTCTGTTGATTAGCTGAGGAGAGATCAATAAGAGGACAAAAAGCTTATCAAAATGTTTATCGTCAAGCCCTGGGTAAGATAATATCATAAACAGACATGTGGTGCAAGTTAGATCCTTTGTGTAATTCTGGTGGAACAGCAGGTGTCACACGTAGCTGTAACCCAGTATCAAATGAATATCTGCCACCATGTCGTGGGAATTAGGATTGCCTGGGCTCCACTTGGGAGTAAAAGGTTCCCGACTTCTGGTACAAGAAGCAGTCTGTAACCCCATTCACAGCAGAGTATTTTAGTGTATTTCTTTTATCCTTTTGGATGTTTTCAATGAAGACCCCCTGAATTTCATCAGCAGTCCCTCTTTCTCATGGAAATTTTAAATCACGCACTTAAAAATAGACCCATCAGATTATCTGGGTAAATCAAAGCTCGGCTTATCTCTCTCTTCCCCTTCAAAACATACAATTTATTTTGTCCACCAGCATCAAGCCAAGAGTAATCCTGTAGTCCCAGCAACCTCACTTCCTTAGCTATCTATTATATCCATATATGTGTGTGTGAGATTCTAGGTGAAGGTGTATGCATGCATGCCTTGGTGCATGTGACTGTGTGTTTGTTACTGTGTCTGGGGGTGTATGGTCTAAGTGTCACAACACAGCCTGATATGACCAAGGAGAACAACATCAAAAATCAAAAGCAGTAAAGTAGCAAATAATCTAAACAAGGAATAAAGTATCATTAAATATTAATCTAAAACCCCTAAGATCCATTATTGCTCCTCTTAAGAGCAAACATAACTGACCCAGTTCTAGAGAGAATAAATCAGTCCTTCCCAGTAGTTCAGATACACAACATAATAGAACAATCTGACAATCCTGACTCCTAGCCCCACCGCTTCAAACATGCGCATGTCCCTACTCTCCTCCCCCATTCCCAGTACAGCCCATCAGGCCATGGGAGCTGGAGAAAGCCCTGCAGGGCTATAAATAGCCACTCCTGGGAGGGGGGCACAGAGGATGGAGGGGAGTGCAACAGCACATTCCCAAAAATGCTGCAGAGGGAGGCATCACCGGATTAATGCTTGTGGGGGGAAAGACTGCTAGGAAGTTCAATGACATCCTAACTAATCTGCAAGGGGAGGAGGAAGTGGCTGGAATTGGGAAACTAAGCTGGGAATGCCATGCATACTGGGAGAAGAAGGAAGTGGGACTTCCATGTCTGGCTTCCCACCCTCTTCCCAGGAGTTTCTCCAGCTCCCCTGAGCTCTGCTATTTGGGGTCGAGGAATGGGGAGGTTTGAGTTTGAGCCTGTGGAAAAAAATAAGAATGTCAGTTCATGGCGATCTCACCAAACAAGTCTAGCTACCTATTCCAAGTCTATCGTGAGTCAGATGGGATTTATTTATGTTCATTGACTGCATCTCCCGCATGAAGCGTCCCTGTCTTTTCCCCATTGACGAAGTGCTGCTCCTGCTTTTTATTATTACTATTAGACAAGGTCAAAAATCGTTTCCTTGCCTTTTCACCCGGCAGCCAAATATCCCTCCCTGAACTCTGACCCCACATCTGCCCTACATCCCCCCTCCAAACTTTGTGAGTTTGGGAAGCAGCAGGCAGACGGCGACACGTCCCAGCACGGATTATTCCGCATCTACCGCTTCCCCCTAGCCGCTACACATACCTGATACCCCGACAGACTGTGAACACGCCGGCCATAGGCACCCTCCGTGCGTCCAATACGCACCACACGGGCACCGTGCATCCAGCTTACACACTCACTTCCCCAGTACAGACACCTCCTCAATACAGCTACAGACAGATACACGGCAACACAAACACACACACGCACGCACACTCTCCCAATGCATAAACACGCAGCCCGCATGTCCCACCATGCACACACCGTCCCTGCAATTCTGTACACATCCCAGGTCCAATACACACAAACACACACAAACAAACTAAACTCCCCACGCTCTGGATCCTCTAACCCCCCCCCCCCCAGCTCACACAGCAGCTGCAGTGGGCCCCCCCCCCGGCTGCTCCCCTCCTTGCCCTGGGACTTACCGTCCTCCACAGCCGCTGCCTCTTGGCACTGACCGAGCTGGCGGTGACGATGAGGTGGGAGACGGCCACCACCAGCCCGAAGACGATGGCGAGCAGGGTCCGCACGGGCAGCAGCGAGTAGGAGACGAAGGTGACCAGCATGAGCTGCCACATGCCCTGCTCGGGGGCGCTGGGGGGCTCCAGGCCGTAGGCGCCCAGCGAGAAGGGGCAGCAGAGGAAGGAGAAGGTGAAGCTGAAGAGCAGGGTGAGCTTGACGATCTGCTGCAGCTGGGTGACCTGCAGGTACTTGACGTTGGTGACGATGAAGAGGGAGAGGAAGATGATGCAGTGCACCGGGTGCGAGCCCTTGGAGATGGTCAGGCTGGGGCCGGAGAGCAGCTCCACCAGGGCCAGGCTGGCGGTCAGCACGATGAGCACGGCCAGCGCCTTGAGGGTGGAGGTCTGCTCCAGCTTCAGGTTGTAGCTCTGGAAGAGGGACTCCAGCTCCTTGCAGTCGAACTCGTCCTCGCAGGCGACGGCATCCAGCAGCGGCGGCGGCGGAGGGGCTCCCCCCAGCCCGGCGCCCGCGGCCGGGGGGGAGCAGCAGCAGCGGCAGCACGTCTTCCTCTTGGTCTTGACTTTCTGAAACGGTATTTCCTCCATGTCAGTGCCATTCATAAACCCCGGGGAAGGAATGCTCCTCCTGGCGTCCCCTGCTGCTGCTGCTCCTCTGCCTCTCTGCTCATAGGGGGGGGGGGCGCGCTGCGAGCTGGAGCAGCAGCCGCCGCCAACTAGGAGCCGGCAACCCCCAGCTGCAAAGCCTCCTAGGAGCCGGCAACCAGAGCCAACCTACTAGCAACCAGAAGCAGCCCTAGGGAGGGATCCAGCCAGCCCCAGGTGCAACCTGGTATCCAGAGATCGCTGGGATGGCTGCCGGACAGAGTCAAAATCTCAGTTGTGTATTATTCCACTCTCCCCCCCCCCCGCCCCAGCCCCTCGCTGGAGCTCCAGGGATGATAATCTCCTAATGACACCAAAACACCATCCAAAGGTTTGAAATCAAGCAAGGGGAGGGGGAGAGTAATCAACAGGCAGAAGTGGCTTCAGATAGCCTGGGTAGAGGAGTGGGAGCTGGGGGGATACTGTTTCCTAGGGAGTAGGCGACGTTAAAGACAACAAGGGGGCCTGGGCTAGGCAGAGGAACAGAGAGACGTGGGGGGAGGAGAGAGAGAGGGAAGGAAACACAGACAGGGAAAGAGGGTGATCCCCTTCCTACGTCCAAGAGCATTTCACTGGGGCTCGGGAATGACATGCGCCTGCGCACTGATTGCTTGAGAAGCCAGGCACGTCTCCCCAATCGGAGCAGATTGACAAGAAGAAAACACAGCTTTGACAACAGGACCACGTTTGAGCCTGCTTTGCAGCGCCCTCCCCCCGCCTGCCTGCCGCCTCCCTCCGGCCATCGGAACACACACATCCAGCCATCGCTTGCCCAGAGTCAGCCGTGCTTTGCTTCACTTCGGGCTTTGATCAGGCTCCGCATTTGTTTCACGTCCCTGCAAACGCACTAGTGTGTGGACCAGCCACATCCTGCCAGCGGCAGCGGCGGAGAAGCCTAGCCTTCTTGGTACAAGTATAGTAATAATACGAGCCACGAGAAAGATGAAAAACTTTACAGCTACAGCCTAGTTAGTCTGCAGACATTCTGTCTGATGTGGGAGAAATATAACCCATTACAGTAGGATGCGAAATAGCGTAATTTGATTTTAATGGGATGTGTAAAAGAAAGATTGCAAGTTTTTGAGTAAAATGTAGAGCCCACTTAATGCTTGCCTCTGCCACCGCTAGTCAATTATACATTAAATCAGTCCTTAAATGATGAAGAGTTTTACTTTCGTGTGCACCGTTATATATTCTGCGCCAAATTCTGTCCATGTTTACATTCATGCAATGCGATTGATGGCATTTAGTGCAGAAGTTAGTCTCAGATCTGTATTTAAATTGAAAAAAGTGATATTATGAAACTGCATGTTTCCCAAAGAATTTATATACCTGGGGTGCATAGAAGGATTAGATTTTGAATCAGTAGGTGTCAATCTCACCACACACAGAATTTCCGTAGATAATCAAAATGTTGCGATAGGCAAAATAAGAAAAATAGTTTTGAATTAGGCTTATTACAAATAAATTAGCAGATGAATAGTAAAAACAGGTATGCTTTGTTGATTTAAGGATATTGACTTTGAGTATTTTGACATGTGATGTCGACAATTTGGGTTTTAATCATTTATAAAACTAACTTTTTGAATGGCAACATCTCCTGTCATTAAATAATTGACAATCTCTGCACTTAATTTCCCACATCTGTGAAAATTTAAAATCAATAACCATCTAAAAATGCTTACAAATAGATAGACATTATAAAAAAATAAAAATCAAATTCTACCAAGCATATTATAGATATAATATTCTGTGTGTCCTGCTTCAAAATGTGTGCAGATATTGAAATAAGTGGAAAGGCAACAAAGAACATAGAAAATTATCTAAAAATCTCAAACATTTCTGTCAGCACTCTGACTTTTTCAGGGAATAAATCAGGTCAGTAGCTGTGGACAGATATTCTTATTATATGAGTTATTTTCCATTCGACATAGGAGTATATTATGCTTCAGCAAGATTTTTTTTTAAACTTTCAGTGCTAACACTACAATACTGCACAGTAATACTGCCATGTTATCTCCAGTTTTAAATTTCTGTAACCCTTTTACTCAAGTTTGAGGCTATCGGCCTGATTCAAAGCTCATGAAGTCCAGGGGAAAGACTCCCATCCACATCAGTGGGCTTTGGATCAGACTTTAAAATGCTTTCCTAATTATTTTCTTATAAAGAGCCAGAACAACATTATAAACTGTACATGTAGATGATGTTTTTTGTCTGAAAAAGACCATAGGATTGCTTTAATGGTCTTGTGGGTACATTAAAGTCTTGATGGCCTAATCTCTCTCTCACTGATGTCGCTTAAATCTTGATCATCAACGTCAGTGGATGACCCCTAAGTCTGATGGTTTGCAGTGCTTCCTTGGTGTTTACATTGCTTTTCAGGATGCTATATATAATTTCTGAATGGTAAAAATTGCTTTTTAAAGTCTCTGATAAATGTTCTAAGGTAGTGTCAAACATAACAGAAAAGATCAAAACATGAACAAGGTTGTCTGTTATATTCTTGTAATCAATGTTATTTAAAAAATGCCAAGAATTCAAGTAGCTTTGACAGGTTGACTAGTTTGTTTAAAACCTTGGATTTTACCCAAAGTCCTTGATGATCTGAGTTTTAAAGCATGAAAAATAAAATTTATGATATCATGACCACTCATTGTGTGGTCTACATTTGAGAAAATAGCTACAGTCCTGAAACATTAAACAGATATAAAACTGTTTATAAATACTTTGCAACTTGCTTTGCCTGAAAAAACAGCTGGGTTTGGATAACTTCTCTTAGCTGCAAAGTGCACCTTTCAAAGATGGAACTATAAAGGTGGTACTGCAAGACACTAGGTAATAAAAGATATGCCTAAATTCTGTTAACAAGAGTAGTGGTATAAATCAAACTTGCTTTAAATGAGTTTGTAAAAGAACCTGAAAAGCTGTTTCATTTCTTTTACTGTTATAGTTGTATATTGTACCAAAGAATTAAATCTCTCTTATACAGAAAGGATAGCTAATTGGTACTCCTCATGCTGCCCAATAATAGGGAGAGAGAAATTCTTTGGCCAAGAACATCTAACTAAGCTCCTTCTCCTTAAATATCTCATTGCCCCTTTGTTATGTACATGCAGAGCAGACAGGAACTTGATTGTTAAAAAAAATAAATGTCTCATTGTCTAGACTCAGTATAGACACAGAAAATATTCTCTACCACAATAGGGTTTCATTTACTTCTTTTCCCTACATCTACAGAATTGAGTATCCATGCACATCAGGGTGTCTTGAACTTCTTCAACTCTCGCTTCTCATCTAAGCTTTCCAGGACAGCATGATGCTCCTGTGACCTACTGAACTTCTATGTTAATACTAATGAATCATTTCAGCAAGCAGGCAAATACTGGCTGCTAACTTTTCAGCCAACATGATTTATGGCAGGTCAGCTGGATCCTCCTTGCTTTTGACAGATCATTCACCTCCATCAGTACCATATCCACGCTGATGTATCTGTTCTTCAGTTAAAAATTAAATACACCTAAGAGCTGTTTAATAAGTTAACACTAAGCCCCAGTCTACACTGCAAATTTATGTTTGTATAACTACGTCACTTAGGGTCATGGAAAATTCACACCCCTGAGTGATGCAGTTATACTGACCAAACTCCCAGTGTAGACAGCGCTAAGTGGATAGGAGGGCTTCTCCCTTCAGTATAGATTAACTAAGGCATAGAGTGGCTACACTAGTGAACTTACGGTGG
Source organism: Chelonia mydas (assembly GCF_015237465.2). Lineage (NCBI taxonomy): Eukaryota > Metazoa > Chordata > Testudines > Cheloniidae > Chelonia > Chelonia mydas. The sequence continues at coordinate 164,447,478 of NC_057850.1, forward strand.
TGCAGCTGTACCAATGCAAGCTCTCTAGTGTAGACATAGCCTAAGATTATTCAGTGCTATTTACATGAAGAATCCACTGATTGATTACCTGGCTTCTCTGGTCTTTTCTATCATTGTTCCTCTTCAGGTGCCTTCAGAAAAAGGAGCAGGACAACAACATGTAGGCTGAGATTTCCAAAGCTGCCTAACGAGTCTGATACCCAGGTCCCATTAATGGGCATCCAGATCCCCAAGGCACCTTTAAAAAAACCATCAGCCTTAGTTTAAGACTAAAACGTTTTTGTGTGTCCTAGACTTATTGTCCACTCTATCCTACAATTCACGTTTAGGATTTTAGCAAAATGCTGCATCACAGGAAGGCAATAATATTTGATGGTTGGGTATGGGTCTGATACTGTTTCATTGAAAGAAAATGAGAATTTCACCATTAATTTCAGCTGGATCAGGCCTGAGGTGCTCTGCACTTTAAGCAACAGCCCACTCTTCTCAGGGAAAATCCTAACTGCGTCTCTTTGCTTTCACATTACCCTGTTTCCATGAGCTGAAAAGATTAGTTCCAAGTCCTCGGGGGTGGGGGGGGGGGGGGAAGAGACTTTGAAAAGAACTGTCTCATTTTGTAAGATCTGTAATTTACTGTATCAATTTCATTTTGGAATTTTTCCTTCTCTTGTGTATATTTTCCTTCTCTGAAGCCTTCCCTCTTGATACTATTCATTATCAATTCTGCTGAACAGCCACCTGAAGACCTCAGATTTCATCCTGGACCCCTGATTCAGGCACGATTCCTCACTGACTTCACTGCGGGAGATTTTTATCTCAGTATGGATTACAAGAGCAGGCCCCTAATGTGAACATATTTTCATCTGGGAAATTTCGTGTCTCATTGGAATGAAAAGTACATTCTCAGTGAGATCATCATCATCAAAAACAAAAACTTATGTTTCAATTCCTGCTGGAGAAAAAAATATGTCCCTCTTTTATGGCAACACCTCGGTGCTTCCAGTTTATAATTATAAAGCTAATAATAGCATCACCTGGTTTCAAATCCTCTGCAGCACATAATAAACTCTTTTTTTGTAAGCCTAAGCCAAAAGCCCATTGAAGTCAATAAATAAAGAGTCCCACCCTTTTCATCAGGTACTAAGTTACTGACTTCCAATAGCCAGTTATATGTTTATATTGCACCTAGTACAATGGGGTCCTGGTCCATGATTAGAGTTCCTAGACACTACAGTAATACAAATAAAATAATAAGATAGTGATAAATGCTGATTTGCAAATTTTCACACAGAAATGTGGGGCTCCAGCTCAGACATATGAAACATTAATTAAAAAAACACTTTAGTGTGCACGGGGGACAAGAACAGGGACCTGTTCAGCTTCATTTAAATAGATAAAGCCATTGAATTTCCCTACTAATTACTACTGACACTCTGTCACCCATGAGGTAAAAAAAGGTCTATTCCTTTGCACCTATGACTACAAACATAAATAGAGTATCCACATAGGAGGGCAAGACTTTTAAAAAGATCTTAATGATACTTTTCAAACAGAAGATGGTAGATGTTTTCTAGAAACTTCAACCCCACCCACTCTGCCAGTACTGGACATCATACCCAGACAGATGTATCTGATATTTACTGACACTACTTTTGATCTTTGCCAAAGGCCAAGATTCTATCTATCTTACATCTAACCTATATAATGAGATTCTTCGTATAATTCCAGGAACTAGTAACAACTAATTAGGTCAAATTAGCTGCACATATGTTCCTGGTTCTATTTTGAGTTTAACCCCTCAAGATGGAGCTACCCTCTTCTTTGAGGTTAAAATGCTGCTCTGCTCAGATGATAGTAAAAAGCGTATTGTGTTTCCTATTCCCTTAGTCATACCATTACCCATTTGTAAAACAGATTTCTATTGGTTTTCAATGCTAGGCTCATTCTCTTGTCTTTTACTGTCCCACCCTTCACTCTAAACAATTTGTATAAATCCACTTAATGCTATTTAGCTTATGTCCCCATTGTTACTATAAATAAGTGAGCTAGAGCTGCGGCTTAGTGAGACAATTCTTTTCTTGTCTCATTCTTCCTTCCTTCCTTATGATGTCTGGATAAGTGTGAAAATTAAGTAATAAATGTTGTTATGCTCACAATGAGAAGTCAAAGCACAAGTCTTCTGAGGTACAAAGAAGAGTAGCCCTAAAAACAAACCATAATATTGTAGCATTTCTTTTGTCTGTTCATGACATAGGATTCAGTGATTTTTTTAAAATTCAGAACAGGGAAATATCGTAATCTTTTCTTACCAGAGAAGCTGACACCACAAGAGAAGAGACCTGTTTACTGAGGTAAAGAATACGCTGCTAGAATCTCATCTAATATATTTCTTTAATGTAAAGAACACATGCAGAGTCTACACATTGACAGTTCTCATAAAATAATTTGTGTTCTCATCTTTTTGACTATCATGACCAAGATTGTCCAGTATCATCAGTGTTTGCCAATCAGGCCATTTCTTTAAATGCCTACATATGAGCTTATAAGGCTCTGAAAGTGGGAAGGTGAAAATTTTAAATTCTTCAGCCATTGATGCTACTAACCATTTCTCACTTCTCAGAACAGTTACAGAAACCACACCGGTTTATATAGAGCACTTCATGCCTATGGAATGTATTCATTTCTGGAAAAGCTATTGCCATAGCACCTTAACAGTTAATTCCAGAAAACCTTTCCCCTCCCCAGTCCTGGTAGCACATTACAACACAGAGAGATATATATATAAAATGAGCTTACAGGTGCTTTTAACTCTAGACTGAATACCTACAAGCCCTAATGCATCTATTGCAGAGTAAGTATTATCCCTTAGCCTGAAGTGTACCTCACTTGTCACAACAAGGCTAAGTGCTGTTTTTCCTCTTCTAATCCTGATTAGGACGACAGCCCTAGTAGCCCAATTTAATGGGACAAAGATCACACATAAGATTATTTCAAAGACATCAGGTGGCACCAAAGGGGGACTGCTTTTTCCTAAAGGATTTTTGCTCATTTAGGTAGAACACAAGATCAAGAAAGATGACAGAGGAAAGAACATAAGAATAGCCATACAGGGTCAGAGACCAATGGCCCATCTAATTAAGTATCCTGTCTCTGACAGCAGGTAGTGCCAGATGCTTCAGAGGGACTGAAGAGAACAGGGCAATTTCAGAGATCCTGTCGTCCAATCCCAGCTTCTGGCAGTTGAAGGTTTAGGGGCACCCAGAGCATGGGGTTGCATCCCTGACCTTCTTGGCTAAGGAAAGGAAGGAAAATATTAATATTGAAAAAAAAAATGTAAGAGTTCAAACATTTCAATAGCGATCTGTGCTAGTGGTATAGGAGATTTTGTGATTAGGTTTTGGAGTTTTATACAATGTACATTAGATTCTTGTGCTTTTTTAGCTCTTAATCCAACTCTCAGTGAAATCAAAGGGACTCTTCCATTTGACTTCTGATCTTATGTACTGCTCTAAGTTGCCTAAGAAGGTGCACTAATGTGCGATAATTGTAATTTTGGAAATCTGCTACAAGAAGAATTAGATGGCTCAGAGTACAAGGAACAGACTACTTATCATGCCTGGTTCAAATCCAGCCATGGTCAGTAGAATCTAGAAGCTATTACCATCTCATGGCTTTTTGGCACAAGTGAAATGAGTTTGGTGGATTAGTTCACCAGACAGATGTCCATATTACAAAACCCTTCACCCTGTGCTAGTGCTAGCCCATTGGGGGCCCTAAGCAGGAATATTTTTGGGCCCTGCCCCACACAACACATACTAATGATTAATAGGGGGCCCTATCAGCCAGGGGCATAATTGTATGGCATACACAAAAGGGAGCACTATGCTCTTACCTTGATAACTGAAGTTTTCACAATGGCTGAACCTTTAGGACATCTCCCCACTCCCCCGCATACACACACAGACAGTGTTCCCTAGAGGATGCACTAGGCACTCCTAGACACTCCCTACTGTTGCTGGCTAGGGTTGTTGTGGCATGGAGGAAACATTTTGTCCGAGCCCTGTTTCATACAGACCCTTGAGTATCTCTGTTCTGCATTATAGGAGTGTGCTATAAGTTTATGCCTTAAAGAGTTCTAAAACATTTATTGCCTACATATAAAATGGTTTAAAGTGCTAGGAATATGTTGGTACAGAAAGTAACTTGCCATCTGTTTTGCTCTGTTGGGTCAGGCCTTGAACACTATGTACTGTAAAGGAGCAGAAAAGCTTAAACTACACGGCTCATTGTTAGGCTATTAAATCAAGTTGCCCAGCCACATCAAACTGTGTTTGAGACATTTTAATTTGAGCCCTGATCCATGTAGACCCCTGAGTCTCTCTCAGCTCTGTATTACAGGTGTTTATGCTATCTAAGATAAAGAATCTGGTGCCTTCAAAGAGCAGAATCTGAATTTGAAGTTTGTTACATAATCAGCATGGAGAATTAACCAACTCCTAGAGGGAGTTTCTTCAAGTCAGGCTTGACGCACACTCCTAGGGAAGCATGAAGGAATGTGTACTGTCACTGCATATTTGAGCTGGTTGGAAAGATATTGTGTTTTCTTCCCAATTCTCTGACCACCTCTACTGCCATGGTGTACCTGCTCTGTGGGGCGAGGACTTCATTCTCCTGCAGCTGGGTCTCCCCACCCTGAAGGATATGAGTAACTTCCACTGAGTTTAATAGAAATTATTTGTATATGACCTGATTCAAAACTCACTGAAGTCAACAGAAGTTTTTCATTGACTCACTGGGCTTCAGATTGGGCCCCGAGTGTCTACATTTGTATGTGTTCACATGAGAGAAGGAATTAATTCTCTCACTCGCAAGCCAACATTTTTCACAAGCGCTGAAGTATTCTCTCTCTGGATACAAAATTTCAAAATGTATTTTTTCCAAAGTTTTCATTTCTAATGCTCTAATTGAATAGCCTTTGTATTGTATTGTAGTTTCTCCCTGCCCTCTTTTAACTACTTTATGATTTCTATGGCTTTTTGATTGGCAGTATAATTTTTTTCTCATGCTTGCATGTTCACTAGTTTATATGATTAAACTACACAATAAAACCAAAGGAAAGGAATTGCTGACTGCATGAGACACTACTCTGCTAGTAGATCTGCACTGAAGGCCATTTGTCTTGGTTCATTAACATCCTTCTGTGTGTCCTTTTTTGGTATTCTTGTTGTTATACCAATAAAATAAAAACCAGCAGGATCTTATTAAAGGGGAAAAGGCAAAATACCACATTTATTGTGAATACAGAAAGAATCATAGTAAGCAGTTAGTTATAGCTATAACATTCCATTCAATTTCATATTTATTCACACACACACACACACACACACACAGGTTCTGCAAGGTTGTTATCATAGTTACCAGCCTTAGAGTTGCTCATGCCAAGCCACTGGACACAAGGAGGAAGCAGGGCCTTGTCAGATGCTCATCTGATGCTCCTGGAAGTTGCTTTGCAGAATCAGACCCCAAAGTTCTCACTTTCCAAAGTCCATTTTTATAGGAATTTCTTCCTATGCCAGTCTATGGGAATTGCTTCATCATGCTGTTGCTGAATCAATCAGCAGATGGCACATTCCTGATGGCTCCATGCTGCCAGATGTTATCTTGTTCTTTGGTTCTCCCATTCTTGAGGCTGTTGGATGGATTCCAGTCTGCCCTCCGGGGGTCCTCTGGTTATTTCCACTTGACGCCTTCTTCAGCCGTTGGACACTGGATTCTTAGGTGGCACCTCCCTGATCATTCAGTTATTATCCACACCAAGCATCCATCCACATACATCCTCTATCTCTATTTTAATCACAATTGTTAACAAAGCGAGATGAATACAACAAAAGGGAGTCTCTGGGTGCTGTTTCTGTTACAGAGTATTTCTTTGAGTCTCTCTCTGTGTGAGTAGTTGTTGTTACAAAGAATTGCTTTGAGAACAGACTCTGTCTTAGAATGTACTAACACAATTAGCAGCTTGCAAGTTTCACACACAGAGGGAGAGAAACAGTACCAAAAACCAAGAGACCTCTTAATTAGTTATACCCTGGAATTTAAACTATGGGGAATCAAACTCATTTGTGATTTTAATACAGAACTTCTTTAATATGATCCAACATTGTGACTGTGGTAAAATTCTTTATAGACCCTTTATATGCAACATTTCCTTTCACCCAGTCTGCTAGTTGAGCTATTCAGATTAGATGAAACCTAACTCTGAAATATCATTTTTCTTTTAAATGGATCAGTCTGGCTTTTAAATAGATTCTCCGAGGGTTGATAGATTTATCAAGAGGTATTTTTGTTAATGTAAGCGGTATTATGCATACATTTATGGTAATGAGTACAAGCTATTATACTAGTCATAATACCCAGCAATTCATCTGATATTATTTTCATAAAGAAGAAGATTTGAGACAACACACACCTACAGTTTAGACTAGGTGAGAACACTTACCACTTCTCCCTGCCAGGTGCACTCCAGACTCAAATGACATTCCTGGCTAGATGAGACAAAATAATGACTAGGGGATTCTATGGGTTCAGGCTGGGGATGATGCAGTATTTGTAGACTCAGATGGGCATCCCTGGGATAGCATTTGATTGCCTCGCCATCGTGGAGCCCTGTGTACGGGGTGGTGCATTATCCCATGGAAGCACCAGGGCAGATAGCACCCCAAGAAACAACACTCCCTCTTGCGGTTCCTTGGGGTGCAAGAGGGAGTTAGGGGACCTTAACTTTGGAACTTGCTTCCCCCCGTCCCTGGGTTCACCAGAATATTCAGATTTGTTAACCTTCAAGTACATTGCAAGGCCCATTATCTTCCTGAGGCTACTACATACAGCGTGACCATAGGTCAATTAGCTCCCACACCCAACAGCCTTGCATGGGCACCTCTACATATTTTTAAATGCAAATCCATACATATATATGAAGCAAGCCATTCTTCCCATACTAGGGCTCCAGTTGCTCTGAATCATTGCCGTCTCCTGTATGGATTGAGAACAATCCATTAGCAGCTGTTGCTCTATTCTTGCTCTAAATTAGTATTTGTGTGTTTCATCTGGAGCTCTTTAAAGCAGATGGAGGCTTATGGACCTTTTCATGACACACTTCAAGAGATCATGGCTGGTACTCTGTTTGGAATTTGCCTGTCTGGCTGTTAAGTTTAAAGAGTTTGAGAAAATGAGGAACTGTTTCAAAGTAGCAAGAGGGTGGAATTCCTCCACTTTTCTTTGTTGTTCCTTGTAGGAGTAATGGCGATAAGGAAACTCCTTTATGTTGTAGCTGCTTGGGTATGGTGTGCCATGGCAGATACACCAATAATATCTTGGGTATTTGTGGTGTGCAAGAGAAGAATGAATGAGAATGTAATTTACTGGTTAACAGTTTGGAGGTAATATCTGTAATAATGCCATGTTTTACCAGGATTGGTAATTATTTGTATTCTGATAGCACAGTGGAGCTCTGGTTGGAGCCTCTAGGTACTAAGTGCTGTATAGATACCTAGCAAGATACAGTCCCTGTGCTGAAGAGCTTACAATCTAAACAAACAAGACAGATGAAGGCTGTAGGCGCTAACAGACATGAAAAATACAAGGAGAATGTTTCACTGAATGTCTTAGGCAGACAGATCTGGGAAGAAATGTTGTGTTAGTTGTGAGACAATTCTTTTAGAATCTTTTGCATCCACAGGTAAGATGTGTTCACTGAATCAGTTTTTCTGATCAGAATAATTTCTCCAGTGCAGAGATGCTGCTTACAGAACACTCACACAAAGGAATAGAGGCTGATTCCCAACTGTGCCATTAAGATTGTTTTCCTTTATGCACAAGTCCTCCTCTGGTTTTATTTCTCTGTCTCCATGCAAAATGGCTCCCACTGCACATGCCATAAAAAACTATCCAATACGTTTAATGTCAAACAATTAATAATAGCTATGGGCATTTGGACCTTTCCCCCCCTTTATTGGCTCTCAAAGTTTAATCTCATGTGTTTCCATTTGTTTTATTTATCCATATTCTTATTTGTTTACTTTTCCGCATATGAATAGGCTCATTGCTTATCACCAAAAGAAGTTCATGATCCGGCTGTGACAGCCCATACCCCTATGCTCACCCCTTTTATAAGACTCTGATAAATTTCATACAAAGTATGCTTTGTGAGATATCATCTGAAAACTCAATATACTGATCAATATTGTCCTGGTAAAATGTGCAAGGCAACATTGTATGTAAAGTTATACAACTCTACTAAAGATGTTATAAGTCTGGGGAAGAGTCACAAACCAGTTCCCCAGAGACAAAAGATTAGCCAACACCTCAGCCAGGTGTTAACAAAATCAAATGGATTATCACCTGGTTAAGTGGTGATTCTTTGGCAGGAAAGAGGATGTAGGTGAAATATCTACATCTTGACGAAGATGGGGGTTTCTGTCCACACAGACTAGCTGTCTCCTGAACCTCAGCAGGAGATGATTCTCAAATAAGTGAAAGAGCTATAAAAAGGGGGAGCAGATGTCCCAAATCATTCCTCCTTTCTCTCTACCCACAGCATCCACAACACATGAAGAACAAAGGGAACAGCTTTGGACTGGGGGAGGGATCCTGACTGAAAGATTCAGCTAGTAAGACTGCTAAAACATGAGAAAGAGATCTTTGCTTTGAATTCACTCTTGCGTGTTAAGTTAGGCATTAGTTATGATTTACTTTTATTTTCTTGTAGCCAGTTCTGACTTTTATGCTTCATTACTTGTAATCACTTAACATCTATCTTTCTGTAGTTAATAAACTGGTTTTATCTAGACCAGTGTGTTTGTACTGAAGTGTTAGGGAAGCTCCATTTAGGATAACAGGATATGTGCATATCATTTTCTATTAATAAAATGACAGACTTTATATGAGGTTATATTGTCCATTTCTGAGGGGGAAGTCTGGGACTGGGAATTTGCTGGTGTTACTCTGCCATGTAATTCAAGGGTGGCTGGTATAGCACTCTTGCAGTATAACTGGGATTAATTTACGTGCTGGAGGCTGTGTGGAGGCAGACCAGGAGTGGTTGCTCTCACAGCAAAGCAGTGTAAAACAGTGGTTCTCAAAGCTGGTCCACCGCTTGTTCAGGGAAAGCCCCTGGTTGGCCGTGCCAGTTTGTTTACCTGCCGCGTCTGCAGGTTTGGCTGATCACGGCTCCCACTGGCTGCGGTTTGCCACTCCAGGCCAATGGGGACTGCGGGAAGCAGCGCGGGCCAAGGGACGTGCTGGCTGCCCTTAGGGCTTTTCCATTTTTAAAGCCCATTATGAACTGAAACTTCCAACTGATATTCTGTCTCAGGAAAAAAAATGGATATATCCCTAGGCACACACTATGCTTCAGGTTCCAAGTTCACCTGTATGGACTGAAACTGAGACAAAACCTTTCCATTTGAAACAACCAACTACAGTCTGATCTCAGGGGTCAGACATATAGCATACACAGTCTTTCCCTTTCTCTCTCCCCCAAAAGGTATATATAGCTAATCAGGCTGAACCTTATCATGAAATAGGTGTTACCCACCAACATTTCACAAAACTGAATAAGTGTATTATTCCTTTAAAAACTGTCAAATCCCAAAATCCCAAGTGATAATTGGAAACACTGTAACTTCAAAAATATTGAATATAGAAAACCACCAGTAAATGTGTCAAAAATATCCAAAAATGTTTTGCTACATTTGTTAAAAAAGTAAACAAACCAAACATGTGATATGATAATTAGAGTCTTCAAATTAGTACAGAAAAAAACTGTACTACACACAATGTAAGAAAACTGCATTAAAAATGTGTATTTCCAGGGACAGATATAGTAAGCATAACAGCGAAGTTAGCAATATGAATTTGATCCAACTCTCAGTGAAATCCATACAGTTTTCATTTAATTCAGTGGGAGCTGGATCAGGTCCCATTTGTGTAATTTTAATCCCCTTTATAGAATTTTGTGCTAGAAAATAAACTGTAAAGGAAGAAGATAAAAATCAACAACACGCTGTTTGTGTTATAGGTGGTAAAACAAGGTTCCAGCGTCTAATGGGAATAGACACTGCCTGTAAATCTTGTCACATATAATGAAGAGCAAGAGTATAAAAAGATGTGAGCAATCTGTTAGAGTATGCTTAGGTCATACTTGCTTTAAAATACCTTAAATAACGTTATCTAGATGCCAAAATAGCATTTTCTATTTCAGTCTGCAATATCCAATATTGTTTAAAGAGATAACTGGTATCCTAGTCAATTAGAAAAAAGTATGTCCTCCTATACACTCCCTCTCCCCTGCCACCTTTTTGTGCCTTTAAAAGATATAAAAAACCATGAATGTATTTTTTTTTCCTTGCAGCAACAGGAGAGAAACTAACACAAAATGGGGTGGGGGGAGCTGACCAACTAAAGTCCAGACATGCCTGAAGTAGCTTATACCATGATCAGTGAGACTCTTTGCAGAGGAAATTACTATTTAGCGTGACTAACGGAAGTGAGGGGGGTGAGGGGAGAGAACCTGGCTGTTATTAGGGTGATCAGACAGCAAATGTGAAAAATCAGGACAGGGGATGGGGGGGTGTAATAGGAGCCTATATAAGAAAAAGACCCCAAAATCGGGACATCTGGTCACCCCAGCTGCTATTGATTAGTTGGAGGAACAGGGAAACTGAGTTCACACAAAATCCTGTGGAATGCACAACACACAACCTTTATTCAGTTATACTTACTAGAGCTGATCAAAGACATTTAGATGAAAAGTGGCTTTTTGATAAAATGAATATTTTTGCAGAAAGTATCATAACTCCTCATTTTGTTCAGTGAAAAATTCAAAAGAAAAATATTTATTTCATGCTGAGGGTTTTTTGAAAGGGTCCAATCCAGGATGAAATTCTTTGTCGGTAAACCTCTGCACTGACACAGCAAATTCAATGGGGATCTGTATGGGTGCAGGGCCCACCTTTGGGCAACAATCTGTAGGAATAATACCACCTCCACCAACAAGCTCTTATCCATCGGTAGATCTCAAAGCACTTTTCTGTAAAGAGGGGACAGCCCTCTTTTTGTACTGAGGCACACATAAGTGGAGTGACTTGCCAAGGTCACCCAGTAGGCTACTGGCAAAGCTAGGAACAGAACCCAGGTCTCCTGAGGCCCAATCTAGTACTCTATCCACTTGATCACACTACATCAGGCTTTAGTTGAAAGTGATAAAAAACATGACTGGAATGGTAAGCTCTTGGGTACAGGTACTCTCTTTTTGTTCTGTGTTTGTACAGCACCTGGCACAATGCAGTCCTGCTCCATGACCTTGGCTTCTAGGCACTACTGCAACAGACAGTAAACAATACTAATTACAGACAATGCCTGGAAAAAGATTTGACTTGTGTCCATCATTAACTCTACTATGCCATCCTAGAACCCCAGTCTTAAGATTTCAATCTTTGATACATAATGTTTTGGGGGGGGGGGGCAGGAAATGCGGGGGGCAAAGTAGAAAAGTTAGTAGAATAGAATGTATTTACATATCACTCTTCATATTCAAAATGTCACAAACTGATTTACTAGCAAGGAATTGCATATCAGGTTGCGTACCCAATTCAGAGTCAACTTTTCTGGTTTTTAAAAATTCTCCATGGATTCTCTGCTCCCTGTTTTTGTTTTCTTGTTTCCTTTCCCCCTGTTTTATGGTTATACGAATCTTTGCCAGAACCAGAGATCTGGAAACAATGCTTACAGCCAGATCAACATACTCAGGGATAGGTCACAAGGTCACAAAAAAGTAGTCTGTGTTGCAAGTTGTGCTGCACATAGGTACAGCTATTTTGAGCCATTTGGAGGAAAAATGAGCCCTTTAGTCCTTTGTGCAGCGTATTTTTTGATTCATATAATGCAGAACTGTTAAAAATGTATTCTTCAAAATGTGAACTATTTTACTAACAATAAAGAGACACGTTCCCCTCCTTTTCCCTAAGACACTCACAGTTATATAAAGGATATCAATATGGATATGTCCAGGCCTATCATTTTGGTGCATCTCTGGCAGTTCGTACAGAAAAACAGCCTCTCTCCAGAATAGCTACCTTTTCTTTTGGCACAAATATGAATATGTTATTACTACCGCTATGATTGGAGGTCTCATACAATTAAGAGCTGACATATTGGGTGGATTATTGTGTGTGAATTTCCCAAGGTCTAAGAGACTGACAGCTTTTATAATCACATCACGTAGGCAGAAACAGCAAAGGAAATGGTGTCCCCCTGACAAAAAAAAAAAAGGGGGGGGGATTTCTTCTTTCCTTTTTACAACACTTCTTAAAATTACCATCCTTTAATAAAAAGAAAAGGAGGACTTATGGCACCTTAGAGACTAACCAATTTATTTGAGCATAAGCTTTTGTGAGCTACAGCTCACTTCATCTGGTGCATCCGATGAAGTGAGCTGTAGCTCACGAAAGCTTATGCTCAAATAAATTGGTTAGTCTCTAAGGTGCCACAAGTACTCCTTTTCTTTTTGCGAATACAGACTAACACGGCTGCTACTCTGAAACCTGTCATCCTTTAATAAGAATCCATGATCCCAAAAGCACCGACACTAACAATCTTCTCTCTCATGACAATGCTGGGCACATGGAGAATGACATACTCCTTCCTCTCAGGAGCCATTCTGCCTCCCTGATACGCTGAAGCCCTCTTTGTCCAAGACTCAGAAACCTGGTGAAATCCTGGTCTTTCTAAAGTCAATGGCTATTTGGGCATTGACTTCAATAGGATCAGGCTTTCATCCTGGACTTTGGATTCCCTCCTAAGGGCAGTGCATTCATTGTCGTGGTGCCACTAAGATTAGTGGCTCAACCCAATAGCAAAGATCTTAACTGCCCAACCAATAGATTAAAGCCAAACACTATCTATAGTTGACATTTTAAAATCTGGATCAGCTCTCCTGTGGCTCCTTATTGTACCTAGAACTATTTAAGGAAGAAGTAAAATTTCATTCAGTCAGCACCTTGTTAAAAACAAAAACAAAACAAAAAACCCAGCTGACCGACAGCCCTTGCCAGCATAAGTCAGATGAAGATTCTGAAGCTTCAGATTGTGAAGCTAGTTTTACAGCAAAATTATATAGCTAAGGCCTGTTGGTCTCACTAAATTGAGATAATCATTCATGTATTTGCACCGGTTAGCATACAGCCAGTTTAAAAATCAGACACTCCTAGATTTTAACCTTTCAAATTTCTACAGCTTAATTGGTAAACAAAAAACTCACTAAATTTAAAGTTGAAATAAATTCCAAATGAGATAATCTTCATAACTTTAATAATTTATCTGGTAGGAAATTAAGTAAGAGCATGTCCAAGAGTCAGTGGAGTCTGGTGTCTGGAAAGGGCAAGGCATGCTTATGAATTTCACAATTGCAGTGAAAATTTTTCTTTGGTTTTATTACAGCAAATAGTAATTTTTAATTAAAAAAGTGTTCACTCCCTCACCAAGCCAATCTCACCGAAGAACAGAAATGAAAGAAAGCAGATCTTGTTTTTGCTGGGATTGTTTAAACAGTCTGAAGCAATAAAAGGCAACAACTCTCATCTAGATTTCAATTAACCCCCTGCAGACATAGCTACAGGTATTTGCCACAGCCCTAATGAGATGGAGCTACCCCAGTCTATCTGATAAGGCATAGCTGATTGGCTACTTGGAAGAGACCCCCGACAGTATAATTCAAGGTTTCAGAGTAGCAGCTGTGTTAGTCTGTATCTGCAAAAAGAAAAGGAGTACTTGTAGCACCTTAGAGACTAACAAATTTATTTGAGCGTAAGCTTTCGTGAGCTACAGCTCACCTCATCGGATGCATGCAGTGGAAAATATAGTGGGGAGATTTATATACACAGAGAACATGAAACAATGGGTGTTACCATACACACTGTAACAAGAGTGATGGTAACACCCATTGTTTCATGTTCTCTGTGTATATAAATCTCCCCACTGTATTTTCCACTGCATGCATCCGATGAAGTGAGCTGTAGCTCACGAAAGCTTATGCTCAAATAAATTTGTTAGTCTCTAAGGTGCCACAAGTACTCCTTTAGTATAATTCAACTCACCTTTAAAAGGATCATCTGAAAATCTTTGGCACTGCAAATGCCACCTACAACAGGACGGTAACACAAACATTTATATGCTAACATCTATGGCATTCTTCCACCAGAAGACACTCACGATGACCCTGTTTCCTTTTTCAATTTGATATTACTTGAAGAGCATTTTATTTACTGTCCCTACAGAAGGTAGATTGTATGGAGGTGTGGGTTTTTGTAGGTTTTTGTTTTTAATTTTCCATCGTTCTGGGAGGCAGTGTGGCTGGCAATTAAGACAAAGATTGGGAGACAAGCGTGCTGGATTCTATTCCCAATTTTAAATTACAACTTGCTATGTGAGTTACTCAAGTCACTTACTGTTATAATCTCGGGGGGGGGGGGGCACGCGCGCTGTGAGGCTTAGGGTCAGATTGTGTTCAATAGTGACATGCATAAGGATGGTGAACAATCCTTTCTTGTTTCCTCCCAGAAGTTGCAAGAGGAGTTTATACACTGCACCATCCCTTACCATGGGACAGCTTGATCCACAGCTAGAAAGCTCTGCTATGAAGACTTGTCAGGAGAGTTCATATACTCCTCAGAGATAGTCATCAAGCTAGGAAATCTGAAGTTTCAGAGTGAACTGTTGAAGCTACAGAGTCTGTGGAATTTATATGCTTAACAGTCCAGAGAGTTACTTGGGCCAGTGCTTAAAAAGCTTCCTACGTCAGAAGCTCCAGAAACAGCCAATGGATCTGAGAAGTCTGTGGTGCTTCCAAGCACCTCACAGCCAGAATGTTTCTGCTGCATAAGCTCTCTCTGGCTCCAGGGAACTTGTAAATTCTGCAGGTGCTCTGAACCTGGTAGTCTTGCAGCACTTATAGTAATTCCATGCTCTAATAATAAGAATATAGCAGTAGGGATGTACTACCCACCACCTGTCCAAGATAGTGGCAGTAACTGCAAAATGCTCAGGGAGATTAGAGAGGCTATAAAAATTAAAAAAACACTCCATAATAGTGGGAGATTATAACTATCCCATGTGGCAAATTGCCAGCACTACTATGATGGGTCTCGCACTTTCTATTCTGGGGGGGGGGGATTGCGGGGGGTTTCAGGGCATCATTTCTTGCCCCTGAACTGGGGTATTAACTGCCCCACTAGTGTCCTAGAGGAGGGGAGTGGAGAGGGAGGGACCCGGGCCCACCCTCTACTCCGGGTCCCTGCCCAGGGGCCCTAGGGATAGCAGTAAACCACGAGAACTAGTGGGTCCCTCCCTGGGCTACTTCCCTCTCCTGCCCTTCAGCTTGTGGGGCTTCCTGCCCTCCCTCTGCACAAACCAGGTGTCCCTTTACCTAGGGTCTTGGTCTTCTTAGCCCACCTCAGCACTTCTCCAAACTCTCCTCTGCTTCCCTCCAAACTGCTCTCTACTCCAACATCAATCCACTCTGCTTCAATTCCTCCTCTTGTCTGATTGAAGCAGGGGTTTTTTATCATGTGACTGGCTTCAGGTGCTTTAATTAATTTATAGCAAACTTTCTTCCCTCTCCAAGGAATAAGGCTCCCTTCTAACACTCTGCTGTTGCCCTCTGGCCTGGGCTTTCCTTGCTTTTTGCCCCTGCTTCAGTTCCCCCCCCGGCGACCGGGCCAGACGCTTTTTCTTCGTTTTGTTTTTCTTTTTTTTGCTGTTTTTTTTTTGCTGCCGTTCGAGTGCTGGTCGGCTGCCAGCTTGCCTGCCAGCCCCCCCACGCCTGCCCTCGGACGCTGCTTCTGCTTTAGCTGCAACCCCCGGAGGACGGGGGGAGGACTGCCGACCCGCTCCCTGGAGGAGGGGAGTGGACGCCCCCAGACCCAACCGTTTTGCTGTTCGTTTGTGGACCCGTGATTAATCGTCTTCTTATCTTTGCTTGGCATTTTTGGAATGCTCCACAAAGACCGGGAGAGAAGACAGCTGACAGAGACATCGCCCAGGGAAGCTACAAATCATTGTGGAGGGGGCCGTAAGACTGAGTAACTTTTGAACTGTACTCTCGTGTGGGGGGAGGTTGACTGTGTCTTAACTGCGTTTGTACGGGCACAGGGGGTGTGGCACAGAGCTGCCCCCCGATCCATCGGTGCCCCCCCCAACACTACTACAACCGTCACGGCCCCCCCCTGCCGTCCGTCCCTGCTGGCAACCTGCCATCTGCCTCTAGCCTCAACTGATTGCTTTGAATTCCATCATCCGGACCAGACACAACAGCCAACCAAATGAGACTCTTTGGACAAACGCGCGTGGGTCTGCGTTCTCTGCCCCACCCCCGGACTGCCCACCCCACAGTTTGCCCCTACTACCTGACCCCAACTCCTGTTTCCTTCCCCTGTCCAGTGCGACCCATTTGCCCCCCCCCCCCCCGCCTGCAGCCCAACAGGGAGAAGTTGTTAATCTGCTTCCCCCTCCCCCCTCCTCCTTCTGGTGTCTCCCCGTCTCTCCCTGCTCACGATGGCGGGGAGTGAGAGGGGTGAGGCCCCTCTAACAACCTCATTTGCCCCTCCCCCACCTACCCCCCCTGCCCAACCCCCCAAGCCCCCCTCCCCATCACTGCTGCCAAAACACCTGCCACCGCCCCCCCTGGGGCATCGGCAGCCGGAGGCACTGGGGTGACTATTACCGCTGCTACGCCCACTGCCCCCCCAGATTCTAGGAAAGCCCCCCCAGTTAGCCAGAAAGGCCAGGGTGCGAAGAAGGGGAAGGGCCCCGCCACAACCACCAAGCCCTCCATGGCAGCGGCTGCCCCCACCGCTGTGGCCTCGTCATCGACCATGGCGTCCCTCCCCGCTGTTCCCTCCACCAGCTCTGCGAGCGTCCCTCCCCCGGCCCTCAGGGCATATGCCCGGGAGGTGGCAGCCCCCCCCGCCTGCCGCCTCGTCATCTCGCCCACCCACCTCCTCCGCTACCATCAATAGCGGCCGAGGCCCCTTTCCCACCATGACCAGGAAGCATGGCGTCCGTTGCCTCCTGGTGCCCGCCTCGCCCCACGTGGAGACATACGTGCAGGCATTGGCGAGGGTGGTAGGACCCACGGCCATTGTGGCGGCCTCCAAAATGTACGGGAAGGTTGTCTTTTTCTTAGCATCGGAGGCTGCCGCCCAGGAGGCGGTGGAGAAGGGCCTGGCGGTGGGGGGGGTATTTGTCCCCCTGGAGCCGCTAGAAGACCGGGGCGTCCGCCTAGTCCTGACCTCTGTCCCTCCTTTTCTACCCAATGCCGCCCTGTTACCCACTCTCTCCACCCTGGGGAAACCCGTTTCCATCATCAGCCCTCTCCTGTTGGGCTGCAAGGACCCCGCCCTCCGTCACATCCTTTCGTTTCACCAGCAAGTGCAGCTTTTACCGCCGGCGGCGGCGTGTGACGGAGAGGCGCTCGAGGGGTCCTTCCTAGTCCCCTACCAGGGAGCCCGCTATCGGGTCTAGTGTTCCACAGGAGAGGCCTGGTGCTACCTCTGCCGATCAGCTGGGCATGTCTGAAGAGACTGCCCCTTGGCCCGCGGGGCGGGGCGCCCGAGACCCCCGAGACCCGGCAGGACATTGGCTCCATCGTTGCCGATGCCCCTGGCCGCCCGAGATCTGAAACCACCTCTCCTCCTGCTTGATCCACCGCCGCTCCTGCCCGGGCCCAAGAGACACCTCCCCTACAACACCCAGACGAGTGAGGGAGCCCCGCCCTTGCTGTTAACAATCCAGCAGAGCCTATGGAGGAGGGTGCAGCAAAGATATTACCAGGCATAGGAGAGGGCCTGCCCCAAGGAGAACCGCCCCCCCCATGTTGCCTCACCGTTACCCCCCCGAGCCCCTGAACCATCGCCTCTGCCCCCCGACATGACCCCTGCTAACCAGCCCCCAGACGATGCTATGGAGGGCTGGACCCTAGTCCAGGGAAAGCGAGGCAAGCGGAAGGCTCGAGCTCCGCTGCACCCATCCGATGCGGAGGCCTCCCGGAAGACCAGGAAGGGAGGCACTGACACTGAGCCTTCCGCTATGCCCACGAGTGAGATCCATCCGCCGGTGCCGGGAGGGGAAGACAAAATAGCACTGGAAGGTAGAATCTCCCCTCCACGGGAGACCCTCCCCTCCGAGACCCCTGAGGAAGCCCCTTATGCCCGAATATCACCCGAACACCCCGCGAACCCCGAAGCAACCGTCGTAGCGGGCGCCAGAGGGGAGCCCCCCGGGGTGGCAGAAGACGACCTCTCCTCCATGTATGAGGAGATCGAGGCCCTAGGTTTGACCCCGGTCACCCAGGGAGAGAATGACCTACTGCCGGCTGGCCTCGATCTGGGCAACCTTACCCCAGTCCCCCTTTCCCCATGCTCCCTCCCCCTAACCGCCTTCCTGGGCTAGCACCCTGCAGAAGGTGGTCCACCATCTGAGGCCATGGCTGCCAAATCCACCAAATCCACCACAGAGCCTGCGCCTAGCATCACTGGGAGCCCCCTTAACCCTCGAATCTGTTCGGGAGGCACCACCTCTCAGCTGCTTGCCTCCCGAAGCCCAGAGCCTCGCCTCTGCCTCTGCCCCTGCCCCCACCTCCCCCCTGTCCCTGCCCAATCCACCTCCTCCTGCAATGCTATTGCCGCCCCTGGGGTTATTTCTTTCCCGTTTTTTGCGGATCCCCCCCAAGGAGCAGCCTTTGCATTTTCCTGCCGCGACCCATTAGGAGCTGCAATTTTCCCTCCGCTGTCCTCTTCTACCCCAAGACTTGAGACGGACCTAATAACTTTAGCCTGTCAGACGCCCCGTCGGTGGTCTGCACCCTGCCTGCCCGCCTCAGCGGACCACGAGGCTGTCCCAAGAGCCCCACCAGGGAATAACTGGGAAATCGCAACCCCACCCCCCCATGAGCTGCGAAAAGTGTTGCGACAGTTTTTAGAAGACATCCGTGGCTCCCGCAACAGGGTACAGCTAGCTCTCCAGGTATGGGGGGACTTCGATCAAATCCTCCAGGCCCCAAGGGCCCTTATAAAGGAGGGTAAAGAGAAAGGAAGGCGCGGTGCCGTGGCCTACAGGCGGGCCCTCAGCTTCCGTGACGATTTACTCACTTATGGGAGGGGTCACGGATTGTTGCGCAACCCACCCGGGGCTGTGAACACCCCAGCCAACAAGGAACCCCCCCCCCCAGCCCTCCACATGACGCCCCTCATTATTGCAACTTTGAACACCAGGGACTGTAGGATGGCTCTCCGCAGGTCCCAGGTGCTCTCTTACCTTCGGGAAGGGGGGTACTCTGTGGTTTTCCTGCAGGAGACCCATACGGATCCGACCGCCGAGGACAGCTGGCAGCTGGAGTGGGGGGACGGGGTCTACTTCAGCCACTTCACGATTCGACAAGCTGGAGTGGCGACCCTGTTCTCCTCCAACCTACGGCCCGCGGTGCTAGGGGTCACTGAGGCCGTGCCGGGCCACCTGCTGCATCTCCGAGTCCGTATGGAGGGGCTCGTGGTCAACCTCATCAACATCTATGCCCCGACAACGAGCCCGAAGCTGCCGCAATTCTATCAGCGGGTGTCCGACTTCCTCAGCACCCTAGATTCTCACGAGTGCTTAGTCCTGGGAGGGGACTTTAACACCACCCTCGAGGAACAGGACTGCTCAGGGGCCGAGCTGAGCCCAGCCGCTGCGAACATTCTCTGAGAAATAGTTGAACATCACTCCCTAGTAGACGTCTGGCGTGACCACCACCCAGATGACACTTCCACGTTCACCTTTGTCCAGGTGGAGGCCCATTGGTCACACCACTCTCGGTTGGACCGTATTTATTTATCCCGTTTCCATCTTTCACAGGCCCACTCCTGCAACATTCGGCTGGCCCCATTTTCCGACCATCATCTAGCCACCATAACAGCCTCCCTCCGTGCAGAGAGGCCTGGACTGGCCTATTGGCACTTTAACAACAGCCTGTTGGAGGATGAGGGCTTCGTGACGTCCTTCCGGGAGTTTTGGCTGGCCTGGCGAGAGCAGCGGCGTGCCTTTCCCTTGGCGCGGTGATGGTGGGATCTAGGGAAGGTGCGCGCCAAGCTCTTCTGCCGTGACTACACCCGGGGCACCAGCCGACGGAGAAATGCAGCGATAGAGCAGTTGGAACGGGAGGTCTCAGAGATGGAGAGCATCTGGCCACCAGCCCCGAGGACCCATTCCTCTGCGGAGCGTGCCGGGAGAAGCGGGATGAGCTCCGGGCCCTCGAGGACCATCGGGCCCGAGGTGCCTTTGTTCAATCCCGCATCTGCCTCCTCCGGGAGATGGATCGCGGCTCCCGTTTCTTCTACGCCCTGGAGAAAATGAGGGGGGCCACGAAACACGTCACCTGCCTTCTAGAAGACGGCGCCCCCCTCACGGATCCGGTGGAGATGTGTGGGAGGGCCCGTGACTTCTACACAAGCCTTTTCTCCCCAGATCCGACAGATCCTTGCGCTTGCAGGGTGCTCTGGGAAGAACTCCCCACGGTCAGCGTGGGCGACCGAGACCGGCTAGAGCTGCCTCTCACCCTGGCCGAGTTCTCAGAAGCCCTCCGTTGCATGCCCACCAATAAATCTCCGGGCATGGACGGGCTGACCGTGGAGTTCTACCGTGCGTTCTGGGACATCCTTGGCCCAGACCTAGCCACTGTCTGGGCTGAGTCTTTGCAGGGCGGGGTCCTCCCTCTTTCGTGCAGGCGAACAGTGCTCGCCTTGTTGCCGAAGAAGGGGGACCTCCGCGATTTACGAAACTGGCGTCCCGTCTCACTCCTTAGCACGGACTACAAAATCGTAGCGAAAGCAATCTCGCTGCGGCTAGGGTCTGTGATGGCGGACGTGATCCACCCAGACCAGACCTATACTGTCCCGGGTCGCAGCATTTTTGACAACCTCTTTCTAGTCCGAGACCTTTTGGAACTCGGGCGTAGAGACGGTCTGTCGTTCGCCCTCCTGTCTCTTGATCAGGAGAAGGCGTTCGATAGAGTAGACCATGGGTACCTCCTGAGCACTCTGCAGGCATTTGGATTCGGACCTCAGTTTGTGAGTTTTCTCCGGGTGCTGTACGTCGCTGCGGAGTGTCTGGTTAGGCTCAACTGGACCCTGACCGAGCCGGTCAGCTTCGGGCGAGGAGTGCGGTAGGGGTGCCCCCTCTCGGGCCAGCTGTACGCTCTGGCGATCGAGCCTTTCCTCTGTCTCCTCCGCAGGAGGTTGACAGGGTTGGTGCTGCGGGAGCCGGAGCTGCAGCTGGTCCTGTCGACGTACGCCGATGACGTACTCCTCATGGTCCAGGACCCGGGCGACTTGGCACAGGTGGAGGCTTGCCAGGCCATCTATTCAGCAGCCTCCTCCGCCCGAGTCAACTGGGTCAAGAGCTCTGGCTTGGCGGTGGGGGACTGGCGGCAGGTGAGCTCCCTCCCACCCGCTCTTCAGACCATCCAGGGGAGTGCGGGTCCACTGCTCTACCTAGGTGTTTACCTTTCTGCTACGCACCCTTCCCCGCCGGAGAACTGGCAAAATTTAGAGGGCGGGGTGATAGAGTGGCTCCGGAAATGGACGAGGCTACTCCGATGCTCTCCATCGAGGGAGAGCACTGGTGCTTAACCAACTAGTCCTGTCCACGCTCTGGTACCGGCTTAACACCCTGGTCCCAGCCCCGGGTTTCCTGACCAACCTCCGGACATCGATTCTAGAGTTCTTTTGGTCAGGAATGCACTGGGCCCCTGTTGGGGTTCTTCATCTACCCCTGAAGGAAGGAGGGCAGGGCCTGAAGTGTCTGCACACTCAGGTCCGTGTCTTCCGCCTCCAGGCCCTGCAGAGGCTCCTTTATAGTGCAGGTAGTTCGACGTGGAGCATATTGGCGCACGCCTTCCTGCGCCGCTTCCAAGGGCTCCGATACGACCGGCAGCTCTTTTATCTCTGTCCGAGAGGTTTTCCGCGAGACCTCTCCGGGCTGCCGGTCTTCTATCAGGACCTCCTCCGGACCTGGAAACTGTTTTCAACGACCAGGTCTGTGGCGGTCACTGTGGGAGCAGATCTCCTCCCGGAGCCCCTGCTACACAACCCCCAGCTCCGTGTGCAGGTGGCGGAGTCCCGCTCAGTGCGCCAGAGTTTGGTCCTGGCGGAAGTCACGAGAGTCGGAGACCTCCTGGACTACGACCGGAGAGACTGGCTGGATCCCCTGACGCTCGCTCGGTGCATGGGGCTCTCCAGCCCTCGTACCCCCCGGCGCATACTTCAGGAGGTGAAGGCCGCCTTGACGCCCGCTGCTCAGGCTTATCTCAGCCGAGCCCTGCGCGAGGGCGCACCTCGCCCACCCTCTACCCCAGGCCCGCCGGATCTTTCAATTGGGCCCCTACCCCGTAGATCCCAACAAACCCCTCACCCTTTCACTGTGAGCCAGCTGCATGAACTGCAGCCGGTCAGCTTCCAAATCGCGCCACGGAAATATTTATACACACTCACGCTTCACACCCTCCACGCTCACACCCTGGTGTCCCGCCCCGATACAAAGTGGCAGGACCTCCTGCCACCTTTGGAGGGTGAGCAACCCCGGTGGGCCAGCCTGTATTCCACCTTGGTCCCGAGGCCCGTCAGGGACATTAGTTGGCGGCTCCTTCATGGAGCTGTGAGCACGGGCGTGTTTTTGACACGGTTCACCCCCATCCCGGATACTTGCCCTTTTTGCAACGTGAGGGAAACCCTGGCGCACGTATATTTAGAGTGTGCCAGGCTGCAGCCCCTTTTCCGGCTCCTCACGAATATTTTATTACGCTTTTGGCTACACTTTTCCCCTCACCTTTTTATTTATACACTCCCCATCCGTGGCCACACAAAATTGTGAGATCTCCTGGTTAACCTCCTCCTAGCCCTAGCTAAAACAGCCATTTATAAAACCAGAGAGGGGAGGTTGGCTAATGAAGCGTCCTGCGATCGCAGGGCCGTTTTCCGACCCTCAGTACATTCACGTATCCGGGCGGAGTTCCTCTGGGCGGTGTCCACCAACTCCCTTGACGCCTTCGAGGAGCGGTGGGCGCTGTCCGAAGTTCTCTGCTCGGTGACCCCGTCCAGTTCTCTCCGTCTGACCCTTTGATTGAGGGGAAGAGCGAGAGACCCCAGCCCCAGCCGTTGCCGCTGTGGATACCATCATTACTGTCACCTAGGAGGGGTCCTATCACACGTGGTGATCATTCCCCCCACCCCCAAACCGCCCACCCCGCAGCCGTGCCCATCTTGTCGGGCACTCTCAGGAGAGGAATAATCGGTGACACTGGGCATGGCACTAGGTAACTCGAGGGGGTGGAAGACCATGAGTGTCGAGGAAGCCCCCCCGCTCTAGGCCACCAGGTAACTCAGGAGGGTGGAAGACCACGAGTGTCGAGGAAGCCCCCCCGCTCTAGGCCACCAGGTAACTCAGGAGGGTGGAAGACCACGAGTGTCGAGGAAGCTCCCTCACTCTGGGCCCAGGCTAGCCTGAACACTTCTCCCTCCTGAAGGCTGCTGTGTTATACCTTGTGTTTGCTTTTGTTGCATAGTTTTGCTTTATCCTTGTTGGTGATTCCTTGTAAGTGTTACACAAATAAAATTCTTTTCTGCTTCCAAAAAAAAAAAAACGCTCTTCTGCTGCCCTCTGGCCATGCTGTATCACACCCCATACTGATTGGGTGCATGTCACCTCAGGATAGGATGCAGAAATAAAGTTTCTTGACACCTTAAATGACTGCTTCTTGGAGCAGCTAGTCCTGGAACTCACAAGAGGAGAGGCAATTCTTGATTTAGTCCTAAGTGGAGCACAGGATCTGGTCCAAGAGGTAAATATGGATGGACCACTTGGCAAGAGTGACCATAATATAACTAAATTTAACATCCCTGTGGCAGAGAAAACACCACAGCAGCCCAAATGGTAACATTTAATTTCGGAAAGGGGGATTACACAAAAATGAGGAACTTAGTTAAACATAAAATAAAAGGTACAGCACAAAAAGTGAAATCTCTGCAAGCTGCATGGAAACTCCTAAAAGACACCATAATAGAGGCTCAACTTAAATGTATAATCCAAAATTAATAATAATAAAATAATAATAATAATAGAACAAAAAAAGGGCCACTGTGGCTAAACAACAAGGTAAACAACAAGGTGAGAGGCAAAAAGGCATCCTTTAAAAAGTGGAAGTTAAATCTTAGCGAGGAAAATAAAAAGGAACATAAACTCTAGCAAGTGAAGTGTAACAATATAATTAGGAAGTCCAAAAAAGAATTTGAAGAACAGCTAGCCAAAGACTCCAAAAGTAATAGCAACATTTTCTTTAAGTACATCAGAAGCAGGAAGCCTGCTAAACAACCAGTGGGGCCACTGGGCGATCGAGATACTAAAGGGGCACTCAAGAACGATAAGGCCATTGCGGAGAAACAAAATGAACTCTTTACATCGGTTTTCACGGCTGAGGATTTGAGGCAGATTCTCAAACCCGAGCCATTCTTTTTAGGTGACAAACCTGAGGAACTGTCCCAGGTTGAGGTGTCATTAGAGGAGGTTTTGGAACAAAATGATAAATTAAATAGTAGTAAGTCACCAGGACCAGATGGTATTCACCCAAGAGTTCTGAAGGAACTCAAATGTGAAATTGCAGAACCTAACTATGGTTTGTAACCCTTCATTTAAATCAGTTTCTATACCAAATGACTGGAGGATAGCTAATGTGATGCCAATTTTTAAAAAGGGCTCCAGAGGTGATCTCGGCAATTATAGGCTGGTAAGCCTGACTTCAGTACCAGGCAAACTGGTGGAACAAAATTGTCAGACACATAGATGAACATAATTTGTTGGGGAAGAGTCAACATGGTTTTTGTAAAGGGAAATCATGCCTCACCAGTGTACTAGAATTCTTTGAGGGGGTCAACAAGCACGTGGACAAGGGGGATCCAGTGGACATAGTTCACTTAGATTTTCAGAAAGCCTTTGACGAGGTCCCTCACCAAAGGCTCTTAAGGAATGTAAGCTGTCATGGGAGGGAGGGTCCTCTCATGGATCAGTAACTGGTTGAAAGATAGGAAACAAAAGGTAGGCATAAATGGTCAGTTTTCAGAATGGAGAGAGGTAAATAGTGGTGTCCCCCAGGAGTCTGTACTGGGACCAGTGCTGTACAACATATTCATAAATGATCTGGAAAAAAGGGTAAACAGTGAGGTGGAAAAATCTGAAGATGATACAAAACTACTCAAGATAGCTAAGTCCAAAGCAGACTGTGAAGAGCTGAAAAGGGATCTCACGAAACTGGGTAACTGAAAAGGGATCTCACGAAACTGGGTAACAAAATGGCAGATGTTATTCAATGTGGATAAATGCATAGTAATGCACATGGGAAAGTATAATCCCAATTGTACATATAAAATGATGGGGTCTGAATAAGCTGTTACCACTTAAGAAAGAGATCTTGGAGTCATTGTCGATAGTTCTCTGAAAATATCCACTCAATGCGCAGTGGCAGTCAAAAACGCTAACAGAATGTTGGGAATCATTAGGAAAGGGATAGATAATAAGACAGAAAACATCATATTTCTTCTATATAAATCCATGGTACACCCACATCTTGAATACTGCATGCAGATGTGGTTGCCCCATCTCAAAAAAGATATACTGAAATTGGAAAAGGTTCAGAAAAGGGCAACAAAATTGATGAGGGGTATGGAACATCTTCCTATGAGGAGAGATTAATACGATTGGGACTTTTCAGCTTGGAAGAGAGACGACTAAGGGGGGATATGATTTAGGGCTATACAATCATGACTGGTGTGAAGAAAGTAAATAAGGAAGTGTTATTTACTCCTTCGCATAACACAAGAACCAGGGCTTACCAAATGAAATTAATGGGCAACAGGTTTAAAACAAACAAAAGGAAGTATTTCTTCACACAACAAACAGTCAATCTGTGGAAATCTTTTGCCAGAGAATGTTGTAAAGGCCAAGACTATAACAGGATTCAAAAAAATAACTAGATACATTTATGGAGGATAGGTCCATCAATGGCTGTTAGCTGGGATGGGCGGGGATGGTGTCCGGCTGTTTGCCAGAAGCTGGGAAAGGGGATGGATCACTTGATGATTGCCTGTTTTGTTCATTCCCTCTGGGGCACCTGACATTGGCCATTGTCAGAAGACAGGATACTGGGCTGTATGGACCTTTGATCTGACCCAGTATGGCCGTTCTTATATATTCAGCAGCCTTCCTGACTTAGTTCTTGCTCATCCTCAGAGTTGATAAGTGTCACCAATACCCCAAGCCTCAGCAGCATTCTCTGATAAGTCTGACAATAGTCAGCAGCTGGTGGCTCTCTCTAGGTAGCCTCTGGAGTTTATAAATGCCACTGAGGAGCCTGCAAAATGTATAAACTCTGCAGATTCCTTGACAGAATAATTCTCAGAATGTAAAAGGGACCATCAGAGAACAACTCAAAAATGCATTGTTTGAAATTTGATACTCCAAGTTGTCAGGAATAAACAAACACATTGAAAATTGACTTTGCAGGCCAGCTTGTTTTAGAGATATGAAACCTCATATAGGTTTCATATAATTTTAGGAGACTTACTAACAGGAAGTCTCTACATTTTCAAAGCTCAACTCTCATTAGTGTCTTGTCTGATTAGCTTAGTTCCCCCAACATACAGTTGCATAAGACTACACATGAGAAATGTCAGGCAGAATGGCACTCTTCTCATGAAGTAATAGAAAGGGGCACATGTCTGAGAATGAGAGAAAAAAGAAAAGCAGAAATCTTGTTAAAGCCCTAATTGTGGGCTTACTGTTATGGCTTCGTAGCTTTTTTAAATGTCAAATTTATGGTCAAATGAGCACCTCTGAGACAACAAACAGCAAAGTATGTTATTTCTCTAAATCAATCATACCAGAAGGCAGATAATTTGTCTGATCTTGTGGATATCTGAAACTGTTAAATAGCTTCCAGTAGTTCTCCAGTTACCTTAATCAACCCATGGCCTTCCCAGCTCTCCATGTATCCTTGTCTGCAGAGGATTCTTTAACTACCTCTGGAGCTTCTTTGATTCCCCCTCTCCCTCACACAAACACACACACAATACCTTCAGCCCTCTAGCCTTCTCCTACTATGTACCAGGGCAATCCTCACCCATAAGAACCAGCATTTTGTCAGGATCTTTTAATTGGTATTTGAAGTTATTTTGTAAAAGGAACCGGATTAACATTTGTCTGAGATTTAATTTTACCATGGGCACAATGTTGCATGTGTGCTTGATTTCCAGGGATAGAAATGTCTTACATCTTGTTGACTAACAACAAAACAGATGCCATTTCCACACCCACCGATTACCACCTGGCATCTCATTCTGCAAGATCTCTCCTTTGGGTTTTATCTTACAAAGCACACGTACATTTTTGCTGCACTGGAGTGCAACTATTTTGTGTTCCCCACTGAGTGCCAAATGAGTACTAGTACTAGTACAAGGCCTTTATGTTTTTCCTTCTTTCAGTGGCACATTTGAGAGATGAACATTTACTAAAATAATTTTTCCAAAAAAATGGCATAGTACCATAGATAGTACATACTGACATAATTCTGTACTTCTCCATTCTATGCACAGTAGAAGTCAGTGCAGTTACACCAAAGATGAATTTGGCCCATTGTTTACAAGCGACTTTCACACCACCATTTACCACTGGAGTCCATTTTACTCAAATCCAATTGAAAGGACTTGAGAAGTTAGGGCATAGGCTGAACAAGTTTTTGGGATGAAGGGCATGAGGGGATGGTAAACAGAACCCGGCACCAAATTTTTCAGCAGAGAAGACAGAATGTTTTCTTCAACAGCAGGAGCATTCAGCTTTGTCCACAACTGTTCAAGCTTTGGAAATATTCTGTTCACACTGGGCATGCCCAGAGGCATTTGCATAGTCACTCCCCATACTAGTGATTTGATATCTAGCTTTATGTATGGGTGTAGAGGAATGGACTCACTGCTAGAGCACCCCTTTGTGGCTATGCTTGGCGCAGCAGCTCTTTCCCATCTACCATTCCCTGCCAACCGTCACATCTGTCCTGTGGTGATCTCCATCTTCTTGTGACTTAGCCCTCCAGCAAGGTCAACTTACAGTCTCACCCCTTCTGGGGTATCAGTGTCCCAAACATACACTGGTAAATGGTATAAGTCTTCCGCCTCTCCAGGGCTCGTCTTCGATTCCACTCTGTTAGAGTAGTGGTCCCAGGACTTCTCGCTGGTGTCCTTCAACCAAACTCAAAAGCAAAATAAAAACTACAATGAAAGGAAATTTTACCATCTCCCTTGGACTAGAACTTTTAATCCATCCTGGGTCCTCCACAGCTGTACGTTCTTCTCCAAAATGTTGACTCCCAAGAGTTGCCTCACTGCAGTCTACTCCCAATGCTGTTTGCCTGGTGGTTGGCCTTCTCTAAGGCCCACTTCAGGAGTTACTTTAATTTCTGCGGCCCTCTTTCATCCAGGCCTGTCCCCAGGTATAAACTCCCTCCTGAAGCGCCTTCTCAGTAAAGCACCTTCCTGAATTTCTTCCCTAAAGGTCCAGGCCCTGCCCTTTTGTCAAGACTCACCATCAGAGCATGCTCCACCCTGCTGGTTTCTCTTTATCTTTCCAGGTATCAGTCTCTACTGCTCACTCAGAGAGGGACTGCAGAATTCCTTTTCCTTTCTCCCTCAGCCCCCTTCTACTCTGGGCTTCCTCTCTTTACAGAAACTATCACAATTCAGGGCAACTGCATTCCCTCTCTATGATTTAATTGGGGATTGGTCCTGCTTTGAGCAGGGGGTTGGACTAGATGACCTCCTGAGGTCCCTTCCAACCCTGATATTCTATGATTCTATGATTCTATGATCCAACATGGGCACCCACTCTCAGGCTTCTGGATCCCTAAACAAGCTCTTCATCTTCAGTTAACTCTTTTAGAGCCAGGATAAGCTATACACCCCATCACAGTGGGGTTACACTTTCATGAAAAATCTTGCTCCTCCTCCCCCGCCACGCCTTAGTATCCGATCATCAATGTTCAAGAGTAATGCTATGATATTTTTACATCTTTGATTACAAAGCAAAGCATAAGGAGTATTATTAATCTAATTTTGTTTGAACGTAAAGGATGTATCACCCTCATCATCTCAGATATGTACTACCCAAGATCATTACAGATGAAACTGTTTTATCCATAGTAGGTGGGCAGAGAAGTGGACCACAGGCCTCAAAATAAAGGGACAGTATTTTCTCTTCCAAAGAAAAGCTGAAAGGGCTAATACTGAAGTGCAAAGTTAGTGTCTCTTAAAGTTTCATATGCGGTTACATAAAGTTACATCACATGCTATAGGCAAACACAGAAAGGACACAATATCAAAACATCTGGACATGTACTTTCATGTATTTAACTGTGACACTCTGATTACATTTCCCAGACCTGAAGAAGAGCTCTGTGTAAACTCAAAAGCTTGTCTTTTGCCAACAGAAGTTGGTCCAATAGAAAAAGGTATGACGTCACCCACCTTGTCTCTCCAATATCCTGGGACCAATATAGCTACAACAACTCTATTAGAAATGGGGCCAAGCTACGTAGTCTGGACAAAGATTCAGGCCTAAATGTGAACCTTCCTAAAGTCTAGAGAGGTTTGGATCCAGGGCTCCAGTTCAGGCCTTTTTTAACTGAAAGGGGTTAAACATCTGAATGCCCTTAGTTCCCTTATTTAAAATATGTTCTCTTCTTTTTTCCTTTATGAAAACTGTCATCCAAATAAAGCAAACACTTTGCTCCTTAAGGGAGCAAGGAAACAAAGACTAGCAAATAAAAGTGACAAGGGAAAATATTGCTATAGCTCCTGTGGTCCAGTTGTGCATTCGTATTGAAATATAAAGCTGTAGCATTCCATGCCAAATCAGGAACAGTTTGTTCTTCATGGGAACAAGTACTGTGGGGAGGTAAAGTGATAAATCTGAAGTTACAGTACCTTCTTCTATACTAGTGCAGCATGTTATGCAGGAACAGGCACATAACATATGTAGAGAATCGTCTATAACTTACGAGGCCCTTTGCCTGCTAGCTTCCTGAACTGCCCAACTGGAATTCTGAAAGGTGCATACCAGAATATCTCGGCATATTTATTAACAGTCCATTGATGGCTGACAACACATTGATCAAAAAAAGCCACAGAAAAGACAAAAAGAAAGGAAAAAAAAATCCTTAGCTACCCTGGAAAAAAGTCCTTTACAAAAGTCAGGTTGTGCATTTCAGTGTCCTAAAAAAAGGACTCCACATGTCATGATAAGTACCTCATTTCTGAGGGAGCACGGGTGGAATTTACAGATTTCTATAGAATATTTCTCATGCGATGCATATGTTTGGACAAGCACCTAGCAGAGACCAATCAGATTCCTCTCTCAGTGCCAGTTAATCTAAGAGTATTCTTAACAACCAGGAATTTTGAGGTGATCAAGGATCCCATTTTCTTCTTTTTCAGCAGTCAGGTTTCAGAGTAACAGCCGTGTTAGTCTGTATTTGCAAAAGAAAAGGAGTACTTGTGGCACCTTAGAGACTAACCAATTTATTTGAGCATAAGCTTTCGTGAGCTACAGCTCACTTCATCGGATGCATTCAGTGGAAAATACAGTGAGGAGATTTATGTACACACAGAACATGAAAAAATGAGTGTTTATCATAAGGTTTTCTTCCACCCACCCCACTCTCCTGCTGGTAATAGCTCATCTTAAGTGATCACTCTCCTTACAGTGTGCATGATAAACACCCATTTTTTCATGTTCTGTGTGTACATAAATCTCCTCACTGTATTTTCCACTGAATGCATCCGATGAAGTGAGCTGTAGCTCACGAAAGCTTATGCTCAAATAAATTGGTTAGTCTCTAAGGTGCCACAAGTACTCCTTTTCTTTTTGTCTCCACTAGGGGGATTTGCAACCTTCGAGCAACCTCAGGGCCTCTAAATTTCACCTTAAGGGCCACAAAGCCAGTCAAGAATAGCCATAGTACAGCATGTTTGGCCACACCTTCTCTCCAGCCACACCATCTACACTCGGGGAGGCAAGGAGAAGGAGTGAAGAGCCACTTAACATGGGCAACACCATGTATATTTTCCCCCAAATCTCATTCTTGGAAACCATTTAGCTGAAACTTCACAAATAAAATAGTACTCAGCCTGAGGAAGACTCCCACCATGGAAAATTTCAGCCTGAACTTTAAGTTTGCTGAAGTTATAAGCAACTGAAAGCAGGGTCTTTATGATGGAAAATATCAGGCACTCAACAACAGGCAATGCTGCCAGCTCTGCCTATAATACAGAGATTATCTAAGTAGCACTTGTCCCCTCTTTAATTGCAGAAATTAGATTCCAGTTGCAACATAATACCTTGAAGGCTGGATTATCATTTCAGATCCAGCTCTTGTGCTGCGCACACAGCACAAAAAAGCTGATTTCTGCTAGTAACTAGCCTGTTGAAAATTTCCCCAGCAGGTGGCAACGCTCAGCTTGTGGAGCTTACTTCTATGCAAACACCTTTCCCTTAGAGATAGGGGTGTGCTGGGGGTGAGGAGAGTGGGGGGCTACACTCTGCTGATGTAGGGTCCCTTATAGACCATGCACCACTGGCATAACTCATTGCAATCTCCAGGCCTAGGCTGCTAGAACTCATGCTGGAACTAGGGCTGGCACAGACCTGCTCACAGAATCGAGGATCTATATCCACCCCCATACGTAGCTGAACTTGGATGCAGGAGTCCTGAGTGTTGTACTGAATACAGCTTTTGTTGAAAAAAATTGTCAAGTTCTTTGCAATTGCTACTCTTTAACATCAGCAATTTTTTAACAGCACAATACCACTACACAGGGATATTTGCTAGGGAAAGAAACAAGCTCAAGAAGGGAAACCATATACACTATATCATTAAGTAATTTTTTTTTTTTGCATAGTGCAGTCAATAAAAAATTTCCATGCGTCATTAAAAATTCTGTTTTATTCTGAACCCCAAATATTGTTCTCATAACCCGCAGCCCAGGAGCATAAGGTAATCAACTCCATTCTCTTGTAGGCAAAGCATCTGTTCAGTGACAGTGCATGCTGCATTCTAATACTTCTGTTTGGTGCAGCGGTGACAGGCATTAATGACTCTCACCAAGGGGTCCCACAAGATCCTTGCCAACATTTCTGTATTAAGCTGTGTTATGCCAGTCAAGGCGACAACTACATTTTACCATGATGGTTCCACATGGACTCGTTAATGTTGAGCAATCTTGCCCACTGCTAACTATCTCAAGGAGCAATGTGTATGTAAAGCACAGCCTCAGGATCCGATTGGGAGTTCCAGAAGGCATCAGGCCATGGTCTGGCTACAAGCCCCAACACTCCAATCCTCCTGCTTTGCATTGCCCTCAGTAACACAACATAGTCATAGAGCTGATTAATGACCCAGGGAGTTGAGTAAAAGGAGAATTGCCTGGAGTGACAGGGCAATACCTGCTCTATGCCACCTTCTGTGCTGGCCTTGGTATATAAAGTGTGTCTGGAACATGATAATTGCTACACTCTGGCTATTCCTGGCTGCTGGAATGATCTCTTAAGGTGACAGAGAGCCAAATGTAAGTTAGAGGAGACAGAGGAGTCTAACTTGTGCAGAGCACTCTGGACCAGTTCCCAGCCAGCCTCAGGATACAGGAACTGCAACAAGGTGATTTGTTGTCTCCTCCTTCCAAGCACTCCAAAGCTGCACTGAGCACAGCACAGCACAGCCCTTGCTGAGATTTGCAGCCATTGTGTCTCAAGTAGGCACTCATGAAATTTCATTGGGCACAAAAGCTTCTACACCCCTGAAGACTACCGGCCAGCTCCTGTAAGATAGCACAGCGAAGAAGGGGGTATGGAGTTGGCCAAAAAAATAGCAACGAGGAGAAACATTTCAAATTTGTTTCACAGGAGTCAAGAGACCCATTTTCATGAAATTCTTTTTTAAACATCCTGATATTTTTTCATTTCTCCTCATTTCAATTCCTCCCCTTTCTCTCCCCACCCCCTTGTTATTTTTCAAAAAGATAAATATGGAGCTTCAAAAATGACTGGAGAAAAGAAAGATAAAAATTGGAAGACAGAAAAAATGACAACATAATAAAAGAAAAAAATTGAAAAAAGGAGAAAATAGTG
Source organism: Chelonia mydas (assembly GCF_015237465.2). Taxonomy (NCBI): domain Eukaryota; kingdom Metazoa; phylum Chordata; order Testudines; family Cheloniidae; genus Chelonia; species Chelonia mydas. Next base: position 164,480,781 of record NC_057850.1, read on the forward strand.
AAACAAAAAATATTAAAATTTTGGTGAATTCTTTTTGGGGGGGCGGGGGGGGGGCTTTTTTGAGAAGAAACCCTTTTCATTTGAAAAACATTGACCAGCACTAGTAAATGCCAAAATAGACTGATAGTAACAAATAATACCATGTCCCCACTGTGACGCATTGTACTTCAAAAGTAGCACCCTGTAATCCCCATATTTATCATTTGTATATGGTTGTGATATTTCACGCAAAGTATGCCTTGTAAGGTACCATATGTAAGGTAACAATTTGCTGAAACTCATTGTTCTGTCAAAAGATGTATATTGTTATTGTGTATGAAGTTATGAGATTTTGCGATATGGATGTTATTGAAATATGTTGTGATTCTGGGAGATGCCCACAGCTAGCTCTCCAGTGGCAACAAAGGAGGTGACCCACAACCAAACTGGCGTTAAGTGACCAACATGAGCCATTGACTAGCAGGGGAATTGTAAACAAGAGATTTACAATTCTGTAAGAGGTGGTTGCCCAAGCACCATGCAATGGAGATTGCTCAACTCTGACTCAGCAAGGTCCACCAGGACACATCTTGGACAGTATCTTCCCTGGGACATGAACTGAGATTATAAAATAAGGGACAATGGCATCATCAGACCACCTCTTTCCCCCCCATCTATGCTGGAGGCAACAAGAATGCTGGGGAGACTTTGAACTGAGGAGATTGGTCGCAGGCCAAGAAGGAAATTCAGCCTGTATATTAAGAACTGTAAGCTACCTGCAACATCCACTGAGGGGGAGAAAAGCTGTTTGATTAAAATCTTCCTTAATCTGATAAAGTTTAGAATTTAGACTGTGATTTTATTTTATTTCTTTTGTAACCATCTTTGTCCTATATGCCTACCACTTATAATCACTTACAATCTTTCTTTTAACATTTTATTCTTACCAGTGAGTTTGTCTAAAGTGCTTGGGGAATCTGATCAGATTATAAACTTTGGTGCATGTCCACTATCATTTGATGAACTGATGAACTAATTAATGAGTTTGCATTGTTCAAGAGAAGGTCTTGAGCTGTGTAAGAGGGTACATTTCTGGGGTGCAAGGCTGGGGGGATTTACTGGTGTTTCCCTGTGTATGGTTCATGAGTCGCTTAGAGAACATTCATGTAATTTAGCTGTGGGAGTCTCTACATGCTACTGACTGAGTGACTACAACACCTGGAGAGGTTTGATGGTTGTCACTGGCAAAGCATCGTCAGAGACAGCCCAGGCTGTAGGGGGCACAGTGATCCCCCAGTTCCAGACTGTACCCTGGGGATCCTGTCCCACCAACCTTTTTGGAGAATCTAGCAGTACTAGCTCAGAACCAGATTGTGACCAGATGACGTGTTGACCCATAGTGGGGTAGAGGCTAAGGCTCTATGACCATTCATGATGAAACCAGCCACCACCTGGCACTAAAACCAAAGGGGAGTTAAATCTGAGCAACAAAAACAGAATCCCACCCACAGTTTATGGTCACTGTGCATTTGGACATCAGCCTACTTAAAGCAAGAAAAACTTCAGGTAGCTATCTGCCTTAACAAAGCTCTGTTGTATGGCTAAGAGCCCGGTCTTGAACATTCTTACATACAAGGGCCCATCTTCAAGGGCATTACTCACATGCATAAATGCTTGCAGGATCGAGCTCTGAGACCCACCACTGATATTACAAAGTCCTATTATCATTCTAATTTAATATTTATATGATTATAGCAACCTAGCATCCAATTAGTATTGGAACTTCATTACAGTCGGTACTATACAGATTCAAAGATACTAGGTCTTCAGAGCTAGCTAGTTGTATTCATAGAGACAAGGACAAAATCATTGGTGTAACTGCTTTGATTTCAGCTGCCACCTACTACTCCCAACAAGCCCTGTGAACTCACCCTTTCCTTGGCTTTGGCAGCCACGTTTTCCAGCAGGTTTTTTGGTTGTATTGTTCATCCAACCATTTGCACATACCATTTTTGTACACTATCACAGACTAATGACAGACTTCCAACTATTTTATATGCATAACCCCCCAAAATATTTATACATACACCTCGAGCACAAATTGAATGTAAAGAGTATTTGCAGGCCTCTCATTTGTATGCTTGGTAGTCTTAGTCTGCAATAGCTGTGCACAAAAGAAAATTGAGTTGAGGACCTTTGATAATATGGGGCTGGCTGTCTTCAGAAGCATCCTCTGGCTTGTTTCAGGGGTGGGGATAGAAGAAATAAGTTGGCTGGGTGAGGGAGATTCACAGGCTTTTCTACTACATAAACAACTTTGTGAGCTGGTGTCTTTCCCAACCTGTCCCCCCACCCCAGAAAAAAGGGAGTCCACACGCTGTGCAATCAGAAACTCATCCCCTTCTTGGGGGTTTGCTTGAAAGATATTTAAATAACCAGCTATGAATTTTAAGGCCAGAGGGGACCATTAGATCATCCAAGCTGACCTCCTATATACCATAAACCATTAAATTTCACCTAGTTATTCCTGTACTAGGAATAACTTGTGTTTAGCTAAAGCTTATCTAATAGAAAGGCTCCAGGCAGGATTTGAATGCTTTAAGAGATGGAGAGTCTACCACTTCCATTTGTAGATTAAAGTATTAAAACAATCACCCTCAATTAAAATGTGTGCCTTATTTCTAATTTGAAAGTGTCTAGCTTCAGCTTCCATGCACTACTTCTTGTTATGTCTTTCTCCGCTAGATTAAAGAACCCTTTAGAACCCAGTATGTTCTCCCCATTGCGGTATTTAAACACGGCAGTCAAGTCACTTCTCAATCTTCTATTTGATAAGCTAAACAAACTGAGCTCTATGTAAGGTGTTTTCTCCAGTCTTCAAATCATTTTTGCAGGTCTTCTCTATACTTTCCAATTTTTCATTTTTTTTTAACTGTGGACACCAGAATTAAAGAATTATAACATTCATAAACCAGTCGGAGAACACTTCAATCTCTCTGGTCACACAATCACAGACATGAGGGTCGTTATCTTAAAGCAAAAAAACTTCAAATCCAGACTCCAGCGAGAAACTGCTGAATTGGAATTCATTTGCAAATTGGATACTATTAATTTGGGCTTGAATAGAGACTGGGAGTGGCTAAGTCATTATGCAAGGTAGCCTATCTCCCCTTGTTTTTTTCCTACAACCCCCCCCCCCCCCCCAAGACGTTCTGGTTAAACTTGGATTTATGCTGGAAATGGCCCACCTTGATTGCTGTGCACATTGTAAGGAGAGTGGTCAGTGTGGATGAGCTATTGCCAGCAGGAGAGTGAGTTTGTGTGTGTGGTTTTTTGGAGGGGTGTGTGTGGGGGGGGGGTGAGAAAACCTGGATTAGTGCTGGAAATGACCCACCTTGATTATCATGCGCATTATAAAGAGAGGTTTCAAAGAGGGATGGGCTATTACCAGCAGGAGAGTGAGTTTGTATGTGTGTGTGTGTGGGGGGGGGTGAGAAAACCTGGATTTGTGCTGGAAATGGCCCTACTTGATGATCACTTTAGATAAGCTGTTACCAGCAGGAGAGTGGGGTGGGAGGAAGTTTTGTTTCATGGTCTCTGTGTGTATATAATGTCTTCTGCAGTTTCCACGATATGCTATGCATCCGATGAAGTGAGCTGTAGCTCACGAAAGCTCATGCTCAAATAAACTGGTTAGTCTCTAAGGTGCCACAAGTACTCCTTTTCTTTTTATGCAGTATTCTAGTATCAGTCTAATCAATTCTATAGAGGGAGATTAAATCACCCCCCTACTGTCTACTTCCCTGTTTATATGTCTAAGGATTGCATTAGTCCTTTTTGCCACAGCATCATACTGGGAGATCATATTGAGTAGCCCGTTCACAGTCATCCCTAAATCCTTTCCAAAGTAATTTCTTTCCAGGAAAACGTTCTCTCTATTTCTTGTTGCTACATGAATAACTTTGCACTTAGATACATTGAAACAAATTTTGTTTGAGTGGGACCAGTACCACATGATCCAGATAGCTCTGTATGACTGCGCTGTCATTATGTACCACTCTGCCAATCTTTGTGTTGTCTACAGATAGCATCAGCAGTGATTTTATGTTTATTTTCAGGTCACTGATGAAAATGCTGAATAACTTAAGGTCAACTTCTGATCCCTGAGGAACTCTACTAGAAACACCCCCCTTTGATGAGGATTCTTCATCAACTATTTTGAAATCTGTCAATTAGCCAATTCTTAATCCATTTAACATGTTATTGATATTGTACATTAATTTTTTAAATCAGAATGTCATGTGGTAAGTCAAACACCTTACACAAGTCTAAGTATTTCGTATGTACAGAGTTCATTTTATCGACCAAACTCAAAGCATGAAATCAGGTTTGTTTGACAAGACTTATTTTCCAAAAATCATGCTGGCTAGCATTAATTATATCCCTCTCCTTTACTTCTTTATTAAATTGGATCCAATATGAACTTTTCCATTATGTTGCCTGGGACTGATGTCAGTCTAATCAACCTATAGATATCCAGGTCATCCTGTTTGTTTTTTTTGAATATTGGCACCGTATTAGCACTCTTCCAGACTTCTGGGATTTCCCCATGATTCAAAGTTTAGTAAAAATGATCATCAGCAGGGCAGAAATCTCAGCCATCTCTTTTTGGACTCTTGGGTTCAAAGTTATACAGGCCTGCCAATTTTTAAAAATGTTTATGCCTAGTAGATGTCTCACATCTGCCTTACATGCTAATGGACTGGAAAGTACTTTATCATCCTCATGCACTATGAGTGCATCATGTCAAACCAACCTAATACCTCATCAAAGAAAGCTAACAAGCCTTGTGGATGGGGGGGAAGTGGTAGATGTGGTATACCTTGACTATAGTAAGGCTTTTGATACTGTCTTGCATGACCTACTCATAAACAAACTAGGGAACTGCAACCTAGATAGAGCTACTATAAAGGTGGGTGAGTAACTGGTTGGAAAACCATTCCCAGAGAGTAGTTATCAGTAGTTCACAGTCATGCTGGAAGGGCATATCAAGTGGGGTCCCACAGGGATCAGTTCTGGGTCCGGTGCTGTTCAATATCAATGATTTAGGAAATGGCAGAGAGTACACTTATAAAAATTTGTGGATGATACCAATCTGTGAGGGGTTGCAAGTGCTTTGGAGGATAAGATTAAAATTCAAGATGATCTGGACAAACTGGAAAAGTGGTCTGAAGTTCAAAAAGGACAAATGCAAGGCACTCCACTTAGGAAAGAACAATCAGTTGCACAAAATGGGAAATGGCTACCTAGGAAGGAGTACTGCAGAAAGGGAACTGGGGGTCATATCACAAGCTAAATATGAGTCAACAGGATAACACTGTTGTAAAAAACCCAAACATAATTCAGGAATGTGTTAGCAGAAGTGTTGTAAGCAAGACATGAAAAGTAACTCTTCCGCTCTACTCCGCACTGACATGGCCTCAGCTGGAGTATTGTGTCCAGTGCTGGGTGCCACATTTCAGGAAGGATGTGGACAAATTGGAGGAAGTCCAGAGAAGAGCAACAAAAATGATTAAAGGTCTAGAAAATATGACCTATGTGGTAAGACTGAAAAAAATTTGATTTGTTTAGTCTGGAGAAAAGATGACTGAGAGGGGATACAACTACAGTTTTCAAGTACATAAAAGGTTGTTACAAGCAGGAGGGAGAAAAATTGTTCTTAACATCTGAGGACAGGACAAAAAGCAATGGGCTTAAACTGCAGCAAGGGCAGTTTAGATTGGACATTAGGAAAAAGTTCCTAACTGTCAGGGAGGATAAGCATTGGAATAAATTGTCTAGGAAGGTTGTGGAATCTCCATCATTGGAGATTTTTAAGAGCAGGTTAGACAAACACCTGTCAAGATAGTCTAGATAATACTTTCCCCTACACTCGTGACAGGACTCTGGACTAGATGACCTCTCGAGGTCCCTTCCAATCCTATGATTCTGCTTCTTTCCAACTAGAGAACAGAAATATTTATTAAACACTTTTGTCTTTTTGGCATTAGTAACAATCTTACCCATCTTTATCTAATAATGGGCCTATACCTCTGCTAGGATTTTGTTTGTTCCTAAGATACTTACATTTCTTCTTGTCCTTATACCTGCCAACTGTAAATTTTTTTTCCTGATCTCTTTAGCTTCCCTTATCAAATCTTTGGATCAAACCTCCTCCCTATGCATGGCTGTTCCTAGAGAGGCTTCCCACCTTAGCCCACTAAAGAGCCACTCCTAATTCCCTTTTGGTCCGGCTGGGTCATAAGCCACCTGCCTCAATGTGTCAGACACACAGGAAGAGCCGTCTCGTCCATAGGGGAGACCAGGGCAACCGCCGCCAGCCCCTCACTTTGGGGGGCCCTGCACTTCAGGGAGATGTGGGGGTGGCAGGGCGGCCTGGGGAGCTAATGGGGGGCCTGACGCTGGGAGCAGGGGTCGGGCTCATGCCCTTCACTCACCGGCCAGGGAAATTATTATTTTTTTTTTGGCCTGCAGGACTAGGTTCTCCATCCATCTGCTTTTCCACCTCCCAGCCCCCAGAAAAAACAGATCTTAGAGCCCCTCCTCCATGTTGGAGGGTCCTGTGGTCCCCCACTAGGGCACATATAGGCCCTCCAAGAGCCACCCAGTTCCTGAGACATGGGCTCTCAGTGTTGCATATGTGTAATTACATTAAAAAAAAAAATCCAGTGGGGGTAGTGAGACCATATGAACCCGGGAAGTGAGTTTACTGCAAGGAAGTCCAGGAAGGTGGATTTCAGAATGTAAGTGGCATGACACTGATCATGATGGGTGAGGGTTTTTGTTTTTTTTTAAATTATATGAACTTCATTATAATTATAAAAAAGAGCTACAATATAACAACATAATTATACAGCTGGGTGCTATCGATATTTAACCTGAGGCCAGCAGCTGCCCTTGAAGTTCACTGTAACCAGATTTCACTTGTATAAAAAATGTAAAGGGGGCCCCATACAGGCTGATTTGCCCCAGGAGCTGCATCCGTCTCGGGACAGCCCTGCAAACAGGATGTGTTAACAGAGTTTGGTGTTTCAGGCAAACACTGTCAGCTTCTTCCAAACTCTCCATCCATATTAGAGCTCAGAGAACATATCAGACCACCAGGATCAAAAGGCCAAACTGCAGTAGGCCTGAGGTTCAATGAAAATCTCTTGCCCAGCTCTGTTGGGATTGGCTTCCATTTCAAAACATACACCCACCTCCCTGTGTTTTCTTTTGCTTAAACTGCATTCTGCCACCATATGTGTAAGAGCACAGACTGTTCCTGCAAGCAGCTGTTCTTTTTTTCTTTTTGGTCCACATTATTTACCAAAGTACTCCTAGCATAGAATTAAAAAGACACAGAGTTTAGTTGCACAATAGGGACTCTCTTCTCTCCCTTTCCCTTCCCCCGCCCATCTTTTGATTTTTGGTTCACTTGCAGAGGCATATGACATCAGGTGTCTAGTTTGAGAAGGGAAGTACTTGGTGAATTTGGTCAGAATTGTCTGTTGCCCACAGCAACTCCTCAGTTTAAGAATTTTTATTTAAAAAAAAGCGTTAGCAATGCAGATTACATAAGCAGGCCGAACACAAGGAAAACAAACCCTAGAGATCTAGTCACAAGATGCAAGCTCATTTAATAAGTAATCTTAAAAAGGGACTTTGGGGCAAAAACATCAATTTCATTTTCTTCTTTCTGTAGGTATTTTCATTAGTTTGCAGCTCTGACAAGTTAAGTAAATGTCAGATTTAGGGGCAAGTGAGCACATGGAGCTCTGATTTTTATTATATTACAGGCCATATTCTCTGGAGTAGAGGGGCTCCCCCCAGCCCCAACCCACAATTGGTCAGAAATTAAAGGTGGCCTATTTGAGCTAATATAGCTCACTGCCAAAGCTGGATTTAATAGAGATTTGGGTTTCTTATCCTTGGCCACATGCATTGCAGTTTCCCTTGGGTTAGGAAGCTAGTTTAAAACACATTTTGTGCCACTAGTTTCCATGAATGTGGCTAAGTCAGCCAGTTTCACAAAGGCATAACGTCATAAGACAGTCACTAAAGTCTGATGAAGAATTGTTTCATAATAGCTTTTACAAAGCTGTGCCCCTTCCAGAGTCTACCCTACAGTACAGGCCACTTGTTGGGATTCTCTCCAAGACTCTTTCCACTTGGCTTATCCAGAACACCTTATTCAGTTCTTGAAGAACACTTCGTCCAGTTCTCTGGGATCCAGAAAACTCAGTATGACTTCAACTCGTTACTCAGGTTACTTTATTAAGTATGAAACAGCTCTTTGCCCGAGTTGGCCAGGTACAGACGCAGGGCATTTAGGTAAAGAGTGATACCATAATTCCAACTCAAGTCATGCACTATGCAGTTTATATATATCATTCCTAGCTACTAATACCGATACTTTTTGCATGTAAGGACCAATTGCTTTGCAGATTGTTAAGGTAAGCTTACTTTGCCTATTTTGTTTACTATAAACATACCCAGAATAGTTAGTTTTGGCCTCTCGTATTTACTGTAAGCATATTCACAATAGCTAATTGTTTCAGCAATTACTTGTTCACTTTTGTTCAACAGTTACTTGTTCAGGCATGGACCTGCTCATGTCAGCTAAGTTAGCCCTAAGTTAGAGGGTAGCGGAGAAAACCCAAACATCATGTTGCCAACTCTCATGTTTTTATTGCAAGTCTCATATTTGGGGTCATCTTAAAGCCACAGCTACTGGAGTCTGGTGATCATATGGGAACCCCAGCTTTCATTTAAAACAAAAAGCATATAGGCCTGGTGGATGGAAAGAAAAGCTTAAAAATGGGAACTAGGTGCACCTTTAAGGTAAGAGATTAAAATAGAGAGAGCCCCCCCCCATACCCCCAATTTACTATTTAAGACTCTCAAGGTTTTTTGGGGGGGGTTGTGTTGCTGTTGTTTTTTGCGGGGTAGTTATGACTCGTATTTGAATGCTTTAGATTGGCCATACTGAAAAGGAGGCAAAAAAGAAACCATTTCTTGCTTCAGCTTCTTCTCTTTACCCAGCCACAAACTCTGGATCCTACCTCTGTTCTCCTTTCTTCCATTTCCAAGCAGGCCACCATCCAATCCCATTTCCTGTGCTCCCTTCTATGGCTCCCTTCTCCCTCAACACAGGTTTGTACTCATCATTGCCGGACAGCTTGTTTGTATAGTCATTAACACCAGTGCAAAGCTTGTGTTACACTACAGTTCTGAAACACGATTCCAGAGTGAGTTAGAATCTGATGACCAGCGTCATCCTTTTTCTGCACAATAGGTGCAAGGCAAATGGCAAATCAGGCTCAGAGGTTCCAGACAGTCCCCTGTAGAGCAGTTGATTGCAATGCAGTTTATTTAATTTGGTTTGAGATTAAATGATACAGAAACAGCAGAGTCTTGATGAAGGCATTTTGTTTGGAGACCCACTTCAGTGCCATCCTCCCTCTGGGAGAATGGTGAGGGAGGACTTCCCTCTTATTGTACCCTTTGTTAGAGGAGGAGGAGAAAGAGTACCTTGGGTAAAGAGCAAACTTTTCTTCAAAGTATATTACAATAGCTCTCCATAAAGGCCTCTCAACTTTGGATCCCACTTGCTGCCTTGATATAGCACAGCCTGGTCTTGTTAGCCTTCCTGCCTCCCCCCCCCCCAGCAATTTAAGGGGTGCATCTGTGTGTGTCAGCATCAATGTCCTCGACATAGGGGGTTAAACTGGGTGTTTTAAGGCTGTTCAGATAATGTACGAAGGTGCATCTCTGAACTGGCTAATATATTTTATGTGGAAGCACCACGAGCATGGGCAGGTTGGGGAAGAAAGGGGAATTGAGTTAGTATTTATAATCTGTTTTATTAATGCGTCTAGTGAATATTTTGCACCAGATAGTTATTTTTAGTTTTGTGAAGGACAATTCTGAGATATGTGCCTTATTATCAAAACACATTAAATGATTTCAAACTGCAGCTTGATCGAAACGTTTAGAATTTCGGAGCACGACTAGCCCTTCTATAGTAGTTTAGAGTTTAATGCCAGAAGGGACCCTGAGACCTTCTAGTCTGACTTCCTGTACAATCACTGGACATTAAATTTCACCTAGTTACCCCTTTACTGAGCTAAACAATCTGTTGACTAAAGCTTGTTCAGCTGCAAGCAGCATTTGACTATAAAGCTGATTTAGTTACCCCTTTCTACTATTCTTAATACTTTAAAATTCTCATATTTCTGCTTCATATTTGTATGCATGATCTTTAGACAGAGGCAAATCTTTTCATCACATTTAAAGTAAATCTGGCAAGCCATTTCTGAAATATTGGAAACAGCTGGCAAATTCTGATTTTGAAAATTATTTTTCACCCCATCTATCCAGAATGGATTGACTTAGAAACATCTAATTTGGTGTATTCAACATTACGTGGACAAAAGTGTACCTTTCATCTGTAAAAAAGTGACCGTGGACATTTGGTAAAATTATTCATTACTTACTTAGGAGTGTTAGAACAATCTTCAGGGCTCAGTTAGAATTTTATAAAGTTGACTCCGATTGACAGGTTTTGTCAACTCTCCAAAGAAACGAAGAGCTTGTGTAGTCTAAGTGGCAGGAGACTATCATCAGTATTCATTCACCCGGGATCAAGGAGACCCAAGCCGGGGCAAGACCCGGGCACCATTGAAGACCTATTTTGTGTAACAAGTGGTGCTTTGCATGGGCCTTCTGCATGGGGGTGAATATCAACCTCTGGAAGCTAGAGCTACAGGGACCGTGTGCAGTCAGCATCTTGAATCCCCTCTGTGTTTACTATATCTGAGTCTTACAGTGGCCAGCAGGATGGCCACTGTATTTGGAACAAGGAGACAGCAGTAACTAACCAAGAAAAATATTAGTTGTGTCCTGATTTTCTGTTTTGTTGGGGGGGGGGGGGGTGTGTGGAATGTCAAAACTGAAAATCCAGCCCAAAGAAGCTGCATATAAACGGATATCAAAACAGGGCTGAGAGGGAGGAGCCTTAAAACACATACATTGCAGTAGGTTTAGTTTAAAACAGACACGGTAGCCAACTAACCCTGCCAAACTGGTGGCACAGGGTGCCCTAAGTTTCATAAAGGCAAAACTGTCATACACTGTGAGGCTTTTTGTAATTAAACCCCTAATATTGTAGGTTTTTTAAAGATACATGAAGAGAACAGATTTTTTAAAAATGGTTAGGGACAGGAGCAATGGACTAGAGTTCTGGTGACCTTTGTTTCAGCCACTACAATGCAGGCAATTGTTATAGCCCAAGTTCAACGTTTCCAGAATTCCGTTTCTTGTTTCCATCGACTACGTTTTATATTATACAGGTACCTCCAAAGAGCAAATATTTTAGTGTGAGTATTGAGGAAAGGATATAAGTTAAATATTATTATGCTACGCACACTCTTTAAAATGTTGGCAAGCAAGCCATGACATTTGGGAGCCCAGCAGTAAGCACTGTTTTGTCCTGAGACATCTAGCAAGTGAGCAGTCCATGATCCCTTCCAGAAGGCATCTTTTAAAATTTCCTCTTTGTCAAGTTCTTTTGGTTCTGCTACTTATGTAATGAGCTTCAGGTCCTAGGTCTCTATTTAGCAATTTTTGACATCCATGATATCTATTTATGTGGAGTCAGACAGGGCTTTTGGATGCACTGCATTCATCAGCTCCCTATACCTTTGCTACATGCAGTACCTAGCCCATTTTTTCTCCTTTGCTGTCTTGTGACCTGACATACCTAGAGAGTTTTCTAGTAATAAAGTTACACTCTGCTTACAGTTCACATAGGCAAACATTTTTTAAAGGCGCCAGGCTATTATCATTGTAATAGAACTGGTCAAAAGAGGGAGGAAAACCAATGTTTTTTTAAAAAACCTTTCCCCTTCCTCTTAATTAAAAAAATAATTTAAATTAAATTTCATAGAACAATTTTGACCAGTTCTACACCTTTATCATTATCTAATACAATCCTGGCTCCAGTGTAAGATACCATGTCCAACAGCCATGCCTCTTAAAACACGGGTTGTTAAAGGCTAGGTAATTGTCTATCTACTGGATCCCCAGACTCACTTCCTGCCGGTTGCAGGGGTGTTGGAAGATGCTTTTGACCTTCAGGTACCCCTTGTGGTGCACTTGGGTAACACAGCAACGCTGCCTCAGTTTCCCTCCTTTAATGGACTGAATACCATCTAGTCCATTTTGGCTTTTTAATATGACATTGGACCTCTGTCCTGCTGATGTTCTGGACTGTTTATCACCTCCACGGGAATGGACTACCAACGACTAGGCCAATCACCCTAGAGGAAGGGTGTGCAGTCCCTGCTCTCTTCAAGTATGGCTTATTTGTTCAAGGCTTTAATAAACCCCCTTGCTGGGTTTGGTTGGGGGAATTCAGGCCTGACCACTTCTCTGAGTTCTAGGCAGTGACCCTTTAAGAAGTGGTTGGCACCAGTCTCTCCCAACTCCTTACTGTTTCCCTAGCATACTTCATACCATGCCTCTCTTGCAGGCTGTTCTCCTCAGGATCATGCCTTCTCTTCCAAGAGGTCCAGCTTGCTAGGTTGCATCTGACCAGCCTGCGGTTGGAAGGTCCTGCTTTCAGCAGCTCCTCAGTCTCTCAGGCAGCCTTCTGGAATCCTTTTATGCTTCCTGACCTCTCCCTTCAGGGCCAGTCCCAAGGGATAAGCTCTGTACTGCAGCTCTCCTCTCTCAGTGCTTCCCTATTGGCTCTGCAATCCTCTCTTTATAGGAACCACCCAGTCTGGTTCACCCCACCTGAGTCTAGTACTTAATTACCTATTTTCTTTCCAGGTGCCACAAAACAGGCTAACCCCTTAACCCCATCACTGACAGTGTGGGGTCTATACAACCCACCACAAGGAAATTCCTAAAAGTCTCTCAGCCAACAGTGCTCACCTCTGCTCAACTAGTGAGATCAGCCAAGGTCACAATAAACACCTACACACTAGATGTCCTGTGTATGAACAGGTAATCAGTTCTAAAAGTGTACCAGTTTTGTCGTGTGTTTTGTGTCTCTGTATTGCACACTAATATAATAAAACATGATTAGTAAGGGCCTACCTAGAACTGTGCCCCATTGTGCTAGGCACTACAGAAAGAGAGTAGTAGACAATCCCTGTCCCATAGAGTTTGCAATCTAAATAGACAAGACAGACACAAGGTAGGGGATAGGATATATATATGCACACCTAATTATATCATGATCAGATGATTGCAGTGTTTTCAGAATGTTTAGTCAATATTTTTGCAATATGGAGAAATGCATATAATATTAAAAGAAATATATAGAGAGCACTTATCTCCAAAGTACTTTATAAGCAACTTATACTACACTGATGAGTACAGTATAAGAATCTATATCTAAGAGAATAGAATTGGTCTCTTTAGTGTCATTCAGACTCTCTACAGCCAGAGACTTGTGGGGAAGGGGAGTGAATCATTGAAGGCTGAATCAGAAGCTTTGTGGGGGTGGGAGGGATGGAGAATCTATTAATTATCTCTAAATTGGAAATCTCAAAGGCTCATTTTAGCGTTCTGATAAAAGACAGTGCCTTTTATACCCAGGCATGGGACAGATGGAAATTAAAGCTGGAGCCAACAGGCACCAAGTCTTCCAGACAGAACAGATTATTCTTACTAAATTTGGGACTGTATCTCAATCTATATTTACCCAATCCTCATACAGAGGGTTAAGGAAATATTATATACTGTATAGTTTCTCTGTTCCCTGCTCTATCCCACTTTCTGCTGACATCAGGACACACCCAGTAACTGGGCAGAAACATTTTTTTTTGAAAGCGTGTTGTATAGATTGGGATCAGTCCTGCATATGAATCTGCGTGGGAGCACCCTGTGAACCTCTGTTCACTTCCGTCAGGTTCCCCCTTGCACATTGTGGATTGCAGGACTGGGGCCACAGTGCTGACATATTTGGTATGTTCTGTCATCAAAACACATTAGTGGCAGGGTTTTATTCCCGTGCAAGTTAGGAAGTGAGGGACAACAATTATTCAGCAATAATCTAAGATGGGTTTTGTTTTGTGTGTTCTCTAATAAGAATTACTTGCATGCACAGATTTATGCATTTAACCTTGGCTGTAACTAATATTATAAAGAAACAGACAAAAAATACACATCTTACACACAATGGCTTGCATTTCTGTTAGCACCAGTTACTTTATGGTGATATTTTCTATTTGGTATTCAATAGGTGATGTTCTAGAAAAATACACCACAGTGTGCCCATTTAGACTACAAGCCACTTGACTAACATCACAGAAAGTTTGTTCTAACGAGAGTTGACCATGGGAACATGTTTACATAAAATGTTAATAAGATGCTAATGAGAATAAGGAGAACTCAGAACAACCTATGAAAAGCAGGGTAACCCAACATTTATGGGTTGTGAAAGTACAGATAACGAAAAGGAGGGTTGGAATCCTTAAGGTCGTAATAATGGGATAAAAGGGGTTCTCTGGTATGGATAGGGTGGAAAGATCCTGAAGGAAGACCTCATTGGGAAGCTCCCAGCAGGAACCACCCCTCTATTGATTACCACTTGTTGAGAGCTTCACCAGACTCTATAACATATGTGAAGTAGCAGCTATTGCATTGGCTCTCTCAGGTTTTGTATACTTATGTGTGATTGTAATTGTAGTCATCTGCTTAGTGACACTTATACTACAGACAAGACTTCTCACTTGTAACTGTGTGTGTAGTCACCGTCTTTGTTCTTTGTGTGTCCCTAGAGCCTCCAAATCTATGGGAGATTTTCACCCTGTTGATCTTAAAACTGCAGCAAACACAGGAGCTGGACTCATGATTGAACACAGAACTATCAGTTCAAACAAAGTCTACAAAATAAATTGTCTTTAGTATCACACAAATCTGTAGTACATGCACAGGAGTCTGCTTGTGCAAGATATGGTGTAGTGCATTCTTAAAATGATTTGACTTAGAAGCATTTGCTTTCTAATCACTCAAACCCTACTAAATAATGGTGGCAGATTTTTGCTTTCTCCAGAATATCTGCATTCATCCCTAGATTGTAAAATGAAAGTATGGCAAAGGCTGAAGAGTGTGTATTGAGAGTCATGCAGCTCATCCCTGACAGGTCTCTAAAGGAAGCAATCTGTTCCCTGCAGAAAGATGAGCAGGACCTATACTTAGCTCTGGCAGACTCACTGCAGCTTTAAGAAAATAGGTATGTTTTGTTGCAATGGGTCACTAGTGAAGTGCAGAATCAATAAATGGCTCAACCTCAAACCTTGCCAGATATACAGGTACAAGAGAGTCGCCAAATTACAAATTTTGAGAACCGTAGGAGGTGTGGCCACTATAGCTTGTAGTCTGATTTCTGTACCCACTGTCCTGAGTTCTGTATCATGGGCAGAATTATTGTCAGTCTGTATTCTCTGTGCACTTTTTAGTGCTCACTTCAATTATCTACCTGAAATTTCCATTTATTTTAGAGGGGAACTTCATACACAGAACAAGGACAATGTGGATGTCAATAGAGAATTTTGCCCTTTGAAATGTAAAAAATAGAAAGAATCCAAATCTTATAATTTTGCTGCT
Organism: Chelonia mydas; assembly: GCF_015237465.2. Lineage (NCBI taxonomy): Eukaryota > Metazoa > Chordata > Testudines > Cheloniidae > Chelonia > Chelonia mydas. The sequence continues at coordinate 164,496,423 of NC_057850.1, forward strand.
TCAGAGTGGCAAGGGTGTCATAAGACGAGATATTCTGTAGTCTGATTCTGGTCTTTCTACTGTACCTTTTTTACTAGTTAATCTAAATATCTGAATATTCTTTTCAGCTTTTGAGCTAGATTGTGCCTTTAAGCACCACTCTGAGCAAGGGATGGTGGGCAGGATACACTCTCCCAGAAAAATGTGTACCTGGAGGGGCCCTTCTGAAGCAGAGTTCCTCCAGTGCTTCCCTCTTTCACTGGGAAAGCACTTTACAGAGTACACCATACTCCTCCTCCAGCTTGTACAGCCATCTCTTCTGGATGGTACGCCGGGGTGAGGAACCATGGCTCTCATTCCCTCCTCACCACCACTTTGCAGTATTGGACACTCAGCCCCTATACTTCTACCCATACCCAGGGCAGGGCTGAAGTGACCGTTCAATTCTAGTGCAGGGACTTTACTCCCTGCACTAGAACCAGGCCAGTCATGCAAGACGAGGCAATGTGACAGATTTCTGTAACCAATCTGCCTGAGGTGTCAGGTGATCAGGCTGAGGCCGCAGGATCTTTAGGGAGAAGATGACAGAACACACCAGGTAACTGCGTTTTAAAGCTTTATTGATAAAATAATAAAACAACAGCGGAGAGTGCTGGGGGGGGGTGGTTCCTCACATCACTCAGGAGGAAGTAAGAAAGCGTTAGTGCCCCAAGCCCTCACGCATGCACTACCTGAGGCTGGCCAGGCCTGGGTGTAACGTAAGAAGAGGGGGAAGGGTGGACGGGAGTTCTGTCCTGTGCGCAAAGGTCATCCAGGGTCTGCTGTGATCTCCAGCTCTCAGGAGGGTTTTAAGTCCTGGGTTCCTTTGGGGGTGTTCTATTCCATAACCTCAATTCCTGGTGCTCCTTGTGCCAGTCCAAACCAGCTTTCTGTGGTCTTCTTCGCTTTCCCAAAACACAACAGCTCCAGGGATGCGAAGCTCTGCTCCCCCCATCTCATCGTCTTGCCTGTGTTTTTAATCTCTGCAGCCTGGTTTTTTCATGGCTGGCTGTGGCTGGGTGAGAGATAAACTTCTCATCCAGTGCCGTGACCTTGGACTGGTGCCAACATCTTGTCGTTGGACTGAGCTTGCTAGCTGCAGTGTTGAGTTAACCTGTTCTCTACTCTCTTTCTCCTTCCACCTTTGGCCTCTTGCAGCCTGAAAAAGAATCTTTCACTCTTCACTCACACCTTTGACCCTCCCCAAAATGCTTTGTGATGCTTGCAACAGCATTAGCAACAATGCAGTGCTGATCTGCCCTCCCAAGGGGAACCCCTGAGATTGTGACAGCAACAAGGTAGCCTCTGAGGGGTTCTTTTCACAATGGCCAGTTAGATCATTACCCATGGCCAAATTTCATACCAAGTAGCACCTTATTTTGGGAGTAGTCCCATTAGACTCAACGGGGCTATTTGCAGAATAAAGACCCAGTTCATCATTGCCCTGCACCTTGTACAGCCATTTACAACAACACTATGAGGTGGACATAGAGTGCTACCAAATCAAAGCAGTAGTGTAGCTAAGTGCAAGACAAAAAGTGCAGGATAGTCACAAATCAGGACCCAAGGAGTCAACAGAAGCTTCAGGAGGCTTTTGTAGCATTAATACAAGTGAATGCTAACAATCTATGGTGCTGAAGAGAACTCCCAGGCTTTCTTAAGTCTCAGATCACAATATTGACTTTGGTGCATCAGGAGGAAAAAAATAATATGAATTTCAAATAAGATGGAAAATCACTAACATGATTGCAAGTTGGTGACAATGCCCTTCTTCTCCTCCTTCCTCCCCCGGATCATGTGCTCTAAAATATCAGCAGGTGTCTGGAAACCTTCCCCTGGATATCATACAAGCCTTGTTGACAGAAATTTTTGGCAGATGGTATGTGAGTGGAAGGGAGGATGAGCTAAAGTTTTTGGACTAACAACCAGTTAAAAGTAAATGAAGGTATGGGAAATTCAAGAAGCCAACTATTTCCCCCTCAGTGCGCACACACACAACTCCTACAAACACTAAAGGGCACCATGGGCATGCTGCCAGGAGAGAAATAAGAACCCTATATTAGTACACTTAGCATAGCGATGAGTATGCACCTAGCGTAGATGGAATGCTAAGAGAGTTAGAAGTGGGATGTCTTCACTAGCAAGCTTTGAAAGAAGCTGTCCAAATGTCTTCCTGTTTAATTTTAGTATGGAGGCCAATCCTGCAAGTCACTGCTTCACAGAACTCCCACTGACTTCACAAAGTAGGCAAAGAAATAATAAGAGGAAAATTTTATGCTCTTAAAGGAGCCATATTACTCAGATAGTTATGCCCTGTGATCATCAAACAAAAAGGTCCTGAGTTTTGGTTCACTGAGTTCCTTTAGGGCCTTATCCCGCATGGCCAACTCACAGAGAACATCCAGCGATTTTCATGGGAGTTCTACATGAAGTCGGCTTGCAGACTGAGCCATTGTCATCTCTGAGTTGGAGTATCCAATGACTGAGCAATGGTGCTCAAGAAACAGGCCAGTGCCAGGAAGACATCAAAAGTAGGCTTCTTTCAGATGAGGAGCCACACCCATGTGCTCTTCTCCAGATTACAGCTTCCATTTATCAATTATTGGCTTGTCTACCCTCAAGCTTTTCCCTGTTCTCCAGTCATCAGGGGCTTGCTATCCGCAGGAGCAAAGACCTTATTCTTCTACAATTTCCCACTAGAGATTTTCAACTGTGATTCCTTTACGTAGCTGGAAACCCTATCCCACATTATGGATTCTGAGTGTACCTGACTAACTCAAACCAGAGTGACAGCCTGCCCCTTTCCTGTGTGTGAGGGGGTTGGGGGGAGGGGGGGAGGAAGCTATAAATCTAGTCACATTCAGAAAGGGACAATCAAAATGGGCTCTGGATCCCCTAATACAGGCCCCACCTCCATGGCCCCATGGAAAGACTTTTCCTCCCAGTTCCCTTATCAGGCTCATTCTTGTGTAGTCACAGCCAGTCCTAGATGGAGCCTTCTACCATCCTGGTTTCCCCTTCCTAAACTCTCCCTATCTATCATTTTTCACTATTACCTCCCACAAGCAGGGGGAATTTGAAGAGTCAGCAAGATACATATAAAGGAACAACAAAACAGAGATTAAGAAATAGGGGCACGTGGGAGGAAAATACATAGAAAAGTGGGGAGGGAAAAGGAAGATTGGGAGGAAACAGAAAGAGACATGACGATGAGGACAATGACAATGACAGCAGATTTGAGGTGCGCAGCCCTCAGTGGTGAAAGAACAGGTTAAGGACTACTTAGTAAAGCTGGACATGCACAAGTCCATGGGGCCAGATCTAATACATCCAAAGGTGCTGAGGGAGTTGGCTAATGTGATTGCAGAGCTATCGCAGAGCCATCTTTGAAAACTTGTGGTGATCAGGGGAGATCTCGGATGATTTGAAAAAGGCAAATATAGTGCCCATCTTTAAAAACGGGAAGGAGGAGAATCTGGGGACTGGTCAGCCTCACCTCAGTTCCTGGAAAAATCATGGAGCAGGTTCTCAAGGAATCCATTTTGAAGCACTTGGAGGAGAGTAAGGTGATCAGGAACAGTCAACATGGATTCACCAAGGGCAAGTCATGCCTGACCAACCTGATTACCTTCTATGATGAGATAACTGGCTCTGTGGATATGGGGAAAGTGGTGGACATGATATATCTTGACTTTAGCAAAGCTTTTGATACGGTCTCCCACAGTATTCTTGCCAGAAAGTTGAAAAAGTATGGATTGGATGAATGGACTATAAGGTGGATAGAAAGCTGGCTAGATTGTCGGGCTCAGTGGGTAGTGATCAACGGCTCGATGTCTAGTTGGCAGCCGGTATCGAGTGGAGTGCCCCAGGAGTCAGTTCTGGGGCCAGTTTTGTTCAACATCTTTATTAATGATCTGGATGATGGGATGGATTACACCCTCCGCAGGTTTGTGGATGACACTAAGCTGGAGGGGAGAGATAGATATGCTGGAGGGTAGGGATATGGTCCAGAGTGACCTACACAAATTGGAGGATTGAGCTAAAAGAAATCTGATGAGGTTCAACAAAGACAAGTACAGAGTCCTGTACTTAGGATGGAAGAATCCCATGCACTGCTACAGGCTGGGGACTGACTGGATAAGCGGCAGTTTAGCAGAAAAGGACCTGGGGATTACAGTGGATGAGAAGCTGGATATGAGTGAACAGTGTGCCCTTGTTGCCAAGAAGGCTAACGGCATATTAGGCTGCATTAGTAGGTGCATTGCCAGCAGATCGAGGGAAGTGATTATTCCCCTCTATTCAGCACTGGTGAGGCCACATCTGGAGTATTGCGTCCAGTTTGGGGGGCCCACCCCCACTACAGAAAGGATGTGGACGAATTGGAGAGAGTCCAGCGGAGGGCAACAAAAACGATTAGGGGACTGGGGTATATGACTTATGCAGCGAGGCTGGGGGAACTGGGCTTATTTTATCTGCAGAAGAGTGGGGGCGGGATTTGATAGCAGCCTTCAACTACCTGAAGGGGGGTTCCAAAGAGGATGGAACTAGGCTGTTCTCAGTGGTGGCAGATGACAGAACAAGGAGCAATGGTCTCAAATTGCAGTGGGGGAGGTCGAGGTTGGATATTAGGAAACACTATTTCACTAGGAGGGTGGTGAAGCACTGGAATGGGTTACCTAGAGAGGTGGTGGAATCTCCATCATTAGAGGTTTTTAAGGCCCGGCTTGACAAAGCCCTGGCTGGGATGATTTAATTGGGGTTGGTCCTGCTTTGATCGGGGGTTGGACTAGATGACCTCCTGAGGCCTCTTCCAACCCTAATCTTCTATGATTTGTTAGGACTTGAGGCGCCTCCCCATATCACCTTGCACCATTTGCAAGTCCATCAAAATGGAGACTTCAACAAATAAAGGGGGGGAATTGCTGACCCATTGCTTTTGACCTCAGTGGGCTTTGGATCAGGATCTTTAAAAAAAAAAAAGTAGCTAAAAAAACCCCTATAAGTAAGATTATTCTATTTGCCTGATTTATTTTCTCTTTACCTTGTGCAGTTTTCATTGAAGAAAATGGATCCAAGAACATCTGGCTTTTACTAATATCAGGACAAACTAACAGAAAATGATGGGATTTTTACAAAAATCAGAACGACATCTTTGTGTTGCCATTGTATAAAACACTAGTTTCCAGTGAGGCAACTTCACTGAATTGGCTAGCATCTTATTGCCCAATGGAAATTCAAATTGCTAGTACCTCACCAAGTTACTTAAGCCAGAGTAGTGTTCTAGCTTCAAAACAGAAGGTTACTGTGGACCCGATTTCACCACCTTTATTCAGGTTAAGTAGCAGCTTACTCCACAGTTAGCTCTACTGAAGCCAATGGATCTACTTGTGGAGCAAGGTACTACTCAACCTGAGTAAGTTTGGCAGAATCCGACCCAATATATTTTAAAGTGGCTTGTAATTTATTGGAATACCAAGTGCAGTGGAGGAAAAATAAGTCGAGCTTAGTTATCAAAGGAAGCAGTTGCTATAAAGCTTCTTAAATTCATTGTATATCGATAAATGTACATTTACCATGTGTTTTTTTAAACTTAAGAGGGAAAATGAACAGTATCACATCATAATTCAGTCGGGCTAATGAGAAACAGATGTGTGCCACCCTCTCTCCCCTCCGTGCCTCCCCACCCCCAGCAGTTTAATTCTCTTGGCTACGATCTTTGGATTTGGGGGGGGGGAAGAATGAAGTGCACCACGGTCTCGTCAAAACCATTTTAGCACATGTCAGAACTGTCGTAATTGACATGTAAAATATATTATGCCTTTTCTATTCTACAATTTGTTAACAATTAGTCAGCTCACATTAAGCATAGTGAGTAGCTTCTGTCAGAATTGCTCACAACTGTCATTGTGTTCAGTTAAGCTCCCCATCACCATGTGCTTTAATGTTTTGCCAATAAGATGTCATAATAGCTTTTAAAAATAATGAAACCATTCTCTTTCTACTTAACGAGCGCAAAATATTTGACAAATGCTAATGGATTAAATTTCACAAAATCCCCTGTGAGAAAGTGAAGCATTATTCCGAGTTTTCAGGAAGGGAAACTGGGGCACAGAAAGGTCAGGTGATTTGCTCAAGACTACATAGCAGCGTGTGGCAGAGCCGGGAACAAAATGCAGATCTCCTCACTCCTACTGCTATAACAGACAATGCGTCCTTTGTAGAGGCCTGATCATGTCCCCTAGATCCCATGTGTTAAGGTGTTCTATGTGAAAATCTCCCTTTTTCCACAGGAGGTTGGGTGCCCCACATGGCACTTCCTTCTCTTCCCTTAAGCCTGCAGAGGGTGCTCACACCAGTCCAGGGACTTCATGTGTGTGTGTGGGGGAATAGTGGGCAAGTCATCCTCACTGAGGCCCACGGAAGATACTTAGAATAAAGTTAAAAAATAACTTTGTGTATTAACAACCATGGATCCCCTGCTGCACATTCTGGGACCTCAGAAATCACTGTGGCCAAGGGGGTCTTTGGTATTGTGGAACTGCCAAGCTTAGAGGTGGCTTCTCTGTGGGTGGACTAATCCCACTCTGACAGGTCATTGCAGAAGAACACCTACAGAAATCTTCAAGGAGATTTTCCATGCAAAACTCCCCTTTAACACATGTGGGACAATATGAACCAACAAGAGCATGCTAGGTACTGGAATAAGTCTCTCCCTTTAAATTTTGTCAAGTTTAGCATTTTACAATTGATTTTTAACTTATTGCAGTAGTACATAGGTAGTTTATCTGCTTTGTTTCAGCCTTATTGTTGGATCCAAAGATCACTGAAGTAATGGCAATTGACGAGCAATTTAGATCAGGAAAATATACCTCAAGTTCTACCCCACCTCCTTGATGAAGCGTCAGCATTCCAAGGAACAAAAGGCCCTTAAAATGTATGAGGCAGTGTAGTCTTGTATGCCTCCCTAGCTTCTCTGGCTTTATTTTCTGTACATTCGCTTACTGTAGTCTCAGTGTAGTCTAGAGGATAGGGCAGATGGAGAGAATACAATGTATGCGATGAACTTTGAAAAATAAAAGATGGAAAGCAGCAGGGATGGGGAGGTAAATAATAAGCCTTATATGAATTTATCTTCTGTAAGTTTTTAGTCTCTCATCGGCAGTTCTCAGTAAGCCAAGTATCCATTCTTTATCCCTTCTTTTCACAAAGCCTGAGAAAACCCTGGACTCTCCCTGACAAGAGGGCTGTTTGGAAAAAAAAAATTTTTCACTCACTAACAACCTCCCTCCACCCCAAAAAAGCCACAAACACCACAACCTAGCATTTTCCCTGAAATACTCTGTTTCTGCCTGCACTGGAGGAAAAGATTCTACACAGTCATCATCACAATCAATCCTGCCATAACCACAGCAGGACAGATCACTGGGGGAAGTGGCCTCACTCTGGGAATAGGAGAACTACTAGTGTTAGCTGCAATGCTACAGAGGCTGAATAGATCTCTAACCTACTAGGTTTCAGAGTAACAGCCGTGTTAGTCTGTATTTGCAAAAAGAAAAGGAGTACTTGTGGCACCTTAGAGACTAACCAATTTATTTGAGCATAAGCTTTCGTGAGCTACAGCTCACTTCATCGGATGCATAACCTACTAGGGTATCAAATGCCCTGCCTGAAAAGCCAGCTCTGGCTTGTCAGCCATTTATCACCTCAGTATTTCAGCATAGAAGTTAGGAGAATTATGTCTTCCTCTCACCTCCTTGTTGCCAACAGAATTTCCAGATCAACAGTTAATCCTAATGTTATTAAAATATCCAGATTGAAAGCCCTGATCCCACAGCCTTATCCGTGCTAACAGAATCATCTGTGTAGAATCCCACTGAAATCAACAGGGCTCTGGTTGAGAGCAGAGGTCTGCCTGCCTGGCTCAGATAGCAGGGTTAGGAAGACAGTCTGTCATATCACATGGAATAAGCAATTATTCAGCAACTAGGAGTAGTCTGCTTTTTTTGCATTCTGAGACTTCTATATGATTAGCATGGCAAAGTTGTGTCACTGCGCCTTTAGCTACTCATTGCTATGCTCATGTGTGTTTTTAGAACTATCATGAATTATTTTACCCACCCTCCCCTGCACTGGATCGAAGGGTACTACTGTGACGTTGTATCCCATAATGCTTTATGTGAATATGACATAACTGGAATATGTTTTATGCTACATGTGCCATGTAATATAGCTCTGTAAAGGTTATGATCTACTGAATCTATTAATCCTATTTGTATTCATGTATCATTTTTGTATTCAAAGTTATGAATATTGGCTGCAGACTTGTTTGATTCTGAGTAGGTTTTAGTGAAGCAGTTGATCAGCTTCCTGAGAAAAGACTATTCTCAGTAAGTGCCCAAGCAAGAAGCCCTTAAGCCAGCAATGAACTTGGAGACACCAATCCACATCTGGGCTTCCCCAGGAATGTGGCTTTGCTGGTAAGGAACTCAGTCATGCATGGACATGTGACTTGCCCAGGTGACTCTCAAACTCCATTTTGCAGCTGGACTTTGCATAGGAGAGAGGAGGGGGCCTCCACCCACAAGAAAAAGTCTATTTAAACCCCTGGGAGACCCCTTCACGTTGTCTTCAGCTGGCTGAAGAGAGCCACTCCACCCCCAAAGATACCTGAAAGAAACTGGAACAAAGGACAGTAACTACAGGGGGTGTGAGTGATTGCTGGACCCAGACTAGAAGGAGATTAGTCTGTAAAAGAAAGCTTACTGGAACTGGTGAGGTTTTTACCTGTATTCAGTTTGATTAGACATAGACTTGTGTGTTTTATTTTATTTTGCTTGGTAATTTGCTTTGTTCTATCTGTTACTACTTGGAACCACTTAAATCCTACTTTCTGTATTTAATAAAAATCACTTTTTACTTATTAATTAACCCAGAGTATGTATTAATACTTGGGGGGGGGGGGAGGGAAACAGCTGGGCGTCTCTCTCTGCAAGTGTTATAGAGGGCAACCAATTTATAATTTTACCCTGTATAAGCTTAATACAGGGTAAAAATGGATTTATTTAGGGTTTGGACCCCATTGGGAGTTGGGCATCTGAGTGTTAAAGACAAGAACACTTCTGTAAGCTACTATTAGTTAAGCCTACAGCTGTTAGGGGACATGTTTCAGACCTGGGTCTGGCTCAAATCAGGCAGGGCACTGAAATCTTAAGCTGACAGAGCAGGAAAGCGGGAGCAGAAATAGTCTTGGCACATCAGGTGGCAACCCCCAGGGGGTTTCTGCGATCCAACCCATCACAACTGCTATGTACTAAGCACATTAAAAGTGTAGAAGATGTTCCCCCTTAAAAAAATCGATTTTTTTTAAAGTGGTATTGTACCAAAATGTTAAAAGATAATGCTTAATATTTTTCAACAGAATTTGTGCTGGAAGCACTCTTATGGCTATGAGAGTGCCTCTTCACACATTTGTAGAGTGTTGCATCTTCTCAGCTTAACTGCATGGTTCTCTCGCCATACAAAAAGTGTGAAGGATGCACTCAAATAACCATGAGTGCATTCAAGCACTCTCACATTCAGAAACATTCTCTGGAAATATAACCGGCATCATTTGGAAGTCAAAACCACTATGCTTCAGTCTCAGGCCATTCCCTCTGACACAAAGCCAACCAAGCAGACTTCATTTCACATCTTTAATAGTGGCATGAATAAGACAACTTAGGGCTCCTTATTCTTGATCCTGATCCCTTGAAGTAAATGACAAAACTGTCTGTGACTTCAGTGGTACAGGATTGGGCCATTTGGATAGGAAGATGGCAGGCACTTTAGAGAAGTTATCTGTATTTTTCGTAGCCCCAGAAGTTGCAACCAAGATCAGAGTTCCATGATGCTGTACACATACCCATATAAAAAAAATACAGTCCCTGTCCTGAATAGCTTACAATCAAACAAGGGATGGGACAAAGGTGTTATCACCCTCATTTTACAGACAGGAAAGTGGCACAGAGACATTACACGACTTGTCCAAGTTCATACAAGAAATCTGTGGCAGAGGCACAGATTGAATCTTGAACTCCCGTCCTAGTACGGTGCCTTAAATACAAGCCCATTTTCCCCTCTCTCTGATGCACACACCACACTCTAATGGAAATAGTTAACGACATGTTCCATTTCTGTTTTACTGGCAAAAATAACGAGTGTCTATTCCTAAGTATAAGTGAACCCACATAGATGCTGTAAGTTACATTTGAGTGATTAGAAGTTAGTATAATTACCAGTCAAATCAAATCCAAATGCACCATTATCTTTCTGTAGGGGTCTGACACAGATATCTTTTCAAGTGTATTGCTGCTGCTATCACTGTGGCAGGGGCAAAAGAGAAGCAGTGACTCATTTTGTGATGTTACCGTTCTCCTAAACTTTCTTGATTGACTAATGAATGAGCTTAAATCCATTCCCATTGTAAGCAGGGTCTCAATGAACTCTCCCCGACAGCTAGTTCAGGAGAGGGAAAGACTTCAGGAGCCAACTGTATTTACATGAACACACCTCCTCTGTGTAGATATCCAGCAGACAGGACTTGTGTAGCTCCAAGTGATCAGCTTTGGCTGGTTTTGGGTTACAATCACTTTAGTATTGAATGCAGGGGTGGTGAAATGTTATCTTAATTGTATGCCTAAAGGGGAGCAGAACTGTGATGAGCTTGTCCGAATGGAGGGTTCACCCTCAGATGAAAGGAACTGGCTAAGACAGGGGCTTGAATCTTAGACCCCTGTGAAAGTAAGAGGGGCAGGGACAGGTGTCCCAGCCAGGAGGTATGGCCTCTCCCTAAGGGTCCCCAGTCTGGTTTAACCTGTTCCTCCCCACTGTTCAAAGATAGAGCTAAACAGGCTTCATTAGGAGCCTTTTGTTATGTTAAAATGCTCACGAGAGTTGAAATCACTTGTGTTGGGGAAGTGTTTCTGCCCAGCCTGCAAAGAACTGAAAATCACTAGGAGACTGATGTGCAGAGGTCTCAGCAGAAGGTGACTGGCTGGTGAGATGGTGAGCAGAATGAGCGGCTGGTGGCCAGGGGGCGAGGAACTGCGGCTGGCTGAGCAGCTGGGCAGAACAAGCACTCAGCAATTGCTCAGTGCTCAGCAAGCAAGACACCTTCTTCTCTGGGTGGAAGGTTACAGTGCACACAGATGCACCTCTGAACCCTGGGTCCTCACTGACCAAGAACAACCACTGTGAGTGGGGTATGATCAGCGAGCAGAGAAGGGCACAGAAAAGGAACTCTTAGTTGTAGAATTTTTTGAATTACACATCACCTCTGAGAGGCAATACTTCCCCAGGCAGCCTGGAAGAGTGGAAGGACTGTGCTCATCTGAATAGAACTTTAAAAAAAAAGACCTTGAGCTTGTCTTGGCAGGTCTCTCACTTTTACTTACATCTGTCCAGGCTTTTCTACCCGGCCTTTAACTTCTTTCCCATCTTTGTGGCAGGTGATCAGATTTTTTTCTTCGTAAGTCATTGACAGCAAAGTGAAAGAATAGTAATAAACTCAAATAGGAAGACTTCCTTAAAGCAGAAGTAGGATTTTCTCTCCTCATCTCTACCGCTAGGCTCCATCTACACTATGATTAGTCAGAACAGTGAAGAGCTCATCTAATATCATTCACAATATAAATAACTTGCAGTAAAACAGACATATTTTGGGTCCTAAACAGTTGCAGTGCTCACTATCACCAAAAAGTTGTAGATGTTAAGGGCCTCTGGAAAATTAGGCTCATGAGAACCCAATCTTTACAGCGGCAATCATAAAAGAACAAAGCTGTCTGTTTGTCAAATGGGCCATCAGCCAACAACTTTTTTGTAGCATACTTGATCTTTCATTTTTAATCATCCTTCTTACATATTTAATAAATATACTTTGCAGTTCTGTTCAGCATTCTCTCTGAGGAGCTCTTGGCATGTTACAAACATTACATGAATGAAGTCTTAAAAACAGTCTAGCAGAGTAGGTCAGTAAAACCCACATTTTACAGATGAGCTGTTCAGGCAGGAAAAAAGGTTCAGATTTGGGTGCATAAAACTAAACATTCAACCTCTATATTTCTATTTCTAAAAAGTGTATAGAGGAAAAAGGTAGTTTATCCCAGGCTTGAGATGCCTTTGACAAGAGTTAAAAATGCAGTCAATTAAAAAAAATAAAGCCATGAGGCTGCTCCTCAACCCCAAACCAAAGATAACGACCAACTATAATAAATCAAGTTCAAACAGCATCCCCTTCTCCAATAGACATTGGCCATTAGTGGGTCCCTTCCTTCCAAAAATCTTGGGTAAAGCGATGGGCTTTGGAGTACGAGCTGAGGGCCAACAAAGCTGGGCTATTTTAGAGCAAGAGACAGGAGCAGGCTTTACATTTGAATAAATTATCCTGCCAAGAACTCCCATGCCAAGGGAGGTCCAATTATGGGATGGGGTCTCAAGTAGGCATGTCCAAAGCCACTGATGGCTTTACAAGAAGCAAACACTGTAAACTCAACCCAGAAATCAATAGGCAGCGAGAGCACACCCAGAACTCCAAAAATGTGTGCTCCCACACAGACACCCCAATTAATAGGTAGGCTGCTCCATTTCATGCCAACTTCGGTTACTGGGTGGATTAAAGGGGCAGCCTCACAAGCAGCACAGGGGAGTAGCCTAATCTCAAGACGACGGAGGAATGGATCACAATAGTAAGGTCTGCATCTGAAGGACACCATGAGTCACTATGAAGGAGATAAAAACAAATTTAGTGGCCCCCCCTTAGAGAGGGAAATATAATCTTTGCCATTATATTTTATTGCTTCCTATAATCTACCAGCAGCAGCTCATTTTAATCCAGATTGAGCACCAGCGAGCTAGCTGTCATCCACGCCACAATCTCACCTAAATTTATGCTGACTGACTTTCAGAGGAGCTAAGGCTCCACAGCCCCAGTTGATTTCAGTGAGAGTAGAAAATTAGACTATTTTTAATAAGGTCCCTAAATTCAGGCTTCCAAGTCTGAACATTTTGGCTTAAAAATGACTTGCCCAAAGTTTCACAATGAGTTTGTGGATGAATCTGGAGCAGAACCCACATCCTTTGACTGAAGTCTGCCTTGTTCAGAAGAGTAGCTTTTCCAGCTATTTTTTTTTAAAAGAATTAACTCCCCTTCCCCCATATTGTTTCATGTATCACATTAATAAAATACAAAAAGACACAGAATATAGGTGCAATATCACAATGTCATGGAACCCACTAGTTTAATGGAGTGACACCCTAGTTTGCTCTGCAACAGAAGGATAAACATATTTTTCCTCCAGGGGGAAAGGCTTATAGCTTCTGCCTGACCATAACTCATGGAGTTCATGTCCAAGGGGGATTACGCACCCAGGGGATGAACTGGCCTTTATTACTAGTATGTGTTTGTTGGTAAACTGCTCTCACATTTTCAGTTAAATTGTATTGATTTAAGCTAACTTTGAGTGCTTTATTATGGAATAGGTACTCCCAAGGCCATTGGAAATAGAGTAATATAATTAAAATGTGAAGCTGTGTCACAATGGCTCCAAGGGAAAAATCCCCTCAATCAACTACACTACTAACATACAAAGGAGCTGCAACTTGATGGACTTTGTCAGAGAACCTGTACGGTTATAAACAACACGAGCTGACAAAGCACAGGTAAGGACCTAGGAAGCTAGGGAGAGCTGCAGCACAAATAGGGACTGAATGTGCATTCTTGCCAACAGATGTGGGGAGGTTTTACGGAGATGGTGGAAGGAGAGGCATATGTCTGTGGAGAGGGGGAAGGACAAAAAGACATGGCCAAATCCCCAGTTGGTGTAAATCATTGTCATTCCAATTACTTTAATGGAGCTGTGCAGATTTACACCAGCTGAAGATAAATGTAACTAAAAACGGTCATTTGTAAAGAAAGACTTTCTAATATTTCACCAAAAAACTAGGTTGTTCAATAAAACAGTGTAATTTTGTTTTCCTTCATTCTTGTTTAAGTCCATATTAAAAAAAAAATCAGTTTAAAATAGTTGTTTGCTTAAAAAAGTTACATCTTTAAAATCTCACCATTTCTAAATGAAAGCCTAAAAAATGTGACATTCACTTTAATGGCTCAAAGCTCAACTCAGGTTGTAACTATTAGACTATTAGTAATGGTGCTTGGCCCAGTTGTGCTGTTTCTTTCCTCAGTTGCCGTAAGTTTAGCAGTTAAAGTGCTATTCGTTTTGACTTTAGCACAGCGGTGGGCAAACAATGGCCAGTGGGCTGGATCTGGCCTGTCAGGGCTTTGGCTCCAGCCTGTGGGATTGCCCCCCGTGGTGCCGCAGGCCCCGCGCCGCTCTCAGAAGTGGCTGGCACCATGTCCCTGAGGCTGGGGGTGGACAGGACAGCAGAGGGCTCCATGCATTGGCCCTGCCTCCAGGCACCGCTCCCCGCAGCTCCCATTGGCTGGGAATGGAGAACCGTGGCCAATGGATGGCCCCTGGAGGCATGGCAAGGGCAATGCATGGAGGGAGCCTGCCCTGGCCCTGGTGCGCACCGCTGCCACCCCGGAGCCGCTTTAGGTAAGCGGCACCGGGCTGGAGCCCAAATCGGGCCGGGCCGGAGTCCTGCACCCCGCCCCCCCAACTCCCTGCCCTGAGCCCCCTGCCTGCACCTTGCACCCCTCGTGCACCCCAACCCCTTGCCCTAAGCCCAGTCCCACAGTCTGCACCCCAACCCCTTGCCTTGAGCCTGTTCCTGCACACCGCACTCCCTCCCGCACCCCAATCCCCTGCCGCGGCCTTGCATGCAATGTGGCCCTCGGCCCAAAAAATTTGCCCACCCCTGCTTTAGCAGAATGGCTGCCATAGGTACCTAAGCTAGCCTTACTAGTTCCACTCCTCCATTTTCCAGAGATTAGTAACATTTCTTGATGGGCAAGTAAAATATCATTACATTTTTCTTTCAGTCCTGCAAAGGGCAGGCAAATAGACTTCGTGCTGGGGCTGATAGAATTTCATAGTTTAGATCAGCCTTTAAAAACTGCTAGTATGTACACCATCTACCCACTGCTTAATCACATCGAACTTTAACCCCTGCTTGGCTCACGCTACAACTGCAAACCATTCAGGGTGCCTTTTCCACCTGAACACACGTCTGTCTGTTCAGATAAAATACCAATTTACTGGTTTGCTGTGAAACTGTCTCTTGCCTCAATTCACAGGATTCCAATGAACTAGATATCCAGCTTTGAGGAGTTCTTTACAACCTCAAGCTGAAAGTTTCACTTACTGAAGCTTTGAGGGCCACAGGGCTCACTTAGGGCATGATCCTGGTTATGTTGACACTGCCATTGACTTCAGTGGAAGCAGAATCAGGTCAATGGAGCTGGGGAAAGGAAGAGAGTTAAGCTCTAAGAAACTTTAGTTTGTTTTTTTTAAAAAAAGGGAGTGCAATAAACAAACAAACCCTCAATTTTTCCAAAATGGCAGTCTAAATCAGATTCCCTGACTTCATTTACACATTTTTACAGAATCACTTTGTAAAGTTGGATCCACAGAATGATTACATTGGTTACTTAACTGTTACAGACAGTGGGCTAAATTCAACTTTAGTGGAATTATTGCCTTCACTAGAGTTGCATCAGGAGTAAATGTGGACAATGTGTTACAATATACAAACAAATTTCCAGGCCTGCATCCTTTTCCTGGCTATTAGTTCTGAATACATTTTATGGTACAGATGTTCAAAGCCACTGGCGGTGTTAGTCGTCATTGCCATTAAATGTAATGACAGTGATGACTCCAAATCCCTAAGTGGATTTGAACATCTCAACCTATGAAGGCTACAGGTGGGCCAGACCTGCAAAATGTGGATACAGATTTTGAATCGTGTCAAGAGGGGGAAGAAGCTGTGGAAGTAGTAGAAATTTAAGCAAAAGTGGCCAAACCCAATCTAGCAAAAGCAGTGTTCATTTCAAACTGTGCACATTTTAAGAGCATTTTCATGTCTACACGCTATATTAACTGCTGCTCTATAAAGGCCATAGGGGATTGATAGATTAAAGAAAGAGAGATGGTTAGAAAGACTGATAAAGTGTACAAAGGAATTTGGAGCTAGGGTCTTGATTCAGGTCACTAAAAAGAGACATGGACAAGCTACAAAATACTGATCCAAATGTAGATTTTGATTACAGCTTCCCATGATCCGATCTGATGGTGTCAGATCATCTCTTTTAGTTTGGGTACCTGAGTATGTGGCCAATACTGTACTGCTGTTACAATCTGCCCTAGAGTGGCCATGTACTTGTACACCAGTGATGAATGACTAAGATAATCTAGATAGATACTCAAATGCACAGTGGATTCAGGGCGAGGTGAGTGTGGAGCATCCCTCTACCTCGTGCCTTGTCCACGTAAGGGCTAGCCAGGCTTGCCTCCCCTGTGCTTTGGGAAGGGCAAGCTGCTTGGAAGGAGTTCCTCCAAGAGAGCAGGAAGTACACAGAGCCCTGGCTTTGCACTCACACACAAACATTCTCCTGCACACTAGCCAACAGAGCTTGCTAGGGAGGGAAAGGAGAGCATGTTGCACTCCTTAAAGGGGTGTAGTTGTTTGCACTTCCCCAGCACACTGGGGTGCTCTGGTACTCCCTCTGGGATGGAGCAGCTAAACACACGACAAAAGTCTTCAAAGGTACAAACTAGTCTGTAGTGAATAAAGTCTATTTTGCTGATGGAATCAAGTGGATGATTTTTCCACCTTGCACCTAAGACACTTTTGCACACATGGACAAGGTCTAACTGTTCTCAGTAGTCAGTATGGACAAAACAACAAGCAGTATTGGCCTTAATCCTCTGTGTGGCAAGTTTTTGTTGACTATTAGTATATTAAACTTTACAGCTTAAAAAGCTTTGCTTAGCAGAGAACAAGCTGCCAAGAGGGGTTGTGGAATAGCCTTTATTTGAGGTAGTAAAGGCTCGCTTTGACATACAAATACTAGGGACAGCTCCACAATGCAGGAATGAATCAAGATACTCCTTCCAAACAAAATAAATCATGTAACATATCTGCTCAGTATTAACACTGGGACATTGTGCTGTTACTTGCCCACACAGGAGCGTAATTGCAATCTGTTTGAATCAGACCATATGAACTCTTGTTTCTAAGTACAGAATATGTGTGTGTGTGTGTGTGTTGGGGGGGGGGGGGGGAAATGGAATCTCACTAGTTACTCCAGTTGTGGTTATTGCATAAAAAACCCTGCAGAGATTTTTGTGCAAACTATAAATACAATACATTTTAAGTACCTCCTTTGAGCACTGGCTGTTGTGTGTTAAGATGTTTTAGACTTGGTACACAATTCTATATCTTAACACAAAGAGACTTTCTTTTTTTTAAAAAAAGAAATCCTGTATTCTTAGCATGCTTAGGAGTATATTTATCTTCTTTATTATATTTCAGTGTATAAAATCACAAGTGACTGACTGGGCATATCAAATATTTTAAAAAGTGCAATAAATCAGTGTAGCAAAATAAATAGTAACCCATAACAGGTGAGATACTTTGACAATGCAACGCAATAGTTTAAAGGATGTGCAGGAGTTCTATTTGGTATCACAAGCCATAGGAGGATTCTGTCCTCCACTCTTATTTGCTTTGTGCTCTTTACCAAGATTCAATTGAACATAGCCAACAAAATTGCTTTTATATTTAAATCTGGAGATTTGGTCCAAGTCTGTGCATTATTTGATCGAAATCGATGCAATGTTAAAATGTATCAGTGCTATCTCTGGAACAAAATTAATATAGAAATAGACTTTCTGGATTCATGGCACTAACACTGAGTCTGTCAACATGCCTAAGCTTTTATTTTGTAGCACAGATACCAAGTATGTATATTGTGGCATCAAAATCACTGTCACAAACGATTAGGCCATTTATACTGAAGTAGATACTTCCCTCATAATTTGCTAGTTCACTTCAGATTGCGGCACTTTCAGTTTGTTCTTTTGCCTGCCATTTGTGCGTGATATCTTGGCCATTAGCGATATTCTGAGGATAAAATTTCTCAAAGTGGCAGATAAATCCCTTAGATTTCCATCAGATACAAATAAATAGCAAAGCACTAAGAGTTTAACGGAAACCCCAAAAAATCAGATTAAGATGGCCCAAAAGCTTAATTATCTAGCACAGCCAAGGGAAACATTCAGTTCATAAAATTACCAACATGTACAGAGATCACCATTAAAAACAGTATTTACCAGCATTTCTCAGATACCAATTTCTAAGGTATTGGGCCAAAATTTTAGTGTAGATGCTTTCTATTGCTGAACGATACACCAAGAATAAATTTGGCCTACTGTAACCCCACTGAGCGCAGATTCCCATGTCTTTTTCTGCAGTCACATACATCTGCCAGAGGTCCCCAACTGCCTGATAAGCTGGTCTCACGCCATTCCTGACAGGACTTGAACCCACTAAGCAGGGTGAGGAGAAGGCAGGAAGGAACAGCCCTCTGATTTGTTATAGAGAACTAGATTGAGTATATGGAATTCCAACTAGATTCCAGATACGAGCCATTTCTAAACACAGATACTATGCCATTAAGCACAATTTCACATTTATGGTATAAGTCATTCAATATGCATTGCAACCTCACTACATTGTGTAGAATTTTTAAGCACTGTTTTAAGGAGGGAAATGAAAAAGTCTATATACAATATTCAGCTTTCAGAGCCTGTGGACCAGCAATTCCTTTTAAAGTCAATGTTCATGCTTATAAAGATAAATTTTGACCCTTTTGTATGTCATAGTCACATATAGATACTGGACTAAAAAAAAACACAGCCAGCTCACACAGATTGCTTCTTTTTCCAGGAATTTCTCCCTGAAAATAGCCAACAGGATTTGGCCCAAAAGAGACTTTTACTTTAAAAAAATATATTAAAATGACACAATCCAGCATCTCTCTTATTATTTATTAGCAACTAAAAAACCTCATGTTGTGTGCACATACACATTCTCCCATACGCTCCCACTGTGCCAGAGACCGACACTCTTGTGAAACGTACCTGAATCAGAAAACCAAAACCAAACACTCTAGAACTTTGAGGCAAACCCAGATTCAGACAAGCAAGAATCCAGCCTGTGACTCAGACCTATAATGTGCAATGCAATAATATATATCAGTGCTCAATTAATATAACTGGAAACATACAATCATTACATTTAGTGGGTCAACTCTTCAGGGCAAGGACTACTAACTACTCTGTGTTTATATGGTGCCCAGCACAATTCTTGGTTGATGATTAGGAACAATAATACACATGAATAATAATTGTAATAATGATCATTTCAATACTGCAACTTAGAGTAGTCACAGTCCAAAACTGAAAGGTCAAAGGCCTCTCCAGAACAGCATTTAATATTTCAACTTGAGTAAGTACAAGTTTTTTTAAAAAAATCCAAGTCTTTCTGCATTATCAGATACATCTGTGATCAGAGCAGGTATCTTCAGTGTGGCTGAATAGACACTTCATGGGTACACTGCTGAGCAGAGCTCCTACTAAAAGACATTGCAAATTGCAGATAGAAAGCAATCAGACTTCCAAATCTGTTTCTACCAGCGTATGAGGTAATCTGTGCTGGGCACACTGAGCTCAGAGATAAAACGATAGCTCCTACTCCAAAGCATTTTAATGTACTGACAAGTTTGTCAGAATCTTCTCCACACAGCAACACACACGTGCACTACTGTATACATGCAGGTTTCCTTTACAGGTGGCTGAACTTGGCTTCTTTCTTCGGTTTCGTTTTTCCATCTCCAGTTTGTGCTGTTTATTATTTTTGTCCTTCCCCCACTGAATAGCAATTCTCCCCTTTGAACTAAATGGCTAAGATTTCAATGTAAGATTGTATATGCGGGCAACTGTGGAGCTTCACTCCCTGAGACCGGACACGGCTAAACTGGCCCCAAATATTCATAACAGTTTTGCTGGAACATCTGGTTTTGGATAGGTAGCCGGTGCACAAAGAGCAGGGAACACTACAGAATTGTTGGCTAGGCCTGAGTTTCTCTTAAATCCACCCCTCAACTATTTAGTGAGCTTAAATCTCCATCTTGGAGAGACTTCACCCATAACAGAACCGGTGGGCTCGCATCAAAACCCTCAGAGCAGATGACAGCGAGATCTCCTTTATTTCTAAGCAGGTTGTAAGTAGAGTCATGACACCTTGAAACAGCTGGGAAGCAGCCAAGCCTAGTTTGCTTTGTAAAAGATATGTGGCTTGCAGAACATGAAAGAAGAATGTCCTTAGAAATGGCAGGCCACCTTCTGGCTAGCTGTGACTAAGTTTGCCATAGAGGGCTGCTCTTGATGCAGAACGTGTGTGAAGCTTCCTAAGCGGTATATATTACAGCCACAAACACCTTTTGGGTTAGCTTCATTGTCTCAGAACACCATATGGAGGATATCTGTGGCCACCTGCCATTTATCAAGCATGCCCAAAAATTCCTACTAAACAGCATTTCCATGTGATGTTTTTGACAACACACACAAAGCAGTACAAAAGTGAAGGCCTGTTGCATTCACACCTGCCTACCTGATTTCTTATGAATGTTAACTGTCCTCTGACAGGACCTGCCAGAGTTGACATGACATGACAGTGGATGAGTACCCAACACCTGTTCTTTTCAGAAAGATTATCCTAGCGATTCCAAATGTTTCACTAACAGGGCAATCATATACAAATCAAATCCAAATAAGAGTACATTGAATCTTGAGAACTGAAGGCTACTCCAGATTTATTTGCTTTTTTAAAATGCACCCCCGTCCAGAGTGTATGTGCAGACTTTCCCAATAAAATAAACAAAATATTGTTGTTAATTTTTAAAGATCAGCTACAGCTAGATGGAAGCTAGAGGGGAAATAAAGAATTCATTGTAAAAGATTTAGGATTTTTTTTTAAAAGATTAATCTGACTAAGTTTTCCTGGTAAAAAATACACAGAGTTGACTAAGGTTCCCATTCTAGAATGTTATTTCCAGTCATCTGATGTACTGCAGGCTATATAGTTAGAGATAATCATTACCTGTGGTGAGTAGCATAATCCACTGCCAACTAATTGTAAGGATTCTTAGCACTGTATCAGAGCAAGCCCTCAACGTGTCTGGGTTCTTTAAAGCTGCCAGAACTCATCTGCTACAGCAGCAATTTATGCTATGCTATTGCCAGCCTAAAAATACATTGGGAGAAGGAGAAGAAGTAGGTGTAATTTATCTACCTTCCGATGAATGTCATCTTGTACTCTAAAAACAATTTGAAATTCAGCATCACATATCAAAAAGTGGCATTTAACATTCTGCAATATAAACCTTGAACAATTTTCACCCTGCCATAGTGTCAGCTTGCTGCTTTTACTATATACTGTACATAAAGCAGGTGGAATATTTGTATGCAGTTCCTTCATTAGTTCATTTTATTGTGCCAGGGACTAATATGATTAGTACTGGGGAATATATCAAGTACATGTGAATAGACTTAAGTCCCAGGAAATACTTAGCTTAATCTGTAAACAATAGGCTGCCTCTTATCTATAACTAACCTCCAAAGCTCAAATTCTGTCTTTAGATGCACACACTTCCCACTAAGGCTAATGGCTGCAACAGAAAAAAGAATTTGATAAGGTTTTATTTACCCCAAATTTCATGCAAAATTTCATTTCCCCTCTGAATAATATTATAATATAAATAATTAGGAAGGGATCCTAAACTAAGATGAGCTCATGAAAACAGTCCTCATTTTACAGTACTACTGTCTCACTAAATTCTTACTAAATGATACTTTAATTGTTTGTAGAAAACAAATAAGCATATGTGCACATGATATAAAGTATAACAAACTGACCAGTATATTCATACAGGTATCTTGCTTTCCATGTGTATCTTTGAGGAGGGATGGAAGAAGCATTAGTGGTAAGTAATACAGCAGCTTTTAAAGTCCTTCCTTATAGAAAGTGGTTGCATTGCATGCAATTATCCTCACTTGCTAAGAGACTACAAGAGACGTGGTTCTTAACTGTATGAATAAATGTAGAACTAAAATAAATTCAACACAGCAGGACACAGAATTCCAGTGCCTAAAAGACACTGAACTACAGGGTGTCAGAAGCCCAGTGCTGTGAAACCCTTTAAACAAATGACAGACTTATGAGACAGTACGTCTTTCATTCCCCCATCTGCAGTACTTTTATCATTAAAAATATTTCTACAGTGCCCGCCACATTAAGAAATTAGCTGAGAGAGCCTGTCATTATGAAATTCAAACAGGAAGCCAAATATTGCCCTTGATCCATACATTCAACTCCTTTGGATGTCAGAGACTTTTTCAATGGATCAGTGTCAGCAGACAACTAGCAATATTTTAAAATAGGATTCCAGTTACAGGAAGCTCCACTGAAGTATAAATATTATTTTATTTTCATGGGAAGAACAAGTCCTTGGATTCTATAAAAGCAACCATAAAACAAGTCATTGTGCATAGCTGAAATCCTGTTCCAACCAGCTTCACAGATAATTCTGTGAGGGGAGTGGGAGATTTAAATAACCAGTTACCATATGACTACTGAATTTCATGGAGAGGTACAGGACAAATAAACGTGCTAAACTGGAAATCCCAGGAAGCTACAGGGTCTGTTATTCCTGAGATGTAGGAAGGACAGGACACCTTACTGGAACTCTGGCGTCATGGATCCCTCGAGGTCTAGGATGATCTCTTTCACAGATTTTATTTTTCATGGGTCCTTTGGTGACCGAGGAGTCCAATCCTTGAGCCACAAGCTCGTTGGCAGACATTGCAGGTGGTGAAGGAAGATAGGGTTGGGCCACGATTGCTGCATGACAGTTATCTTTTCTTTCTTTTCCGCCGTTTTTCTGTGACCAGGGCAAGGCGATTTTCCTCAAAAAAAATGGACGTTCCCTCTGACAAGTCTTTACCAGTTATCCCTATCCTAGGCTGCCATCTCCCAGTGTGTGGTGTCAATCCCATCTCTCTTGATGTTTATCTTGAGGGTGTCTTTAAAGCATTTCTTTTGGCCTCCCTGTTTTCTTTCTCCTTTGGTGAGTTGGCCGTACAGCAGTTGTTTTGGTAAGTGTACATCAGGCATGCACACACAGTGCCCGCTCCATCTCAGCTAGTGCTGGATAATCAGGGCCTCAATATTGAAGTTGTTGGCCTCTAAGGACTCTGACATTAGCGCAATGTTCCTCCCACTTTATGTTGAGGATCTTCTGAAGAAAGTGCTGGTGCTGGCGTTCCAGGATTTTTAGGTGTTTTCTATAAATCACCCAAGTCTCACAGCCATAGAGGAGAGTTGGGATTACCACCACTTTATAAACTAATAATTTATTATGTCTAGTAAGTCTAGTATAATCTAAAAGTCTTCCAGGAACTCTGGATTAGGACTGGCTGGAAAACAAGAATTCTGTTTCACACACACAAAAAGGAGGTTTTGAATTTTGTTTTTGTCCCACAATGGAACAAACAAACAAAGAGCCCTTTTTGAAATTTCACAAGAGAAAAAACCCACCCCAGAACAGCTAATAGGTGATCATCCTAGCCAATAGGCAGACATGTGAGAGACCCAAGTTCAAATCCTTATTACAAATCAGAGACTTGAACTTGGGTCTCCCATATGTCAGGTCAGTGTCCTAACCATAGAGTTATTGGCTGTTGTGGGGTGGGAATGCTGTCCCCCCTCACACCTCAGAAAGGTCCTAAAAGGATTAAATCCATGAACGATTGTGAGGCGCTCAGATATAATGGTGACAAGGGACTTATAAGTCCCTAGATACGGAGTGAGATGTCACTGAAGGGCAGCACTTTCAGGAATTAAGACAATTCAGAACCCAGTAGTATCTACTTTGATCTGAAGGATAGGTAAAGTGATTGAATTTAGGTGCGCACATGTGGATTAAAGATTACAAAAAGGGAGTTGCCACCTGTTGATCAATCTCTAATAGTTTTTAAAAGGCAGAAAGATACTTTGGAAACCAAGTTCTCTGTTGGAAAGGGTTTGCTTTAGTAGTGTGTTTTTTGTACCCAAAAGAACTCTTCAGTAGCTCTTAGGAGGAGTAATGAGGGGATTTTGCTGTCAAATGTATGGTGAAAATACATCATAGGATCATCACTGCAGAAATGAAATGGGGGTTACTGCCTGAGGTATTCCAAGCTGTATGTAATGGTAGATAGATGTATGGAACATGGGTACGTGACAGGAATGGGGACTGCCTGCGAGTAATTAAAGCCCCTCTTCAAAAATGAGGTAAATTAAAATAAAAGATCTGGCCAGCTAAAAAACTTCAGAACAGCCAACTGAAATCAGAACTTCAGAGAACAGTCAACTGTGGCAATGCAAGCCATTGGGGAGAAGCAAGCGCTGCTGCAAGTTTGATAAGACAGCCTGGGATAGCTGTGGGACCTTCCAGGACAGGTCTGTTTTGTGTGTGATGCATGACTACAGTTTTAGTCTATGGACTAGCACTATAATGGCTGAATATTTTTCTAGCTCTGTTTTTCTTGTCCCTGACTTATGGTTCAGGGGCAGGAAGCAGAGCCAGATCATGGGACAGGTTTGGATTAAAGCCAGGCTAGAACTTTGATTAACTCACCCACCTCTAGGGAAAGTATATTAAATAAAGTTACAGGAGAATGGTAAGAGAAGCAGAACATTCTGTTATTTAAGTATATGAGACAAATGAATATTTAACTTTACCTCCTACAAACTTCTGAGCCAAGGATTTTCTATTCTAACAAAAACAACCATATTGTCACAATCCTTTCTGGACACAGATGCATGTGCCAGTGATTTAACATGGTACTGTAACAATGCAAGGTCAGGCTTTTCATCTTTAGATAGTGAATTCTCAGTCATATTGGACACCCATATTTTACTTGGAAAAAGAAACATTGCCTCTGACTATTTACTTGGTTTAAAACAAATTTAACTGGACCTTTGAAATACCAAACCTAACTCAAATCATTAACATTTTTAATTCATTTCCTCCTCCCAACCCACACTCACGCACACTTTCCGCCCTGCTGCCTCTCCTTATTAACCAGCGTTAGGACCCAGCAGAGCTGCATGTTAATTACTAATGACCCACCTAAGCAGAGAGACTTGTTAGACTCTACCCGTGGAACTTTTTGCCAGGGATGTTATGAAGGCCAAAATTATAACTGGTTCAAAAAAGAACTAGATAACCTCCATGAATTTATTTCCATCAATGGCCATTAGCCAGGATGGGCAGGGATGCAACTCCATGCTGAGTATCCCTAGCCCGTTTGCCAGAAGCTGAGAGTGGCCGACAGGGGATGGAGCACTTGATTCCCTGTTCCATTCATTCCCTCTGAAGCATCTGGCATTGGCCACTGTCAGAAGACAGGATATTGGGGTAGATGGTCAGACCCAATATGGCCGTTCTTACATAAAAAAAATAATAAAAAGTTTAGCACAGAAATGCCCCAAGATAATGGCCTCTCACATCATCGCTCCTCTCGAGAGAGCCACCTTGGCAAATAATGCATTTTTAAAAACTTGGCCTACTAGGAAACGTGTGTTTATATACATTTCCCCACTCACAAATCTAGAATTCGGAAGTGAAATCACTAAAACATAGTCCAACAAACAAATGCTCTGGCTGCAGTAGTTCATTGTGCCACCGTTCACTCCACTGCTCCATCCCCAGTGGTTCTGCACTGTCACCTTCTGCTGCCACCTGCCACTGTAACCTCTGCAAGTCGGTCTCTTGAGGTTCCACCCAGCTCTCGGTGACTTCAGCTCTCAGTGGGGAAACCTCATTGCTAGTGCAGGCTGGGCTGTCTCTTCCACAGAAACCCTATCCCACAGCAGGTCTAAGCACTTAGACCTGATTATCTGTGATTTCAGCTCTAGTGGTCACTTAAACCAAAAGACTCTCTATGGAGCCTAATCAGCTCTCTCTCTCTACAGGAGAGAGGGGCAGGTCAAATAGTGCCTGCGACTCTTAGGCAGAGCCCACACCACCAAGAAAAACACCTGTGCCCTACCCTCGCTCTTTTCACTAGGATATGGGATTCTACCCTCCTGCTTAGTGAGGGCCGTTCAGTTGAGGGTGACCGGTGCTTAATTTGTAACGAAAGAGGTGCTGGGGCTCAAGCAAGTTTGTTACTTTCATAACTGATGCGGCAAGCCCAGGGGTGTCGGGGCTATGAACTGCCAAGCCTAGAGGTGCTGGGGCTCAGCCCTGGCAAGCCCTCGCACAAATTAAGCACGGAGGGAGACCCCCCCCCATCATTCAGGCAGGCTAAGTACAGTTCTGCTGCCCTTTACTCCTACAATAAGGATAACATTTCACGACCCCCACATTCAATACTAAAGCGATTTATAACCCAACACCAGCCAAAATGGATCACTTGGGCAGCACAGCTCTGTCTGCTGGATACCTAGGCAGAGTAGATGTGTGCATGTGCATACAGTCTGGTCCTGAAGCTTTTCCTCCCCACCCCGTGGCTCATCACTAGCTCTCAGGAGAGACCTCATTCAGACCTTGCTTACAAATCATAATTTGAAATTATTAGGAAGGCCAACATAGCCAAAACAAATGCATTGACATTGTGACAAATAACAGCTGTATGAAGAAGCTAGTCTTTGTTCATACTTTTCAAACCCATTATGCTTTCTCAAGTATTTTTGCATATATTGTATATGCTTTTAAAGCGTGTATTGATGTTTCAATTTTAATTCAAATTTCCAACTGACTAAATTGGCAACACTACATGCAACACTGCATGACCACTGGGGAGGGAAAATTCGGGGGGGAGGGGGCGCGAGGGGACATAGGGAAATCCCTGCAGATAGTGCTGAACTATTAGGGGGATAATCATTGTAATTTGGAAGATGCAATGAAAATATTTCCAAAAAAAAAAAAAAAACAGTTGAGTGAGACCTGATTTCTGGCTGGTGTTTATCAACATAGCAGAAAAATAATAAGAAATTCATTTATATCTATGAAGCAGAATTTGAATGCTTATCTAATAGTATGTTCCATCCTACGTGACACCTTTAGAGTCAGCTCTTTCAGGAATACTAGACTGGGGAGAAAGGCACCTTCCTGACTTGCAGAAGGGAAAATGAGGCAGATTGTGAGGTCTGTGTTGGGACAGATTTGACCTACGCTGCAGAAATTGTACAATATCAGCACTTTAAGATTACAAACATGTGCTGCACCTGGATCCTGAGCAAACAAAGCATAACACGAGACTCTCCCTTGATGACTTACTTTTGATGAAATCATTGAGCCGATTCAGAAAAAGCTGGAATTACAAAAGCACTAGCCTGAATAGGTCAGTTTACCTCTGCTACAATTACTTTTTCCTCAGTGAAGGCTGTCTGTTTTATCAATAGCTCTGTCAACAGTTGAAACCCTCTCGGTCTCAGCTTGTTGAATGGAAACAAGCCACCTGCATTTAAAAATCAAAACAAGATTTATTCAGGTAGAGATGAGTTCCTGGATGTAAACAAACACCATTCCCAGGGCCATCCCTAGCTATTCTGGGGCCCTATGCAGCCCCCCCACGGGGGGAGGGGGAGGGGAGAACGCCGGTGAATGCAGCCCCAGCCCTGCCGCAGAGCTCAGGGGAGTGGGGGTGGGGCAGGAAGAGGCTGGGCATATGCCCTGGGGAAGAGCTGGAGCAGGGGCTGGAGCAGGAAGAGCTGGGGCGGAGTAGAGGTGGGGGCCATGGGGAAGAAACAGAGCAGGGGCTGGAGCAGCTGCGCAGGGCACCAGGAAATTTGGTGCCCCAAATTTCCTGGTGCCCTATGCAGCTGCATACTTTGCTTATGGGTAAGGATGGCCCTGACCATTCCCCTTTGCTTTCCTTAACCTACAGTTGTGGAGAGTGTAGACAATGTTCAAACTGAGGACCAGAATAAGAGACACCAAGGGAATAATAGTGTATATATAGTAATACCTAGTTCTTACATAGCATTTTCCATCAGTAGAGCTCAAAGTGTTTCATAATCTTCACAACACTTTTATGAGAGGGGCAAATCCCCATTTTAAAGATGGAAACTGAGGCACAGAAAGGCTAAATGATTTGCTGAGGGTCACACAGGAAGTCTGTGGTAAAGCAGGGAATTTAAACCGGGTTTCCCAAGGCCTAAGCTAGTGCCCTAACTACTGGAGCATCAATGGGTCTATTTTAGAGTGCATTAAAAATGTTATGGGCATTAGATGAAAGCTCTTATATAGTTTGTAAAAAAAAAAAAAAATTTATATATATATACACACACACACACACAGTTTTCTGTAGGTAGAATGGCAGAAATGGGTCTATGCCAGGGGAGGGCAAACTATGGCCCACTGGCCGGATCCGGCCCCTCAGGGCTTTGGATCCGGCCCGGGGGATTGCCACCCGCATGGCACCGCAGGCCCCGCGCTGCTCCTGGAAGCGACTGGCACCACGTCCCCCCGGCTCCTGGGGGAGGTGGCTGCAGAGGGCTCTGCATGCTGCCCTCGCCTGCAGGCACTTGCCCCCGCAGCTCCCATTGGCTGGGAACGGGGAACTGCAGCCAATGGAAGCTTCGGGGGAGGTAGCGTGGATTTTTCCACCACCACAAAAAAAACACACCAAACCACAAAACATTAGTAGCATACGTCCAAAGTCTGAAAACTTCAACCTCTTCATAAAGCATATTATTAAAGCCACAAAAAAGACTATCCTCCATCGTTACAGGAGCTTCTTTATACCATGCTGGAGCCCAGACAGCAACACTCTAAGGGAGTATGAAGCTTCTGGTGACCCAAACATAGCCACTGTTCTCTTGGAATCACTGGATTCTACACGACAATGATGGACAGAGATGGAGGCCACAGACTTCACAAATTCAAGCCATATAGCATGGGCCATTCTGCGGACGTGGAGCAGCAGCATCAAACCCACATACATTTCAAGTCTCTGCTAACAGCACTGCCAGCCTCCTACTAAGAAATTCTAAGATGACTGTAAACCAACAAATAGAGGAGAAATACCTCTTAAGGAATCCTGTGCACAAAGCACCTCTACTTCAAGGAGCCCTCTTCCTCCCCTCCCCCAGGGGCTGCAGGACATGGTGCCAGCCGCTTCCAGGAGCGGCGTGGGGCCAAGGCAGGCAGGCATGGAGCCTGACTTAGCCCCACTGTGTGCTGATGCCACCCCAGAGCTGCTCCAGGTAAGCGTGTGACAGATTTATGTTACCAATCTGCCTGGGTGATCAGGCTGAGGCCACAGGATCTTTAGGGGAGGAGATGAAGGAGCACACCAAGAGACTAAATGATAAAATACCGGATAGTGCTGTGGGTTCCCCACGTCACTCAGAGGAAGAAAGAAAGCATTAGTGCCCCAAGCCCTAACCCACTTTCATACTCACAAACGCACTACCCACGGCTGGCTAATTCCTAGGTGTAAAGTAATAAGAAGAGGGGGAGAGGTGGACAGGAGTTCTGTCCTGTGCACAGGTCATCCAGGGTCTGCTGTTGATCTCCGACTTGCTTCAGCTCTCAGGAGGGTTTTAAGTCCTGGGTTCTTCTGGGGGCATTTCATCCAGGGACCTTTGTCCCCCGTGCTCTCTGTATGAGTCCAAACTGGCCTTCCGAGGCTTCCTTGGCTTCCCCAAAACACATCGACTTCAGGGTTGTTATGTTCCCATTTGCTGACCTTTGCATTCTCACTAGTTTTTGCAATCCCCTGCAGTCTTGTTCAGTTTACTGCTCTGTTCTCATGGCTGGTCAGGGTTGGAATCCAGGCCCCCATCTTTCTTGGCATCAGAGTCTGCTTGGGCAGGTTGGCCTTGGGTGGCTGGAGTCAGCGTCTTATCTCTGGATGTAGCTGGAGCATCAAGTTAACCCATTCCCGTCTCTCTTTTCCTCTCCCTTTGGCTTCTCACAACCTGTAAAGGAATATTTCACTCCACATTCACACCTTTAACCCGTCCCAAAATGCCTTGCAATGCCTGCAACAGTGTTAGCAACATACAAAGCCAATCTTACTCCCCAGGGAACCCACTGAGGGAGGGGGCCATTGGGTTGTGACAAGCAGCACCGGGCCAGAGCCCACACCCCGAACCCCTCCTGCACCCCAACCCCCACCCTGACCCCCTGCCACTCCCTGCCCTCCCTCCCACACCCCAACCCCCTGCCGCAGCCCTACATTCATGGCCTTACATGCAATTTCCCCACCCAGATGTGGCCCTTGGGCCAAAAAGTTTTCCCACCCCTGGTCTATGCAAAGGACTGGCTGAGGGTAAGGGCCCTGTGCATGAGCTCAGGAAGGCTGACTATGTACAGCGGGCAATATAGTCAAAGTTTGTATGTGAGCGATGGAAAACATGGGTAGTTGAGTGTGGGAACATGAATGGAGTCTCCTCTTCAGCAAGGGAGGTTGAATCAAAAGTAAAGACCTGGAACTAGCACTCTGTGGGTGCACAGCCCAGATAGCGTTCTGCACTTAGCTGAGCTCTAGAGGATCAATGAGGGGATACCACCACTAGAGCAGCAGGCCCAGGGACAGAGGCTTCACCCTTGCTCTAGCAACATGGGCAAAGGGGAGCGATGACTGTGGGTACTGGGGGCTGTTCCTTTAAGGGCTGTACTTCACAGCCAGAGTCTGGACAGGGCACCATTGTTATGCAAAGCCATTTGGAATCAGAAACCAAATAAAGCAGAGCTCTTGCAAGCATTGAGTGACCATGGACATCACATGATACCAAGAGTAAAAAGGAAACAAGACTATATCTTGAGTGGAAGAATGGAACAGTTAAAAACCACACGGGAGCTGAAACTCAGGAAATGTGGAAAACTGGAGGTTTAATGAGTGCTTGACTTTGTATTTCATTGGGTGCCGGCAAAGAAGAGGACAATCAGAAATAAGGCTACTTTTGACAATAGCTGGCTCTGAGGCATTTGATGTTTCACAGTTTTAAAGTTAATTCAGACAGGGGAGGCTAATTATGAAACCAGTACAGAAATTTGAGAAGTACTAAACTCCATGTACAAATGAGAGAGATGTTTTTAAAACAGTACGAAAAGGAGATGAAACCACAGGAGAGAGAGAGAGACACACACACATACACACATTCGTGGAAGACTTAGAATTAACCTTGGACAAACAATTTAGAAGTTGCCAGGCAAAAGAAGATACCCAGTCCAGAATAAATCTTACAGAGGGATAAGATTACATGAGCAACCCCAGAAACTTCATCAGTTCTCCAAGTCCTAAGTATAGGAGCTATATAGAGCCACTTCTCCCACCTCCTCTCCTGTCCATGTTTTGGCACATCCTGCCAGCCCGCAGAACTGGGCAGACCAATGCAGAGCTATCCTGCACATACAACAGGTTCAGAATTTGGTGCATTCATCTTAAACCAAAAGTTAGTTTCAAGTTCTCTGGAGTTCTGCAAATTTTTGACAGCTAGCTTGACTCTCATTAATCAGCAGGAAAATGGAACACTTAATTTTCACCTTTCATTATATAGGTGAATTCAGTATACCAGGTAGAAAATAAATGTTTTGAATTCTCAATAATTTCCTTCTGACTTACTTTATCAGTATAACATTTTCTGACTTGGGAGGTGAGGAGTTTTGTACAAGCTTATCCAGAACTGCTTTCCCCTAACAGTCCCAAACCTACTATCACAGATGGCAATGGGAGTTTTGCCCATGGCTTAAGTGATCGCAGGTTCAGGTTCAATGTCCTTAGCGCAGGAGCTCCTTAAAAACGGCTGGTTTTTAAGATAGCCTACATATGGTACATGGGGGAAAAAAAGTTATATTGACCAATTTCCAATATAAAAATGTTATTGGTTTCCATTTGTTAGGGTGTTTTTGTCCAGATTTTCTAAGAACATGGACTTTAAGAGCATACTTTCTTAAACAAGCTTTCTATATAGCTGATCTGTTCTCTCTCTCTCTCTCTCGTTTCCTAACATCTCCATTCATATATTGTCAAAAATGTAAGATTTCAGTGAGGGTACATGTATAAACAACTGATGGTCTGATTTGTTCATTGCTTATTGCAAGTATGGCCAAATAATGCCCAATAATAAAAACTCATGCAAATCAAAAATAAAACAACACACCTCACCCACAGACACCAAATCAGAAGGGTGGCAAGCTCAAAAAGTACACACACCGATATCCCACCACATGCCCATTTGTTCGTGTGGTTTAAAATTGATGTTCTGACATTTCCACCATCCTACATATTTTGGGCCATGTTCAAAATACAGAGACAGAGCTGCACATCCATAGACATAGCCAGGCTTACATGAAATAGGGGTGTGGTATACTGGAAATTGAATTTTAGTAAAGAAAACAGTTTCAAATTAGTAGCTTTCAGTAAGGCTATGATAATCTATCTAGGGAAATAGACCACCCATTTTACAAAAAAAATGAGCAGATGGTTCATTGGCACATCATTTTTCTTTCCTCCCATCTCAGGGTGGGTAGGGGTAGATTGAGGAGTGAATGTTAGAGAGCAGTATTTTGAAGGAATCTAGAGCACAGATTGGTCTTTTAGCTAGCACTAAATGCAACCAGGTTCAAAATCTCCCACCAACTGCAGTCTCAGAACGGAGGAAGGCAAGTTATGAACCTGCACCTGAAGGGTTTTCCCTACATATGACAAACAAACCTAATACAATAAAATGAGGTCAGAGGAACTCTTTTCCCAACAGGTTCAGAATTTGGTGCATTCATCATTCTCTGCCCATCTGTCAAACTGGGGCTTTAAAGCTGCCATTAAAGGAGACGCGAGTCCACTAGGCATATACCATAAACACAGTCTGAAACCTTTGTTAAATATCCCAAAGTCTGTTTGGTAGTTTTAGGTGACAGATACTTGGACTTCTAATAATCAGAAATTAATGATGCATTACTGCCGCAAATTCTACCTTCTAATATACTTGTACAATTCTTATTTGAATTATATACAAACTTTAATCAAAAAAGGGAAAAATAATGCAAGGCTGTGTGTGGTTTTTGATACATGTGATGCAAAACAATTTAGCTCAGCCGAGTGCTGGAAATTCTCAGAGCCGGACAAACATCCCATGATCAATAATTAACTTGATGGATCCAGCATGTTTCTGATGTGATTTTCTTCAGTGCATTAGTTATTTGAATTTTTTTCCACTAGATACTCTTAAATAAATGGGGAACGAGAAAGGAAAACTCAAAGTCTCCCACATTCAGAGCCTAGAAGCCCCAACCCTCCAAGTTATATAAAGCATTGTCCTTTTAAGGAGGAGCGATTGGGCTCCACTTCTTCTGTGCAAATGAAGCTGGTGGCAGCCCAAAGATTTCTGAACCAAATGAGACCATTAAGTTTGGGGGTCAGGCACAAGCAGTCATTTCACTGACTCATCCCAACATCCAAATAGAGATGTCCAGGTTCTGTCTGTCCATTGTGTCACAAGTTAGGAGCATATGTAAAATTGTTTTATAGGCCCACCCAAAACAGCTTAGAACAGTGGGAAAAGAGCTACTCCTTCCTTGGGTTGGGTCTATGGGGGCACTGGAGTCAGAGCACGTGAGGCTTCAGCAGCCTGGAGGAACTGAAGGTACCAGTCACTGGATAGCAAAGCAGCAGCAGGATGTGAAGGTGGTTTCAACCTCAGAACTTGCCTGTTTTGAGAAATTCTGGATTGCAAATCCTCAGAAATTCTGTATTGCAAATCCTCACAGAGATCTGGGGGCTACCTTCACTTGAATCCCTGTGGAAAACAAGCACCAAATTTGGCACGATTCTATGCATGAGCATGTGGAGGTGCCACAAGAGAATGTGGGAGACACAGAGCAGTAACTAAAATGAGATCAGCGATTCCTCTTTGACCTAATGAATGGCTAAGAGAACAGATATTTTTGCAGAAAAGATGGTTGGCCTTAGTGTGCCCATAGAAAACAGCTTTTAGTTTATCACACCAAATGGAGATACAGCAAATAGTGGTGAAGGGCCAGATGGCCTGGGTTTTTTATTGGCTTATGCAGTTGCTATTCTTGCAGATTAGATGGATTTCCATCTTCACATAATAAAGTGCTGTTTTGCACTGTTACTAGGAACAAATAATTCTTCAGTAAGAAGAGATGGTACAATTACTGTAGGTGCCATGGGTTATTTATTTATTGTTATTGGTTTCCACCCACTAAAGTGAATCCTAATGAAGTCAAGTCAAACCATTTGTCTGATCTACTGAGCCTGAGCCTGGAAGGCACAGAGATGGTTCAGTGATTTTCACAGGCTTTTGGAAAGTCTGTACACCCTCCGGTGTAGCCTGATCTATAGATTATATATTAATTTTATTGATTACTTAAGAATTCCCAGTTATCTCTTTGAGGATTGACAGGTTCTTTTCCCAAGATCAAGCCCAGTATTATTAAAATTACAATATTAGTTGGGAACCCTGATGTTCACACTTACAACTTACACTATAGGAACTCTTCTATATTTACAAATAGTTTATTAATCCATTTAGCAAAGTCAAACATTCTAACTCAGTAAGGTAGAGCGAGACACTACAGAATGTACATTTGAACATCCATATACTCACACCATCCCTTGCAGGACAACCTGAAGTGTTAGCCATCATCTTCCTCATCACCGTCACCTTCACCAGTGACCATCATTCTGGCACCTCCCAACGGCTACGTCTCTCTCTCCCCTACTGCCTACAGGCTGGGATGCCACTTTTATAATATGTTACTGACATTACTATGTCTAATACATATTCAACAGGGGTTTCTCTCCTCTTCCTTATTTGTATTGCCTCACCTTCCTAATGTTGAAGTATCCCTCTCTAGGTTAGTATATTAATGATCTCAACTTATCATCATGTACATCAGTTCGTTGCCATGGAACTCTTGGGGTTGGATGTTCTTTCCAAAAGCTGGTGTTAGCTCATGTTTCTGTGGTTGGCTGATGTCATTATGGACAAAATTCCCTCCCTTTCACTCTATTTCCAGGTCCCCAAAAGTTAGGAGTTACTGTCGGGCCATTTATCTGCCAAAGTTTGTAGGGCTCAAGCCAACTGCTCGTGCTAATGTCTTACAGGATACAGGCCTGTAGGTTCTTTACATTATAGCTGAAAATAATAATATTGATAAACTTGATATAATAAAAGGCAAGCTATCCCCATGGGCTACAAGAGGAAGTCAGGAGGAAGCAGTTCCTGCCCACAACTGCTTAAATAGGTTGCACTGCAGGAGGAGGAAAGAGATATTGTGCCCTCGCTATTTGGTGCGCTTACCTAAGGCCCAGACTATCTCTGAGAGGGGCTTTATAGAGGATAGGACAGGTGAGAAGTACACAAAGACATATTGAAAGTGTTCATGGGCCGGAAAGTAAAGTGAAAGTTGAGAATGGCTGTGTTTGTTTGAAGTCTGATGAGCAAGGACAGTTTAATATTCAGACAGGCTTTCTGACTGCAGGTCTTTGCTTTCTTGGTCTCATTTTCAGTTTATTTATTTCAAAGATTTGGTATGATTTTGGTTGTTATGGTCTGATGGGAACTGTATTAGATTGAGAATACTTGTGTGTGAGGGCATGAAATACTTATATGTAGCTAACTTTTACACTTTATTTCTCGCTATCAGGTCACATTATATAAATTAAGAACAAGCACGACAATAGCAATTTTGTTCTTATCCGAGTCATAGTGTAAGGGAGGAAGGGTGAAGTGCTGGAAGTTGTGGGTCAAACCAAAGGAGGATGCGTGATTCTGCTCTGTCTATGTCTATCTTTCCCTGCTAATAGCATAGAGAGAATTTAAAAAAAAATAGTAAAAAAAATGATAAACCACATACTCTAATGGATGGGTGCACATGTTTATTCCCCCAATATCTTGTCTTGGGGAGTACAATGTTCCACAGGAAGCCATTAGAGAAAACTTGACTTAAGCCATCCTGGTTTTCCTGGTACTATACAGGATCTCTTCTATATACACACACACTATACAAAGAGATATAAAAACATGCCTAAGTCTGAGCCAGCCCTCATTGAAGTCAACTGAACTTGTATTACCCTCATTGAGCTCCCAAAGGGAGTTGAATTGGGCTCACTCACTGTGTTGTGAGTAGGGCTATAAGTACTACTGTTCAGAAAACAAAAAGGAGAGTTGACATGTTTTCCAAAGCCTGGCTGAATGTCACGGGGCTTTTGCTTGTCAGTCCTCCATCTCGAACTCTTACTCCATTCAATTTGGTTGGACTGTAGATATGAAACTCTTGCTGATAGTTGGCTTTATAATGAACCATCCAATTCCCCAGTCTCTCCTTCCTCTTACTAAGAAGGCCAAAATGCCATGGGTGCAGATGGTGGCAGAGCGTGGATAAGATAAGATACTATACGATACGATACAATAGCACTCCAGATTTTTCCACAGCCAAATTAAAAACAATAGCAGCCTTTGCAGTTTTTTCACATCAAATATTTGAGACTTTTAGTTTTGCCATCAGGTGCAAGTAGTCTACTAGATAGACCAACCACACCAGTATTCTGGAATAGATTCTCTCCTGCAACCAGAAAAGCAAACTCAGCACAAGATATGAAGGCTAAAGGCGGGTGTCAGGAAGCTGGATGCAGCTCTTCCCTGACACATCTTAAAGCTGTAGCTTAGTTGTCTGAGTGGTCAAGATTGGCCCTGCCCACTTCTGACATGTCCCTTCTGCTTCCCACAGAGACCCTTTCCTAGTAGTATACATACCCTCTCTGCCTAGGTGCCCCTGCTTTGTTTGCCTTCCTCCTTCTCCCGCCTTGCCTTCCCCTCTCCTTTTAGCATACTCCTCTGAACTCTCTCACTCCATCAATTTCACAATTGCTCATATTCTGGGTATTCAGGTCTGTATGAGAGCTGGGTGAATAATTACAAGAGTAATTAATTTCTTTTTTTGAGTAAATTTAATCTAATACATTATTCAACCAGCTCTAGTCTGGACAGACACAGAACCATGGTTGCTACCAGAAGTTAGATTTCTGCCTTCACAAAAATTAATGGCAACTATTACAACATCTGAAAAACAAAGCACATTTTTACTGCATGCATGAAAAGGAGCATGCACATTAGTGGATGGCCAGAATGGTTTTTGCACACGTTTTGCATATTGTAGCTTTAATGAAAAATAGTTCCGTACACATCAATAAATGTGGAGGGATTTTGTGGGTTCTGGGAGATAGAACACAGATAAAGCAGATACACACTGAGGACTAGTCTACACAGGAAAAAAAAAAACCCTGTTATACACTATTTATATAACTATTTCACTTAGAAGTGTGATTTTTTTTTTTATTTTTTTTTTTACTGATAAGGTAAGAAGCTCTAGTGTGGACAAAGTTATAAAGGTGTCTTATACCAGCATAGCTTATTTCCCTTCCTGTACAGGGACAAGCTATATTGCTATAACTGAGTCATTGCCAGGGTGGAAGTTGTACCGCTGTAACTAGACCACTCTAGTTAAGCCGGTACAACTTTTTGGTTAAGAGAAGGCCAAAGTTAAAGCAAAGTAAACCTGTCCACACTTATATGTAGAGCTGTTTGAAAAAGGTGCAGAACATTTTTCATGGAAACGTTCTCAAATGTTTTGATCAACATTTTGAATTTTTGAAAATTTTTACACCACTCTGTAAGGTCATTTGGGAAAAACAACACCACCAAAGAAAAACACCAAAGATTGTGGAAGTGGAAGTTTTTGAACAACATTGCAAAATAAATAAATAAATAAATAAATAAAAATAAAAATTATGAAAAATTTCAACTACCCCTATTGTGAAAGGAGTTTACAACCTAGGCCCTGATCTGACAAATGTGGCGTGTGGGCACATTGTTATGCCTACGTGCTATGTATTGCAGGATCAGGGCCCAAGAGTCATTTTATATAGGCAATATTCAGGGCCTTTAAATACAAGTTTGGAAAAAAAAAAGTATGTTGTGTTTTTTTTCTACTTTGGACCTCTCAGTGAGTCTGCTTTGATTTTGCTTTTAAGATTAAACAGGAGAGTTTATGGGAACCAGAAGTTCTAAGTTAGTTAACCAAGCTGTAAATACTAAATTTCACAATATAGACCTGGGGGTTGCCACCTTTGAGATTTAATAATTCACTTGACAAATAAAAGCTAAAATGGGCTTCAATAGCTGTCTACAGGAGAATAATTTCCAGTTAAGGAGAATAAGTAGTTAGCATGCTCTGAAGGGGTATAGCTTGTAGAAATAAGAAATTGGACGCTGGACATCAGAAAGATATTCCAAGTGTTAACATCTATTAGATTTTCTCCCCAAGGAAGCGATGAAAACCCCACCTGAGAAAGCTCTTGGATAGTGGCATGCACTTCCCTTCTCAGCAGCCCTGTTTCCTACCTGCTCTTTATGGAGCCACAGAGTAATACAGAAATTGTGATGGTCCCTGGCTGTTACACAGGGTAGATTCTTTGTATCTTGTCGGCTCTTGAGAATCCATGCTAGGTACAAGAGAAATCAGGTCTGATCATTTTATGCCTTTCTTATTTTAATACCTGTTATGTCTTTGACTTGACTCTATACATACAAAGCTTGTGTTTGTCTTTTTGGAAAAGCCTGGCTTGATAAATGCACTTGCAGACAAGTTAAAATGCAAAGGAAACCTCAAGCTCTGAGAAAGAGATAAACATTACAGTTTGGATGCTTTCGGCATTGGATACTTTGTCCACTTCCTTAACCCTACAGACATGGAAGCTCTAGAATGTATAAATAATTTCTCTCATAAGTACAAAACACAGAGATGTCTTATACCCCCTGGGAGTCATTGACTGTCAAAAACAAGCCATTGACCTACATAGCGCCATGATAAAGGCACCTCTGTGGTGAGCTGCTGTCCCAATGCTTTCATCATGCAGTAGTAGTGGCATGAAAGTTACTCTTAAATGCAGCCATTGTTTCCCCATGGAAACATCAATGCGAACTGCAAAGTCTTCAGAGCAGACATTAAATTCATGTTCAAGTCACAACTGGCTTAATGGGCTTTTACTGTTAATTGTGGAGAGGGGATAGGAGTTTCTCTCGAACATCACATTTTGCTGCACCCCAGATTGTGTCAGTCATATACTCATAAACAGAATGAGTAGGAACGAGGGGGGCATTTTGCCAGCCAAAGCATACGGAGCTATGATTAGCTTCATTTCATGAAGCTAGAAATAATGAGATGGATGGGATATATTTATTAAATATTAATGACACATTTGCTTAGCATAAACTTCCTCCTACATGCCTAAAAGCTCAAGGAGCCTTCCCAGTTTCTTCCTCACCCACCTTTCTTACACTAATAATCTAGATGGCATTTAGAGAGAACACCTCCTTTCTGGGAAATATTGTACTTTAGTTACGAAGGTTTAACTTTGTGAGTTTCGACGGCATTGGTCTCAGACATTCAAATGTTTCTCTGCACCACTCTCTTGGGTCTGTATGACAGGCTCCCTTCTCTGCCCTTTGTGCCAGCAAAAAGAGGCTCAATGCTTTCAAGCTGATAAACACCAGTGTGTTATTTATTGGGTCCCTTCCACCAGTATAGCCTTGTGCAGCACCATACAATTAGAAGTAAACTTCCCCCTTACCTACTCTGGAGAAAGCTCTCATATTGAGATGCTGTCTCCCTTAGCTGCTACCAGCCTTCTTCCTTGTATTGCCTTCTTGTCCTTTAGCTGTTCCCAGCTGATGAGTTGATTGCTTTCATTAGTTCATCCATCTCCTGACTAGTTGCCACTAAGCACCCATCTCCCGGTTAAGTCCACTCCAGGAGGAAATAGCTAGTACCTTAGTGACCAGGGTGTAGGGTCAGCTCTAGGCTCCTAGCACTCTATTAGTCTGAAAAACTGGGTAAAAAAAATAATCTCAGATGATCAAGTGCCTCATGAAATTACTGCTATTCCTTGCTTTCAGTAGAGCTGAAAACATTATAATCAGCAAAACCAGAATGCCTTTACAAAACTTTTTCAGTCAAGGGTAGTTTGGATTCAAGTCCCATTTATCTGAACCACCCTCTCAATAAAGGTTGGATAAATATCTCTGGTTTTGGTCCATCTCCTACTGCCAGAGTAACTATCAAGCTCCAACACTGCATCTGCCAACATCCTGGAGGCTTTGTAATCAGGCTTCAGACAGGAGGCAACATGTAGAAAGCAACAGTAGCACTAAAAGAAAAGGAGGACTTGTGGCACCTTAGAGACTAACCAATTTATTTGAGCATAAGCTTTCGTGAGCTACAGTAGCTCAAGAAAGCTTATGCTCAAATAAATTGGTTAGTCTCTAAGGTGCCACAAGTCCTCCTTTTCGTTTTTCGAATACAGACTAACAGGGCTGCTATTCTGAAACCTGTCAGTAGCACTAAAGGATACCCCTTTTATTGCAATGGACAGCAGCAGTTTCTCAGTACTTATGCGAATCAACCTCTCCACAGTTTTCAACAATTAACTCCTGGGGTGACTGACTCACCTTAATCGACACGTCAGCCATTGTAGTATTGCACATAGTCTTTATCTTTCAAGGACCCAGAGTGTAAAAATAATCAGCTGCTCCTAATCCAAGGAACCTGCAAACTCTTAAATTGGAATCTGCTCTCGATTTCTTTGTTTTTAAGATTCTGGGGAATCCTGTTCCATTTTGGTGTGGGTCACAATTAGAAATGAGTGTGGTGGTCACAGGTACATGATCTACATCAGTACTATCACACCATTGCCAGTCTCTCCTGAAAGCACAGCTTAGTTAATAGGACTGCAGATCTGGGTATGGAGAAGCTTATATCCATGAGGTGTTGAGTACCTTCAACACTTGACTTTAGTCAACAACTGTAGCTATTTGGTCTACACTAGAATTTTTTTTACTTCAAGTTGATTGCCAGGTAGGGTTGGCTGTAAATCAAGAATTCAATGTAGTGATTTCCCCCCTCACCCACCCACAATAAAAGTGTGTGTGAGAGAGTTCCCAGTCCCATCATGGCCAATAGGCTAGTGGTTCTAAATCAGGGGTACATGTACCCCTGGTAGTAGGCAGAGGTCTTCCAGGGGGCACATCAACTCATCTAGATATTTGCCTACTTTTACAACAGGCTACATAAAAAGCATTAGCGAAGTCAGTACAAACTAAAATGTCATAGACAATGATTTATTTATACTGCTCTATATACTATACACTGATTGTAGGTACAATATTTATATTCAAATTGATTTATTTTATAATTATGTGGTAAAAATGAGAAAGTAAGCAATTTGTCAGTAATAGTGTGTTGTGACACTTTTGTATTTTATGTCTGATTTTGTAAGTGTTTAAGTCAGGTGAAACTTGGGGGTACTCAAGATAAATCAGACTCTTGAAAGGGGTATAGTAGTCTGGAAAGGTTGAGAGCCTTCACTTAGGATGTCGGAAACCCAGGCTAAAGTCCCTTCTCTGCCTGAGGTAGACAAGCAGGGACTTGAACATGCATCTCCCAAATCCTAGGCTAACCCCATAGTCACTGAACACACACTCTCTCTCTTTCCCCTTCCCCAGACCTGAGAAAGTTTAGTCGAAACCAACATGTTTTTGTGAAAAGTTTGTTTCAACAAATTTCATTGAAAAAATGCCTGACCAGCTCTATTGCCAAGTGATTTGCAGTGTTTAATACATCTGTGAAGGCTACTTTGAATACTCCTGAAAGGTTTGAACTAGGCTACAGACATTTGTGGTTTACATGTATCCTGAATCAAGTGGTTAGAGGGTCCACTCTAACCTTTACAAACATGTTAACTACGATGAGTTACTCAGCAGTCAATTAATGCAAGGTTTAAAAAAAACATGTAGCTTAGACAATCCCTTAAAATGACTATGTTTAGGGATTTTAATCATTGAAGTGCTTCTGAAAATTTGACCCTTATAAGCCCGATTCTGCAAAGTGCCCAGAACCCTCAATTTGAAAATTTGACCCTAAGCAATTATTTTCAGGCTCTCATTTTCAAAATTACAACTCATACCCAGGCCCAAATATATAAATTCTCCTACAAATGAAGATGAAATTAACATGTCAGAGTTCAAAGATTTTTTCCTCTAAACATAATTTGAAGAATGCGTACATCATGAAATACCTAGAAGCGCATGCTTCACTATGCATTTTATTTTCCTTTAAACTTTAAGAATCCTTTTAATTTTTGGTACAAAATTTTGATCATTCTAAACTCCGATTCCAGCAATTGCTTAATATGTAGTTAGATTTTGGCAAGTCAATGGCAAAAATAAATAAGATCACTTTTCATTTTTTTGGCCAACACTGTCTGCTGTACACACAAATATAGATTATATCCTACAGTTATGAGGGCTATTTTAGTAGTGCATCAGAGGTACATAGACTCCTGCCATTACAAGAGACAGCAAAGATAGAGATCTTGTGGTTTAGGTGTTGAACAGGAGTGGAGGAGATCTGGGTTCCATCCTAGCTCTGGTATAGACTACCTTGTGACTTTGGGCAGATCATTTCATCTGTCTGTGCCTCAGTTCCCCATCTGTCTAATAGCAATAATGTTTACTTCTAATTTTTTAGGCCACAATCCTGCAGTGGTGTATGCACATTGTTAACTTCACACATTTGGACTAGTCACCTTGAAGTAAATAGGGCTATTCATGAAGCATAAAACTAAGCACGAGTGAGGACTGGGGTCTTAGAACGTAAACTCCGTAAACTCAGGAGGTCAGGAATTTTCTTACTGTGTACAGCATCTATCGCAGTGGGGACCCAATCTTAGCTAAGGCCTCTAGGCACTACTGTAATACAAAAAACAAATATAGGAAAAATTATGGCACCATTATACAAACCTATCAAAAGGGATCAAACCTTGCTTGAAAACACTACTGCATTAGGACCTGATCCATTGCTCACTGAAGTCAACGGAAAGATTCCCATTTACTTCAACAGGTTTTGGATTAGGTCCTAATAAATGTCTAACCCTTCAATCTGCTGTGTGATCATTTTAATTCTCTATTTAATATCACCATTAAATTACTGAGTACATGAAAGGTTACTGTCAAGCACAAATATGGAATTTAACACCACAAATTTGCCCTGAGCAGTAAGCTGCAAGGTCACTTCCTTATTTTGTCTCTCTATTGCTATTAGCATTTTCATATTTCAATTTTATGGACAGTGGATGGATCTTTTATCCTTGACCTCCACAATTCTACAATGCATTTTTTACAAATGGTCTTTCCCTATGTAGGTTTTTTCTTATTATTTATTTGTATTGTGGGAGCATTGATCATGGCCAGCACCTCATTACATTAGCCAGGATATAAAGGTTTCTTATTTTATTTCAAACTTTAAACTAAAATAGCATACTAAACGGTGAGGAGGAGATGCCTGGTTTTCATATGGTTATCCTTATTTGATGAAGTGCATTTTTACAGATCTTTTGATTAAGTTAGGTAGATTCACATAGTGATTGACCCACAATAAGTTGATGGAGACATTGTAGGTCAGATTTCTTAGCAGATCAAACAAATGAACCAACAAAACAAAACAAAAAACAACTTTTTTTCTCCTAATCTGATTGCGTGGTGCATTATGCTAGAAGATGCAAGAAATAATGCATAGGGGACCTCCGTAAGCTTGTCACTGGAAATCTTATCACGCTTGGTATTAATATATCCAGAATTCCAAGACAGAGGATGAATACATCCATTTTTAAAAACCAAAATATAGTGCAAACAAGGGAGGCAGCCTATTATAGTGAACACAGCACTGGACGGGGGAGGAGGGGGGGAGTAAATTTAGGTTCTAATCTAAGCTCTGCCAGTGACCTGCTGTATGACTATGTGCAAGTTATTTCACTCCTCTGTTTTGTATATTTAAGTGGGTCAGGAACTATATCTTTATATGGCACGTTTCACAGAGAGGCTTGCACCTCATTTGGGACCTCTAGGC
Organism: Chelonia mydas; assembly: GCF_015237465.2. Lineage (NCBI taxonomy): Eukaryota > Metazoa > Chordata > Testudines > Cheloniidae > Chelonia > Chelonia mydas. The sequence continues at coordinate 164,540,431 of NC_057850.1, forward strand.
ACTACTGTAATACAAATAAATAAATACAAGACTGTTCATTAAAATCCTGCTTTGACATTCGTATAGGGTCAGTCAATGTGCAGACTGCCCACTAGGAAGCTAGAAAGGCATAAGCAGCTTTCTAAAAATGCAATCACCTGTTTAATAAAATAAACAAGTATCTAAAGGAGTTAGAGAAAGGATAAAGTCACTTGCAAAAGACAGTTTGGAATAATCATACAATGAAAAAAGTTGTATAGTTCACTAGGAAGAAATACAATCTTAAATTATTACAAAGAAACTACATCAAAGGATTGTGAAGATTGTAAGGTAAGTACTCAAGAGTTAGAAAACGCCAGATTTAAGATTACTTACAATATGTGACAAAATGTTTTGGTCCTTATCTTTTCTGTTGAAAGGCCTCTGGCCTCCATATAACATCTAATATATGAGAGAAAAATAAATAATTCTGGTGTAGAACATCATTCAATAATCATAAGTCAATGGGAGTTTTTTCTGCATTAAGACTCAAGGTCAGATCCTTAAATACACAAACTTTGCAGAAATTAAAGATGGAATGGGACCCGGGTTCAGAGACTGAATAGAATATGGTAGCTTCCCATCAACAAAGACTTAAGGTATGCGGATTTAAATGTGATATATTTAAATCATGAACCAGCTATAATGGACATCAGATAGAATGAATAAAATGGTACTTCTTGTGTTAGCATCATTCATGTACTCAGTTGGGAGTTACTTTGCATGCTGGTGGCTGTGAGCGAACACAGCCTGGAAGGGTTAGCTGTTCACGAGAAAGCAGTGTAAAAGGCACCCTAGGATGGAGAGTTCAGGGGAGTTCAGCAGTTCAGGTTGTACGCTCAGTAATGTCACAGGTAGGTGTTACTAAGGGAATAATCTGAAGACAATAGGGTTGCATAGAGGTAGTTGAGGGCCTAATTTAGTCTGCAGATCCTTTATTACAGATGAGGCATGAGGTGGAAAGCATCCAGCTTGCAAAGTAACTCCCAGCAGACTACATGAATGCTATGCCCAGCCATGCATAAATAAAAACAGGGAGACACCTACATATTCCTCAGTCCCAGTAGTTCTGCCCCCCAGAAATAGGTGTCTTGTACTGTTCAGTAGCCCACTGGACTGTACAAGCTCATAAATTACTCAGTCATTCTAACAAAGGGTAAAGAACATGCACCAGCCTAGTTGTCTCAAGTGGAGGCCTCCCAAGCACTTCAACCAAACACAATGGTTTAGATAAAACAAGAAACAAGTTTATTAACTCAGGAAAGAGATTGTAAGTGGTTTGCAAGTGATAGGGTATAAAAGTCAGAGTTGGTTACAAAAGAAATAAAAAGATAAACATGCAAGCTAATTCCTAAACTTTACCATGGCTAATAAATTTAAAAGCAAAAAAGGTTTCTCTCACCCAAACACTTTCAACAGTCTGTACTGTCTGGAAAAAACCTCCAGGCCAGGACCACTCCCCCCCATTTCAATGATGTTTTTCAAGCGATCTTACTGACAGGAGTAGAGATGGAGGAGGAGAAATGATGAGGAGGTCAGTCACTCTCCTGTTTTATAGTCTGATCCCTTGGAAAAGTCCTTCAGGTGAATTGTAAGTTTCTTATTTCCAACTCCTCTGCTGGAGAATCTCCAATTAACTTTTTGGCACCTGGCCAAAACAGTGCCTTTGAGAAAATGGTCTGAGTGCATTACCCAGAACAACATCATATTTCAATAACAATCATATAGTAAAATCTCATAGCTCCACGTACAATGTTGATACATGCATTTTAACAGGGCAATGATGTTCAGTAGACTACAAGTTGTCAAATACCACCTCACATGGCATACTTTGTACAAAATATAACTATATAAAAGCGGTGAACAGGATATCACATTGCGTACAGTATGTCACATTGCTTCACTTCATTGGGTTTGCACAGGGATGACTAACTGGACCTTATTGAACAATTCTGTTTGTGCACAATGTAAAAAAAACACTACTGCCACAAAACTCATCTTTTATGATTCAAAACAAACACCAAATGTGGGCCTGTTTAAAAAGGTACGTAGTGTCTTTGTAGCCATGCTAGATATTAGAGACAAGTTGAGAAATCACATCTTTTATTGGACCAACTTCTCTTGGTGGGAGAGATAAGTGTTGGAGCTTACACAGAGCTCAAAATCAAATAATCATGAAAAGAGTGACCATGGTGGAAACTAAACTACACAAAGGGCTGAACTTGGCCCTAAATTGTAAATGCTAATAACTGAATTATACTTCCAATATCTGAGTATGCATTACCACTGTTCCTATAAAGTCAGATATTGCACTTCCATAAGCACTTATAGTTGGACATTTTACACAGAGCTCTGTGTAAGTTCAAAAAGCTGGTCTCTCTCACCAACAGAAGTTGGTCCAATAAAAGATTGGACCTCACCTACCTTGTCTATTTAACAAGGTGACATTTTTACATAGCCAATCTGCAGAGTACAACTGCATTTTAATCTGAGAAACTTAATATTTCTACAGATATATTTCAGTTGATGCCCACCTATGTTGTAAAATCTCCAACTATATGTGCCTTTGGAAATATAAAGTCAGATATTGTAGGAACTTTCCAGTAGGAGTGTGCATTACTATAAGCATAGTTCTGTTGTTAGAGTTTACAATTTAGGATGAAGTTCTGCACTCCATGTGGCTTAGTTTCCACCAAGGTCACTTTTTTCATGGTTGTTTGATTTTGCTTAAGATACATAATAGAAACTAAGATCATATTTTCAGCTACAGTATAGGTGATTATGGTATAAATGATATTCATCCGATACTCTAGGGAGTAAATACATATAAAGAGCTTTTAATAGCTTATTTACCCAGTAAACTGAAATGGATCCTTTGAGACTTTTCAGTCTACTAGTTTAATCAGCAAGAAAGTTTCATATGGTGCACTAACACAGTTATTGAGATAGACTCTTTGCATACTGTTCCAGGCTACAGATTTACACAAAGCTATTTAGGAACTAGAGCAGGGAATGATGAAACTCTCCTAACAAATAGGCAATGCGGCACGTAGAGATTATTGCTCTTCTCTAGCTGACAGGCACCTCAGGCCACTTACACTTTACACATAAGCCCATTTTAGTTCATGTGGAGGTTGAATTGAAACACCTTACATAATGTTGCATGCTACTCAGTCTAGTTGCATTTAGGAGTAGGTGAACTGGTTGAAATAAAATAAGAACATCCTTCCCCTTGCCCTGCCTTCCCCCAGAATTGGAACCCAACCCAAATTGAAAATTTCTGGAGGTTTGAGAAAATTCAACTAACATTTCCCCCCCTCCCCACCCCCCACTTTTTTCCTTTTGTATTCCTTCTCTGTTGAAGACAAAGGGCATCACATAAAAATATGGAGTGAAATCCTGCCCCATTGAAGCCAATGGCAAACCATCCCCAGAGTTCAGTGGAAGCAGAATTTCAATCAGTGTGTCTAGTGCATTTGGTTTTGCCATCTAATTTTATTGATTTTCCTACAATAACTAAATAAAGAATGCTAACACTTGAGAAGAGTAAGGGGGAAGGAGAACAGAGCCTCTACCAAAAAGAGAAAGCAGTATTGGAGGTAAGACACTAATTAAATTATATTTCTAACATTTTTGCCTACAGCCACAACTGACCAGAAGTGCCAACAGAATCCCAATAGAGGCAGTTCTTGTGGCCTTTCAGATTGGAAATAGAAAATAGTTGCAGCCCACATTTGCTGAACCAAGGGATTCAGTCAGTTCAGATAGATGTAATACCAGTGCCATTAATTACCACTAGCCAATCTATTCAGAGGAACAATTCAACCACTGGAACAATTTACCAAGGGTTGTGATGGATTCTTCATCACTGGCAATTTTTAAATCAAGATTGGATGTTTCTCTAAGAGATGATTTAGGAATTATTTGGGGGCAGTTCCATGGCCTGTGTTACAGAGGAGGCCAGACTAGAGGATCACAGTGGTCCCTTCTGGCCTTGGAATCTACAAAAAAAACCTGTGTTCACAGGTCAGGGTGGTGTTGACCTGGCAGCCTATCTAATGGCAATTGGATTGGATATAATCAGTTGATTGACTCAAAGCATCCAGCACTTGTCAGATGCACTGTGCACATTTCCTCGTAGTACCTCTCACTGCTCTGCTTACTGCTTCCTAACAATCTTAGATTAATAGAAATCCTCAGGGTCCACAAACTAATAGGATCTATTTAAAGCAGTGAGATTTTTGCTGACCTAATTAAATTACATCCATGGCCCTTTCTACATAGTGGAAGTGCAAATATTACCACCAACATGCAAGTGGACTATGTATATTGTTTTATCCATAATGGGAGTGATATTGCCAGGAAGTGATCTGAATTTAGATAAATGCCAAAGATGATGGCAAATTCATTGAGCTACCAGTCAGAACAGGCACTGGGAATCTATTCAGAGCAGGAAGGATGGCCAGAGAGCAACCTGGGGCAGCTAAGGTGTCAAGGCGCTTGTCTACAGTGGATTCAGTGCAACTAAGGAACTTTCAGTGCAAAGCTGCAGGGTTCACATGGGCCAGTCAGTGAACAATGTACTCGTGGTTACAGGAATTTACATCCCTCTTGTGCAGATTAATGCACTCTGCAGACAAGCTCAAAGTCTTTATAGAATCAAAATAGTGGCAAGTTTAAAATTGTGATGATCCCCCAGCAGTAATCAGTCCAAGTTTGGGAGTTCTTTAACTGCAGTACACAAAGTGCCTTTATTCAAATAAGAGGTTTTAGATTATGACTCGCTGGCACATCATGTTAAATGTCAAATTGATTTATTTACTTGTAATTCAATCAAATATTTGCTCCAAAAATGGCGTGAGCTAGAGAGAGAGAGAGAGAGAGAGAGAGAGAAGATTCCCTTATAAAAAAGTGTAAGCGCTTTGAACGATAGCTAGAGATGGAGAGAAAAATATTGACTAGTACATTTCTATTGTATACATTAAGTGTTTTATTTGTTCAGATGTGAACACTGAAGATCAGTGTGATGCTATGCTAAATCAATCATTCATTTATTCTCTCCAGGATTTTCTACTAAAGTATTATGCCTTATTTCCTGAGTTTATATAAAGCAACTGCAGTTCCTTCCCAATCTCATGATCACTTATCCGAGTCATATGGCACTTCTACTAGTTAACCTTTTTTTCCAGTGACAGATTTCCCTAGAGTATTTTTCTAAATCTTAGATGATGCAACATAATTAAACTGTATAGCACATTAGGGAATATTTAAAATTATTCAGTACACTGGAAGCAAAGCATTCCCACTCCCCATATACACCGTTTGGTTTAATATTAAAAAGACCTGTCTACCAAAAAATAAAGAGAAAGTATGAGACAATATAGAAAGACAATAGACTGAAAAAAGAACATTTGAAAAGGATATTTACTGAGCATTCCTGCTGCAAAGTAATCTATTTCAATTTTTCTCAACTGGCCTTATGACATGTACATGTCAGTAAACTCCACATTAGCTGAAGATGAGAGACAGAGATGGTTATACAAGACAGGAATTTAGTTTGTCACCAGTTCACTACAGTTGAACGAACTATCCACAGTGAACAACTTATCTGATGAATTTCACCCTTTTTCTGCTCACAAAAATGTTCCTGAACAGATTATTTTGTATTTGTTTGTTATTCAAAATTCATAGGTGTATCATGCAAACAAATATAAGATCTTGCTTGTTGCATGTGTGTGTTATTTGAGCAGAGTGAATGTAGTCATTTAGTATTGTTTCCTTTCCCCTGTTCTGATGAGTGTAACTACTAAACAGAGAATGGATGTGATTAAATGCTGTGTTTTTGATTCCCTCGGGGAATCAGATTGTGGAGGAGCTGGGTTGGCAGGATTCAGGGCTGGTTGGTTTGTTTGGGATATTCTAAAGAAAGAAGAGGAGTGATAAAAGAAAAAAGGGAAATGAAGAACAAGCAAGCAAACCCATAGCTCTATAAGGGGAGGAAATTTAAACACTGACCTATTTTAATTTTCTCTAGAGAGGTGCTCACATACAATAATGATGGGCAGGGATATAAGAAAACAGATATTACCTTAATTCTAAATCTGACTTTCATCACATTCACACAAAGCAATTACATGCAGCATGGGCATGCCTGGTCCTTATAGCAGAGAGTGATGCCAGAACGCCTGGCTCATTCAGTTGCCTGTATGCCAGGGCTCTGGCCAGCGGTTTTGCGAAGTCCTCTCTGCAGAGGCTGGTGTTGGAGACCTTTGTTGTTCTTGTGTTACTGCCATGTCTTTGGGGAATATTGGCTTGGCTTACTGTTGAGTGTGACCCATTTCTCAAATTCAAACCCACTTGAACATCATGGGTTTGAATGTTTGATTCAAAATGGAATAGCATTGGGTTCTTGCTCTGCTTAGGAGAGACAGAAAAGAAGTATATGAAGAAGGGAAGGCGGACAGAATAAAGAACAAATGTGGAGACAAAGGATTGGGAGAAAAAAACTTCTAAAAAGTGATTGCAGTAGACTGAATATAGGGCAACCCCTAGTGTGGGGTTCTATCCCCCAGGAGAACACTGGTTCTCTTAAGATAGAGAAAGCTTCTTTTCTTTACAAAAATTGAAATGTTGATTAACTAGTATTGTAGATGAAAAATATAATTAAGAGCTTTGCCAAACTTCATCCTTTACTCATTGGTCCATCTCTGTAACCCTATTTTGGAAAAGGACCCTAGAACAAACAAACAGGTCCCAAATCTGCAAACACTTACAGGTGCAAATCATCTTACCCACTTGAGACTTCCCATTGATTTCTATGGACACCTGTGTGAGTAAAGTTACTCACATATGCAAGTGTTCACAGGTTTGTGGCCTTTGTTATTAACTTTTACAACATCTAGCATATCAACTTTGCACTATAAGCAACCTATACTAGTAGTTTGTATTCCTACTGTCAAAGTGGAAGATCAAGACAGCATCCAACATTAATCTATGGGGATTAACAATATTTAAATACATTGTTCTGGATTAGACCAAGACATTACATACCTGTGACCAGATTGGACTATACTTTACACCACATAAAACCCTGGCCAATTTACACGGTCAATAAATGTACTCTTAAAATAGGACACAAAGAGTTTTCTACTAGGGGACAAGTGTTGTACCCTTTTATGAGGTTATTCATACCCTCATTAGTCCTATAGGGTAGGGAGGGAAGTTGAAAGGGAAAATACGGACTTTTTTGGCCTCTTTTAGGTTGTTTCTTTTGGCTTCACCTGGTGAGTGGGGCAGTGGCAATGAGATGCTGTGGAGCACTACAAGTAGTGCAGGACCTGCAAAAGCATAATGTGAGGATCTGGTCAAATTAACGTACCCTCTATACACACATGCACATCAAAATTCTTTGGAAAGCTTATTATATCTACTTTAAGATGGGGTATGATGTGGAGCTATCAAGTCTGCTGTTACTGTAGAAACAGGGATAAACAATGATCCCATCAATATGTGAAAATCATCATTTTGAAATATTTGCATGTTAAATGACTATTATTTCAAGACATAAAACTGGATTTCTTTGTGACCTCAGAGCATCACAATGACAATTTAAAGGGTAAAACAAAATCTACTAATAAATGTGTACAGCTATCATTGAAATGTAAGAGCTGGTGGGACATGTCTGGTCAACATCTTGTTCATCATTATAATCTCTGTTGAGAGAACACGGGTTACCACAGTCTTTGTTTTTTCAGCATGTTCAAAGTTCTGTGCCAGGAAGATTGTTCTGGCTAAAGACAGTTGATTGTGCAGTGACCCCTACCGGTACAGGCACAAATAAGATAATGTAGAAGCTCTCATGCCATTGGACCCTTGAAGAATACAGGAAGTAGTTAGTCATCCACATTTTTCTATCCATGTTGCAATGGTGATCCAATATCTGGTTTGCCTATGTGCAAAGGAATCCAAATCTTTGTCAAGATGCTCTTTTGACATGTTCTTCAAAACTGTCCTCACATGGTGGGAGTTTGGCTAGTGGCTTGACCTTTTTGATGGTTAGATTTAGGCATCAGCAATCCAGGTTTCTGTGGGTGTCAGTTTCTCTCTCATTTTGGTTATACAGCACTGCTACCAACTTCCTTGTTGCAGAAATTGTGGCTCATCTGTCACTCTCCCCCAATTTGTCAAGATCTTCAAAGTGACAAGCTCCCTTTGTTTTGACAACGTGTTGGGGTGTTAAAGTGAGAACCTGGCAGCACCACCCAGCAGCAAGAGCCAGTGGCCGTATTGCCCTGCAGTGATAGGCAATGGCAGGGAAGGGAAACCTGGGCCCGCTCTGTTCGACCGAGTTCCAACCCAGGATGCTGTGAATAATAGCTTCGATATGTGGCCTGGGGCCAGGTGCCCTGAGGCCTGTTCCCTGGGCCCCTATTTACCCCAACTTCAATTTCTCGATCAGTGCCACTGCTCTGTTTCTGGATCCCACCTGGAGTTCTCTGATCATGCTTGTCATAAATAAAAAGGGAAGGGTAAACACCTTTAAAATCCCTCCTGGCCAGAGAAAAAATCCTTTCACCTGTAAAGGGTTCAGAAGCTAGGATAACCTCGCTGGCACCTGACCAAAATGACCAATGAGGAGACAAGATACTTTCAAAAGCTGGGAGGAGGGAAAAAAACAAAGGGTCTGTGTCATGCTTTTGCCGGGGATAGAACAGGAATGGAGTCTTAGAACTTAGTAAGTAATCTAGCTAGATATGCATTAGATTATGATTTCTTTAAATGGCTGAGAAATTAAGCTGTGCTGAATAGAATGGATATTCCTGTCTGCGTGTCTTTTTGTAACTTAAGATTTTGCCTAGAGGGATTCTCTATGTTTTGAATCTAGTTACCCTGTCAGGTATTTACCATCCTGATTTTACAGAGGTGATTCTTTTTTACTTCTATTAAAATCCTTCTTTTCAGAAACTGAATGCTTTTTCATTGTTCTTAAGATCCAAGGGTTTGGGGCTGTGCAAACCTATGCAAATTGGTGAGGATTTTTACCAAACTTTCCCCAGGAAGTGGGGTGCAAGGGTTGGGAGGATTTTGGGGCGAAAAGACATTTCTAAACAACGCTTTCCTAATAAATAAACCCAGATAAACATTTGGTGGTGGCAGTGGAAGTCCAAGGGCAAAGGGTAAAACAGTTTGTACCTTAGGGAAGTTTTAACCTAAGCTGGTAAAAGTAAGCTTAGAAGGTTTTCATGCAGGTCCCCACATCTGTACCCTAGAGTTCAGAGTGGGGAAGGAACCTTGACAATGCTCCAGAAGGTCTTCCTCTGTCAGGTGCAGCCCATTGTTCCCAGCCTCTGGGGTGAAGGTCCTGGGGCAGCTTGGCAGTGGGGCCTGGTCTCAACTGCATGGAGCCCTGGCAGCTTCTCTGTAGGAGTTTGCATTGTACAACTGCTTCCTTGCTCAGTCCACCCAGACTGAGCTGAGCTGCTCCCTCTTGAGTTCAGCCTCCAATGTGAGCATGCCCAGCAGGTGTGGCTGGGCGGGGCCTTCTGGTCCCAGAGCTGATCTTTAACACTTAGTTCACCAGTGTGGGGCTTGTACACCGCATCACACAACATTAAACATTTCCCCCAACTACCAAATAGGGATGACAGTCATATCCTGTTAATGTGTGTACAGAAAGATGTGTGTTACAGAAGTCCGGAGTACGTGTGTTACAAAATGGATGCACCGGAATGAAGTGACACTTAACATGTTATCTGTGTGTTTCATTTTTGAAAAGTAATGAACAGCAAGGACCAAAACATCTATATCAGGTGACATAATTACTACAGTTTCTTTGACACCAAGAGACCCAAAAACCATATTTGGCACATAGGGCATGCAGAGGCATCCTTGGGTCTGCTTCTTGAGTACTGTACCAGTCTTAGGTTTCTTAAACACCTCTACTGATGATGCACTTTGCTAATTCACCATTGGAAAAGCCTCCAGCACAGTGGTTTGTATGGGGTGTGCTCTACACTTGCAGGTGTATTTTGAATCTTATATTCAGAGGAATTTTACTTGTTGGATGCCACGTTTGGCAACTTTTTCCCTGGAGGCACAGGGCATCCATCCATCACCTGGCATTTCTTGCCTCCAACCTTAGATCCTGTCTAGCATGGTCTTTCTGCAGTTTTCACAGAGCGTCTTTTGTCATACCTGTCAAAGACTTCGATTACAGAATTAGCTGTGTCAAATCCCTGTAGGAGCTGTCTAAAGTACTCAGCAGCCAATTCACAGAATGTGTGGAATTGCCTCATCCATGCTGCGTGTGGAATGAAATTGCAGAACCATAGTGTTTGGTCTAATCTTGCCTGCAATTTGCTACTGGAATAGCTTGAAGTGTCAACGTCTGAGGGAAGTAGAGCTTTTTATCTTTGGAATAGCTTGGACAGGAGACAAGCTTTCTTGTTGTACATAAGATCACTCTCTCTTCAATCAGTTGACAAAAATGCAATGCCATATGGTGACTGTATTGCAGTGCAACTAGATGGTATTGCATTAAGATTTGTTTTACTCAAGTAGGAAGAAAGGCATGTTGAGTGATAAACTGCATCCTTAGCAATCAAGTCTTCCACAGATATTCTGAGCAACATGTCATCATTTTCTCTTTGAAGTGCTGTCTCCCCTAGATTGGTTGCTCTCTCCAATGTTTCGATTTTATGAAGTTTTCTTGTGTGTTTTTCTCAAGGAAACAATGCAACAGAACCAATTGATGGAGGACATGTTTGCTGTGGTAGCTATAGAAGCAGGTGAACATGATGCTTTTTGATCAGATTTAGAGTCTTTTTTTCTTCCCTGGGTTCAAAAAAACTGATGTGCCAAATTTGACTTGCTTGTGTATTTCTGAAAGCAACCCCTGTGACAGAGTATTGGTGGCACATAATCTAAACTAGAAAACTCATCCAGTAGCCACCAATACAATTCATTTCTCTTGGTGTTTGATGCTGGCACTACTGATTATTCTGGCCAGCACTGGTGGCTTTTGATGGTTTTGCATTCTTTTGAAAAAAAACAACAACTTATTTCTCAAGAAAATGAAATTCTGTGGAGAGTCTTTTCCTCTTTGAAATGTGTTAAGGGGCTTGTATCCTCCTTGCCTTCGTATACTATAACATCCCAGTAGGGATAAAATTCCCTACTTATATTGTTAGCATTACCACCCCCATTATTCACCTTTTCATTTAGTACATACACTTGTGCTAAATTAGCTCTATATGTCAGTATTAAAATTGTAATTTTTGTTTAATTGATTGAAGCCCGATACAAAGCTGAGCTCTACAAACATACAGCCCTAGAGGTTGCCACCTTGCTGGTGCAGAGCAAGGTTCTCCAAGCTCAAGCTGTACCATCCTTCAGCTCCAACCTTTGCTCCCTGCAACCCTCTGCCTGAGGAGTTCTATGGTGGTTGTGACAATTTTTTTTGGTTCCTAAATTAGTATCGACTTCTATTTCTGCTACACCCTCAGTCATACTCCACTGAGGGAGTATGAATGGGATTAAGCATCAGCCTGTTTATTGGGGAAGCTCTGGACTGGGCATCTCCGCTCCTGGAAAAGTCAAATCCACTTGAGACAATTTGAGGACTATCTTTGATATTCGAGTCATGAGCATATGGCTGCAGCCTCGCTTCAGGTGCTGTGGCAAGATGCTAAAATGTGCAGTAGAGTTCCAGCTCTTGGTAGTAGTCACCAAGTGGAATGACAATGCCCAGCATTATCATTTCCAGCTCAGCCTAAATGATATAAAGATGCAAAAAGTGGTGAGATCTTTTATTAAACCAACCTCTATTGGTGAGAGAGAAGCTTTCTTAAAGATGAACTGACAAGGGCAGAATCCCCATCTTACCTGGATGCCTTGGCCAACCTAGGAATCAAGATGGATTATCTGACTGAACAACACTGAGAAAAAAAGATGGTCCTCTCAGCTCCCACCAGGCCTGCTGGCTCCAGCCCCTCCCATCACCAGTCCCTTCTCCACTGCCTGAACCAATGCAAGTTGATCAGGTCTGGCCTTACCTCTGACAGAGAAGAATTGATGTTGAGTATCGGGGCCTATGCCTATATTGTGGGGAACCAGGATGCTCTGCATCAAGCTAGGCTGTCGAGGTCTAATCTGTACCCTGGGGGGCAGGAAATGTTGAAATCCAATGGGGTGGGGTGGGGGGGGAGAGAAAATGTAGGCTCGACTGGTGCCTTTCCCCTCTCCTGAGCAGTCTGCACCAACATTTGTCTACTGGTACCCTTAGTGATGGTTAATCAATATCCAATACATCTCCAACTCCCTCACTGGCTCTGGCACCGTGTGATGTTCAACACCAACCTAGAGGCACTGCTAGACTGAGGTGCCTCAGGCAATTTCATGGATCTGGCATTCGCCTGAGCACACAACACCTCCACACAGTTAAAGGACTCTCCGACTTAGTGGAGTTCATTGATGGGTCACTCCTTTGTCCAGACTGGTCCCCCACTAGATAGGCCCCCCTAGCGGTAACTACCCTTTGAGGTCACTGAGAAATCTTCCAGTTTGGGCTAATTTTGTGAACCATATTTGTCAGTTGTCCTTGGCATCCCCTGGCTCATCACCTATGACCAGTGCAGCCACTGGCAGTCAATATGCACAATTGCTTTCACTTCCTGTTTTGCCCAAGAGCCAACCCAGAACCAGCATCCTTTTGGGGCTTACTCAGTCCTCCAAAGAATTCAGAGATGCAAAGAGAGGGCCCAAACACAACCCAAGCAACCCCAACAACCTCCCCTCCCCAACAGCTCCTGGGATTCTTGTTAAATAGCAGCACTAGGCCAGCATGTTCAACCAAAGGAAAGAAGCCCCCCCCCCCATCCCAGCACAGCTATGACTACCCCCTCAACCTCCTTCTGGGAGAAGACATTCCCTTCAGGTGTATTTACTCTCTCTGAACCTGAACTACAGGCACATTAGAATTATCTTAAGGAAAACCTGCAGAAGATTCTTTTATCCCTCCAAGTTCCCAGCAAGAGGCCTGATGTTCTTCATGGCAAAGACAGACAGCTCCCTCTGGCCTTGTGTTGACTTCAAAGCTCTGAACAAGATTACAATCCAAAACCAATATGCCTTACCACTTAATAATGAGCTGTTGAAAAGACTCCACTCTGTCAAGTCTTCCCAAAGTTGGAGCTCTGTGGAGCTTATGACCTGGTGAGGATCTGAATGGAAGACTGCCTTCCATACCAGGTCCGGCCACTTTGAGTATTTGGTCAAATGCTGTTTTGGGTATGCAATGCCCCAGCAACTTTCCAGCATTTCATAAATGAAATCTTCAGGGACCTCATCATTTACCTGGATGGCATCCTTTTTTCTTCCAAATGTCAGACCCTCCACTATCACCTTGTGTACTCTGTCTTGCAGAGACTCTGCCAAAATAACCTCGACATGAACTTGAAATATGTGAGTTCAATAAGGATACAGTTGAGAAATATTGTCCTGCATGATGAACTCACCATAGGCCTGCATAAGGTGACAGCAATATCCAACTGGGCTGCACCCAAGGACATGTGGGTGCAGAGATTCCTAGGGTTTGCCAATTTCTATAGGCAATTTAATAAAAGCATTCCTTAGCCTGGTTGCGCCCAGAATAGCATTCCTGTGAAAGGGGGCCCAGTTCTCCTGGTCCATAGAGGCACAGTTGGCCTTTGATCAACGGAAGACAGCATTCACCTCAGCACACATCCTGATTTACCCCTGTCATAAACATACAGCTAAGGGTAGCATAAAATAACCCCTTACAGGTAAAGGAGGGAAGAAGCTCAAATAACCTGGTTGGCACCTGACCAAAAGGACCAATAAGGGAAGATCCCTTCAAATCTGTGGGGGGAGGTTTTTTGTTTGTGCTCTTTGTTGTTCTCTCCAGGACAGAGAGAGACCAGGGCAGGAAAAAACATCTCCTAAAACCCAACCTGAAATAAGCATCTAAGATTACAAATTGTAAGTAATAGCAAGGAAATACGTTAAATTATCTTTTATTTTAGCTTGTGAATTTTCCCTGTGCTAAGAGGGAGGTTTATTCCCGTTTTTGTAACTTTAAAGTTTTCCCTAGAGGGAAATCCTGTGTTTTAAATATTACCGTGTAAAATTACCTTCCACCCTGATTTTACAGAGGTGCTTCTTTTACTTTATAATAAAGTTCTGTTTGGGAACCTGATGGGTTTTTAGTGTCCTAAAAACCCAAGGGTCTGGTCTGTGCTCACCTTGTTTACTTATTTGGTTGTTATATTATTCTCAAGCCTCCCCAGGAAAGGGGGTGAAGCGGCTTGGGGGGGAGGGGATATTTTGGGGAAACAGGAACTCCAAGTGGTCCTTTTCCTGAATCTGTCTAATTCACTTGGTGGTGGCAGCAATACCGTCCAAGGACAATGAAGAATGTGTGCCTTGGGGAAAGTTTTTTTTAACCTAAGATGGTAGAAATAAGCTTAGGTCTTTCATGCAGGTCCCAACATCTGTACTCTAGAGTTCAGAGTGGGGAGGGAACCCTGACAACCGCGATTCCACTAAACTGTTTACGATTGAGGCAGATGCCTGAAATTTTATCATTGGTTCATTTTTTGTCTCCAAAGCGGGCCTCCACAACCAACTCCATCCCATACCTTTTATTTTCAGAAGCTAACCCTGGCAGGAAAAAAAAAAAAAAAAGCCACCCACCTGCCAAACCTGGCCCCCTTCAAGAGTATAAAATGGGAAACACAGTGGCTTTCAGATTACAGCTACCCCAAGTCCTTGAAGATCCACCCTGTCTTTGACATCTCATTTTTAAAGCCCTCCACTGAAAACCCATATCCAAACCGTGCCAACTCACCATCATCACCCATAACAGTCCATGGAAGAGTACTTGGTCCATCTAATCCTTGATTTAGAGTTAGGGGAAGGATCCAATACCTGATGGACTGGGAAGGCTACAGTTCCTACGAGCAGTCTGGGACCTGGTAAAGAACATCCATGCCCTGGACCTACTACAAGAGTTCCATTGGAAGTACCCTGAGAAACTGGGCTCCAAGGTGGCACACGTGGTGGTGGTGGGGGGGTAATGCTAGGAATCGGGGTCTCCAGCAGACCCATTCTCAGAGCAACATAACAAGTACACCTGGCCTGTAGAAGGCTACCTGATTGGCTATACTACCTGATTGCTAGAAAGGGTTAGCTGACCAGCTCTTAAGCCCATCAACAGTATGAGTTTGGTGGCTGCTCAGAGCATTTGCCCACAACTATGACAGCTCCTGTGCCTGCTTGTTCCTGCCTTGGACTCAGCCCAGATAGCCCAGACCTGACCTGGGGGCTCCAATTTCTGGCATCTGGCCCCCGACTCCAGTTCTGACCTTCGGTGCCGATTCCTGATTACCAACTCCTGCTCTAACCACTAGCCCTGTCTCCTGCTCTAACAACGAGGCATGACTGCCCACATTCAAGCTTCTAACATTATGCTTGTTTTGTACCTTCAACTGAATTTGCCCGAGTCCTTATTAATAAGGATATCCCAGTCATGTGACTTCTTGATATTGATCACTGTAGAGTCAGATACCCTTCTTTATGTATCATTCCTTTTCCAGGTCCTCAGTCCTGCAAACATTTGAGCCCAGATTCTCAAGTTTTACGGCATTTAACTCCCATAGATTTCAATGGGAGTTAGGCCACCTAAATACCTTTATGCATGTGATTAAGGTCCAGATCCTCAAAGGTATTTCTAACTCATTGAATGGGTCAACGGGACCACTCACATGAATAAAGTTACACACATGCTTAAGTGGTTATCAGAGCAAGACCTATGTTTTCTCTCCCATTTTATACTTTAATATCACAGTATGTCATGTTTATCTTTCAGAGGGTTCCTAATCCAGTGCATCATAGCTATTGTATCAATCTTCTAATCTCTGTATTGACACATAGCAATACATTTGCAAGACTATTTGTTTCTTTATATTTTAAATGCACAAAATGTATTAAAAGAATCATTTAAAAAAATGTTCTTGGACCACACGATTAAAAATAAAACCAACTGATACTATTTTAGTTTATAGCATCCTCTGGTTTGCTATTTTTAAGAAGGCAAAGAACATTTATCAAGAAAGCTTGTGTGTCACATTCTGGCAAAGTCAAGATTTACATTTGGTACACCAATTGAGATTATATAACTTCCTTTTCTCTGAATAGTCTTTATTCAATTTGTAAATTCTGTTAAATCTAAAATACTTTTGTTTTTTTCTCTTTTAACTTTCCTACCCTGGTAGGTCTAGTGATCACATATGAAGATATCACAGTATAACAACTTCAGAGCACTCTTGAGTCTAAAATTGTTTATCCTTTGGACATATCACCACTGGATGCAATTCATGCAGTATGACAGGTTGATTAATTCTTCTTGTGCCATCAGTGGAACACCCTCCTCTCCATGAGGCTGGGACTATTATGTATATTATGCATTAATTTTATACAATGTAAAATCTGCTTGACACTCTACAGTACAATTAAATGGCATGATTCCTCTTCCCAGAGTGTGCAGTTTAATTATAGATATAACTCAATGGGTGCGGAAAACAAATATAGGGCAGTTCCTCAGCTGGTAACTTATCATAGCTCCACTGATCCACACCATACCAGCTGAGGATCTGCCCCCATGGGGGAATGGGTGAGGAAGGCTAAGGGTTACAGTAACATCACACAGTTACTCAGTTGTAGCATATGATCTTATTAAAGTTCTGCTAAATACATATATGCATAAACTAGTCTGCATATGTATAGAGGCTTGTGTTTATACACATATGGAAAAGCACTGAAGAGTGTTTTAGAATGCAGAGTGCCCCAAACGTGTGTGCAATCAGATAAACCTCATAGCTGATTAGATTTAATCAGAAACATTTCAAGTTACAGCCTAGATTATGAATTCTGAGCATTTACACAGTCTGACAGCTTTTCCAAATGATCTCACTGCAATCAAATGCATACAACTGCCCCTTTCTGACTTCACTAAAAAAAAGAAAAAAATGCATCAGCCAGAATGTCTATTACTTTCTCCCTTCCCTCTTTTGCAAGTCCTGACCGTGTTCCCACCCGACTGCTTTTTTGTCCAGTTCTTGCACAAAAGCCTCTGTGCATTTTCTATACATGAGCTTGTGTGCAAAGCCGATGCCCTGCCCACAGTTAAGTCCCTCTTACAGACCCACTTTCAGTGAATCATGGGAACATGTACAAAAAGGAATCCCCACTTATTATTCCCCTTTCTACTTCAGCAGGTTGTCCCTAGACTGAACTTCTTGGTGTAGAGACCATCCTTTCTAGAATGTCTGGAATGTGCCTAAGACATCTGACACCACCATAAGCAAATTACAATAATGTCAATATTCATCTTAGCAGTGGTAACCAGCTGATGGATAGTGAAGGAATTTTATTGACTTCAATTTCAAGAAGTATAATTGCTAGCAATAAAGGAAAACCTGCTACCTTTTGCAGGCCTTCATAATCACAGGCAGGCCCTTAGGTAGGTGTGCAGGAAGGAGCGTAGCAAGCAAGCATTGGTCAGAATTTCTCTCCTTGCTCTGAGGAGCACAGCAACTGTTCCCTCCATGCAGCGCCAGAGAAGCATATTTCCTCAAAGGGGGCTGGGAGTAGTTAAGACCATGGCCCTCTCCCACCCTCTGCAAGAGGAGGTGGAGCTGCAGAGTCATGCAAGAAGGAGAATATACTGCCCCCTCTGAAATAGAATAGTAGTGTGCATGGCCACTCTGGGCCAATTCAGGGGTGTTCCTTAAAGGCACAATTGCCTTTGGCAGCACTACATAGTCATCCTAAATAAAAGAGAAACATGAAAACTAGTTCAATAAAATTATAGGTGTCACACTCCATAGCAGTGGGCATCTCAATTATAACAATAAAAAAAAAAGACTCAATTCCCCGCTGCTTGCAAAATGTACCCCCCCTCCCCCATTAATACAAACAAAAATCAAGCAACCAGTAACTAAGTTTGGAAAGTTTACCTCAACTCAGTCTCTTCTGCTTGTATCCTAATATATGATCCTTTTATATCATTAGTTAATGTAATATATAAATAAAAGCTAGATTTTTTTCATATAGTAAGTTACAGTACAGTATTCACTTGCCTTGATTTTTAAAATCTCAATGAGATCTAAAAAAACAAGCCAAACTGAAGAGCATTGCTTTGGTAGCTTTTTAAAAAAAAGTTGACATACATCATGTTCATGAGTATGTTCTACCACAGTGCTTCAGAGTTCATACTAACTTTTAAAATATAACATATGATACACAGATGAGGTAGCTAGAAGGGTCTGGATTATATAAGCATCTTTTACCTCAATGATGGGATCAATCAAAAGCCTGCAGGAGCTAAGAGGATTCCTAGGTTATTTTATTTTAAACTACAGTAAGTAGATTCCAGTAGAATTAAACAGTATTGTTTATTAAGTTAGTTCACAAACTAGCTGCCACCCATTGTGGTGTTTTTTCCCCTCACCTTATGGTAAAGTCTCTGTCAGTTACAGGGCAAGCTACATCTCTGTCCTCTGCCTGGTCTCTGACCAGAGCAGTGGGATACAGCAACCAGACAGACTGCTTAAAACCAAAATATTGCTTAATAGTCAGACTGAAGAGTAAGAGAAAAGATTTTAAACAAATGCTCTGTGCACGTGTCTATCTGACCAATAGGCTTATCAGACACTCCCATGGGTGCCTGGATCAGTCTGCTTTTCCAGACAATTCCCACCCACATCCTGAGGGAGTCCCTTTTAAAAATGTTATAGTCCTTTTGATTTCTGGTTACCTGGCCTTTTCCCAGCCTGACGATTACCTGTTAACCTTGAGCGTATGTTGAGAAGTGGCTTAAATCTTGACTTAAGCCATTCCTTTTCCTTCCTGCTTGTTTTTCCTGAAAGCCCCCCATTAAACTAAGCAAGTATATTCACACAGTGAGCATCCCAGTAACCAGGTCAACATACAGTATTCATGAATTACAGAGCAGCTCCACTTCTACTGCAGTCCTATAGAATTTATTTGGGTTCCACAGAAATCGAATAGAATACAATAGGAATTACTCTAAAAATCTAGAGAATGTAAGCAAGCAACATCCTTTAGATACATTTTTAAATCATACTATACAACAGTTAATACCTCCCCTATGACTGCCCTATCCACTGGGCTAGAGTGTCATTCTCAGTGTCTTTCAGGCCCATTACACTGTACTTTCTGCATTACCAAGAATTCAACACATTTTTCCTCGAAGATAGAGGCTACACAACTGCAATGTTTTCTAGTCATGAATGAATGTGAAAACAATCAGCATTGTGTTATTTAAACAAGAGCAGCATACTTTTTTTGCAATAAAACAATGTGAATAGTGCACTGACCTTTTGTGACCTAGCATCTAAGCATTTGAAACTAAAAGTGTAAATAAATTATAGACTTATCTACAGAGCAGACACTAATTAATCATTGTTTTTTGGCTGGCATAAGTGCTCCAAAGAAATTGGTTTTATGAGATATTTATCACTTAGCAATCAACAACTATCCCATAGGATTAGCATTAATTGTTGTGTTATTTGCGGAGAAACAGCTAATGCACTTCATCCTAGCCAATAAAACTAAATTGATATATAGTGAGGTTTTCGGGTGGGCTTTGTTAATTTTAAATGAGAGAACACTGCCTGGAACTCTTATAGATTGAAGGCATGCAAGGTGCATGGGCTTTACTTTGCTAAAGCAAATACAAATCAGAAGTATACTAGGCCAGATTCATCTCTGGCATGACTTCATGGAAGGAAATGAAGTTATGCCAGCAATGAACTTGGCAATTCTTATGCTTCTATACTATGAGCCATACTGGATCAGATCAGTGGCCCATACTCTATTCTATCACCAATAGTGGTCAGTACCAAATGCTTCAGAGGAAGCATAAGCACTTTTTAATTACTGTTATGAGCTGGTGGGAACCCTGTTATAGGTTGAGTTAAACCCACACCTAAGACAAAAGAAGTGTTTTGTTTTGGGAGGGTGTGTGCAAAGGGTGAGGGAGGAAGGAGACAGAACAGAAAAACTGGGAGAGTCACGAAAGAGAGAAGATGAAATCATGGTGGATGGCCTTAGAAGAAACCTGGGCGGAGGTTTTTGGGTCAAAGGAACAGGTTGAAAAGATGCTTTTGGTGCTGTGAGCAAAAGAAGCTGTTTCCTGCTATTTTGATTCTGCATTCAGAAATACAGGACTCGGTACATTCTTTGTAAATAAAAAAAACTGCGTCAAAGAAGATACCAGACACCATCAACTTCTACTTCTAGGGGAAGATCACCAGAATCCTGAAACTTTGACTAACTGCTCAAATCAAAAACGGCGACACATTTGATTATTTATCTATTTAAATAATTTATTGAAGGTTCATCTTTATTGCTTCAAACATTATACTGATGAGATGTACTCAATATTATTAATTTATGTTGCAGTAGCACCTAAGTGCCCCAGTCATGGACCAGGACCCCAATGTGCTAGGTGCTATACAAACAGAACAGAGTTGGTTCATATAGTCATTCAGCTGCATGAAAGTCTATGTCATTATGCAACTGATCTCTGACTTTAGGAGTTTGTTCCAATGAATTCATGGCCCTATTAAAGTCAGTGACAAAACTTTCATTGACTGAATTGGACACAATGGGATAGTTAATGTCCTTGCAGATTAGACTGGACATTAAAACTTTAAGGCCAAATCTGAGAGACCCTCTACATAGACTAACTGAATTCTATGCAATTTCCTATCTCAGAAAAATGAATAGGGGCTGTGACGCTGCTGGAATTCGAGCCTACTCTCTGGGAAATATGGCTGCAAACCTGAGGTTTAGACCACTGGAACTTAATCATGCAAGGTTTTTGAGCACCTTTATCTTCCATTAACTTTGGTGCGAGTATGCCGAACACCTTGCAGGACTGGGGCCCAAGTTTTCCCTTCTATTCTGTGTGAATTTACCTCTACCATTTAGTATACTCTAAATGGGTTACCTGGAGCTCATAAAGGCCACATTTAAACAAACACACACACACAAAAAACCAGGGGCCTCAGCGTCAAATATGTGAGGATCAAAAAGGTAATTGCATGAACATCTATTTGTTCACCAACTTATCCAGATTGTTATTGGTTATATTACAGGAGCACGTGTTTGGCTCTTAGAGTTTATATAGGAGGGCACAGTCCTTGTCCCAATCAGCTTGCAATCTTTTTTCCTTCTCACACATATTATGCATTCATAATACTAGTACCAATTCTTGAAAAGCTGGTCCTCCCAAACAGAAAGCTTTCAATGAGACATTTTGTTCAGTCCTTTGTAAGCCAGCTTTTAAGAAATCAACCCTCAACTTCTTTACTGGGGTAACAGTGTAAATCCTGGGAAAAATATTTTTTTCTGTTCTCAAATTCATTCAAAATCCTACTCCTATTCCCAGATGAAGTTAGCAACTATTAAGTCAGATTCTCAGCTCATGTAATCAGTATAGCTCTACTGTTGTCAGTGGGGTTACTCCAAAGCACACTGGCTGAGAAACTGGTTCAGAATGCCTCCATCTGATATTCTCACTAGCCATTACTTTTCTGGTCACTTTTAGGATGGTTTGTTTACAGATCCAATATATGCTTGTAGCAGACCATAGACTCACTGGTGTGGCACCTCCTACTGGTTGCCTCGGGCATTAGCTCAATTTCAGTCCCAGCCCTATGGTGGCCGGTGTCTTGCCTGCTACAGGCCCCGCATCCCTCCCAGACCCCAGTGCCCCTTAACTTGGGGTCCCCATACTCTGGGTCTTCCCTCCAAGGGGAACCCCAACCCCACTATACCCACCTTGCCTCAGTAGCTACTGCCAGTTGTCATCTAGCTCTCTCTCACTGGGGCAAACTGCAGTCTGTAATAGCCACTCATCATTGGAGCCTCTTCAACCTCAATAACACTTTAGGCCTTAAACAAGGCCTCAGCCTAGGGAGTTGCCAGGCTAGAGTACCTCTTGCCTTTCCCCAGTGCTGCTCTGTAGGAGGTACCCTCTGTTCCCAGATAGCTAGGCTGTTCACCCTCCAAGGCTGTCAAGAGAGACTCTGACCTAGCTCATCCATTAGCCCTTTTATCAGGGCCTTCTGTGGCCTGATTAGGTGTGGCCCCAGCTGTGGCCGCTTTCCCAGTTAGCCTACCTTTTCTCCCAGGGGTGGGGTGACTGCCCTGCTACAATGCTAGAGCAGTTGGAAGCACATTTCTTTTCGCCATGATTTCTGAAGTGACCTTTTAATGAAGGGTGAACTGAATTTCAAACCCAATTATGTTGTTAATTAAACTTCTATTTTCTCCTTCACACAATATTTTAGCAACTAGCTCCACACTGCTCATATGCCTGGTTTTTGTTACAGTTTCTGGTGCATTATGACAGTTACCTTTACAAGGACCTTTGAAATAACACATAGGGTATTAGCTTTAGTAGATAATTCTTGAAAGAGTAGGGAGCTGATTTCAGCAGCTCTGTTCCATCTCCTCATCCAATAGCATCCACGCAGATGTATATTACTTTCCAATTATATCATGGAAGTTAACGAACAGTTTAAAGTGATCTCACTTTTACCTCCCAATGAATGTGCCAGTTGTCTTGAATGGGGTTGCTACAAGATTCTTTGTATGGCTGGTGAATTGTTCACTGCAAACAACTTGTCTTATCAACTGTAGCCCTTTCACTTGTTCATGAACAGATCACAATTTTGATATGTTTGCTCCCTATAAAAAAAATTGGCCTCACATTAGCTATCCTCCAGTCATCTGGTATAGAAGCTGATTTAAATGATAGGTTACATAACACAGTTAGTAGTCCTGCAATTTCACATTGGAATTCCTTCAGAACTCTTGGGTGAATACCATCTGGTCCTGGTGACTTATTACTGTTTAATTTATCAGTTTGTTCCAAAACCTTCTCTAATGACACCTCAATCTGGGGCAATTCAAATTCTATCTAACAGTAAAGTCAAACACTTTTATGAGTAAAAAATAGAAAATTAGGTCAATTTTTTATTTTGCTTGGCTCGAGTCTTTCTAGATGGAAGGCATTCTATTCTTCTAGAAGTGTATTTTTCATTTAAACATTTGCTTGTGCCTTGCACTACAATACATTACTACAAGCTGTTAGCAATGGAGAGAGAGATGGAGAGAGAGAGCGGCAGTATTGCCAACCTCAAGTGTTGGAAGGTCACAACTCAGGCTTCAAAAATCATGAGTGGCTTAAAAATTACAATATTAAAAAATTTGAACTTTTAAAATTTGCTTTCTGTGTTTTGAACCTGACTCCAGGAGCTGGGTCTTAAATAACACCCCCCCCACACACACACACACACCAACTATGAGGAGAGTTATGATAAAATGATGACAGTTGGCAACATAGGAAGTTTGATGATGCAAAATGCTCTGAAAACCCAAAAGTGAAATGACACAAAACCAAGACATGTAGCAAACGCTACCTATCCATAGCAACATGATGCCATACTACACTGTGTAAGCAGAGTCAGGATGAGCTCCACCCTGACATCTGGTGGTGAGTTGTGGCAAGTTGTGGAAAAGAACTTCAGGGGCTGATCTCATTTGCATAGGCACACCCACCCTGCCTAGCATGAGCCCATAGCTGCCCAAATAGTCACTTTGGCTGCTGTGGGATCCCCAGTTTCTCTGTTACTGGGGCAGGAAGAATAAATTGTTATTATCCTGATTATGTGAATCAAGGACAGTGGAACTGTACTTGGCCTTTTGTTATGATGGAGGGACTCGCCATCATCTAAGTAGCACTCGCTAGGCAAGGGACATTCCAAAACTCCATGAATGGAGAGAGGCTGAGGCTAGGTATTAATACTTGGTGGTATGGGTCCCTTGATAAGGGCCTTACATGCTAATTGCACTTCCTCCTTTCTCTACTGTGGAATATCAGAGATTTTGATTCTGTTAGGAATCTAGTTACAGGCTACTGAGCTGAATTTGCTTTAGGCCAATGGTGTACTAGCACTGAGGCTCCCCTACTACAAGCTGAAATCACAAAAGAGCTAAACTTACTAAGAGCTGAAATCACTGAGTGTCATGTTAAGTAGTGGGGGAGTTCTTGGAGCAGAGCAGTTTATGGGACAGTTGGCAGAGCGGAGCAATTTGTGGGATGGCTGGTGGAGCGGAGCCCAATGGAGAGGTTGGGGCAATCGGCTTTGGACCATGTAAAGTGCCCCTTAACCCCCGCCATCTCCACCCAGGTTGGGAGGTAAAACTCTGCAAATAAACTTTTGAACTCTGGTGCTGCACTGACCAGGGACAGAGACTTTTGGGTTGTTGGACTTTTGAGACTTTGGGTGACTCTGGGTTGCTGGACTCAAGAACCAAAGGGAAAGGACATGCCCCAGTTTGCTTGGGGTGGGTTTTTTTTGCTCATGGGTTGTGTTATGAATCCTGTTGGTGCTGCTTCCCCAACATAATGCCACATTGTTTCTCTCTGTTATTAAAAGGCTTTTGCTACACTCAGACGATGTGCTTGCGAGAGGGGAAGTATTGCCTCTTGGAGGTGCCCAGTGGGGGTGTATAGATTTGTCCCAGGTCACTGGGTGGGGGCTGGAGCCGGTTTTGCGTTGTGCTGGAATGGAACCCCTAGATACTGAACCCGGCCCTTGTTGCTGCCAGCTCTGACGGGCAGAAGGGTTACAACTGCATGACACATAACTGCTCTAGAACATTTTCAAAATGGGTATTTCAAATTATCCAGAAGTACTGTAAGGAGGAAAAGGACGTGCAGGTAATTTTAAGGCTAAACATTCATACTATTGTGTTACTTGACCACACAGCTACCAGCTTCATTAGTGCAATGATCTCCTGGTGATTGTCTCCTGGATTAATCAATACTACATGTTACTTTCTATTTTATTTTGCCCTTTTATATCGTCAGTGTCCCTTTGTTCTGCCAGTTGCTTTCAAAGCTCGTTGAAGAGGCAGAACCCCTTGTTTAACACACTGGAAAAAAATAAGAAGTACTTCAAAAGCTCTTTTTTCAAATGGTTTATCCATTTGTGAAAAGGACTCCCATGAAGGCTATTAGGGAACCCGGAAGAAAATTTAACATCCCTTTTATCACCCCTCTCTCATTTCCACTTGCTATCTAACTGAGTGAACAGACACCTATGGGAATAATCTGAGCCATCAAAGGTAAAGATAGAAAAGTCACCTTTACAGCTTAATGTTCAGCCACTGTAGTTCTACGTTAGATTTTACTAATTTGGGGCTTTCAAAAAATGGAAAGACATTGCATTGTAGGGAAAAGGCACCATCACAGGCTAAAATCAAGTTTAAAAGAACATTCACAGAGAGACTGATGTGTGCTGTCAAGAGCCCAATTTAAATTGATGGAAGCTGAGAAATCCAAATATTAGGCTGACTTCTGTAACTCATGGTGTTTTAGTAGGGTTTTGTTTTGTTTTGTTTTTGTTTTGTGTGACTTAGGGTTCTAGGTACTGAGTGCCCTGAATTTCCATGGAAGTCAGTCAGAGTTAAGAGTGCTCAGCCCCTTGCTGGATCACTCAGCCTCACACAAGACTGAGCTCTTAAAGACACAATTTCAGTGTTAACCTTTAAGGCTTGATTTAACTCAGACCTTTAATATTTAGATTTTTTTTAAAATTGAAATTTCTCTATACAGTTCTTCCCCCATCCCTTCAATTGCTTCCATTGGTCTTATGGCTCTGCATTTTAGCAGACTGCTTTTTGGGCCTATCTCTGCATCAAGCTTTTTAAATTTGTGCACTGTTGACAAGATAAACTAGAACAGCGTACCAGGTTAGTGAACTTTGATAGAGCATCATGGTTCATTTTCAGCCAACATTAGACCCTCCGCTGCACTCTGACTGGCTGTCTGTGATGATAAGAAAACTGTAACTCCATCATTCTCTTGCCATCCTTAATGAGGTAACATTTCTAATGGTGCTCAAAGCCGCAGTAGATTTAACTTCTGTCAGAAGAGTTTTAATCTATAATGCTTGAGAGAATTAGTAAGTGTCTAGAATTTGTTCCTCTGGTCCCCATTTGGACTATGAAAACAGTTCAGTTGACCTATTTCTTCTCCTATCAAGCTGTTTTGTCTGTGCTGATTTACGGGGCAGATTCTCAGGTTGAATAAATTGCCATATCTCCACTGACTTCAGTGTTGCTTCCATCAGTTTAAACCAGCTGATGATCTGCCCTGAGGTGTGGAAAGAATGGCCTACAGATTTTTACATATCAGATTGTATCCTTTAACTTTTAAAACACTGATGACAGTTGGATATCAGAGGTTCCAATTTATTCTAGAAATGTCCATAAGCATGTTTCCCTTTTTTGCGGGAAGGAAAGAAAGAGAAGCAAAATAATGCTCCTGTATTCATTTAAATCTTCATAGAAACACATATAGTGAAAAAGGAGTAACAAATAGTGAAATAAAGGACTAACCAAAGCAAATGTAAAGAATTTTAGTGACAGATTTTAAAAGCAATTGCAAGGAGTCACTGGAAGAAATTTCAGTTCATATATAATACAACGGTGTTTGAGCAACACAGTGAAATGGGCTTCTTTGTCACACACAGTTACCCAGAAACAAAAATGCAGCTAAAAGGAAGGATGAATAATCCCCCATGTTTTGCTGGTGTGTATGTGTGTTGGTGGAGTTAAATGAGGGGTTGTGCATTAGCCCTATGGTCTGCGATAGAAAATATATCTCAATGTTTCATAATGAAAGCACATTTTAAGTATATATTATTCTTGGTCAAGTACAGTAGACATATATTCTGCCCTGGAAGCACATGTAACTGCTACTGCTGTTCACAGAAGATATATTTGCAGGGTTGTCATCTTTATTTTCAGTGCTAGTGGATTAAAAGCTATTTCTCTACAATGAGTATAGGGCATTCTTTAAACCAGTGAAACCAAAAATACAGGAGACAGTTTTCAAATCAGGATGCCTAACCTTAGGTCAGCTAAACAAGAGGTCCAATTTTCAGAGAGAGAGAGAAGAAACCACCAGGGCTGAGGGAAGCTGTGAGTATTCACCAGTCTTATGTTCAAGCAGCTTTTTTATCTGGCTACTACAGATTTTCAGTGCATAGCTTTAGGCACCCAAGTCGAAGAGTAGCAGCACAACCAAGATGTGAATGTGTGAATGTATGGATCTGGAAGAAGTAGGGAAAAGCGAGCTGAAAGAGAAAGTCTGGTTTAATTACGCTTTGTGACAGGGCTGTAATCTCAGAGTGGTCACTGATTCTCTGTACTGAATTAGCTCTTCAAATTAGCTCTTCAAAACCAGTAAAGAAACTATTGCACATGTTTTAATTGTCAAATAAATTGTGGTGCTTGTGAAAGGTGTTACCTGGTATTTGGAAACAGTGAGTGGAGCCCACCAGGACAAAAGGCCCATTGCCTCCAGTTGCAGGAGTGAAAGGTGCTTGGATGACAATCCTGGGGACCGAAGTTCCCGGAAAAGGAAAAGTGCAAGATGGGCAGCAGCAATGTCACTTCCTGCAAACCCTCTCTGTCGTCGTTCCTTCACTGTCACTTGGAATGACCATCTGTGAGGGACAGGTAGTTCAGATTCCAGCCCCTTCATTCCTTGGCCTCTCTGCTGAGACCTCCACTAGTGCCAATTAACAACTACTGTAATAGTAGTTTTTGTGATAGGAGTACCTTGTCATCTCCTTAGCAGACTCATAACGGATCTGGTCAGGTGAAACTCCATGAAATGCAGTTAGTTTATGTAATAGTATAATTTATGTCGCTGTATATTACATTGTATTGCTTACTTCATAATAGCTTGAATTAAAGCTGAGAGAATCCCTAGTGAACAGCTCTCTGCAGCGTGAGCCTAAGTATCTTGCCTTTATACTTCATTGCTTTGTACTGCACTGCCAGAAAGCTATTTTTAGAGATGGTTCTGCATTTGCACAGTTATTGCTTGTCTTGCCTAAAGGAAGTAAGGTTGCTTTTCTGAGACTTTGCCCTTCTCTCAAGGGTAAACTAAAATCCATTAAACACATACTGTACTGTAAACCCCAATACATTAGTGGCTGCAACGGAAATATTGTGTATTTATTTATAACAAGATACCCATTTGGGAAAGTGAAATAAATAGGTGTATCTGCAAATTGCTGCCTTTTTGTTCTCTTTTTAAAGTCATTATCTTTGCTACTTCAGCCTGAAAGTTTACTCAACTGGCAATAAGAAAAAGCAAAGCAAATATATCTGCAAAGAACAGATCATAATTTCCCACAATTGCTCACAATAAATATTTTATAAAAAGTTGCATGTGTTCCATTGGGCCAAATTCTACTGTGCTACTCCAGCATAAATCCAGAGCAGTGCCCTTGACATCAGAGAAGTTGCTCTGGATTTAGGTGCTCAGATATCATGGTTAGGAGGACCATAAAAGTATCTGGTTAAATACTGGTGCCAACAGAGCAGAATTGCTAGCTGCAGTCAAGGTTTCTCTCCCTTATTTTGAGCTTAAAAAGTTACATTAAAAGTCAGCTAAATATTACTTATAATACTCCTAATATGATTTTATCAGCAATTGTTGTAATTGACTCAGAGAGAAGAGATTACAAATAAGGTAATAGGGAGTGGTGGCAGTTTGTGCAATGGCGAGAGGAATTGGCAGGTGTCCTTGAGACAATAAAGTGTGGTCCATGCTATGAAAAATTATGAAAACCTCTGAACTAAGATGAGAAACTAAAAAATCCAATTTGACCGTCATGTCTGGATGTATGTTATGTGTTTGAATGCATTCAAATTAGAGGACAAGTACTGCACCTAGAAAGAAGGACTGGTGATATGCAATGAATACCTAGCTGAGGTCTGTGGCTTTTCCTGTGATTCTTTGGAGAGATCCTGTAGCAATCACATATATCCTGCTGTAATGAGATTTACACACACATCTGAGTGCAGAAGTTGACCCAATGAATCTCTCTCTTTTTCAAGTGAACCTTAATCATCCCAAGAGTGAGTGCTTTATAACTTTTAGGAGAACAGCAGAAAATGTGCCAGATAATTGATCTTGTCAGATTCACAGAGCTTCACAATCAAATAGATGTAGGAAAGTTACCATTGTTAAAGGCTTAGCAGAAAGAAGTAAAGAAATTTGCTTATGTTAAACTCATAGTTGTAATTATTCTGACTTTAGATTCTTTACAACAGGTTCTTTTCAGAGAAGTCACAGAAGAAACAAGAGACACCACTAGATCTCTCTTTTAGATCCTAAGTCCTAGGTTTTTGATAGAACACTTGCTCACTCACTTGAATACATTCAAATCTTTGACATGTTCTGAGAGGAGAAGTCAAACTGGGGTCTTTTGCTTAGTTCCTTAGTATAAGGCAGAGCAGGCACTGTGAAGAAAAATGTCTCTGATCCATGTCCACGTATAGGGCTATTCAAGTATGTAGTCATCCTCCTTTCTGGAATAATGTATTGATATTCCTCAGTCTTAATTACTTTCATTCATTAATTGCATTATATTCATAAGCATTTACATTTGCAATACGATTTAAGGCAACAAGTAACACCAAGAAAGTGATATGTTGGCTAGCAGTGAGATGGCTTTGTTCTATAGTAGGAAGACAAATGAGTGGAAGAGATGCCACTTGCTTTGTTCTACAGTCTGCCTCTCCCAGCCCATCTTTGGTTGGCAGCTATATTCTTTGGCATGGGACCATTTGAGTGGGCATACTGCCACTTGAGCAGATGGGCAATTGTGTAGATATGCAAATTAGCTAGTGTGCACATTCATTTGGAGGATTGTGGGCATAAATCAGTCAGTCCATACAAATCTCCACACCCAAGATTATGGCAATGATAAATTGCATAAAACATAGGGTTGTCCTGAACCAGGATAATTATTAATGACACACAGATCTATTGTTCATGTTGTCCAAGAACAATATTAAAGGGAAACATATTTGTGTTAATTTGGAAAATGGAAGGGACTATTTCTTACATACAATAAAATCCTGTTTGCTTCTAGGCCTACAGTGCTCAGTGGCCAGGTCAAAAGACAAAGAGAGGTGCTGTTAAATTCTTCAAATAGTTGCCATTTAACAAACTTACTTGTATATCAGGATGGTGAAGTGTACACAGTAGATAGAAATACCTGGGAGATCACTTGCTTTAAATTCAGTGCACAGTCCTGTCACATTTCCATGACCACTACAGTGGCTGGAAAGTACCAAGTCTATACATAAACAAAATCCTCAAGTTTGTTTCATTTCACTCTGTCTGACAGGTGAGCAGGGACCAAAAGGACAGCAGGCATTTAAGAGATGCACAGAGAAAACATCCCAAGAGGTAGAAAAAGTTAGATAGTGTCAGCACCTATCCTACTTTACAAAGCATCCTGAATTCAAATAAGCTACAGTATACAAGTCACATAAATGCACCAGAACAAGCAAACAAAGTTGCTTTGTTTGTTTGTCCTTTTATGTAGTTAATTTACTAATGAGGAGCAAACTCTATCCTCTTCTTCTTGGTTAGGTGGGGCCACACAATATTTCCCTTGACATAAAGATCCATTTGCCTGATGCTGACTCCTATTTTTCCTCACACAGTGCACAACATGTTTTGTGTGTCCTAGAAAACCCGAGAACTACCCTACACATCCATTGCCAGCTACTGACATCAAAAAGGTGGAATCGTGAAACTGAGGTCACTGAAAGTGTTATTCACACTAATGTAAGGGATGCCACAGAACTGAGTTTTCTGCATGAATATTTTTGTGCGCTTGTTTGGGGTACTTGTCAGAGATCACATCTCACATTTGAGCCATGGCAGATGGAGAAATACATGGGCGTGTAGTGGGTGGGCCAGAGGAGGAAGCAACAGGTTCTGACAGATGTCACAAGGCAAATCTAGGGTTATTGCATTTGATCTAGGAATCATCTAGGTAGAGGTATTTTAACAAATAAAAAAGTATGCAGGGCAATATGAACTAGTGTGTATCAGACGCTGATCTAAAGAGCTGTATGGAGGAAACCATTTGCAGTGCACAAGAAGTTTTGTTGATCCTACACAACTAAAGAACTGCATGCCACATTCTTGAGAGTCATCTATTGGCATCTTGTCTATTAACAAACCATGTACACAAAGCACTCTCATAACACCTTGAACCCATGGGACTAGCTTTGCCTCTGGGGCAGGAAGATGGCAATACTAGGGGAAGGCAGCTGTATGCTCTAGTTGTAGTACCATAGTAGCCCAACCAGTGGTGATTGCAAGTGGGATGTAATGAATAAGTTCATTTCCCAACTTATCTAGCCATGCCCCATCCTTGCTGGCCATGTTCACAGAGAGAGATAATTACTGTTAAAAAGAGACACGGGAATCCAGGACTAGAACCTTCTTCAAATAAAAATAGATGATATAAGCAGTATTCTCTCATCCTTTTTGTGGGCCAGCTATATGAGAGCAACATGATATAAACACACAAAATCTGTACATTACACACTAACCAGACATGGCATCGGACATATCAGTCCTTGAGGAGGAGGCACGAAATCATGAAAATTGTCATGAACAATAGGTGGTGACTCCATGGGTGCTCCAGGACTGGAGCAGACCTTTTCCCACAAAAAAAAAGGTCCGATTCAATGAATCCACATTTTTCAATAACAACAAAAAGGTTTGCAAAAGAATTCCCAATCAGCTCTACTTGAAACCTCATTAGTGAAGGCTTCACATCGCTATTGGTCCTCTACAGCACCTTCTTTATCTGTCCTCTGTCCTATACAGTGTTGTTGTAGCTGTGTTGGTGCCAGGATATTAGAGAGACAAGGTGAGTGAGGCAATATTTTTTATTGGACCAACTTCTGTTGGTGAGAGAGATAAGCTTTCAAGCCACACATAGCTCTTCTTCAGGTCTGGGAAAGGTACTTGGAGTGTCACAGCTAAATACAAGAGGCCAACTGACACCTCTCCAGCACAACCTACTATAAAGAACTTAAAGAAGACCCCACACCACAGTTTACCCAGGAATTTAAGGATATCATCACATCCTTCCCCGTACAACTCCAAGAGAAATTCTACAAACTCATTCTCCACGTACACACTCCGGAGACCTTTTACATGCTTCTCAAGATACTTAAAACAAGGGAACCCAGGCTGCCCCATCATATCTGTCCATGGTACTCCTATTGAAGGAATTGGACTCCTATTGGGACTCACTGAAACCACCCTCAAACCACTCACCACACAAAGGGCCAGCTTCTTCCAGGATACAACCAACTTCCTCCACTAAACGCTGCAACATTAACATCCTTACCACCATTGATGCCACTTCCCTAGACCTGCATCCCTCACAATGACAGTATAGCTGCCTGCTTCAAATATTTACAAGACAATGTAAGACATCCAACCTCAAATACATAAACCAACTCATCCATTTCATCCTCACCCACAACAATTTTACATTCAACAACAAAACACTTCGTCCAAAGCACGAGAACAGCCATGGACACTAGGCTGGCTCCCCAATATACCAACCTCATTATGGGCAACCTGGAAGAAGAATTTCTGGACAAATCAATGATACACCTGAGATACATCAATGATATTTTCATTTTCTGGAGAGACAACATACACTCCCTCATAGATTTCCACCACAACTTCAACAACTGCCACCCATCCATTAAACTCTCTCTGGAACACTTCCATACTAGCATTGATTTCTTGGACACCACAATCAGCTTCAACAATCTGTGACTGCTAGCAGCAAATATCTCCAATGGCTAGTGATGGGACACCATTGTAGGCAATGCCACATGCCATAGTAGGCAATTTCATCATACTACACCCTCCATAAACTTACCAAGGTCAGTCTTGACACAAGTTAGGTTTTTTCACCCCACTGCTCCCCTTGAAAGGCTGTTCCAGAACTTTCCTCCTCTGCTTGTTAGAAACCTTCATCTAATTTCAAGCCTAAACATTTTGATGGCCAGTTTATCAATTTGTTCTTGTATCCACACTGGCATTTAACTTAAATAAATCCTCTCCCTCCCAGATATTTATCCCACTGATGCATTTATAGAGAGAAATCATATCTCCCCTCAGGCTTCATTTGGTTAGGCTAAACAAGCCAAGTTCTTTCAGTCTCCTTTCATAAGGTAGGTTTTCCGGTTCTCGTATTATCCTAGTAGCTCTTCTCTGCACCTGTTACAGTTTGACTTCATCTTTCTTAAACATGAGAAACCAGAACTGCACACAATATTCCAGATGAGGTCTCACCAGTGCTGTGTATAATGATACTAACACTTCCCTATCTCTACTGGAAATACCTCACCTGATGCATCCTAGTACTGTATTAGCCTTTTTCATGGCCGCATCACAGTAGTGGTTCATAATCATCCTGTGATCAACCAGTACACCCAGGTCTTTCTCTTTCTCTGTCACTTCCAACTGATAAATCCCCAGCTTATCGCAAAAATTCTACCAGACAATCACTAAGCTCTCAAATGAACTCACACAGGAAAATGATAACAGACAAAAACACCATATCACCTGTGGGTGAACACTTTTCACAAAGCAATCAGTCTATATCTGACCTATCAATTCTCATCCCCAGGAAACCAGCACAACACTTTCAAAAGACAAGCCGGGGAGCATAAGTTCATAACTTTGCTAGATGCTAAAAATCACGGTCTTTATAAAGAGACTGGATTTATGGCTTATTACAACAATCTTTAACCCACTAATCCTCCTTTTAGTCCTAGGACTACAGGGATGATAATGGACCACTTCCCTGAATAGTCCCTTAGAATACGTGCTAAATACTTATGCTAAATAATCTGTTCAATCTTATATTTAGCTGTGACTCTCCTTTTCCAGACTTGAGGAAGAATACCCTGTAGCTTGAAAGCTTGTCTCACTCATCAATTGAAGTTGGTCCAGTAAAAGATATTACCTCACCCACCTTGCCTTTTGTCCTGGCAGAAGTGTGGTTCCTTTGGAGAAGGAAGGAAGGGCATGTCTACTCTTGCCATTTAAAGTTTAAAAAGTCCCTTTTTTTGCACAAAAACCGTGGGAGCGTCGACACTTGCCAATTACTTTTTGCAGTGAAACTCAGAAGTTTCACCGCAAACAGAAAACCACCTCCACGAGAGGCATATAGCTCTTACAGGTAAAAAGAAAAGGAATACTTGTGGCACCTTAGAGACTAACCAATTTATTTGAGCATAAGCTTAAGTGAGCTGTAGCTCACAAAAGCTTATGCTCAAATAAATTGGTTAGTCTCTAAGGTGCCACAAGTACTCCTTTTCTTTTTGCGAATACAGACTAACACGGCTGTTACTCTGAAACAGCTCTTACAGGTGATACTTTTGTGGTGATGTAAAAGTGAAGACAAGTTCTTCCTGTTCACACAGCTTTTAGCCTCTGGAGGATATCCCACAGTGCCTAGGTGACCACTCTGGCCAGCAGCTCTGCTGCTGTGATGCCAGGTAAACAGATGTCTGCCCTTCCCCCTGTAAAGCCCCAGGGAACTTTGAAACCCGCCTTCCTGTTTTCTTGGGAAGTGCTCATTTATCATCTGGCCAGGTGACAATGCCTGTTCCATGGAGCAAACGATCCCCTGCTTGGAGCGATGGTGAGCTACTGGAGCTGATCAGTGTTTGGGGAGAGGAGGCTGTGCGGGGACCCAGGATGCCCTGTGATCTCCCCTCTTCCCCTTCCCACAAGACCTGTCCTCAAAATGGAGAGAACTGCACTATGGGATAGGTACCCTCAGTGCACTGCTCTCATCATGATGGAAGTGCTGCAAATGTGAACACGATCTGATGCCTGTGGAAGTAAGTGAGAACACAAACCAGTGCTTCTCTTTTACTGGTTCCCTATCACCAGTGAAACTGACAGCACAAAAACACTGCAGGTGTAGACAAAGCTGAAGATACACCCAACACCCCAATGCCTCATTCCAGTCCAGTGCCTTGAGCAATGTAACAGGGTTTCTGGAGGACACTGGGAGGATGGATGGCCTGAGCTATTGGCCCTCTTGTCACAATGGCGAGCACAGCTTAGCTTTATTGCAGGCTTCAATGATAGCATGGTGGGGCGGGGGGAACCTCTCAACACATCCCCAAATGACTATCCAATAGACCAGAAAGTGTTCGGGGTGGGGTCAGCTGGCTAGGTATGGGCACAGTGGAGATTGCAGGCACTGTGGCAGTAGTCCAATGCACCCCCTCAGCAGCCTGCCTCTCTGAAGTGTAAAAGACTGCTGTAGTGAGGGCTGAGGTAGGTGGCAGGACCATGGTGGAGGAGGCCTCAGGAGTCACTCACACAGGGAACGCTTGTTGGCTATCAAACAGTATAATGAAGGTGTGCAGGATTGAGTGCAGGGAAGGAGAAAGGCCAGACTCCTGAGGAGGCACTACCTGACAGTTGCTGGAAATAAATTTCTAAAATTGCTTCCTTTCAGGTGGGAAGAAGAGGGTAAAATGACATGGGCACGTGCAGCTCCCTACCTGAATGCAGGCTTCCTCAGTGTGCTGGCCAATCCAGCTCTTTATTCAGGGCCAGTGGAGGCAGCCATCCAAATGGTTTATGAAATAACGGGCCATTGTTGGCCAGTGGGATAGGTGGCCTGATTGTCCCATATTCCTCAGGTGACCCCAGCAGCCCACTGGTGTTGGAGAATGGAACAATATCTCATGCATTCAAATACTTCTGTTATGACTTCTAGAGGCGCAATGCTGCAGTCCTTGCACAGATAAACTTCCTAATGATTTCAATTCTGGATTTCATCTACTCTTTCAACATTCAGACAGTAGTGTCTACCCCATTTTTTCCCATCCCCTCATTTTCCAAGTTCCAATTACCACCAGAAACAGAAGGACTGGATATCTTATGAGAATCTCTTTTTGTGAGTTTTCCGGAGGCTTTGATAAGTATCTGAACTCTTGTGAGCTTCTCTAGGTTTGCCATCACAAGTAAACCTGTCTCTTGCAAGCCCTGTGTTTCAGGACCAGATATTACTGGGCCTTCTATTTTGAATGCCATTTATTATTTAAAGCTCCCCGAATGCCTCCCATTACATTTGAGTCTGATTCAAAGCCTATCAGTTAGTAATAAAACAGTAGCAGTTGGCAAGAGAGGAGTTATTAGCACTTAAAAAGGTTACAAATCCTTTAGCTTCTGCCTGTGACAAAGTACCATATGCATGGATTTATTGTACTAAAAACAACTCTGCTCTTCATGAATGAGTATTATTATGGCTGCTCACTCTGACATGAGACTATCACACACTCACCATATACATAAAAAGCACCAGTCACAAATACACCAACAATCAAAAACAGCAACAAAACTAACCTGTCACTATTTGTATTAAACAAAATGCTTAATTGCAGTTGGGGAATTCCATTACTTTGCATGACTGTTTCAGGACTAGTGGTACAATGTGAAAAATATTTGTACTACAGCTTCGTAGAAGTACAAGGCATGCATTGTTGTGTATGGGATTACTGCAGGGGGAATGGGAGTCAGCATGTCTGGGATCTGGTTCTGCTGTTCTACTGATTTACTGTGTGACTTCAAGCAAGAAAACGTGGCTAGTATTTTCAAGAGTCCACTAATTTTTGGGTGCCTATCTTGAGATACCTAATCCCTTCATGCCTAACGTTTCCTTATCTTAAATTAGGTGTAATATGTCTTTTGGGCTGTGAAAACATTCATTCATTTACACACGAGTGGTAAACTGCTCCCATGCAATATGTTTTTGCAGGATCAGGGTCTTAGATGGATTGTAAACTCTCTATGGTAGGCACTATGCCTTCTGTTAGGTTTGGAAAGCATCTACCGCACATATATGTACTCCTGAAAAGATCTAATTAACAATAATAATGTTTGTATAAAAACTCAGAAGTGGTGTGAGACTTGACTAATTTGTATTGCAAAGAACTTTGAGAACCCTGGGTAAAATGCTATATACTGTACATTCAGAGAGGTATTGCTTTTACTGCAGACACTAGATAACAATAACTTGCAGCATAACTAATAAGCATCATCCTACACTCATAGTTCTCGTTGAGATCACTATTGTACCCTTTCCCCAAGGCTATACTTAGGGAAATCATGAGCCAGCTGGAAAGGTTATTTGATTCGTGAGCAATACTAACAGTTATTGGGAGGTAATGTGGTATAGGGGAGCCATGCTGGATAATTGAATGCCACACACCTCTTTACAAAAGGCAAACTGGTCAAAGTATAACTCGGTCACTCTTAGCCACAAGTGCTTATTGAGGAGAATGCCCTCTTATTGCATGAAGTCCCTGTGCTATGCTTAAAAGAAATAAAACAGAAACGGTGATTCTTTAGTTAATAGCAAGCTATAATTGAATTTGGAGAAAACAAAATTTAAAAATATTTCTTATCAAGTCAAAAACAATCACTTCTCTGTAAGTATAAAAAATGTACTTCGCATTTTATAGAAATATGTAACAGCTGTCAAAGGTAGCAAAAGCCCCATACTACCAGAGGGTTGGAAAGTACCCATATGCTTTTGTTACCTGTAATAATAATTGGTATTTTGGCAGCACTTGTGAACAGTTGTTGTTTTGTTTCTTTGTTAATGAAGCTTTATATTGCAAGATCTCTTTGTGAGCAGCTCTGGAGAGATTAAACAGGAAAAAACGTCCATTCTCATGGCACTTGATGAAAACCAGTTTTGTGGTTAGATGTTTTGTTCAGATGGTAGTAAGAATAAATTGTTTCTACCTTTTCTTCCCTCATTCGAGCTTTTATCACAAGAATGGTCCATGTGGGTTGGAGATTGTGTTCTCATTACAATCTTTGTCATAAAAATACGTTTTATAATTAGAGATACCATGAAGTTTCCCCAAAATAATTTTTTTTGGATCCTCTGAAGATGTGATAACACATCTGCAAAACATGCTGACGGGATACATTTTAAATTACATTGATTTAATAAGTTAAGTGGGTAGAGGACTGAACTGGGAGTCAGGAGATCTGGGTTTGGTATGTGGCTCTGCCACTGACCTGCAGAGTGATCTTGGACAAATTATTTCCCCTCTCTATATCTCAGTTTCCTCACCTGTAAAAATGGGAATAATGATACTGACATTCTTTGCAAAGCACGTTGAGATGTTCAGAGAAAAAGTGGTATATGGGCATAAGCCAATGCCTATTAAAACCAACGAGCTTCCAAATAAGATCTTAGCAGTGTGGCCTACTGGATAGAGTATCAGACTGGGTTTCAGATGACTTAAGTTCTATTCCCAGGTCTGCCAATGGCATGCTGGGTGACCTTGGGCAAGTGGCTTCACTGCTCTGCACCTCAGTTTTCCCACCTGTAAAATGGGAATTATGATCTAATTTGTAAAGTGTTTTGAGATCTACCGATAAAGCAAGCTAGGTATTACTACTATTTTGTTATTATCAATCAGACTATGTTGAGCATTGGATTAGGTCCCATCACAATTAAATCTTATTCAGGTGACAAAAATTACCAATCCCAAGCATTCAAAAATCATAAGTCAGCCCTCCCCCCAAAATTATGAGATTTGGGGTTTTGTTTTTAAAGATTGGCTTCTTTTTACTTACCTTTGGGTTTTGGAGCCTCTATGGAGCGCTCAGGTCACATATTGAAGCTTTTCCCCATAACTATAAGGGCTACAAATTTACTTCTGTTTTTTAAAAAATGGAAGCTGAGAGTCTTACAAGATCATAAGATTTCAGGAGCTGGAGCTTTAAGAAAAATCAACAAATTTCACAAGACTGGGTACAGAGTTATTACAACTGGCAACACTAAGAAAGGGGCAGTTGGTGATAAACACCTTAGATTCTAAGGGGTGGCCAACCTATGGCTCCAGAGCTGCATGTGGCTCTTCAGAAGTTAATATGCAGCTCCTTGCGTAGGCACCAACTCTGAGGCTGGAGCTACAGGCGCCAACTTTCCAATGTGCTCGGGGGTGCTCATTGCTCAACCCCCGGCTCTGCCCCATGCCCTTCCCCCACTCTATCCCTTCCCCCAAGGGCCCCGCCCCTTCCCCCAAGCTTGCCATGCTCTCTCTCTTTCCCCCTTTCCCTCCAGAGCCTCCTGTATGCCGCAAAACAGCTGATTGCGATGGGCGGGAGGGGGAGGGAGGGGAGTTGGTGTATTACTGTGGCTCTTTTGCAATGTACATCAGTAAATTCTGGCTCCTTCTCAAGATCAGGTTGGCCACCTCAGATTAGTAACACACATGGTTCAAAACCGTCATCTTGTGGCTCCTCATGACTTTCCTGAGAGCTGAACAAGAGCAGGCTGCAGTCTCATCTGAAGGAAAACATCTCTCATTTTAACTTAGAACAATGAGCGTTCTAGATAATGGACATCTTTCTCCCATGGAAACGAACGAACAGACAAATTACCTGCACTCAGGAAGTGTGCTGTACCCTAGGTATGACATCATTACTCAGTTTGCTAGAGCATGTGCTGGAGTCTCCTCTAGTGCAGAGTCTCACCTTGACCCCTCCCTGGATGATGTGGGTGACTGTGAATGTAAAATTAAACCCCACAGTCTTCCTTTCCTTCTAGGACTAGTGTTGTCTTTTGAGCCATTTGTTTTCTACATCATAGCAAACTCTAAAGGAAATTCACCAACTTTAAAAAAAAAGTGTTCTATGAACATAATAGAATTGCAGGAATCCTCCTATCACTTCTTAATTGGATAACATAGAAATATTTATTTTGGGGAAATGTATCTTTAATCATTTCCCATAGAAAGTGTAGGCAGGACAATAGGGTTACCATACATCCGTATTTTCCTGGACATGTCCGGCTTTTTGGTTCTTAAATTGCTGTCTGGAAGGAATTTTTAAATATCTAAAAACGTCCAGGATTTTGCCATCATTATTTTTCCCCAAAGAAGCGTTGATCATTCAAGAAAGCGAGTGAATATTGATCATTCAAGAAAGAAAGTGAATGTTGATCACTTGAGAGAGTGCCCGCTTTTCCCCCCTAGCTCCCAGCGCCTGCGCTGCAAAACAGTGAAAGAGGGAGGAGGGGGAACGCGGCACACTCAGGGGAGGAGGCGGGGCCAGGGTGGGGATTTGGGGAAGGGGTCCAGTGGGGCAGGGAAAGGGTGGAGTTGGGGCAGGGTCGGGGCCTGGGGGGGGCGCGAGCACGCACCGGCGCCGGGGAAAGTTGGAGCCTAGCCCTATGGTTCCCGACAGATATGATCATTTTTCCATAGTGGGGATAGTGCAATGTCGACAATTTCAGTGTCTTTTCTGAGTTCGTACCATGCACGGTAGTGTTTCCTCAAGAGCTCTTTATTTGATATTTTATTTTACTACCCCCACACACAATGCCAAAACGAAAGTGTAAATTCACTGCAGAACTAAAGACGAAATTCCCGTGTTTTCAAAGTGGTAGAGAAGAGTGGGAAGCTGAGTGCTTGGTGTGTAGACCTGGTACTTACGTCTCTGTGAAAAATAAAGGTGCTAATGATTTACAAACTCAGGTGGACTCCGACAAGTACAAATAAGCAGTTCGAGGAGAGAGCTCATCAACAAAATTGACAGGTTATTTTGTAAAACCAGGTAGCAAATCAGAGGATGCTTTTGCATTTCACACCGTTAAGCATCATAATAGCTTTAAGTCAATGGATTGCACATCTGTCTTGTTGAAGAAGACATTCCCTGATTCTGAAGTAGCATGGAAATTTTCAAGTGCTAGAACCCAGACAGAAGCAATTGTTCTCTCTGTGCTTGCACCGCATTCTGTTGATGTTGTTCTGAAAACGTTTGAAGAAAATGACATAGCTTACTGTGGAGTTGCTACAGATGGACGCAATCACGGTTCAGTGAAAATATTTCCAGTAATTATTCAGTATTTCAACTGGAAGAATGGCGGTTTGCAGTCAAAATTGATTTAGGTCCAGAACACTCCTAATGAGACTGTCGATACGATTGCTCATTATGTGAAAGGAACGCTTGAAAAAAATGGTTTGTTCGAGAAGTGTATTGCATTTACAGGTGACAACTGCAATACAATGTTTGGAGGACTCCGGCGTGATGAAGATGGAAAGTTCTGCAAACTTAAAGACGTTGTTGCAGAAAAGAACATTGATTGGTATGGGTTGCCCAGCACACATTTTGGACAACCGTGTTCACCATGCAGGAGAAAGAATGAACGTTGACATTGAGAACATTATTTTTAAAATTTACCAGTACTTTCATATCTACACCGTCGGAACAGAGAGGCTGAAGGAGTACTGTGAGTTTGTTGATACTGAATACAGAAAGCTGCTTTCTCATAGTGCTTAAGACATTTTTTGAGTATGAATTAAGTGAGATTTACCTCTGGCACATGCATTCACTCATGAGGGTATTCCAAACTTACATCCAAGAAACTGAAAGGGAAAGCAATTCTTTCGTGGAAGTGCTGAAAAGTTTGAACTCGGTTCACCATATCCTTCTTGAATGCAAGACTCACAACTTTACGTCCCTGAAAGTTAAGGACTACTGGCACAAAAGCGCATGGAAGGAATTGATGAAGAGTGTGACAAATTCTGTGCTGAAGTAGATAATATGTACAGCAGATGATTAGAATATTTGGAGAAGTGGCTTAGACCCCTGGAAGGCTTCTCTTGTTTCAGGTGGCTTACCCTCAGTGAGACACCGAATTGGAGTGATGTGGAATGTTGTATCAAGTACTTGATCGATAAGGGGGTGCAAATTGACGACGTGAAGTGTTTTGATCAGGTCAGCAACCTAAAGAAGTTTACGGAAAGTTGCAACAGTAATGAAGAGTTCAGTAATTATTTGCTAGCACACCAGAAGTGGACCAAATATTTTGAGAAATCCAAAAACATTGAGTGTCATTGAGAACTGTTAAAGATTGCACAGTTCTTCTTTGCTATTCCTTCTCACAATGCAAATGTAGAGCGAATTTTTTCACTGATGCAAAGCCAGTGGACAAAGGAAAGGAAAAACTTGAATGTTGAGTTGCTGAAAGGAATTCTACTTGTACAGTACAACTTCAGACAAACTTCTTGTAAAGACTTTCATGCCTTCTTAAAGAGCAATCAACCACTGCTGAGAAAAATGTGATCTACAGAGAAGTATGTGTGGGCACATGAGGAGAAAGAAAACTGAAGAGCTGGTGAAAGGAAAGGACTCACTACATATAAAGAAGTACAGTAAACCTTAAATAAGTAAACTTCACTTTTGAGGCCATATCACTTTTTCTGATATATACTCAATATAGACGACATGTAGCGCATAGCATATATAACAGTATAATAACACATTAATACAATGCAAGTTGGTAGATACTGGTGCAAATACCCTCCCTCTTCCCCCTGTGGAGTGTCCTCTTTTTTGAATGTTCTGATATGGTAACCCTAAGAACAATCTTTTTCAAGAGGCATTTTTGACAAGAACTACTATCTCATCACAAGGTATATTTGCTAAAGACATAGGGGTCCTTAGAAGAGCTAGGACAATGCTGCTATTTCCCTCTCCCCGGTAAATGTTTGTAACACATCTTTATAACAAATGTGTTGTGGCTATAGTCACATCCTGTTACATGCACTTTCTGTGAACTTTTATTTGATAAATGTGGTATCAATAGGATAAATATTTATATAATGAAATTTCTAAATGAACTAAAATTAATAACATTAAATGATAACAATGATAGTTTAGTTGGGGGTGCAGCTTATTCCAGCAGAGAATTTTGGCCTATGCTATGGTAGCGTCCAAGTGGCTCAATCAGGATCAGTCCTCCCATCTTCTGAGTGAACCCTTTTGATCAGGGATTGTCTTTTTTCTATGTTTGTGCACTGCCCAACACTTTGGGG
This sequence comes from Chelonia mydas, assembly GCF_015237465.2. Lineage (NCBI taxonomy): Eukaryota > Metazoa > Chordata > Testudines > Cheloniidae > Chelonia > Chelonia mydas. Next base: position 164,583,355 of record NC_057850.1, read on the forward strand.
CCCGAATGCCAACCAAATAAATATTTACTACTACTTATAAATATTGTGGTAGGTGCTGTTCAAACACAGATGAAGAGACAGACCCAGGATCTATGTGAGCAAGTAGTTACAGAAACAATATTTTAGATTAAGGGGGGTCAGAAGAGCTTGCTCAGTCAGTCACCCAGGCCAACGCCATGTGAATTGTCTGACTAATCACCAATAACCAACACACCTTGAATACCGAATATGCATACAAAACTGTTTATGATCAATCCGTGGAATTAAAACAAATTCACAGACTTCCTTGGCTTTACATTTACTTTTCCCTTTTGATGGTCTTTTATTAATCTGCTGAAATGCCACTGAAAATTACCAATAATTAAGTACTTCAAAACTAAACTGAGCAGCATCACAGGAAAATTTCCCACTGATTTCAGTGGGCTTTGAATCAGGCCCTTAAATAATTTTTGTCTTAGTTTCCATGTGTACAGAATGAGGATAACAATTACTTACCTCACAGTGGTATTGTAAAGACTAATGCTTCAAAAAGTGCTTTGAGAACCATGGATGAAAGATGCTATAGAAAAGTGCAAGATATGATTACAGTCAGTTTGATGTGCAATAAGTTTAAAAAAAAAAAAGTTTAAAAAAAAAATTGCATCTCCCACAGTGTTTCCTTTCATAGTAAAATAAATGTAGATGTTTTGTTTGATAATTTCTTCTTCTAACAGTAGGTTCTCGTCTCCATTTTTTTTTGGTCTTGATTCGGTGTATCAATGCGTTTGGGTTGTTAAGCAGACATATGTGATGAACATGTGTGGATGGGATGCCAAGAGAATAATTTCTCCAGAAATAGTAATGACAATAGAAGAAGGCAACATTATCGTCCTCTGCTTTCATAAGATGTTGTGGGCTCAACTTTCAAAAGGCACCTCAGAGCTTGCAAAATTGCAGGCACAAAATCTGCGCATATGCATTTACACAGGGCAACACACATGCATATCTGGAACTGCATGTCTAACTGCAGCTTGCCTATGCAGGTACCAGTTGACATGCGTAGATGGGAGCAGCAGCAACTTGTAAGAGCATGGGTTAGATGTCTTTTTGTAAATCGGTTTTTAAAAAAGCCACCTCCAAAACTGCACCTTCAAAAATACCTTTCTACATTTGTAAATGGAAATCTGATTTGTACAGGCAAATGACTACTAGTACAGGCAAGCAAGGACCGTCTACATGAAAACAACTGTGTTTGCAGTTATTCTGAATATAGTTAGGAAGGATCAATGACACCTTGACTTTCTTTGTTACATACTCAAGGTGTGAGAACTGAAATAGGCCAAGTACAGCACTCACCTCAAAATTGCTACAAACAGAAGAAAACATTTTTCACACATTTTTCACTTTCCTTATCAACGTACGTATTTCCCAACCAGCCTTTTATAAAGGGCAAGATCCTCAGCTGGTGTAAATAAGCATAGCTCCATGGATTTCAACAGAGCAGTGATATACAGAAACTGAGCATCAGGCTCAAAATATTTTTGTAGACTTCTTTTGATTACACACATTGCTTGTGCTTTCTTCTGTGCTTTTGAATTACTTCAATTATTTCCTGTACTGAAAGTGAAAAGAAAAAGCAATAGTAAATAAGTATGTCTATTGACAAGACCACATTAATTCTGAAACCCTACATTTTATTTGATTATCTTTGTTATATTTCTTTTTCTACCCAGAATATAAAACCAAAACACACTGCTGCCATAAACAATTACAGTCAGCATCTTGCTGTGTTCATCATATTTATTATTTTATAGTATTCTGTTGTGTATTATCATGTTTATCCTCATCTATTTTTTGCCAGGTAGACCACTGAGGCAATTTTCTTCTCATTACCACAATATGATTTTTATTACTCAGGATTACACCACACAAATTATTGATATTTATTTTTAAGGGAAGGCAATTTCTCTTTCCAGGATTCATTTATAATGATGCATAATAAATTAAAAAAAAAACCCAAACCAAACCTCTCCAAATTTAAAACCAAATCCAGCACTAACAATGATACTTGTATTGACACTAAATTGGTAAAAATACAGAAATGCAGAAATTATTATATTTTGTACATAAATTAATCTTACAGCAAGAAACCGGCCATTTATTGTTAAAGTTCATATGTGATTTTTCAAAAATCAGCAGCACATTGCAGTTAAATTTATTTGGACAGGTGCCTGAGGGAGCTGATTTAAACTTAAGAAATGGCCACATCTCTGCCTGTCACACTATTTTCCCCTTATTGTGTCAAGTGGCAGATACACAATACATTATGTTCAGCAGCTATAACTCTGAAAGAGAGATGGCCATCTATTCACCCAGCCTTTTCCCTGTAGTCTGTCAGCAAAGAAGAGAGAGGAGAGAAGGGAGGCAATGTATAGTTAATAATGTTTAAAACATTGAGGTAGCATTGCAGAAATGTTGTTTCTGCATTGTCTCATTATCGGAGATGCATGCCACAGCTACATTTCAAACTGTGAACACAAGTCATTTCCCAGGCGAGAGAATAATGAAGAGGGGAATCAAAAAACCAACATACAATAAGTATTCAATAGGACCGTTGGGACTGTATCTGATGGGCCACATTCTTCTCTGACTAACCCTCTCCCACTATTTGACCCCACTGAAGGCTCTGGGCAGATTCAACTCTCAGTTAATAATATTTAGCACTTACATAGCTCTTTTCATCTGAAGATCTCATATGTACTTTAAACAGGGTGGTAAGCATTACTATTTCCTCTTTACAGCTAGGAAACTGAAGCACAAAAAAGTTCAGTGACTTGTCCAAGAGCATGCAGCAAGTTATTGACAGACCCAGCATTAGAAACCTTGAGTGAAACCCAGGTTCACTGACTTCAGTGGGAGTTTTGCCATTCTCTTCAGTGGAGCCAGGTTTACACCCCTCTTCTCTTTAATAATAGTCCCATCTGGTAGATAGTAGCACAAGCTCCCCAACACCTGTCCCAACCATATCATAGGCAGGACTCGTAGCAGCACCTATTATTAACATTGCCCAACATTTCTCATTTTAAGACCTTCTTTTCAATGACTAATACCTTTGTTACATTTTAACCATTTTGGCTGAAATATTCCATTCCTGGTGTCTGCTTTGGGCTGAATATTTTTTGGAAAATTTCAGCCAATATCGTTCAGTTGTTTCCAAAAATAAGACTACTGAAAATAATGTTGTATTGTCGATTTTAAAGGTCTGGTGACCTTTGCTTTGAAACGCTCTGGTGCCCCCATGTTTTGGAGCATGGACTTGAAAGTTAGCGGGGGACTGGTCTTGAGTTGGTGATGTACCCTTTGATGTCCCCTTAAAAAATCCAGGAATCTTGAGTTCCTTCCCAGGCTCTGGATGGGAGTGTGCTTTAGTAGGGACAGACTTCCTCCCAAAGCTTCACCCCCTTCTGCTCCGTCCCCTCCAACCTGTTCCTGTACTTCTCCTGTGTTCTTCTCCACCGGTGGCTCCTTGTCCCAGTTCCATTCTCTTTGCCCAGTCAGTACTAGTTTTCCCCTCTGGTCTCTGTCAGAGTCCCAATCTCATCCTCCACTCACTCACTCTCTCCTTTCCCACATCTAGCCCAGTTCTCTTGCCCAGCCAATCTCAGTTCCCTCCTCCTTACACTCCCTTTGATGTGTCTCTTTTGTCTCCCCACACTGGTTCCCAGTCCTGGTCTCCCTCCCTATCCCTCATCCAACTTCAGTCTCCACCCGACTCTCTTCCTAGCTCTTTGTCCCAGTCTTCTTGCCCAGCCAATCACAGTCTTTCTCCTCTCCTCTACTCATCTGTTCACAGTGTCCTCCAACAGGCAACTATCTCCCAGTCATAGCCCCCTCATTTCCCTCATCAGCATTTCCCCAGTTTTCTCCCCCTCATCGCTCCCAGTCCCAATCTCCCTGCTGAACCAATCCCAGTTCCCTCCTCCACTCCCCAGTGGCTCCCAGCCCCTGTCTACTTGACCAGCCAGCCATAGTTTCTTTTCCCCTCCCTCCAGTCTCAGCAGACTCCTTGTCCCACTCCACTCCTTTCTCTTCCCCAAGTCTGCCTTGTGTCCCCTCTGCATTTGAATCAGATGGTTTCCTTCTCCTTCTTGGGTGCCAGCAGGGGCTCATTGAGAACACAGAAGAGATGAGTCCACTGCTCTCAGTTCCAGTGTCCAGCTCCTCCCCAGCCCAAAGCAGCCATCACTGGAAAAGTCCACCTTTGGTCCTGTTGCCGTGACTGAATCATGCTAATTTGTTCTGTGGAAATGGCCATGCATAGTCTGATCAGTACTATGATCTGTGAGGGGCTTGAGTATGATCAGTGAGGCTGGAACAATCAGAGACTTTCATTGTTTAGCTCTAGTAAATCTCTACTTTCAAAAGATCTGGCACAGAGATAGGGGAAATCTGGGGTGAACCTCTGGGAGAACGTCTGTCTCCCCGGCGCATAATCCCATCCAGACCCTAGAAAGGAATCCAAGGTTCCTGAGTTTTAGGTTGGACATTAGGAAAAACTTCCTAATGGTCAGGGTGTTTGAGCACTGGAATAAATTGCCTAGGGAGGTTGTGGAATCTCCATCACTGGAGATTTTTAAGAACAGGTTACACAAACCCCTGTCAGGAATGGTCTAGAAAATCCTTAGTCCTGCCACAAGTGCAGGGGACTGGACTAGATGACCTCTCGAGCTCCCTTCCAGCTCTATGATTCCTCATCTGTCAGCAAATATCTCTGAAACCCACTAGCAGAGTGGGTGGGTCATCCTCACTAGTGCTAGTCCACAGAGAGGATGAAACCTACTACTGCTATCAGTTAGTTCATTAGCTCTAGTGGCAGTGGCCCGAGCAATGGATCTAAAGATTTCAACCCTGCAGATGAACCTCATAAGTGTCAACAGGATGCTACATGATGTTTTTACAGTTTGCTTTTTTAAAAATCTAGGGAATTACACACAAAAAAATGTTAAAAGCACATTATTCAGGTAGCAAAGTCAAGCACTCAAAAGTTAGAAAATGCCAGAATTAAAGTTGCCTGTGCAACCTTAGTTCAGCCCTCTGTGCATATGAATTATGTTACAGTCTCTAATTACATGACTGGACTAACCTTTTAAAATGATTTTAGAAAAACTGGAGTTTTTATGCCAAGAGCCTTGCTTCAGTCCTTACAAATGTTTTTATTATTTGTATTACAGTAGCACCTGTAGGTCAGGGACCCATTGTGCTGGGTGCTACACAAACATAAGAAAGAGACAGTGGCTATCCCAAAGAGCTTAGAATCTAAGCAGAAGAGCTGACAAGCTAAGTGAGTTCATTACCTCTCCCTTGGTTTTGGTTGTTTTGATGAAGAGGGACAAAGTATATAGAATTAGAAATGTGAAGTGATAATCATATGATTATGCTTTAAATGTCACATTTCAAAAATATATTTGATTGCAGAAGCCTGGCAAACTTGCCATGAGCGTGTAGCAGGAAAGACAAAAATCTATTCCTCTACAATTTGCAATGATGATAAGGAGGGGGAAAAATAATATTTTACTTGTCTATTAAAAATATTAATATTTTTGGTCTGATCCAGCTCTACTAAAGTCAGTGGGAGTCTTTCCAATGGGCTGTGGAGCAGAACTTTACACAGGGGTGAAAGTAAGTCGAGTGACTTACCGGTACTCTGGGGCCAGCTCTGGCCCCCGGAAGGGGAGGGGCCTAGGGTGGAAGGGGCAGGGTTGAGGGGGTCAGAGCCAGCCCCAGCCCACCCTGTAAGGTAAGTGCCCCCCCACTGGGGTAGCAGCAGCAGCCTGGGGCTCCAGGGGCTATTTAAAGGACCGGGGCGGTAGAAGCAGGGGAGCCGCAGGCCCTTTAAATAGCCGCTGGAGCCCTGGGGAAGCAGCGGGGCTCCAGCAGCTCTTTAAAGGACCGGGGCAGCAGAGGCAGCTGGAGCCCCGACCCTTTAAATAGCCCCTGGAGTCCCTGCTACCCCAGGGCTCCGGTGGCTATTTAAAGGGCCTGCGGCTCCCCTGCTTCTACCGCCCCGGTCCTTTAAATAGCCGCTGGAGCCCCGGAGTAGCGGCGGTGGGGCTCCAGTGGCTATTTAAAGGGCCTGGGCAGTAGAAGCAGGGGAGCCCCAGGCCCTTTAATTAGCTGCCGGAGCCCTGCAGCCGCTACCCCAGGGCTCCAGCAGCGGGGCTCTGGAGGCAATTTAAAGGGCCTGGGGCTCCCAGCAGTGGGGAAACCAGGTTGCCCCAGTACGGTGCACCGGCTCTTACCGGTATGCCATACCGGGGCGAACCGGCTTGCTTTCACCTCTGACTTTACATAGCATCTTTTGCCTGAGTATTTCAGTGTGTTCTACTAACACTGATTAACTGAAGCTAATTCTAGGGCTGATGTAAGGGAAGATGAGCCTTTGAAAATAAGGATTTACAAAAATAAATCTGGGATTTGGGATGCCTTCATTTTTTTGTGCTCAACTTGAGAAACGTTGAGGCTGACTTTCAGAAGCACTGAGCCTCCAACAACTCCAAGTGAGACCTCTAGGTGCTCAGCCTATTTAGGCCACATATTTAGGTGTCTAAATATGGAGTTAGGAGCCACATTTTAGGCCCCCAGGTTTTAAAATGCTGGCTATGGAAGCTGGGTTAAGACTGTGCTGAAAATGAGACACTTACCATGAACTTCAGCCTAACTTTTGGAACTACTGGACTACAAGTATACTTTAGAATGCCTTTACAAAAGTTGCAGGCAATATGTAGTACATTCTCAATAGTTATCTGATTCCTCTGTTGGGAATAATAAAAATTCAACCTTGGGCAATGCAATTAAATTGATTTTTTTTTTAAAATGACTGAGGGGCTCTCTGAGGTGGTTCAATAGTGGTACTGCCAGAGGCAGGAGGAAATGGTTTTATCAGTATCAACAGGAATTGGGGAATAAGTGTAAGCAAACACTGGGCTCTTTAAATCAGTATCATATGCAATGTTTTAAAGCATAATACAGAGGCAAAAAGTATCATGAATCTTGACAAAAGCTAGGACAGGTTTCTGATTGAGGGTTTTCCTAACCATAGGCTTGATCCAGTGCCAAGTAAGACCTGAGGGAGTATTTCCATTGACTTCCGTGGTCTTTGAATCAGGCCTGAGTGCAAAAGGGCACACAATTCAGCCAATGTAGATAGCTCCCCACAACCTTTACACTAACCACAGACTAAGTCTTTTTGGGGGTATGAAAATGTGCAGTTTCTAGCTATTAATTGTTTCCATTATTCAACCATTCCAGGTTCTGGACATGGCAGAGATGAAATACCATGAAAATGACACACCATACTCTATTTCCAGACTAAGTTAAAGCAAGAAGTACTACTGTTCCAAATTTCATCCCACTTTTGTGAAGGCCAAGAGGCTTCTGCTAGCTGCAAGGTATAACACACAATTAAAGCCTGTAAACCCAGGTTTGACAAACACGGCTTTCCACTGTTGTAATCTTGAGTTTATTACCAGGCAAACTAGTTACGAAAAAGCAGCGGCTGGATTCATTAAAATTCAATTAACCTGAGTCACTAGGGGATTCAGTTGTCCTATTTCACAGAGACCTGAGTAGCTGAAATTGCATTTTAAACACTACTCACAAGCTCCCATAAACCATCTCTTTCAGGTCAGATCCTGACTTGGCAAGCAAATACATCCCTGGATTTTAGCTTGGCTTTGATTTACAGTTTACTCTATTTGGAAACTCTAACTTCTTAGTATCAGATTACTGTTTCCAATTTATCACACCCCAGAATCAAAGAGAAAACTTTTCCATGCTACACAATCTACTTTCTTACACTGGCACCTTGCTTATCTTCTGCAAAGGGAATCACTATTACAGGATCAAGCAGGCAAAAGGGATCTGAGCAGAAATTAAAACAAACAAACAAAAAAAACCCAACTAGTAAATACAAAATTTGACAGCCTGCTGTAATCTTTTGTGACAAAATTGAAACTGAGGCTGCACGGCTAATTAATTTGGGTCCCAGCTTAGGAAAGCCTCCCTAGCCAACAGCACTTAATCATGTCCTTAAGTCCCATTGAAGTCAAGGGTCTTCTTGTACTTAATTGATTTCCTGAGTTCAGCTCTTAGTTGGCTGTGAGTGCTGTGAAAAATAGAATAGAGGCTGCAGAAACAACTATTCAAGAATAGAAAAAAGGGAACTTTAAGCTATCTGGGAACCATGAAACTATAATTTGAATGATTTCATAGAAAAAATGTACATGAACATCTCCCTAGACAACAGAAATAGTTATGTTACAGTCAGGTAGGTGTATGTCTCCTTTAAGAGCAAGGTCATGATTGCCCCAGTTAAATTTTTTCCAACAAGCACCTTACACTTTTTCTCATGGCACTCCTTATGCATGGGAAGAGCTCCTTGTAAATACCAACAGAGCTGCCTCCTTCAAGTCCCTCTCTGCCATGGTGCCTACAAAAATACTCATCAGTGGTTAGGCAGCTGATTTGCTGTGATCAGTGTACTTCACACTGACCAATATCACCCCAATATTCCCTGTGCTCCCCTCATCTGTTCGTTTTATTCACCTGTTACCCTATGTCTAAGACTATAGATATGGCTACACAGTTAAGCAATGCCTGAGGCTGGCCCATACTAGCTGATTCGGGCTCACAGGGCTCAGGCTTTGGAGCTGTTTCATTGCTTTATAGACTTCTGGGCTCGGGCTGGAGCCTGAGCTCTGGGACACTCCCACTGTGCAGGATCCTAGAACCCAGGCTCCAACCTGAGCCTGGAACTCTAAACTACAGTGAAACAGCCCCACAGCCCAAGCCCTGCGAGTCTTGCTGTGTAGACATATCCTTTGATTTTAAGTTTTCTGGGGCAAGGTCTACCTGTTACATGTTTGTATAGCATCTAACACAAGGGGGCCTTGGCCTCCAAGTGCTACCATAATATAAATAATGAGAACTGGTATATTTTTCTAGATGAAACCACAATATTGTAAAAGCAACTCCCTACAAGAGAAATACTTCATAAGAGGCAGATTCAGCACACTTTGGTAAACTTTGCCCTTGATTGGTGTGCTATAGATCTGTGCAATGGTTGTTCTGAAAACCAGTGAAGTTTTTCTTGGTTTCTATTTTTATGTTTCCACTTTTATTCCAGTTAAATAAACTGGCTACAAATCGAGAACCGCAACCAAAATGATCTCCTCTAGCCACATCCTTACATAATTTCCTCTGTTCTGCTATCTGAACTTCAGGAGGTGTCCAAATTAGATGTTGGCCAGCAAACTGAAAAAGATGAGGGGAAATATTTGGTTCAATTCTGAAAATGTTTGGAATTTGTCAGCAAATTAGAAAAAAAATCATTTTGTTTCAGAACATAGGAAGTGCCCCCCTTTTAACCTAATGGTTGAAGCACTTGTCTTGGATGTGAAAGACCCAGATTTGAATCCCCTCTCTAGCTCAGGGACTTGAGCTCAAGCCCCTCCCACCATGTTAGTGCTCTTACCCTCAGGCTAGAGGCTACTGTGAGATGGGGCTCTTGCAATCTCTCCTACTGAAGCAGTTCCACTTTGTAAAACTACTTAAATTTTCATTGTGCCATAGACTGAGGGTGAGACCAACTCTATAGCCTGGTAGATAAGGCACTCCCCTGGGGGTGGGGGGGTTGATGCTATGTATAAGAAAGATGACCATTTGTATAATTGTTGCTCCCACCATTATACAATTGCAACAAATCTTATACAAAGTATGTCATGTAAGGTTTCAATGGAAAAGTTATGATCTATCAAATATAATTATCCTGTTTATATATGTGTATCATCTTCATATGTAAAGTTATGAATATTGGCTATGTATTTGATCCCAAATGTGTTTGTTCCTGGGTGTCAGATAAGATTTACATTAGAGCCAGGGAGCTATGTGTTGATGGTTCATTAAAGGACACTTCACTCTGACAACGGGCCATAGAAGAAGCTCATCCCACCCAGTGAGTCTTCCTGTGGGCTCCCCAGTCAGAATATGGGTAATGGCTGCTTCTGTGAGTCAGCAAGCTATGTAAGGGCATGTGACTTGCTCATGTGACCTTGGACTCCATCTTGTGCCTGTAACTTTCCACAAACTGAGGCTGTGGCTTTGTCTGAAACAGAAAATTATACCTTTGCCAGGTGCCCGGAAAAAAACACTGGAAACATCTCCATCTTGCTTCTTTCCTGCTACGATTCTCTGGATTTACTAAAAAGAGCATACGAATCTATGGACTGAAGACCTTCCAATCTTTTGGAACCTACCAGAGACTTTACAAGCCAGCAGTCTAACATCATTGCTACAAACCTGAGACATTTAAACTCTCTTCTTCTTTTCTCTTATAAATAAACCTTCTATTTCAGTTACTAAAGGATTGGCAGCAGTGTGATTATTGGGTAAGCTCTGAGTTATATACTGACCTGGCTGTGTGGCTGGTCTCTTGAGATCAGAAGAACACTTTGTTTGATGAAACTGGTTTTCAATAACCACTCATCATAAAGTCTAGTGTCTGGGTGGTGAAATAAGGGATGCTTAAGGAGACTGCATTTTTTACTTCTTATTGATCGGAGTGGTGAGACAGAAGTTAACTTTCGTTACTGGCTTGGTATATTAATGACAGAATAACCACCAGTCTGGGGGGTGACTCTGCCCTACTTTTCAGCAGTTTGTCCTGAATCTGGAATCCTCAGCTGTGACCCACTAAGGCATGGTGACAGGTGGTTGGAGCTGTAGATTCAAATCTTCTCTATTCCTGATTCAAAGAACAGATTTGAGTCTCACATCCCAGCTAAGTCCCCTCCCTACTGAGCTAAGTTTATAAAATGGGGGCTGAGCGCATGCGCACACACACTTTATTGGTCCTCAAATATTTTCCACAGTTGAAACTAATCAGCTCAAATTAGTAAATTGTTTTGGGTTGGCCAAAATTGCATTTTTTGATGAATAAACTGTTTATGCCTCCAAAAAATGTTGTCTATCTGGACTAAAACTGGACAATACTCATACTCGAGAGACACCAGCAACAGCAGTGGTGCAGTGTGCCCCGCTTCTAACTCTCTCTAACCAGCAAAACCTGTATAATTGGGACCCCACAAGGATGGCTGTCTCATTAGTGATTTTCCCTTTTTTCATTTTGCTTGACATTTTTGAGATTGAGATTTGTATTGACTAGAATCCTATGACAGAGGGCTGAGAGATGAGTCTTCCGTGATAGAGAATGTATAGCAAAGAAAGAAAACAAGCTAGAAATTGAAATGACAGCTATGTTAATAGCTTGCTCTTGATGTTGCTTATTGTGCAGTGATATAGTCAAGTGAACTAGATGTTCCCAATGTACCTGGAAAGAAATTTCAAACAGCAGCAACAAATTGCTATTTTTTTTCTTTACTATTATTAAGAACATATGTCTTTGGGGGTATTGCAACTTGTATATATGAAATTGGTACTGAATGCTCACAATAATACAGCTAGTCATAACCAAACATTTTTGAAAAAATATGCAACTTGTAGGAAACCACAAAATGCTTCTCTAAGAAAAGTCCTGCTGTCCTCCCTGGATCTAATAACTTATTCAGTCACCTGTTCAACTAGATCAATACTCCATGGAACTAGAGACGTGCCAATCTGCAAATTAAGTTCTGAATCTGGATCCTCATTTCAAACACCCAAACTCAGGGGAATATAGGAGGTGTCATAGATGTGGAAGTTTGTTTCAAGCCATTAGAAATAGGGACCAGTTATTACATTCATATCTGAATTTAGATGATCCCCCTACTCCAAATTTCAAGAGATCTTGCATGAGGAGTTTGCTTTGAGTCCATAATTAAATAACACAGAGATAAAATACCAGGGGTTCCCAGTTGCCATATGTAGCTTTTTATAAGAGGATTCAGCTCAGAAGACGGAAAGTGGGGAGGTGGATTGCAAGCTGGAATAAAACTGGAAAATCAAGATGGTGAACAACAGATAGCATACAGAAAGCACAGCTACTAAAATAACAGCAGAGACTACAGGCAATCACTCTGTTGTGATGGCACAGAAATTAAACAAATGATGGAGTAATACACTAATAAAAATGGACCAAATGAGAGATGGAACAGCATAGACATAAAAGAAATCTCTTAAATCAGTTCTCTGTAAATTATTAAATAAGGATAGTTATAAAATGTTTTACTTAGTACTGTGATTTTCATCCTAAGGCTGTTTAAAGCTGAGAGTATGGTAGTAAGTGTTCAATTTTTCTTCCATCAGATGTCATGATGTGACATTATTGGAGTGATGGGGGCCATATAACCATCTAGTCAGATTGGTGTTCGTTTGTGGGAGTTCTAACACTGCCCTACATTGACGGCGATAGGGAGCTGCCCTAACCCAGGAGGTATTGTGCCTTAGGACACATTCCCTTTGGTTATCCTCTTTTCATAAGAGCTCTTATGCACCTGCTGTGCTACCCTTAGAATGATCTCCTTCTCAGATAGACAGCTATTCTAGACAGTGTGGAGATGACAGTCTGAGTCATCATCTTGGGCTGGCTTTTGCCTCACAGGTTGCTAGGAAAGAGAAGTTTGTGAACTCAGGGGAGCACTGGGACTGTTGTTCCTAGCTATTTTTGCCTGCTTAGAGAAGCACAATCTAGCCCTTAACCTCCAAATGCCACATCTGATCAGGCTGATTAAATATAAACTGTTCCATACATCATCATCTCCTGTACAGAATAGCACATTGCCATCATGTCATTTTATATTAGCATGTTGTAGAGTTGATGGCCCAGATCCCAGATATGTAAATCTCTGCACACTGTACATACATGTGAAATCTGAATAAGGTATTTGCCCAGTGGTACTGAATGTCATGCTGCCTAGCAGGTGAGACACTTTGGAAGAAGTTATAAAGCTCTACTCCTCTAAGGTAATTGTTATTTACATAAATCTGAGCTCTGGTACATTCTGTAACTTCAGTAGAGAGTTACGTCAAAAACACACGCATTGTTTTTTAATGTATAAAGTCAAACTCTATTACAATTCATGCACAAACATTTCACTGAACATTCAGAACCTTGTGAGATCAGTACATTGTGATAAGCAAAAAAAATCAACACAGTAACTTAAAAGAAACTTGGAGCCAAATTCACGCCTGGTGTTAGTGGATATAATTCCATTGAAGGAAGTCATTTCTCACTCACCAACGTGTGCTCTCAATCCAATAATGCTTAGTTCTTATATAACACTTATTTTCAATAGATCTCAAAACACTTTACATAGAAGGTCAGTATCATTATACCCACTTCACATATGGGGAAACTGAGGCCTAGAGAAGTGAAATGACTTGTTTAAGGTCACCCAGTATGGCAGTGACAGAGCCAGAACTTGAAACTAGATCTCTCATGTCCCAGTCTAGGGCCCAGTCACCTAGACCACACTCTCATAATGTCCTATCCAATGACATGCAAGAGTTTGGTCCCTTAGAGAAGGACATGAGATTCCAAGATGTATATTGCTTTATGTCTTGGGAACTTTTTTTTTTCCAGAATGCCAGCTTTGTTTTGTTTTTTTAAACCCTACCTAAACTACTCTATTGTTGCTTAGTGCTACAGTATTGCAGGACCAGATTTTTGTGCAGTAAATAAGCATGCTCTGGAAAGTTTAATTATGGATGTATTGGGATCTGTTAATTTAATTTATATCTTTGAATATTACTTGAGCAAAAACTTTTATTCTGAATGAATGTTAATGCTTTACTGTAAACCAATCATGTAAACTAATTTCAGACCTGCCATTAAACCTTGCGTGGAGGTGTCATACTCTGAACTAATATTTCAGTAGAAAAAAGGACTAAAGATCATGGGATCATGCTCATTCCCTTAGTCTTTGCTGCTCCTCACAGTCCATTTCACAACAGTGTCCTGCCCAGCCCCATAAACCATACAGTGGCAGCCATTTTGTCTGTGGGCATGGCTTCAGTCTCATTGAAAATATTGGGAGGGGGCCTCCATTTTTATTAGCAGCAGCTTCATTTCCACATGCAGATAAACTGCAGGGAAGCAAAGGTCATCTTGCTGGCTTCCTTGCCATTGACAGTAATGGGAGATGGAGGCCATTTTGAATAAGGGAAAATTTGTGAGCTGGAAGCCTTTTATCACCTTTTCATGAGACAAATTAGAAGAAAAGAAAAAGATCACCCCTAAGGGGCTTGTGACAAAATCATGAGCTTTGTCAACATTGTATGTCTGATTTGGAGTATCACCAGACGCATCACCTCTCAGGCTCTATGGACACATTCTGCTCTCAGTGATGAGAATGCAGCTCTCCACTGGCTTCCATGCAGTGATTCTCAATTTACATCAGTGAGAATCACAGTAGAATCTGGCCCTGCAATGTTCACCAATCTTGTAATGAGCTAGTGACATGGTTTGCTCTGTATATTTTTTGTACCCACACACAACATACTCCGTTATTAACTGTGGCAGCTAACCATTTGTTTCCCTGGCAATACTTAGGCTAGCACATGGTTGTCATGCTGCAGTGGGTTTGGCCCCTAATTCTTTGGCACAAAAAAAGCAAATTGAGAAGAAATCTATTTATTTTCTGAATTCAATTAGTAAAAGTTCCATGCCATTTTTGTTTGATACATGTTGGGATGGTGCAAGCCAGATTTTTCCTTTTTAAGACAAATATCTTCTGCATTGACTAGGGGGCTGCCTACAGCAAACAGTGGAAAAACCTGCCACTTATTTCCATGAAGTAAACATCTGACCAAACCTTCACACTTTGTTATTCTCAGAAACACAACTCTGTGAACTCAGCCTTGCATTTTGTGCTTTCTAATTCAACTTCTTTTCAAAGATGTAATGGTATAGTGGAGAACACTACATTACAGAAAAATGCAGATGGCACTTGTGAGACCTGACAGATTTACAGATGAAGGCTCCTACTAAGTTAAAATGGGAAATCTCATGAGATTTGTCATGGTTGAACTTTAATTTAAAGCTTTTAATGCAGCTCAACTCAGGAGTAGAAAGAATACAGATCTATGGTGGCTGATTGCTAAATTACCATTTATTTCAGCTTATAGAAAACAGTATAAATCCTAAAGGAATAGAAGTTTTCAAAGTAACTTTTGTACTAATTTTCCACAGTGTGGAGGCCTTTATTAAGACATTTGAGATACCAGGACCAACTCTGACCACTCCTAATCTCCATTTTGGCAGCCTGCTAACCTTCCTTCTCAATAGGACAGGCTCCTCATGGGCCACTGAACAGCTACTAGTATATGGGTATGTCTACACTACGAAATTAGGTCGAATTTATAGAAGTCGATTTTTTAGAAAGTGATTTTATACAGTTGATTGTGTGTGTCCCCACTTAAGACCATTAAGTCGGTGGAGTGCGTCCACAGTACCGAGGCTAGCGTTGACTTCCGGACTGTTGCACTGTGGGTAGCTATCCCACAGTTCCCGCAGTCTCCGCCACCCATTGGAATTCTGGGTTGAGATCCCAATGCCTGATGGGGCAAAAAACATTGTCGCGGGTGGTTCTGGGCACATGTCGTCAGGCCCCCCATCCCTCCCTCCCTCCCTCCGTGAAAGCAATGGCAGACAATCGTTTTGCGCCTTTTTTCCTGGGTTACCCGTGCAGACGCCATACCACAGCAAGCATGGAGCCCGCTCAGCTCACCATCACCGTATGTCTCCTGGGTGCTGGCAGGCGTGAGACTGCATTGCTACACAGCAGCAGCTCATTGCGTCGTGAGAGCAGACGGTACAGTACGACTGGTATCTGTCCTCATCATCTCTTGGGTGCTCTTGGCCGGCCTCACTGAGGTCGGTCGGGGCGCTTGGGCAGATATGGGTGCTCCTGGCAGATCTCGGTGACGTCTGTCAGGGGCACCTGGGCAGACATGGGTGCTCCTGGCAGACCTCGGTAAGGTCTGCCAGGGGCGCCTGGACATAAATGGGAGTGACTCAGGTCATTCTCTTCTTTAAGTTCAGTCCTGTCTGGAATATTGGCAGAGGGATAGCTCAATGGTTTGAGCATTGGCCTGCTAAACCCAGGGTCGTGAGCTCAATCCTTGAGAGGGCCATTCTGTCTCAGGCTGCTGTCCCAGCCAGCAGCACCACGAGCACCCATGAGATGACGACAGCTAGCAGTCATACGGCACTGTCTGCTGGCGAGCAGCCAGGAAATGACGATGGCTAGCAGTCGTACTGCACCGTCTTCTGCCAGCCTACCCCTTGTTTCTCCCTCTGTGACAGCAATGGCCAGCAATCGTTTTGCACCTTTTTCCGTGCGGGCGCCATATTGCTGTCAGCATCGTCATCCACCTGCCGCTTCCACTGCCACGCTGCTCTCCTGCTCATGCCATACCATGGCAAGCATGGATCATCATGGCAGTTGTGACCGCTCTAAACACCACGTGCATTATCCAGCAGTATATGCAGAACCAGAACCAGAACCTGCAAGAGCAGGCGAGGAGGCGATGGCAGCGCGGTGAGGAGAGTGATGAGGACATGGACACAGACTTCTCTCATAGTACGGGCCCTGGCAATTTGGCCATCCTGGTGTCAATGGGGCAGGCTCATGCCGTGGAATGCCGATTCTGGGCCTGGGAAACAAGCACAGACTGGTGGGACCACATAGTGTTGCAGGTCTGGACGGCTGCGAAACTTTCGCATGCATAAGGGCACTTTCGTGGAACTTTGTGACTTGCTTTGCCCTGCCCTGAAGTGCCAGCATACCAAGATGAGAGCAGCCCTCACAGTTCACAAGCGAGTGGCGATAGCCTTCTGGAAGCTTGCAAAGCCAGACAGCTACCGGTCAGTCGGGAATCAGTTTGGAGTGGGCAAATCTACTGTGGGGGCTGCTGTGATCCAAGTAGCCAATGCGATCACTGAGCTGCTGCTATCAAGGGTAGTGACTCTGGGAAATGTGCAGGTCATAGTGGATGGCTTTGCTGCAATGGGATTCCCTAACTGTGGTGGGGCCATAGACGGAACCCATATCCCTATCTTGGGACCGGACATGGTTTCGAACACCAGTAAACAGAGGAGCAATTTTTAAGGAGATAGGACAACATGAATGTATTCAGCTCCTTATGTCATGCCTATTACTATGGTTATCTGAGGTTTGATCAAATTAGCACTCACTATGGGGAAATACAATACATTTGAAGCAAATCTATAATAATATCGTACATTATTTAGTCTTTCATCTTGAAAGATCACAAAGGACTTTACCAATTATGCACATACACGAATGACTTCATCTCTTCTGGGTTGTAAAAAAGCAGCTATTCTCCAATACAAAGAAAAACTTTAAAAACTTTAAAACTAAAAATTTAGGAAAGCAAGTGAAGAATTGTGTATTCAGTGAAATTTAAAAGAGTAATTTAGGTAGGTGGGATATAATTACCAAATTGTCTAGGGCATTGGGTCTAACATCTACATTGTTAAAAAAATGGCCCTAAAAGACCTTCATTCTGATGAGCTCCCCATACTGCACCCCAAGATCACTCTCAGATCAAAAAGTTGCAGAGCTTCTCCTCACGCTGTAGAACTTGAATCTAACTAGAACTGGTTAGAGACTTTTTGACAGAACCATATCTCATCAGAATATGTGGTTCCATCAAAATGGAATGTTTTGATCAATTTGAAATTTTTTTCTGAATTTTCCTTCATGCAGAATGTTAAAATGTTTGGGTTTCTTCCAATTCAGAATGAAGCCAAGATTCTAAATCTCCAAATCCTTTGTGTTGACACTTAAAGAGAGGCAAAGAAAGATTGCAAGACTCCCATGACGCTTCATAGTTAAGATAAAGCTAACTTTAAAGAATGGCATTTTGCCAAGCAGTAACCCTTAGCTTATTTTAAAAGCTGTTTAAGACATATTTTAGAACGTACAAACCATAAGATGTATAATGGATGAAAGTATCCAAAAAAGGGCATAGACACTGACTAACAATTAAATGTTGAGACAGTTGGACAATTGCAATGGAACAGAGATCCTTGAAAATACCCTAAGATAAGCAGAAGTCTGTACCAAAAAAGAGAAAATAGGTAAGGGTTGGAATGATAAACAATGAAGGGTAACAAGGGTATAATTACCCTAAGAAGTCATGGGGAAGTAAGACCATCTGAACACAGGCTGTCAAACTACAGGGAAGGTCTTCCACAGATGTTGGTAATTGTATGCCTTTCTGTGTATGTGCTGTCTGTACTAACTGTTTGATTAATAAATCTAATCAAACCTGACTTACCAAGGTTTATCAAAGCTGATTTATCTTAGGCTTATTATTAAACTAATCTGGATTCAACAGAACACCTGTCACTAAACGTATAATCACAATTAAAATTTCTATAAATTATTGGCTATTGATAAATTATTGATCATCAGTCACTGATTATTAGCGTTTGTGAAAAGGAACTTCTGTCCTCCACACAGGTCTAGATCTAAATCTGGCCTCCTACCACTCTGTCACCCTCCATTCTCCCATTGCAACATCCACATATGCTTTCTCCCCCCTCCAGCCAAAATTGGATCTTTGTTCTCTGTAATGCAGCCCCAAAAGGCTCTCTCACTACTTTCCCTAGTGAATCACTCCCTGATACTTCCATTCCATTTTCTCTAAGCTCCTGGAACACCCAGCCCTTGGTCTTTGAGTTGCTTTATACTTCTCACTCCTTCCAACTCTTCCCCACATTTCCCAGCTTCCATTCTACTTGTCCCACCACCACTGCTCCTAGTGTACTTGACACTTCTCCACTTTCCTGATGCCATTTCCCCCCATTTCAATTTTCCAGCCCTCCTCCTCTTCCCCATGCCACTTCCTTCGGCTGCTCCAGTCAACAACTGGCTGAATCTCATGTAAGATTCCATTTCATCCTACGTAATTCAAGAACAAAGGGGTTAAAGACCAAGAAGTGTCAAGATGCAGAGTGAAAATTTGGCCCCACTGAAGTCCATGGGAGTTTTGCCATTGATTTCAATAAGGCTAGGATTTTACCCATAGTCTTTATGTTAAATCCAAAACATAGAGGACCTAATACATCTGGGATGAAAGTGGGGCACATTCCCATCAGAGTGAATGGGAACAGTGCCAGGCTGTATTTGATCCAGCATCTCCAGCACCAATGCTAGGGCAATAGTTCAGTACTGACTCAGAGGAAAAAGCTCCACCTAGTGGATCATCAACATTTTCATGGAGCGCCCTACATTTTCTTCCAGGTTTCTTCTTCAATTAATGACCAGGCTCTACCCAGCCTACTTTGGGAGATCTGATAATATTACCAGAACTGGTATTTTTCTTACTCAAGTGGCACATAGCTTGAGACTAATTTCTCCTGATTGAGATTATGTTCCATTTGTTTTTTTCTTTACTTTAGCAAAATGCCTTTGCTGCTACCTAGCTATGTTAAACTATAACTTCTTGCCCATGTGTGTCTTTCCTCACCTTTAATGCTCTCCACAACATGTCAGTGTCTTCTTTTCACTTACTTCATCATCCATCACATCCCCTCCTCCAACAGTGCCAACCTCGTCCACATGCATGTCAGCTTTTCATAAAAAACAATTGTGCCTTCTTCCGTGATACCTTTATGCATGGAACACCCTTGCTGATCTGATCTTTAAAGCCACACATTACCTTGTCCTCCTTCAAATCCCTTCTCAAGACCCCAGGCAGAATTTTCAAAAGTGACTTTAGGCCTTTAGGAGCCCAAGTCTCATTTAAAGTCAAATTTATAGGAAATGAGGCATCCCTATCCAACAAAAGACAGAGAACTCTGGAAGGATATTAGAGATATTAGAAATAATATACATTTGTACTAAGACAGTGGTTCTCAACTGTGGTCCACTGCTTGTTCAGGGAAAGGCCCTGGAGGGCTGGGCCGGGTTGTTTACTTGCCGCATCCGCAGGTTCGGCTGATTGCGGCTCCCACTGGCTGCGGTTCGCTGCTCCAGGCCAATGGAGGCTGCTGGAAGGGCTGGCAGCCAGTGGGAGCCGCGATCGGCTGAACCTGCAGACAGGGCAGGTAAACAAACTGGCCCGGCGTGCCAGGGGCTTTCCCTGAACAAGCGGCGGACCACAGTTGAGAACCACTGTACTAAGATATCACAATAATGGGTGCCCTGTAAAACATGTAATAATACATATTCATATCCTATATTATCTTGCAAATGTTATGTACTATTAATTACACATTATCAGAGTACTGTCATCCTTCTTGGGGAAAATGGTACAAAGGATCTTTATGTATGTTAGGAACAAGGAAATAGCCAATGGGGGTGTTTGGAGGATACTGACGTTTCAAGTTGATGGTACGCAGAAACTCCAAAGCATTTAAATTGCTGAAGCAGAATAAAATTGATTTCTATGTTTCCATACTAGCCTGGATGAAAGACATTCCTGGAAAGATGTGCATTTTGAACTGGCACAGTGTGAATGGCTGGCCTAGAACTGAGCCATATTTGTGTTAAGTCTTTGGCATGTCAAAACTTCTGCTCCCAGCTCTTCGCCAAAAAACAATGCTTGACATTTTGAGATACAGTCTTTGTCACTAACACCACTTATCCTTCAAAATTCTATAGGAAATCATTGCTAAGCTCAGACTTCATTAAGTCAAAAAATACCTTCTCCTGGAGAAACAGACACACTTCACATACCAGCGTATAGTTTTTGGCTATAAATAGTATTTGCTCACTTACCTCTTGCTCATATGCCAGTCTACACAGCTGGCTAAAAATATTCTTGAAGCCCAGAGCTGACGACAGATACAATATAGCATAACGGTATATGGATGATCATTTTTTAAAGACTCAGATCCATTACCAGATCTATAGCTGGTGCAAATCAGCGTAGATCCTTTGTCTTCAGTGCAGCTGTACTCATTTACACCTGCTGAGAGGCTGGTCTCAGTGTTTTGACAAGTGAAAAGAGGCAATGTAATGTTTTGCAGATCAAAATGTCTGAATTGCTGAAAATAAAATCTGAACATGTTCTTAGTTATTGATTAAACTCATATGGTTCAAAGTTGGAATCTAGTTCAAAAAGTCAAATCTCTTGTGTCTGGAAAAAAAAAAGTGACCGGAAATGTGTTAAGAAGAGGCTTTCTTGTAAAGTTTCCAATACTTCCTACTTCCAGTCAAGCAGAACACATTGCAAGAACAGCCTCTCTGGTGGGATTCAGGCACTTCAAGTTCTGGTTCCAGCCAGAATTTAGACATGCAGAAATGCCTCAAATTGATACATAGTGTACAAAGGGGAAAAAGGAACATCCAAATATTAATATTTCAGAACCTTCCAGATTTGAGGTATTGTGAGTGCCGATTTCAAACTAGTTTGCCAATCCCTTTTCCTTGTACTTTAAATATTTGTTTCCTTAGGGGTATATTTTCATTGGGATGTATTTCCAAAGTCTTTAGCTGTGTGGGTTACCAGGAAAGGGAGTGATATGGCTACAGCCTCACATATCAAATTGAGAACAATAAACCCATTAATTGAATTAAATAGCATGCAGAGGATCAATTTCTGAGCTTGGGTGTTAATGAAAAGGCCAATTAAATCTTTGTGAAGCATCTCATTGAGATTTAGCAGTGTAGTTGATGCACACGGCATGGGATTTATGAGAGTCAGGAAGCCTAGATTCTATTCCTGGCTCCACTACTGACTCATTGTGTGTCCTTGGTCTAGTCACTTAACTACTGTGCAGTCCAGTTTCTCCATCTGTGAAGTGTAGATAATGATAGTTATCCACCTATGTGGAACAACTGAAATCTATAGATATATATGTGACTATTGTTACTAATTTTAGTAGCTTTCATAAGAGAACCCAATGGCTTCTAACAAACTGCTTTGCATTGTTGGCAGACATAGGTATCTATATAGGCAGATCCTATATCTCAGGCCTTGTATATAGAATGACATGTAGGTTACGTGTAGCTACACGCTACAGTGAAAAGCAGGCTGTGTCCATATTGCAATGTGTAGCTACACATGGCAGTGAAAGGCTCTGGTAGGGGGAAGCAGCAGGGAAAAGCTCCAGGGGTTGGGAGGTAGCAGGACACTACACTACTAAAAACAGCAGTGGGAGGCACAGCTGGGGTGAGCAGAGAGCCATGTAGGGTATATACCCTAAGTTTCTGGTGTGTCTTTCCTCTTTTCACCTAGGGAGTGCCTCACCGTGTATAATGCTGTTCATACCTGTGCGCCTGTATGTACTCTACACATCACTGTTAAGTGTAGTCATAGCCTTAGTAGGGCTATACTTTTACTAACATTTGGGTTTATTTATTGTACAGTACAGAGAATAATAAAAGTTCTGGAGCTCCCTTGCCTGATTAGTCCTGCTAAACTTGTATTGCTTCCTACACCCCTGCAGAGTGATGAGACAGGCATTGGTATGTCTCCAAACAACCACCCACATATGGGTATTTTTAGGAGCTTCACAAGGCCTGTCTTTCATGGCCATATTGTTCCTCCAACCCTGTGTCACTCATTTGTTATATCTTGTCTTAAACTAAATTGTAAGCTCGCTGAGACAGGGGCTTATTTCATTATATAACTGTACCGTTTCTAGCACTATGGTATCCCAATCTGGCTGGGGTCTTTCGGGACTACTGCAATGCAAACAATAATAATAAGAAAGTTATCCAATTCCTTGGTACAAATATTTGGTAATTGAAGCCATTACCTTTAGCAGGGATTCTTCAGTATACAAGATTTTGTTCAACAAAAATCTTTTCAGTGGAACACTAGCAACCACATTACCACTTTCATGTCTTTTCACAATATGTGCTTCAGTGACAGTTCCCTGTGTTATTTCTGTCTTTTTAAGTAACTGTTGATCAATATCATCCTATGACATATCACAATCATAGCTCACATGAAAATGGTGATCTACACAAAAGAATTTTTTGCCAGTGTATTTCAGAGCACAGGGACCCCTACAGCAGAAAGCACAAACAGAGGAAGATTGTGGTGGCTCAAGACATCTGCAATCTCTGCTCCTACTGGTGGAGGAGTGTAGTCAAGGCAGCCTTGAAGGGGGTGGAGCTGGTTAGGCTAGAGCAGAGGTTCTCAAACTGTGGTCTGTGGACCACCAGTGGTCTGCAAGCTCCATTCAGGTAGTCTGCGGATAGTTCCTTCTAAGGTGCACACCTGGGTGGCCACACACGAGAGAATGAAGGGCTGCCCACCTAATTAGTGGAGCTGGGCAAGGGAAATAGGAGGTAGGTGGGGGGGCAGTGGGGTGAGAAGAGGGGGTGGGGGAATTTGGGACATCCAGGGCTGTGGCGACCAGAGAAAGAGGCAGCTGCAGGGGAGAGAACCTCCTCCTTCCCAGGCATCCAGGGCTGCAGCTGCCGGGGAGAGAACCTCCTCCTTCTCAGCCCCAGCTTGGGGGCTGCCACGGCTGGGGAGAGAGGGAGAGACCCTGCCTCCTTCCCAGCACAGCTTGGTGGCTGCCACAGCACGGGAGAGACTACTGATATTAAAATATGAGTTGTGTGCTTTTATTTGTAGAACAAAAATATATTAATTATTATTTAGGATTTTTTTAATATAATGCTTTTATCCAAAGCACTTTACAATAGTTAGCTAATGGTACAAACAACATTTGGAAAGATCATTAAGTGGTCTGCCAAGACCCTCAGCAATTTTCAAGTGGTCTGTGAAAAAAAAGTTTGAGAACCACTGGACTAGAGAATAATCATAGTGTCACAGTTGAAAAGGCAGCAGCACTATTGACCCCTCATTGTCTCTGAGTGTACACCCTCAAAGTCTCAGGCTTCGCTTAATTCACCTTTCCTGGGCTGGAATCATAAGATTCTCCCACTCTTAGACTAGGTCTTGGTCTAAAGTACCCTCTGGATCAACCATGCTTATCCCAACAGGTTTGACAGTAGTTATCTCCTAATTTCCGGCCAGATTTCTCACACCAAAGTATTGCTTAATCTTAATAGTAGGAACAAAGCACAGCATGAGAGTAAAAGGATTTTAAAACAGGTGTCTATCTTACCTGAAGTCCTAACACCCTATGATAAAAGACTCCCCAGGAATAACAACCTGACCTCTGGACACTACAGACACTGTCTTTTTAACTGACACCAAAGCAGTCCGATCTGTGGGTTTCTAGTATTGGCAAAGCAACCTGGGTAACTTGGCTGATGCCAGAGAAGAAGGTTCTTCCCAGTTAACAGCACAGATATTGTCTCTTAAAAGCTGAAGTGTTTACTAAGGTTGTATTTCTTATCTGGAGCCACTGTCTGGCCTTCTTGCTTATTTCCCAACCACCTGCTATTAAACTAAACAAACATGCATACAGTAAACATCCTAATGACTGAAATAGCCACACAGTAGCTATCCCAACAAACAGGTGATATACAGCATTCATAAATTATTACAGAGCAGCTCCGCATTCATGGCACCCAGGAAATGCACCAATTTAGCTAACTAATTGTACAGGGTCCTATTAATACAATTAGCTCTTTCCATAACCTAAGCACTTGATGAACACTAACTAAACCCCCAAATACTACTGTAATGAAGGTAAGTAAATATTACCACCATAGCATAATGCACCAAACCCAAACTCAAATTGACTTCAGTGGGGAAAGGATTTCACCCTGAAGAATTCAAGGCTTGCCTATCACTACTATCTATCTCAGGGGTTGTCATAAATATAAAGGGAAGGGTAAACCCCTTTAAAATCCCTCCTGGCCAGAGGAAAAATCCTCTCGCCTGTAAAGGGTTAAGAAGCTAAAGGTAACCTCGCTGGCACCTGACCAAAATGACCAATGAGGAGACAAGATACTTTCAAAAGCTGGGAGGGGGGAGAGAAACAAAGGGTCTGTGTCTGTCTGTATGCTACTTTTGCCGGGGATAGAACAGGAATGGAGTCTTAGAGCTTTTAGTAAGTAATCTAGCTAGGTATGTGTTAGATTATGATTTCTTTAAATGGCTGAGAAAAGAACTGTGCTGAATAGAATGACTATTCCTGTCTGTGTACCTTTTTGTAACTTAAGGTTTTGCCTAGAGGGATTCTCTAGGTTTTGAATCTAATTATCCTGTAAGACATCTACCATTCTGATTTTACAGAGGTGATTCCTTTACTTCTATTAAAAGTCTGCTTGTAAGAAAACTGAATGCTTTTTCATTGTTCTAAGATCCAAGGGTTTGGGTCTGTGGTCACCTATGCAAATTGGTGAGGATTTTTACCAAACCTTCCCCAGGAAGTGGGATGCAAGGGTTGGGAGGATTTTGGGGGGAAAGACGTGTCCAAACTATGTTTCCCAGTAAACCCAGTTAAAGTTTGGTGGTGGCAGTGGAAATCCAGGGTCAAAGGATAAAATTAATTTGTACCTTGGGGAAGTTTTAACCTAAGCTGGTGAAAGTAAGCTTAGCAGGTTTTCATGCAGGTCCCCACATCTGTACCCTAGAGTTCAGAGTGGGGAAGGAACCTTGACATGGTGGCAGAGTGGTGGGATTAACCTGAAATCATTTTGAGATCAATTTGAGATTTTTTTGAACCAGAAATACAGATTTTAAAAAAGAAAAATTTTTTTTCCTTTGGGGCTGCTGGAAAGGAGGTCCAACTGAAAGCAGCTAGTTTTTTCTCTGCTTTGGGGCCAGAGCAGAGACAAAAGGGGATTATCTTTGTGAATTGCAGGTTTTCTTTGCCTGGAGGCAGGGTACTTAACCTCCTACAGGGAAATTCACAGTCTTCGCAAACCAGAAGTTTTTTTTCCCCTAAAAGTAAATAGGGGGGTGTTCTACCCATTTGCCTGGAGACAAAAGTGGCAGAGGGTTTTTTTTTAGGATTTTGATTTTTTTTTTTTTTTTTTTTTTTTTTTTTACAAGGAGCACAGGTTTGAAAAGGAATTTTTTTTCCTTTGGGCTGCTGGCAAGCAGGTTTCCAAGTAGTTGGAGGTTTTTTGCTTTGATTTGGGGCAAGAGCAGAGACAAAGGGAATTGTCTTTTTCTGTAGGCTGACAATCGCTATCAGAGAATAGGTATCCTATTCCAGCACAGCAAAATTTTACAGCCAAGTTTTGTTTGTTTATTTCTAAACCTCGGGGGTAAAGTTAGTTAAAAAACAGAGAGGTTAGGATGACAAAATCCATGGCTCAACAAAAGCTGGAATTAGCCAGATTTCAGGCTGAGGAAAAAACAAAAGGAACATGAAAGACAGATAGAACTCATGTGGCTGGAGAATGAGGTACAGGAGGCTGCCCACAGGAGGGAAATGGAGGCAAGGAAGCATGTGGAGGAGAAGGAAAAAGAGAGGAAGCATGCACTGGAGATGGAGAAGGTAAAGGCTCAGCAGAATATACCAACAAACCCTAACAATCCTTCTCCAGGTACCACTCCCCATCCCAGAAAGTTCCCCACCTACAAGGCAGGCGATGATACTGAGGCCTTCTTAGAAAACTTCGAAAGGGCCTGCCTTGGGTACAACATCTCTACCGACCAATACATGGTAGAGCTGAGGCCGCAGCTCAGTGGACCCCTAGCTGAGGTGGCGGCTGAAATGCCGAAAGAACACATGAACAAGTATGAACTGTTTAAATCCAAGGCGAGAGTCAGAATGGGGATAACACCCGAGCATTCTCGTTGGAGGTTCAGAGCCCTAAGGTGGAAACCAGACGCATCATTTACCCGACAGGGGTCAGCAAATTTTTCAGCCTGAGGGCCACATCGGGGTTGCGAAATGGTATGGAGGGCCGGGTAGGGAAGGCTGTGCCTCTGCAAACAGCCTGGCCCCTGCCTCTTATCCGCCCCCTTCAACTTCCCACCCCCTGACTGTCCCCCTCAGAACCCTCAACCCATCCAACCCCCCCTTCTCCTTGTCCCCTGACCGCCCCCTCCCAGGACCCCGCCCCCTATCCAACCTCCCATGCTCCCTGTCCCCTGACTGCCCGGACCTCTATCCACACCCCACCCCTTGACAGGTCCCCTGACCCATCCAACCCCCTGACCCACTCCTTGTTCCCTGACCGCCCCCTCCCGGGACCCCGTCCCTAACTGCCCCCCCCAGAACCCCCACCCTGCTCCCTGTACCCCCCTCCTGGGACCCCATCCCCTATCCAATCCCCCCTGCTCCCTGTCTCCTGACTGACCCCCCCAAACCTCCACCCCATCCAACCACCCCCGACTTCCCCCTGGGACCTCCTGCCCCTTATCCAGTTCCCCCTCCCTCCTCCCCCTTACCATGCTGCTCAGAGTGGCTGGACAGGCTTATTGGAAAGCCTGGGAGGTGGGCGGGCAGTGCCTGCACCACTGCGGGGGAGGAGGGACAACAGGGGAGGGGCCCAGGGCTAGCCTCCCCGGCCAGGAGTTCAGGGGCCAGTCAGGACGGTCCTGCGGGCCGGATGTGACCCGCGGGCCGTAGTTTGCCCACATTTGATCTATCTACTCTGATACTGCTGACTTTTGTCATTTTAAGCCAGAGCCAATGTCAATTAGAATTCATGGCCCACTGAATCAATATTGCCTCCATTGCAAAATCATATTATAAAAGACAGCATGAGTTACTTAAGGTAGGATTCAAAGTTTGCAATTGTTTCAACAAATGGACTGTAATTATAGTGTGTTACAAAAGGCTATTAGGCTAAATTGCAATTTTGCATCGCTGGTAAGATGGAGGAGGTTTCTTAATTTAAGGGAAATAATGAATGTAATGGTAACAAAGACAACATTAACTGTAGTCAGGTATGCAGAGCAAGCATTTGAATTAGGTACCATGCTATTTACTTTCAATGGTGGGTGACAATGAAAACAAAAATTAAGAAAGCTGTTTTGTGGAATGTTGTCCCTTTGGTAGAATCTATACTGCCCTTGTAGCAGTAACTCCAGATAATGCAAAATAATCATCCTTGGAAGTGTCATTGCTTGGAAACTTGTTTCGATAAAGGAGATGCTATTCCAGGTTGGTTTTATGAGCCTATTATCTTCAGACAGTAAAAAGCAGAGCGCTTTAGCCAGTTCTTCAGTTTGTGAGTTATCTCCAGGCAATAAATAAATAAATAAATTCAACTTGGTTAAGGCCCAGTCTATACTTTAAACTTATACTAACATAGCTATAACTGTTAGGGGTGGGATTTATTTATTTATTTACTGACATAGCTATGCTGGTATAAATCCTACTGTAGACACATGTATACCAGCATAAAAGTGCTTTTGCCAGTATAGCTTGTGTCTCGCAGGGAACTGATGTAAACTATGCCAGCAGAACACTTTTATGCTGGTAAAATCTGTGTCTGCACTAGGAAGATTTGTCAGTGCAGTGACACCATTATTGCTGTGACAGGAAACTTTTTTCTAATGTAGACGAGGCCTAAGAAGGAATTCATGTTGAACAGACATAGGACCAATCTTTTCTGAAAGAGCCTGTCATAAATATAAAGGGAAGGGTAAACCCCTTTAAAATCCCTCCTGGCCAGAGGAAAAATCCTCTCACCTGTAAAGGGTTAAGAAGCTAAAGGTAACCTCGCTGGCACCTGACCAAAATGACCAATGAGGAGACAAGATACTTTCAAAAGCTGGGAGGAGGGAGAGAAACAAAGGGTCTGTGTCTGTCTGTATGCTGCTTTTGCCGGGGATAGAACAGGAATGGAGTCTTAGAACTTTAGTAAGTAATCTAGCTAGGTATGTGTTAGATTATGATTTCTTTAAATGGCTGAGAAAAGAACTGTGCTGAATAGAATGACTATTCCTGTCTGTGTACCTTTTTGTAACTTAAGGTTTTGCCTATAGGGATTCTCTAGGTTTTGAATCTAATTATCCTGTAAGGTATCTACCATCCTGATTTTACAGAGGTGATTCCTTTACTTCTATTAAAAGTCTTCTTGTAAGAAAACTGAATGCTTTTTCATTGTTCTCAGATCCAAGGGTTTGGGTCTGTGGTCACCTATGCAAATTGGTGAGGATTTTTACCAAACCTCCCCCAGGAAGTGCGGTGCAAGGGTTGGGAGGATTTTTGGGGGGGAAAGACGTGTCCAAACTGTTTTCCAGTAAACCCAGTTAAAGTTTGGTGGTGGCAGTGGAGATCCAGTGTCAAAGGATAAAATTAATTTGTATCTTGGGGAAGTTTTAACTTAAGCTGGTGAAAGTAAGCTTAGGAGGTTTTTATGCAGGTCCCCACATCTGTACCCTAGAGTTCGGAGTGGGGGAGGAACCTTGACATGAGCCTTAAAAGAATGTTTCAATTATATTTATCTTTTTTAAAAAAACGAACAAAACTAATACCTTCCCCACAGGGAGAAGCACACACCCTTCACTGAGGACTATTCATGTACCATTTCCTAAGTTCAGTCATTTCCCCTATCAATTTTCTTGCAACAGAAAATGAGGGGACTGTGGCTTGAGGGAACGGATATTCCTTTTTAAAGGTAAAAGACGGTTGAACAGGTTTCACCTTTAAAGAAGAAGGTTTAAGAATAAACTTCCTGTGGGGGTTATTGTAATAATTAAAAAATTTATTATATCTAGAGAAATAAATCTGACTGATGTATGTTCATCAATTCTCTGCCAACAAGTCGCTAGCCAAAAGGCTTACCCTAGTCAGCAGGGTTTGTGAGCAGTGTAAGGGAAATATTGGCTCTATTCCCCTTTACCTGTCACTATCAGATGCCTCGCCTTTTTTTAAGGCAGAATTTCTGTGGTGTTCACAGATGCCATAAGGGCTGATACTGAGCTCCTGCCATACTGGCAAACATTGCTCTGTCACAGCACACACCACCTATGAATTTTAACTCGCCAAATACAAGCCATCAAGTGGGCGTGAAGTATGAATGAAAGTTTAACTTACTGAGCGCTTCTGTTGCTTCTTTAGCTGCTTATAAATGTGTCATTAACTGGATTAAGAGGCCTGTGACCTGACCCTATTACCGCCATTGCAATTGATGGTTAGATTGGTGAGGCCTGTTACATGAAGTTTGCTGGCCAAGGTCAAAATCAAAGGTAAAGAGTAGTCTGGCCAGTCATATAGGTAAATGTAATCACTCACCAAAAGACAACAACACTCTGAAAAACACAAGGAATTTATTTCCTAAACTGGGAAGCTGGATACATATTTTCAAAATATCAGAGAACAATTTTTTTCCATGACAATGCATTGTGCCAGCAATCATTTCAAGAATGATAAATTGGGATATTTTTAGTCTCAAAGATACTGAGTGCAAAAATGCCGTTTTGGTAACAGGAAATACACCAAGAATCTCAAACTGGTTCTTAATCTCATAGACATATTTTAAAAAATACCCTTCTCTCAAATACTGTAAGTGTCTAATCAAAATTATGATTATATCAAACTATACATGGTTTTGACTCATTAGATAAGGAAACAGTTAATGCCACTTGTCAATCTCAAAAACAAGGAAGGTTGGTGCAGGTAGGGTTTGTTAATTAACTCTTTAATCACTGGCATCTCAGAACAGTCACACTAAAAAGTCCATCAGCTTTAATGGTGTTTACAGACAAATGAGGAGAAATTAAACCCTATTGATCATAAGGAACCTATAGACTGCAAATATTAAGAAAAAGGAAGAAGAAATTAAATGTTTAATACAATATTATTAATATTTTCCTTTTCCTAAGAAGGGCCTATTTCTTTCCAGAAGCTGAGCATGAGTAAAGCCCTCATCCTCATTGTCTGTTTCTGTAGATGTGACTTAACTTTCTCTCATCCTGGCAGTTATCACGATACTTTCCTTCTTCTGGTTCAGTTTTCAGTGGCACTATTTGCAAAGTTACCACTCAAGAGAGTGGTAACACAATTAGGTCATTTGGGAGTGTAAAGGAGCATTTTTAAGATTAGATAGGAGAAGCAGGCTGCGTGCTAAAGCTAAAAGCTGTGAAGCGCTGTTTCACTGCAGTAGTCCACAGAGAGGATGGTCAACGTAGAACACAGAAGGAAAGTATCTACGTATGATGCGGTGTTTCTTGCTTGAGGAACGGCAGCACAGACAAAAGCAAGCAGTCAAATTCAGGACAAAGCTGAAGGAAATATGAGAGATTTTTTTCCAGCCTGAAATGTGCACCAAATCTCTTCCCATTGCATATAAGCCTGTGCACCACATCTGTGTGATGGTAACATTTCAAATATAATTGCATCTTGAAACAAAATAAAAATATTCCAAAATGGGGACAATAAAGGCTGTGCTTTCTACCTATAAATTGGTAAGTTCTGCTTCAGATATTGGTTTATCATCCCTTTTACCAGCGTTCAACCCTCATCTTCTGATCCATCCCAAAGCTCTCCCTTTTCTTTTGGCCAAAAAGAGGGGTGGTCCTAGATAACTTGGATATCAGCCAAGAAATGACTTTCCAACACCTTCAGCAAAACCACTGACCACCAAGAGGAGCCTGAGTGCTTCTACTATTCCAACTGACTCCAGCAGGCCTACCAGTGCCCACAACCAAGCCAGGCAGCTTCAGTTATCAATTGACCCCCAACATTGTTGGTCAACTCAACACTTATCACCTGGTCATTTGGGTTGGGCAAAACCCATAACAAATTATCTACCATTAGACTGCCCAGTGTGTCCTCTTTTCTGTGGACCACCCAGGGGCCTATAAGCTCACTGTTCAACTGGCAGCCATCAAGGAATATTTAGAACTCATACAATTTTAACTTTTAAGGGACGATACTCCAAACTGGCCATCAAGAAGGCCCTCAGTGTGGCTTAAGAGGACCTCTTCGTGACCAATGACTGAGTCAACAGTGCACAAGTCATCATTGGCCCCTAAGAGCATGTATACACTGTACCACCAGCCATTAAGTGACCCAGTAGGAGCTTCATCCCCATCTACTACCAAAGGAGTCACCACTCCCACCAAAACCTACTGGTATCAGGAATTTCCTTCAGCACCTGCACCACAAACAATACTTGGCCAAGAGATCTTCCAACATTCTGAATGCAGTTGGAGCCACTGAATGGGCTTGCCAATGCCCCCACCAAAAAGAGGCCACAAAGCAGCTCATCAGAATCACCATCACTTCAGTAATGCTCCTTTAGAACCAGCTTCAAAGACATAATAGTAGCAAAATTTAAAAGATTTCTTCTTTTAGTCAAAGTTAAGAAAAATTGACTGATACAGAGAGAGAGACACAGCTTGTGATTCTGGATCCCTAGTTTTGCGTGAAAACTCATTGTGCTTTGCAAAACTGGGCACACATTGTTTTTCATGCACAACTGGGGATACCTGTCCCTCTTCAGCCTGATTTGCTTGGTAAAAATAAGGTTTTTTACATTTTTAAGTTTGCACCTAATTTTGCAGGCACAATGTTTTCTGTACACAAGATTAGCCATGAAAATACAAAGGCTTACTGTGACTGCTGGAATTTTAGATCTTTGAACTTTAAATCCTTATGA
This sequence comes from Chelonia mydas, assembly GCF_015237465.2. NCBI lineage: Eukaryota > Metazoa > Chordata > Testudines > Cheloniidae > Chelonia > Chelonia mydas. The sequence goes on from NC_057850.1 coordinate 164,615,748, forward strand.
TTTCTGCTGTGACGTGTCTCTAGCTTTTATAATGTCATCTGTATATATCTCTTCTCTGCTTCCAGGTAGAATTTGAGTCAGGTGCTCACACCCCAGTTTTTTAGTAATCTTCACCAATTTCCAAGGCACAAACAAACATACGCTATGTATTTTTGTCTCTTTTTGTAAGCAAGGAAAGCTTTTGAAAATGATACTTCATCAAAATGATCCAGGTAAGTGAACTACAAAGCTATGTCTGATTTAAAAGTATAATCGTATTTTGGGAACGGTGAACTTCCTGGAGTTTAAAGTCCTGTAGAAATTATGAATGACTTCTTGACTTTCAAAAGTTTATGAATGTTTTTCCCCACTGCAGTTTCATCCCATAGTCTACATTTTTCAGACCTTGGTGCATGAAGGAGAGGAGAAAGGAGATGGAAAGGGCTTCTTTTCTAATTACAACTACATTAAAAACTTGGGCTAAATTTGTCATCTTTATTTTATTCTCATTTCCTAGACATATTAAATATTGAGAACTCATGGAGTAGGGTTTTCCTTCCAATATAATCAGACTTGACACCATTTTGTTTTGAAATGAAGTACAAGGATATTGATTGATTAACATCTGGTTGCCAGTTGCCCTTTCTACATCCCTGTTTCTGTAAAGTGGTTTCTCCAATAAGCAGGCAAATTGAGCCATCTTATTGTATAAAATATCTATACTTACTATCTGTATATCATCTTCTGTCAGCCAGCACTTAAACAGATCCATACAGTTTACAAAGAAAGATAAATATAATTTTCCCATTATCTCACAGAGAGGATAAATTGTTGGCCAAGTGCCACATAGAAAGCCAGGAAAATAATGTTGGTCCACTGACTCCCAGTTCCATGACCTATCCATGGGGCTATCTGAAGCTCAGTTCTGTCACCAGCTTTGAAACACTCCTGTCCCCACTCCTTCTGGATTTGCTTGATCTCACGTGAGCAGTGGCACATGGAAATTTGCTAATGTTGGCATACAGTAGCTGCAGAAATTGTACAACACTTGAAGGTCAATGTTGTGGGAGCTCCAATTATTAAAGCATCTAATGCTAATTAAGATTACTCAAGAATGACACTCGTGGGCAGAGGTCTTAATAAATCCACTAATAATGTTTCTGATACCAGACTCAAAACTCAGTTACTGCACCTTCACAATATGAAAGACGGGAGGATATGCAATAACATTTTTGGAATGAAGAGGCAGTTACAGTATGGGCTTATCTAGTTTATAGCCCTATTGTGTGGCTCTGTACAATGTTCCCCACAAACGCACACTCAGGGTATGTCTATTCCTTAATCTGGAAGGTGTAATTTCCAGCTTGAGGAGACATATCTGAGCTAGCTCAAATCTAATCTAGTCAGCATGCTAAAAATGAAAGTGTCGTCATGCTGGCTTGAACAACAAGACAGGCTAGCCACCCGAGTACGTACCCATCTGAGATACTAGGTATGTACCTGAGCAAAACCTCTTTTGTCTGAGCAAACCTTTTCCTCCATGGGTCCCTCTAGCTCATCTGAGCCCATCCCTGGCTCTTTGAATCCCCTGCCCCCTCCCAACCCCCCCGCCCCCCAAAGGTTCACATAAGCATGCCTAATTCAATTGGACCTTATCTTTCTCTATTTGGATTTCAGGTGCCCCCTGAATTTTTCTCCCATTCCTGTATAGGAACAGAGAACCACCTAATGTTGTCTTCCTTCCTTCTGCTGGAAATCAGGCCATTGGTCTCAAGTGTCCCACCTCCATAAACTCATGATGAATGTAAGGCAACAGACTCAGCTCATCCTGGATTCTGACTGACTGGTTCCAAAGGAACTCAACTATCCATCAAAACCTGCTCTGTTCCTGCTGTTGAAAGGACAGTAATAATAGTCCTTTAGGGACCATTACACACAGGATCAGAATGGTTCCGTAAATATAGTCCTTTTCATCCAAGAGTAGAACCACACTTTAATATGCAGCTTTCTGTTGAAGTATCTCTGCTATATTTTATATAGTAACAGTAATTTTTACCTCTTCTGATGCCATTTTGTCATTTCACTTTTCAGAGCCAGGGACAGTGTGCATCAGGCATAAACTTCAAGGTAATGCACATTAAACTAGTCACATGTTTTTGCCACTTTTGCGCAGAGTTCTCTGCATATATTATTAAACTATTATGAGGTGTGCAAGTCATTAACATTGTAACCTTCCTATTCCCTCTTCCCTTCCCACCAGGTTGCTTTCCCCCTCACTTCATCTGTCTTATATTTACTTTCATTTCTTTGGAACAGGGAATGTCATTCTTATGTGCATTCGAAGTACCCAGAACACTTCTGGGAAACAGAACTATATACAGTACTACTAATAATAAACAAACAGGGCTTTGCCTTAATGCTTTGTCTAACTATGGTTTGAAAAGCATTGACTTCCCAAGATGAGTACGCTCCTGAAGTGTGTACCTTATAATCTAACAGAAGATGCTACTGTACATGTGCAATATGCAATTTTCAAATCCTCTTAACTCTATTAAGTCAAGCCTAATTTCTTTTGAACATTAGCAGGCATGCATTCCCCACTGGAGGCTTTTCTCTGCTGATTTCTAAGTTCAACCATTTTTTGCAGTAGTCTGGGCAAGAGAAGAATGGCGAGAATTTTCTAAAAATGATGTCATAGGTGTTGGAGTTTTGTGTTTCTTTTTCTTAGAAAAATCTCTTAACTTAAAAATGGGAAAGGAGTTTTTCTTGAAATTTCCCAATAAAAATTATTTCATTTTTGAATAAGCGTCCAAGCTTAGAAACTTACACCCACCCAAGTGAATTTCAGAAAATTGTGAGTGACTGAAAGCAAAAGGTATAGTGTTTTGCAACCTTTACTAAGTATTAGTGTCTGTAGGTGAAGGATATAATCTGACATAATGGAGAAAGAGAATAGAGAGTTTTATGCAGTAATGTCTGAAGGAGTCATTTATTAAATGACTTTGGAGCTTTCATAGAAGAATGTTTATTTCATTAACAGACACAACAGTGAGAAAGGAGGAACAGGCCAAATGCACAAGAGCTATCCTGAAGGGAAAATTATGAACTTAAGGTGGTAAATGTCTGTTTATTGAATAATACTTATATTTCCCCAATTTGGGAATGTTCTGGGTAGAAAGAGGCAAACAATTTTTTCCCAGTTTCTAACCACTTCCAGTCATTGGGGAAAGGGAATTTGAGGGGGGCCAGGGGGAATAAACCAAAACTTTTGGAAAGGTGACTTCATCTGAATAGATTGGCAAAATCACTGGCACTGAATAAACTTACTGCATGTCACCAGCATTATATTCTGGGAAAAGGGAAAGAAATTTCTCCCCAGACTTGAGTTGACCTCCCTATTTCAAATGGTAAAGCCAGGAAGCATCATAAATGAGGTGTCAAGGCAGAGGAAAATAAAAAGATTCAGACTTCTGGAGACGCAAGCAGGGGACCCAGATTCTGAGGGAGTGGGGCTGGGAAACAATCATTTTAGAAAAGAATGAGTGCACTGCAGGACTTGATCTCTGGAGTGCAGGGGAGAGCAACACTATGGAATGGTGAGGTGGAATAATCATTCTAGGTGACATCGCATTCTCACAAACTGCTTAGAGAGAGTTGGATAATTCCCCCTTTTGCTTACTGTATATTTTAGGTTTCAGAGTAGCAGCCATGTTAGTCTGTATCTGCAAAAAGAAAAGGAGTACTTGTGGCACCTTAGAGACTAACAAATTTATTTGAACATAAGCTTTCGTGAGCTACAGCTCACTTCATCGGATGCATGCAGTGGAAAATACAGGGGGGAGATTTTATATACACAGAGAACATGAAACAATGGATGTTACCATACACACTGTAACAGGAGTGATCAGGTAAGGTGAGTTATTACCAGCAGGAGAGAAAAAAAACCTTTTGCACTGATAATCAAGGTGGGCCATTTTCAGCAGCTGACAAGAACATGTGAGGAACAGTGGTGGGGGGGGTAAACATGGGGAAATAGTTTTGCGTTGTGTAAAGACACATCCACTCCCAGTCTTTATTCAAGCCTAATTTAATGGTGTCCAGTTTGCAAATTAATTCCAATTCAGCGGTCTCTCATTGGAGTCTGTTTCTGAAGTTTTTTTGTTGAAGAATTGCCACTTTATGCCTGTAATCGAGTGACCAGAGAGATTGAAGTATTCTCCGACTGGCTTTTGAATGTTATAATTCTTGACGTCTGATGTAAAGAATAAATGGACACAAATCAGACGTTAATGTCAGTGTTAATGCAAAGTTAAAATGCAGAAATAAACTACTGATGAGTCAAGAATTGCGAAGTTGGCAGCTCAGCCTTAGCTCTGCTTCGTGTGTGGTCTGTTTATACTATCTATACCATTATAAAGGATTTGTCAATTAATGCAACATTTAATAGAATAGAAATGGGAGCCTCTTATAAAACCTTACATACAGCAAGTTACCGCACAGCACATAGTCTTCAGACGCGACTTTATTTTGAAGTCTCATTTGATTTACAAAATAAACCACGTTGAAAGTAAATTGATAATATATCTGAGATGACCCAGGCAAGAACACCAAATCCATATCTCATTGCTCTGGGAATCTGGAGATCTTGATCTGAATTTTGTGGTTCAGAGCCATGTCTAATTTATAGATCAATGTATGGGCTGATCTATAGCCCAATTCAAGTCAATTGATTTCACTGGGCTTTGAATCAGGCCTTTAGGAAGATTACGGAACAAGAGATTAATCACCACAGTAGAACATGGGGTGATCTCTTTGCTGCTCCTACTGCTGCCAAAGGCAAAAAAATGCTGAGAATGGAGTGTAATTAAACTTAAAAACAGAAATTGAATAAAAGAGTGATATTTCTAGATAGTGAGCTGAGGTGCAGGTAATGTTCACCATTTAAGGGGTAGATTTTATTTCTGAGAAAAACTATATCAATAGATTTAATTTAAGGAAAAACTTTCAGAGATCAGCTGGGTCTTGTTTGTGCTTCATTGGCTCACCCCACAGTTAGGGACAGCCCAGAGTTGCACAGTCTAGAATAAGCATTGCTGCAATGGGAGCACAAGAAGACATTCTGCATTACTCAAACAGAATGCCTCCCAGAGCTCCTGGCGCATAGAAACTGCATGTTCACTGCTATTCCCCTTCTAACAAACCCAAAGCATGACCCCTTGGGGAATCATAGAATCACAGAATATCAGGGTTGGAAGGGACCTCAGGAGGTCATCTAGTCCAACCCCCTACTCAAAGCAGGGCCAATCCCCAATTAAATCATCCCAGCCAGGGCTTTGTCAAGCCTGACCTTAAAAACTTCTAAGGAAGGAGATTCTACCACCTCCCTAGGTAACGCATTCCAGTCTTTCACCACCCTCCTAGTGAAAAAGTTTTTCCTAATATCAAACCTAAACCTCCCCCAATGCAACATGAGACCATTACTCCTTGTCCTGTCATCTGCTACCACTGAGAATAGTCTAGAACCATCCTCTTTGGAACCACCTCTCAGCTAGTTGAAAGCAGCTATCAAATCCCCCCTCATTCTTCTCTTCTGTAGACTAAACAATCCCAGTTCCCTCAGCCTCTCCTCATAAGTCATGTGTTCCAGACCCCTAATCATTTTTGTTGCCCTTCGCTGGACTCTCTCCAATTTTTCCACATCCTTCTTGTAGTGTGGGGCCCAAAACTGGACACAGTACTCCAGATGAGGCCTCACCAATGTCGAATAGAGGGGAATGATCATGTCCCTCGATCTGCTGGCTATGCCCCTACTTATACATCCCAAAATGCCATTGGCCTTCTTGGCAACAAGGGCACACTGTTGACTCATGTCCAGCTTCTCGTCCACTGTCACCCCTAGGTCCTTTTCCGCAGAACTGCTGCCTAGCCATTCGGTCCCTAGTCTGTAGCGGTGCATTGGATTCTTCCGTCCTAAGTGCAGGACCCTGCACTTATCCTTGTTGAACCTCATCAGATTTCTTTTGGCCCAATCCTCCAATTTGTCTAGGTCCCTCTGTATTCTATCCCTACCTGCCACCGTATCCACCACCACTCCTAGTTTAGTATCATCCGCAGATTTACTGAGAGTGCAATCCACACCATCCTCCAGATCATTTATGAAGATATTGAACAAAACCGGCCCCAGGACTGACCCTTGGGGCACTCCACTTGATACCGGCTGCCATCTAGACATGGAGCCATTGATCACTATCCGTTGAGCCCGACAATCTAGCCAACTTTCTACCCACCTTATAGTGCATTCATCCAGCCCATACTTCTTTAACTTGCTGACAAGAATACTGTGGGAGACCGTGTCAAAAGCTTTGCTAAAGTCAAGAAACAATACATCCACTGCTTTCCCTTCATCCACAGAACCAGTAATCTCATCACAGAAGGTGATTAGATTAGTCAGGCATGACCTTCCCTTGGTGAATCCATGCTGACTGTTCCTGATCACTTTCCTCTCATGTAAGTGCTTCAGGATTGATTCCTTGAGGACCTGCTCCATGATTTTTCCGGGAACTGAGGTGAGGCTGACTGGCCTGTAGTTCCCAGGACCCTCCTCCTTCCCTTTTTTAAAGATGGGCACTACATTAGTCTTTTTCCAGTCGTCCGGGACTTCCCCCGATCGCCATGAGTTTTCAAAGATAATGGCCAATGGCTCTGCAATCACAGCCGCCAACTCCTTTAGCACTCTCGGATGCAACGCATCCGGCCCCATGGACTTGTGCACGTCCAGCTTTTCTAAATAGTCCCGAACCACTTCTTTCTCCACAGACGGCTGGCCACCTACTCCCCATGCTGTGATGCCCAGCGCAGCAGTCTGGGAGCTGACCTTGTTCGTGAAGACAGAGGCAAAAAAAGCATTGAGTACATTAGCTTTTTCCACATCCTCTGTCACTAGGTTGCCTCCCTCATTCAGGGCCAGCCACCTCTGCCAGTCAATTTGGGGGAGTTGGAACCTTCATTCTCCTGCACAACCTAAAGAGAGTTGTGTGCAGAATTCCTTGGCCAGCAGGTATTGGGGGTGAAAAAACAAATAGCTTGAATAGAATGTAGTAATTTGAGGAAGGTAAAATAGAAACATAATCATTCAAAAGTTATCTTCTGGGACCAAAAAAACCAAAAACATCCATTATTTTTCTAAGAAACTTACGTGGGAAGAAGTTTGATTTTCCCAAGGAAGCTGCAAGGGATGAACTGCCAGTGTTTTCTGCAAGCAGAAGGTCAGCTCGGCAGAGTATCATGTGAACAACTAGAGGTCTTGTTTGGCAAGCTGACCTGTAGGTTTGTTTCACTGTCAATGCTGTTTTAGAGTTTCTAAGATAATTCTTCTCCTATCTGGATTTTATTTTGAAACTCCAATTTGCTGAAGTGCTCTTGCAAGACATTTTAAAAAGCAGAGTATCTTAATTACCTGCACTGACTGCATATAGGCTTCCACCTGGAAGTAACAACGTTATTTTGAACTTATAAAACCACATACTGCTTGAGGTGTGTCTAACTGAAAGCCCGCCTCTCCCACTCTGCTTAACTGCCACAGTTACAATCTTCAGAGGCTCTTGAGCTTTTGTCCTTCATTATAAAAGTGGGGGAATGGGTGGTAGAATGTTCTGAAAACTTTCAGTTCTCCCCAGTCCAACATCTCAAATAGCCCAAATGTGTTGACTGTCTTTTTAAATGAACATTGGTGGAAGGCTAAAGCAGTTAAGAAAGTGGGAGGAGGGGGGCTTAAACTGTATTGGTCACGGGTGGCTGATTAAATGATGGTGAGGTAAGGAAGGAAGTGCCGAGACTGTTTTGGACAATTTCAACATATGTCATGGGCCCCAGAGCTTTGGATGGGCATGCTTATGGAGTATAAATAAATAAATAAATAAAACCAATTATGGCATGGGGTGGGTCATCATCTGTGGGCTTGCATTGGGTACAATCTTTTACACTTCTACAAACTATTAATGTCGATGTATAAATACAAACATAGGACATGGAAAAGAGAGAAGATAGAATAGATGTGGGACATGCTACTGCTCAATATTCCACAAAGTCAGCAATTCTCAGAGATGGGCTTTAGGACTTCATGTTGTCGGGATTTTATAATATAAATGAAATAATAGCTCACCGTCCTCCTCTTCCTCCACCCATTGGATCCTGAGGCAGGTCACCTAGGAACACTGGATCCTGAGGCGGGACACTGGATCCAAGTGGCATTCTCCCACCCTGCCCAGCTCCTTATATAATACTTTCCTGAATGATGCCTCAAATCACTGGCACCATACAGGAGCATTAGCAGTCAGCACCCTCCTAATATCTTTTAGACTCTGTCTGTCTTTCTCCACTGCCATCAGAATCGTTTCTCTGGAGTGGCACAGGCTCTAGTCTCCAGTTGAAATACTCAATAACTTTCTCTAGCCTCACCAATGCACCCTGATAAATCATGACTCCTACTAGTATCGTCCTGATACTTAACCTCCATCTCCATTCTGTTTCTGATGTCTCTCCACTCGAGCTCCCTCTCTACATCCTGCTGTCCTCCACATCCCTCCATCCTCTTTCTTTCACCCGCCTCCTCCTTCACCCCAGTCAGTTTCACTTCCCATCAACAAAAGAAGATCGCTTTTAAAATTAATTTGAGTGAAAAAGCACCTTAAACGTATCTTAATTTTGAGAGGCACCCACAACATTCCTAAGCAACCTTGGTGCTCCCTTCCCCCGCTCGACAGCCCCTCCGATTGTTTCTTGGGCTCTCGCATGTTTTGTCTTATATTTATCATAGATGGTAATCTCCTTAGAAAGGGAATATTTTTTATTTATTTGTGAGGTGCCTAGCACACTTTTGGGATACTGACAAATAATAATAATTCTGCAAAGGGGTCCAGGTGGCAACAGATCTGTCCCTATCTTGTCTCCTGATAAGAACCGATTCAGAAATGGCAGTGTCCATTTACTATTGGAAGCAAGTGGACTCCCTGCTGGGGTGCCCCGCTATGGCTGGTGTGGTATAGTAGGTTCTCCTTTTCTAGCACCCCCGGCACCAACTGTTCTAGCCCTGCTGTGGTCCACCTCTTCTCATGTCCCATGCCTCCAGCCAGTCCATGTTTTGTCCCACCCCTTTCAGAATAAATAATAAATCCCATAAACTAAGCCAAAGTAAACATAGTTCTTCACCCTTACCTGGGCTCACACCCCGAGACCCTTCACTGGCTTTCTGCAGGGTCATTCTCCCGCCCTGGCACAGAGTGATGCCTCCAAGAGTTTTTCCCCTGCAGTCCAGGTCCATAGTCCTTCTCCCCCTTGTGTCAGAGTGTTTCAGCATTTCCTTTTCTGGGGGACTGATAGGGGACCCCAGGCCCTCCGTCTACTCTGGGTTCTAGTCCAGGGACTCCATGGCAAGCAACTAAGGTCTGTGTCCTCTGATGCCTCACTGCCTTCTTGGACTTCCTCCTAACTTGACCTTTCCTCAGGCCCTTTCCCACAGCCCCTCCTTGGCCTTGCTGTGCAGCTGCCTCTCCCTAGGTCTTTCCTCCACACTCTAGCAACCGCAGAGGGACTGCAGAGTTCTTTCCCTCTCTCCATGCAGCCTCCTTCTCATCTGGGATTCCTCCCTTTATGGTCAACATTCACCTCCTCCTGCACCTGGTCTTCATTTTCATTTGGGCCTGGCCCACCCTGCAGGTGCACTAATTACTCTGCCTCCAGTTAACTCTTTCATTACCCGTGCAGGGTACATGCCTCATCACATTAATAAAAATATACTGAACAATAATGAACAGGAAGTGTATTTTCTTTAGTATTGATGTGTTTTTTGAGTGTAAAAGAAATCTCAGAACTCAAGACATGAAAAGCCACTGAGCTCATTCAGGAGGCTATGGAGTGGCCCAATGGGATTCCTAAACTCTAAAGCCAGGTTTTAGTGCATTTTGGATTCAAACTGTGGTGGTGGTGGTAGGATATTGTCCATTCTGAAGGTGGTGTCATTCCCATCTGCATTCCACTGTGTGTTTGAATGGAGTACATGCTACAATTTGTGCAGCACATGCACCCCTTTCCAGGGGTACTTTTCCTCTGGTTGTAGTACCCCTTCTACAGCATTACCACATGATGGTCCAAACTGTAGGTGGACTCAAAGTGCAGGAAATAATCTGATTTACACAATTTAACTGAAAGAACCACATTACCCAGCCCATGGCTTTAAATCACGCAAAGTAGAGAGAAAGTAAGTGATAAAGAAATAAGACCCTTAGCTTCTGGCATAAAGCTTTAAAACAATGGCTATTATTCTTTCTGCAAACAGCCGACTCGATACAGTGGAGATGAAAACTGGGTCACTTAGGGACAATGAGTGCTCTGAAGTCGGGCAGAACTTTATTCCTTATAGTTAACAAAGAAACGTTATTGACCTTCTACAAAATGAATTGGATCCATTCTTCCTTTACTGGCTGACAGCTGGAGATGCCAAAGGCATCCTGGTTGCCAGCCCCACACTCTTCTAACATCCCAGCAAGATAGGTTAATCTACTGTTCTGTCCTAGATGATACCCGGTATGATAATGTAACAACTCCGTCCTCCCTTATCTCAAGGCTACAGGTTGGGATAGCCAGGCTCTGAGACGGAGAAGAGAGGATGTGAGTAATTTTATTTATCTTCAGCTACATTTGGCAAAACACAAGGATAACCTGAACATTCTAGCAGAGTGGAGGTCCTGCAAATTGGTGAGCTGTATAAAATAGAACATAAAATTCACCAGCATGCACACACAGCCAGATGGTGGCCATGGACTGCTAGTACTTCTTTTTATATGAGATTTCCATTGTATGAGTTTTCCAATGCGACCAGTTAGGAGGGAGACATTCACTTGTACTGTAGAGGCAGCAGTTGTGCCACCCTATGGGAGATCCTTAATTCCTAGGAAAGCAACATAGCTAGCAAAAGACAGAGCAGCCTCGGTATTTGGGGAGAAAAAAGTGCTATTTTGCTGCCCCTGTAATAATGTGTAGATCATTTAAATGACCCCAAGCTCAGCTTTGCTAAGGGGCACCAAGCAGTGACTTTTTTAGTTAAAGTACGAGTGACATTAATTGGCTTCATTAAGTTCTCTTCTCCAACAGGGAAACAGCATACAGAGAAAGCCTGGTAGGCAGTGGGTAAATATTTATCTGAGGAGGTCCAATATATAGGTGACTGAATTTTCCCTACTTCTACTCTGTAGAAAAGTAGTCTTGAAATAGGACAGTTCTTTTACTGGCAGAATTCATGCTCTCCATTTCTGTCTATCTTTGTCATTCATTTGAAATACTCAGTTATTCCATTTAACCTTCCATTGTATTTAGCTTTCACATAACCTTTTCCCTTCTATTAAAAAGTGTGGTTTATGCTGTAGCACCAAATGAAAAGCTATCATTAAAGCCATCCCAGCTCAGATTCTATTAGTGAGTTCGCAGGTGGGCAAAATGGCCACTCAGAGGCTTACATAAATTAGACCGAATACTTCAAAGACTCTGAAAATCTTGGTAAAGCTTTATGTATTTGTACTAAAGCTGTGATCTGTAGGCTTTGCCTCCAGCCAATATCCACTCAAAGTGAAATGGGTCTAAAAAAAACCCCTCACAATAAATAGACACCTCATGAGGTATTATAGCCTATATGTGTTCTCCTTTGTGCTTGGAACAAAGACAGCAGGAAAACTTTGAAAATCTTCCATAGAAAGAAAGAAAAAGAGAGAGAGAGAGAGAGAGAAAGAAATAGGGGAATTGCTTTCTATTTTTCCCCGTTTGGTAAGTGGCTTCCTTTCTGCACACATGTCACAAAAGATCTATTTTAAAACACAACATGAGGGGAATGTGACCTCTGTACCAGCAGCAAAGTCTGAAGTACTGTTTCTCCATCTATTTTATGTTAGTCACCCAAGAGTTGGCTTTTACTTTCCTAAATCGGTTTGCTAGATTATATGCTATTTACGGTGGGCAGTGCGCTTTTCAGAAACCATTGTTTCTGGCAAAATATTCTACAGGCCTGCATAGCCTTGTGTGAAAAATCCAGGTTTTATTTTGCTGCTGACCTTCATGATATTGGGCATTATCATAATGGAGTAGAAAACTTTAAGGATTGCATGGGAGATGCATGTTGGGTATGGCACAGTTAAGGCTAACATTCTGGGACACAAAGTTCAACAGACTTTTCACTCACTACCAGTTCTTTTTTGTTGCTATTTTTGGGGCAAGATCCTTTCTAATTCTAACAAGATGCATGCAGATTTTTAAGATAATGCTTGGCACTTATACAACGCCCACCAGTACCTCAAAGCACTTTACAAACAATAGATCTACCCTCAGACTACCCCATCATAGAGAGACCTTTTGGTATCTTCATTTGACACATGGGGAAACCAAGTCTCAGAGAGGTTTATAGTCACGTATGCCAAAGCCAGCTAGAAAGCATGGGGACTACTGGGAAACCAGGTCTCTTGTTTCCCTCTTGTGGGGGAAGAAAAAATATAGTAATGGTATGATGACTTAAATACCATTAAGGTAACTTCAAACAAAGCCGATTTGCTAACTTTCAGACAGAACATACTAAGCTATCAGTTCTGCTTCTAGCATTTAGGTATTTTTAGGGCAGTGAGTTCTCTCTGTATTGCATGAGGAAGCATTTTTTTTCTAAATGGCAATATATACACCCTATCAGAAACAGACATCTTGCAGCAGTATACTTCAGAACCTTCTTCTTTTCCTACTCCCAATAGTAGTGATTGGCAAAACAAGTTAAAACAAAGTAACTACTGACTCCAACCTTTAGCCCAAATTCAAACTGAACGCAAACTAAATATTTTCTGAATTTTGGAAATATTTGAATAATTTAACTTTTTGACAGTAGGAACTCAATGGGAGCTATTGGGTGTTCAGCCCTTCTGACAATCAGACTACTTATTTAGATGCTTTCATATGGATTTTGGAGCCAAACTTTAGCACCTATTCTTGAAAATCTCAGGGCTTGTCTACACAAACAGTCTGTGGCAAGCTGGAATCCAAATCTACCCTGCACATGGACCCTGCTGACCTGCATTCCAGTTTGTTAATGCACTTGGATCTAGTCTCCTTTGAAACAGGATTAATCAAAGCACATGAACAATTTGTTATTGTGTGTTATCAGGGTCCACATGCAGAGTTAGTCCTCAGTAGGGGAGTATCAGCTTGAGGCACATTAAATGTCTGTGTAGACAAGCCCTTATATTTCATTTTTGCATCCCTGTGACTTTCCTTGAACAGTCCAGGAATGGAAAGAGACAAAATACCATGGGAAAGTCTATGTGTGACATTTTCAAAACTAAGTCCCAAGACTCAAGAGATTCCTACAGTTCTCCAAATTTGAGATGTCCAAAACAAACCTACAAACTTTTCTAGGGTCCTCCTAGTATGAACATGAGTTTTGCACAGTATCTCAGTTTCTGCCCATGATTCTATTTGCCAGAAATGAATGCTGGACTTACTGACTGCAGGCAAGGGAAAAAACAAAAAAAAAGAACCACCAACACATTGCTCCAAATTCAGCCTTGATGCAATTCCATTGAAGGCAGGGCAGAATTTGACTCATTGTCTTGGTCTCACTTCACAATTGTCTCAAGATTACACACAGAAAACTGTTGCGGAAGTTACCTATAAACTTGGATTATTTTTCATTGTCTAAAAATGTACCTTTTGCTCCATCTGCCCTACATCATGGCAATGAAATATTAAATTGCCACTTAAAGAGAGAAATAACAACTAGCCTGGATAATGAGGAAAGACAAATGTAAAGGGGAAAAGGTAAGAGACAATGAAATTGTGTATGAAACAAGAAAAAGTGATAAAAGGGGGAAACAGATTAGTGAAAAAATTATGACTAGCTCCCAGAAGGTGGGTTATCCAGTGCCCTGCTTTGTTGTTAAGTGAGGTAAATTTTAAACGGAATTGCTGATATTGCAATAATACAAACTAAATGTTCACTCTATATGCAGGTCTAAAATTTAGAAATGCACAAGCAAATGGATATTCAGGCAGGCAAATGTAAAATTCATTCTGCAACAAATGTGCTGAAACATAAGTGGGTTGGCAGTTTACAAACCCCTGAAAACACAAGTTGAGAGTGGGTATACCTGCATTTTTTGAATTTCCCATAAGAACAGAACATCAGCTGCAAATATATGAGCACAGTTCCTGATGAATTACAAGAATCACACCGACTAAGAAATTACAAAGTTGATTTAGTTTGGTGATCGTAGGGCATTAAAAAAAGCAGAATATCTTGAAGCATGAAAACAGTTTTAACAGAAAGAAAAGGAGCACTTGTGGTACCTTAGAGACTAACCAATTTATTTGAGCACAAGCTTTCGTGAGCTACAGCTCACTTCATCGGATGCATAAAATGGAAAATACAGTGAGGAGATTTATATACACACAGACCATGAAAAAATGTGTGTTTATCATACACATTGTAAGGAGAGTGACCACTTAAGACGAGCTATTACCAGGAGGAGAGTGGGGTGGGGGGTGAGAAAACCTTTTGAAGTGATAATCAAGATGGGCCATTTCCAGCACATTTCCAGTAGTTAACAAGAACGTCTGAGGAACATTTCGGGGGGGGGGGGGGAGGGCGGAATAAACAAGGGGAAATAGTTTTACTTTGTATAATGACTCAACCACTCCCAGTCTCTATTCAAGCCTAAGTTAATTGTATCCAATTTGCAAATTAATTCCAATTCAGCAGTCTCTCATTGGACTCTGTTTTTAACAGAATTTTTTTTTACACTCTTTATTGAGTCTGTCTCTCTGGTCTCATCTCCTGTTTCTCCTTATTATCCCTTTGTGCACCACACTACTGCTTTTCAAGCCTTCTCACTCACATATCTGTCTTCTGTGCTGCACCATGCACCTGGAGTGGCCTCTCTGGGTATGTCTACAATTAGAGACGTGTGGCTGGTCTGTGTCATCTGACTTGGGCTCATGGGGCTCAGGCTGTGGGGCTGTTTAATTGCAATGTAGAATTCTGGAACCCACCCTGCAGGGTTCCAGAGCCTCAGCTCCTGCCCATGCCTGCAAGTCTACATTGCAATTAAAGAGTCTTGCAATCTGAGTCCCATGAGTCTGATTCAGCCATGCATGGGCCAGCTGCAAGTTTTTAACTGCAGTTTAGACATATCCTTAATGTAAGCATAAGCCCTGGCATGTTCTCCTTCAATTCTCTCCTCACTGAACAATTTCTACAAAGCCCATCAGTGCTAATTCCAATATTGAAAGCTCTAACTGTAGAACAGGTCTTTCATACATATAGATTTGAACTTTATTTGACCCAAGTAAGGACCGTAAAGGGTATCTGAATCAATAAATTCCTATAAAATAGTAACGGGCATAAACAACAGTCCTAGTCTCAACTCAATCTGAGAACATTTTGAAGATTCAAATATACATGATTAAATTAACCTCTTTCGTCAGCCCATTCTTTCTTCCGTTCCTCATTCTGATTTGCTTTTCAAATCCTGCTGTTCTCTGAAGAATCAGAGGAAGCTTGCCCTCCACCCCTCAAAACCTCTCCTACTCCCCTCTTCTCACTTTAGTACCAGCCTCAGTTCAACAATAAATAAATCATGACAGCTGGGTAAAGAATGCAAAAAATAAATCACGCATATGTATTTGTATCCAAAAGTGCAATTCAGTTCTGCCGTATTTGAGACTGGAGCTCTGTGTGAGGGAGGCGATGGGGGAATCATCAATCAGATATA
This sequence comes from Chelonia mydas, assembly GCF_015237465.2. Lineage (NCBI taxonomy): Eukaryota > Metazoa > Chordata > Testudines > Cheloniidae > Chelonia > Chelonia mydas. Next base: position 164,631,521 of record NC_057850.1, read on the forward strand.
TGAAAAATGTCACCAAATGCACTGAAGAAGTTTTGGGTAACATGTCTGTGAGCAGTCTGCCCTGCTCTAGTGCTATTGATCCCATTTAAATACCACACAGTACTTGGGTTGGAAGAGTCTTACTCTCAGCTCTGAAGTGGGTGTGGGATCAGCCACACACCTGTGAGTCTCAGACATCAGAACCAGCCAGAACTTAGAGTGTGCTGGAAACAGAGCAGGAGCAGCGCACATAACTCCTCTTCCACAGGCTGTGAAAGAACACAGCACAGTCCCCTCCTCTCCCTAAGTACAATGGTGTGAGAAGTTCTAACATTGTACATGGCTAATAAGAGTATTAGAGATAATTAGAGAGCACAGAATTTGACTGCGGCTTCCTCTGGTGGATTAGGAGGCGTCTACCAGTTTTCTGTCATGGCTGAAACGGCTCGCTAAAAAAGTGGGAAGCTACCCCACCAGAGGTCATTATATAAAACATAAATCCATTTCTATATTTTACTGCATGGCTGATTAGGTATGGTAATCACTTTTTCTTCTCATGTCTTCCCAAGATGTCCCTATAGTCTCAGCCATTACTGACATTAGATGTTTTTGGATACTGAACTCCATAGCGAGCCAAAACTTTCCATGTTCTATAGATCTGTTTTTTCAAATGAAGTCCTCTATCCCAACATGTTCCTCCATCACAGCCACAGCAGTACTACTTTAAAGAGCACGAATTAACACATTCTCCAGTAGAAGTCTTTAACAGAATCAATTAGATCGAAAGGAGTACCCTCATGACAACACTTGCTTGCAGTATTTTTATTACATGAGTTCTGAAGTTTCCCTTTGAATTATGGTGTTAGCAAACACACACACAAATACTGAGAAGTCAAGAGCTTATAATGCATTATTATTCTTATTAACATTTATATTGCAGTTGTGCCTAAAGGCCAAAAACAGATTTGGGCCATTTGTGCAAGGCAGTATACAAACCCTTAACATATGAGCATCCCTACTCCTAAGAGAATTACAAATTTAAGTATTGAAAATGGTATATGCACAGGATTGAAACCATCAGCTGCCAGACTGATACTCATGAAACACTGAAGGTAGTGAGGGTAGAGATGGCTGGGGCCTTCAACATGACATTAATGGAGGACTTTTTTTCCCCCATTACTGAGTAAACCCCCCTAATCCAAAGGCGGTTCAGATCAAGCCTAAATTCAGTTGACCTCTCTACAGAAAGGATAGTCCCCAAGGGAAAGGATAAGTGACTCTTGAGCTTTGCTGCAATAGAATTCTGTTCAGCTACCTAAGGAAGCATTCTCTGCTTCTCTATATTCCTCCCTAGCCCCACCTTCTCACCCACTTCCAACCAGGGTGCACCATTTTTTCAGATTTATAAAATTACAGATAGGTGCCCATTCAAAAGCTTTGGGTAGCCTGCCATTACTTTAAAACACACAGCAATTAGATAGATGTGGTTACTGTTCTTTAAACTGCTTGTAATATACTCAGCATATAGTTTACCATATACTGTACGCCAACAAACTATGTCAAGTGACAAAAATCAGTGGGTTGTGTCAGATTATGTAGCTGTAGAAACTATTGGATTTTTTGCTATTTGACATAATCTGCTGATTAAACTACAGCATATAGTAAGCATAGGGACAATCGAAACTTTCCTGATGAATGAGATGCTGCTACAGCAGCGGAGCACAGAATTGAAACACTCCAACTTGATAAATTAGAATATTTTTGTTTAAGAAAGTAAGTAAACAAGGAGCTGAAATTAGATGATTATATAGTTAAATTAGTATATTACCAGGTGGATCAACAATGTATAAGCCAGATTCTACCTGGCCCTTCATGAGATCACGGAGCAGGCAAGGGGTGCAAGGATCCTTCTCATCCCCTGCACAGCCTGTATTAAGAAACAAGTAGATTTGAAGCTTTCCTGTTCCTTCAGTGAAACCTGGTGCTCCAAATGGGGCAGGGAAGGGCAAGCAGGAGACAGAGGCCATGGCTCCCCTCTCCCACCTTGCACCTTTACCCCCAAACTCTGTCCAGCAATGCTGGCAGCCTGTACAGGGTGGGTGCAAACTGAAGCCCACCAACAGACAGAGTAGAAGGTAGCTTGAATGATGCCTCCCAGTTTCCCCCTCCAGACCACTGTGGATGTACACAGTTGTCATAAATATAAAGGGAAGGGTAAACCCCTTTAAAATCCCTCCTGGCCAGAGGAAAAATCCTCTCACCTGTAAAGGGTTAAGAAGCTAAAGGTAACCTCGCTGGCACCTGACCAAAATGACCAATGAGGAGACAAGATACTTTCAAAAGCTGGGAGGAGGGAGAGAAACAAAGGGTCTGTGTGTCTGTTGGTATGCTGCTTTTGTCGGGGATAGAACAGGAATGGAGTCTTAGAACTTTTAGTAAGTAATCTAGCTAGGTATGCGTTAGATTATGATTTCTTTAAATGGCTGAGAAAAGAATTGTGCTGAATAGAATGACTATTTCTGTCTGTGTGTCTTTTTTGTAACTTAAAGTTTTGCCTAGAGGGATTCTCTATGTTTTGAATCTAATTACCCTGTAAGGTATCTACCATCCTGATTTTACAGGAGTGATTCCTTTACCTCTATTTACTTCTATTTCTATTAAAAGTCTTCTTGTAAGAAAACTGAATGCTTTTTCATTGTTCTCAGATCCAAGGGTTTGGGTCTGTGGTCACCTATGCAAATTGGTGAGGATTTTTAACCAAACCTTTCCCAGGAAGTGGGGTGCAAGGGTTGGGAGGATTTTGGGGGGAAAGACGTGTCCAAATTACGTTTCCCAGTAAACCCAATTAGAGTTTGGTGGTGGCAGTGGAAGTCCAAGGGCAAAGGGTAAAATAGTTTGTACCTTGGGGAAGTTTTAACCTAAGCTGGTAAAAGTAAGCTTAGGAGGTTTTCATGCAGGTCCCAACATCTGTACCCTAGAGTTCAGAGTGGGGGAGGAACCTTGACAACAGTCCTCACAGAGTTAAGTCAAACAGGCACAAAAAAGCTCTGCATGAAGAAGTCATTACTGAAAGATGCAGCATTGAGAGTATGAAAAAGGTAAAGTGTGCAATTTGATTGCTTGGCGCTGATCTCATGATATACTTGCGTGAATGTGGATTGACTTTAATGGTTTTAAACTGGTGTGAATGAAATCACACTCTTGTCTCTTAAGAGTGATAATAAAGTCGACGGGTAGAATGATGCCTATCCTAAAAGTAACAATACCATGGGGTAAATCTGACAAGCATATGATCAAGAAGAAATTATTCAGAACAAATAAGCATGTAAAAGAATGAATGCTAGGTAGTGGGCAGGGCAACTGTTTGGATTTATACAACCACTACTCTAACTAGTCTAATCACTTCTTGGCTGTTTTTCCCCATCATTCTTAGATATTTTTAAATGAATTTAGGACCCAATCTGGGACAGCACTTAATATGTATGTAACTTTAAACTCATGAGTAATCTCAAATATTTTGCAAGCCTAGGGTCTTAGTACTCATAGAAGGTGTTGTCTTGACAATCCTAGAGACTGAAGTCCGGTCTTTGTACAAACAGCTGTATCACAAGTGTAGTGCATGCATCCCCTCCAGCAACCTGTTCCCTGCTTTGTGTGTGCAGGTTTCTGTGTGCAAAGCGCACGTGCATATTTTATAGATGTAACAGAACCCATATTTGAAACTTTTAAAAGCAAGTTTACCTCAGTATTCCTTTAAAAGGATTTCATTGCATTTCTTGCTCAATTCTCAGGCACAGAAAGTGTTTTCTTTTTTGCACATTCTTTCAAGTAGACTTCCTTGTGTATTTTCCTTCTACTTCAGTTTATACAAGTAGATCTGTAGTGACATGGCTATCCAAGGAATTTAAAAAGGAAAATGTATCATTTTTTTCATAGGTCAGAGACAGGCTGTATTTTATAACATTCTTTTTCTTTAAGTTTCAGCAATTAACCTGAACTACTGGGCCGTAGGGCTTTTCTACACTGCAAGCGGTGCACACCAAAGTGCTGCACTGTAACTCCCTTGTGTGGATGCTGTGGGCATGAATTAAAAGATACCTAGTTCGCACCAACATAGGTTGCCAGGTGTCAGGTTCTCAACCGAACACCTGGTCAAACAGGGACCCTGCCCAGCCTCGTGAAAATGAGTGAGTGAGTCAGGGTGTGGGAGAGTGAGCGATGGAGGGAGAGGGGGATGGAGTGAATGGGGATGGGCCTTGGAGAAGGAGTGGGGCAAGGGTGTTCGGTTTTGTTTGGTCAGAAAGTTGGCAACCGTAATCATAGTCCAAACTGTGGGGCAGCACAGACATAATGTAATTGAGTTCTGTTGACTAGAGCCCTTCTCTTTTTAGCAGTTTATTTAATATGTATTTGTAAGAAGCAGCTGCCTTATTTTCTATTTTTAATTCCAAAATAATTAAAATATACTCTACTGTCTCAGAGTTCCCCAGTGTCTACAATAAAGAAATAGGAGAACCTTCTCTTTTTTGTTTTAAATGTCATGTTGCATTATAAACATAGATCTAATATACTAAACTGACTAAGCAGGACTCTACAGAAGACATGTTTGAGGTTACCATCCCTGGTGTGGAACTACATTGTGAAAAGTGTATCTGACAGCAACCCTGTCCCACATCCACAAGACATGTAATGTTAGCTTATAAGGCAGTTATTTATATATAATACAAACAGCAAAATTCTCAGTAGGAAACAGTGATAAGTCCATTTCACACAGGAATAGCTGAAGTTAATCTAATGACTCATGAAACCTTAAATCCTAGCTCTTCCCATCCCCCGCCAAAATATAGAGAGGGAAAATATCTATTCCCAAGAATAAGTAATTAGAAGTAGATACCATTGCAAGTCTTTCAACTTTGTTAGGATACATAAAGTGGTTACTGAGTCCATTATCACATTTTGTTCTATTTGTACTCCACACATTCCTGTATACAAGGACTGTTACTCTGGGAACATCATCTAGATGTGACACTTGGCGTGCTAAAAATTGGTTGTGTAATGAAAGTGGTCTTCAAATGAGATGAGTGGAATGTTATAGAAAACGGGTGTAGGAATGCATTGCATTAGATCTCTTAGGACATGAGGGTCCCTCAGACACATGGCAACCAGTACAGATTTCAGTCTATTTGGGAATGACAATCAAATATGAAAAAAAAATTCATTTACTCTCCGTGAATCTGTACACAGAACAAATGCAGTCTTAATCACTGCTTACTGTTCAATTTTATGAAGAATTTTGAGATAGAATTTGTATGACATATGTTAACCAAAGTACAGTTGTATTCTATTAGCACTGGTGGGCGTGAAGCTGAAGTATTCCAGTGGTAGAAATTGTTATGCTTACAGCATACAAACAGAGTAGTTAGATAAAAACAAAGTACTCTCTTAGGAATGTTGCAATGTAATACTACTTTTTTTCTTAAAGTCCAGAACCTTAACTCACAGTAACCAAAAACAGAAAGAGAAAGAAAGCAGGCTGCTCCTTCAGGTAGCTAGGCACAACTCACCCTCCTTTTCTCTAGGCTGGTTCTCTGTCGACTCTCTCAAATCCCACACTTCCCTGCAGAACACCCTAACCTGCAAGCAAGACCAGGAAAACCCTTGGTATTTAATGTGATAGCGTATATTTTTGACACAGTTTTCAATAGACTGGTGCCTTGTTTAAAGATTATTAAAGTCAATAGGAGTATGCCATTTTTTCTATGGTCTATGAATCAGGCACTACTGTATCAATTCAGAAGTCTTTCTGATTAAAATAGAGATTCACATTGTTTCGTTTCAGTTATTACATGTTGATCCAGCTGACCAGTTTTCTGGAGATGTTTTAATAACCATGACAGGCCAAACTGCACTCTTTGATGTTCACATGTAACTCTTGTTAACATTATTGGCCCCCATGCACATGCCTTCCAGGGCAGAATTTAGGTCACAGATAAATAAGATAAAGTTAGAAAATATCAGAATACAGATTAGCAATTTGACTGTGTCTGGAATTTCCTGTGTCTGTTTACATAGGGCTCCTTATACTTAAAATTATAATAAATAATCATTACAATTGTTTTGGACTGATCATGAAGAAGAAACTAATTGTGAAGGACTTCTCACAAGAGCAAGCCATTCTACTTAAGTAAGTGAGCCCTAATGCTTCAAAAACTCTGTTACATTATCCCTCATTTACATCTCAGCAGGCCTTTCACTGTCTGGGGCAAAATTTTGTCCCAGGCAAACTTTTGTCAGTGGGCTTCACTAAAAAGTGACCACTTGAAAATAGTCAAAGAATTCATTTTTTTTTCATATTTTATTGGTTTAATGACAATCCATATTTAGGTTATTTCCCCCCTTCTACTCCTGCATTTCATTAACATGGAAGCTAATATGATGTGACAAAAGCTGGACTATGGCATCACTGAATGAATTGAGCAACGGGAATATGGCAATCAGGAGGGAGTTATTTCTGTGGATTTCCAAATAGCTTTCTGATCAATGGGAAAGGAAATATGGAAAGTGTGTTTAACATTACAGGCCCAGATTCACCAGAGAACTTAAATGTAGGCATATGCGAAATGCATCCCTATTCAACAAAGCATTTAAACTCATGTTTAGCTTCAATGCAATATGAGCATATGCTTAAAGTTAATCATGCTGCTTAATAGAGATGAACTTACGTATACGATTAAGTACTTTGCTGACTCCTTAGTACCTGGTCCTGCAAGATGTTGAGTGCCCTCATCTCTTACTGAGTCAATGAGAATGGAATGGCTAAAATCTCTCACAAGGTCATGATCTTAATTCGTTTTGGTAAAATATGTTTTTTTAAATTTTCCCTCAGTGAATACGTTTTTGTTTGTTTGTTTGTTTGTTTTTAACCTGGATTGAGCCAGATCAAATTCATTCCTGTTGTAAATTGAATGAAGTCAAATTTGGCCTGTTGTGGTCATGTGTTTTGTAAGCCCTTCCAATGCACAGCAACTTGCAAGAGCCCTTTTGCTAGGTCCTCCTGCTTCCCTCGTGATAGCAACTGCTAATTGTATCAAACTGTTCAGCGCAACGTGGAGTAGGATGAAAAAACAATTACTCTCACTTACAATCAAATCAGGAACTAAACCTATCACTCTACAAGTGAAAGACTACTATACTAGTCTAATGTACTACTCAGGCCCATCAGAAATTATCTTTTAAAGTAGATCTAGGGAGACTTGTCAAAGCTGCCCTGAAGTCATACAATCTTTCATTAGGCAGTAAAATGTATGGACTCAGCCATATCCATTATTAAATTGGAAAGGTGCAAAAATATTTGACATATCTGGGGTGGAAGTCATACATGTAAAAGACAGGGTTTTTAGTTAATAAAATATCAGATTAAACAACATTCCACCATTCTCCTGTAACTAAAAATACTTAAAATAAATATACTAATTAAAACTTTCATAAGCCCATCCAGAATTGATGAATTTCCTAAAGGGATACTACTGATTCATATTCATATTTATTCTCAGTTAATTGGACTGTGCAAATTTAATATTGTGTTTTACCTGCAAGAAATATTATTAAATTGCACCATACTTTATGAATTGCTAAACAGATGCAGACTGCTTAATCCCAAAGAGCAATTAAGAGGTGTGGGGGGACACAACACCTTGAGATGCCCACTACACGTTGAGATGCCCACTTCTTCCACTGAAATGACAATTTTATTTTTTATTTTTTAACTGATAACAAAAACCTTCCTTTTTTGATTCAGTGCAGTCTTGGAGAGAGGGAAGCAATATACTTATCTCTTCATGTTAAGAATGAGTTGTAAAAACAAAGCCACATTCCCATCAAATAAACTATTAGATTTTCTGAAAATTAAAAGTGACCTGCTTTTATTAATTAGAATTAATGTCACATTATTTTTACATTTTGGAACTATCACTGCCTCGTACTTGACAGTCATTCTTGCCAAGTTAGTTTCAACAACACCTGATGGTCTCCTGACACATTTAACAAATCAGACCAGTTAGTAGCAGACGTTCCTGTAAATATGTCACTTCACTCATGAACACCTGCTGGGGCAGCTGCCCTCTAACTCAGTGGCAGGATACTCATACAATTCTAAGCCTATATTCTTCATTACAGATTTTATCAAAATTGTAATAATATTTATTGTGACGGGCTTGCAGGGAGGGGTTGCTGTAGTTCCAAAAATATCTATCCCAATTATTCTGTCCACAGGCCTTTCAATGTATTGTCTTACACAGGAAAGGATTCAAACTAGTTTCTGACTGTGACCCAGGGACACCTTGATGCCAGCAGGCAGAGGATAAAGGGGGTGCATAGGGTTTTAGAGGGATCCCCTAAGTTGGATATGTGTATAATAGTCTACCAAAGGGAGGCAGGACTGGATCTCTACCAAGATCTCTATCAAGATCCAGTAGTTCACTGGTTGTCATAATCACTGCAAAATGTACATACAGATAATAATTAAGGAGTTATGTACTTACACTAAAAATTATGTTCTTAAGGTCATTGAGTTAAGGTATGTCACAAGGAGGTGAGATACCTTGGAAACATTCCTTCTAGACAGGAGGTTACAGATGCCTAGCTCCCGGCCTGGCCAGCTGTGTATTATGTGCCTCACAGTGTATGCCTATTTGCATTATGAGTCAGCTGCAAAGGGAGAGATTGTGAAATCTACAAGAATAAACAAACAGCAGAGTGGAGTGTCCAGTTTATGAATAAAGACAAAGGATTGTTCTGGTATGTGATAAATGAAGGGGGGGGGGGGGGGTTAGCTCCCTTTTATGGACACCCAGCCAGCCAGCAGCTATAAAATCTCTCTTAGCAGCTGTTCTCTAATTGCTCTACCTCTAAAGGGTTAAAAGGTCTCATTACTATTCATAGGTAAAAGGAAGTGAGTGGGCACCTGGCCAAAGGACCCAATGGGAAGGCTAGAACTTTTAAAATTGAAAAACAACTCCCCTTTTGTCTGTTATTCTTGGTGCTTAATCCTTGTAAAATCCTCTTTTAAAATCCAGCAATAGCCTGAGTTCCCAGATTATTTTCTCCCTTTTAAAAAAAGTAAATTTTACTTTTTTTAAGAACAGAATTGGATTTTTGTGTCTTAAGAAGTTTGTGCACATGTTGTTTAATTAGCTGGTGGCAACAGCTAAATTCCCTTTTTTCCTCCCTTTCTCAGCTCTTTTCCAGAGCGGGGGTGAAAGGGCTTGAGGGTACCCCACAGGAAGGAATTCCCAAGTGTGCCTTCCTGGGCTCTCAAAGGGGTTCTGCATTTGGGTGGTGGCAGCGTTTACCAATCCAAGGTCAGAGAAAAGCTGTAACCTTGGGAGTTTAATACAAGCCTGGAGTGACCAGTATTAATTTTCAGAATCCTTGCGGGCCCCCCCCTTCTGCACTCGAAGTGCCAGAGTGGGGAATTAGCCTTGACATGGTATATCTCAGAGTACACAGGGACACATTGAGCCCTTTCCTGAGAAGGCAAACGGACAGCTGGTATGTCTCATGAAAGCAGGGTCACAGACAGCCTGGCTGTGAAAACACTGCATGGATTTTCGGTGAGCAATACTCTACAAGACATGAGTGTATCTTGTTAATTAAATTTAGACACTAGAATGCTAGAATTTTATTTTTTATGTAGCCATTTGTTTCCAGTACTTCTACTTGCTATCACTTGAATCTCTGTGCTTTGTTAAATAAATTTGCACTTGATTTCACTATAAACACATCTAGGTGCTGTGTGTTATGCAGAGCAATGATCTGAGATGGATCTGGTAAGCTGGGGGATACTGCTTTTTTGGAAGCAGTGGTTCTGTGAATACTGGTAGTATCCAGGGGGCTGGACAGTTTCCAGGTAGATGCTCGGAGGGCTCAGGGGTTAGAGTGTGCCTATTGCTAAAAGTGTAAAGCTACTGTAAAGTGACAGCCAGGCCTGCAAGGCTCAAAGAGGAGTGCTTGTTTTGCCCATGGCCTGTGGAGTTGAGGAGCTGACCCACCACAGGCACAGATAAGGCTTCCTAATGGTTAGAGAAGATGGTAGTGAGGAATCTCACAGCCCTGGGTACCTCCAGGAAGTGTAACACCAGCTAAGGCCCTGATCCTGCAAAGATTTATGAATATATTTAACTTTATGCATTGTTAGGATTCTGTAATGGAATAAACTCATCATCAAAGCATCCCCTCAAGCCAGGATGTGGCATTGTAGGGGTTCTTCCATTCTAGTGTTCCCTACTGTCTGCCAGTCTGGTTCTGCCACAGTCTGCAGCTTCCATGGGCAAGTCCTTCAGCCAGGTCACCTTCTGAGGTAACACAAAGTCCAGCAAAAAACCCAAACAAACAAAAGGTTCTTCCGCTCCTCTTGTGCTACTCTTCAGTCTACCTTCTGGGCTCAGTTCCCAGCCCCTTCTGGGCTACCTTTAAGTCCTTCCCTACTCTATTAGAATGCAGTGACACCCAAGTGGCTTTCCCCAGAAGTCTTTCACTCACTGAAGTTCACTTCACTCCTACTCCCAGGACCTGAAGACTTTGTCTTCTAGTGAACACCACCTCTCAGGAAGTGCTTTCCCCCTAGCAGGCTCCCACTGCCTCCCCTCCCAGGGAACTGTGGCAGCTTCTCCCAAGGACCTTCTTGCGGATGCTACCTCCAGTACTCCCACACATGCCTAACCTGCTTTCTGTAGTTCCACCTCTGAGTTCAATCAGCCTTTTTTATGAGGCCCAAGTGTTCATCAGGCTGACTTTTGACCCCATTAGTCCCACCCTTCAGGCTGGAAAGCAACTAATTTTGGCCCCTTAAAGGGTCCAGTTACTTCATGACATAGTCCCACTGATGTCACTAGGACTTAGGTTCCTAAATGCCTATGTCGCTTTTGAAAATGAGATTTAGGCTCCCAAGTCAGTTAGGCATTGCCATGCTGAGCTGAGAAATAGCTAAATACCTTTCAGAATTTGGGCATAAGAGCCTTAAATCCCGAAAGGACATTTTTACCTCACGGAACAAAGTCCATATAAACTGCATTATGCATTTTGTTGGTTGCATGTCTTTCAACCTGAAAAATAGGACCTCAACTGTTTGTTCCTGAAATCCTGAATTCTGCCAGCAAACATGGAATTGTCTGGAAATCTTTCGTCACAAGATTGTCTCTCTGTACCCTCTGCATCATCAGGTTTAGCTTCACACTACCATTGGGAAGCGTATTAAGAACCACAGGACTGGATGTAGTCAGAAGGAACTGAACCTCAGAAAATCTGTGCTATTAGTTGCTAGCCATTCATCTTTTAATCAATCTCATCTTCTCCATGTCTACTAAAATCAAAGGGCAATATTCTAATTAATCTCTACACACAGCAGCTTCACATGTATGGGGATTCAAACATATTTAACAACAGTAAATCTAGTAGGTTGTAGTCTGCTTCAACAATCTCTATAAAGAGTTCAATGAAATCTCATTCTGAAATCAGGTTTAAATCAGTATCATTCCAGCCCCCTGATTACTTCTCTTTTGACATCATAGTTTAGGGAGTTCATTTTTTAAAATCTACACATTTTCTCAGTTTTATTTTTATAAATGAATACTGGTTCCATGATTGCTTCACTCACCCGGCTGTTACTAATTCACGATTTGTATATCTTAACCACAATTAAGATTACAAAGTTGGCATTTATGTGCTTTTGCTTCAGAATGGATCAACAAACAACAGGCACAAGAAATGACAACTTGAAAATTTCAGCTGATGTCAGAGCCACTCTGAGGGGAAGGGGGAGAAATGGACAGTTTGCCCTGAATCCCCCATTTGAGAGGGCCCCCAGATCCAATGGCATTGCAATGAGGTCACAGAACCACTCAGGTTTGGCCTGGCAGCCCCTGTCATAATAGAGGAATGGCTGGGAGAAACCTGAGTGGCATTGCAACGCCACATACCAGATTACAGTGCCACTCACTGAAATTTGGCCCAGCGGCACCTCTGTCACAATGGAAGGGCAACCAGTCCAAACCTGAGGGTGTTGCTGTATATCCAGAGTTTGACAGTACTGCAGTCAGCCATCTTGTGTGTTCAGCCATTACCAGCTGAAAACCAAACATCACATAGCTAGAAATAAAATTAAACCCTGAAAGGCAATGTCACGTAGCTGCATGTTTGCAGCTCTGCTAATCAGAACGGGAGTTTGGGATAGGGAGTTAATGTTCCATGAAAATAGAAGGAATGTTTGGACGGCCGACCTTGGTTTTCGGTGCCTCTGACATGTAAGTTTTATTGTTGTTATGACTAGAAATGCTTTGCCGATAAGGAGAATAATGAATTGTTATTGGCTGTTGCTAGGGCTATTATGAGTTATGTACTTAGTGAGGAAAAAAACTGTAAAAAGTTTAATTAGAAAGTGTGCTTTGGAGCAGTTCAAGGAAGCTTTTCTTTGGGCAAGGATGTGACACCTAAGTTCCCCAGCAGTCAGATGGAAGGAGGGCCCCCAGAAGCCTGTCTGTCAATTCCTGGAAACCATTTCAGAATTTTTGGGCAACTATAAATGTTTGGAACGCTCTGAACCTGCTGCTACAGCCTGTGTGTGAATGTGTGTGCTTGAGACCTAATCAAAAAGTAGTTTTAGGTGAAAGCACTTTGGTTTGTACCAATCATTTATCAGACGGAAGGCTATGCCCCCATTGATTTATTCCTGACACTGCCTGGAGAGAAACAGTTAAGTTACCACTGTTTTGGGGTCCGAAAACCCTGGATAACATTGCAACCCCATGTACCAGATTGCACTGTTTGGAGTGGGGAGCTGGGCCCAGGCCTATTGGAGAGGAGCTGCCACTGTGGGATAAGAGTGGTGGGGATTCACTCTCCAGCACCTCCCCCCGGCTTCCCCTCAGTGGTAATTTTGTTTGAAGGGTGGGGCCTCAGTTTTAGATTTTGAGCCCTCCAAAACCTCTGTGCAGCCCTGGCAGGAGGAGTTCGGCAAAATGCCATGGACTCCAATGAAGCTATGCCAGTTTACACCAGCTGAGAATCTGGCCCTTGATTTTATAAAAGACATGGAAGATTGTGACAAGCCCATGGGATATGGGCTTGAACCATAGAACTGCATGTGATGTTTCATTCCATCTGAATAACTGGAAAATATTTATAGATTCTGAATGAAGTGTCACCAAGTTCTCTGCTCTGCTGCCTTGAATGGCAAGGAACAGCAAAACTGGAAACAGTGCTGTCATATGTATCTACCCAGTGAATGAATCTAGTCTTATGGGTGCTAACTCCAGTGTTGTTTTTTATTGTTTGTAAATATTGGAGTTCATTATTGGCATAGAACAGTTTAGCATCTTGTAGGAGCACCCTTGCCCCTACAGTGCCGCCCTGTGTCCAGAAACAGTGTTGCAGGGGTCCTTTCAGTTTAAGGCCCCCTCCAACCCATCTGCTGTCAAAACAGTTGGTTGTCTTATGTGGCCTACCTCTCCAACCAAGTCACTGGTCAGTCTATCCCCTTTCGTGGTTAACAGAAAAGTCCAAAAATAAGGAACTCAAAGTCCAGCACTCTTGGAATCTCTCCTCCAGCTGCTGTGTAACACTTTTTGTTCTTAACCATTTTCCCTCTCCCTTCATAGTCTGGGGAAGCAATAGAGGAATCCAGGCCCACCTGCTCCACTGGGTTCCAGCTCCGGGCCCTTGTTCAGAAAAGCCAGAGTTAACCCTTCTCAAGTCTCTTGCTGTTCTCTGAGCTGCTTCCTACCTCTGTGGGCTTTCTAGCCCCTTGTTCAGTTTCTCCCTCTCTTTCTGGAGTGTTGGCCTCTCTGGTGGCTTCTCACCAGTTTGTCTGCAGGACCTGCTCTCCACAGTCCCTTTGCATCTCTGACAGCCACCCTGCCCTCCTCCCTTACAAACACTTTATCACCACAGTTGATGTGGGGCTGCCAATCAGCTCCGGGTGAGCAGGCAGGCAGTTTCTGCATTAACCCTTTGGTTGCCAAACCAGCACTGGGTGTATAGACCCCATGGCACACCTATGTTGGTTTATACTATATTTGCACTGATTTATCTATACATTTTATATAGGATATTAAAATATGTGAAAAATGTTTACTAAGTCAAGCGTGCAGAAGTTAGGAGATGCTAGAAGTATGGTTGCCTTTGCAGATTTAATTTGGATTCCTTGTGGATATACGGTATTATAGAGTCTGCTATGACATACCACAGATGATTTTTTGTACAAGATCCCTGCCTCATTCCAGTGAATGGATAGGTCTTTCGTATTTGTTTTAATGCTCTACATTCAATGTGCAGTCCCAGGCCTTATTTAAAGCACACTATCCAAATACTTTATTGAATACAATATTATATATATTATTAATGCTCATAAGCATTTCTGTGGTGCCCTCAGCTACAGTATCGGAGTGCTTCACAAATATTAATGATTTGAACTTTACAACACCTCTGTCATATGAGGTGGTTGTATCAGTCTCATTTTAAAGGTGGGAATTGAGGCAGAGATATTAATCCCAAAAGTGTTTGCTAATTTTAGCTTTGATTAGAGTTTTTTTTTTTTAATTCTAAAAAAAAAAGAAAAAAAAATCAAAATATTTCATGTTGACATTTTTGAAATGAATCATTTTGAGGTTTCAGTTCACAATGATTTTTCATTTCATATTTCCTTTAATTTTTTTGAAGCTTAAAAATGGTAAAAATGTAAATTTTTTTTAACCTGAAATTTTTGATTCTTCAATTTGCCAAAAAATTCAAAAAAATTCCTTTTTTGGTTTGATCCAAAACTAATTTTTATTTTTCAAAAAGAAAAGGAGTACTTGTGGCACCTTCCTTTTCTTTTTGCAAATACAGACTAACATGGCTGCTACTCTGAAACCTTTTATTTTTCAGAATCACCAGTGAACTGAAAAATCTGTTACTTGCACAGCTCTACTCAGCACTTTTGCAAATCAGACTCCAGGTGTCTCACATTGGGCACCCAAAAAATAAGAACACATACTTTGTGAAAAGTTTGGTTTAAGCAACTTGCCCAGCATCACATAGGAACTCTATAGCAGAGGCAGGGATAGAATCCAGTTCTCCAGGGCCCCATTCAATTGCCTTAATAAAGAGACTATCCTTTGTCTTCCTCCAGTCCCCAGGCTCATTCACTACACACCTTCCAGCTACTGCAACAAATGAAGCAAGGGTCCATCAGACAACAGCCTCATTCATTATACAACCCTGATCTATTTGCAGGGTGCTGTCCATTCTTGTTTGCTGCAGATTGCCTGTATGTTTTTGTATGAGTTTTACTACCAAAAAGTTCTGTATATATATTTGAGGATCACTGTGAAATTAAGGACTCACTGGAAACAAATTTAGAGGATTTGACCAATGCTTACGTTGCCGACTCTTAGAGACAGATGTTACATTAAGTGTCAGCCTATAGCAAAAGGAGGTGTCTGCTGTAACATTGCTGACCCTAGAAATAGGAATGATTTCTAGGTCTACAAATCTTTTTAGAGCCTATTCTCAGATTTTTATAGTGAATACAAGGGCTACTGATAAACTGACTTACACATGACATATGTCAGACCCATTCTATCTGGGGAAAATGTGTATTTAATAGGATAAGGGAATACAGGGGCTTAAAAACCTGTGAGAAAAACTAGAGACCATGAGTTCTAACAGCCAGAATGATCATTTTTGCATGTCCAATTTTAGAAACCTTAAAAGGACATGATTTTCAGAGGGTGATTTTCAAAAACTCAGGGCCCTTTAAGATATGTCAAATTATGTTTCCAAAAATTAAGGAACACAAAATCACCAAGCAGTTTTAAAAATCTAGGCCAATTGGTTTACTTCCTTTCTATTTCTTGGCTGCTCCTTGGAAAGAGAATGCCCCCCAGCTCCGTTCTTGTGCCAATTTTGAGCACTTGTGATTATTTTAAAGGAGAGTGGAGAAGGTGAAAGGCTAAACATCAGTGTGGAGCTAAGCTTTCCAAGCAACCTTGGCAGACAAATATTTCCTTGCTTTCCTAGCCTAAATTAATAGATCCTTTAGGCTTCTGACATACAGCATGTCCTGAAATAATTGGGGGAGAAAAGGAAGTAATTGAGCCAATTAATCTGGTTAGACGCCTGCGGGAGAATATCCAACCTTGAGGATGAAGTGACATTTCTGAATAAGAGATAGTAATTTGCATAAAGAAACTCTAAAGTTTAAATCTTTGAAAATTAGCAAAGGGAAAAATATAGGGTGCTGGTAATTCTCTCTCCCCACCCCACCCCATCTCGACTGAAAATCCGAAGGCCCTGAAGATCTTTTAAAACATATGCCATTTCCAAGTTCTTTGTTGTGGCACGGAGGGCAGCATCCAGAAAACAGGTAGCATTTTCTAGTGGATAAGATACTAGACTCAGAGTCAGGAGTCTGGGTTCTACTTACAGTTTTGCCACTGACTTGCTGGGCAGCTAGCCTCTCCCCTCTTACTTCCTGCTTCCCCTCCCACCCTACGTCTGTTATGCCTATTCAGGGCCAGATTGTGAGCTTCGTCCTCATGATGGATAGTACTTTACACCTACCATTACTTGTGGAGTAAGGTGCCAGTAAGGATATCACAATCTGCTCTTTAGCTTGTAAGCAATTTGAGCAGGCACTGTCTTTTACTAGGGGCTTGTGCAGTGCCTAGCACAAGGTGGGTTCAGCTGGAACATTTAGCTGCTACTATATTACCATCTCCAGATCAACAAGCGTTGCCTTGTATGTTCTGTCAGATTTCACTTGTCATACCTTTATATATACATACACACAGTTAGACCAAGACCAAATATCACATAGACCAAATGACACATTGTTCTCCAACCCACACAAATTATTTTTGAACCTTGGTCTCGACGTTGACGACTCAATAAACATCCTAGCTTATCAACAGACCTCTTGAACAATTACATTTGTTTTTACATCCATGTAGGAACTGCTTTTAATAATGATTTCAGCCTAACACAGACATGTTTTCTCTAAATATCTTTTAGAGAAATGCATTTAAGAAATAAAATGCAAGTAAGTAATGACACAGATAAACTGCACATTACCTGACTGGCTATCTTGCAAGAGACTGTTCTCAAATGGAATTAATGTTTACTCCGGTACAGAGAAGCTGCCAGAAAGCGTTAAGAGAAGAAATGAGACAAATGAAATAGCAAATTAACAAAAGTGAGGTAATATGCATATGAACATTAAAGATAAAGAAAATGCGTGGTCTGTGCCTGTTCTTTCCACAGACATCTCTAGAATACAAATTTGTAAGTGCTGAATTACTAGATCTTCAGATTTGGTTCAGGCTCATATCCCAAGTTTGGATCTGGACAGAAACTTAGTCATAGAATATCAGGGTTGGAAGGGACCTCAGGAGATCATCTAGTCCAACCTCCTGCTCAAAGCAGGATCAATCCCCAATTTTTACCCCAGATCCTTAAATGGCCCCCTCAAGGATTGAACTCACAACCCTGGGTTTAGCAGGCCAATGCTCAAACCACTGAGCTATCCCTCCCCCTGAGCTATCCTTCACCAGGTTCAGTGAGGTTTGGTTCTATGGGATAAGTGTGGGCTCTAGCTCCACGTCAGATTTGAAACCCCACTCCTATAACTAATTATTCTTCCTTGGTTTTGTTAGTACTTTAACGTTTGCTCTTTTACAGTGCTTTTCATCCAGAGGTTTCTAAGCACAAACCAGCATTTCCGTGGTTTCCCAATACAGTGAAAAGGCCAGTGCAACTATGGCCCTAGGCCGTATCTACACAAGCCTATTTTTGCCACAGTGGCTTCAACACTGGCTGCTGGTCTATGTTTTTGCTCCCAGCATTGTTAGCAACAGCGGAGATACAACAGCGGGAAATTCTAACGAAAAGAGGCTAGTATAGATGAGACCTTAGTTTGCTTCTTTCATCTACTGACCCAATCAGCTAATGAATAACATGAAGCCCTGTATCACAGTAAAAAAAAAAAAAAATAGTGATCTTCAGTTTTTGTAAGATGCTCTATATATCCCTGAATCAAGTGGATAATGTTCTGGTCCACTTTGTTTCAGTTGGCTTTGATTTTATTTTTCTGAATCATTTGTCTTATTGTATTAATTTCATACTGAATTGGGTTCAGGTCTTGATATTACACAAAGAGCACTGCAAAAACACATCTAAAGTTCTTAGTAGGAGAAAAGATTAGGGCAGGTTAGATTATAAAGTGCATTACTGCATTAGAGCTTGTTTATTGCCCTTGCTGTACACATTCATATAGTTACCTTTGACATTTTAGTGTTGATTGAGATGATTTGAGACCAAAATGTTGATTTTCCACACAAGACACTTCAACACTTGAATTTATCACAGTTTAAACTTTAAGCTTCACTTGACAGACTGTAACTTGTCATGAGGACTCCCTTTGATGTCCTTAAGTAAACTTTATCTCTAAGTATATAATTCCTTTGATGTCCCTTTTAATTCAAAGTAGCCAGCAGCAGTTTGAAGTGCTACAGAATAAACTGTAGTTAAAAAAAGATTTTTTTCCCTCCACCATTTTTATAGCAGGGGAGAAAAATCAGATATTTCAATTAAATATATCTCTTGAAAATAATTCTTACACAGTAGCCTAGTGGTTCTAAGGTAGCCCATTTTAGCATTATACATAACCAAATTCTCTGCAAGCACATTCCTTGACCATGTACTGTACTACGCTGGCTGAAATTCAGCCAGCCTACATGCACCCCCCAAATACGTGTATTTTAATGATAGCTGCCTGCACATGCACAAGACTACTTCCATAATTGCTTTGTGTCAGATGTTAGATATACAGATTTATCTTAAGGTTTTAATGTAACATTAATATTTTTTACTGGCCTCAGACCCATTTGAGAACAATGGGAGGCAGTGGCCATTTTGAAAGAGTATCATAACGGAGGGCACCCTGTGGCATCAGTCCTGCTGAAAACAGTAACAGTTAGTAGACATATTGAAAGAGAGCCAGTCTTCATGGAAGTCTCTAAAGGGGAACATTATTCGTCAGCCTGTGCTAAAGGAGAAACTTTTAATTGTGAAGAATAATGGCAATCAGTGACCATTAATCTTAGAAAAAGCATCATCAAATGCACAAGATGTCCGTGAGTTTTAACTATAGGTGAAGTTTTAAGAGTCTGTTAGTTGTTCCATTATTAAGATTAATAGGTAAAATAAAACAATCTGGCACAAGGTGCTAAATTTCTGAAAGGACTCATTTTTAGTTTATTAATTAAAATTAATTAACAGATGCACATGTAAATTCTTCATATTCAAACAATAAAAGGGTAATTTTGGCAATCAGATGCTGTACTTTTAATACAGATCAATAAGATTGACTGCTTGCTTTCAATTCAAATCTCAACTCAACCTTAACTATAGAGCCACAGCTGGTGCTTCCATAATAATATCACTCATTGTATTGGCTTCTTAAAAATTGACTGGAAAGCATCATATATTTAATATTTGTCTGTATTAATATATGGTATTGTTACTTGTCACCATTCAGCCTTCAGGAAAGCAGGATCATCCTAGTCCCAATACTGTAACTTTGTGCAGGTGATTTTTCCCCAAACAAGATTTTCACCTTTTTCTTGATCATATACATGGATTTGTAACTTTCTTTGGAAGACCAGAGGAGGACCCTGAGGGGGATGGAAAAAGCAGCAAAGGTGCTAAGAAGCCACAAAGCTAGAGACAGTGACAGAGACAGGTACCAATTGATGAGTGGGGAAAAAAACCCAAAGGAGGAGACAGGAGGCAGTGAAGAAGACAGAAGCTGCAAAGCACTTTAAAGAAGAAGCCAAAAAACAGAGCTGATTGAAAAGCAGAAGATGCAAGCCAAAAAGAAAGAGGCAGCAGGAAAAACATGAAAAGCAAGAGAGAGATGACAGGCGAGGATGCAGAAAGGAGAATGAGAGATGCCACAACATGCCATGGAGGAAGAGAAGGGGAGGTAATCAGTCTGAACCTGGAGAAAGGGGATGATGGAGAGGATGATGAGAAGGAGGTAGCTTAAAAGGAGCACTTAATTTCAGGAAATTACTTCAGAAGAATAGATGTTACCCTACTATACAGTTTCCCTCCTTCCTTGCCTACTTGCAGTCCCCACCCTATTGTTAATGTATGTCACCACCATCATTTATACAAAGCAGAGGAGTTCTGTCCTCCATGACTTCAAAGAACAATTTTAAGGATGTTCAAGTGGCAATGATCAGGAGTGTATATCCCATTAGTCATCTCTAGATATAATGCTTCTCTCTTTGGTGGTCAGTTAGGAAAACTGGCGTTTTATCTTTTGTAAAGGAACCATTCAAGTACAACAACAACATCAAAAACAACAAAAAGATAACCACTCTACTCACAGTACTTGTAGGCTGGGAACTTGCTGCTTTGTTAAACTGCATAACAAACAGAGTGGGAGGACCCCCCCCCAACAAAACAGAAAGGAAGGCACTGGTGGAGCATGGCTCCGTCCCCTAATACTTGGTGTAACCCAGTTAACCCTGCTTTACTACAATATCCTTATCTCTTGCCTCTCTGGGTTTTTATAGTTTTTTGAGGGAGATGTGAATTAATTTTCTTTAAACGAGGCTGTATCTGTTTGTTTTTCTCTCTCACTTTGTTTCTCCTGCTCTGACATAGAATCATAGAATCATAGAATATCAGGGTTGGAAGGGACATCAGGAGGTCATCTAGTCCAACCCCCTGCTCAAAGCAGGACTAATCCCCAATCAAATCATCCCAGCCAAGGCTTTGTCAAGCCTGACCTTAAAAACTTCCAAGGAAGGAGATTCTACCACCTCCCTAGGTAACGCATTCCAGTGTTTCACCACCCTCTTAGTGAAAAAGTTTTTCCTAATATCCAACCTAAACCTCCCCCACTGCAACTTGAGACCATTACTCCTTGTCCTGTCCTCTTCTACCACTGAGAATAGTCTAGAACCATCCTCTCTGGAGCCACCTCTCAGGTAGTTGAAAGCAGCTATCAAATCCCCCCTCATTCTTCTCTTCCGCAGACTAAACAATCCCAGTTCCCTCAGCCTCTCCTCATAAGTCATGCGTTCCAGACCCCTAATCATTTTTGTTGCCCTTCGCTGGACTCTCTCCAATTTATCCACGTCCTTCTTGTAGTGAGGGGCCCAAAACTGGACACAGTACTCCAGATGAGGCCACCAATGTCGAATAGAGGGGAACGTCCCTCGATCTGCTCGCTATGCCCCTACTTATATATCCCAAAATGCCATTGGCCTTCTTGGCAACAAGGGCACACTGCTGACTCATACCCAGCTTCTCGTCCACTGTAACCCCTAGGTCCTTTTCCGCAGAACTGCTGCCTAGCCATTCGGTCCCTAGTCTGTAGCTGTGCATTGGACCCTGCACTTATCCTTATTGAACCGCATCAGGTTTCTTTTGGCCCAATCCTCCAATTTGTCAGGTGCAGCTGAAAAGACCACCCAGAAGACCAGCTGCAGACACAGCCCCTACTTTTATAATGTGCATTGCTAACAATGGGTATGTCGGCACTGCACATGAAGCCCAGCTCTGTGGAACCCCGGCTTGCAGGCGCCGTTTTTCTAAGCCCATGCTTGAACCCTCCCCACTGCACTGGAAACCTGGGTTTACAGTTGCTGGACCGTGCTCACAGCTGTGTAACATGTTCGTTCTGCTTACGCAGACCTTCCAACTCAGGACTGCAGCTTAACCTGCACCCACACCACAAAATGAGAGGGCCGGGGTCACAGCAGGACTCGGGCTCTGACGCGCCCCACTAGCAGGGTCTTAGGACCCAAGTCATGAGTGCTTGCTGACCCAAGTCAGACTGATTTGCCTGTGGACAGAAGGGGACTTGAGCTCAAATCTGAGTCAGAGCCTGAGCTTCAACGTGCACTGTAGACATACCTAATGAGTTCAAGCAGTGATATTGAAAGGATACGCTCCTATTAATGGAAAGTAATAATCAGTGATATCTGAGTAATGCAGCATGGTAAATGCAGTGTAAACATTGTAGGTGAGATTGTTTAGAACATACCACCGCTGTTCTTGCTTTAAGGTAAGATTTGAGTCATCTCTGCTGTCTGGGTACATTCTAGAATTCTTACGCACCTCACTAGATAGTCTATGGCCATTTCCAGATCATGCACTCTTTCAAGCAGATGAACTAACTGTCTATTGCACGTGTGTTATCCGATGGAAACTTTGAAACAGCATCTTCAGTATTACAGACTGAGTCACATTTGCAAAAGTAACCATGAGAATAATTTTAAAAACTGATTTAGGCACTTAGGCGTCTAAGTTTCAATGAAAACTGGGAGTTAGGCACCTAACTTGCTTAGGTGCTTTTGAAAATTCCCACTCGGCATCTATCTTCATCTTTAAGTGCCTAAATACCTTTACAAATCTGTCCCTAAATGCCCAAGGCTCAGATTGTCAAAGGTATTTAGGTTCCTAACTTCCACTGATTTAAATGGAAGTTAGGAGCCTAAATACTTTTGAGAATCTGGGCCCTACTGTCTTTTGAAATTGGGACATAGACTCCTAAGTCATTTAGGTACTTATGAAAACGTTACCTTTTTGTCTTTTGCTGCACTGCTTCTAGCATTTAATTTAGCAAAGGTTTTGTTCTTTTTAAAAACACTGCAGCAGTTTCTTTTGTTGAGTTCTGCAAACTGCTTAGCAATGGAGCAGTTACATTGCTACCAGGGCTGTGGCTAAAAAACAGCTTTTATTCTACTTATTTTCAGCTCAAAGCCATCTAAAGGTTCCTGGGACTGGAGGATTGTGCAGGGAGAGGCTTCCACAGCATAACTGTCAGCGTCACTGCAACAATACCAGATTTCTGCTGCGTCTGGATGACGCACTTTGACTGTTGTCAATTATAAGTCTCTAAATTAGGTAACAAGATCAAAAGTTTTTTTTTTTTAAATTAGACCATACTATCTTTTGTAACTCTTTCACTTTATTAGGCAAGTAAAAGGGGATTATAACCCCACTGTGATGGTTCTTGGAGTACCCAGTGCTGTGAGTCACCTTGTTACCTTCTGCCTCCAGTAAGAGGGAGTCTTTCTTGTGGTAGCTGGGTATTAGCTCCTTGGCACCACAAGTCTTTTAGCTACTCAAGCACTCTCCTTTGGGCTGTTTTAGCCTTATCTTTCCCTTGCAGGTTAACGATAGGTGCACCTGAATCCCCGAACCTCCTTGAATCTTTCTCCTATGCTATCCAGCCCTTGACGCTATGTACTCACAGAATTTCCACATACACTGCAACTTTGGATGCAGAATAACCCAATTTACCAGTTTTAACTTAAACCACTGCTCCTTGGAAGCACACAGCACTTTGAGCACTTATGATAAATCATCTTTTATTTTATCTAAAAAAGAATAAAGATTTACCTAGAAACAAGGGAGAGAGGAAGAAACAAATGTTTACAATACAAAACAAAACGTAAAATGTGAACCTGGGTCTAAACTTATCAATAGTTACTATTCCAATTTAATAAAGTAGATTTCCCTCAAAAGATCAGCCTTTTGCGGAGCTGGCTGGTTTCAGACAAACCAGGATCCAAACGTTCATGTATGCAGCCCTGCTCTTCAAGGGATTTCCTCAGTGAATGGATACAGAGTGTCCTCTGTTATACTGTAAGCAATCTTTTGTTTCTATTCAGAGATAGGAGGAGCCCCTGTCTTGTTGCAAAGTTTCTTTTTTACCTTTTCATGGTTTTGTTTGCTTGTCCTTGCCTCTGATGGTTCCCATTCAAAGTCTTAGTATTGTGCAAGGCTAACAAATTGAGTCTTGCTTTGCATTAGCAGCCAGACATGAAGAGGTAATAATTCCCCCTTGCCTAAATGGGCCATGACAGACACAAATCTTTACTTTTTAGTCCAAGTCTATAAAACATACTTTCAGTATAAATATACACTGTTCCTTAAATATTACCCGTAAAACCATCTCACAATGATTATGAGCCTTGACAAGTTACGAGCTGTCTGTAAACACCTCACATGATAACACTTATGGATAAATACCCTGCAAGAGATGTATTTGGTATAATGAGTTTGTCAGGTCTGAGACAAGAGCTGTTTACCAACAGGAGACCCTTTGCCAATGGGTCTCTGTGTCACACTCCCCCCACCTTTTTTTTTGTACATCTGGAATTTCAAAACCTCCCCTCTCCTGAGAAGCACAAATTTGTGCTTCTTAATCTTCTGGTTTTTGTACATCAAACTGAACTCATGATAAAGCCTGTTTTTTCAGCCTTTGAACCAAATGGGTGTGGCTTTGCATCAGACCTCCACTAAGACAAGAAGAAATTTAGTTAGGCTTCACATTTTCAGCTTACCTATTCTTCCCCAAATGGAGACTGGCACAGCACTTCATCTTTGTTTAAATCTAGCTTTAAGATTGGGAGGGAAGCATCCTATTCAGGTCACTTCAAATTTATGTTACATTTATTGTGATCATCAATCTTTCATGGATTCCAATGTGTATTGTGGTATCAGCATTTTTCTTCAAACAGTCCCTAACTGAGCACCAAATGCAACATGGCAGAGGCAAATGCTATAGGCACTTAAGCTGCTAAGGCCCTAATGGATCATGCTATGCATTCTCCAACTGCCTTCCACACTAACTCCTCCCAAGGAAACCTAGGCACTCTGCCTCTACAGCCTACTCAGAGTGGAACATCATCTGTATAAGGACACACTTAAATGTCCAACTTCTCACATCCCCCCTTTTGCAAAATTTTTCTAGTGAAATCTAGTAGTAAGGACAGACAGCTCTTCTCCTTTCTTCTACTCCTCACAGGCCCCCAAGAAATGAGCAGGAGGTGACTCTTGATGGTTCTTAGGGGCCATTTGTTATAATCCTGCTACCCAATTAAAGAGATAGAATGATTCCCCTGCCTCTGACAGTCTACTCTGTGTGTGCTGCTGAAGCATCCCTTTCAGAGATCACAAGGCTTATACAAATACTAACGAAGGGTAATTTTTTTTTTAATCTTTGGAATGGACCAGATTGTATCATCTGGCATATATTTTTTTAAAAAAAATGTTTGCCATTTTAATTTATTTTATTCACATGGGAAAACAAATGAATAAATTCCCATATCCTCCCAACCCCTGTAGCACACACAAACATTTCCCTCCTTCCATGCTCCATAGGATATTTGTAGGCCAATCTCTACTTTTACTTGTGCCTGGCAAAGCAAATCCTATTAGATAGTTCTGAAGGCTTTTCCCATATCTGTCATGAAGGCCCTAATAGGCTCCTTGACTTCTCTTTACAGTATGAATTATAATTAGTTTGGCAACAAGCAGCCTTTCGCAGATCACACCTGTTCTTGTCCAATTTAAATTCCCTAGCACTCCCTGGAGGCATCATGCCTTGACACCTTATAATCAGTATTGATTTGTGATACTGGAATAGAACTACCATAAGAAAGGTGGTATCTAACCTTTTTTTAATAGAATAATTTTAGCAGTTCTTAGCTTTATTCATAAGGTAGGAAGGGACTAGTTTCTAAAATGTAACTAAATGCTCTAGACAGCATATGAATACATGCTTTCTAAAATAAAAGAATGAAACCATAGTCACTGAGTCTGTTATTAGCATTTTCTCCCAATCTTAACAGCCCCCTCTACTTCCAAAGTTGCTAAGGTTTTGTCAAGGTACTCTCTGTTCCCTTACCTGCTGTTTAGAATACTTTTAGAGTAATTTAGGACACTTTTAAAAGCTAATTGTAAGGAGTTTGAAATCTTTTACCAAAGATTTTCTTTGGGGTTTTTGCAATGTTTACAATTCCCTCACCTTTAATGTTTTCTGTAATTGTACTTAATCTTCGCAAACATCTATTTTCAAGCTTTCCCTCCTCACATTACAAAGGTGTCAGTCCTTTCCTTTAAGATGCTTAGAATTTCTTCTCTTGCATTTTTATCCATGAACTATTTGAAGGATTATGTGTGGTCTCAGATTAAGGGAAAATTTTGAGAGGCACAGCTCCACTCTCTTTTGTTTTTGAGGGGCCTCTCTACATTAGAGATTATTTTCTTAAACTAAGAAACTAAGAGACTGGGAGTGGCTGGGTCATTACACATATTGAATCTATTTCCCTAAATTAAGTATCCTCACACCTTCTTGTCAACTGTCTAAATGGGCCATCTTGATTATCACTAGAAAAGTTTTTTTCTCCTGCTGATAATAGCTCATCTTAATTAATTAGCCCCTTACAGTTTGTATGGCAACTTCCACCTTCTCTGTGTGTATATATCTCTTCTTAATATATGTTCCATTTTATGCATCTGATGAAGTGGGCTGTAGCCCATGAAAGCTTATGCTCTAATAAATGTGTTAGTCTCTAAAGTGCCACAAGTACTCCTGTTCTTTTTTCTTAAACTGTATGTTTTGTTTACCAAATAAAACCACGACACTACTAGATTTCGTAATGTGAACCTAAATCAGGAATGGACTCCGCACCCCTTAATAGACTTGCTTGCTTACCTTTGTAGTGGGCTTTGTAAGCAGAAAAGTGAATTCAGGAATGTTTTGCTCCATTAGGAAGCTAACATGCAACAGGGGCTTTCTTCATCCAAAGTCAAGCTGTAACCTGCTTGGCCTGCTTCAGCTATCTCACAGCTCATTTAGCCTTGATTCCACCAGCCTGATTCTCCTCTCAGCTACTTCTTAGAGCTCCTGACTCTCACCACCAGACTCAGTGCTTAATTCCCAAGCAGTTTCCTCTTAGAGTGTACTCAAGGAGACTTAACTACCACATGTGGCCCACATCTACCTGCTACCCTGCAGATCCTATGCTGAAGGCAGACAGCTGTGGTCTTTCCTTTGCTCAGAGGATTAACTCTTTCCCTGCCAGACTCTGGATAGAGTTATATCGTCTATCACATATGTGAAGATATTGCCAATTTTTTCCATCTCCTTGTCATTTTAAAAGTTTCATTTGTATCAAGATGAGTTTCCAGAGGATAGCCCAGATTAGGATGCATAAATAATGGGATAGAGATTAATACAGAAAATATAATACCACTATATAAACCAATGGCGCAGCCTCATCTGGAATACTTTGTGCTGTACCACTCACCTCATCTCAAAAAGGATATTGCAAGACTGGAGGGGGTTCAGAGAAGGGTGACAAGAATGATTAAGGGCCCAGAAAGACTCATGGGAAGGAGGACTGAAGACTCAGGGTGCTCACTTTAGAAGGTAATAAGAAGGACATGATAGAAGTATATAAAATCGTGATTGGCATAGAGAAGGTAAGATTGGGAACTTCTGTTTTTTGTGTCTCATAGCACAAGAACAAGTGGACATTCAATTAAATTCAAAGGTGAAAAATTCAAAACGAATAAAAAGAAAATACATGTTCACACAATGTATAATTAAACTGTGGAACTCATTGCCACAGGATGTCATTGGGGCCAAGAATATAGAAAGATTAAAAATGGGATTAGACATCTATGGAAATAAGAAGAAGATCCAATATTATCATAATTAATGATAAGAGAAATTTAGAGAGGTATATTAAATCCCTCCCTTCTTCACATGGCTTTGGGGGAAGCCTGCAGAGAGCAGCCAGCCAGAGACTTCAGCCCATAGGAGCAGAAGCAGCCAAAGCAGGGACCTCAGGACATTCCAGTCACAGCTAAAATGTTCTCTAATTTTCTCTGCCCTGTGCTGATTGGCTGTTGCCCCAACCCTCCCTCCTCTTCTCCCTCAGTCTCTTCACCTCAGATTCACTACCTACCTGCCCCTCCCACTCGCTCCATCCCCCGCCTCATCTCTCTTACCCCTTTCCATTTAGCTGATCACCTCTGTGACGCTGGCAGACCAGGTCATGTCAGAGTGCATTCAGGCCAATTCACTTGTGTATTAGTATAGATCAAAGCGATTGTTAAATGTATAAGTGTTTGGAAGTGTTTAAACTTCATAAAACTAATGGGACATTATAGGCATTGTTTTCTCTTATCTGTATCCTGTTATGATGCAACAGCAAACATTTACATTGTAAATACCCCTGTAACTAAATAACTCATCAGATTATCACATCTGCCTACTGCAAAATTCTTGCACCTTCCTCTGAAGCATCTGGTACTGGCCATTCCTGGAAAAAGCACACTGGGCTAGATGAACCTTCGGTCTGATCCAGTGTGGCTGTTCCTATTAGTACTTCATGTTTTAAGATGCTGTAATTAGAGATGATATCTGAACCCCAGATCCAGATTCTCATTTGAGTTTCACTCGACTCTATTACTGTAACAGATTGAATTCAAATAGCCTGAATTTTGGGAATGTTCAGATATTTATCCAGATTTAGAATATGCCTTTTTGAGAGTGTTCCATTATGGGGTCTTAGGTTTTTTGTCCATTATAAAGATAAGAAGTTTACAACCAGATCTAACAGTTTGGGTCAAACCCTCTCTAGCTGTAGGGTTGCCAACTTTCTAATTGCACAAACCTGAACACCCTGGCCCCTCCCCCATCCCACCCATTCTCCAAGGTCTCGCCCCTGCTCACTCCATCCCCCCTCCTTCTGTTGCTTGTTCTTCCCCACCCTCACTCACTTTCACTGGGCTGGGGCAGGGGTTTGTGGTGCGGGAGGGGTGAAGGCTCTGGCTGGGGGTGCAGGCTCTGTGGTGCAGGACGGGGCTCTGGGCTGGGGATGAGGTGTTCGGAGTGTGGGACAGGACTCAGTGCTGGGGCAGGTGGTTCGGTGAGGGCTCCAGCTGGGGGTGCAGGCTTTGGGGTAGGGCTGATGGGTGCAGGAGGGGGCTCCAGGCTGGGGGTGAGGAGTTTGGGTGCGGGAGGGGAAGAGGGGTATGGGCTCTGGCCGGGCAGCGCTCACCTGGGGCAGCTCCCGGAAGTAGCTGGCATGTCCAGCTCCTAGGCTCAGGGGTAGCCAGATGACTCCACGCGCTGCCTCTGCCTGCAGGCACCATCCCCACAGTTCCCGGCAGTTGGAAGCTGTGGAGTCAGCGCTCGAGTGGGGGCAGCATGCAGAGACCCCCTGGCTGCCCCTATGCCTAGGAGCCGGACATGCTGGCCCCTTCCAGGAGCCATGTGGAACCAGGGCAGGAAGGGAGCCTGTCTTAGCCCCACTGTGCTGCCGACTGGACTTTAGGCCTATTAAAAATCTCCCAAATTGCTTTTAATAGGCACCATGAGATTAAGGTTGATTCCAGTAAACTCCTGGCCAATTCAACAGGATTGGCAACCCTATCTAGCTGTAAAGTTTGTACTTTTTTCCCTAGGGTTTTGAACTTCTTCATAACAAACCCTGAGGTAACTGTCTGTACTTGAATCCCCTTTCTTTCCTATGGAAGTTTGCTTTCTATCTTGTTCAACCTCTAGAACATGGGTTTCAGTAATAGGATTATTAATGGCTAAGTGTTGGACAGTTCTTCCCTCCATTAGTATAACCTCCTGCTGCCTGGCTTCCCTGCCTCTGACTACTCTCTTAAAATCTGCCTAAAATGCCTCTGTGAAAGTAATCTTCTCCTCTTCAACTTTAAGACCACATCACCCATTCTTTGAAAGCCTCCACTAGCTTCCTGTCCCTTACCACATCAAAGTCCAGGCCACAATCCTCCCAGAAAAGGCCGTACACAATCTTGCTACTGTTGAGATGGTTACTCTTATTTCTCCATATTCCTCGCTCACTTCCCATGCTAGAGGTTCCAAACCTAGATATTGGGCTCCCTTTGCAGCAACTAAACTACTGCATGGGGTTTGAAGCCATTTCAGCAGCAACCTGTGCCACCCAGCCTGAAACACTAGTGGTGAAAACACTAAATTAAAGGAGCCTCCATGCAAATCTTGCCATTTCCCCTACTGTCTGCCTCTTACTGGCCCCTCGAGGTAGAGGAAGGATTTTTTCAGACACAGGCCTGAGGATAAGCATCATTATATGGCCCATAAAAAAGGATATTCTCTATGATTAAGTTCCAGAGGGTTTTCTGAGTATTTTTTAATAAACTTATTTAAAATAATTTAAACCCTTCTGGTTTCATCCTTATTCTCTGGGACAATTGTTCTAAATGTGCCCAGAGATTGTGAGAAATGCTGATTTTATTAAACAAAAAATGTCTTCTACTTTTTATTAAGCTGAAAATACAATGGGCCGCACTGAAGAGGACCTTATTCTGGAACGTTCTATTGACTTCAGTGGAACTATTTGAGTTATAACGAAAAAATTCATCACAAGTACAGGTAACACCAACTGGCCCAATGAGAATAGCCTTTCCCCCATTATTATGGTATTTCCACTTCTTGGTCCACATATTACCACCCTTGTAAAAAAGAATAAATATTATGCAACAATGGTCCAAAACACTATATTAAAACAACATTCCTTAAAGTTGCAGTGTTTTGGACCACTAGGCCCAAATCCCTCTTGTCTGAGTGGTATACAGTTTCCATTCGACCCTTAACATTAATGGTTTGGGAGGTGGAGGGAGGGAGGGTTAAAAAAGAGAAGGAAGTGCTAAAGCATATGGAATTTATTTTCCAAAGCTGTGTTAACCAACAATTTAAAACTTCAACTTTGAGTTCTGAGTGAAGTTTGGGTCAGTTCTTAGGTTCACCTAAAATGTTTATCCATCCCCAGGTAGAAGATGACTGCAATAAATGTCTATATCTGGAAAAGCCTAGTGGGTTTTTTAATAGATATGTGCTCAGTAAAAGACATACTACTAGGTTTCAGAGTAGCAGCCGTGTTAGTCTGTATTTGCAAAAAGAAAAGGAAGACTTGTGGCACCTTAGAGACTAACCAATTTATTTGAGCATAAGCTTTCGTGAGCTACAGCTCACTTCATCGGATGCATACTACTAGGTTCATCTCAGGAGAAAAACAGAAAACATGCTTGTAACTGTCATCAAGAATTGCTTTCATGACATTGACTCTACTGTCAAAAACTATATATTCAAGTCTCAGTGCCCATGCTCCTAGTGTTTTTGAGATCTCTGCTTCAGTTTAAGCTAATTAGAAAAAATAGCAAATTTGCTAAAGCCTTGAAAGCACAGAGGAGCTATTTAATTGTATTTTTTGATTTCTCAGTGTCCTGGAAAATAATTTCTAGTGAACGGGTATTTGCCAGGTCATTCTGTCTTTAGCCACCCATTCATCCACTTAAAAAAGTAAAACTTAGGTATTTCTAAAAGACCCGCCCACAAAGTGTTTTCTAGATGGATTGTGTTCACAATATTATATAAATGGAATATTCCAGGTGTCAACCTACAGTATAGGTGAGGGCCCACTTTCATTAATCTTAATGAACATGCCTCTTTTATTATGCCTCTTTCAATTTCAGCAGAACAGTGTTTCTCTACACTTAGAAAAGTAAATAACTGTAGGATCTAAGATCTCACTGTGCGGTAAATGGGGATAAATATTGAAATTTTAATGTCAGCCACTGCAGTTGTTCCACTGTCAATCATTGCTGTTCTTCTTCATGTTGCTAACAGATTATTAGATACCTTTGTGTTGATGGCAGTGGAGATAAAGTGTGCAGGTGTCTGTGTAAATGAATCGTGAAGCTGTTATGGGGTTCAGATAATGTTAAAGTTCTGTAATAATTATAAGATTGCAAAGAAATGGGAATAAAGAAACCCTCACACACACACACACACACACACTTTTGGATGTGTCTACCTCCAAGTTCTTCTCAATCTGGAATCAAATTTTATAGAACAGATTTAAAATTGGTTGCAATTGTCTTCAGACAAATGACTTTTCACAAACCATATATTGAAACTTAATAATCAACAATATTTAACAGTGAGAAATCTAAGTAATCTAAGAAATCTAAGTGTTCTCTTTTTAAAAAAAGAAAAAAAACCATCACCCCTACAGAACTATATTTGTCCACCTTCACTGACTATCATAACTCCTAGAAAAATTTCACTTGCAGTCCTGAGGCCACGTGCCTGGTCATAAGTAGATCTATTACATCAGCATCTTTACCTCCTGCTGTTATGTATTTTCATCACAAATGCATCATTCTTGAAACTGAAATCAGCCAATTTCTCATGTCTCCAATTGCCTGTGATATTTTCAGGTTCTGCTACTCTTACTAGCTTGCAATATAACAAAGGAAAAAAACCAGCCAAAACACATTCAGATGCTTCTTCCTTCCAGATCTCCTCAGTTTGGAAAGAAAGTGGATCCCTTACTAATATGTTGGACATAGGTCAATTCTCTTTTTAGTGCAGTGATACTTAGACCTCAGGAGCCAAATTAGCCATCAACATTACCCAAAAGAGCCACAGTCATGTGAATTCATTGTTTAATTTACTATATATATATATAAATAATTCTCACAGCAAAATGCCTAAGTATTATTATTTTATCAACTATTATTGGGTAATAACATAGTAAAAGCATCCAGATTGGTTCATAACTTAGACTGGTTAATAATTAAATCACACAGTGTTTTGATATCATGTCCTGCAAAGAGCCACAGGAGACACATTAAAGAGCCACTTGCGGCTTGTGAGCCTCAGTCTGAGTATCTCTGTTTTAATGACACCTGCTGTTGGTCAAGCGGCTTGCTGGTTCTTCTTTACAGCATATAATTACATGTTAGCTGCAGCTGGATATTTTCCAGGCTCTCACAAAGCAGATAGAAATAATAACCACTGTTCCTTCTAGTCCATCCCCCACCGCCCCAGTGTGTGGAATAAATGTCTGTGAGAGTACCAGCAAATATGAAATATGCAGTAATGTGATAGCGGGGAGTTGCTGGCAAATGAAAAAGTAGGTTTTTCAAGTTTCATCATGGCTTTCCAGGGTTGTTTATATTTCACATTTCTGAGATTCTGAAATCTTTGCATAAACACAATATGTATTTCAAAGTTTTTTCGTGTTAGAAATGTTAGGATCGAATTTCAACCAGGGAATGAAAATGGTAATTATTCTAAAAAAAATTAGAGGGGAAGTAACCACAGACTCAGAGAAGACATTAAAGTTCCTGTTATTAGGAAACAAGTAGAAAGTTATAGAACTGTCAAGAAGTCCAGAAAGGAAGGGGCATGGGTGGAGTCACCGGTGTGTGGAGACAGGTAGATAGGAAGTGGATGGAATCAATAGTCATTGAAAGCCAGAGGAAGGAGTAGGTATGATCAACTTAAACTTCAAACCTTCACTAGAAAAGAAGTACTGCAGTATATGACATACGCCTAAAGTACCTAGTGGAAGTACACACATTCTTCTACAGCTGCCTTCCGAACTAGAGCTGGGTGAGTGAAAGAGGAGGATTTATCCCCCATGACATTCTATGGAATCCTCATGAAGATTACATCTCTCCAATTGTATCCAAATAATGCAAGTATGATGAAATGTAGATGGAGGACATAGAATACTTTTATAACAGCTAGCTTACATTTTACACCACATGGGATTGTACAAAATGGTAGTATATTTACAAAAGCAATTTAAAGTTGGAGGGACTTCATAGATTTAAAGTCAGAAGGGATCACTATGATCATCTAGTCTGACCTCTTGCATAACACCATCCAAAGAACATCTAATCTCTGCATCAAACTCATAACTTCTGGTTGAATATAGCAAATCTTTTTGAATGCGATGGAGAATCCATCACATCTCTAGGTTAATTATTCCAATGGTTAGTTACCCTTACTGTTAAAAACGTGTGCCTTATTTCTAGTCTGAATTTGTCTAGCTTGAGCTTCCAACAATTGGATCTTGTTATGCTTTTTTTTTCTAGATTAAAGAGTTGTCTACAATCAGAAATCTCTTTCTCATGTAGATACCTGTAGACTGTGATCAAGTCACCTCAATCTTCTCTTCGATAAACTAAATAGATCAAGCTCTTAAGTTCCTCACTATAAGGCGTAGTTCCCAAGACTGAAGGATTATTGATTGAGGACACAACTACATCAGTCTCAGTGGAAATCTGGCTTGTTCTAATTAACAAAGAAATGGAAACTTACACAAGGAAAAAAAATGAAAAATGACTTGAAGTAGTTGTGGAACCTTTCTGTTTGGTAAAAAACATGACTGATCTTAAAATATTGATAAGGTAGGTGCTGAAGAATGGCAGATGTAGGCTGCAGTTGAAGCTGGGAAAAAAGTCAAATTCTCAAAACTAAATTAACACAAAGTCTCCTTCACCATTATCCTCACCCACCCTTCTTCAATCACTCCACTTCCCTCTCTCACTTTCCTTTGTTGTATTCTTAAA
Organism: Chelonia mydas; assembly: GCF_015237465.2. Taxonomy (NCBI): domain Eukaryota; kingdom Metazoa; phylum Chordata; order Testudines; family Cheloniidae; genus Chelonia; species Chelonia mydas. Next base: position 164,665,769 of record NC_057850.1, read on the forward strand.
ATGAATATTGAATACCATTCCTGAAATACATTTATTTATTCAGACTCTTATTTCCTTTACACTAGTGGTCACCAATCCATAGATCGCGATCGACTGGTTGATCCTGGAGCTTCTTCCAGTCGATCGCAATCTCCAGCCACTAAAAAGGGTCTCTGCGTGCTGCTCCTGCCTGCAAACACCACCCCCCAGCTCCCATTGGCAGCAGTGCTTGCACGCAGGAGCAGCATGCAGATCCATATGTCCCCCTCCCCCCTGGGGCCGCAGGGGCATGGGGTCGGGGCAGGCAGGGAGCCTGCCTTAGCCCTGCTGCACCGCTGACCAGGAGCCGCCCGGCGTAAGTGCCGCCCGGTGGAGAGCCCATACCCCAATGTCCAGCCCTGAGCCCCCTCACGGAGCCAGCACCCCATACTCCCTCCTGCACCCCAACACTGTGCCCCAGCCCAGAGCCCTCTCCTGCAACCAAACTCCTTCCCAGAGCTTGCACCCCTCACCTCCTCCTGCATCCCAATCCCCTGCCCCAGGCTCAACCTCCTACACTCCAAACCCCACAGCCCTAGCCCAGAGCCCACACACCCTCCTGAACCCCAACCCTCCGCCCCAGCCCAGTGAAAGTAAGTAAGTGAGGGTGGGGGAGAGCAAGGGACGGAGGGAGGTGGGGATGGAGTGAGCAGGGCGGGGCTTTGGGGAAAGGGTGCGGCCTCGGGGACGTGGCAGGGTAGATCCTGGGTTGCACTTAAATTAAAAAAAAAAGTGATCTTGTGCATAAAAAAAAGTTGGAGACCACTGCCCTAGACTAACCTCTCACATTCACGGAGGTACAATTTTGATGTAAGGACTCAAGGCCCAGATCCTCATAGGCAGACACCTAACTCCAATTGATTTCAAAGGTAGATAGGCACGTTAAATACTTGTGAGGATATGCAAGGTAAGAGTCTGTATTACTGGCAAACAAAACAATCCAACATCAAGACCAGTTGAAATATGTACCTGGAGCACTAATGAAGCTCTAAAGTTAATATTCAAGATGTTTTGATCAAACATTTCAAGGAGGAGGTATTTCAGGTAAGTAATTTCCTAAGTTTGTCAAGATCAACCTTGTCTTAAGAATAAGAAGAAAACAAAAAGAAACTGAACAAGATTGGGTTCCCTGGTTCCTTTGGTTTTGCTACATTACATGTATACTCTTCAACTGTGCCTCCCATCCAATGCTCCACAAATCCACCATGTTGAAAACTGTGTTTCTTAGACAGTCCCGGTTCATCAGGCCTGAGACTTCATTAGACAGACACAGAGCAACAGTGACATCAACTGCTACAATTGCCTTTCATAGCTCTCGGTCATATCCTCTCCTCCCCAAACAACATGGTGGGTACTGATAGATGACAGGATCCAACATTCTACAAACTCTTTCTTCCACAGTCCACAAATCCATCAGCTGCTTCTTCTACCTACTCTCCCATCCAAGCCCATCAATTGGTTTCCCACCACTATCTCCTCAAATTCATCAACATTCCGCCCTCTCACATCCACTGTGCATTTCTCTCATCCCTTTACTCAAAGTGTTAATCCTACCCCATATCCCCATTCATATTCTTCAGCTTCGCTCCAGTCTCCAATGGGTGAAGTAGCAATGTATCACATGTGAAGACAGGACAGGAGAATCTGTGCAAGAGCAGCCAAACTTCTGCGCTCTCTGCTTTACCATACATACCCCTTCCTTCAACCACTCTCTGCAGAGCTTGGCTGCTGACCATGCAGGCAATATGTACCCACCAAACCATCTCCAATCTCGTCCTCTTTTGCACAGCAGTACTACCATTGGTTCTTCTGCTAATATGATCTCCATTGCTGTGCAGGGATGGGAGAGCAGGGTTCTCCTTAGGAATCTGTGTTATAACAGATGGGGCCAAGCTGTGAAAGGCTATTCTAATTCAGGAGACAAGTATTCTTCTTGACTCTCCTGTGACAAACACAAGGTGGCACAGAGTTCATAGTGTGATGACAAACAATAAAAGCCATGCCTTAAGCAGCAACTAGAGAGCTGCTTGACAAGGAAGTCCATAATTTTATTAAGCTCTCCTGCACCACATACTGGTACTCTAGTAACTGAGGAGGACCAGGAAATCTATAACCACTCTGCATAGTTGAGGTCTAAAGGGTAGAGATTTACCATTACAAAATAGTTACTCAATGCATACTATGCCAGGGGTAGTGAGAGGAATGCCATCTTGGCAACATACTGGGGAGTGAACCAGGGACTTCCAGCACTAAACGGCATGAGCTACTGTATCTTGAGCTAAAGCATCAACACTTTAGAAGTAGGGCTGTGACAACTCATATCATCCCTGAATTGGTACAAAGGGCGACTTGTAACATACACTCACCAGTGGGTTACATTAGCATTCAACTAGGTTGCCATGAAGTGGCGACATCATATGCTTGAATGGAACCTAACATGAAGGCTAAAATGGGGATAAACATAGCAAAATATGCTTCAGTTATCCTATTCTGACTTTTTTTTTTAAAATGAAGAGAAAGAAAGATATAAGCCAAAGCAGGTATTTTGCCTCCAAGCAGCCATAGGGCATCTTTTCTGATGGTGCAGATTTGTCATTCCCCTAAAGAGCACCACTATCTCAGGAGCAAACCACATCTTTTAAGCATAGAAAGGGTGCCAAGGAAAAAAGTGAAGCACGCCAATGGCCCAAAGGCAACTGATAGCACCACAAATAATAGGTAAGGATCACGTGCCATCTAGCAGAAGAGTATTTAAGTGGATCTCTTATTGAGTTTGTGACATTCTTTGTTCCTCTATATGTTTTGCCAGTAATTGGAGGGTTTATTTAGTATTTAATAAATTTAGTATTATTCATTTAGCACAAAGCATTTTTCCCCTCTACAGTGGCTGTGCAGTTGTCTGGTGCATTATTGCACATGACAGGACACCACTCACGGAAGCATCCTCAGCCATACGTACTGCAATGCAAGACAGACGAGTGACCTCTATTTAATGACAGTTTTTGATGTGGACTGGTTTCTGTAGAAGAGCTGCACTCTGGGTAAATACATCCTACTACATTGTGCAGAAATTAAGTGAGGTAACAGATTTTAAAATGACTGGTGCCAAACTATCAAGGGTATCCCTGTGCTGGTGCAGAAAGAAGAGGTCTGGTTTATGCGTCCCCTATTCAGGGGCTGCCAGGGGTCAGCTGCCTTCCCAGCACAGCTTGGACAGCCTTTAGGTGCATAGAATAGCTAGGACACAAGGACTGATCTAGACACATCCTCCCTGACCCTCGATCTGTCTCCTCCCTCCTCGTATCCACTGTGCCCTGCCCCAGAACACTCTGAGCCCACAGATGGGAAGAGATGGTGGAAAGATGGCAGAGTTTAGGGCTGGATTATGCTGCTTTCTTGCCAACCTAGGTGACCCACAGTCTTCCCAACTACTTGTGCTTTCTCCTGCTCCTTCTAGGATTTCTTCATTGTCCGTCCCCTTGTCTCCCCCAGCCCCAGTCTGCTCCTAAAATTTATCAGTATTCCACAGTACATTTGGCTTTTTCAGTATATTTCATTTGATTCCAGTACTTCTTGTGAATATGAGAGATGTGGAGACTTCTTAGCTCAGTTCCTTTTCATTTGTACAGCCTTAGAGTGTATCTGATTAAATAAAGTAGCTGGGATGTACAGCAGTTACCAGTCTTACTGGGAGCAGGACAGTAGATAGTGAGCAGAATCAATTTAGTGTGGAGATGAAACTCTAGCGTAGCTTTTACTCTAGGCTAACTTTTCACCAGCTGGTTAAAAGTGCGTGTTAAAAGAGTCTAATATAATTTTAAACAGGGCGAAGGATCCCTGAGTCTGCTCATCCCTTGGGAATAATTTTATAGTAAATAATTTTCACTTGTGTTAATTACAGGAGACTCCCCCAATGGAGGTTGTGCCATAACAGAAATGAATTTCAATTACAGTCTTATCCTAAAGTCTGGGGAAAACAAAACTATTACTTGTCAAGAAAATGTTCTTGTGCGTTAAATTCCACACATTTTCAAACTCAGCCAAAGAAAGCAGGGTGTGATTAAAACACACATCTGGGAGAGGAAAGATGGTTCAGGGAGGTGCAACCTTATTGTCATCCTTCAGATCTCGCCTTAAAACAATCTGGTGCCAATAATCACTACTCTTGAACTGGGAACATCTTTTTTTTTTTCTCAGCAAAGCAACCCTTATTGAAATCCTGTTTTAAAAAAAAGCAACAACACTATCCCCTCTCTTTTACTTACAGTCCTTTCTATGTATAGGGATTCTTCATCTGCATTTGTAGGAATAGTTTAAAAACTGAATTTCACTACTCTATGTTCAATCCTGGATTCCTGAAAATAGCTCCATAGAAAACAATACTGAAATATGACTGACTTCTGGTAATGAGTTTCAGAGAGAACACTTTAGTTATCTGATCATTCCCTTGGTATGATCTCCTCCCCACCCCCATGTGAAATGAGCACTTGAGAAAATTACCAGACCAAGGTTAAGTCTACACAGGGATAAAAGACAGCCAGAATGGCCATCACTGGCCCAGGTCAGCTGACTCGGGCTTGTGGGGCTAAAAATCACTATGTAGACAGTTGGGCTCGGACTGGAGCCTGAGCTCTGGGACTCTCCACCCTCGCAGGGTCTCAGAGCTCAGGCTCCAGCCTGAGCCTGAACGTCTACATAACAATTTTTCAGCTTGGAGCCCAAGCCCCAGGAGCCCAAGTCAGCTGACCCAGACCAGCTGTGGGTTCTTTATCCCTGCATAGACGTACCCTGAGATCCCTGAAGTCCTCCTATATAGTCACTAAGAAACCATGATACAGGTTATTGATGTGTAGTAATCTTGACCTTTAGGGACCACATCTACAAATGAAAGGACAACTCAGATCCGTATCAATTCAGCTTCTGCTAAGATGATAAACAAAGGTGTCATAACAGCCACTGGACACTTTACCCTGTCATGTGATAGGGGTATTAACCTTTTGTAATCCACAGCCGGGAAATAAAGTTCAGGGTCTCACTAGTTCTCCTGTGTCTCACATCTTCATCACATTAGCCCTGTAACCTTTCTTTCTCTCAGACATCACAGACTTAGGTGACTTATTCTCATCTGATGGAATGACATAAAATAAAACTTTTCTGTAGGAGGTTCTTAGTGAACTCCTGAGTCAGGACATTTTGTTTTATGTGGCAAGTAGTAAGCTTTAGGTTTCCCTTGAACAAAAATATTTGGGAGGGAACAACTTGCATGAGAAATTGTATGGGCAACAGGGAGTTCCAGTTGTCATGCTGCATCTGCTGCGGTTCTGATGCAGGTCTGCAAGAGCTGAACTGATTACATAGGCTTGTGGGAAACCCTGACAGTTTCTTGATCCTACTTTTTCCATCCTACTCTCAGCAAAGCCAGCCCCTCCAGCCTCTTATCCTCCAGCACAACTCAGGCTGCTGTGCTATCTGCTCATGCGTCACAGGTGTTCTATGACACCTGTGACAGGGCCCACCCCCTGGTGCCTCCTTGTGGCCCAAAAGGGCACCACTCACCCTGCCACAGGGTCTCCAGCAATTGGTTGTCACCTCTCAAGGGGTCCAGTGCAGTGGTGCTTTAGCTCTGTGGCTAAGGCGTGCTTGTGTTCTACTCCCTTCAGGGTGTTGCCTTTGACTAATTTAGAGTGAAAAATTAATAACTCACTGATAACAGATTCTTTACTGTGGCAGCCACATAAATTAAGGATGAGATTGGTGAGTCACACATAGAAACATGAAAACTTTACTTAAAATCCAAGTAAATCCTAGCATAAGGATTAGCATAGAGAAAACATATACAAAGAGAGTAACCCCCATTGTTGACATACTCACATCATGGAAATTGTTGGAAAGAAAGGTAAAAACAACAGCCGGTGGAGATCATCATAAGCGGGATGTGGTGAGCTGCCTTCCTGTCACTCCAATATGTCCACTAGAGGTTTGATATATACTGTTTTATACACCTTTTCTGCATACCTAGACATGGCTGGTGACCATCTTTAGATGCTTCCTGGCCCCGCATCCACGTGAGGCATTCAGGGGGAACTATAACTGGGGTTCCAATTGTTGACATAAGCTATTTGTGTTAATACTTTCCCAATATTTCCAATACATTAATGCAGTTAACCTTATGGTTTCATATAGCAAAAATTCCCCTAGAAATCCATTATTTCAAACTTTTTTTTTCCAAAACAGTTATTGCTAAATCTTATAACCTTAGGTTAAACATTCATGCTAACTGCTGCTTAATTCTCACATTAACTACCCTGGGCACTACTAAGCCTCAAGCTTGTTACAAAACCTATTTTAAACATTAATATGATGTTTCATGTTCCATCTAACTGCATTACAGCTTAATTCAGTTCCTTATCAACATTTCTTAGCATGTAAACTATGTCCTGTTTTCAAATACAGACCTCCCAAGACTATGTCAGTGGCCAACAGTCAAAAAGAACATTAAAGTAAAAAAAAAAAAAGAATGCTAAGAACTCAGCAGGATCTTCCAAAGGGTCTTCAGCAGGACCCTGCCCTTCTACTTAGGTCTCATCTTCATGCAGCCAGTCCTTTTAATCAAACTCCCTGGGCCCCATTGTCCCATGCTCTGGAGACTCCTTCAGGAAGAAAGCCATCTCAGATTTATCCTCCCTCATCAAGGGAGAAGCAGAGCTCTGCTCTTCTTCCTGGCGAGCCCTGAACTGAGCTGGATCTTCTCCTTTTAACTCTCCTCTCCACACCTGACATTTGATGCAGGTATAGCATGGCAAGGACAGGGGAGCCTCAGGCCCTCATTAACCCTCTCCTTGCCAGCCTGCGGCCAATATGCCCCTTCACAGCTTCCTCCTTACCCCACACAAAGTACCACAGACCTCAATGACCTTGCAAGCAGAATGGCCAAAACATCTGTTTTCATGTAGAAATGGACCCACTTCATATAAAAGTCATGACATTTCCCGACTCACCAGCCACTCCCACTTTTAATGGCACTTCTCCCATATGGAATTTCTGTAAGGGGAGGTAAAGGCTTGGTGGCTGCTAGGAAATGTCATCCCCTTATGGCTCATTTCTGTGTGATTTATACAATTTTGTTTCCCACTGTGCTGTGCAATGGAGCAGAATTTGGACACTAGTGATTGTTAGCAGTTATACTTTGTACACTGAAGAGCATATCGAGGCTTTGCAGTTTGGCCATGGAGCTCAAACAGCATCACCACTATGAAATGAAAAGAGGTGCAATAGATCAACCTGTTTCAAGAGAAATATGTTTAATTGTCATGTCTGCACTACTAGTAGCTAGCTATTTCCTTTCTTGGTTTTGTATTTGAAAGCATCTATATTTCACGTATTTCATCACTGGGATCTGAAAGTCTGATATTTGAATATATTCAGATTTGTATTCGCGCCTTTCTGGTTTCAGGGAAAAAAACAAACCCTGCTCTTCTGTCTTTTGTGAATACATGAAAACAAAGGCAGAGCTAGGACAATAGTCCTGTCTCTGTAATCTCTTTATTCGAAAGTGCTTCAGTTAAGCACTTTTTTTTTTAAGTGACAGCTTTAGAAATTAAGGGTGAATTCCTGGCTCCATTGAAGTGAAGGGAGAAGGCTTTCATCCAAAACATCTAACTATGTTTATGTAAAAGGCCATTAAATAAAAATAAGAAGGGGATAAGCTGCGGGTGGTGAAGTGTGGTGAATTGTGCATTGACCATAGCTGAATGTGCTGAATGTTTGATGAGGTATATAAATAATTAGTAACAAATGTACATTAAAAAGTTTCTCTCTTGCCCTCACTCTCTTGTGCAAATATCTGACATTTGGGTTTCAAAGAGCACAATTGTTTTAGCTGTGATTTCTATGCACATATGTATGTAATAGGACACTAGGCTGGGAATCAGGATTTTTGGTCTGGGTTCTTTTTCCAATCCTACCACTGACCTGCTATGTGAGCAGGATTGTGTCATTTCACCTCTCAATTTCCTTATCTGCAAGGATGGTAAATATCAGCATCCCTGTTTTACAGATTGACGTGATCCAAGTCCCAGTGAAAGCCAGCACAGGTACACATCTCCATTAGTACACTTTCTATTAACTTTTTCCTATATGATAACCTATGATGGTTTAAAACATTGGGCATCAACAGACAAATATGAAACATTGGGCATCAACAGACAAAAATTCCTTGTAAGAATATAACATTAATATAGTACTGATGTTGGGAAATACACTACTGCATGGCATCCAGGGTGCAGTTTAAGAACCTGAGAAGAACCGCAGGAAAGAAAATATTAACACACATAATGACAAATAGGAATATTTTTGGCACAAGTGTGTATCGGACAATGTCCTAAACACACCCATACATACATTATCCAATTAAATCTTAATAGTCCTCTCAACAGCCAGAGCCCCAAAAAGAACTGCATACATGAAAAGGAAGAATCTGCTATAAACTGGTACTGCATTGGCCACACAGAGATCATCCAAACCTCCCCCCCGGCCTGCCCCCCCCCCCCAAAAAAAAAAAAAACAACCACTCCAGAATCAAGCTCTATTTGTGTAGCAGGGATTTCTAAACTATCCCCAAAAGGTATACTTCTAAAAACTCACTTTCAGAAATCCAGGCTTAAGACAATTACATCCTTGAAAATCGTGGAGCTCATGCAGTGCATTACACTGCCTCACATTGGCCTGCATAATTGCAGTCTTGATGGGATGTCAAGTTAAACTTGATGCGACCCAGTGCTGTGTGTTTGATGTAACACAGCATGGTACCAAAAGTTCTCAAAAGCTCAGATTGTTTAACATAGTGTGATTGGATATATAATCTACATTCAGCCAGGCAGGGAAGGGGTTCATTGTCTTCAAAAAGAATCAGAGGACCTGCTGCACACCAAAGAAGCTGCTTAGCCTGCTGGAGAATCCCCACCTGGGCTCATTAGGGCAGCTATCTAACCAACTAGGGGAATTAGCTTGGGGTTCTCTGAGGGATGAAGAAACACAGACTCCCTGATCAGGAGGCACAGAGAAACTAGGAAACAGTCTACTTTAATCACTCCAGGTGAGAGTACATCTTGGCAAATCCTCTAAGTTAATGCTATGTATTTCCACTTTATTTTGTTTTTCCAGGGCTGAATCAAGTCTCCCTCTGTTTGCCAACAGAGTAAGTTGGAGAAAGCCTTTATCCCAATTCACTCTAAGGTGGCCAAAGTAGAGAGGCTTCCTGTAGATAAGTGCATGCCTTAAAGAGATAGTATTTTGTTTATCCTTGTTTTGTTTGGTTTTCCCCTTTACTGGTGCACTGTATCATAGCACAGAGATTGCCTTATACAAATGGGGTTTGACAAGCCCAAGAGTTCAGCATTTTTAATTTGACCTGTCCCTGTATCTTTCTTCCAGCAGATGCATGCCTTTCTGCGTGTACATCATAGATATAAGGACTGAGTCAAAGCCCTTTGAAATCAATGGGAGCCTTTCCCATTATGCCAGCATTATTCTTTACAGATATCTCACTCATGGAAAAAAAAACAAACACAATTTATAGATCATTGCTCACTAATTAGGAACCAGAAAAACATTTATGAAATATGGTGGACTTCTGAAACTTTCTCCCATTATTTCAATCTGTCTTTTATTTCAGGTTAATTTTTCATTTTTGCATGACTTTGCATTTCCACTTTCTGCCTAGCATCTGGACCTGAAATTCTGAAACACTTCAAGAGATGCTGTTACTGGATAATTTGCAGCCAAAACCAAAAGTGGAATTACCAGAAGTCTTGGGACAGCCTGTATTTTTCAGGAGATTTCTAGCTCAATTTGCAGATTCCAGAACTCATATTTAGATGCTTAAGTGACCCAAGTCCTGAACTCTGAAGATTCTTAAGCATTAAATAATCATGTTTAAAAAAATAAAATACGGGACAGGAAATTGTTTATACTAATGTTAAAAGGAACAATCTCAATAAAGCATTGACTACACACGGCCAAAAAAACCAAAACCAAAACCAATTTATGGCCACCTCATACCACCAATTTTTAAGCTGCATTCTCAACTGAAAGCTGATAGTACAAAATGGCTCTTAGACCTTGTTTGGTGAAGAAATCTGTCAATTTACAAAATTAAGAATAGCTGTTGGTTACAACAAACATTCCCATAAGTAGAGCTGCGGTGAATGAAACAAAAAAACCACATTCGGATTTTGTGGTTTTCATACTATAATAGTTTCTTAATGTCAAATTGGTGTCTTTTTGTGTCTGAACAGACAGTACACTGAAAAGGCCATGGAGTTGGTTCATGCCTTACTTAAGCTGTTTCACACCTGAAGGATATTTGTGAAGATTAGAGGTGAATAAAGAACAGTCTATTTTCAGTCAACTATCACAGATCTTAAGTTAGCATTAAAATTTCAAGTGAAGACTGCTTGGCAAGAAATATATTTGGAGAAAATAAAGGGCATGTGTACTCATATAAACACCTGTCTAGCAGATTTGCAGGTTTGGCCTGCTCCACTCACGGAATTGACAACCTCCCAGTAATTTTTCTCCCCAAGTTAATGAAAGTTTGAATTAAATAAAACTCAAAAATAAAATTATATATTTACAAATATCTCTAAAAACTCCGGGGACTAAATATCTAGGATTATAAACTTCTAAACTTGGCCAGATCCTTATGTAACCCTTTTGCCAGGCCAAGTTGATAGCAGCAAGGGCCGGGTTCAGTACACAGGGGTTCCCTCTCATCAAAGCAAATGCATAACTGGCTCGAGCCCCCACCCAGTGACCTGGGAAAATCTTACACACCCCCTGGGCGCCTCAAAGAGGCAATACTTCCCCTCTCGCAAGCACAGAGTCTCGGTGTAGCAGAGAATCTTTAATAACATGAGGTAAACGACATCAGCATTAAATTGGGGAAACACCACAACTAGTGTTCATTAACCAAACCATGAGCAAAGACCCACCCCAGCAAATTGGGCCACATCCTTTCCCTCGGGTTCTTGAGTCCCAGAACCCAAATGTCTCTTGAGTCCAGCAATCCACAAATCACCCAAAGTCCAAAAAGTCCAGCCCCAGAGTTCAAAAGTTCATCTGCATAGTGTTACTCCCCAGTCTGGCTAAAATGTGCCTGTGTGGGGGGGAAAGAGGTAAGGGGCACCTTACGTGTTCTGAAGCTGACTGCCCCACAGGGCTCTGCTCTGCTCCGCTCTGCTGTCTCACGAATGGCTCCGCTCCACCACGACCGGCTCTGCTCTGCACAGCTCGCCGTCTCACGAACACTCCACTCCGCCGTCTCACAAACAGCTCTGCTCAGCTCGCCTCGCCGTCACACGAACACTCCGCTGTCTCACAAACGGCTCCGCTCTGCACAGCTCACCTCGCCGTCTCACGAACACTCCGCCAGCCTATCCACGAACAGCACCACTGCACTCTAGATCTTCCGGCTCCCTCACTACAGTGATTCCAGCTCTCAGTGATTTCAGCTCATAGTAGTGGGAGCCTTAGTGCTGGTGCACCATAAGGCCAAAGTGAATTCAGCACAGTACCTGTAGCAAGGCTCTTAATAGACCCAAAATTAGCTCTGACATTCCACAGTGGAGAGAGACAGAGGTGCAATTGGTGTTTCAGGCCCTCACAAAGGGGCCTACACCACCAGGTACTAATACCTGTCTCAAGCCTCTCTCCATTCACAGAGTTTTGGAACCCATGTTCCTTGCCTAGCGAGTGCTACTTAGTTGATGGTGAGTCCCTCCATCATAACAAAAGGCCAAGTACAGTTCCAAGCACAGTTCCCATAATCAGGGTAATAACAATTTATTCTTCCCGCCCCAATAACAGAGACACTGGGGATCCCACAACAGCCAAAGTGACCATTTGGGCAGTTATGGCCTCATTCTAGGCGGGGAGGGTGTGCCTATGCAAATGAGATCAGCCCCTGAAGTTCTTTTCCACAACTTGCCACACCTCACCACCAGATGTCAGGGTGGAGCTCATCCTGACTCTGCTTACACTTACCTGCTGTAAAATGGCATTACTACATTGATGGATTGACAGTGACTGACACCAGCTATGGATCTGGGCCTCTGAATAGAGTTTACTGGACTCCGACATTAAGATATGCCTTTTGGTTTCCAAACATGTGGAAACTCTCTCACTAACAGGGTACTTTAGTGTATTTTGTGGGGGAATGTCAGAAGGTGCAGCCAGTTCAAAATAAGGTGAATACCATTTTACATTCAGATCATTCTATCAGTCATTCTTGGCTTTCCACCCAAAAGCAACCTCCAGCATCTTAAAACATTTATATGTAAATGTACATGAATTGTAACAACAATCAAAACACATTCAGGAAGGAGGGAAGGAAGGAAAAAGTGTGTGTCTCCAAATAGATGATCAACTCCAGAACACTTGTCTCAAAAGAGGACAAAACCTAAAGCAGATCATTACCCAAATCATCCAAAAAAAAAAGAGGAAAACACAGTTAAATGTCCATAAGTTAAGTAAAAACCAAAGCAATACTACACTTTCAATAAATCACTGAAAAAAATAAAAAAATAATTTACTCAACATGGGGGGGGGGGGTACACCTGTAGCCAAGAATTCAGTAATTAGGCCTCATCCTGTAACTGACTTGGCATGGAGACAGGGGGCTTCATACATGAAACCAGTGGCAGGATTTGGGCCCAGGTCAACAGAGAATCTGATAAGTATTCAACAACCTTATCTCCATTTACAGATTATGGATCTGTGAGGATTAGGTAAAAAACCTTCTTGCTTTATCATTTTAAATATATATATATATTTATATGTATATATATCTACAGAGTCACAATTTTGCTGGGAAGAATACAGACAAAATCACCATCCCAAGGGAGTAAATATTTTTTATGAACTTGCACAGCCTTGGCCAGCTCAGGAAAAGTATATGCTCTGTGCTCACTATAACAATGATATCCCACTGATTCTGAACTGCTTTCATAACCCTTTCCGAAACAATACTTTTTTTCAAAAGAAACAACTCTAGAAAGTGGAGGAGTTGATCAATTTAAAGGCACAGAGGCAACATTTTTGTTAGGCATTTAAAAATATTAGTACCCAAATAGACAGGTGAAAATCCTCTAGCAATTCATTAAATCAACAGATTCTAAAAATGTGTTTCTCTCTTTCAGGTAGAATAATCTTAATTGTTACTTGGTACAAAAGTAGGCAAAACTTTTGTGTACAGAAGTGTAATTTTTTTTAAGTTGACTGTATCTATTAAATGCTTTGAAAGCCTCTACATTAGCATGATGGTCTGTAGCTTGGACAGGAAAAATAGAATGACCCTGTGTCTCATGAATAAAGAAAACCTTCCCAACTTTACATGGACTTCAGTGGACTGTGAGATATATCTTTAAAGAGATTGTGGGTGTCAACAAAGTGGATGTCAACAATGAGCCTTTATTGGGAATGTATTGGGGAAGCTATATTACGTTGATCGTTAAATATATGTGCTATGGAGTAAAACCGGACATTATTTATACATATACTGTAGTTTGCTGTTTCATGTGCTTCATTTTCACTCTAATGTTGAATTGTACATAGCTCCAACCTTAAATGATCTCCTAATCTTATGTACGTCCCCCCCGACCCCCCAAGATTAGTGGCAGAAAGGTCTCTCTTGGCCAATGGTGTCACAAAAACCATGCTGCTCATAGCAAACACTGAGAAGTAGGTGACAATATTCCACAGAAAATGAGCACAGCACTGGCCATAGACTTCGTAGTGTTTTACAGTGAGTTGGTGAGCATCATGTTAACTATATAGCAAGCTTCAATAGCCATTAGTCCTGACAGCAGCCATGAAAAACAATATACCCACCATGCATTTTGATGAATGGCGACTAAATTAATTAATGGAGGGCCAGACCTTCAGTTATTGCAAATCAGCTTAACTTCATTACATCAGTTGGGCTACACCAATTTACTCCAGTTGAGGAGCTGGCCTGTAATATTTAGTATTGTAACATAGTTTTTCACCTTCAAGATGCCACAGTGCTTAGAAACACAAATTGTGAGGGCTACTAAGTTCCCTTAATTTCCATTGTTGAGGAGGTGCAACAGTTTGCAAGATCAGGTCCAAAGTTAGAGTGGTTTGGAATCCACTGCAATGCTAATTTTGATATTATGTTTTTTAAGTTTCTTTTAAAAGTTTCTTCCTAAAACATATTGCATTATTTTTTATTAAACGTTTGTACTGAAAGATATTCATACGTAAGAAGATATTGTTTTCATAGTTAAATCCAAACTTGCTACAAGAAGTATGTGCTGGAATCCTTCTCTGAGGGTGGTATCCGGAGCACAATATTTAACAGACCATGACATCGTAAAAATGGGAAATTATCCTGAAGAATGTTCAGAAGATCTCTGTGAACTTACGCATCAGAGCTGTACAAATTGGTTTTTGTAAAGTCTTCCACAGGATATTGTAAATCATTAAAGAAAAGACTATTCTATTTTGTTTTTTTTTAAATAAAAAATAAAAATGTCACTTACATAAGACATTTCACCTGAAAATAGATTAGAACAAATTGGTCATACATTGGAATACTACAAAATGAGAACTTGGTTGTTTGCAGCATTTCTAGACATTTTTGAGGATAAAACAAATGAAATTGTGCTGTTCAGACCAATGTTGGCTATGGTGCTTCTGTGCAGAGGTGTATGTTGCAGAGTCCTGATTCAACATAGCACTGAAGTGAGTGCTTGAGTTCATGAAGGTGAATAAGGGGACCATACACCTGCTTGAAGTTAACCATGTGCTTAAGTGCTTTTCTGGATTGGGGCTTATGCTACAAAGGCAGTGAGGGAGAGGGGGCCTTTTTTTTTTGGTAAATATACATATTTATTTATTACACACACACACACACACACACACACACACACACACACACACACACACACTCTAATATATATAAAAAGGTTAATTTCTTTTCCTTTTCAGAATATTTCCTTCCACTGAATTTGTTCACAATCCTACATTTTCCAAGGAGCAAGTTCCAAAGCTATCCCTCTAGTCTTAAAATGAGGACTATAGCTAGAACCACTAATATCTCTAGACCTAACATGAAATTTTTCAAAGTGTGCCTACTGTGTTATTGAAGAAGAAAAAGTAGTCCTCTTAGGCCTATAAAGACAACAAAAGTGTTTTGATACCTACAATGCTTTATAGTATTATTGGAGTGTAAATATATGCACTTACCTTATTCTTTAATATATTCTACCTTTGTTTATCCAGACTTAAAGAAGATATTGAATTCCGCTGAAGTGAATATAAAGACTTATTGAACCAAGTGAAGATGAAGTCAATATTTTCCTCAAGGACTAATAAATCTTGATATCCATAAAACAAGAAGTCAATATCTGTAATGGTTATATAAATTGTGAATGCCTTCATCAAACATACCTGGAAATTCCTCTATGATGGGTAATACATTTTTGTTAAGTGACTTTTTTTTTCCATTTATGAAACTCTCTTTCTAAAAAAGGGAGATGAAGTTAGATGACAAGTAAAAACAATAGTCACCTTCTGAGTGAAAGATAGGAATTGCCACAGAACTCCATGTATCATACCAGGAAGCAATAATCTAATTTCTTAATATTTTTTTTCCAGATTTCATGGAAATAAGCAAAAGAAACTCACTGATAGATCTATTTTCACCCAACCACAATAGAGGACCCATGCTACTTTGGGCTAAGGTACGGCTACATTATGCAATAGGAGCATGATTTGATCTCTAATTAGGCCTCAATTCTGCAGGGGTCTCTGCTCTGTATTGACACAGTCCCCTGAATCTACTAGAAACCCAACCAACTTCATTGCGGCTCTGCACATGGATAAGGGTCAACCCATGTAGAGCTTATCACAGGACTGAGGCCTAAACCACTATTAGATCAATGGAACTAGTTACATGAGTAAACTGAGAACAGTTAGGATTAATGCGTCTGTTTGAATTCACTAACAAAAGCAAAATCACACTTTTTGGGGAAAGTATTTCAGTACTTATTTCTGTAAAAATTAAGAAAAGTTTTGTAAGCATATTTGATTAGAATTGAAATTGACAGAACATTCCTTCATCTGAACAATTTTGTAAAAAAATAATGATGGCTTGTTAGGTATTTACTATATAATGTGGCATACCATACATTAGATCATCAGTCTATAATGTCTTGTATCATGTGAAATAAGTGATGTATTACAGTGTGATTTTTATACTGATCCGACAGGGCATTTGAAGCATTGCTTCACATGTTATCAGTGACGAATGTAATAGATATAAAGTTAAAATACATTATATGCAACAATGTTTTCTCACTGACAGCACTATTGGTCTGGAATGCTTCCTCCTGGTTCATTTGTTAGTGTCTGAGTGTTTGTCTTGATTCTTGTATAATCCCAAGTGACAATTCCCCATCAAATATATAGGAGAAGATACATTCCCCTTGACATGTTTGCACAGAGTTAACTACAATTAACATTTAGGGGTTTTTTGCATGAGCATGAGGAGAATAGACCATGCACTGGAAAAATATTCTAGAAATACAGATGATGCCATTAAACAAATTGCAGTGTAAATTTCAGAGAGAGCCTCTGGTACAATGAACAACCCCGTGCTGGAATTTTCCAAGATACTTAACTCCTGCTGACATTGAAAATCCCAGTTTAGTTGTTCAAGTTTGTTCTTTTATGTCTTCCAGCGAAATATAAACTTCAAGGAAAATTGTGGCCACATTCACTATCCATTGCATAAGAGTAGAAAACTCTGGCTCATAATTTGCTGAAAACAGTCATGTGATGAAACAGAACCTTGCTATATACCTTTTCAGGGGTCACAAATACTTAGCTTTAGACATATATCAGCCAATCAGATTACATATGGAAATAAAGCATCTGAATTGGCTACTTCTGTTCATCTCCTGTTTGGGGGCCCTTAGGTGCTACTGCAACAGAAATAAATAATTTCTTACTCAGACAATTCTCCCATTGACTTTTATGACAATTGCTTAAGAATTTAAGGACTGGAGGATTTGGTCCACTGACTTTTTCCACTTAGCATCAGCATTTGTTGACCCAGGAGTTAAATACTGACCTCAGCTTCACCTCCAACCAGATTTACCTATCAATACATCTTGATGTTCATCTCAAGAATAATCAATATCTGTCTTTCTTCTGGCATACATTCTAATTCTATTCATCATGATGAGCTCTGTAATACGAATTTGACTTCTTATCCTATTAATTGCATTGCAACATAGCTCTAATTCACACCTATATCTCTTGCAGAGAAATTTCTAAAATTACAAATGTTCTACCTCTCATTGGCTTCCAATATCTGTTCTGCATTATCTTTTATTATCCAGTCATGATTCATGTGTTTAACTTTTCCTGATGACATTTTTACTTCCCATATTTTCAGCACTGCTTCCTGCTCCTGACCTTTCTTCCATCCTCAAAATTAGACTAGATAGTATGCACAGACGAACATTTATCCAGGCTTTTTCCGCGCTCTTCAGTTTTAATTAAGTGCTAATATGCCCTGATTTAAACTATCCATGACAAGGTACTCATACCAAATCATTAGTTCTACAGGAGTTACAAAGATCACTTTGCTGAAGCAAGTAAGTTATAGTGTACTGATACCTGTCTACCATGTTGAATTGAAAAGCCTGAGATTTTCATCTTATTATTCACATCCCTGTCCCCAAGGACTCTTTTGCCATATAACAAAAATTATATATATGAAAACTGTGGGTTTAATTTTTTTTTAAATCAGAACATTATTTCCAAATTTTAAAAAGCTTTGGAAATCAGCAGTAGGTCTCAAGAGTGAAAGTTCTTCCTGTTTCGCAGCCATGCCTATTTAGGTCTCTTCCCCCAGCAGTTCTACTTAATGTCACAGTCTCAGCTGCAGCGCTAAAAGTACTGACATTTTTAAGGGCCTGAGAAACCCTACCAAAGCCTGAGGCCAAGATTTTCAAAAACTGGAGGCGTAAAGTTAGGCTCTTAAATCAATGACCTGCTTTTCAAAAGTGCTGAGTGTCCGGCAACTCCCATAGAGATCTAGGGGAGCCTCTGGTTGCCTAGGTCTTTTGTAAATCAAGCTAAGAACATAGGTGCCTCACTTTAGGCGCCCCGTACGTAAAATTCCAGACTGTGGACAGGATGTCTGCACTTGGGACTTAAATAATTTGATTTGTATTTACAGTCAAGTTTTTATAGTAGCACTCTATTAATATTCTAATACCAGATGTAACAGTATTATAATAAGAGAGTATTTTCTGGGATTCCACTCTGGAACCTTTAATTATGAAGTCATTGTCACATCATTAGTTTTGCTACTGTACTACATTGACGTTATGACTGGGTTACATGTGCTCATAATTCTCTGTAAATGGAATGACAATAGAACACTAAATGGCATTATCCAGCTATGGTATTTCAATAGCAAGCATGAAAGGAAACATTTATGCATCATTGCTATTTTGCCTTTCCTCAATTCCAAAAATGTTTAAAAAATAAAGATTTTTTTTAAAAAATTCAGAACAGAGCAGAAGTTATTCTTGACATATATTACCAAATGCACATATGTATACTCCGTATGTTGTATGCTGCCACAATGAGTGAAATTCATTTCCTTGTCAACACAGCCCTTATCAGAAAATAGCATACAACTATCAAGATGACCAGTTAACATGGAGAACTTTAAATCAAGAATGTTTACATGGTATATTACGTTTTTCTGCTAACTGATACCTTAGAGACTCTTTTTAGAAGCACTACCCTTCCCATTTTATTGGAGAGAGATGTGTGTGGGTGTGTGATTTGATTATACTGTTAAGTAAGATGTGATTACATAACATCAAGCTCACACTGAATACTAAAAGCAAAATTATAGAAGCCACTCTATTTCAGCTACATTCCTTTTCAGGAGCGCTCTCTATTTTTGGCTTGGTGAAACACAGCAAAGTAATGATTTCCTTGAATATTAATCTGAAAGTCTGCATTGTACCGGGGAGTGACAGCAGTTTAAGGAAAGATGGCAGCAGCAATTTTTAGATCTCTGAATATGTATGGCCTCATTTCCAATTCATTGTTGCTGCTGTGTTATGTAAGCATGGAGGCAGTTCCGCCGCCTATACAAAGTGGGCATATGGTATCTTCACTGGAAAAGCACAAACCAGTGTACGTGTTCCAGGCACCTAAAGTGATATAGATTGAAAAAGTGACTGTGGTAGGGGGAAACCAATTTCCTTAATGATGCCATTTGCACACAACAGTGAAATGCCCTGAAAACTTCTCCGACAGTAAGGAACCTTCCCAGACATTCTGTATGTGCGCCTGCATACATTTATACTTCAATCCAGGCTGCTTTTACAAACGGCATTAGGTTGTCAGGGAGTGAGGATAGATAGCACCAGAAGACCATTTCCCATTATCTCTTCAATAATAGCACTTGACATCAATTCAGGGCACATCTGCTTTGCTGGGGATGCTCTTTGATGAACTTTGTAGAGTGGTGATAAAATATTGCTTCACAAGACATTAAGGAAAATACAAAATGTGACAGTCTGCCTACATTCCACTTACTGTGTTGTGCAGTGTTTACAGCTTACTAAACCAACAGTAAAAACAAATGAACACACGGGGAGAAGAGTTAAACATTTTAGACCATTATAAAAAAAGGAAAGGAAAAATCTATCCTGCTGGAGATTAACTGTTGGAAATTAACTCTTCTATAGATCCGTGTATTTTATGATTCCATGGCCACCGAAGACTTCTAGGCTAACAGCTATTCTACATTAACGTGACCAGAAAGGATTTTCCAGGAAACAATGTATGTATGTATAAAGCAACACTGAAGTCAACAGGGCTCTGTGGATGCAGTGGCCTGGCCACATGGATGTAGTTCAGGATCATGGCTGTAAGTTGTAAGGTCATTGAGCGTACGACTATCTGCTTATGTGCTTATAAAGCACTCAACACACTCTAGGTGCTATATAAATAATTAATACTAATCAAGGTGAATAGCTCTAGCCCCGAGAATAAATCTTTAGTAACTTCACAAAGAAAGAAGAAGAAGAAGAAGAAGAAGATTTTGAAAAGTTTTCCCCAGCTCTCTCTCCATTTCTTTTTTCATTTCCAATAGCTATCTGACTCAGATGAACAGTCTTACCACTTGCTGTGAATTTCCCTGTATTTGCCATTCGGTCAAAGTTATTCTTTCCTGTGTCAGGAAGGGTGACCACATTGCTCACTGCTTATGGCTCACCGCTGAGTGTTTGCATGCAGTCTCACCATTAGAACCAGCTTACTAGGAAGGTTGCCAAAGTGAAACTCAAACACAGTTTAGGTGTCACACATTATTTATATTGCTGCAGTCTCTAAAGCCCCTGCCGTGACTGGGGCCCTATCATACTGGGTGATGTACAAATACACAGAAAGACAGAGGTCCTTTCCCCAGAATTACATAATCTAATTTGAAACAAGATGTTACATGAAAGTGCAACAAACAACAGGAAGGAAGGAGAAGTGGGGACAAAAGTAACTAAAATGAGATTATGTGGTTAGCTGGGTATTTAGAGCATAACTCAATGGGTCATGTTTATATGCCAACAGAGGTCTCTCGGGGGCTCTTTGGAAAATGGACTGTGTGTTCCTTGGGTTTCATTGTTTGCTTACCTATCAGTAAGCCATCACCCCAGAGTGATATCTGGGGTTATCACATTCAGTTTAACATTTTCCATAGAGGTCACTGTCAGAATACAGGATGCTGGGCAAGATGGACCTTTGGTCTGACCTACTATAGCCATTCTTATGTCCTGATTGAGTTATTGTTCTTTTTGAGCAGGAATGGAATCGGGATGCCCAGATTTTCAAAGTAACTCGGGTTTGGGGGAGTGGAGGGTCCAATGGGACAGTTTAGATGAAGGGATCTGTGTGAGCCAATTCTTACTGCCCAACTCACTTCTACATGTGAGTATGTAAATCTCCCTTCTTCTCCTCCTCAGTAAGAGGGCAACACAGTCTGAGGGGAGGCAGCCTGAAAGCTGTCAGTATCCATGTGAATAGTTATTCTCTACAGGGTGTACATTTGATGCTGACAGTATCCTTTCCGTTTCTTTGCCCACATGACTATCAAGCCATGAAGAATGTCTTCTTCCCCCACCCCCGCATCGTCAACCCACAGAAAGCCAGGTACCTAGTGGCATCCAACACTGGAGGGGATGCACTTGAAATGGCAGTGGAGGGAGAGAACACTGAGGTAAAGAATCTGAAAGCCACGCAAAAGCTGTTTGCATGAATAGCTATCTCTTGGAAGTGTTTCAGGGAACTAGTGAAAGACAGTGGCGGGCTGCTGATGAGTTGAGACCACTGCCTGTGAAGCTGACCAACGCTGTGATTATTTCCTTGCAGTCCTCCCTCTCTTTGCATCCACCTGTTGCCTCTTGTCTGCTACTTTGATTAGAAACTCTTTGGGGCAATGACTGTTTTGTTCTGTGTTTGTACAGTGCCTAGCACAATGGGGTCCTGTTCTATGCCTGGGGCTTCTAGGCACAGTGGTAGCATAAATAATAAATACACAATACTATAATGATGCTGTTGTAATATATAAGCGGTGAAATGGGATGTGTTTGAATAAGAGGTGCAGAAAATTTGATTCAAATGACAGGAAAGTCAATTTAGGAATGCTCTGCTAAATGAACAGGGGAAAAACTTGTATTGCCAATTATTTAAAATTGCTCTGATTCCTGTGACTGATTAGCAGGGATGAACCATACTGAGATTATGCTGTTGCACCTTCTTGAACAAGGCTAGAATCTGCAGCTCAGGCTTTGTAGGACCCAATCCTACAAACACTTACATGTTTACCTTTATGCAGGAGAAGGCCAAATGACTTTATGCCCAATGTGCATAAGGTTAAACAGGTGAATAAGTCTTTTACCCCTGAGAGCAAATGATGCCTCAGGAAAAACATTTTAAACTTTTCCACACAGAAACAATTCTGCCTCCTCATTGTTTCCTCTCTCCTCACCCTATCATTTTACTGCTGGAGATGTTTACACCACACACACACACACACACACACACACACACACACACACACACACACACACACACACACACGTTTTTGAAGACTTCATCAAAGTTAGGTCCTTATTTACCACCTGAAGTCAAGCCTCTGCTTGTGGGTTATCATATCCATAGTAACTTATTGCAATGCTATACAAAAAAAGATTAAGACTTCAGGTAAAAACATACAGCAAGAATTTGTTTAAAATTAAAAAATTCCAGCTGAATATTTTTAATAGTTACATTACATTCCCAACTCTCCCCCCCCCCCCACAAAAAAAACCCTCAAAAATGATTCAAGGACTTTCACTCAAACTTTACCCAAATATTTGCTTTTGGGCAGAGATCAAGCTTGCATAGTTTAAACCACAAAAGATGAATTTTTCAAAAAGTTATGATATGTGAAAACAAGTGCTTATCGTCATTTCAAATATAACCACCCATAGTTTTTGCTAGAAACCAGTACGTTAACTACATAGTGGTTATACTTTTTGATTCACATATTTGCTAAAAAAATTTACAGTTCAGTTTCACTAGATGGATAAACTATTTTAAAGAGAACCCTTATTTTTGTTTATAAGACTTAATCAATCCATGTACTTATACCTGCAATTAGACTCTACTAATTTCTGATTGGGAATGGAGAACTTTTAATTGCCTTCAAAATTGTTTTGAATAAACCAAAAATACTCATTTCTAAAATGTCAAAACAAACTAGGTTGTTTAGGGGATTTTTTTCTCCAGAAATGAACAATTCTGTGATATTGACACAAATTCACAGAGCGTTTCAATGTCATCAAATCTGCATTTTTCCACCATCACCACCACGTGCAAAAAAAGTTTGGGTCAAAAACATTTTACCCACCTCTAGTCAATATAGAAATTGGATTAGAAATTGATCAAAACTGCAATTTCCATCGTGTTTCTTTTCAGACTTGGGGTCAGATTCTCAACTATATATAGGTGCTGAAGATATAGATAGGAACCCAGAAGGATTTTCAAAAGTGCAATGGAAGTTAGATTCATAGATTTCAAGGCCAGAAGGGACCATTGTGATCCTCTAGTCTGATCTTCCGCAAAACAGACCATAGAACTTTCCCAAGATAATTCTTGGAGCATTCCTTTAGGAAAAAAAACATTCAATCTTGCTTTCAAAATTGTTAGTGATAGAGAATCCACCACAACCCTTGGTAAATTGTTCCAATGGTTAAATTACTCTCACTGTTAAAAAAATTTACACTGAATTTGTCTAGTTTCGACTTCTAGCAATTGGAAGAAAGGCACCTAGCTTGGTGTTTTATAATTTAAAATAATTGCTGTGAACCTGTTAGGTCAATGGGCTTACACAGGTGTAACATGTTGGAATTTAGGAATAGTTTTCTAGAATATGTACAAAGAAGGAATACAATTCAGCTCATTTTCTTTGCTTTTTTAATTATTATTTATTTATTTTAAATTCGGTGGGACTAACAGGAGCATAATGTAGGAAAAATATTTGTCACTAGAGTCAGCAGATGTGACTCAGAATACATACAAGAAACAGATCTTTAGAATAGTAAGTTGCCTTTTTCGCATAGTCACTTTGCAAAGTAGGATTGCACTTTAATGCTTAGTGGTGCTGGAAATTAGGCAGCTCAGACTTACCATGTTATTAGCAGTGGATCTCTGGTACCATACAGACAAGGTTTGCAAAGAGTATTAATAGACTACTCACAATGCATAAAGTTAAACCAGTGCCTAGCTAATCCTGCAAAGACTTATTTTGTATCCCAGGAATACGACTAGTTTAAATCCTAAAAGACACAGAACAATCTCAAAATGAAAAGATACTTATCTGGCCAATGCAACAAGACTGATAATATTGTTGATCACTGATATGCCTTAAAAGGGATTCACTTAGATGCTTTCGGGATTGATCAAAAGCCCACTGAGGGCAATAGAGAGACTCCTGTCAAGCTGTATGGGCTTTGAATCAGGCACTCAAGGCGGGCTGCTTAGAGATCTCCAAAAAGCTGTTTCATAAGAGACAACATGGTGTTGGGGAAGCATTAAACTTTTCTTAGAACACTTCTTTAAAAATGCAGTTCTTGGCAGCTTTATCAATATAAAAGGATCTAGGATGTTAATTTCTCCTCAAGTTATTGGTATCAGGCACTATTCCTTTTGGACAGAATGGCACACACACACACAAAATCAATAGTTAAAAAAAAAACCAAGAAATTACTCTTGTTTTCCCTTTGCCAGTTTCACAGCAATCAAAATACCTTTCATTCCTTTATGGCATCTATAAAAAATGAAAAAAGGCCAGAATCTGTATTCCTTGATCACTTTTTATTCTGGTAAACTCCACTTAGTTATAATCATCAGAGGAAAATCAGACCTGTTCACTTCACATTTACATCTGTTTTAGAGCAGTGTAATTCTGTCAACTTTAACTGAGTTATTCATTTATACCAAATTAAGCAAGAGGAGAATTCGGCCCAATGGGAGTAAAAAACTTAGAAGTTGATCCCCCCCAAAAACAACAAAACTCCCCAATTTCACTGCTGTTACAGTGCCATTTTACAATGAAGATAGTTATTTTTTTGCCTGCATCAAGCGAATGAATATTTGGGATATTCCTAGATGACATTTGACCACAGGGCATATTCATTGGTAAACAAAATAGTATTTTGCCATTGTCCAAATATGAAAGTTATCATGAAAATACTTTGAAATATTTTCCCAGGCAAAAATCCTCAAAGGAGAAAACAGATGGTTTTTTCCCCAGGTCTGCTTGTTCTGTCTGGGACTGCCTTGAGGCCACACTGGTGATCCACTTCTTTTACGTGAAGGGAGACTTCCTCAGACTGACTGCAGCCTGCCACTCTTTCACATTGATCTCAGCTGACTGCTTTCCCTATAGGAGAGGCAGGCAGCAAGACGAGCTTTCAGTGATGAATGTATCCTTAGAAACAAGCAACAATAATCTTTCTGGCAGATGTGAGCCTGTGGGCACGCCACGGAGAACTTGTGAGGCTGGAAGGGATCGCAAAACTCTTGGAAACAGCTCACTTCTGTAGCTGTAATACACAGTTCCCAAAACATGAGACTTCTGGCAACACAGGGTCATCTAAGTAAGGTTATCAGTGTGCTGCTGAGAATACATGACAGTTTCAGTCACAGTTATCTTTTTTCTCCACTCTCCTTCTGATCTACTTCTTTGAACATGTTTAGTGCTGTCTGCCAACCCTAAGGGCAGGCCTGAATTAGTACACTTTTGATAGCACTGCCCTCCTATAAGTAGCTCTACATGTATAGATTTCTTTTTCTGGCTGCTAATAATAATTAATGTCAGATGGTCACATTATCAAACAACAACAATACTGTAGTTCTTGGAGAAAAGAGATTAAAGAGATTCAATCTAGACAAATCTCTATATATAATTCATAAGGCTTGCAAAAGTGTTTATTTATCTTCAGTCTTCCTCTCTGGAGTTATGTATTTAGCAACCACCACCTGCACTGGTTGTGCTTTTATTAGAATAGAAATTATATCTTTTCTGTAGAGGAGTGATAATCAGTACAGGGCAAGTAATGGACCACAAATGTTCATGGGGTAATTAAAGAGCACTTCAACCTGTCTGCTTCAATGAAGCTCCCTCTAGCCCCAAACACCGATGTGCAAGATCTGTATTCAAACAAGATGAAACACAATGGAAATCTGGTGATTTATTTATATCATGTTATGACGGGTTGGATCACAGAAACTCCCTTGGGGCTGCCAACTGATGTGCCAAGACTACTTCTGCCCCTGCCTTCCCTGCCAGCTTGGGACTCCAGAACCCTGCCTGGTTGTGCCAGACACGCTTGCCAGCCACAAACACAGACCTGGGTCTAAACCACATCCCACAAACTGCAAGCTTAACTGAAAGCAGCTTAAGAAGTGTTCCTATCTTTAACACTCAGATGCCCAACTCCCAATGCGATCCAAACCCCAAATAAATCCATTTTACCCTGTATAAAGCTTATACAGGGTAAACGCATAAATTGTTTGCCCTCTATAACACTGAGAGAGAGATATGCACAGCTCTTTGTCGTCACCCCCGCCCCTGGTATTAATGCATACTCTGGGTTAAATAATAAGTAAAAAGTTATTTTATTAAATATAGAAAGTAGGATTTAAGTGGTTCCAAGCAGTAACAGACAGAACAAAGTGAATTACCAAGCAAAATAAAATAGAACATGGAAGTCTATGCCTAATACAGTAAGAAAACCTCACCCTCAGAGGTGTTCCAGTAAGCTTCCTTTTACAGACTAGTCTTGGTCCAGCAATCACTCACACCCCCTGTGGTTACTGTCCTTTGTTCCAGTTTCTTTCAGATATCCTTTGGGGTGGAGAGGCTCTCTCTTGAGCCAGCTGAAGACAAAATGGAGGGGTATCCTAGGGGTTTAAATAGACTCTCTCTTGTGGGTGGACACCCCTCCCTCCCCCTATGTAGAATCCCAGCTACAAGATGGAGTTTTGGAGTCACATGTCCATGCATGACTGAGTTCCTTACCAGCCAAGCCACATTCCTGGGAAAGCTCAGATGTGGATTGGCGTCTCCAAGTCCATTGTTGGCTTAAGGGTTTCTTGATTGGGCACTCACTGAGAATAGTCTTTTCTCAGGAAGCTGACCAACTGCTTCACCGAGGCTATTTAAAATTAAACAAGTACAGCCAATATTCGTAACTTTGAATACAAAAATGACCCATGCATACAAATAGGAGGAATGTATTCAGTAGATCATAACCTTTCCAGAGATATGTTACATGGCACATGTAGCATAAAACATATTCCAGTTATGTCATATATACATTCATAAGCATATTTCCATAAAGCCTTATGGGGTGCAACATCACACATGTGTCACACAGATTCAGTGTGCTCCCCTGAATAATAAAATCCAGATTTCCTCTCTTTGTTCTTTGTACCATGGCATGGAAATGTGCAGGCCTGCCTGATTCATGTGGCAGACTTCCGTGATTTATGCACAAACAAATAGACAAAGAGGGTGCCATATATACACTTTCTAAGTCTAAGGATAGTTAAGCTCTGGAATAGACTTCCAAGGAAAGTTGTGGGATCCCACTCATTGGAAGTTTTTAAGAAAAGGTTGAACAAAGGTTGAACAAACACCTGTCAGGGATGGTCTAGGTTTACTTGGTCCTGCCCTAGTGCAGGGGGGGTTTGATGACTTCTCAAGGACGCTTCCAGCACTACATTTCTATGATTGTATAGGTTAATTTGCAATGAATTCAATGGAATGCAGGGAAAAAAAGAGTGAATGAAATCAACAAATATGTATTTACAATGGAATTTGAGAATATAAAGTGTTATTTTTCTTACACTGCATGGTGTACCAGAGAATGTATACCGTTACTTAGACTGTCAGCTTTTGGGGGCAGAAACTGTCTTTTTGTTCTGTGTTTGTGCCATACCTAACACAATGGGGTCCTGGTTCATGACTGGGCTCCTAAATGCTATGGTAGTACAAATAAATAAAATAAGATAAAATGGAGGGCAACCATTCTGTGGAATGCTGCATAAACTTTACTAATCAAATGTTAAGATCTTAATTTTTTAAAAGTTATTGTAGACTGTTAGGGCACTTACACTTCAGCATACAAAGCCAGTCAGAATACTAACATATACAAGAACTTGAAGTTCAGCAAGGTAGCTGACATTTGAATAGTTATCCTACCTATTCTGAGCTCTTGAGTCTGCAGAGTTCGATTAGAAATTGCAAATGAAGAGGCTCTCTCACCATATGGGACTATCAATCCTATATGAAAACACCCACTATGCTAGCGTGTGTGAACATTGAATAAACTCATTATTAAAAGGTTCAGTTCTAAATGTGGGTAATGATTGATTGGCACATATGGGTGGGTAGGTGGGTGGAAACACTATTTTATCCCAACATTTTCAGTAATTTATAAAACAGAAGGGCTAAATCAGGGAAGATTTTCAGCTGCAACAACGTGAGAAGGAAAGAAGTCTTGCAAACAATTAACATTAAGACAGAAGAAGAAAAGGCAAAAACTCTTCCTAAAGGCAAATATGATTGTTGGCTCTTTCACACACAGGCTGGATGCAATCCTGTATGTCCTCAAGTTTCATCAGAATAGAAAGTGCGAGAACAGGCCCAGTGACTTAAACTCAGTATTATTCAAAGAACCCATGATGACTCTAGAATTATTACATATTTGTTGAACACCAACAATGCTTTTGGTGTTGTATGAGAAACAAAATACAGTCATGCCCTACCCTCGCCCTAAGGAATAGTACATTTTGAGTAGATGCCTAAATTAAACAGATTTCTTCCACACAATACACAACTGTCTGACCTTAATCTCAGCTTCCATTAATGCACTAGGTTTCTTATTATACTCTTCACATTAATCATTGTTCTTGCTGCATCTCATCTTCTATACACAGTAGTCTTATAATTCTCCTAATTACCCATAAGAAGGAATTCTTTCGGAAAGGATATCATGACGTACATAACGGGACCCCACTTTCTACATTCTCAGCCTGTCTATATGGTCCTTGCTCTAGCTGTCATAAACATTTGCCTTTGAGAACGATTTGTTTTATAATTTGCACATTTAGTGTTCCTAGTGAAATGTATGTTGCACTATTTCATAGCAAGTTCTTATTTCCTGTGGTGTGAACAAGAAGAGACTATTCTTGATATTCTGTTCCTTTATCAGCATTGTGCAGGCATTTCAACTGTTTCAGAACATTTTTCCTCCCAATTTACCTTCAGCATATCTATCCTCACTCAGAAAATGAGCACTGCTATGGAAAACCACACCATCTATACTTGGTTACCATATCCTGGGAAGAAATTAATATTTTTTATCATCACGGTGCTAAATATTTATATATCAATATAGTACTGTTTTCATCTTTGTTATACTCATTTCCTGTAAATGCACTGCAACTCTACAACCAAGAAGATATATTTAAATAGTAATGTGATTCAAATTTAATTGCTTATTTGATTTAAGTTTAATTACATAAAAAGTAAACGAAAGTGCCAGATAAAATGTCAGTTGATTTTTTTTTTTTGAAGAGTGTTTTTCCCCAGCAAATTCAACTATGGAAATTAATGGAAGCTCCTACAAAAGAACAGTTTGGAGCATTTTGTGCATGTGTGTTAAAAATGTAGTGAAAGGAAATTAAGCTTTCCCGGTATTCAACAGCAGATTCATTTCAGATGTGGCTTATTCCTCACCTTGAAAAATGTAAAGTAATTTATTGATATACTTCAGACCAATTTCTTCATGAGGAACCATTAGCATAGTTGTCACATCACCTTTCTTTTTAACATTCCAATGGAGAAACAACTGCTGACAAACTTGAGGTTGCTCTTTCCCTTGTGCCTATCAGACATTTTCAAGGGCATGAAAGGTCTTCCGCATTGCAGAAGGAAAGGTACTTGAAGATTACCAGTGAAGGAAGGAAGATCTTGTTGTTAAGGCACTGGACTAGATTCAGAGGACTTGGGGTGACCTTGGTAAATTACTTAAGCTCTGTGTCTCAGTTCACCATTTGTAAAATGGGGGAAATATTTACATCTACTTAGTAAGCTCTTGCTATGCCAGCATACAGCTTCTAGCACAACTAGGCCTTGTCAAAGCTTATGTCTCAAAGTCACCCCTTGGGGTGAAAGCAGGAACCTCAAACCTCTTTCGCTGGGTGACAGTAAGCCTGTGGTCTGGTACTGGGACATAGCCCTTGGGCAGTACCTCTTAGCAAGTCCACCTCCTCATGAGTGAGGTATTTAAAAAAAATAGAGGAAGATCATTCCAAAGGCCAGCCTCCCTCTCTTATGCAAAGGAGGGGAAGCAGTCTTTCAAGCTCTGCAGGAAAGCTCAGCTCCCACCCTCCTGGATGACTAAAGGCCAAGAGGTTATCCCTGTGGATTTCCAGAAAAGAAACAAACCAGCCCACCTTCATGACTCAGAGGGCTCAGGTTGATGGTACTCTGAAGCTGTTCCTCAGCAAATAACCAAATGCCATGCTCAGCTGGTTTCTGAGCACCATCCCAACTTGTCCAGGTTCCTCCCTTTCAAGGGCCCTCCTCTAGGCCTGACAAGCCACACAGTTGTAGTGGGTTGGAGCTGATTTTAGCCACTGGAGCTCTTAACCCACCCCCCTCCATCAGCCAAGAAGGGGTTAATCTGCCCCTCTAAAGGCTCTGAATTCAGTTGCTTGGTTTGCAAGGCCCAGATCCTAAACATGTATTTAGGTTTCTAACTTCCATTGCGTCCAGTTGGAGTTAGGAGCCTAAATACCTCTGAGTATCTGGGCCTCAGCCTTTTGGAGCAGGAACTGTCTATTTATTCTGTGTTTGTATAGCACCTAGCACAATGGAGTCCTGGTCCATGAATGGCGCTTCTGGGTGATAACACAACAACATCAGTTTTTATCTGTATACACCACCATAATGCAAATGATTAACAACATCATAAGTGAAATTCCAGTTCACCTACTTCTTTCTCTCAGTCAAACAGCTACTAAAAATTAGGGTGACCAAAGCAATACTTGTGTAGAAAAATCCTCCTTTTCTTCTCAGGAATTATTATTGGTTTACAAGTTCTCCATTTTCTGGATTCCTTGGACAGAGTCTCTTTAGATTCAGTTATGATATACATGCATACATAGATACTATACACACACACACACACACACACACACAAACACACACGATAACCAAGTTCAGTCACATTCTGTGAGGAATAAAACCTCTGAGAATCTTTGGAGTTCAGACAGGCCTCAGGCATAGCCTACACCTGCATCCCAATTTTAAACAGCAAATAATCTCTTTCTAGTTTTGGATTGGACTAGGGACTAAACCCTGAAGGTTGAGTTTGGATTCAGCAACAGAATTCTCCCCTCCCAAATTGTTAAGATTTGAGGTTTTGGTCCATCCATAGTTATGACAGAGTTTATTGTATGTAGGAGCCAAGACACTGGGTTTAGCTGTGAAAAAGTCACAGAAAATGTGTATAATGCCTCTCGCCTCAGATGATATGCTTGCTAACACCTGTCATAATAGGCAGATGGCACCCAAGGCCTCATTTCACCCAGCTGTCCACCTTCAGCTAATCTGTCACAATACTTACCAGGAAGGAACAAACTGGGACATTTTCATTGTATATTTTATTTACAAAAATAAGCAATTTATTCTCTGTTTCTACCTGGAATTATTAATTGGGAGGTGGTTTGAAGCAAAAGGGAGACATGTAGAACTATAATATTAAATGAAGCCTTTAAAAGAACTAATCACTGACATCATCAAGAAAACTGCTATAAACCATAAGCAAAACCAAAAAATAGTGATAAACTGACAACTGCCTTGACTCCTGTTGTCTTTTCAAACACTGTCTGCACATCTTAGTATATTTTTAAGAGATATCTAGGGAAGATAAATAAGTATCTTTCCACTGCTATGCTCCTCACCCCAATTTCCTGTCGAAACCAGGGCCTACATACAAATTCGGGGTGGCATATGTAGACATAATGCTGGAAGCAAGATTAGGGCCTGATTTTCATTTACACTATTTCCCCTTTACATTGAGAATCAGGCCCATATTCTTTTCTCCTTTCAAACCCATGTTCAGCATGAGTAATCCTCTTGAAGTAAATGGAGTTGCACTCCAGTAAATCTAGTGTGAGGATAATCATCTACAAGGATGTTACTTTTCTCGAAGGGTTCCATTTAATACATTAGATTTTGTGTACAAGATACTGTGACGGGGCAAGGCCAGATGGCTATAGAAAAGTAGTGGGAGATAGATATATTAGCTCCAGGATAAGTGAAATGGCAGCTGCTCCAGGTCAATTAAGACACCTGGGGCCAATTAAGAACTTTCCAGAAGGCAGGGAGAATGCTAGGTTGATTGGGACACCTGAAGCCAATCAGGGGCTGGTTGAAACTAGTTAAAAGCCTCCCACTTAGTCAGGTGGGGGTGCATGTCAGGAGCTGTGGGAGGAAGTTGTGCTGTTGGAGAGACTGAGCAGTACACACCATATCAGGCACAAGGAAGGAGGCCCTGAGGTAAGGGTGAAGTGGAGCTTGAGGAAGTGAGGGCTGCTGTGGGGGAAGTAGCCCAGGGAATTGTGCATGTCATGTTTCTAAAAGGTCAGCTACCATAGCTGATACTATTAGGGTCCCTGGGCTGGAGCCCGGAGTAGAGGGTGGGCCTGGGCTCCCCCCCTTTTCCCCCTGATTAATCACTGAGACTGCGAGACAACAGAGACTGTGCAAGGAAGGATAACTTCTCCTCACCTCCCTTGCTGGCTTATGATGAAAATGGCTCAGTAGACTGTGACCCTTGTCTCTAGAGAGAGAAGGGTTACGTGGAGGGTCACAGTGAGCCTCTGAGGCTAGTGAAATCCACCAGGAAACGTGGGACCCACGGAGGCAAAGACAGAGCTTTGTCACAGTACATAAAGGGCAGTAAGCTTTGTCCAATGAGTGAGCTATGAGACCGGGAGTCAGGAGATCTAGATTCTATTCTTTGCTTTGTGTGATTCTGACAAGTCAATAGGCCTCTGTGCCTTAGTTTCCCCATATGTAAAGTGGAGATAATTATACTTACCTTCCTTTGTAAGGAACTTTAAGATTCGTAGATCAAGAATGCTATATGATTTTATATTTAATGTTCTATTTAATTTGACCAGTCAATTTGCCTTTGAATATGAATCTTAGACCAGATTTAATTCATTTCTTCCACTTTCAGTAAGCCTTGGGAAAAAATTCTTCAATATCTGTGCAACCTTCTGCACACATCCATGTTTTGGAAGCTTACAGAGAATTTTATTGCATCTGTTCCTATCTACTATGATAAGCTCCAGTAGGAGAAACGTCCAATATATATATAGTGAGAAATCATCCAGGATTTTATGATGGCTATAATACAATATTAAGAAGCATGTGCCAGTATTGCATTGAGATACAAAGATGGAATAAATCAAGCCAAATAGGTTTAACATTTGCAGAATAGAGAGCTAATCACTATCAGGGCAGGGCAGATTCAGTGAATCTTACTGAAAAATCCAATGATTTTCTACACACAGTTGACCCAGGGTCTGAGATTTGCTTGGCAGGGTTTCATTTTGTTTTTTGTTTTTTTGGCAGTGTAGACGTTCCCTAAGGTCCTTGCTATGAAAGCAGTCTGGTTAGGAACTGGAGGAGCTCTTAACTTAATATAAAAATAATGAAAAAGCCCTTTCTGCATTTTAAGTTGCTGATCAAGTAGATGAGATTATCCTGTACGAAGTAATTTTTAAGAAATGCACTACGTAGTTTGTGTTTCCTCATCTGATAAAAATATTCTGAGCTAGATTCAATGAAGCTAAGGCCAGGTGATGTATGGATCTGAGGAAGAGAGAGGGTGAGAATTAAATCGCAACAGAGGACAGGCAGCACCACCTTTCCTTGGTGTTTTCTGCCAGGAGAACTATGGCTGGGGTCCAAGGTATCCTGCCATTGCAGGTAGTTGGGGAGAATGTGCTGGATCAGTGGGTCCCACAGCTGTGCTGTCCACATACTTTCTGGTGCCAGCACCATCCCATTTGGAGTAGTGCTGGCCCCCCTAAAACTCTCTAACTCAAAGGATTGACAATGGGATATAGAGGACTTGTCCACAGGAAGACTTAGTGCATGTCAAGCTAGGGTGTCAGTGTGCAGTGCTCTAAACTGCCATGCACTGACTGGCCCTGTGGATTCTGTTACTGCGCACTAAAGTTCTGTGGCATGCTTTGACATACAGCTATATGAAACAGGAGTACACCAAAATGCACTACAGAACATTTAGTGAATGGTAGCAAGGCCCATGCAGCCAGTTTGCGCACAGCAGCCTAAAGCACTGTAGAGTTACTCTGGTTTGTCACATGCTGACAGAATGTAGACAAACCTAGAGCTTTTCACCTCTAAGTCATCAGTTCCAATTGACTCAGATAAGTAGCAACTGAGTCGTTACCAAGGTTTTGGTTGTCTTTGTGAAATGAGTTGGTTGGCACAGTCCAGTTCTGGGTTTACAAGGTGGTCAAATCACAGCTGTCATTACCTGCCCTTTGGCAGCAGGCCTTGCCCTTCTCTTGTTGTGTAGACTCTCCTTGTGCTCAGCATTGTTACAGCCACCTGTAGCAGGCCCCACAGAACCTTTGGTCAAGCATTACACCAGTGACTTTTGTTATTTGTTCCTCCCTTGAGAACAGGTTCATTTTCTCTGGGAATGCTCAGTTTCCTTCTGGAAAAGTTTTGTGATGTTAAATGTCTTCTCTCCATGAAGAGTTCTCTGTTTCCCTAAATTAGCAGTGGGCACACAATATATTGACACAACATGAAACTTACTATAATTCCTCTAACAACTGCAATTCATATTGGATGGTCAAGGTCTAGACCATGAGAGCAGTCTTGTTGGCTATCTCAGAAGAGAAACTATGGCTAGAATGGGCATGGAAACTGGCTTAGATAGTCACTCCAGAGTGGTCTCTTCTAGTGAGGGCTGAGGGTTACACTCTTGTAAAACCAATATAAGGCATATTGGTTGAGCCGGGGGGATGGGGGGGGGGGGGCGTGAGCTTGTTCTAACTATTCTGTAAGTGCTTGAGTCTGCAAGGTGCTCAGCAACGACGGGAGGTAGTGAATGACCTCAACTCCCACAAGAGAGGAAGGGAGTTGAAGGTGTTAAGCACTTCTTGGAGCTATTCAGCACTTTGCAAAATTTGTCCTTTAATGAACAGAGTTTGTGAACTCCAGGTATATCAACTTGGCATTCTTCACTAGCATTAAATTGAATAAAAACCATAGATTAACCCCACCCTTCCTGCCAAATTCCATCAATTTATATTCTGTATTCCAACGTAATCTTGGTTTTGACAATGAGAACAGCAAAAGAAGAACTTTAGCTTTTCTGCTTCAAACATCAAGCCCTGTAGTGCTATCCTTTATTTTGTGATCTTAATCTACTTGTCATCATAATCTTCCCTTTATGATTAGAAAGGTAGCCAGGATGTCATCTGTGATTTAAGAATAGAAAATATGCCTATTTAGGCCTATTTCATAACAAGACCTCCATAGACCTGACTGTGCTCCTCTTGCTCACACTGGCGAGCATGCCCGTATAATCCCGAATCAATGGGACTGCTAACATAACTCGCCAATGGGGGGAGGGGTTGCACAACAGAATTTAAGGATGATTAGGATCCTATTCCGTAAACTGCAGATACTTGACTGGATTCAGCCCTGAGACAGCAAACCAGCTGTTCCTGCTCCCAGTGAAGTCAATGCCAAACTCAGACTGGGGCCTCTGTTATCAATTTCCTCTGTATATAATTAGAAACTACTCTAAATATCTGCCGATAACACCAGGTGTAAAGTTCCAGGAGTGTTAACAACTCTTTCATTTTGACCCAGACGCTTCCACCCAATAAGAAAAACAGCAAGCACATGCTGCTCCTAGAGTACTACAACCCACAATTTATGTAACTCTTTATTTGCTGGATAAACTCAGGATGCTAAGCAATAGGTTTAAATGCAGT
This sequence comes from Chelonia mydas, assembly GCF_015237465.2. Lineage (NCBI taxonomy): Eukaryota > Metazoa > Chordata > Testudines > Cheloniidae > Chelonia > Chelonia mydas. The sequence goes on from NC_057850.1 coordinate 164,701,508, forward strand.
CAGATCAAAACAATACACTGAGACGATAATTATAGAGTCAGTATTTGCCAACAGTTAGTGCACCATTGTGTATGTGCTACCACAGTTTCTACCTAAAATTAAAACAGGAAATAGCTAATGTCTTTGTTCATTAACTGTTGGTAAATGTTGACATTCTAGTGGCAAGACATGTAAAATTTTTTCCTCCATATTTCATCGTCATAGATTTTCAGGCCAGAGGGGACTATTATGATCATCTAGCCTGACCTCCTGCATAACACAGGACAAAGAACCTCACCTAATTTTTGCATCAAGCCCATACCTTCTGTTTGAGCTATAGCAGATCTTTTAAAAAGATATCCAGTCTTGATTTAAAAACCTTCAAGTGATAGAGAATCCACCACATCCTGAGATAAGTGTCATTTCTGTGATGGGGGTTCAGTCCAAGGGTGTAAACATTACATCAAAATCCTTAAGCCAGTGAAGCTGGCCATAGATTACACTGTACTGTATAACTGGGATTACATTTTCAATATTGTCAACCCCAAGTGTTCCAAAAATCACCAGTCCCATCCACCCAATATAGTGGGATTGATTTAGAAGTCACGAGATTTTAAAACATATGAAGTCTTGGGACTTTTGTGACTCTGATCTTTTAAACCAGTAGGGTTCACATTTTCAAGATATACAACCACATGGTTTACAACTCACATATTTTACCAAGAAAGCAGAGATTCTCATGCAGTTATGATACCAGGAGATGAGGCTTTAATAAAAATCACAAAATTTGGCAACACTACATTGTAATCTACAAGGAAAACATGATAAAAACATTACAGTAAAAACAGGCATATTTACAGTAATAAAAAACCAAATAGCCACCCAATTTTTCCTCATGGTTGTCCCATAGCAGATGAATTTTGCTTCTCAGCAAGTGCAGTTTACCCAGAAGTCTGTTGGGTATTAAGGCCCTAATACTGTCCTTCTGAAGTCAAAAGGAATTTTGATTTGACCCAGATAGCCAGTTCTCTTTCAAATTGTTGTCAGTGCTACCCAAAACTGATCACTCACACAGTGCTGTACTCAGAACAGAAACAATGGTAACTAGGTTGGCTTTGAGTTCCCAGAGAAAAATGTCTTTACATTAATATAAACATTAGAAACATGCTGATTCTTTCACCTCTTAAGACATTCCTGTCTAAAATAACAGCAACAGCTTTTGACCTGCAAAGGATGTTTCGGATATTGTTATATTTCTTTACAAAAACTACTTCAAACAATCCTGAGTGAGAATGTGCAATTACAAGCAACACAATAACCCTCTCAGCCAAGATACTGTACCGCGGATTAAGAGACCTCTTTCGCTCATGTGCTTTGAGAGCAGTGTGCAGCTGCTAGAGATTCAGTCTTGGTTCAGATAGCAGAATACTCCCAAGTACGAGAACAGCCTTTCTGCCTGAACTTTCTGATGTTCAGCTTTAGCAGAACAAATGCTCCTCGGTCCAATGCTCAGTCTATTTTTAATAGCCTAGAGCAACAAGTATGAGAATTTGAAAAGATGATTTATTTTGTACCTAAATGTATGCTCAGTCCTGCAAGTTGCTAAAGCCCCTCATCTCACACTGACTGCAGTTGTTCCCAATTTAACTTTATATACTGTTAATGTTCTTATTTAAAAAAAAATCAAAATATAGTATTGCAAGGGACATTTTCTACTGGATTATAATCCATTAGAAAACACCAGGTAAAACCTTTTGAGTTATAAATACAATAGAAGTCAATATCAGTTAAGATTTAAGTAAAAATTACAGTATAAAAAACCCTCTAAATTATTCATCTTGTTCTTGAGCTAGTATAATGTGGGATATGGAATATGCTGTAAATTGCCTCAGTCTTTTCATTAGGAAAATATTTAAACATTTAAGGTTACAAATGATTACATTCATTTTTTATAACACGTACATACTACTTCAGCCTGTGGGCGATACATTGCCAGATCTTGGAGGCAATCATGCAGCCTCATTCACACAGTAGTCCCACTGACTACAGAGGATGGAGCCCTTAAGGAGAGGTTTAGTCTGGTAATGGGGTGAGCACTCTCAACATTGTCGTGATGCTTATTCCCAAAAGCTACTTACTAACACCCAGAAAAACCTAGGCCAGAAATAATACCAGCAGGTCTAGTTTTGCTAGAAGCAACTTGTTTATGACAGGGTGAATACTCCTGACAGCCCTTAAAGTACTACTGCACACAAGCCCATTTTTATTTTCTAATTGTTTGGAGTTGGTTGGAATATATTTGATGAAATGTTAAATAGCAAAAGTATAGTCCATTCTGGCAATTAATATCTATGGTATTAAGCTTTAAAATGGAAAATGTGCAATAGAACTATTTGCCTTGCCTGAACGAAACAGCCAATGCAGAACCATCAAAAGATGTGTACCAAATGCTCTCATCAAATTCTGACCCAAACCATCTCCCACCTAAAATTTTCAGTTGTGGAATAAAATCGTGGCAACTGAGAATTGGCAACTGGGCAGTACAATGACTCTTGTTCAATCACTATGGCTGCTCTAGAGAATTCAAACCATTTATTAAGAGAACTAGTACTGATGGTCAACACTCCTTCAGACTTTGAAATAATTAGGAACAAACCCTCCAGAATCAGATGAGACAGTCAAACACTAACCACCTTTGGGCATGGGCAGCAATTGTGCAATCTTCTCTACTCTATCCTAACTGCATGCCTCAACCCTAACCTGATATCTTTCTGTTGGTTTGAAATGATTCTCCATGGCCTATTCTAGATATGCCATATACTCACTGCCAGTTCTTTTGAACAAACAGGCCACCAGCCAGCTTGGAGCAGACTGGGGAAGACTAGGGAAGTCTCAGTGCTGTCTTTCCCTCTTCTCTTCCTTTTAGCGAGAAGATTGGCACTGGTGTAAGTGACTGTACAAGGGGCAACCAGGGCAGAGTACCTGCATCTATGAGCCCATCTTTTAGAGCAAGTGGAGGCTCCTCACTTTTTCTTGGACTGTTTTCAATTGATCTCTCTTCTGTTTTCTTCCATTTTCTTCAATTTACTCCAATTCCCCCCCCCCCCGATTTAACATTTTTCATTGACTTGCTTAAGCCAACTTCAGCTCAAAAGTCTATCAGTCTTCATAAGAGACAACAATTGTTAACTCCCTCCCCCCCTCAAGATTTCACAGCTGTAGCAAATACCTGTAATCTGGTTGAAGATCAATGCCCCTGGCTGTGCTAAAATATCCCTTCCAAGAAGCCTTGTGTCAAAAATGCCTTTACTTTTTTTTTAAGTTACGACTGAAGTTCAGAGTCTGATCAGAACTCCTATTGCACTTCTAACTGCTCCATGTTATTAAAGCTGGGTAATATATTCAAACTGAGCCTCAGACTCACTCAAATTCAGTTTTGGGCTTGACAGTTGCTACGTTTGGGAAACTCAGCCCATATTTGCAAAAATCTGATGAATATATGGGAACTCTGTCAGTCTTGGTAGTTTGCTTGGGAATCTTCCTCCTGCAAGTTCCCCCGCCCCCTCTTTCTTCCTACAACAATTGTCCTTTTCCCCATGAAATTCTGGGACCTTCCCAAAGACATAGGCCCGGTTTACACGTGAAAAGTATAACTATGTTGGGTAGGTGTATGATTTTTTTTTTAAAATCAGTCTAGTTATACTGTTCAACCCTAGTGTCGACACAGTTAAGTCAGCATACAGAGAACTTATATTGGTATAGTTATTGCTCTTCCCATATGGGAATAGCTATATTGGTATAAAGCACCCTTATACTGCTATAATTGCACCTATGCCCAGGAGTTGTAGTGCTTGAGATACAACTTTCTAGTGCAGACAATACATTTAATATAGAAAGGAGGATGTTGGTTAAGTGTTGCAAATACTGATCAAAAACATTTGTTCCATTTTTGATCTTTTTCAAAATTTCTTCTATTGACAATTTTTCTATGAAATTTTGAATTTTGACTAAAAAAAATACAAAAAATTGTCAGTGAAATTTTTGTGATTTCTTTTTATGTCTTTTTTTGATGAGCTGGTTGGATTTTTTTGAAATTTCAATTCCGATTCCAAAATTTGCACAAAAAATGTTCAATTACTTTTTATGTTTGGATTGACTAATTAACTGAAACTCTAAACAGGTGTTCCATTTGACCATGAGACTTCCTCTTACTATTTGCAAAAATTCACACCAATATTTTTGTTCACAAGATTCCTTGAGAAATGATCGGTCTTCATTAATTATCTACATATTTGTGTGTGAACAGGGGTATTCATAAGGAGAACAAAGGGATTTGCTATTTATTACTGTAATTTTTTACTTGTCATGTTGTTCATTATTCGCCTGTTCAGAAAATACAGGATCAAAAAGAGTGCAATGTGACTTCAGCAACCAGTCACACCACAAAAATAATGAATAGTAAATCAAAGTGAACAGTTGATGAACCACAGGCTGAGAACTGTAGATTTAAAAAAAAATATCCAGAAGACAAAAAACAGTCATTAATGTATGTGAAGATAGATGCGCTGTTCCCTTGTAACAGGAAATCAAGCAGGTGCTGGCTTTGGGATAAACCTTAACAGTGAAGCGGATAGAATTATCCCTAAAGCTACTCTGTATTTTCCTTATTCTAATAAAGTTCCTTGCTCACTCTTAGAAGTAATGGACTCTTTTTGTAATTCTTTACCATTTTGACATGACAGCATACGTCCACAAATGATTGACAAACAGGAAAAAACAACTTCATTCATTTATCAATGAATGCTTCTCACTATTAATACAATAAAAATGCAAGTACTATATCTGTTTTGTTGCCATCAGAAGCATTTGCTAATGTATTATTTTCAAATGAGTGCATACCAAATGCAGGAAACAGGAAAAGCAAACACAGACAGCATCTCATTTTTGGTGATAATATGAAGGCAACCTCTTGTCTCACTTACAAACGTTCTAATCATTTTCAAGTCTGATGCATGCTAGGAAGTTATCAGCTGCAGTAGATGGAGACAGACTCAGAAGAACAGTCATACTGGGTCAGACCAATTGTCCGTCTAGCCTAGGACCCTCTCTTCCAACAGTGGCCAATGCCAGGTGCTGTAGAAGGAATAAACAGAACAGGGTAATTTTGAGTCATCCATCCCGTTGCCCAGTCCCAGCTTCTGGCAGTTGGAGGTTCAGGGACACTCCGACCATCTGGAACAATAGCTAGAGATGGACCCTATCCTCCATGAATTTACCTAATTCTTTTTTTTAACCCAGTTATACATTTGGCCTTCACAGCATCCCTACAACGAATGCCACAGGTGGACTGCACCTTGTGTCAGGTGCTTTTTTTTGTTTGTTTTAAACCTGCTGCCTATTAATTTCATTGGGGGGTGTCTAGTTCTCCTGGTAGGCAGAGGGGTAAATCACACTTCCCTGTTCACTTTTTAAAAACCTCTAGCATATCCTGCCTTAGTTGTCTTTTTTTTTCTAAGCTGAACAACCCCAGTCTTTTTACTCTCTCCTTGTCTAGAAGCTGTTCCAAGCCCCTAATAATTCTTGTCTCTCTTCTATGTACTTTTTCCAGTTCTAATACATCTGTTTTGAGATGTGGTGACCAGAACTGCATGCAGCATTCAAGGTGTGGGCGTACTGTGGATTTGTATAGTGGCATCGTGATATTTACTGTCTTATTATCTATCCCTTTCCTAATGTTCTGTCAGCTTTTTTGACTGCTGATGCATATTGAGTGGATATTTTCAGAGAGCTATCCATAGTGACTCCAAAAATCTTTCTTGAGTTGTATCAGCTAATTTACACCCCATCATTTTATATTATATAGTTAGGGTTATTCCCCCCGCCCCCCAAATGTGCATTACTTGGCACTTAATGTTGAATCTCATCTGCCCAGTCACCCAGTTTAGTCACTCTATGTAGCCAGCTTTGGACTTAATTATCTTGAGTAATTTTGTATCTTCTGCAAGTTTTGCCACCTCACTGTTCATACTCTTTCCCAGATCACTGATGAATAATACGTTGAACAGCATGGATCCCGGTATAGAAGCTTGAGGGACTCTGGTGTTCACCTCATTCCACTGTGAAAACTGATCATTTATTACTACCCTTTGTTTCTGGTCTTTTTACCAGTTACTGATCCATGAGAGGACCCTCCCTTTCATCCCTTGACTGCTTATTTTGCTTAAGAACCTTCGTAAGGGTTGTCGAAGGCTTGCAGAAAGTCTAATTACACTATATACACTGGATTAGCCTTGTGCACATGCTTGTTAACACTTGCAAAGAATTCACGTAGTTTGGTGAGCCATGAGTAAACTCATGACAGACTGCCATTAAAAATAATAATAATAAAATAATAATAATAAAAAAAAAACCAATCACACACACAGAGTCAGAGCAAAACCAGAAAAAAAAATGAAGAGAAAGTATATAGGTCAAAGCCCAGGTGGCTAGCCTGAGCAACTACCGGTGCTTCAACATCCACACTGCTACTTCTAGCATGTCAGCTCGATGAGAGCTAGCGTGAGTTTGTCTACCCACACTGGGAATCCCACCTCCTATCTGCAGCGTAGACATATCCTTACCAGTTTGGATTGTCAAAAGTGACCTCAACTGTTGGATGCCCATCTTCAGGTGCCTTGAAAAAACCTGATCAGGTGGTGTGATTGCAGCCTGCATAAACATACTTCTGATCTAGCTAGGTCAAAGCTAGCTGAACTAGCTTGAGTAACAGCAGCACTGGGTGTCTAAGCATGCTGCAATTGTACCTCCCAACTGCACTGTAGACATACCCATACATAGGGTGACCAGATTCCCATTTTTAAAGGGTCAATCCCGTTTTTTGTGACATTTTCTTTAGGCGCCTATTACCCCCCAACTGCCTGTCCCGTTTTTTCCACCGTTGCTATCTGGTCACCTCCCCATAGAGTACCTGCCTAGCATCTACCCTCTGAAAATAAGGCCCTGCAAGCTGCCTCAGGTTGGGAACCCAAAATCACTAGTCATTTCAAATCTTCAGTATGTTTAAGTGAATATATTGCTCATGAGAGATTCCAGTTTGATATCTCTGTAGAATAAAGCCCACCATTCATCCTCCTAACTCACACTTCTGCTGTATAAGTTTCTTCACACTGCCCTGCCAAATCACCACAATGCTTTTCTACCCCCTTCCTGGTAGTTCGGTTTCCATGGGCCATACAGTTGGCTTCTTCAGTGGGACTGCTAATTGTGGTGCATTCCTACCAGCTCATTCCATGTAGCACACCCAACATCTGATAGGAACAAGTTTAGCTCACAGCTTACCAGGGATGTAATTTTGAAACAATAACTAGAGGTAAAATTTTCCCAGATTCCATTGCCAACCTGCTGAATCATCCTCTTTGCAATGGAAATGAACATTATTTATACAATACATCTGCACACCCACTGTTCATACTGTAATATAGGAATTCTCTTTTCCAACCATTGACTTGACACTATTTGAGCATATATTTCTCTGTGTGGGGGAAGAGGGCTCAGTGGAATCTCCAGCATGATCCAGAACTGAGCTGTGAGAGCAGGGTGAGGATGAGGGCTTGTGGGGGCAGAAACCTCCCAACCTAAGAACTGAAGAGGTCTAATGGAGGCAGCATGGTCTGGGGGTTAGGGCATTGGCCTGAGACCAGAAGTCCTGGTTCTCTGCCTGGATCTGCTGTGTGATTTGGACAAGTTACTTCACTTTTCTACCCTTTTTTCTCCTCCCATCATTTGTCCTGTCTTTTTAGGTAGGAGCAGAGACTGTATCTCACTGTGTGTTTACACACTGCTCAGCACAATGGATCCACTGTAATATAAATAATAAATAATAATAATAAAGTGTGTCATGTAGGACATTGGCCTTGAACATGTTGAAAAAAGTTTGCTCCAGTGTGTCTAAAATATGAGCAGTTTACCTATTTATAGGTTTTTCCTATCGTGCTTATCACTCTAACATCTGAAAGCCTCAAAAATATTTGTCCTAATACCACTTCTGTGAGGTAGGCAGTGTTATTACCCCATTTTACAGGCATGGGACTGCCTTCGGAGTTCACTTTTGTAACATCAGTGTTGCTATCTGTGTCTGAAGAGTGATGGCTATTCAGGAACAAAAAATAAAAAATGAAGGCATCCATAAATAGAGTCAAGCTACATTCTCCCTTCCCAAAGAAAAACATGTGGGGGATGGGAGGAAAGGTGCTTTGAAAACTGTATTGACAGAAAAAAATTGCCTGACACATTTAAGAGCAATGCCTCCCTTTTTTCCTGAGGTGATTTCTACTTGAAAACTTGATGGGTATGCGTGGGCACATACTCCTTACTGACTCCTATAGAGCACACAATTCTCAGACAAACATCAGCTCCACAGCATTTGTACTGAAGGGTATGCCCCGGCACAGGGGTGGAAACTGGAACATGTTGCGTTCGCTCTGCTCCCCCGTCAGAGATTTAGAGACTTTTATGTCCATTCTTCCTCCCCTCTGGCTGCATGATGCAGAGAGGAGCAAAGGGAACAAAGAGCCTGTAAGGATGACTAAATAAAATATGGTGCCCATTCTCCCATTGAGGCTCATCTGTCACGGGAGGAGCATACCCCGCTGCGGCTAACTGAGCAATTTGCCTCCGACAAGAAATGTTTTCCTGCTTAGGAAGTTAAGCTCATGGAACCGGATGTTGATCTTGCGCTGGCTTCACACTGTGCAACTGTGAGAATCCAGTCCAATATATTGAACCGTAAAATTATTTACGAACATGTCAGTTAAAATATATCACAAAACATTATATGCAGTATTTTATATTGCATTTTTAGAGGAGATCATTTCTGGCCTTCAAAGATAGGGGCTACCAAGATCACTTTTTGGAGACACCTCCGAAGGAGTTTTCGGTTAGTGATGGAAAGATTTAAACAATTTTAGTCCATGCTGTTTAGTGAGTGCTGAGACATTTTGGGCACGGTAAATCTAACTCAGACTTAACGCAATCTTCCAAACTAATTATAGCATCTAATTAAGATTTCCATCAAAACCACCAAATCTTAATTTAAAATAAATTGAAAGGCTTTAATATTACTTTATTAGATTTCCCTGCTAACTTAATTTTTAAATAAGGGATTTACAGAAGCATCTGAGTTGGTGAAGTGGATCAAGCTGAGATTTTTGAGTGCACTGATTCTGATATTAAACAACCCCCTCACCCTCAGTCTGGTGTTTTAATGAGTCCTTTAATTCCTGTTAGTGGTGCCGTACCTTCCTAAAGGCCAGCCACGCTCTCAAGTGGCTGTTTTCATAGTTTCCTCTACAGCCTTTAAGAACCTGATTAGACCTTCCATTGCCAGTTTTGCCTTCCTACTCCATCCTGTGCACCTGTCAGTCATCGAACCCAGGAATTAAACTTCCTGCTTGTTGGGGAAGACAATGCAGAGACACTGTATCTGAGGGGCATTTATATGATAACAGGAAAGTTGACCATTCTACCTCTCTTCCAGTTGCTATTCAAGTGCGCACTGCCCAGAGTTGTCATTAGCATTCTGACACTATTTTCAGAGCCCCCACCACACACTTAACCAACTTCTCTTCACAGTGATCATGCCATAGAACTCACCCATGGATTTGGTGAGTTGATCCAATGGAAATGCTTTCACTGAGGGATTTTGGATCAGGAAGAAATCCTGGGTTTCCAAATATGACTGGTTCATTCTATATGAAAGAAAACCAGCGTGGTGGGATCTTTGGGCAGCCCACTGAACAGGCTCCTGTGCTGCTAGAGAAAAGCCCTCCTGCTGGCACCCATACTGTGTTATGCTAACTGGATTGTGGTTTCTTTCCATGAAGGAAGTATTGTCATAATAAACAGTGGTGCGGGGACTGTTATACTTCCATATATGTGCAGGCTGGCAAGTTTCAAGATATTGTTTCTCAGTTTTCAAAAAGACTACTGTTAAAACCTTTTGCAAGTAGACATTTTATTTTTAATTTCTCATAAACAAAATATATTTTATTTTTGAGTTAACCCCCCTGCAATCCTTCCCCAACACAGCAACCCGGAAAAAAAACTTACCACAACTCCCCCGCCCTCCCCTCATTTTCAACTGAAATCAAGCATGAACATTTTCAACCCAGATATGAATATTTGGAAAGTTATGCACCTGTGAAAAGAAGGTTAAAATGGAGATCAATCTGTAACCTTAGTTATAGCGGGTGCAACAGGTCACCTCATTTATTAGAGCAAGATGATTTATATGCTTTATTTTTGCAATAAATAAATCCCTCCCCCCCCCCCAAACAACAACAACCACCACCACCACAGATGGAAAGGAAAGTGCTCCTCCCCCTTGTGGAGAAGTAGGCCCTGATACTTCAATTGGCTCCTAGCAGGCCAACCTCTGCACCCACACAGAGCCCCATTGATTCACTGGAGCCTGCTGCAGTATTATGCCCCTGTTATTTTAGAATTTGTCCTAGTTCATTTAGGTAGACAATGGGGATAATCTAGCAATTTGAGAAAGACACTGGAGTTTTTTAAGCTAAGAAAAAAAAAGTCACCACTTTTCCCTCTACGTGATTCCACTGAAGCTACTCATCAAAAGTGTTTATCTTGATATTGCTTGTGTTTGGCAATATATTGTATGCTAATTAGGGAGAAAACAAAACGGAAAGGACTTACAGTTTTCAGTCTATCCCAATGGTATCTGATATCAATATTATCATAAAAACAAAATGGCTGAAAGCCAGCTAGGAAGGAGATTGGTATAATAGCTACAGGGATTTCCCTACAGAGGCGTCTGTGACAGGTTGGATCACAGAGACCCCTTTGGGACTGCTACCTGAGGTGCTGAGACTACCTCTGAACCCATTTTCCCTGCCAGCTTGGGATTTCAGTACCCTGTCTTGTTGAGCCAGACACACTAGCCTACTGCAAACACAGACCCAGGTCTGAACCACGTCCCCGAAAGCTGCAGACTTTAACTGAAAACCACTTAGCACGTATTCCTGACTCCAGCACCCAGTTCCCAATGGGATCCAAAACCCAAATAAATCCGTTTTACTCTGTATAAAGTTTATACAGGATAAACTCAAATTGTCCGCCCTCTATAACACTGATAGAGAGATATGCACAGCTGTTTGCTCCCCCAGTTATTAATTGCTTACTCTTTTTGTAGGACATCAAGAAACCAGATCGTGATGATTGGGAGAATGGGTTGACAGCAATGGAGTGTGCTTTGCACCTGGAAAAGAATGTGAACCAGTCACTCCTTGATCTGCACAAGCTGGCAACTGACAAGAATGACCCTCATTTGTGTAACTTCATTGAAACTTACTCTGGGTTAATTTATAAGCAAAAGTGATTTTATTAAATATAAAAAGTAGGATTTAAGTGGTTCCAAGTAATAACAGACAGAACAAAGTAAGTTACTAAGCAAAATAAAACAAAAACACGCAAGTCTAAGCTGAATACATCCAGCTTGGTCTACAACTCCTGCCTATGAATTTTTTCCCCTTTCTTGGGATGCAGGCTTCCGATAGCTTCTGCAGCTTTGACTTGAAGTAATCCCAGGCCTCCTCTGCCTTTAGATCCATAAGTTCTTCAGTCCAATCCATTTCCCTGACTAATTTCCTTAATTTTTGAAATTCAGCCCTTTTGAAATCAAAAACCCTAGTTGCAGATTTATTTTTGTTTATCCTTCTGCTCAGTTTGAACTGAATTAGCTCATGATCACTTGAACCAAGATTGTCCCCTACAACCGTTTCTTCTATGAGGTCCTCACTACTCACCAAAACCAAATCTAAAATGGCATCCCCTCTAGTCAGTTCAGCAACTACTTGATGAAGGAATCCATCAGCTATCGCATCTAGGAAAATCTGAGCCCTATTATTATTACTAGCACTTGTCCTCCAGTCTATATCTGGGAAGTTAAAGTTTCCCATGATCATGCAGTTTCCATTAGTATTTACTTCATTAAAAACATTAAAGAGGGCTCTATACATACCCAAATTAGATCCTGGCAGTCTATAGCACAACCCAAGCACTATCACAGGGGAGGCTCTAGTAGTTTTCTTCCCCAATGTGATTTTTGCCCAGACAGACTCTGTCTTATACATTCCATCGCTTCTTATTTCTTTACATTCTACCTCATCATTGATATACAATGCTACTCCACCACCTTTACCTTTATTTCTGTCTTTCCTAAACAGCACATACCCTTCAATAGCTGTAGTCCAGTCATGACTACTATTCCACCGTGTTTATGTTATCCCTATAATATCCAGTTTCACTTTTCTGCACCAGTAGCTCTAGTTCCTCCATTTTGTTACCTAGGCTCCTCGCACTGGTGTACAAACATCTTAATTTTTGCTGTTTGGCCTCACTCACATTCTTTACCCAATTAGGAACGGACATTCTACAGCCAATATGACCTATTAGACTGGCATCCACACTACCCTTCCTCCTTATGTCCATTCTCCTACCCACGGCTGTATCCTTTCTTACTTTGTTTTCTTCCCTCTCAATGCTAAAATCCGGCATGGAGATTATCTGGACATCTCCCAACCATCTCCCCCAAATTCCTAGTTTAAAGCTCTCTTAATCTGTTGTGCCAGCCTCCATCCTAGAAGTCTATTTCCTTCCCTACTCAGATGAAGTCCATCCAGAGAGAACTGTCCTCTGTCCATGAATGCCTCCCAGTGGCCATACATCCCAAAGCCCCTCTTATAGTACCACTGCCTGAGCCATCTGTTGATACTCATAATCTTGTCACACCTTTGTTTCCCTTCTTCAGTGGGATTCTGCCTGTTCCTAGAGATCGCCTGAGCCTCGGATTCACTTCATCACCCTTCCAATGTGTTTCAATCCCTGGTGTGGGGGTAGCAGACCCCAATATAATTGAAGTATTTGCTTTCATTCTAATGCATCGCCATTCAGAAATTAAACTGTCTTGTTTCCTAATTGGTTCACATAAACACTGACATTCCTGAGTTAGCTCTTTAATTCTATTTATTCAGGGTCATGAAGCATAGAGTCAATATTCAGAAACTTTTTTTTTTAAAAAAAAAGCTATTAAATAGAGCTTAAGCCTATGCTGTGGAGAACAGACTTGTCCCTCTGTTCCCTTGATTACCACTGCTTCACTGCCTGAAACAGCCTGGCCCATAAAACTCTGTGGGTTTCCCAGGCTACACCGATATGGAGACTAGTCCTGAATCTGAAGAGTTATTTGCCTGTTCATTACAGATGGTTAGATCCTAGACTAGTAGCACTGCCAACCCCAGGCACTCAAAGATTGTGAGTCAGCTCCAAAAATCATGAGATACCTTTAAAAATTTCACGGTTTTTAAGCCAAATAACCTTTAGGGTCTTTATTTGGCTTTTGGTGTTGGCGCCTTTAGGGTTCATGTTTTCCAGCTTTTGTCTGTAACCACAAAGGCTAGAAACTTACTGTATTTTTTTTTAAATAAAAGCAGAGATTCTCACCATTTCACATGACTCTAAGAACTGGCGCTATCAAAGAAATACTAACTCCTGCGTGAGATGACAATGCAGGCCTAGGCATTATATAAATACTTACAGCCAATCCCTTCTCACAGCTGGAGTCTGTGGGCCAAATTCCATTCACTTACTTTGATGTAAATCAAGAGTGACTCCACTGATTGCAAGTTACTCTGGATTTACCCCTGCATAACAGAGAAGAATAGGAATCCAGGACTCTACCACAGTCAAGTGCCATTATGTGGCAATCAAGCTCAAAGAAGTGATGATCAACCTGGGGTCATAATGTGTAGGTGAATGGGACAATTATTTTCTATCTTCAGAAGATGTTTTAAAAGGCTGGTGGCCAAAAAATATAGCTTTGATTAACCATTTTGTGCCTGGTAGCAAGGGATAAGAAGAAATGCACCACCCCAGTCTCAGGAGACTTCTCACCTCCCACACAAGAGTGGTGATTCTAGTGAAGAATGTGGTGCCTCCCAAGATTATCTCAGATGGAAGTAAATTCTCTGAAGGTTTGAGATAGAAAAATGCCACTTTCCACAGTTTAAGGTAAATTATGCATTACTTTGCCAAACATTGTACCAACAGGTGCAACATTAATGGTAAGATGGCAACAACTTATATCTGCCCTTCAGTGTGTGGATCCTGTAACATAAGCAAAACCAGTCTGGCTATTTCACAACCCACACCAAATATCACCAGGGAATAGAACTTCATCCCTTCAGCACCAAAAGAATAGGTCTCTACAACTTGAGTTAATGATATAATTCTGCTGGCTAGAAGCAGTAGTAAGGTCTTATTCTCTGTGGACTAACCATTGAAGATGAATGCAACACATCTAGGGCTGAATTGTAGCTTTGCAACAAGCCCTGTGGAAGGAACAGCATATACCTATATCACCCCAGGAGCTGCTCAAGAAATGAATTGTGCCTCTCATAAATTCCTGCCCTGTTTCTCCCTTGCCTCAGGGAAAGAATAATTTGCTACTGGCCTAAATCAGCAGTAAATTGTAAAACCACTGGCCAATGAGACCTCCTCCCTGCCCCCCGCCTCAGTGGAAGGGAAGTAATAGGCACACAGCACCAGTTTATTCCTACATGTCCAGATACAAGGTCAGGCTAGCCTGCGCAAGAGTGTAAATGTGATTCTTAAACCCATTTATACCCCTACTTGGTTGTGCAGTCTAGGACTCAATTTGCCCACAGCCAGGGAATTATAGCTATAGAGGCAGTTTTTCACAAATACCTTTGCCTGTTTCCCTTTAATAAATTGTAACTGGCTTGCACAGCTGCTTTCTTCACTACACAGCTGCCTGCTGCATTGTCAGTGCACAGAGGTTTCTGTAGCTAGCATGGCTTGAGGGCTACAGTAACTGTGGCAGAAGAGGCCCACAGTTATCTCTCATGTGGCTCTGGTAACCTGCCAATTGAACATGGAGATCTTTATATTCTGGATATTTTTTTTTTAAATCTGATTTTCCCCTCAAACTGAATTTTTTAAAAACTTGAAAATTTAATTTCTCCCCCCTTTTTACAGATGTCAGCTCTACTGCCTATTCCAAGAACATGGAAGAATGTCTTGTTTTATCTTACCGCCAAGTACAGTGAGAGAGAATGAAAGTGTATTCAGCCTTGAGTAATCTGCAGACACTCTAAGAAGCTGTCTCTGTACCCGTTACTCAAGCAAACTCCCCATGAATTCCCATTGCAGAATTGGCCTCTAAATATATTGCAAGACTGAAGACAATGAAATCACAGTTTTGCATATGTAAACTATTTCAGTATTCATAAGGAGAGGTTTGCAGAGCCAGTTCTGTTATTTTGGATTCAGTGCGTAGTTTCATATGGTGGATTAAGTTTCCAGTATGATCAAGACATTATTTTGTGTAAGGCATCTAGAAAAACAGTGCTTCTCCAAGCAAAATGTTAGCAAGGCTCGCTAATTTATTTAGAAGTCATCTGCTTTGGGTGATTGTCTCAAGTGTAGAAATATTTTGAATAAAAATGCTGTAATTTAACTTTTATTTGTCACATTGGTGTATAGAATGCATTTCACAATTTTGAATGGGGTTTGAGGTGGGAGGGGTTGGGTTTTTTTGGTTTATTTTGTGTGCAACTCAGTATTCAAAACTGAACCTTGCTGTGTAGAGAAATTGATGTAGGAGCGGTGATCTGAAACAGTTTGTCAAATGCTTAAAATGTTATTCTAGTAAGAAAAAATATTTTGTGAAAGTGACATATTGGTATTGTTTTATATTAGAACATTGCAAACCCCATAAGTTCAGTTCAACATATACTGAAAAATATCAGCACCTGCACTATTTATTGAGAGCACAAAATACTGTCTAAGCAGTTCTCTGAACTTCATTAGTAGAAGTTGAACTATAACACCAGATTTTCAAAATGTGCATTAGGTTTACATCAAATGAACTGTATTTTCTAGCCCAAACCCAAGCATTCTAGTAGTAGCTCAAATCAAGATAGAAAGAAAGACCTACCATTACTCTACCTATGGACCTGAGTCACAAGCACACAGGCATGTGTCTAACTTTAACAACTCGTATTCTTACAGTTAGGCACATATTTAAAAGATCTGGGGAAAAATGATAAAGTGATTTTATGACAAATGTTTGAAATTTTCACATGATTTTGTTTAGAAGGATTCTCAAATCCATGTTTCAAAATTAATCACTGATTTTTATGTTTGAATTCTTTATCAAAAAGATTGAAAACTTTACTGAAATGATTATAGAAATGTTTCACTTTCTGAAAACCTTGTAATAAAAAAAAAAGTAACCATTTTGATATTTTCAATCTATTTTAAAATAGCACACATTTTAGAAGAAAAGGAACAATTTTGACAATGCTGACAAATTTTGCAAAACATATCATTTTAGAAAAAGACTTTAGTTAACCCCTGCTCCCCCCACCCCACGCGCACACCTCTTTTTGTTGAAAAATTTTTGACCAGGTTTTGTGTTTATGCACCCTGCTGAATCAGGACTGTTATTAAGCTAAACTTGATGGAGATCTAGAAGTTTTGCCTTGACACAATATCAAGAATTGGATTTAATTCTAGTCTCCTATTCAGGGAGAGAAAATTTTTGTCTATATGAAGGCCCCAGTCCTTCAAATGACTCTACATGGGCACAAAGGTTTCCCTGCAACCAGCTGTAGGATTTAAGCTGTGGATTCTTCATACTGATACTTTTTGGATTGATAGAGCTTATGCCATATAACCATCTACAACTGTGAGTGACAGTGATCAACATTAACTCTGAAGTTAGAAATTCAAATAGTATAAACAGTTATTTTGAGCCAGATCATTACTCCTACACTTGTGACCAGTTACTGAAACAAATAGCCCCAATGATATTAAGGGAGATAGTCTACAGGGAGGAGAATCTACCTCCACAAACTAGCAGTCAAGCCCAGGGGCTGAAACAAAGGTCTCCTTTGTGACCAGTCATCTACTCATGCCAGTGAATATTATCAAACAGGATACGATCAGATTTCACTAGGAATTCACCCCAGTTATATGTCCCAAGTGTACAGCACTATGAAATGGACTGAGAACTCTTATTAAATGGTAGCCTCCTTTTGTGAATTCAGTAGATATACATGGAGTACCTCCATAAATACATAGCTACCATATATGTAATTAACAAAGCTGTGCCAGTTCTTGACCATATTCATTTGCTTGCATATCGTAGTCACCTCAATGTCTGTGTCTTCAGATTGGTTCTCAGGATTTGGCTCAGTTTGAATAATTTTAATTTATAGTTCTCCATGTATTATTAATAAGAGTAAATATTTTTGGAGAACCAAGACCTGTATATTTAGAGATAGGTGAACAGTTTATTAGATAATTTTCACCTCTTTATCTGTTTGCAAAGCATCCACTCATGGATTATTTAAAAATTAATAACCCATGAGTGGGGTTCCCAATACCTGTGGAAATTTTTGGCAGTTATGAGTCCCAAGAAGTATACTTACAATTATTATAGGAGTTACAGCAGCAATTTGATTTTAAGCAGTTGGCTGGCTTGTTCATCCACTACAAGCAGTCAATTGTGTCATTGCTTAGTTCTTTTATACTTGTCAACCATATTCCTATAGTGAGTATTTATTTTTGCAATTACATTCATTTGGGAATGTTTCTTTGAGTACGACTCTTGCATCAGCTTTCTATATCACCAGTAGTTTTTCAACTAAGGGTTTCTCAGAAGATATAAATATAATTCCCTATGTGATGGTGGCACAATCCTGGTTAAGTTTCCCCTCTGGACACTCACCGAGCCGCTGTGTTTGGGTCCCAGTATGCTAGATCCATGTGCACTTAAGCTTCCCTTGGTCTGAATAGGCTTCAGCACTGTCTCTTTTTGCCTCTCTTGAACGCTTCCTGGGCACAGACTCTGTCTGTTACCCCTTCATAGAATTGTGACTTCTTGGTCCAGCTGCCCTAGGCTTCCAGGACCATTGCCCTCCGATACCCCACTTTCACAGGGCTCCAACATTGTGGGTGCTCTGGTTTACACTTTACCTCTCCAGGGACTTGTGATAGTTGAAGCATGTAACACTCAGACTTTGCAAAAATTCCAAACCCAGTCATCTTTACTGTGGACAGCATCAGTCCATCAGCTTCTTCAGGATTTGGATTAGTGTCATTTCAGAATTCTGTGTCCCTGCTCCTGGATCTCTCTCCTCATGGTTTCTGCTCTGGAACATGCAGTCTCCTCCAGCCATCTTCCTTTGACTTTGGCTGGTCCCACAGTCAAATAAATCCTCCTCTCTCTCCAAAAACCTGTGCCTTTTTTCTCTCTCATTCAGCCTGATGACTTCAAAGGCCAACACTAACACCTCATCTCTTTGTTTCTCCTTTCTGTGGAAATTCCCCTCAGTTCAGACCGCTTGGTTTCCCAGGTCAGGCGAATTCCTTAGCATACCCATAGCCCTGTCAGAGCACAGTCACTAAGGTTAACGACTATTTGTTTCTCTATAGCTTCATGCAGACAGGGTGGGCAATAGGTATCAGGAACCTTGTCAGCCCATGACTGAATCACCACACATTGAGGCATTCAGTGACACAGCAATTTCATAAAATGAACCAGACTTTGTTAGTTATACATAGATGTATTCCCCGGGTCGTCACAGATGGCACCTCCTCCAGCATTTGTTGTGAATTTTGCATGTATAATTTCCCATTGGCACTTGTACTATTCAGTGGCTAGCATTACGTCCTCCCAATACTCTGAAGAGATCTGTTCCCCTTACATTCTTATTTCTGCCCTGTAGTTCTGTAGAGAAAGGTATAATACATATTTGTTATTTACCAGATTATCTGTACTGAAGCCTCAACTCAGCAAGCCATACCTATTCAGCAAAGCACTTAAGAATATGATTAAATTCAAGGGTAGTTAAGCACATGTTTAAGTGATTTGCTAAACAGGGATGGATTTAATTCTGCTTAAAAGACATTGCTGAATTGGACCCATAAAGCACAATCCTCCCTCCCACGGAAGAGTGGAAGTTTTACCATTGATATCAGTGGGATTGGGATCATGCTCATAGTCTAGTAGGGCTCATTCCTTTAGGGCAGAGGTTCTCAAACTGTGGTCCGTGGACCACCAGTGGTCCGCGAGCTCCATTCAGGTGGTCCACGGATAGTTCCCTCTAAGGTGTGTGCCTGAGCGGCACACAAGAGAACGAAGGGCCACCCACCTAATTAGTGGAGCCGTGCTGGCGTGGCTCCACTAATTAGGTGCCTGGACCCTGGAGAAGATGCACATGTAAGGTGAGGTGTTGGCCTTGGGGAGAATAGGGGACGTGTAGGGCTGCGGTGGTCAGAGAAAGAGGTGACTTTCCCCAGCTTCAGGGCTGCGGGTGCTGGGTAGAGACAGCTCTTCTTCCCAGCCTCAGCTCTGTGGCTGCTGTGGCAGGGGAAGACCCCCCTCCTTCCCACCCCAGCTTGGGTTCTGCTGTGGTGGGGGAGAGAACCCTCTCCTTCCCACTCCCAGCTCGGGGGCTGCTGCGGCAGGGGAGAGAGGGAGAGACTCCTTCTCCTTCCCAGCCCCAACTCGGGGGCTGCCATGGTGCGGGAGAGAGGGCACATCCATCGCATTAGAAAGGTAAGACTGTTGATATTAAAATATGAGTTGTGTGCTTTTATATGTAGAACAAAAAATGTTAAGTATTAAGGGATTTTTTTAATATAGCGCTTTTATCCAAAGCGCTTTACAATAGTTAGCTAATGGTACAAACAACATTTGGAAAAATCATTAGGTGGTCCACTGAGACCCTCAGCAATTTTCAAGTGTTCCGTGAAAAAAAAGTTTGAGAACCACTGCTTTAGGGCACTGAGAACTCTGGCTCTGATGCAGCAAAGTACTTAAGCATATGCTTAAATTTAAACACAAGTAGACTCATTGAAATCAATGGAACAGCTCACAAAGTTAAGCATATGCTTTGCTGGATCAGGGCCAGAGCACTCGGCACTTTGCAGGATCAAGCCCCTGTTGAAGATAGATTTTGTTTAAATGTTTTCCAATGCTTATGATTTTGTAAACTGTATTTTCTACAGAAAGATTAAAAAGTCTAGATTTTCTTAATGGAGGTTTTTAGCTGAGTTTTGTTAAATAAATATTTTCTCTATGTTAATCTTGTGTGTCCGCATTTCTTTCTTTTGTATATATTAATTTTTTATATACAAAATTAATATTTTGTATATAATTAATAATGATCATCTTTGAAATATCCAGCAAAAATACTAATTATTTTATCATATTTCACATCTATTCTCGTAATTCACTCAAAAGCCCCAATTTAGCAAACACTTAGATTCTGCACATCCCGTTACATTCAATGTATTTTAGGCATGTGCTGAAGTGCTGTGCTGAATGGGGATGGTTTGCTGAATCAGGTCCCGAGTCACATGTGGCAGTATTCTGTTTTGTATGAGCTTTCCACTTCTGCCATACTTCACCACACCCTGCTGCGTTTCCTGACTTTCAGCTCCTTTCACCCATTCCTTAGAACAAAAGGAGACATTGCACTCAGGTGAATGAGACTGTTATCATTAATAAATCCCACTGGAGAGAAAGGAGACATGGAATTCTGGACCGTCAGGCTTTTATACAGACATGGAGCAAATTCATTTTTGGTGTAATTCCATAGACTTATGATTTTACCTCAGGGATGAATCTGGCCCATCTCCATTGACTTCAATAGAGTTTAACTAGATAAGAATTTCACCCAGATGGTTATTGTAAAAGCTCCAGAAGAGGGATCAGGCACCTTCCTCACAATTCCTGCTCTTTTATGACATTACTTTCAAATGATTCAGAAGTGTTGTAAACCACATTTTCCATTACAGTTCAAGACTAAGGCTAGGATTTCTGTGTAAAGTGGTGAGAATTCCATTTGTTCGGGCCTATCGGGCTAGAGAGTCTGGCAAGCTCATGGCAAACACTGTCACCTAAACTGTAACACTTAACTCCAGTGAAGCCCTTAGGACTTGACAAATTGTGGAAAATACATGGATCACTTCATCCATCTATCTATAAAATGCAGCCACCTCTAAAGTAAAACTTGACTACAACCTTATAGTGCACAGCAACTCTCCATGATAGTTTAGGGCACTGAAGAACACTAATACATCTAATGTAAATTTAGGAATGTAGAAAATAATTGTGCTAGGACTGTGGCCCTGTCACCACCAGACCTGGAAGAAGTGGCGTGTGATTATTAATGCAATTGTGATAGATATGGCAATTTCCTCTAATATCTTTGGGAAATCTTACTTAATGAATTTTAAGTACCTTTGGAGTTCAATGTATTAAATGCAAAGGTTATGATCTATTGTGGGCCTGGATGATCAAAGGATTATATTGAACAACGTGGCAGACAAGAATGAACTTTTGCGACAATACATGTAAAGTAAATTTCCTGGAAAATATCTAGGGAAAGGTAAATGCAAATTCTCCCCATCCTGCCTCCCACCTTGAATTATGCAAAAACCCAGCCCTTTTAAGCTACACCCTGAGCAGAGGGTGATTGTCTGCCGAGCACCTGTTCACAGGGTCCCAAGATCAAGGGCCCAAACTGTATAAAGGAGTGACTCATAGATTCACGGGGGTGCTTGTTCTGAGCTAACAGCTGTTGTAAACTTGTAACTACAGAAGAGACCCCTTGGTAAGGTATAAAGGATTGATCACTTACCAGAGCCTTTGCTGGAGTTGGGAGTAATCTCTAGTAAGCCTATTAGTATGCAGGTAGGTTATTTTATTGTTTTTAATATGGTTTCTCTGTAGTATAAGAATAAGTGCACTTGCTTAGAAAGGGCTGTGTGGTAATATCTAACTGTGGGCAATTGTGCTGTTTATAGCCTCTGGGGAGAAAGGAACTCACAGGCTGGGGAACTCACAGTATAGGCAGGGAAATGGGCAGCCTGGAAGAAGCCTGGTCAGGAGGGAGAGAGACGTAGGTCTCCACCCAAGAGAGGTGATAGCTGGGGAGCCAGGTGTAGTTGCCCTGAACTGTCAGTAACTGTCTTACAAGGAGTAATAATACTCAGCTCATCTAAGGGTCCTTTTCATCGGTAGTGGTCAATATACTTTGCAAAGGTGCATAAGTATTATTATTGCCATTGACAACTGGGGGTCTAAGGCTCTGAGAGATTAAATGACTTCAAAGGTCACACAAGTCTCCTGAATCCCATTTTGGTGCCCTTTTCGTTGGATTATTACAGTCAAATCTCCTGTTTCTTATCCTAAAAACCTCGAGTAGCACAGTGACCCCAGTAGGGTAGGCAGTAGTTCAATACTGACTCAGAAGCAAGAGTAGCAGCTACTGAATCATCACACTACTTCCTGATTCTCCTAGGTGGCACTGGGAGAGCTCCCATTCATTTAGTGATCCAGCCTAACCTAATTTAGCTTGCAGCTCTGAGAGAATAACCCCAAATGGCAAAGCCATAGGCTTAAATTTACTCAGATTCTGTTTAAATGTTAAATACCACATTTCCTGCTGCAGTGGTCTGCTATTTTTTTTTAAAAAAACATAAGCCCAGTAACCAAGTAACATTCCCAATAGCAATGATATGAAGGAATAATACTCAAAGCCCAGCAGCACAATATTCTGCCATTCCCTTCTCCCGAAATGAAGTTGTAGGACATTTGCCAAGGAAATACAATATAATGTAGAAGCATGAATAAAACAAAACAAAAATCAACCTGAAAGTTATGCACCGTGCCTTACATTTCCTTCCCCATCTCTTTATTCCTGTTCCTCTTCCTGTTTTCCCATCAACCTTTTATTCTTTCCACTTTCTATTTCCTTATCTTTCTCTTTATAACCTTTTCTCTGTCCCCCCCCCCCCCCCCCCCCCCACACACACACACACTATTCCGGTGTGGTTTTTACCTTCACACATTTTTCTCCTATTTTGCATTCTAGAGAATATCTTTTTCCTTGTTCCACTGATCTCTTTTCTCTCTTTCCTTGATCTTCCTGGATTAGGCCTTTAAAAAGTACTTTGAGATCATTGGATGAAAAACTCTAAAACCAGTGAACTAGTGAAACTAAAATCAATGTAAATGATGAATAAAATGGGTGACATTTTCAGAGCTGCACATGGATTTAGATATCCAATTACCATTATTTGCACTTGGGCATCCATATCCCTTAAAGTGACTGAAAATCTCAGTCAATATGTTCAACTGCTATGGCACTAAAGCAGTGTGATCATCTCTCAATAGTGGCTGAAAGGTGATGTATTGTATACATATGTACACAAGAGAAAAAGTCACAAGAATCTCACAGAAAGGGTTACAAGAATCTTTAATAATGGAAAGTGTTAGACAACCTAACATGGGGGGTACTACCATCTCTCCCTATATAACAATGTATATTTGTTCTTTTTATTCCCTTCCACCCTTTCTTTCACATTCTCATGTTTTTATTGAAAAAATTATGGAAAGTTACAAATTTAGAGTATCATGCTAGGTATTTAATACAAAGCACTAAGAAAAAGAAAGGCACTATGTAAATGCTATGTATTATAATGCTAATTATTTATCACCTGTGAACCAGTGTTATAGTTATAGAGTGATCAGTTCACAGAATGTCAATTTGCCTCCTCTCACCTTGCCAGATATTCAGTGCACCAACACAGCAGCTGGTGCTATTCATCTCTCTAGGGATCAGAACAAAAGCCTTCTTCACTGATCTTCTTGAGAGCACTCTTCACAAATAGAGTTTATTATAATTCATCTGGCCCCAGTTGTTCATTTTAGAAACAAACAGAATAAAGAGCAGTTAGCAGAATACATTTCAGCACTTCAAGCAGAAGATTTTAAGAAACCTCACTTTTATATGTAAGGTCTTGGTATGGCAGTGGACTGGAATTCAAGAGAGCTAGATTAAACTCCCAACTCTACCAAAGACTGCTTTGTGTGATCTCCAATAAGATACAGGCCAACATTTTTCAGATTGGGACACAAAACCCTATTTAGGCACCTGTATATGACTGGCCGGATTTTTAAAAGTGTTAAGCACCTGTATTTCCTAGGATTGTAGTTCTGGGTTTTGTGGATGCTATGTGCTTCTGAAAAATCAGGCCACTTTTATTGATATGGATTTAGAAGCCTAACTTTAGGTACCCAAGTCTGACTATTTTGCACGTACTCTGTTTCCCACCCATTAAAGGGGAAGATAATTCTTTCCTGCCTCAGAGAGGTGGATGAGCACAAATTCATTAATGTTTTGGAGGAACTCAGGTACTAGAGCAATGCGGTCCATTAAGTATCTTGTTTGAGAGGTCATGAACTACCTCCTGTATCCATTATTTTTGACACAGTATTTTTCTGCATGGTTTAGCATTGCAGACTTATTTATAGAAATCACAATCTAGTGTTCTATTCTTTTTTTGTTTGTGAGGGGAGGGAGGTTTTGTTTTTTTTTCTTAAAAAAGCAAACATTACCTTTCTTGTTTAGAAAGAGTCTGTTTTATAGTACTATGCTATAGACATTTATAGAAAAAATACATTAAAATATTTTTTATTACTATACAGGGAGCTAGTACTGTCCCCTATATTGTCCTGGACAGATGGGAAGGCAGATAAAATGCAAGGGATGTGGCTGAACTCAGCCGCAACTTTAACTCATCTGGGATCTGTCCAGGAATAAACTAGTACAGTGCAGGTCATCAATCCTTCCTCACTTGTTTCCATCTAGTGGAGGGTCTGCAGTCAGCCCTCTATTTCTCCATACCTGATCCCAGCCTACTGCTAAGACCCCACCGCTCTCCTCTTATATGAAGTGTGACCACTGTATGATTGAGATATGACCATGAATATCACTGTTATACAATTGCAACAAATCTTCTACAAAGTATGTTATATAAGGTATCAATGGAAAAGTTATCAAATATAATTATCCTTTTTATATGCATATATCATCTTTGTATCTAAAGTTATGAATATTGACTATGTACCTGTATTTCAAATGTGTCTGTTCCTGGAGTAACACCCACCAAGTAAAATCAATATTGAAGCCAGACGGCTTTACGTTGATGGCCCATCAAACACAATTGACTCTCATTATGGGCCATAGTAGAAACTCATTCCACCCCAACGGCTCTTCCTGCAGACACCTTAGCCTCCGAGCGGCCAATGGCTTGCCCCTGTGACTCAGCAAGCCATGTAAGGGCATGTGACTTGCTCACATGACTCTGGACTCCTTCTTGTGCCTGTACTTTTCCACAAACTGTGCTGTAGGCTTTGTTTGGGACAGTAAACTTCCATCCACATGGCAGAGGACATAAAAGACCCTGGAAACATCTTCATCTTGCCTCTTTTCTGCTCTGACTCTCTGGACTATGGATTTACAACTGAAAAGAGCATATTGACAATGGACTGAAGGCACAGGTGCTGGCTTCCTCTTGGCCCTGGGGGTGCTCAACCCCCGCCTCCATCCCAGGCCCCACTCCCACCCCGCCCTGCCCCTCTGCAACCCCACCCTGCCTCTCCCCACCCAGTTCGACTCCCTCACCCAAGCGCACCCCATCCCT
The DNA here is from genome assembly GCF_015237465.2 of Chelonia mydas. Classification (NCBI taxonomy): domain Eukaryota; kingdom Metazoa; phylum Chordata; order Testudines; family Cheloniidae; genus Chelonia; species Chelonia mydas. The sequence goes on from NC_057850.1 coordinate 164,727,089, forward strand.
GCTCCTCCCCCACCCCCCAGTGCCTCCTGCAAGCCATGGAACAGCGGATCACAGCAGGCAGGAGACACTGGGAGGGAGGGGGAGGAGTTGATCAGTGGGGCCACTAGCAAATGGGAGGTGCTGGGGGGGGTTGGAGGGGAGCTGGTGGCTGGTTTGTGCTAAGCACCCACACTTTTTCCCTCCCGGGTGCTCCAGCCCTGGAGAACCCACATAGTCAGTGCCTATGACTGAGGACCCTCCAATCTTTTGGAAGTTAGAGACTTTACAAGCCAGCAGTTTATTTCATCACTGCTTCAAACCTGATTCAAGAAATTTGCAATGATTGTATGTATATGATCTATTAACCATTTTAACTCTCTTTTTTCTTATAAAAGAACCTTTAGATTTTAGTTACTAAAGAATTGGCAGCAGTGTGATTATTGGGTAAGATCTGAGTTATATATTGACTTGGATATGTGGCTGCTCTCTCGTCTCATGAAACTGGTTTTCAATAACCACTCATCATATAACCGAGAGTCAGGGGTCTGTGTGTGAAAGAAGGGCTGCAATGCCTAAGGAGACTGCATTTTTGACTTTTTGTTAACCAGTGTGGTGAGACAGATGTTTACTTTTGTTACTGGCTTGGTATATCTAATGGTAGAACAACTGCCAGTCTGGGGTGAATCTATCCTATTTCTCAGCAGTTTGTCCTGAATCTGACATCCTTAGCTGTGACTCACTAAGAAATGGTGACAGAGGTCTAAGAGGGCTTTCTCCTTGCTGCACCAGATAGTAGAAGCCCTAACCCCATTCCCCAGGTTCATTAGAGAACATGGGCAGTGGGTGAACCACAGGGGCTAGCCTCCTCAAGCCCATCCCTTCAGCCTGAGACACCACCCCTCCCACCCCCTTTCCCTGCCGAAGCCCAGAGGGCCGCCGTGGCTGCCAGTCCCCCTAGCCCCCCCCAGCCCCAGGCTGCCTGAGCACCTCCAGCCACGGAGCAGGAGTAATGCACAGGTGCTCCCCACCCAGCCCCAGAGCACCAAGTGGACGTCTACCAGTGCATGCTCCTCCCCAGCCCTGGAACACCAGGTGGTGTAGCCTCTGTGGCCCCAGGCCTGGAGTGCTGGGCAGCACAGATCCAGCATCGGGGGGCCTCCCCAACCCTGAGCAGCTCCAGCCCCCCCAAGTCCCAGCCACCATAGCTCCAGAGACCAGCCCCAACCCCAGCAGGTTTCCCAGAACTTGGAGCAGCCTGCCTCGGCTGGGGCCAGCTCGTGGCAAGCAGGAGGTGGCCTCAGGGGCAGGGCCATGTGGGGCTGTTTGCGGAGGCCTTCCCCAGCCTATTATACACGCCACCCACATTAGAGGATGCCTTCCTCTATGTCTACTTTATCAGGGAACTGGACACCTGCCACCATGAGGCACCAGCCATTAGCTTGGCTGCCTCTACCCCACCCCCAGCTGGGTTCCCATATAGTTAACTGTTCCTTCCCTAAAACTGGCCAAATTTGTTTGAAAGCTGTGCCCTACTATCCCTGAATACTTAGGGTATCCAATATGATATTTTAGTGGGTAATTACTGATTTCCCCCCCCCCCCCTCATTTCTGATGATTCACAAATCTTCTGGCCTTGTCAACTCATGGAGGCCTCGCGGATCCCTGCCAAACCTTATACTGCAGTATTTCAGACCAATTTACAATCTCTTTTGGGAAAAGGTCTGGAGTCTCCCTTAAATCTCTGTCCTGAGGATTAAATAGACCCCTTACATTGTTAAGCAATGATCTAGGCTATTGTAAGTTGTTCCAAGAGCATGACAGTCTGTATTACATAGTACTATACTGGGATATTTATACATAAAGATATTTTTCTTATTACATAGGGTGCTAGCTGTGACCCCTATATTTAGGTTGCACACTTTCCATTATACAGGATTCTTGCTACTTTTTTCCCCTCTGCTTAGAGAGGCTCTTGGAGCGCTATTGTTTGCGGCAAGCCTTTGAAGTTTGGCAGGTAGAATGCCCTGCGGCTAGAGATGTGTCTTTTTTCTTTGTCTCATGAAATTCCATTCATATTTTGCTGAGATACCAACCATTATAAATAAAAAAAATAATCACCATTTCCCCAAGGCCAGTTTTGCATGGCTCATCTCCTACCTCATCTCTTTAGGAGAGGCTGGCCCCACTCTCACTGCTCATCTGGATTGGTATTTGCACTTGGTGCCAGGACTGCGGTTGCATCTGGTCTTGAACAGAACTGCAAGGGGATGCCTGGAGGTTGTTTGTAACTCTTCTTCCTTGTGCACCATTGCATGGTCGGACACAATCACAAGACATCTCCACTCCATCCCATAACAATCTATTCCTACACCTTATTGCAATAACAAAAAAGGGAATGTTCTGTTTGACAACTTGGCTCCAGATAACATCTCTTATCCCACTACTTCAACCAATTCCCATTTCATCCAGCTATCTCTTCCTTAGGAAAAGTCTGGGTCAACAAATGGCTCTTGCAATGCGTTGTGAACATCAGGAAATCTGGGCTCTGGTGGACCAAGAAGTGAAGAAAGTTCCAGAGCCAAGGGTCCTTCAGCAAGAACACACTGCCAGCAGCACCTTCTTTTGTATTCCAGGGATGCACTGCTAGCTTGAGTTCCTCAGAGAACGGTGATTTGTTAGGGAGGTTTCCAGGTAACTGCTCAATGGTTGCAGAGTTTCTTTCTCTCCATCCAGAAGTAGAACTCTGCTGGTTTGTTTTTACTTATGATGCCTGGTCTCATCAGCAACAAAACATTTAAGAATCTTTCTTGAAGAGCTAAACACAAAATGACAGACAGTTGCACTAAAGATTCATTGAAATGCTACAGGGAAACATTTTGTTTTGAACCAATTGCTTGGAGACAGCGAAGGGCATCTTTGCCTTCTCTGCCTGAAGTATAGTATCTTTGTCTTCTCTAAGTGACTGTTACTGACCAGGTTATTCAGTCCTGATGGATTTGAAGTATGCTTTACAACTACAGAGAGCTGGAAGATGTTGTCAGTTGTTGCTAGATGCCAGCAAGTGAGCATCAAAAGTTAGTGGGCAAGAGATGGAGATTTCAGTTAATGTGACTAGGCAGCATAATGCACTTTTCCTAGGAAAGCTATTTTTGAAAGTTTAAAATGTTCTCAAATATGGAAAAAGCTGACTTCCTCAATATTGATAGCATCTAATTTATTCAACAATGGTTGCCATGAACACTAACAAATGGAAAGGTGACAGGGTTAGCTTCCTAGCAGAGTATTATAAGTTACCCCTGGGTAGCAACAATGCTGCTTAACAGATCTATTTAAAACAATACTTGAAGAGGAGTTTCTACCTGACACACAGCTAGCAGCCAATTTTTGGCGAGTCCCCAAAAATAGGAAGGGACAGAATTTAGTGTATTAAAAAAATACCACTGACTGGTCCTTTGGAGACAGAAGGAAGCAGAACTCTGTGTGTTCACTTTCAAAAATTTTTAAGGTGCTCATTTGGCCCAAACCCAGAATTGTTTCATACACTTTCGTATGCTGGGTACTCGTTGTTTGCACAGCCTAAGCCAGGGGCAGGCAAACTTTTTGGCCTGAGGGCCACATCAGGGTTCCAAAATTGTATGGAGGGCTGGTTAGGGGAGGCTGTGTCTCCCCAAACAGCCAGGCGTGGACCAGTCCCCGCCTCCTATCCAACCTCCTCCGCCACCTCCTCTTCTTGCCCCCTGACGGCTCCCCCGGGACTCCTGCCCCATCCAACCCCCCCTGCTCCCTGACCACCCCTGGACTCCTCACCCCTGACTACCTCCTGCCACCCCATCCAACCCCCCCTCTCATTCCTGACATGACCCTGAGGACCCCTGCCCCATCCAACCACCCCTGCTCCTGACTGCCCCCCCAGACCCTTGCCCCATCCAACCCCCATTTCCTGTCCCCTGACCACCCCAACCCGTATCCACACCCCTGACCACCACCCTCAACTCCTCTGCCTTCTATCCAACCTCCCTGCCTCCTTATCGCGCAGCACAGAGTACCAGTGGCTGGCGGCACTGCAGCCACGCCGCCCAGAGCACCAGATCAGGCCGTGGCTCTGCAACTACACTGCCCAGCCGCCCAGAGCATTGTGCCAGCGGCGCAGCACGCTGAGGCTACGGGGGTGGGGGGGGGGGAACGGGACTGCAGGGGAGGGGCCAGGGGCTAGCTTCCCAGGCCAGGAGCTGGGCAGTAGGGTCCCACAGACCAGATATGGCCCATGAGCCATAGTTTGCCCACCTCTGGCCTAAGCAGTGGTATCTGTACAAAGAAATTATGCAAAAAAAAAAAAAAAAAAAAAATCACATCTTTGATCAGGTTTCTGTTTGAAAGGCTTGTTTTAAAATATCCACGGCTTATCCATAAGGATATTTAGTTTCTCCCAGTGCCTTAAGATATTGAAGCAAACAGCAGAAGGAAGCTTTAGGCCCAACTCCTGCAATGTACAACACAGACCAGCTTCAGTGGGGCTCTCTCTGGGCACACAAGTCATTCTATGCTGCAGGATGGAGGCCTTGAGGAGTTCTGAATATGGACCAAATTCTATAGTCAGTGTCACAGTGCAGGACTCACCCCTGCGGCGCCTCCTGCTGGTCTCTCAGGGAATTAGCTCTTCCAGCCTCCAGAGTGCCCTCTGCAGGCCAGTGTCTTGCTGCTGCTGACCCCCCATGTCCCTGGGGTGCTGCCCCCTGGCAGTACCCCCACAGATCTGGGTCTCCCCCTCCCAGAGGAACCCCCACCCACTATCCCCACCTTACCTCAGTCTTTGGCTACTGCCAGTCACCATTGAACCCCCACACACTGGGGCAGACATAAGCGTATAGACCAATCATCACAGACAAGGGGGGTTTGGACCTGCTGCCTCTGCCTACTCAGGGGCTGCCCTGTTGCAACCCCAGTACCCGTCTGCCAGGTCTGCAGCCTGGGGCTTTTCCAGTCCAGAGCCTCCCAGCTCCTCTGGCCTTCCCCAGCCCTGCTTCACCTCAGGTACTCTAGTATGCTCCCCAGCACCCAGGCCCATCTTTCTCAACAGCTAGAGGAGACTCTGTCTACTCCTGGTCCACTTTTATAAGGCCCAGCTGAGCCCTGATTGGGGCGTGGCCACAGCTGAGCCTGCTTCCCCTAATCATCCTGGGAACTGCTTGCTTCCAGCCACAGCCCTCTCCTGGGCTGTTTCAAGTCCTTTAAGGCCAGACCAGGTGACCACCCCGCTACAGTCAGACACACAACAATACATCTGAAGTAACACCCCTGCAATCATTTTAAAGGGTCAATACGTCATAATTGAGTTCTGGTAGTTGAGGAATCTGGTTTGAATAAAAGAGTGTTCAGAATCGCAGGGAAATGGATCAGACTGGTCTTTCCCCATCTCTGTTACAATTGATTCCCTCACACATACACATAACATCTTCTCCTAAATCATCTATGAAGACCCACCTCATTTATCATACATCAGTAGAAAAGAGAATAAAGGAAAGCCAACTCCCATCTTGCCAGCTTCTCAGACACTTCTCTTTAGAGAGGTTTCTGATGTAACTGATATCTCTACCTTACAGTTTGCATTATCTGAACCAGCACCAGTTCTCTGTTTATTACTATTTTCTTCTTCCTCAGTCTCTCTTTTAAATTTGGTAGCTACTGGGAATAAACATGGTACCTAATAGCAGAATAGCTATGTGAAAAGAGATTCAACTTCTGTAGTGGTGCAAAACATATAGCAACATACTAGGGTGCAGCCAGTCAGGAAATACACCCCTAGGTATCTATTCCAGACAGAATGGGTACAGTGTATCCTGATTTCAGACAGCTACCAAGACATACACAATCAATGGGCAGTGACAAGCCAACTCATGCTATTTTATCAACATTTAATTGATCACATAGCAAATGAGGCATCCTTGCCTTTCAAAATGTTATTTTTCCCCTTCCCCTTGCAGTATGTCAGACTGGTTTAAGTACCAGGCTAAATGGATTTAGATGGGATTGTTTAGTAAAACATTTAGAAAACACAAGGGGCCAAATCCTGAAGTCATTATTCTGAGTTCACTCATGCCTTATTTTAAAGAAAACTGCCACTGTCTTCACGGAGAGATTGTTTCTGAGCAAGAACTGGGCAAAAACTGAGTCTAGAAAAAGCAAGAGTGCAACAATGAATGTCTACAGCCAAATCCAGTGCCAGTTTATACCAGCTGAGAATTTAGCCCCTATTTTTTATACTCTGCATATTGAAAAGAATGAATATACAGTGCAGTGGAAAGAATCCTTAAATAGCAGAAAGCAATCCTGAACAGTAGGAGCTTGCATGTGGCTTTAAGCCACAACTTGCATTGGGGAGGAAGTAAAGACAGCATGGGCACCAACTAGTAAACCTGAGCTGGTGAAAACTTGGCAAATTCTGACATGTCAAAGAAGTTTAATTCTGAACTGGCACAAGAACTAGACATTTTGAAATTTCCCACTAAAAGGACACATTGAAAAAAGTCATTTCCATTGGATTTTCCCAAAAGGAAATGGAGCAGCCAGCTGTCCTGACTCTGGGGAACTCTCTGGGATGTCCCGTACTCCAAGGGACTTTCTGGGTTGCCCCAGATTCCCTGTAGAAGAGGGATCAACACAAACATTCTTTGAGAATCAGAGGAGTCCTCCTGCTGTGGAATAGGGAGCCTAGAAGCCCTGAAAGCCCTGGCTGGAGCTGAGGCTCTCAGAGCTTCCAGGCTGTTGGATCCATGGCAGGGAGCCTGGAAATTCTAGGCTCACTAACTCAGAGATAGTCCATATGACAGGGCTGCCCTGGAGCTGCAGACCCTGGGGGCAGAGGCTACCAGTATCCTACAAAACAAGCTAGCAGAAAGGCAAAAAAGAGGGGAAAGGAAGACATGGGGAATTAGAGACCAGTCAGCCTAACTTAAAAACCCAGAAAGATATTTGATCAAAGTATAAACAATCTGTTTATTCAAACTTGGAGAATAATAGGGGAATAAGTAATAGCCAATATGGATTTGTCATGAACAAATGCCAGACCAACCTCATTTCCTTCTTTGATGGAGTAGCTAGCCTAGTGGATGGGCAGGGGTGGGAGGGGGGAAGCAGTAGACATCATATATCTGGACTTTTTGATACAGTCCCACATGACATTCTCATGAGCAACCTAGGGAAATGAGGTTTAGATGAAATTAATATAAGGTGAGTGCACACTTTTTTAAAAGACCATAGTCAAAGAGTAGTTTTTAACAGTTCACTGTTATATTGGGAGAATGTATCTAGTGGGGTCCTGCAGGGGTCTGTCCTAGGTCCAGTAGCATTCAATGTTTTAATAGATAATAGAGTGAAGAGTAGACTTATAAAATCTGTGGACAACACAAAGCTGTGAGAGTTGCAAGCACTCTGGAGGACAGGATTAGAATTCAGAATGATTTTGATAAATTGGAGATTTGGTCTGAAATCAACAAGATGAAAAACAATGAAGACAAGCGCAAACTATTACACTTAGGAAGAAAATAATCAAATATACAAATACAAAATGGGAAATAACTGGGCTGCAGAAAAAGGATCTGGGGGTGATAGTGGATCACAAATTAAATATGAGTCAACATGTGATGCAGTTGCAAAAAAGGCTCATGTCACTCTGGGGTATATTAACAGGAGAGCCATATGTAAGACATGGCAGGTAACTGTCCTGCTCTATTCAGCTGGTGAGGCTGCAGCTGGAGTATTGTGTCCTGTTTTGGGTACCACACTTTCGGAAAGATGTGGACAAATTGAAGAGCATCCAGAGGAGAGCAGTCAAATGATTAAAGGTTTAGAAAATATGACTTATTAGGAAAGGTTGAACAAATTGGACATATTTCCTCTAGAGATGAGAAGGCTGATGGGGGACTGTGACAGCATATACCCCCCTATGTTTAGACCCCACACACTATTGTAATAACCTTTGTCAAAAGTATGCCTTGTAAGGTATCGTTTGACAACTCATAATTTGCTTGTCAGTATTCTCCTGATAAAATGTGTGGCAACATTGTATATGAAGTTATAAGATTCTACTGTATGATGTTAAGTATCAGAGGGGTAGCCATGTTAGTCTGGATCTGTAAAAGCGGCAAAGTGTCCTGTGGCACCTTATAGACGAACAGACGTATTGGAGCATAAGTTTTCATGGGGGAATACCCACTTTGTTAGATGCATGAACACATGTTCCACATCCCATAATCCTGCCCAACAAAAGTTGGCAAACAGGTCTGTCCTAAACAAAGGAATGTGTGCTCTGCTTAATTTGCATTTAAGCAGTAAACAGAGTCATCAAGAAGGAGGGGTAACAAAGGAAGCTCAAACAGGTAAGGAAAAAGCAGCAGGGAACATCTTTCTATTTAGACTTTTTGTGGCCTGGTGCCCAGCTGGAAATGTTTTTCAAGAGGGGGACTGAAACTATAAAAAGAGACGGACAAACAACCCAAGGCAATCCCCCCGCACCTCCCTGCCCATCACATACACTGCACCTGAAGCAACAAAGGAAACCATCATTGGACTCTGGGAGAACGGATCCTGACTGACAGGGTTTGGCTAGTAAGACCGTTGAAAGCATATGGTGAGAAACTTTGCTTGAATCTAATCTAGAAGGTTAAGTTAGGTATTAGTAAACATCTTATCTTTATTTTTCTTGTAACCGTTTCTGACCTTTATGCCTCATTGCTTGTACTCACTTAAAATCTATTCTTTGTAGTTAATAAACTTGTTTCATTGTTTTATCTAATCCAGTGTGTTTAAATTGAAGTGTCTGGGAAACTTCATTTGTGATGGCAAGTTGTGTACATATTATTCTTTTTAAAAGAAATAACAGATTTAATAGAACTTGTATTGTCCAGGAGAGGACTGGGAAGTACAGGACATATATTTCTGGGGGAAAATCTAAGACTCAAGATGTGCTGGGGTCACCCTGAAGTACAACCAAGGCTGGTGAGAGGCTAAGTGAAGCTGGAGGCTGCAGTTATAGACACTCAGGGTGTGGCTTGAATGCTGGAGGCTGTTTCTGAGTGGCCCTGGTGGGAGCTACTTCAGCAAGGCATTGTAAGGCACCCAAGGTTGCAGGGCAGGGGTGACACACCTGCTCATTAGTCTGGATTGCACCGTGGCATGTCACAGTAACATGATAAGAGTTTTCAAATATGTAAAAGATTGTTATAAAGAGGACTGTGATCAATTGTTCTCCACATCCAGCGAGGGCAGGAGAAGAAATAATTGGCTTAGTTTACTGCAAGGGAGATTCAGGTTAGATATTAGGGAAAAATCTTTCTGACGATAAGGATAGTTAATTACTGGAACAGATTACCTAGGGAGGTTGTGGAATCTGCATCACTGGAGGTTTTTTAGAACAGATTAGACAAACACTTGTCAGGGATGTATGCTTTATCATACTTCAGTACAGTGGGATAGACTAAATAACCTCTTGAGGTACCTTCAAGCCCTACATTTCTATGACTACCCATCATGTCAAATTACGGAGCACAAGCAAAATTTGTCAGTCTGTCACTATGGCAGTCCTAGAGTCCTTAAGGATGGGGCAAGGGAAGTTTGACTGTAACAATAATTGTAGCATTCATTACTGTAAGTCAATTTGAGCCAGATTAAATGAAGTCCTGAATTCAGTGGAAGTTGAAGGTAATCACCACCTTCCAGGTTCAGGCTCTTAATTTTTATAGGGGTGAATGTTGCAACTGCTGTTGTCAGAGTACCACTGACAGCCCTGCCTCAAAACAGGATGTGAAACAGAGGCTGTTAATTTCTAAATTCTACCCAAATTGAAGTACTTCACGGAGTTCATTTAATATCCAAAGTTTTTTTCATCCACTAGGGCCAGATGGCCCTTAATATTTAAACAAGTGTGCATAAATGTACAATGCAATTCAGAGCTGCAACTCCTGGTTTATTTTTTGTCTTCCTCTTTCAACAAATTCAGTTCCTTTTCTTAAAACAAAACAAAACAAAACACACACAACCCTAAAGAATAAAGAGGGGATTGATTTTGTAATCAGTCCATGCTCCCTTCTTCTTCTTTCACTCTTGAAAATACATTGGTTGGTTTGTACTTAATTAAGTCTGTCCCCTTCCCACACACTGCCTCTCAGATGCAGGTCACTATTCTGTCCTCCAGCTCATTTCGAACCACCCCCGTCTCCCCAAAATAATATATGTTCAGCTCACGCTCATGATGGAGTGATCTCAGTCTAAAAGCGACATTTAATTTCATCCGCACTGTAGAATCCAACTTGTGAAGTGTGAAATTTTCCACTCACCCACCTTTTAATGCTTCCTTTAGGCTTGTTCTTCATGGTAGACCCAACCGATGCATTTAAGCCCCGCGGAACCACCACGGCTATGCTAGACAAGACAACTCCCAAGCTATGAAGAAGCTGCTAGCTATACCTTATCTGTGTGAACAAATAGTTTGTTGCTATGATAATGTGTAGAATGCTCTTCCAGATTATTCAGGCATTATTTAATCTTTGGCAGTATTTTGATTAAAATACAGAAGTAAACTGCATGTCCCTCTTCTGTTTCTTTCATCATCATCATCTCTTTTTTGGTTAATTCTTGAAAATATCTATCTACAGATCACAGAGAGAGACATGAAGAAAAACATATTAAGTGTGTATGTTTAATAGATAAATACAATATATGCACTTGTTTATTAATACACAGTCTATATTAATTAACACTAAGGTTGCAATTTAAAGCATTCAAGAATCAGGAAATTAAAATATTGAGGTTCTCATGTAACAATAGCTCAGGGGCATGCGCAGGAGTTTAAATTTGACCCCTTGGTGGGGGCACAGAAGATCGCTCTCCCCTCTCCCCATCCCTGGCCCCAGGAGTAGCTCACTGCCCCCTGTCTGCTCCCTGCCTTAGCCCCGGGAGGATCTTGCTGCCCCCCATCCCCACCCGGCCCCTGGGGAGAGAGGACTCCCCCAGCCCCAGCTGCATTGGGGAGAGAGCCGCATCCCCGGGGCAGGGGGAGTACTGCATCCCTTGCTAATTACTGGGAGGCGGGGGGTGTGCTCCTACTTGCCCCCCTTGTGCATGCCCCTGCAATAGCTAGAATTATGGATTATTACCCATGTAGTTTATTGTATATCTTGAGCCACAGCAGATAAAATTCAGCCCATTGTACCAGGTGCAACTGCCATTGACATCAATGTGAAATTGTCATTGAGTTCAATGAAAGGTGGATCAGGCTCTGCAACTCGTCATATGCACTCTATTATCATCTTATTTATATACAGGGCCAGTCAACAAAATTCACTGATTTCTACTACCGGAGAATCTGACCTACAATCTAATCTTATATATATATATATATAGGATAATGAAACAGCGTTCAGTTCCGTATATAAAGGACTCATAGCCTGATTCTGTTGCCACACAACAATGTAATTAAAGCCAAAGATATATAACCAATAAGAAAATGAAAAGTAGAACAACACTATAGAAAGTACGATGGGGATGTGAAGCAAGACTGCAGTGAGCTGGGATACCGATGACCATCTGAAAGGAATTTTTAATGCAAAAATATGTCAGAATATTTAAAACATGACATGATCACAGCGTACAAAAAATTACAACTATAACGTTGCTGTGTTGTTATTAATTATTGTACAGTTCCCAAAAGTGCTGAGCACTTAGCCGGATAGGAAGAAATAGTCCCTGTCCTGGATAGGATAAGGTCTAATTTGGCAGAGATGCACAAAGGATGGGGGTAAAGAGAAGCAGCAGATCAACAAAATGATCTCGGTGATGCTAGGTGCACTTCTTCCTAGGGATGCATAAATCCATCTTTCCGTTCTTGGCCCACACATTCCCCGGGCTAACTATCGTTACCAATTTTATTATTGCCAATATAAAAAAAATCATGAGATTGGTATAATTTTTTTTTTAATCTCCAGATTTTTAAGCCCTTTGAGTTGGTATTTTTGTTGTTTGTTTTTGGTTTGGTGTTTTTTTTTTGCACCTACTTTTTTTCCTGAGCCTTTAGGTGACACTTGTGCCCCATTGTCCAACTTTGTGGGGACTAGGAACTTATTTTTAAAGAAAACTGAAAACAGAGATTTTGTTCCATAATTAATGATTCCAGGGGCTGGGGCTTTTAGAAAACCCCCGGAATGTCCAGAGAGTCATGATAAAATCACCCGTGTTGGTCAACACTGCCCTGTCCTCCTCCTTTTCACTTCCCATTCCCCCTACCTTTCTTCATCCATAAATACCCTCCCCTTTCCGAACTAGAGTTGCCAACTTTCTAATCGCACGAAATCCAACAGCCTAGCCCCACCCCTTCCCTGAGGCCCCACCCCTGCCCCACCCCTTCCCGAGGCCCTGCCCCCCATTCACTACCCCTTCCTGAGGCCCTGCCACCCACTCACTCTCCCTTGGTGGCTCGCTCTCCCCCACCCTCACTTACTTTCACTGGGCTGGGGCAGGGGATTGGGGTGTGGGAGGGGTGAGGGCTCCAACTGGGGTTGTGGGCTCTGGGGTGGGGCCAGAAATGAGGGGTTCAGGGTGTGGGAGGGGGCGCTGGGCGGAGGCAGGGAGTTGGGGTGCATGAGGGGGTGAGGGCTGCGGGGTCCAGGAGGGAGCTCCAGGCTGGGGGGTGGGACAGAGGGATTCAGAAGTGGAAGGGGGCTGCGGGTTGAGGCAGGGGGTTGGGGTGTGGGAGGGGGTACGGGCTCTCGGGTTGGGCCAGGGATGAGGGGTTTGGAGGGCAGGAAGGAGCTCTAGGCTGGGGGCGGGCAAGGGATTTAGAGTGCAGAGGGGGCTGTGTGTTGAGGGAAGGTGTTGGAATGCGGGAAGGGGTGAGGGTTCTGGGCTGGGGCTGAAGGGCTTGGGGTGCAGGAGGGGTCTCCAGGCTGGGGGGTCGGGCCGAGGGATTCAGAATGTGGGAGAGGACTGCAGGTTAAGGCAGGGGTGTGAGGTGCAGGAAGAGTTAAGGGGTCTGGGATGGGGCCGGGGATGAGGGGGTTGGTGTGCAGAAGGGGGCTCCAGGAAGGGGGTGGGGCCAAGGGATTCAGAGTGTGAGAGGGGGCTGCGAGTTGAGGCAGGGGGTTGGGGTGCAGGAGGGGGTATGGGCTCTGGGACGGGGCTGGGGTGAGGGGTTTGGGTTGTGGGAGGGGGCTCTGGGATGGGGCAAGGAGTTGGGATGTGGGGGGTGAGGGCTCCAGCTGGGGGTGCAGGCTCTGGGGTGGGGCCAGGCATGAGAAGGTTGGGGTGCAGGAGGAGGCTCTGGGTTTTGGTGGGGCTCAGGGCTGGGGCTTGGGGCCTGGACTTACCTCAGCCAATCCCAGCCATCAGTGTAGTGGGGCCAAGGCAGGCTCCCTGCCTGTCCTGGCCCCATGCTGTGCCCCAGAAGTGGCCAGCAGGTCCAAATCCTAGGCGGCGGCGAGGGGGAGGGGGAGGGGGGAAGGAGTCTCTACACACTGCTATTGCTTGCAGGCACTACCCCCAGCTCTCATTGGCCGCGCTTCCCGGCCAATGGGAGTGCGGAGCCAGTGCTCGGGGTAGGGGCAGTGCACAGAGCCCCGTGTCCCCTGCACCTAGGAACCGGACCTGGTGGCTGCTTCTGGGGCACAGCACACTTCCAGGACAGGTTGGGACTAGCCTGCCTTAGCTCCGCAGCACCGCCGACCAGACTTTTAACAGCCCAGTTGGCAGTGCTGACCAGAGCCGCTAGGGTCCCTTTTCGACCAGGTATTCTGGTTGAAAACTGGACACCTGGCAATCCTATTTAGAACCCAGGGTAGAGAATTAATGAGTTGGAACATTAGTCATATTAAATTGATGAGAAGGCACCCTTAAATGAACGAAGTCAGTGGCAAACTTCCCACTGATTTCAGTGAGGCCAGGATTTCACCCACTATTAATTTACTCCATGACTAGCCCCACTGGTTTCAGTGGGACATTTGGCTGGGCAAGGTACTACTCAATATGTACGTTACTAAAAGAGTGGCATTCTTATTTTCAAAGGAATGTTTTCTACAATTTTTTTTTTGTTCCTGTCACTCTGCTTGGCTTCTTTTCATAATGGTTTAATACCACAGGTGAATCCTGGCATCAGGTGACTTGCATCTGCATAATGGAATTTGTACATTGTAGGAGTCATCAAATGGGCAATGAAGGAAGGTTCTCTCAAAGCTCAATGCAGTGACAAGTGATTGCTCTCTCTGGCAGTCTCATCAGTCCCAGGGTCTCTCTAATACTTATGGAGCTCCATCAGATAATTCTTGTTTTGAATAATCAATCATCAGCAATAAACAAACGAACCTTCAAAATAGTCTTGGACTGTTCTTTCTTTTCAGCAAAGGCCAACACACTTTTTTGTTGCATAAAGTGCCTTAGTGATCATTATTAGCATAATGGTTTAAATGTTTATTGGGTTATGGCCCTTCCTTAGCTATTAGTCTAGGAAAAACCTTATTAACTACTCTCTGCAAGGCAAGTTTGACCTGCAAAGCAACCTGTGCAGAATTTAAAAATACCAAGATATATTTTAATTTCACCAGGTTTTGATGTTTTAAGTCACACTCAGAAATGCTGCACTTCATATGGATGAAAGCTGCTCAGTATCTAATGTGGGAAAGTGTCACTGATTGGCCATAAGGGCCTTATGTAGGTGCATTGTGTGGGGAGAAGGGAGTAAATGGCTTCCCTGTCAGGAACTCAGGTGGTTCTGAGAGTGGTCGCACATGCAACTCAAGGAGATCGATTTGGCCCAATAAACCCCCACTAAGAGACTGTGTTCCCTGATTGGACAGAATGGCCAACAGATTCCTATTTAAGCCTTGTAGCAACAGCAGTGACTGCTCAATGCGTTTCATACCCACAGCTGTGTCTAACCAGCTTCCTGTACTGGCCTTTGCTCTAACCCATGCCTTCAACTGTTCCAGCCCTAGTCCCCACTTTCCTTAGAACTCCTGGCTCCGACCATTGGCTTGTCTCATGACTACAACTCCAGTTCTGCTCTTTGGTTCTGTTCTGACCACTAGGTCAGACTCCTGTTCTGACCACTACTTCCCACAACTTACACCCCAGCGTGTCACAGTTTGACTTCGTCCCACAGCATGGAGCTTCACTCTGGAAGGGCCTCAACAGGAGCCCAACCCACCTTCTCATATGTTGTTGGGTCCTACAGGAACTGTAGGCTTAGGTCGCTGTGCTACATGACAGGAATGTATCCCTATAGGTCCAGGTAAAAGCCCCAGCATTGTCTTCTGTCCCTACAACTCTCACATCCTTTCCATAAGCCCAAGCTCCCTTTATCTGATAAGTTCAGTGGGGATGGATCATGTCAAATTTTGCAGGTTCCTAAGCCAATGTCATCACCAATTTCCAGCCACAGTTGTACCCTACAGATTAGTCCAGAGTGGGATTAGTACTTAGTCTGCTCACTGTAGAGGTCTTTAAATGGGCATCCCCATTCCTGGAGGGGTCCAGTCCTTTCTTTGAACACTTAGAGAACTTTGAACAAGCAATAGTGGGCATCTTCGATTACCCTAACTGAGAATGTACCACAGAAGCTGCTCTCTATGCCCTCCAGCAGGTTCCCAGGTCTGCCACCAAATATGCAGCAGAATTTCAATGTCTGGCTGCAGAACCACTGGAATGAGGTCTGGCAGCAACGCTACTTCAGGCAGAGACTCAACAACTCTATTAAAGGTTAATTAGCATGGGTGGAACCTTGACCAAGCCTGGGAGCCTGTATTAGGATTGGTGATTGGGTACTGGAAAGAGCCCAAGAAAAACAACACGCCACCCAAACCTCACTGGCCAGAACTCTTTCATCTTCCAGGGCCCCAGTTGCCTCACTAGACTCCAAACTGATGAGCACAGCCCCACCTGTCTGCTGACTAAAAAGAATTGTTGTCAAGCATTGGAGTTGTGCCTTCATTGTGGGATGCCTGGGCACATTGCAGCAGAGTACCTGGCCAAGGTACAGCCCACCTCTGGATCAGGAAACACAAGAGCCCAGTCTGAAAGACTGCATTTCAAACCTGCATTTGGTCTATGTAATACCCCCACAATCTTCCAGCATTTCATGAATGACATCTACAGCAATATCTTCAAACAATTTATGATTATCTACTTTAACGATATTCTTATTTTTTCAGAGAATCAGGTACTCCATGACTACCACATGCACACAGTTCTTAATTGGCTTTGTCAAAATCAACTTTATGGGAAACCTGAGAAATGTGAATTTGACAAGGATACCATGGGAGTTTCTGGGCTATGTCATCTCTCCAGCAGCACTTGTCATGGACACCCACGAGATTGGTGAGGCTGGTGAGTCTTGCCCACATGCTCAGGGTTTAGCTGATTGCCATATTTGGGGTCGGGAAGGAATTTTGCTCCAGGGCAGATTGGCAGATGCCCTGGGGGTTTTTCGCCTTCCTGTGCAGTGTGGGGCACGGGTCACTTGCTGGAGGATTCTCTGCACCTCAAAGTCTTTAAACCACAATTGAGGACTTCAATAGCTCAGACATAGGTTAGAGGTTTGTTACAGGAGTGGGTGGGTGAGATTCTGTGGCCTGCATTGTGCAGGTCAGACTAGACGATCATAATGGTCCCTTCTGACCTTAAAGTCTATGATTCTATGATTAGAGCCATTACCAAGTTTTAAGGTTCCTTCCCCACTCTGAACTCTAGGGTACAGATGTGGGGACCTGCATGAAAGACCCCCTAAGCTTATTTTTACCAGCTTATGTTAAAAACTTCCCCAAGGTACAAACTTCGCCTGTCCTTCAACCGTATGCTGCCACCACCAAGCGTCTTACACAAAGACCAGGGAAGGAGCCCACTTGGAGACATCTCCCCCCAAACTATCCCCTCAAGCCCTACACCCCCTTTCCTGGGGAAGGCTTGATAAGAATCCTTACCAATTTGCACAGGTGAACACAGACACAAATGCTTGGATCTTAAGAACAATGAAAAATCAATCAGGTTCTTAAAAGAAGAATTTTAATTAAAGAAAAGGTAAAAGAATTACCTTTGTAAAATCAGGATGGTAAACACCTTACAGGGTAATTAGATTTAAAACATAGAGAATCCCTCTAGGCAAAACCTTAAGTTACAAAAAGACACAAAAACAGGAATATATATTCCATCCAGCACAGCTTATTTTACCAGCCATTAAACACAAGGAAATCAAACACATTTCTAGCTAGATTACTTACTAACTAACAGTTGTAAAGCTGCATTCCTGATCTGTTCCTGGCAAAAGCATCACACAGACAGACAAACCCTTTGTTCCCCCCACCTCCAGATCTGAAAGTATTTTGTCTCCTCATTGGTCATTTTGGTCAGGTGCCATAGAGGTTATCTTAGCTTCTTAACCCTTTACAGGTGAAAGGGTTTTGCCTCTGGCCAGGACGGATTTTATAGCACTGTATAAAAAAGGTGGTTACCCTTCCCTTTATATTTATGACACCAAGTGGAAAGCATCATCGAATATACATGGAGTGCAGCGGTTCTCAGATTTCTAAATTTTTACTTGCAATTCTTCTAACGATTCTCTATAGCTCCTATAACAAGCCCTTTCTCAAGAAGAGAACTAATTTCACCTGGTTCACTGACATGCAGGCAGCTTTCAACAGCTTGAATTTATTTCTACCCCTGTTTTGACCAATCTGGACCTCCCAAATGCCTTCATAGTCAAAACCAACACCTCAGACTTTGCAATAGGCCTGGTTCTCTTGCAATTTACAGGCCCTCACCAGTTGCTTTGTCCTTGAGCCTTTTTTCTTGGAAACAGATTTCAGACTTATGATATATGGGACCAGGAGCTCCTAACCATCAAGGCTGCTTTTGAAGAGTGGCACCATCTTCTTGAGAGGGCCCACACCCTTATACAAGTCTGGACGGATCACAAGAATGTGGAGCATCTACAGACAACATGATCACTCAACCAGCATCAGATTTGCTGGGCCCTTTTCCTCTCCCAGTTTGACTTTACAGTTATGTACCATCCTGAAACTAAGAACTGGAAGGTGGATACTTTGTCCCACAATGCTGAGGACTATGAAGTGGGATAGGAGACTCACGCCACTGGTCTTAGTACTTCCCACTTTGTCTGTGGGACCGGCACTAGTCACGTGATGACCATTAGCTGTTCTTTCCTTCCAAGTGACCTTTTTGTGGCTCCAATCTTCCAGACTCTAAGTACTTCCCCAGATTCAAGTTTTCATTTGCAACAAGAGTTCTTTTATCATGGAGATCATCTGCACATTCCCAAGGGCAACTCCTGGCTTTAGGTGCTAAGGTTGAGTCATGACTCATCCATAGCAGGACATTTCAGCCAATTCAAAATTTGGAACCAGATCACTCGATATTTCTGGTGGCCAACCCTACAAACTGATGTTATAAACTATGTTAGGTCATGCAATCTCTATGCCTGCATGGAGAAACCATGAGAAAATCTGCAGGCCTTCTTCACCCCACTCCTCGCCTCTGCTTCCTTTGGTCCACCCTCTCAATGGACTTTATAGTGAAGTTACTGTGCTCCCAAAGGCACTCAGTTATCCAGACTGTACTGAACCTCCTGACCAAGATGGCTTATGTAATTCCATGCTGCATCATGCCATCTGCCCATGAAAGCACGAAAACCTTCCTGGAGCACATCTTTCAGCACCACAACATGCCAACGTGTATCATTTCAGATCAAAGATCTCACTGTGTTTCTCAATTCTGCCAGGAATTTCTTTGCCTTCTCAGTTTCTCTCTTTGACAGCCTTCTATCCACAGACTGATAGCCAATCTGAAAGAGTCAATCAAACCCTCAGGAAGTCTCTCTGTTGTTCTCTGAATTTCCATCAGGATGAATGGCTCCCATTTCTGTGTTTGGCTGAGTCTGTGTACAACTCAATCCACACTTCAACACAACAGACCTCATTGTTCACAAATTTTGTTTTTCACCCTTACTGATTCCATCCAGATCTGTGTGAGGGCTCTGCCATCCCAGCAGCCATGGACCTAGTCCTCCACCTCTAGCAAATGCACCAGGAACTCATATTTGCCACTAAAGAAACTCACAAGTATTATGTAGAAAGAAAGTGACAGGCCACCCCTAACCTTGAAGTAGAGGATAAGGTTTGGCTCAACTCAGAACCTGAGAATGGACTGTCTTTTGGGTAAGTATAATCACCAATGCCCGAGTCCTTTTTGGATCACTGATCAAATTAACCAAGTTGCCTTCAAGTTTCAGCTCTCAGAATCCCTCAACATTCACCCCACTATTCATGTTTCTCTCCTCAAACTGTTAATTAACAACGCTTTCACCGACCAGATCCTCCTCCACTCCCACTAATTGTGTATGGGCAGGAAGAATCTGAAGTCCATCAGGTGCTCAATACCCGATGGGCTGGAGCAATCTCCAGTATTTAACAGACGGGAAGGGTGTAGAGGCCAGAGGAATGATCCTGGGAACCAGAAGAAACTGTTCATGCTCCTAATATCCTTCAGGAATTTCACCAAAGACACCCTGATCTACCCAGGACCATTGCTAGGAGGAGCTCTCAGGAATGGGGAACGGTATTCTCAGGAACAGAGCTGACTCTGGGTACAGTTGCCTAGCAACCCAGTGATCTTGCCTGGACCCAATAAACCCCCTCTAAGAGATTGTGCTCCCTGATTGGACAGAAAATCCTACACCTCACTATTCAAGAGTTGCAGAAACAGCAGCATAGTAGCTGTTCAATGCATTCCATGCCTGCTTCCTGTACTGGCCCTTGCTCCAACTCACACCTGCTCCTGTTCCAGCCCTAGTCTTTATCTGCCTTAGAACTCCTGGCTACAGCCACTGGCTTGTCTCCTGGCCACCACTCCAGTTCTCCCCACTGAGTCTGCTCCAACCACTAGGCAAGACTCCTGTACCAAACATTAGCATCACCTACACCCTGCTGTGTGACCTGTGAAAGGGCTGGCAGAATGGTAGCCCTTGAGTGCAGGGACTTCCCCCTCTCAGCTCCCTTGGCGAGCAGAAGGTGGCTGGAGCCTTAGTATCATCTCCACATTAGCTGATCACAGAGCTGGCTGGCTGTGCTGTGAGGGGACTGGGAGAGGCTGTGCTCTTTCAAGGGGAATAGCAATGTATATATGGCCTCTGTGCATCAAGGAGTTTCAGAATGCCTTTGGGGCTGCACCTCAGGTGGTGGGACTCCACACAGTGTCACAGTGCAGGGCTGTGTCAAAATAGCACAAGTGAGCCCACATTAAAAGAAAATACATTCATCTCTTTTTGAGTAAAGTATTGTGTCACTTTAAATCAAATTCATGGCTCTCTTCTCCCCTACACCAGTGTAAATCCATAGTAACTCCACTGAAGTCAATGGGAGTCATGCCCATATAGCTAAGAGCAGAAGTGGGCCTTACATTTTGTATTTCAACTGCATCATTCATAATGCAATATTTGTGCTAGTCTGTGTAATTAGAACCATGGTGTGGCTTCACACTATGTACAGTATCCTATCGGGGCATGCATGTGTGTACGTAACTAAAGTATATCAGTGCCAGCATTGAGTGTAGATAAGCCATATTCACCAGTGCCTTCCTCCATGCTCTGTATGCAATGCATTTGAGGGTGCTGTTGATAGCACATTAGTTTTTGGAGGTGTCATGTACACTCCCCAGTGCCAGAAGACCTCCTCTTCTAGTTAGCGGGAAAGGAGAGCAGAGCTTCACTGATGGGCTCAGATCATGCTTGGTGCATAAAAACATACTTACTGTGTTTCTTTTTAGAGGAATGGGATCTATAAAATGCAGTTATTGATTTAAATTAAATCAACGTCTGAATATGCTTCATGAAGATTTACAAGGGCCATGTCCTTGTAAGGTAGCAAAACCCGATTAAAACATTGTGTGACACTGTGAACTGAGACACTGAGACGAGATTTGTAAAAGTATTTAGATACCTACAGATGCAAATACATGCCTAGTAGGATTTTCAAAAGCACTTAACTCCCACTGATTGAAAATTTCAAAAATCCTACTGCATCTTTAGGCATCTAAATATCTTTGAAAATTTGACCCTGAATATGGGATGTAGGGCCAAGACTCTAAACCAGATGATCTCCTCTCACTTAGTGTTGATTATGTGGGATGAAGCAATGGGTCGCTAGGGCCTTTCCCTGCTCAGGATTGACCCTGAGTAGTTACTAGTTTCTTTCATATGATATACTTTAATATGTTGTAGCAATATGTGCTACATTCCATGGTATATATGCTTGGTAAGTGGTCATTCATTTATTAAGTGCTGCAAAATAATTTCTACCTCTCTCCAATAGAACACATTTTAAAAATTGATTTTACACAGCTACTGCATTTCTCACTTAAGCCCCTTTATTTCCTGCTCTCCATCTCAGTTTCATGCAGCCATGGAAAGTAGCAGCATTTCCCCGAAGTGCCAGTGTTTCATGGGAACATCAGCACTTCCTGCCTGGCCCAAGGAGAAACACTGGCAGTGTCTTGTTCAATGCACAGTATCAAGCAGCACTGAAATAGTTATTATCAGATATTATACAAAATCTCTTAGTGAATTTCTAACATGGTAAAAAAAAAAAGAAGAAGAAACCCTCACATGCAGTGGCAAACAACTTTTTAGCTGGAATTGAGAGAATGTGTCTTTAAAACACACACACACACACACACACACACACACCCTTTTGAGGGGAAAAACAAACATTAAACAAGTAGCCCCAGATTGTCCCTGGCACTGACATGTGCATGCAAAGGAGGGAGGGAGCACGTACTATACACTTTGTACACACTGTGTAAGTCCCAGGGACAATAGCATTTGCCAAGTTGAGGGAAGTACAGGGACAGGCAATGAGGAAGTTGGATTATAGGGCAATGCAACGTGCCAGAGAAGCACTATTCATCCCAGAGCTCCCGCAATACCTCCTGCTCATGACTATGGCTAAACTCTATACTCCAGCTCCTGGTGTTGGCTGAATTCTCAGGAGCCATCAAAAGTCTTATATAAATCTAAACTGGGACAAAAATACTGTGAAAGGAAAGGCAGAATACCTTTCAATGGATTTATTTCCTGCATTTATTATGCCATGGTGAATCCACACATCAGAAAGCATGTGAACACAGAGTACATTTCCATAGAGATGGGCTCATTAACTATTACCAAGCCCAAATGGTACATGAAGTGCATTCTGAAAAAGAGAAGAAAGACTTGGCCATTGTCAAGAAATAAGCTGAAGGAGAAAAAAAAAGATATTGCCTTATAGCTTAATAATATTCCTCTTTGTTCATTTATTAGCTGATACCCTTCCCTGAATCCAGCCTTTTTTTTTAAAATTCTCAAAAGGTTCTCTTCAATTATCTAACTACCACTTTAAAAAGCAAACATCTCTCTCTACTTGTGCAGAAGGTATATTCTTTACTTGGAGCCCTCGCTAATGTTCAGCTACAGTATCTTAGAGCAAATAAAATAAGATAAAATAAAATAAATCCATGTATTTCCTACCAGTCCTTTCCCCTCACCTATTCAATAGGTTGAACAAAGATTGCACTATATGCATTATTTATAGCTTGGGTAGATTAACAGCTTCTTGTTTGTTTGTGTTTCACAAAGCAAACATTGAAATCTGTGGTCAGGACTGCGGTAGGGTGTTGCTCTTTTTTGATCTTACCATTTTGATATAATGCATAGACGGGTAGGAGTACATTTCACTGCATGTAGGATCTGTTGAATTCATCAATATGCATTTTAGTAGGGTTCAATATGTTCACCTCTCTCCTCAACTGCAGCAGATATTGCGAGGGCTATGTGGGACGATACTACTGCAATCAAGATAAAGCTTCTGACCACAACTTCAGTTTAGTGGGTATTTCAAATCTAATAGGACATTGTGTTCTTTTAAGGCTCACATACAAGGGGAGCAAGAGGTTTCAGGAGACCACTTACACTCTGCACAAGCTATGCACTTTGCCAGAGCCTGCACCGTGAAAAGAGCCACCACCACAAGGCTGATAATCTCTATCCCCCACAAGTGGGCAGGGATTGAAAGGGCCCGCTTCCACTGCCCCAATGCACTGGCCTGAACCTCTGCTTTGGCCCAGTGGAGGGAAATAGTCTGCACCAGCAAAAAAGGCTGGCACAGCTTACTTTTCTCCCCCACACTGCCCCAAACAAGGGGGAAGCACCAGATTGTGACTGTGGGTGATGAGGTTACATGCTACCCCTTACTTCAACAGGGTTGTAAAGTTACAAAGCAGCCCTTAGTACCTTATAAATATTAATTAAGCCTCCCATGTCTGTGAGGTAAGTATTACTACTCCTATTTTACTTGGTAAACTGCAGGCCAGTCTACACTAGAAGCACTACATGGGTGCAGCTGCACCGCTGTAGTGTGTCTGGTGAAAATGCTCTGTGCCGACAGGAGAGCTCTCTCCCATCAGCACAATTACTCCATTTCCATGAGAGGCAGAAGCTATGTCGGTGGGAGAGTGTCTCCCGCCGACATAGCACTGGTATGGACAGCTCTTAGGTCTCTGTAACTTGTGTCGCCCAGGGGGGTGCCTTTTCACACCCCTGAGTGATGTAAGTTATATCAACTTAAGTGATAGGGTAGGTCTGCCCTGAGTGTTTACCTCCCTACTCCAAACTGCCTTAACTCTGCCCTGATAGCAATGGCCTGAAAACAATCAGGAAAATAGACTGCCTTGTCCATCCATGACAAACTGTTCTATTGTATCCAGGGCCACAGTAGCCAGAATGCCTGAACCTTCATCATAAGGGGGTAGAGCACTTATGGAAAACAAGAAAACATTCGTATGATGACAAGCCACAGCGTACACTGGAGACTTACATGTACAAAACAAACTATAGAATCAGTGTTCTGTGGTACCATTCTGAGACTGTTCAGGAAAGGATACATGGGCAGTGGTGCATCTCTGTGGAGGCAATGTGATGGCTGTTGTGTGCCTTAGCTGAGAAGTACAACTATGTTTGTATACATGGGCAACAAAATGATTATATTAAATTGCCCACAGATATTTTACTATATCATTGGTTATTAAACACCGGTGATTCATTCTTACCATGACAAAAAGGTATGTATGTCTGTGTATGGGGGGAGGGATAACTCAGTTGTTTGAGCATTGGCCTGCTAAACCCAGGGTTGTGAGTTCAATCCTTGAGGGGGCCACTTAGGGATCTGGGGCAAAAATTAGGGATTGGTCCTGCTTTGAGCAGGGTGTTGGACTAGATGACCTCCTGAGGTCTCTTCCAACCCTGATATTCTATGATTCTATGATATAAGCCCACACATTTTCCTCTTCTGTTACATCATATTACATGGTAAGTCACATGATATAAGCCCCCATCCAGAATGCATTTTTCTTTTTCTCCAAGACGTGCTTCTCTGGGATAGATGGATACAAAGGTCAGATGCTAGATAGAAATACTGCTAGTTATCCACCCTGTGAATCATCACCTTTTGCCTCAATCATTTCACAATATATGGATCAAGCTTTAAGTTTTATGTGGAAAAAACATCCACTCTCCATGGGTGAAAGAACAGTGGAGAACAGGATACCACAGACCAGTAGCCAGCTCTGTTTGACCTACTAATATAAAATGTCAAAGTTTAAGATTTCAGCCATTAAAGATTAATGTGTGATCAGCTACCAAATATGAAGCCCAATGTGGCATCAACTTGCAGCTCTGGCTTCAAGATATTTCTGACCTACTTCCCAAACATTTTGTAGTAGAAGGATAAGGCTAAAGATCTAGTGGGAATGCACTGTGCAATCATGTAGGAGACCTGTGACTTCCTGTCCCAGTTTAACAAAGATTATGCAGAGAAAAGCAAAATTCAGCTTGTCCTAATTTTGGATCAGAGGTTAGCATTCTTTCCATCTACCGTATACCATTCTTTCATTTACAGAAATGCAACACAAATATTCTGTACTTCCTATGTGTGTTCACTTGCTACCCAATTAACATCCTATTCCCCTGTAGTAGTTTTGTCCTCAGATCAATACACTTGAGCTTTTAACCTTTTCTACCCCATCTGTATTACACTAGAAAAAAACAAGGTGTGTTTTTAAACACACATTAGGTAACATGTTACAAACCTAGTGGTGACAGCATGTCATAGGTTTAACATGTGTTAGTGGCTCAAGGAAACTCTACACCCACCCCAGGTTTCACCCCTCCCAGCTAACACATGAAAAATACAAATTGCTTTAACATATTAGCTAACATGCTAAAAACACTTTTCTTACCACTGAAGACAAGGCCTCAGTTCCTGATATTTATCCCCTCCAGGTCAGCGTAATGCCACTGGAGAATGAAGGAATGGAGTTGGTGAGCTCACCAGAAGGCCTTTTCGCTATCTGGGGGGACAGGGAATGTGATGCAACTTCCAACATGGAAGGCATAAAGCTTGGTAAATGCAGGATAGAGAATCTCAAGGGCTTCAAGAGAAGCATGGAGAAGCCTAGGGAGAAGTGCTGAAACATTTCTTAGGGCTTGATCCAATTACCATTGAAGTTAATGGAAAACTCCTGCTGACTTCAATGGTAGTTGGACTGGTCTCAGGCACTATTTTTCTTTGGCAGTCTCTAAACCAGTACAACCAAGGCACTGGAGCTAGCTGCACTATGCATTTCATATATCAGTACTGGGCAGTCTAATTTCTTGCTGGGCTAGCCTGTCCCCCCAGCCCCCTCATTCAGTCTTTGAAAAAATATAAAAGGCCCTGATGCACAAAGTTGCTCTAATTATAAAAATGAAACCAAAGAAGGTTGCTAACATGCTTAGACTCTGGTGTGAAAGTCACCCTGGCATGCCTCTCTGCAGTCAGATCTGGAACTGCAGGTAAGTCCTGCTTTGATTTCCCTCCACCCAAACTATAAACAACTCCAGACTAGCTTTGGGTATTAAAGAGCTCCCTCCCCAGAGAGTTTCCTTTATTTAACAGAAAGTCTCCCACAGGCATACATGACACCTTTATATCTCAACTTCTTGGCTGAGGGACTCAGTCCCAGTCTGTCTATCACACGTCTTGATTTCATCCAGGTGCCTCATCTAGATGCTCTGACCTCGGGTCTTCTGATGCTACCTGCGTGGAGTCTTCCTCTGATGTTGGGATCTGTGGAGGTCTCTCAAAGATTCCTCCAAATACTAGGTGGGCACATTATAGCTATCTCACTAGAATTCTCCCCTTTTCTGAAGCTCTTCTTCCAGGTCACCTGGCCTGGTGGGCACCTTAGGAGACTCTCTGACTTCGGAACTAGCATTCTTCTTAACCCAGATTTCCTGTTTGGCTCAGGATCTCTAGGATCTTCCCTAGTCTAGAGCTTCCATTCTTCTCAGAATTCTCCCTCTAACTGAGATCTGTAGCCTTTTATCATGCCCAGCTGCTTCCTAGCCTAATTAACTACCTCCCAGTTACTCAATGAGTTAATAACTCCCAGGTGGAGCTGAGTTGGCACATTCCCCCAGTTGAACCTGTCTGAGAGAGGCTGGGCTCCTGACACCTTCACAGAATCAGCTACCCTTTGACAGAGTAAATTAAGAAATGATACTCAGAATAACAGTGATGCATAAATTGTTTTCCAATGACAATTTACAGAGGCATGCTGTGTACAGTACACTATTTAATTGAATGCAGAATATCTAATTCTAGAATTGTAATCACATATTGGTCCTATTTTTCTGTTCCTACTCACACACTAGCAACATAATGGCTCAATCCAGAGAATTTCTGGTCCCGATGCAGCAAAGAATGTGAGCATATGCTTAATTTCAACTAAGTATGTAGTTCCCTTGAAATCAATAGGACTACACACATGCTTACATTTAAGCACATGCTTAAGTACTTTGCTGAATCTAGACTCAGCACCTTGCAAGATTGGGTTCTTAGATAGCTAAACTATATCTGAATATTTTCTTAATGGTTTCTAATTAATTTGGCAGCTCTCTGTTCACTCTCTTGGTAACAATTACTTTATTACACATGCCCAGTAGCTTTGAATAAAATGGTCAAGTGCGGAGGATGTAATTGTCACTTGATGCATTTCACAGTACAATGCCTTATTTTATACTTTTTGCCTTTTATATAATTTGGTGCCCATTCTCACATTAAACAAATGTGGACAATGTTCTTTTTCGGTTGCAATCAGTAGGTCCAAATGGCAAATGAATGCTTTTCCTGCTTCAGTGTTTAAAGTAATGTCATCTGTGGACCTCTGTTTTTGGAAATGAAGATGCCCTTTAAGTATAAGATTTTCAGATGTACTCAGCATTGTCTTAACTCTATTCACCCTGAAAAATCTCAGCTGCAGAAGAAAAGCTGCAGTGATTTTTACCATTGCCTTAAATGGGTATAGAAAAAATAATAATTTGGTGTTATCCTAGAAATAGATATTGCACCCCAACATAATTATGATGCACCTACCAGAAGCAAAATGGCAAAGAATAAAGTGATAGGTATTGCCATTGCTGTATCTAAATTTCAGCTCCATTACTTCAGCCCCAGGTTCCTTTGATACTTTCTGTCAGATGTGTGCAGTTCTCAACTCAGTCCTCTCTGAACGATGGTTCTTTGGTTCCATCACCTGCAAGGAAAGGATGGAAAGAATGATAAGGACAAAGAGAAGCATTTATTTGGAAACTCCTCCTCTCACACTCTCAGCCATTCAAAGGACAGGTTCTATCTGTTGTTTCCTTAACTCCATTGGATTGGACCAGATGTCTCAAGATGCCTGCAGAATCCAGGATTTAAGAGGTTTGGTCTTTAGCAGTCACACACATGGGACATTTTAGGCTTCCATGTTTATTAGAATATTGTTTTTAAAGAAGACCAAAAAGTCATTGCTCCTCAACGGGACCCTCTGCTCATGCTCTCTGTTCTGTGGAGGCATGGTTCTAAGTAAGCCTCCAGATCCACGCCAAGGGCACAGGAAAGGCAGTGATGCAATGTTTCTTCTGAGCGTGGACAGTGATACGGCAATCAAAGAACAAGTAATGTGAGCAAGCAACACCTGTTTTGTCAGAAACTGAACTTCTGAAGGCAAAACTGAAAAAAAAACCCATCAAATTATGAGAAACATAAAATAACATATATGGTTGATTTATCTCTGATCTGTGAAACTCTTAAAACTTTTGCTTCCACCCTGAGATGTGGCAAACGCAGATATAAAGATCTTACAGGCAACATTAAGACATAACAAAACCACTAGCCATTAAATTGGTACCTTCGGGCTCAAATCCTGAAGTCCTCATTCAATTTAATTTCTACTCAGTCCTTACTAACCAAAGCTGCCACTGGCCAAATCTTGAGAGGTGCTGAGCACCTACAATTCCCATTGAAGTCAATGAGAGTTTTGCTTGAGAAAGGACTGAGTGAAAATTGAGTAAAGTCCAAGACTTTGTTTATTCTATTAAATAAATGCATGCCCCCAATGATGCCTTCCAACAATTAGTCTTTCTGCTTGATTTTGGAACTTTTGCCACTCTGTTACTGTATCTTGCCATTAGATATCCAGATCCATTTGACACTGCATAAATTGTTTTGCTTCTCTCTCACTGGAACCTTGCGTATAGTTCCAACAGGCAAAGGCATCAATAATGTTACATATGACAACCTGGTTTTCCTCTCAGGAGGGCAATGGAAAAGGGAGTCTGTTTTCTTGCAGACCACAGATTTGTTATTGTGGAAATCACAGGCAGCGAAGCCTAACATCATGCTCTCAATTAATACATCACAGCTGGTTGATAGCCTTGTAAACAAGGCAGTCTAGTGGACAGAGTAGCTCTCTGAGAACAATTTAGAAAGCAGGTTGTTAGAAATGGTGGGGTAGAAAGGCACAGGCTGTCACAGTGACCGTATTCGATACGCTGACAGTTTGAAAACTGTTGCTGAAAGTGTGATGGATTAACTGTTTTGTTACTGCTCTGCAATTGCTACACCGGACACAGTGACCTGAGAAGTCAATTTCATACAAACGACTTCACTTTATTATCTTTTGGATGCCTCTGTGTAACTCTCCTAAATTCCAGTGGGAACTGCACATGCAGAAACAGCATATATCTTTCAGAAGCATGCAATAAATTGCTGTCTACATTAAAGGCCACATCAAATATTATTTTTTATAGTTCTATAATGCCTTTCATTCTAAAGAAATCCACAGTTCTTTACAAACCATGGGCCTGATTCTGATCTCACATACTCTGTTTCTACCAGTAGTATCACTCTAGAACAGATTTTCAAGTGTTCAGCATCCAAAACTGGACCCCGATTTGCAAAAGAGCTGAGTTCAAACATAGGCACCTAAATAAGGACCAGACTCCAAGGTGCTGGACTCTTTTTAGAAATTTCACCACCTGCTTTGATGCCCAAATGGGAGCTGAGCTCTTTTGAAGCTCTGATCCTTACTGACTTCAATTGAGTTATCACTGCAAGGGAGATTAGAGTCTATGTGTCGATATATACTCTCCATCCCAAAAGAATAGTAATGGGGTGTGTGGGAATGTACACACACAACTAAAATGCAGCATCTTTGTAACAGAGACTGGTAACTAACCAGCAGACCGTGTGCTCCACAGTATTATAGGAGAGGAAAAGAGGCAAATCTCTACTCCTGTGAAAAACAGCATGGCAGCATTGAACATTGAAGGATTTTTTAGTATAATCAGACAGAGATTTCACACAGTAAACTGCCTGATATCTACCTTTAGGATCCCTGAAAGGATGGAAAGTAATCTACCCTGCTGGGTTATAAACATAGTTAGAAACATAGGAACTGTCACACTGGATGAGACCCAAGGTCCATCTAGTCCAGTACGCTAGCACCAACAGTGGCCAGCACCAGATGATTCAGAGGAAAGTGTAAGAATCCCACGGTGGGCAGATGTGGGATAATCTGCTCCCCGCATAGGTTACTTCTGTTCCCTGATAGATAGAGTTTGGCTTAAGCCATAAAGCACAAAGTTTAATAACCCTTACCAATTTTTTGTTTTCATTAAAGCAGGTAAATCTATTCTTCATATCCCTACAAATATTGCATCCTGTTTTGAATCTTGTTAAATCCTTAGCCTCAATGACCTCCTGGGGCAATGGGTTCCATGTTAAGGGTTATGCAGTTTTGAATTTATTTACAAAATGTTTTATCAGTGGAACACCTGGTGAGATTAGATGGGGATTTGGATCTAGCTTCGTTTTCAATTACAGACATATAGGGCTCAATTCAATTCAGGCATAGTTCAGTGATGGATTTCTCTCTTATATTAGAACATCATCAGATCCATGCACTGATGGATAATTATCAGCTATATCTTTAGATAATTCCAATCCATTCTGAGAAAAGAAGCGAAACTTCATCCTATCCCCTTCTTTAGGCAGATACTTCCATCAGCTGACATTCATGAAGGAGTCAGGAACACTCAGACTCAGATAATAGATACCAGGAATCAGTCAGCACATAGCTAGACTCACAATGGCATCAGGACACAACTGTTCCCTGCACAATTTAGGGCTCCCACCTCCTACCCTCCCTGGGCACTGGGTTGCAATGCCCCTCTGTGGGTTAGTGGAATCTTTTCCCAGTGAAAGAGCCTTCACACAGTGTCCTTAAACATGTACATGTA
This sequence comes from Chelonia mydas, assembly GCF_015237465.2. NCBI lineage: Eukaryota > Metazoa > Chordata > Testudines > Cheloniidae > Chelonia > Chelonia mydas. The sequence continues at coordinate 164,757,753 of NC_057850.1, forward strand.
TTTATTAGAAATTAACAATTCATCAGCCGAATATACATGCCAAGCATCTAATGCTCAACACTCCCAATAAAGCAGACAAACTTCTTTTGATGACCAGTCAGGATCACGTCTCATCTGGGGCTCCACAGTATGGTCGTGCAGGGGTTAAGAGTTCTGGCAGCTTTGGTCTTGAGCTGTGTTCCAGAGTTAAGTTCCAAAGAGCTTGTCTTTTGACCCTCATTATATAGCTGAAATGAGGGTTTCTCTTATTTATGCCTTCACCAATTATTTTAATTAAAGCATGACTATAAAATAAATTTCACCAAGCATAAACCCCAGTGAGCTAAAACCATTTTCCTAGCAACAGCAAAACCTTTTAATTTCTACTTATCAGCAAAAGCAACTTTTAACAAAAACTCACACAGACACTAGTAAGAAACTTTCAGAAACTCAAGGTTAGCTTGCGTATTCTATTGGGAATATGGACCTTTTATTCCCATGAACCTGTGATTTTACTGAATCTGTCCCTGTTAGTAATGCTGCAGCTGATACCTCTCTAGCTGGCTAAGCCTAAGCCAAAGCCAAATTCTCTTGACTGTATAGTTTTGTTTCAAACTTAGGGTGACTGAGCATACAAAATGGCTGTGGGTTATGCTAAGTCCAAACACAAGATGGCCATGGATCATGTAAAGTCCAGGCCTCTCATTACACAACCATGCTTATCTTAAAAAAAATCATGCATTAGATTTACTTGATTTTTAACATTCTTCGCCGGGTGTCTCTAATTTGCTAAATTGTTTAGTCATAATTACTCCTGTACCTTCTAGGTATGACTGCTTGCTGCTAAGAGGATTGTCTGGCTGGGAACACATGAACCATGTGTGCTATACGTTATGTTTGTTGAAACTTTAAACAAAAGCTGAGCTAGATTTTAGACAGGTAACAGTTTTGCCTCTGCCACTAATTTGGTGTGTGATCTAGGGCAAGTCACTTACATCCTTTGCGGCCCTCCCCCCCCCAATCTGCAAATTCTGGGGATCACAACAATGTCACAATACAGAGTACCAATTTATGTTAATTTTTGTTGTGAGTTCTATGATGTGAACACCTCTGTACTAGGGAACAAACTGACACCACCAGCTGTGCTTTAGAAGTGTGTAGCCAGTAATGACTTCAGTCCCTACATGTTATCAACAACACATACTGTAACTAGGTCACATAAGATTTGCTTAAAGTTCCACAGAATCCCAAAGGTTACTGTATACAATACTGTGTAAATAAGGACTTAATAGGGAAGCAGATCAACACCACATGGAGGAATCATTTTAGATGTCCATGACCAGGGAGAATGGGAATGGAACAGGAATACACACATGATCAAACAACAGCACTTTAAGAGTTTAAATGAGATTAGATTGGATGTTGCGATTACTGCTGACATGTAAACTCAGTGATGTAAGCAGAAAAAATACACCTTTGGGAAAAGCATCCAGCTATTCACAGAAGGATAATAAGAAAGGACTGGGCCAGTTTGTGGATAATACAAACCAAATTGATAATATTTTCAAGCTGAATGCTCTTGCTTCAGTTTTGTAAACTGAAGCTTTGCTTAGGCATTTTCTTACCATAAAAGTGATTAGTATTTGAGCCAGGGATCCATAAAAATCTAAAACTGTGCAGATCAATTTGTAAGGTAATTAAGTGTTTTCTCCATGATTCTATGATAGCTATATAAATGCTAAGTGATGTTGTTAATATTACACATAGGCGCAACACATACCTTTGACCATTTTATCCAGGAATACTTCTAATTTCTAAAACTCTGAACAGTTTCAAACAACTACTATAAAAAAACCACAAATGAAATGAATGCTTCCTGTCCCCAAATGCTGAATTTCTAACTGAAAATTACAGTGGTTGGAGACTGAAAGACTCCATTCAGTCCTGGAGAAGAGTCAGATTAGTGGATTCCCTTCCCCGCCCCACCCCCCACACACATACACAGTCGCTTTTTTACTTTTTCTGTGGATAAAACAAGAAAAAAGTAAAAATAGTGAAGAAAATACGTGCCTGCGTGTGGGGGGGTTCCTCACCCAAATGAAAAAAAATTCTTAGGACAAAAAAAAAAAAAACCCTGTAATTTCTTTTGAAATTTTTAATTACATACTTAATATTTTTGGCCACTAATAATGAATAATGAACTCTTAAAAATGCCTAAAGTGCTCCAAAATGCTTCCAAACTCACCTTTCTCTAAAGTAAGTGGACTGTAGAATACATAATGTAGTGGTATAATTGGAAATGACTTGCATGCCTCATTAGCTTATAACACATAGTAACACCCAGGTATTCTGTCTGTGATGTAGCAGTAGGAGTGAGGATGGAAGGCCCACAAAGGTACAGGGCTGTGAAACAGGTAACAGTTTATGGCCAAACTGTGGCTTACAAGCCACATGCAGCTCCTTAAAGTGTAGCTCACAGAGCCCTCTGCCCTCCCCCCACATTCTCTACCTACCAGACTGGGGGAGGTGAGCTTGGGACCTCTGCTTTCAAGCAGGCTGGTGGGGTAGGGGCTTCTTCCCAATGGGGATGGGGGTCTCGGAACTCCAGCCCTGTGGGGCACACCTGCTGGGGCTTGAGGCTTCAGCAGGAAAGGGGCTGAAGCCCCGAGTCCTGGCAGGTGTGCCCTGGCTCTCGAACTTCTGAAGATTATCATATGTGACTTGGAGGGTCAGCAAGTTTGGCCACCCCTGAGATATGGTCATGGCAGGAGTTGAGTCTCTGTGCTTTTGGTGAGATGCGGGTAGAGACCTTGAGTGGATTGTTTATGATGTTTGTGTAGCTAGAGATCTGAACATCTCTAGTGCTATTGCACAATGATTTCAAGAGATGGAGAACAATATAATTAACTGAAACTGCAGTAAGTTGGCATTTAGCTGAGATGCTGTGGCTAACTCTACGCTTGGGAAATTTTAAAAGAATCAGGTTGTAAAACCAAACTAATTCTTCAGGGTAATTCCTTCCTTGAGAATGTAATAAATACAAATACAATTCTTCAGGGTAATTCCTTCCTTGAGAATGTAATAAACACAAAGGGCAGGAGATTTTTCAAAACAGATTGCATTCTTATATTTGCAATCTCCTATACTGGCACACATGTTCCCTCCGGCATGCTACAGTCGTATTACAATGCTGTATGACAGAGCATGATGGATGAGCCTCAGAGAGTTCAGAGGCTTGGTTCAGATATGCTCAGATGCACATTGGAAGCTTAAAAAAAAATCTTTGACCAAGAAGTTGGACTGATAACACATTTTCTCATAAGATTTCGAGTATATACAAGACAAGAATAAATGGGCTTAAATTGCAGCAAGGGTGGTTTAGGTTGAACATTAGGAAAAACTTCTTAACTGTCAGGATGGTTAAGCACTGGAATAAATTGCCCAGGGCGGTTATGCAATCTCTATCATTGTAGGTTTTTAAGAGCAGGTTAGACAAACACCTGTCAGGGATCATCTACATAATACTTAGTTCTGCCATGAGTGCAGGGGACTGGACTAGATGAGCACTCCAGATCCCTTCCAGTCCGACGAGTCTATGTCCCAGATTTGGATGGACTGAAAATTTCTCAGTTATTGCATTTCATGCGTTAAGTGCTGAGAAATGCAAATTAAATTAATTTGACTTTCAGATATTCAGGTCCAGATTAAGTTTTCCACAAACGATATTGTCAGGTTTTATGGAATCAAGACCAATTTGTATCATTACATTCTGTTCTTGGAGGCACATGTATAGTTCCTATTGAATTTCAGGGGAAGCGGTCTTGTCCATCAGAAGGTGAAATTGTTATTTCAATGATCTCTCTAAACAGAATGGTAAGAATATGAAAAAATATTTTTAGACTTAAATTATTTGCATCCTTTAATAAGCTGATAATTTAGAATAACTGATCTCTTTGGAAATATTTATCAGGCCAGGTTTTAAGTTAACACTCATGGGAAATTTGTAAAATGATTCAGTTTCCATGAGCATTTAAACCGACCTTCATTTGAACAAAGTATTTGCTAAATAGTATAGGAGTGTTAGTGTCCACTTGGGAGCAAGCTAAGATTGTCTAATTACTTGAGCTAGTAACCTAAACCAGATTTGAGTCCTTGGAGATCAAAGTGACTCAAAGTCACACAATGATTTTTTTAAAGAAATGATTTAAATTGTGAGCAACTATTTTAGGTCACTGTTGGAAAGCTAAATTTGAGTTTTTAAATTAAGAATATTATTGGTAATCCCCTCTACAATGCATATTTTTAGTTTGTATTTGTAAAAAAAAAAAGAGAAAAAAGAAAAAAAGCCTCTAATTGGAAACTTATGCAAATGCTGTGCTCTTTGCTTTTAAAACAGATTTTACTATTTTTGATGGGTAATTAACACTAACAGTTTGATACATTTGTAAAAGATAACATGTTAAACTTTTTAACTTCCCAGTTGTCCTTTTGTGCTGAGTGTAAATGTGAAATATAAACACACATGAAGCTTCCTTTCATCTCAAAATAAAGAGTATTACTGTTTTTCAAAAGGATCAAGTTTACTTCATTGCTGATATAATCCAGTTAATTTGCAAGAAATATTGAAAAACAGAACAAACACATAAACCCTAAGATATCATGTATCTCCATCTTTCAAGGTCTAACTATACACGCAGCAAGGGCCAGATGTTGCTTCTATTATTCAGGCAGATAGCCCCACTGAATTTCATCAGAACTACTGCCTAAAGTCAAAGCAGGATATAGCCTTAAATACACACCGGTAACCTTTGGAGGTTGATCTTAAGGGTGTGTCTATACTTCAATCACAGGGTGTGGTTGCAACCTGATTCTTGACCAATAAGCACCTGTCCCACCTTCCTCTCTCCCATATGCCCACTCCACCCCACATAAGGTAGGTCTACACTGAGATCAGAGGTGTAAGTGCAGCACTTGTAGACATCCCCAAGCTAGCTTTAATCTAATTTGCTTGGGCCCAATAGCTCTGCAGGTAATTAACCAGGATTCTGGGTGGTATTGTAGGAGTGAAGTTGTGGCTGTACAATCCTGTCCAGGATGCTGAGTGTATACGTGAATGGCCACCATATGCTGCCCCTTGCGTGGCTTCACTGCGATTGTTACTTGAACTAGTTAGATCAAATATCTTATGTGGGGTGGAGTGGGCATGTGGGAGAGAAAAAGAAGGTATAACAGAGAGGTTGGTGCTTATTGGTCAAGCATCAGGTCTGAAATCCTTAACCTCCCAGTTTTCCTGCTGCAGGATACTGAGTAACTCCCACTGACTTCAAAGGAAAGAGAAAAGCAGCAGCAGCTTTTCTGTAGTTTTATGGCAAGATATTCTATTGCTGTCACTCTTGTCTTTAATATGATTTGAACAAATAATGGATGTCGTCTTCTGATCTCTGAGCATGAAGCTATAAATAAAGTAAGAGTGAGATTCCCCTTCCCCCGCCCTTTTCATGAAGATCAGTTTTAGGGTCTTATTTTTAATACAATCGAAGGATGCGTTCGTATGAAATTATCACAAAAATAGAAGAGGCGGGGACCAAGGGGTTTTCTAAATCCACATAAGGCATTGGTGTGAAATGTAATTTTTCCACTGCGTTTACAGCAGGCCTGGTGAGAAATAAAACTCATTCTCACTGAATCAGCAGCAGGCATTTCAGAGCTTCTTGATTCAGCTCCAGCAGGTAAATAAGCATTTCTTAGCTGAAACTCTTATGCTGCTACTTTAAGGACCAATGCCTCAATCCTGCAACTGACTCCACACAGGCAATTCTCTGTTCTCAAACTGCATTCAAGAAAATAGGGTTCCATGGAAGCTGAGGAGTTGACATATATAAGGCCAGTTGCAGGATCAGGGTCTAGTTCTCTCTCTTATGAATTGATTTTTGCTTGCTTGAAGCATAAACGAGCAATCCGTTAGAAAATGTAAATTTCAGTTTTTATTTCAACTAGTTGAAATTGCATAGATTCATTATAGATGGATACATTCTTTGCAACACTCATGCAGCTATATTAATTTCAAAGGAGCTGCACAGAGTGTAAGACAGCACAGAATTTGACACAGTGGAATTCCTTGGATATAACTGAGGGGAAATTTAGGCTCTCAGCGCTCTCTGTTTTCTTGAAGGGGAGAGGAAGAGGAATTTTGTTTTACTTTGTGCACCTCTTCTGTTCTATATATGTTCTTAAGCCATCCTCATGGCCGTAGTATCCAAGTGCCTTCCAGTAACACTAAGTGAGATGACTAACATCTGTCACATGGGGTTTGTTTTTCCTCCTAACCTCTCCCTGGGCATGGGATGGGAGAAGGGGAGGGGAACAGTGTGTTCAGGGTAGCGTTTTGTTTTGGTATGTTTTTTAAATACTATGTGTTCATGTCAGAGAAAGCAAGGTCAAGGAAATGTGTCTTGCACTTGGAGTGGAAGGTGATGAAAGTTTGTGATGGTCCTTAATTCTTGGGGAAGTTCATTTCACAGTCTTATAGCAGCTTCTGTGAATGCTCTATTTCCAGAACAGATGAGCTTCACCCTTGTGGCATATCTCTACTGTGTATACATACAATATATGACAATACTTTTTTTATTATACATGGAATGTAGTTAAGGTTGCACAGAGTAAATATTTCTAAACTACCATTATGGAAAAAATGGAAATATTAGATTCATAATTGGACCTTTGGATGAACAGATTATGAATACAAAAGTATCATTGCACCCCCTTCCAATTACATTTTTAGCTGCTCTTGTAGAGCACAACTGTGACAACGGATGGCTTGTGAGCAATGCAATTTGTTCGGGTTGTTGTGTTTGAAACTCTCAGGTTAAAATCTAAACTTTCTTTGTTCCATCTTGGGAGTTTCTCACAATTTTTCAGTTGACATGACGGCTATCAGGTTTGTTCTGTGGAACCTATGGAATCGTAGATGCCATTTTGGATTTGAACTCGAAAAAATGTGTCACTTTGGCCATTATTAAACCTTGAAACGCTTGTGTTGGATTATGGACAGATCTCCCCCACTCTCAAGAAGAAGAGGCAAAAATCAACCACTTCCATGGCATCCTCTAAAGCCAACGGAGGGTTCTCTACACATCATCATTTAGCGAGGAAGGGACTTGAAGGTCTGAAGACAGGGATGGGTCGGCCAGGATTACACATCACCCCACACTGGTTTTATGGAGATTCCCAAACCATTTACAAGTATATTTGGCCCACCATGTCCAGTAAACTTCCCCCTGTTGAAAATTCACAGTTCCAAGGAAAGTCTAAAAGTGGACACAGATGACATAGCTAAGGTGTAAGTACCATCTTAAATATAAAGCATTCACGCATATAGGTGTAATGTGAAATATTAGGAATCTAGTTCAAGCATCTCAGCTGCCTTCCTAAAATTCTATTTCCACTCACCCTATAACAAAGGACACAGATTAGTATCAGTACACATCTTATATTTTTCTCATTGTGTTTCCATTCCCCACTCAGATTCCCTATGTCGTGGGATGTAAATTTTACTGCTCTTGTTATATTTCCACTAATGTCCTTCAAAGAACTGGACAGCATTTAAATCACTCAGAGAAAGGGTAACAGACTGTGGTTTTTTTAGGCTCTCCTGTGAGTTTGGAATGGTGTCCAGAAGCACTGCCCTAGTAGGAGCTCCAACAGGCATTGTCCTCAGTCACAGAACAAGGCACCGTTACTCTGCAACTCTTCCAAATGTATTTTTGAAAGTCACTGGGACTACTCACATTTCTAAAGATACCCACACGCTAATGTACTTTGTTGAACTGGGGTCTTAATGTATTTGACTGTGCTGGTGCTATAGGTACCCTAGCGGTGGATGGCATAACAGGGTAGCCATTTACACAAAGCAGAAATATCAGAGATCTGGGCTGACTGTAGTGAAAATATATTCATAATATTTTTACAAAGCATGTAGACCAAAATTTTTTGCATAGCAATAACCCCAGTCTTCACAATAATAAAAATGCAGCCAAGACTTATATTTATACCACATCACTCAATGAGGCAATAGTGACTGACAAATGATTGCCACATTTTTCTTTTCTAGGGGGTGCTAAAATCTCCTTCTACTCTTCTCTATTGTTCAAAGTACCATTGTTGAGTTCTCTATCTAATTTAGGGCTCAGTCCAATCAAGTGACGTGACTGCATTGTTGGACTGAGTCTTAAAATTGTAAGATCTTCTGGGCAATGACCTTAATTTTTATATGGGTAAAACCCCATGTACACCAATGGTGTAATACAAACGCCTATAAAAACCTCGTCAACAGTTAGGCAGCTGCTATGCCAAGCTAGTGTTATCATGTTGACCAATATTGTCTCATTATTTCCTAGTGTCCGCTCCCCAGTCTGTGTGTAAATACCTGTTGTCTCGTTTTACCCTTAGATACATACATTCCAGGGCCAAAAGAGACCACAGTGATCATATAATCTGACTTCCTGAATAACACAGGTCATAGCACTTACCCAAAATAATTCATTTTTTTACTACAGTATATCTTTCAGAAAAAAAAATCTTGATTTAAAATTGGGAGTGATAGCTCATCTACCACAATCATTGGTAAATTGTTCCAACAGTTAATTACTCTCACTGTTAAAAATGTACACCTTATTTCCTATCTGAATTTGTCTAATTTCAACTTCCAGTCATTGGATCTTGTTATACCTTTGTCTGCTGGATTGAAGAGTTCATTATTAAATATTTTTTTTCTCAAGTAGGTACTTACAGACTGTGATCAGATCACCCCTAAACCTTCTCTTTGTTAAAACAGACTGAGCTGCTTAAGTCTATCACCATATGGCATGTTTTTCAATCCTTTAATCATTCTTGTGACTTTTCTCAGAACCCTCTCCAATTTTTCAACATCCTACTTGAATTGTGGACACCAGAACTGGACACAGTATTCTGGCATCAGTGACACCAGTGCTAAATACAGAGGTAAAATATCATCTATGCTCCTAGTCAAGATCCTGTTTATGATTATTGACCAGGACCCCCAAGTCTTTTTCAAAGTCACGGCTTCTTAGGATAGAGTCCCCCATCCTGTAAGTATGGCCTAAATTCTTTGTTCCTAGAGGTTTCAGAGTAACAGCCATGTTAGTCTGTATTCGCAAAAAGAAAAGGAGTACTTGTGGCACCTTAGAGACTAACCAATTTATTTGAGCATAAGCTTTCGTGAGCTACAGCTCACTTCATCGGATGCATACTGTGGAAAGTACAGAAGATCTTTTTATACACACAAACCATGAAAAAATGGGTGTTTACCACTACAAAAGGTTTTCTCTCCCCCCGCCGCACTCTCCTGCTGGTAATAGCTTATCTAAAGTGATCACTCTCCTTACAATGTGTATGATAATCAAGGTGGGCCATTTCCAGCACAAATCCAGGTTTTCTTCTCCCCCCCCTTTTTCTTTTAGAAAGCGGGGGGGGGGGGGGGGGGAGGAAACCTGGATTTGTGCTGGAAATGGCCCACCTTGATTATCATACACATTGTAAGGAGAGTGATCACTTTAGATAAGCTATTACCAACAGAAGAGTGGGTTTGTGGGGGTGGGGCGGGGGAGAAAACCTAGATTTGTGCTGGAAATGGCCCAACTTGATTATCATACATATTGTAAGGAGAGTGATCACTTTAGATAAGCTATTACCAGCAGGAGAGTGCGGAGGGGGGAGAGAAAACCTTTTGTAGTGGTAAACACCCATTTTTTCATGGTTTGTGTGTATAAAAAGATCTTCTGTACTTTCCACAGTACGCATCTGATGAAGTGAGCTGTAGCTCACGAAAGCTTATGCTCAAATAAATTGGTTAGTCTCTAAGGTGCCACAAGTACTCCTTTTCTTTTTGTTCCTAGAGGTATACATTTACATTTGGCCATACTAAACATGTTATTTGCTTATGCCCAGCTTACCATGAGATTTTCTTACCAAGATTGTAGTCTCTTTGTGGCATGGACCATTTTTTTTGTTCTGTGTCTTCACAGCTACGTTAAGTGTCTACCCCTCCCAAAGCCTGACTACACAGAAAGGGCCAACTGAGCCCATGATAGGCTGCATCTGAAGGGAAGTCAGGGCTGATAGCTCTAAATGATGTTGAAACCCAGTTAGGCTGGGGCCAGATGAGTTGGTATAAAACCAGGAAGTGATGAATGAAAAGGGGATGCAGGAAGTCACTCCTTAAAGAGGAGGGGAGTTGAGAAGAGACAAGGATGGGATCTGGAAAAGAGTAAGCTTTGGGATCCTGCCTGGGAATACAGACACTGGCAAGAATCTAAGAGGGGGTGAAATAGCCACAGGGAGCAGACGAAGCTCCAGTGGTAACCCAGAGGGGGCCAGAGCTAGAGAAGAAAGGTAGGAAGGATCCCAAAGAAACAGCAACAGGGTCTGGGATTGCATAAACCATGGTTGATAGACATAGGGTTCCTGGACTGGAAGCTGGAGTTGGGGGCGGGCCCAGGTTCCCCTACCAGCCACCAGGGAAGTGGCACAATTGGGGCAGTGGATTGGTGGATTGCATGAGATAGTTCATACAGCGGGATTTTGATACCCCTTAAAGGAAAAATGACACTGAGCTGGCTGAAGGGCCATGCCACAAAGAGGGAGTAACCTGAGTCTGGAGAGAGAGAAAGAGACCCTGGGGTGAGCAACTGATAGAGGGGTGTCAGACCAGTTGAAAGCTAATCTCCAGATGAGCAACAAGGAGGCACCCCAGTGGAGAGTGTACCCCATGACAACGGTGCCTAACATAATGGGGGCCTAGTCCATCACTCTGACTCTTAGGCATTACTACAACACATAATAATAATAATTAATAAAGTCTTTCAAAATTAATCTATCTACAGAAGAAGGGTTTTTTGCAAGTCTCTATGCTAAAGACTAATACATTAACAATGAGTTATGAGTGAAGCTGGTAATTTATAAAGTCTACCAGAGTAAGTGTTTTAAGGTAACCAAATAGTTACAGTTGAACTCAAATCATCTCTAGTGTAGCCAGATAAATAGTAACGTTCTTAAAGAAAAGGGCTGTCTGCTCATAAATTGTCACTGATGGTTTTGCAGAGTGGAGAACTGTACAATTTCGAATTTATTTAAGCAGTGTACAATTGGGCAAAGTTATATTTAGCACAGTTGAAAATGTAGAGAAGTTGGTGAGGAATCATTTGACATAAATAGAAGTAGGAATCACAGCTACAGATGGTTGCAGTTGTAAACACAGCAGAGACCATAAATTACACTCCAAATAAAGAGGCTTTGTAGAACACATCTAGATAACTATAAAAGCTGAGACACAAAGCACTGAATAGTGGGCTTAATTGCAGACCCTGGAGTGCTCCCGGTATGACCTCTGATAACCTCATTTCTAGTCTGATACCCTTTTTCATCTCTACAATGCTTCATGCAAGGCTGCCCAAGTAGGCTTGCAGTGTTCAGCTGATTAAGTAAATCATAGTGTACAGATCGCTGCAGCTGGTTTCCTCAGCCACCTGACCTACTTAAGGCTTATCAATTTATAAAGAAGAGGGAGAAATAAATACAAGATGAAAAAAAGAGGTGTCTAGAGGCACTGAGTTCTAACTTCCCAAGTGACCGCGAGTTTGTGTGGGTCTGTTTCTTTCATTCTAATACACACCTGTTGAAAAAGAAAGACAACTCAGCATGGTAATGTAGAAACATTAATCTCACATACTGGATGTAAAGCATCAATTCAGGAAAGCATTTAGGCCTATGCTTAAGTCCATCCCTGTTCAGTAAAGTTATATACCTACCTGCTTTGCTGAATAGGAGCGGGACTGCTGAATTAAGGCCTTTCCTCTAGATGCCCTAAGAGAGTCTTTGATCCCGGTTTTGTTTCTCCATCTCACAAGAAAAGCAGCACATAAAGATGCACGACTGTCTAGTTTTGCCTTAAGGAAACAAGTAAACATCATTTAAAGAGTCTTGTGCACTTCCAGCACCAAGGGAAATGGATTGTATTTCATACAAGTCACTTCCAGCAATCTTTAATGCTTTCATATCAACCTGGAGAAAGCTACAGAGCATGTGGGAATGGCCACAGTTATGGCCGCTATTCCTAGAAGGGACGAGGTGCACATAGGGTTCCCTAAATCCAAAGCTGTCTGCGAGGTGGTATCAGGAAATCAACCAAGGAAGATGCAGCACCTCCATCCGCTATGTGGTTGGCACAAATCACACCATATAAAGTGCTTTTACTTAAAGCACTCACTTTATTAGTCTCCAGCACTCTCACCAGAATGCCTTTACTCAAAGTCTCGGCTTTATTTAGTCTCAAGAACATACAAACACAACGGGCTATAGAGCACCCCCAAACAATAGTTACTCATGGTCTGGAGTGGTCAAATGACCAGGTTCAAGTGGCCAGCTATCTGCTTGTTGCTGGGGATTCCAAGAGATTAATTGATCTTCGACTATTAGTGGTAGATATGCCCAATGGCCTGTGATGGGATGTTAGATGGGGTGGGATCCGAGTTATCACAGAGAATTCTTTCCTGGGTGTCTGACTGATGAGTCTTGCCCACATGCTCAGGGTTTAGCTGATCGCCATATTTGGGGTCGGGAAGGAATTTTCTGCCAGGGCAGATTGGCAGAGGCCCTGGGGTTTTTTTGCCTTCCTCTGCAGTGTGGGGCACGGGTCACTTGCTGGAGGATTCTCTGCACCTTGAAGTCTTTAAACCACGATTTGAGGACTTCAATAGCTCAGACATAGGTTAGGGGTTTGTTACAGGAGTGGGTGGGTGAGATTCTGTGACCTGCGTTGTGCAGGAGGTCAGACTAGATGATCATAATGGTCCCTTCTGGCCTTAAAATCTATGATTCTATATCCAAAAGGGCAAATCAAAATTCCTCAGTCCCCTCTACCCCTTATACGTTCGTAACTGCTACAATTACATTGACATGTCCATCAAACAAAAACCAGTAAACAAGCACTTTTAAGCTGTTAGTTATGCAGATGTGTTTTTGCAAAGTTTGCAGTCTCTTGGACCCTCACACACACACACACCCCTCAGAAGTCAAATATAGATCAACTTCCTGTTTTTTCACAGATGCTTATCCCAGCATATCAGGGAGGATGCAGTCAGGCCCACTCCTCGCGATCACCCCTCCCTGCCAGCTTTGCCTTAGTTATGCTAAGGCTGGTGCAAAGGCCTTACAACAGGTGCTACTCTTGGCAATAAGCAAAATCATCAATATTCCAGTCCAAACACTGGAAGTGGCTTGGGCACCGGGGTGGTTGCTAAAAAATGCCCCTCATCACACACACCCTTTTTCATTATTTCGTCGTCTTTGATCATGTGTTTGGGGTTTTTCTTTAGTGTTTCTAGCCTGGTTGTGAACAAAACTTTCTAAAAGTAAAACCATGTAGTGCTGAAAATGTGCAACAGCAGAGCCATGAACTTCCCTGTTCATTCCAATCAATACTCAGGCCTAATTATGATAATATATATATCAACATTGTGAGCATTCTCTAATAACCGTGATGGGGGATATTCCAAAAGGCACAAAAGGGCAGTTAAGCACCCAACACTCATTAATGGAAGTTAAGTGCCTATCTGCCCTTTGTGGCTCTGGAAATCAGCCCATATCAGATATATCCAGTTTGAGTGGGTATTTCACTCAATTGAAAGGATCTTCTTCATGAATAAATAACAAGTGGTTTAGAAATGCTGTTGGCATACTGGGCCCTCCACATTTACCATTGTCCTTCTCCATCAAATCCATCCTTAACATCCATCGTTTATGGCCTCTTCTCTTCACATCTTTAATTATTCAATCATCTTTAAGGTGATCAGGGGACTTTGAAAAATAGGAACATTGGATGTGGGATGTCTCTGAGGAAAGGAACATGTTATGTATGCTTGTAAAGTGACACTTATATTAGGTGGCTATATAAATGTTCTGAATGAATAATAATAATAAACATCAGGTAAGGCTCAATAGACTAATACCTAAATTCACTAAAGCCATTGGTTCATATTTCATTCATCAGGAAGTCTCCTGCCAAGTATCACATCATATTTCTTCATTTAGAATGCCCATCACTCTCCTGCAACCCTGCTAAAGCCTCACATATTATTGGGGTTGCAGGGAATCAGGAAGGCTTCCAGCACAAATCCTCTTCCACCCACTACATGCTACGGTGACGGCTGTTCCCACTTGAGAGCAGATGGCAGGACTAAGCCAGAACTAGTTGTCTTGCTTGCTCACCTCCAAACTTTCAGCAGTAGTAGCATCAATGTCTCACTTAGCTAGAGGAAAACAGCCAGGACTGTGGGATGGGATGCGGAGAGACAGCAGTCTCTGTGTGTGGAGAGGGCTCAATGGAGAAAAGAGACAATTCAAGTGGGGAAAGAGATAAACAGGTTTTGGGAGGACAAGGGACTGAAGATACTGAAAATGGAGGGGAGCAATGGGGAAGAGAGTCATGACTGGGTGTGGGGGAGAAGTCAAAAAATGGGATGAGAAAAGAAAGGATAGGGATTGGGAATGTTATCTTGCTTGACTACAGAGGGTGCATTGTAAAGATGTTTGTCCCCAAGACATATAAAAGCACAGGTGAGTGTACCATGGAGCAGAAGAGAGAGGTGCGGGCAAGACAGAGATGAGGACTGGAGCTAGGTTCTCTATAATTTTCATCAGCCTTGGTGGTTTTGTTGGACACATCCTAAAAGCCATCACTTTGACTGGTGACCTTTATGGCCATATCAGCAAAGAGGCCAAGGACTGGATGTGCCATCCATACAGACCTGTTATCTCATCCCTAAAGATACTCCATTCAGATCAGGGCTGAAGCACATATCAGTGGAATAGTGTGGAGAAAAAATGTGTACTGCAGCAGTCCCGTGCTAAGCCTCTTTTAGGGGGTAGGGAGATAACTTCAATATTCAGAACTGTCAGTTGAGCAACTTCTTGGAGTGTCATCCTCAGGTGGTGTAGGTCAGTGCAACTCTATTGACTTCAGGGGAGCTATGCTGAGTGCCATCATACCAAGATCTGGTCCTACATTCATTTCTGTGTGGGGATGAATAACCTCCTTAAAATATTTCACTGAGCCTTTATTATGATGATGAATCTACATCAACTCCCAGTGCTGGGAAATGATTCTCTCTCTCTCTCTCACACACACACACACACACACACACTCTCTCTCTCTCCCCCCCGCCCCCCTTAATGCAAGGGGGAATAGATTTTTAGGGCCCAACTCTCTCTCTCCCCGCCCCTTAATGCAAGGGGAAATTGATTTGTAGGGCCCAAATGTAATCACCTTGCTCACAGGAGAAATCCAATTGACTTCAAGTAAGGTGATCACAGTTTCAACCTTCCTCCCTTACTCATTTTCTCCTCAGTGTAAGCTCTTTGGGGCTGGGGCTGTCTTTTTGTTCTGTGAGCATAAACTACTTAGCAGGAGGAGATCCTGGTCCATGACTGGGGCTCCTATGTGCTATGGGCTTGTAAATAATAATAATTTAGCATAAGGCTTTTTCTCCCCTTTTGTTTTGACAAGACAAGACATGAAGGGGCAGGTCCTCAAATGGTGTAAATTGTCAGAGCTCAGCTGAGGATCTGCCTAAAGGATTACCCCCAGTCAGCCTGCCTTCAATCTGCTTTTCTCCTTTCACCCCTCTCCTCTCTTCTTAACAAGCTACACTGTGTTTCTTTAACCAGCCTCCAAAATGGGGAGTCAAAAATTAGGCTTACAATAACCAGACAGGATTGAGTGATGCACTGAAAATGGCTATGGTGGGAAAAGGAGGAAGAACACATCTAAAGAAAGACCAAGAAAGGTTGACAAACAAAACCACCTATCCCCCCAAATTTGATCAGCAGTCTTGTTTTGCATCACCTCAAACACATAGCTTGCTTTTTGCCTTGGCATTTGGCTGGTTATGTGAACATGAAAATCAAACTTATACAAAATACATTTGACTGTAGTGATTCAAGTCTGATCATTCAGACGACATTTACAATAAATGCTGATGAATATACATATCCTAGAGGCAAATTCACCAGTAACACCCATTTTAGTTTGAAAAGCTATTTTGTGACATACTGTGCTGTATACCTGACTAATCCCAGGGGCTGAATAATTCATGTCCATTATAAAATGGACCCTTTCAAATTCCCAGAGTTTTGCACAGGCATCAGCCATCACAGCAACTTTAGAGATCATTTTGCTAAACTAGAAATAATTTGGTGTCCTGTTTTAAAAGTATGGTATTTTCATTTGTATCACAGTGGTAATGACTCCTTCTATTGAAACCTATTATTACGTCTCAAGAGCCTTCCAAGATAAACCGAAGAAATGCTGGAAATAACTAACTTAATTGGTCAAAGGGGGAAGGTTTTCAGTCATTTCAACTTCATCTCTGCAGCACTAAAAATATATGTATTCATCCTGCAGCAATGAACCGCAAGGTATTAACCAGAGGACTGCTAATCCTACCACTTAGAGAGTTTGTGGGCATCCATCAGTAATATTATTCTTCAACTGGAAGCTGTGATAGATGGAGATAAATTAGCATAAGTAAAATGAATACAGATAATTGCAAGGCGAAAAATAGATTAATTTAAAATTCCTTTGCTTAGCATGAGAGACTCAGAGAAATTAGATCGAGAAAAGACCTGTTAGATCATGCAATTCATTTTCCTTCTGTGAAGTATATTCTCAAACGATTTGTCCAGCCAAGTTTTTAATGACGCAAACGGTGAGACTTCTACCCCACCACAATCTTCTCATTTGGAAATATTTCCTAATCTTGTACCTAAATTATCTTTAGCTTGATTTTGTCCCGTTACTCCTGCTTGTACCCCTGTCTACCAGCCTTAGAAATCTTCTCCTTTCCTGGGGCCAGATTGTGGTAGCCTCACCCATGCTGAATAGCACCTTACTTCACATGCAGTAACTCTGAAATAAATAATGCTACTCCTGGGGTAAGCCACAACTCCATGTTCGTAAGGGTGGTAGAATCTGTCTCCCGGATGTTCACACAGACTGCAAACACCTGTCGAGATTTATCTCATCTCTCTCGGTTCCCTCAATCATTGTTCAGCCAAGCTATAATCACTTCTTTTCATCTTTCCACATAAGATCGCTCAGTCCCTTCAAAATTTAAATGTCATTAATACAAAACACAGTATAGAACACATTATTTTGAGGTAAACATTTTAAAAACAAACAGGAGGTAGGATTTTCAGTGTTAGGCCAATGCGGAGTGCTTTTCAGAATCCTACCCTAGCTGTTAAAAACTGCAACAAAGGAAAAAGCTACACCTCCTGGGTTAAGTACCTACCAACCCCTCTGTTTCCCATCGTCTCATTTTTTCTGCTCCTGATATAATGTAAAGTACAGGGATACTAGCTGACAATAACACTCTGCACTTACAGGACTGATGCACCTCTTATATTGTATATAAAAAATAAATAATTTTAAAAAATCCCCAAAAAATTCAGCCAGTGGCAGACACTTTCCAGGGAAAATTTTAGCCTAGATAGTTAAAATTCTGACAAAATTATAAGCAACAGAAAACAGGATCTTACAATGGGACCTGTCGGTCAACCCTAATAATAAATGGAACTACCAGTCCCACCTATAATACAACGTTATTATGGATATCCTTGCTAATGTGGAGTAATTACGTGAATATGGGCAATATTTGATATTTACATCCATAAAGCAGTCAAATCAATAGGGCTGTAAAGAAGGTAGATGATTTAATTGTCTAAAGAATATCATGAACATCAGAATAATATCTGCTGGTTTTTATGTAACCCAAATCACTGACCAAGCTCTATGCTAAGTTTTATTTTAATTTGAAATCAGTCAATAAGTTTTCCAGACATAGCAGTTGATATATCACATCAGCCTGCAAATAATCTGCTACATCTGGCAAAGATGGCTTTGACTGAGAATTAAATGTCATTTCCTATTAATAGAGTATCTGTTGTGACTCAGATTAATAATGCACCATAGTGGTCACGAAACATATTCATTAAAGCTTTTGTTCAGTTGATTAGTTGAAAGCCTGTTTTGACTTCTTAATTATCATCACTAAAGACTTTTGGTAAGAATAAAGTAACTTACAGTTAATGTCTCCTGCGTTCAGTTGCCTAGCAGTATTGTTATGTGCTGGTAGCACACTCAATTCTTAGGCAAGTTTGATGGTATTAACATTTTTTCCTATGAATACATTTTTCCTTCAAATATCATGTTTCCTTTTAGCAGGCATATCTGAACATGTATTCTGATCCAAAACAAATGTAGCTGTAGATTTTATGCTGTTGGACAACTGTTCTCTCAGAACTGGATTCAGGCTACTTATAGTTCAGAATAGTCTTTAAGGGTATTCCTCTAGTCGTGGACCCAAACTACTCACAGCCTGTCTCAAACTCAGCTGGAAGGACTCCCTGTGATATGGGAAGGTTAAAGGAAAACCTGAAGGAAAAATACTTTTAACATTCTCTACCATCCTTACAACCACTTGGCCACCCACCTACATAACAGAGGTTGGCTCACTGATAATCCTGTCTTCATCAGGATGCAGGTTTTACCAAACTTGAGAGGCAGAAAGGTGTAAAAAAAAAAATGCGTGGGAGCACAGTTGGTACCTAGGTTCTAATGGTCCCATTAAATCCTTAAAACCTACAACCTCTCAAACAGTAGTGTGCAGCTAGTCCTCTGTCATTATTTCTCCTTGGCAATAGGGATCTTAACAGACCTTTAGAGAATTCACCTCTTAGCTCTTCTGTGTTGTACACTCCACCATTGTTCTCTCTTGGTATTTGTGGCTGGATTGATATTCTGTAATATGAAGTCTTCCAGTTAACACTCTCTGTGGTTCTTTGATAAGTTTCTGGAAGCTTGGTTTCACTTTCATCATGATTTTCCAAGCTGTTACTTCAACTCACTGAAAAACTCCTATTCAGTGTTTCATTTTTATTTGGTCATTTTCCCCTCAGAGACTAAAAATGAAGATATTTTGACAAACTGGGTGAGGCCAACTGGTTTAAACATTGACTGATGTATCAAAGCTCAAAGCTAACAGGTCAAATGTGTAGGAATAGCAACAGGTGATAATAAGGGCTCCATGGCCCTTATTCTGAAAAGAACTTATACACATGAGGAAGAAAGTAAATAGCTCCATTGACTTCAGTAGGAGTGGTCACATAAAGTTATACATGTGCTTAAGTACTTTATAGAATTGGGGGTCTATCTGAGCTGCATCTGTTTTCATTGGTCACTATCCAAGCAAATCTAGATAGGCTCACTCAGGCTCAATTGTTAGAAATAGCAAGACTGGATTTGATTTATGCAACACCTCTATTAAACAGTGTATACTTTCTTTTAACTGAAAATGGGTATGCTAATCCAGTGTGATAAAACACTCTGGATGTTGATACAAAGGGAGAATTTAGGCTTATTCCATACCTTTAAAAATGAGCCAACTTATTTAAATTAAGCAGCATTTCTTCAGAATTTTTAATTAATATATTGAGCAATATTTTTATTTTAGAAAACCCGATTTAATTATTTGATTTGTGGTTCACCAAAAATATACATTATGTATTCCTATTTATATCCCATTCTCTACATTACTCCTGGGGGAATTCTGCACTGGTGCAGAATTCATGTTATCTGCAGATTTCTTTGCTTCCTCACAGAAAAATGACTTCTCAGGGGAAGCAAAGAGAAGCTTCAAGAGTGGTCACTCGCTCCTCCCCAGCAGCCTGGGGCAGCTGGTGGAGATGTAAATCAGCACAGGGAGGGGGATGCGAGCGAGTGAAGGAGAGAGACTCTGTCCCTCTGATTCATTATTCAATGCACCTGGGGTGGAGGGGCAGGACTTCAGGGTGTTTGGGGGTAAGGGTGTGAAAGGCTCTGTCCCTTCAGGCAGAGAATAATGTAGCAGCCTGCCTGCTTAATTGTTCCCATTGTTGTTGCTGAATGGTTCCCATTCTTAGTGATCATAAAACAGACATAAAAGTTTTAAGGCTCCTTTATATTGCCAGAGTGTTGTAAAGGAGACTTATTCTAAACAACAGCATGGACTTACAAATGCTTATGGTGCTTTAGTGATTAGAACTGGTCTAAATTTTTTTACTGAAAAATTTCCCTATTGAAATATGCTCCACGAACTGTTTACTACTGACCTTTCTGAGATGGTCAGTAGCCAATAAAAATTGTGAGTTTGATTCCCCAGCCCTCACTTGCTCTTCCGTTGCCTATGATGTAAAACTGAATATATGGCTGCATATATTTAGTGACCAATTTCTTGAAACAAAGAGTCAAACCTAGCTACATTATTATTAGACAAAAAGAGAGTGTAGGCATTTCCTTCAGTGCTCCCCACTCCCATTCTCCATCCATTGTATTGTATTTTCAATAAATTACCAAATTAATTGAAACTGGTGTGATTATATTACATTATTTTCACAAATAAAATATGCATAAATTGAAAATACTGTGCACAGAATTTTTAATTTTTTTTTAGTTCAGAATTCAAGTTTTTGGCATAGAATTCCCCTCAGGAATTCTACATCGCAAGAGAACTGGCAAATGGAGAGATGTGGCAGAACAGTTTTTAAATGACAGCTGTGACACTATTGTTTTGAGCTGAAAAGCACAGAGGAGAAAAACACTCCTGTTATAGCTGTGGTCCATTTGAAATTATGGAATAAATTAGATTAGCAAATCTGAAATGAAGACTGTGCCAGCCTGTTATGGGACCCCCAAAATTCACTTCATCCATGAAGCCCTATCCCCCTCTCAGTTTAAAACTACCACCAAAAATGTGGTCTCAGACCTCTAGACTTCACACAGTATTTTTATCCAATTGTTGTCTTACTGTTTGATCATTAGCTAATCAGTGCAAAAAGACTGTGCCTATTTATGTGTCTTGTATAGCGCCAAATTGGGACCTATCAGATAATAAATAATGATGTAATTAAGATGTAAAATTTCTGTGGTGAGTGGATAGCATCTACTATGGAATATGAAAAACAGAAAAGTTCAATAGTAGCTTATTGAGCCAAATTCTGTGCTGGTGTAGCTCCAGTTAATGAAATTACACTAGCAGGGAATTTGCTTGTAAGCTCTTTGGGTCAGAGATTTTTTTTTTTTGTTCTGTGTTTGTATAGTGTGTAGCGCAACGAGCTACTGGTCTAGGCAATACTGCAGTACTAATAAATAAGCAAAATTAGATTTAGTGTTGCTATTTTCCTTTAAGAAAGAGAGGGAAAATGATAATATCTGTGTTCTGTGAAAACAGTTGCAACTGTACTACTTTGTCAAATCTTTAATGACTTTATGCTTTTTTCAACAGTGTTTCACTCTCTAGCTGACAAGAGTGTGTATGCTTTGGGAATGGATGTATTTTTAATACCTACCTTTTTTCTTTTCTAATGTTATCCGGTAGCGTGTCTGTGTATTTTGCACAAATATTTTCAATCTCCTCCATACCTTTATAACAGAGCTGTGCGAATAATTGATTTTTCAGTTCAGTGGCTGTTCAAAGAAAAACAAACAAACAAAAAAACACAAGTCATTTCAGGTTGACCCAAAACAATTTTATTTGGAATTTTTTGGTGAACTGAAGGGTAGAAAACATTGTTTGAAATAGAACAAAATGCTTCATTTGATCTGAAAAAAATCCATTTAATTTGAGCTTTTTTCATCTTTTATTTGTTGTTAATACAGTTGAAGTACATATCCAACTGATAAGTCACTTCATACTGAAAAATCAAAAGGTTACATTTAGAAAATGTCAAAACAAATTTTTGATTTTTTTTCAGATTTTTTTTTAAAACCAGAACAATTCAGGGAATTCTACATGTATTTGTGAAATCTTTCAGTTGATACAAATCTACAGTTCTCGGGGTGGGGGGGAGGGGGAGAGACGAGACTTTGAGCTGAAACATTTCTCCCAGCTCTATTCTAGAACTTCACCACACTTTAAATTCCTTTTCTCCATAAAGCACTTAGACCTTTCTTCTGGAATGCCAATAGACATATTTATAGATACCTTGGAAAAAGAGCAGGAAACAACATTTTTGGAGATTTTTTTCCTTGTTTTTTGTTTTGCTTGGTTTTTATTCAGAATTTTATCCAACTTTGCAAAATTTAACAAAAAACTTGGGGGAGAGGAATCTGTCAAAGTTTTTCCTGATTTTTTCCCCAAATTTGAATCACTCAAAGCATGATTGGGATTCTGAAGTTAATGGGCAAAGATCCACTGGCATTAATAGCATTATGTTGTAGTATATTTCACATATTATGGTCTAACTCAGAATGTTACTGAAGAAAAGGAATAACCAAGTGATCTTTTCAGAGAGCAAAAGATTCTGGAAGTGAGCCACTGGCTAGGTAAATAGTGTACCTGGAAGTTTTCGTTTTGTGGAACATTGGTTCACCTTCTTTGGAGAGAGGGAGCTGTACAGTGTGGATGGCCTCCATCTCAGTAGATGGGGAAACAATCTTTTCAGGGACAGCCTGGCTAGGGTAGTCAGAAAGGCATGAAATAAATATCAAAAGGGGAGGGTAAAAAGAGGGAAGCTGCGAGCACTCATTTAACACAAAATTGAGATATTGAAAACAAAGATAATCAAGAAACCAGAGGACATGACGACAATAAATTATTTAATTGCCTGTACACCAGTGCTAGGTGCCTGGGTAACAAACAAGTGGAATTGGAATTGCTAATTGATCAGCATAAATTCAAACTAGTTGGTATTATTGAAACCTGGTGGGATGATTTGCATGACTGGAATGTTAGAATCTATGGTTTAATCTATTTAGGAAGGATTGAGTAGGCACAAGAGGAGGAGGAGTGGAGCTCTATATCAAAGATGGCATTACCTGCTTCCGAGTCACTGACAACTGAGAAGAAAATTATCTTGAATGTTTATGGATCAATGTCCTAACAGAGAAAGCCAAAAAGCCAAAGTATTAGTTGATGCCTGCTGCAGAGCGCCAAATCACACTAGGGAACAGGATGACTGGCTCCTTAAGCACATACCTATAATGTGTAAGAAAAAAAGCTTCATGAGCATGGGGAGTCTTCAGTCTGAGTGACATATGCCGGAGGTCTCATGCTGCCAGCACTAGAAACACCCTCTGAATTTCTAGATATTAGAGGTGACAATTTCCTAATTCAAGAAGTGGGCATCCAACATTGAAAATTTTGTTTTAGACCTCATCTTGCCAGATAAGTAAAGTTTATCACAGAACTAAAACTTAATGATAGCTTAGGTGCAAGTGATCAGGACTTGATCATATTTGTTACTCGCAAACTGAAAAAAGACCAAAACCTGTAATCTATATACTAGTATTTTAAAGGGACCATATTCATTAAGTGGGAAACAATTATGAGCCAAATTAGTTGGGAGGTAGAATTTAAACAGAAAAAATATGAATAATAATTGGAAATTCTTTTGAGAAGACGTTACTAGATGCCTAAAAAGCCACAATCAAGAAAGAAGGTTGTACTGGTTAATGCCCTCCCCCCCGCCACACACACACACACTGTCATTTAGAGGGGAAGTGAAGGCAACCTGATAGGGAAGCTAAAGAACACAAGGAGAAATCTTATGGATAGCAGAGTTAAGGCCAATAAGAAGGGTTTTTGAAGTATATTAGAACATAAAGAAGCCTAACAATGGTATTGGTCTATAACTAGTTGGAAATGCTAGAAATGTCAATAATAAAGCAGAAAAGATGGGAGTGTTCAAAAATATTTCAGTTCTGCATAAGGAAAAAAGAAGAGATCGTGTACTCATATCATGATGATGATGAAGAAACACTTTCCATTCCAGTAGTAACTCAGGATAATGTTAAACAGCAGTTACTAAAATTAGACATGTTTTAAATTAGCAGGTCTGGACAACTTGCACCCAAGTGTTTAGAAAACTGGCTGAGGAGCTCGCTGGAAAATTAATGTTGATAATCAATAACTCTTGGAACATCTGGGAAGTTCCAGAAGACTGGAAGAAACCTAACATTATGCCACTATTTAAAAAGGGTAAATGGGATGACCTAGGCAATTATAGGTCTGTCAGCCTGACATTGAACCCAAACAAGATAATGGAATAATATGAGACTCAATTAATAAAGAATTAAGGGATGATAATATAATTAATGCCAATTAACACTGGTTTATGGAAAATAGATCCTGTCAAACTATTTTTTTTTTTTACAAGATTACAAGTTTGGTTGATAAAGCGAACAGTGTTGATGTAATAGATTTCTGTAAGGCATTTGACTTGTTACCACAGGATATTTTGACTTAAAAACTACAAAGCGTAACATGGCAAACAATGGGTCTCAAAATATAACTGTAAATAGCGAATCCTGATTGAATGGTGATCCCTGGTTACATAAACAGGGGAATCTATAGTAGAAGTAGGGCAGTTATATTACATCTGTATTTCAAACTGGTGCTACTGCTGCTAGAATACTGTATTCAGTTCTAGTTTCCACAATTCAAGAAGGATATTGATCAACTGGAGAGGGTTTGGAGAAGAGCCACGAGAACGATTAAAGGTTTGGAACATGCCTGAAAGTGATAGACTCAAAAAACTCAATCTAAATATCTTAACAAAAAGAAGGTTAAAGGGCAATTTGATCACAGTCTGTAAGTACCAACATGGGGACAAATATTTAATAATGCACTCTTCAATCTCGCAGACAAAGGTATAACAAGATCCAGTGGCTGTAAGTTGGAGCTAGACAAATTTAGACTGGAAATAAGATGTAAATTTTTTAACAGGGAGGGCAATTAACCATTGGAACCTTTGGTTGTGAGGAATTCTCCCTCACTAGCAATTTTTAAAGCAAGATTGGATTTTTCTTCCGAAAGATCTGCTGTAGTGAAAAAAGGAATTATTTGGGGGAAGTTCTATGGCCTGTGTTATATAGGAGGTCAGACCTAGATGATCACAGTGGTGCCGCCGAGCCTTGGAAAAAAAATTACGAATATTTAACCAAGCTCTGTTAGAAACCTTCAGATGTAAAGATAACAAAGGAACTGCAGTTACCTACCTTCCTCAAATGGAGGCCAGCAGAGCCTTAATTAATCAAGCAATTTAAAAAAAACCATGCTTTCAGATATTGAGATGACAAGGGCTACCAAAGTGTACAGAATTATTATTTTTATTATTATGTAGCTGATTATTATTGGTCTCAGTGTTTTTTCTGCCTTTCCTACTTCTTGCCCTGGATCTCACACCATATGTTTAGCAATGATAACCCCCAATCAATAAATGGAGTTATTTCCCAAGGTATGTTGATTAGGCTGCTTGACAAGGCGAGCTTGTCAACAGCTTCCAGGACTAGAGGCACAGCCCAAGGAAGGGGAGAGTCAGGCTAAATAGACAGTCCCTGCCATCCTCTCTCAAGCCAGTCATGGCTATGAGCCACCCGGGGCAATCCCTGGGGAAGCTGCCTGCTCCCCAAACCCTCCCCCTTTGGGTCCCACCAAGAACCCCATGGCGACCTCCACAGCCCGGTTTTTCTGCGTGTAATAGGTCGGTTTAATTCCTAGACTGTGGTGGTGATGAGTCTGATTCTACCCAGAGCTACCTATGTCTGTCTGTCTAACTGTAATTTATCTGTCCACACATCTCGCCCCATGTACCCTTTTGAGGCCAGACTATACCAATAAAAGTGTGACCTGGGGCAAAAAAAGAAAAAGAAAAAAAAAGAAAGAAAGGTAAGAATTAATTGTATTACCCTTGTGCCTCTCTCTTCCAATTGATTTAGGAGGAGATTCAGCAACAGAAGGCTGAGCAACTTCCTCAAGGCTGATCATACTGCAAACTCCTTTCTCTTTCAAATGATAATTGCTTCAGTAATCTCCACCTATTGCAGTGATTGTTCAGATTATCAGGAATTTGTTCCTGCCCCTCCCCCCGCCCCCCCACATGAAAGTTGGTCACGTCAGTCAGGCTTATTATATTGGTTGGAAGTAAAGCAGTAGCAGGTTAAAGAGCTTAAGAGGACTAAAAATAGAAAGGACTTTGGTGGCTGAAAAATGCCCCTCCTGATCTGCAATTTAGGGCACAGTGGATTCGAGCAACCTCAGGCTGGGCAGTTTGGCAACTCCACAGTGAGCTAGGAGCACAGTTCTTGTGCTCTTTGGAGAAAATGCTAATATTTGTTATATGAATAACTTTGGATAACCTGATTCTGAGAGCTTTTTACATGACGAAATATGAAAATAAGTCCAAATGGACTTACTAGGATGATTTTAATTCCATTAGCCTTCATATAATATGAAGCTGGCTTATTTTATAGCAGTTACTATTCAAAATAGAAAATACTTCCAAATTTGAACTTGGTTTTAATTAAAAAAATACTTTTATATGTCTCAAGCCCATCATATTGCAGTGAATAGTTAACCTGCATACTCTTCTCAGACACAGTCATTATCTCCTCCTTGCTCCACTATCTTTCTAAATTAATATTACATGCTTGCTAATGATGTAGTTATGGCAGAAGGAAATCTGGTTGGTTTTAGTTGGCATTTTTCTGTCACTACTCTTTGCTGGAAACTACCTAAAAGAAAGATATCTTAAACTGGATAAACTCTTAAAACTAGGAGATCAAATAAGTAGACTAAAGTGCCACCAAGAGGTGATACAATAATGTTTTGTGCTTAGCAATAGTGATAAATTATGCTGAAGCACTATACAGATTTATGGCAGATTGCTAGAATGCATAATAGAGTAATGAATCTCTCAAGAAACACGCCTGACAACTTGATGTGACAGCAAAACATCAATTTTTGTCATTTTTAATATCACAGCTGCATCTTTTAGAAGTAAAAAAAAATTCTGAAGCCTGAAATTAAGCAAACACACGTTTAACTTCAACAGAGGTGTAGTTTCTCAGGTACTGGTCTCTAAAACAAGTATGCTGTCATTTACCCCATACCTCTTTGATCCAACAGGTGAGAAAGGACCATATACAATTTAGCTTTAGAAGATCATAGCTATGTTTCTCCCCGATTTGACTATTTTTCTTAAAACAGTTACATTATAAAGAATACTATAATAAAACATTTGACAAGAGATAGAAAAATTACAAAACCTGTTTGTAAGAACAACTCAGAGTGGTCTTGTGCTTAACGTACTGGATGGGGTCTCAAGAAACATTGGTTTAGTTCCCATAGCTCTGCCATGCACTTCTTCTAGGGCCTTGGGAAAGTCACTTAATTCCTCTGTGCCACAGTTCTCCATCTGTAACATGAGGTTATTATTACTTCCTTTCTCTTACCCTTGGTCTGTTTTGTCTCTTTAGACTGTAAGCCTGTAAGCCCTTCAAGGCAAGAACTGTTTCTAATAATCTGTTTGTACTCTCCTAGCACAATGGAGCCCCCAATTTCAGTTGGAGCCTGAGATACACCTAACAATGCTTAGCTCATAGATGATGCGCTACAGATATTAATTGCATTGGCTGTCGTTAAAGTCACACATTAATAGTTGAAATAATGCATAAATTTTGCTATATAACAGTTTCCGTTACAGAATAGGAAACTGCTGTAGTGTTTCACATGTTTCTGTGGTAACTCTTGACTTTTAAAAGGGTTGCCACTGTCATTCTCATTCCCACAACATCCCTGTGAGGGTGATATGCATTATTATCCCCATATTAGAAATAAACTAAGGAAACTAAGGCCTGGGCTACACTGGGGAGGGGGGGATTCGAACTAAGATATGCAACTTCAGCTACGCTATTCGCGTAGCTGAAGTAGAAGTATCTTAGTTCGACTTACCTGGCCATCCTCACGGCGGTGAGTCGACCACGGCAGCTCCCCCGTCAACTCCACTTACTCCTCCTGCTGAGGTGAAGTACAGGCGTCGATTTGGAATTGATTTATCGCGTCTAGACAAGACACGATAAATTGATCCCCGATAGATCCGGCGGGTAGTGAAGACGAAAGGTGAAGCATGTCCTCATATCAGCAAAGAAATTTAGTGGCAGAGGCCACAGCTACTCACTGCCAACCATGTTCACACTGATGGAGAAAGCAGCAAATGTCCTGAGTTGTTAGGGCCCAGTAGGAGCCCAAGCAGTGAAGGAAAACAACAACCCATGCTCTGACTCCCTCCCCCACCCCTAAACTGCCACTGTCCCTTCTCCATCCTCCATTCAAACCTAGTGTGATTTATCATCATCTACCTGCAGGGCACGCATCTCCAGGGCAATCAAGTGTGGCCCTGTCAGCTTCAGGGTCAAGCAGCTGGGGAGCTGGATTCCTAGCCTCTTGAAGTGCTGTTTCCACAGAGATAAACACCGTGTAGACACGAGAAAGGTAGAGGACAGGAGAGTGGCCACCACCAAAAGCCCTCTTTCCCCATAACAATGCCAGTCTTTCACCCAACAACCCCTGCACTAAGCAACTTTTCCACCCTAAAGCATCACCAGGAGAATTACCTGAAGAAAAGGGACCAAAGAGGACTTCCGCTAGCGCTGCCATTACCTGCCCGTACAATGAAGTGGATCACATTTTTATGAATGATGTAATCACCACACCAAAAAATGCTGTGGTGGATAGTTTTCCACAAAGCACCCCCGCCAACACAGCAAGCACCCAAGACCCCATAGAAAGCTCCCCTGACCTATGTATACTATGGGGTCCAACCAAAAGGAGATTTTTTTGGGGAGCCAAGGACTGTGTGGCATAACAGTTTTAGAGACCACACAAAAATATCATGCAGGCAGCCACCCTGAAAATGCTGTGGATGAAAGCTCTATCAGTAAGTATTATGCAGTTGTATTACAATATAATGGCATAGGGGATTTAAACACCTTTCTTTTCCCACATACCATTTCTCTGCCACCATGCTGGACAGAGCTAGGAGTCTCTCTCCTTCTGCTTCACTTTTAACCCTCTTCTCCCTCAGAGTGCTCCAAATGGCATCCACACTGGCAAATTAAAGCTATACATTTCTATTTCCTTGCAGCATCAAACCCCAAAACCATTGGTCACGCATGCTGCCTCCATAACCCTCACCTCTTCCTGAGCTGCCTCCTGCTTACTGTCCTGCAAACTATGGAGAACACAGCATAATGGGACCCGCATTTCAATCACCCTAATTACAGGCTTCTCCCACAACAATCAATCCCTGGGAGTGGGAGAAGGAGAACGTTCTCAAGTGCATCACCTAGAGGAGCTTGTGAGCACCCCTTAGCCTGGGCATGCCACAGTACCATTGATCTTAAATTTCCACTTTGCTCTTGGTTAATTTTTTTTAAACCAAGTAGTCTAATTTGTTACCTATATTATTTAACTAATACAGCTTTTGTGATACAGCTGGGCTGAAACTTTCATTGAAGGGCAGCTCAAGCCATCAATAGCATAACTTCCCTCCATTGTATCAATTCCTAATAAAATCAATACACAATCACCTGTCACTTATTTCAATGGTTACAGCACACATTACCCACAACTACCTCCAAACCTCAAAGAAGGCACATAATGAATCCCGGACCTTATTTCCCTGACCAGTTGGGGCATTTTTCAGAGGCACCCTCTCTGGCTGTTCACGACATCTGGAAAATCTCTCCACTTCCTGCTTCCACCCACCATCCAGGCACTCTCCCTTATTCTCACAGATGATGTGCAAACCAAAGCAAGTATCTATCACACAAGTCATCTCATGCTGAGAAATACCCAGCCTTGTCATGAGGCACCACCACCTTCCCTTCATCCTTCCAAACGCACACTCCACTGCCGTTTGCAGCTACTCAGAGTAGAATTAAACCACTTTTTTTCTCCTGTGCAAGTGTCATTAAAGGCTTTATAAGCCAGGATAGCAGAGGTAAGCTCGGTCTCCTAGAATGATAGCTGAAATCTTAACTCCATTAACATCCATAGTGGTCTGGAGAGAAAAAAATCCCTTGCTCTTTCCAGCAAATAGTCCTGAGTTTCTAAAGATCTTGAAGTCATGGGCATTTCCAGACCACCCCACATTAACATTGGTGAACCCATCACAGTGATCATCCAGGTCTTTCAGGACAATGGAAAAATTTCCCTTCCAGTTGTTAAAATCTTTGGCTTGGGTTGCAGGGTGGGGCAAAGAATAGGTACACATGTCCCACCAATAGCCCCTGTACAGTTCAGGACCCTCATCCTTAGAAAGGCATCAATAATTTCCTGTGCATTGCCAAGCTTTATGACCCAGCACTGCTGCACTCCCTTAATAGTATCACAAACCTTCATGATGACAGCCCCGACAGTTAATCTGCCAGTACCAAACAGGCTAGCTACTGACTACTAGCAATTGGGTGTGGGAAACTTCCATATGGTGATGGCCACACACTTTTCCATGCTGAGGGGAACTCGCATCTTGGTGTGCTGACACTGCAGCTCTAGGGTGAGCTCTACGTAGATCTCTAGGAAAGCTAACATCGGCATCTTGAAATTCTGCCACCACTGCTGGTCATCCCAGTTCTGCATCGCTATGTCCCAGCACTCACTGCTAGCTGACCAAGCCCAAGACTTTGCACTACTCAGATAAATGCCCTGCAGAAGTGACCGCTTGATTTCATCCTCCTGTTTCTCCCACCCCTGAACCCTTGTCACTAAGACATCCAAATCCCTATGAAGCAGCCGAGCTAAGTCCATCTGGCTGCACAACTGCCAATATATGTGCAGTTTGTATTAAAGACGGTCATGATCATGGAGCTCAGTAGCATGTCCTCCATGATGCCTGACAGCAGATCAAAAATAGCACTTGCAACACACAGATGCATTTTGGCATGCTAGGAAAGTAATCATAGGGTTTTTTTAGTTTGATCCCAAGTCCCAAAATGCCCGCTGGTTCCCTATGAGAAAGATCACAGGCATAGATCTGAGTGGTGGACTATTGCACCATCAGAATGTTCCCAGAGTGCTACACAGCTCATTCCAACAACTGCAGAACTGTGTGGACACAACGTTTCAAAAGGAAAGTGCCTTAAGGCAGCACAGCAAAGCAGTTTTCTATTGGTACAGGAAACTATACTGTGAAATATTTAACCCAGCCTGTATTTACAGTGATTTCTAGTCAATATTTGACTTAAAAGTGTATACTGTCCAGGCCAAATCTTGCTCATCTTCTTCACTGTAATAAATGTTGTGCAGTTGTCTTGGAAAGGACAGGGTAAAGTGCCAGTGGGAGTGTTTCACAAAAATTTAGGCTTCCAATGGCAAATCTTGGTGGAGACAGTTACAGTTGTGGTGAAAATTGCATTTTTCTTCATAATGATATGATGTTGTTAATGTGTGACAACTCTGGTCTACTGAGAGATGGTTCATCTAGTGTTCTGCAAATGTTTAAGTCTGTCGGTGCAGCAGTTATTATAAAAAAGTGGGGCACTCCTGTCAACATTTTTTTAAAAAAAGACTTATTTTTTTTACCCAGGAACATTTTTCAGTGATTAAAGTGCTCTCAAAAATACACAGACCTTTCTAAACAGTGCACCACTTTTTGCGTTTCTAAAAGCAACCCACTGTTTCACTCCTGCAGTGGTTTTAGGGTCCTATCTAGAGCAAAGACCTGATGCAATCAGTGCATCCAAATAAGATGGGTTTAAAAAAAGTTCTTTAACTATGCTACATAGAGCTAGCCTAAATATATTTTATATTTGGATTAACTAACTGGCCAACAGCCAAATTATAATTGAGAGAGATTGGGTTATTTTCTTTTAAAAGCGAGGACAGGAAAAGACTAATTTTCACTCCATCTTGATATCAATTCAGGCTCACACTCAGCTTCTTTACAAGTGGGAAAGAAATTTGTTAAGTAAGAATTAATCAGGGCTATAGTGCTGAAAAGTACAATGCAGACTAAAAGTGACTAAGGTTTGTTATTTATGCAATATATTTCCTTTTTCATTTAATTTTGGGTTTTAGGGGGGGGGAAATTTAACCTGTTCATTAGATACTACGTGATTAGCATAACATTAGTCAAAAGAGAGGAAAAAGAAGTCCACATTGAAGTAAATAAGAGCAGTAGGCTGTCAGCACTTCTGAAAATTACACCACCATTTATTTAGGTGCCTAAATATGGATTTCGGAGCTAACATTAGACATCAAAATTTGAAAATATTGGCCCCAAGTTCAGCTATAGTTACGGCAAATTCAATCCCAGTGTAATGTCGCTGAAGTCAATAGAATTGCACCATGGATTAATTTTGGACAACATTATCTGTCTTTTCAAATAGAACATTCTCTGAAATATGAAAAATGTACTCTACACGGCACATACTGGTTCAATCATCATAACAACAATACGTCTAATTATTCCCTTATGGTAAGCTACTGTTGCATCCAATTTGCAGAGAGAAGTTTTCTTTTCAATGAACTGTATTCTGGTGAAACAGCCCTTTGGTATTTCAACTTCTTATTTAAGAAACTCCCTGCTTGTCTTATCTGAATGTTAAATAAGAAAACCCATTGAAATGGAAACAATCCTTAATATCTGATTATGTGAAATATACTCAAACATTCATGCTACATTTGTAGCCCACCACTAATTAATAACCGTATCTGATTATTTAGACCCTGTTCTGAATGCTCAAAGCCCTGCTCCCCTCTACCCCAAGACTGTTTACATATTTGTAACCTGAATCCTAATTCAGTTTGATGGAAATTAGACAAGAAAGTTCTTTTGCCAGGTTGTTAGCTTGTGTCACTAGGTAAGGCAGCAGGATGGCATTAAACGAGAGCAAGAAATAAAAATAGCATGAGAAAGCAAACATTCAGCAAAGACGGTGATAAAAAGAGACAAGCTTTGTTCAACAAGCTTTATCAAATGAATTTCATGTTTAGCCAAATAATACTCAAAGGCAAACCAAATTCTCATGGAACTGTTTCCTTAGTCCTGTCTCATGCTTCCTTGCTAATAATTAACAGCCTGAAACAATGCAGAAAAAATTATCTTGGTCTCCCAATACACACAAGATTACTGAAGCTCAGCAGGGGTCTATTTTTATTGTATCAGGTACTAAAATGAGCAGATATGAAAAAGAGAAATGTATATTTTATTTGCCACCTACTTACAGATATAGTTTTCATTCTGGACCATATTTATTTTGTTTAGAGAACTACTTTTCTTACAGTCTGAAGACCCAGCCAGTATATTATAATGTCACAAAGACAAATTAAATGATACATCAATTAGAATCAGTGATGGAAGGAGAATTGAGGAGGAAAACATTCAATCACAAACGTTACCTACATAGAGATGGTTGCTGTTGCAGTCTTTCCAAGGACATGCAATATTCACCCTGGGAACATCCATCTGTTAGCATAATGGCCAATAAGCAGTTTATGTATGAAAAAATATGGGGTGGTAGGGGCTAACCCTTATAAATCATATGGCCGTATATCTGGATACTGTACATGTACCATTAGTCAGCTTCACATACATTAGGCCAAATTGCTTTCAATAGACCTATACTGACTGACACCAGCTAAAAGTCGGGCTCATTAGGCCTTCTCTTGAACTGTAAAGACGAAATATATCTAGCTCCCATCACTGGTAGCATTGCACCACCAGACTCCCAGTGCACCTCTCTAACCCCACATTTTCAATGCATTTCATGCTCCTTGAACCATAACGGAACCTAAAGCAGATATCACATCATGAACACATGCATTCATAAGACAAGGCACTGGACAAGACAGTTACATAACATAAGGAAGATGTTAAAGAAGCTGTGAGAATGTTCTTATGAATGAAGAGTAGAGAATGAAGATCTTTTGAGAGGAACAGAGCCACCAGCAAAGTGCCCTAGAACAGTGGTAACTGCAGGTGAAATAGAGAAAAAGAAAAGGAACACAGCTGTATCTCAGACAGAAGTCATGAGGAATATCCTGTGCCTAGTCCACACGGTCCTCAGTCACAGCTTGCCAGATTTGCTTATGTACCAGCACATAGTTTGTTCACTGTGAAGAAGGAGATTGTCTCTGAAGTCCATAAGCTCCAAAAAAATGCACTGGGCCAGTAACTACGGCCCTGATCATTTCCTCCACTTGTGCAAAGGGAAGAGTCTTGGAGGACTGAGAACTCATGAGGGTTCTCGGTCTTTAGAATTCCCATGGAAGTGCCTCCTTTTGTGCTATATGAAGTTGGGAACTGAGCTCTTGTGGAGTTTTGAGAAGGTGGAGGATCAGCATTCTCTGCAGCATTGTCCCCTTCTGTAATAGGGTGTGTACCTGTACAGGCAATGAATAGGTTAATGTGTGCCTGAAAGGGCAACTAATATATGGAGATGCACCTGGAGGGTGAATCAGGCTTTACTGATGGGGGGGGGGGGGGGCAAGGTGAGGGTTAGGAGAGGACTATAAACAGAAGAAGTTTAGAGGAGAAGGGGGCTGTGGGGAGAGAGCGAAGAGCTCTGCAGTCATGTTCTGGGACCAGAGAGCAGAAAGGCTGGCAGGAAAGAGGAAGCCAGGGAGGACTTGGCTCTGGGATCCCCTCTGGAGCAGGGAATTCTTCCAAGAGGCCAGGAGTGACATGGAGCAGTCACCAGGGTAGAGCATGTGCCAGTACTGAGCCCTGGAAAAGGGCAGGATTGGGACTTCCAGGGAGAGAACCTTGAGAGGCATACAGCTGAGGAACAGTGCAAGGGGAACTGCAAAGCATTGAAAGGTCAAGTCTGAGGAGAGCAGAAGTTGGTTAAAATTTGTGATTTTTGTTGGGATTTTGTTGGGGAAGGGGGGGTCTGGGGAAAAGCACTGACAGTTCCAGCCCTGAGAGAAGGGTGAATCTAGAGAGGTTGTGGTGAGAAGGAGTGGAAAAGGGCCATGGTTAGTAAAAGCCTAGGGAGGTAGCAGGGATGGGTCAGAACAGACAGACATTGCCTGCTCACTGGGCCAAGTCAGAAGAAGGAAGACCACCACATGACCAGAGCAACCATCGGCGAGGAGTGCGAGGGGAGAAATGCCAGCTACACTGTGCCCAACCATAAGGAGGCACTCTAATGGTGAGCCCACTGTTCCACACCTTCACATTAGCTCCTGCTGATTTTGTCATTCTATTGCTGCTAGGGTACTCTTCTGATGCCAGCATGAGTCCCGTCAGTTGAAGAAAGGACCAGCGCAAGAGCAGCACAGAAGGAAAATCACTTCATGGGATTGTGAGTTCCATTCTCCGCAAATACTATGGATCCATGCGGTTGAGTGGCTGGGCTTCCTCCTCTAGAGAGGAAAATATGAGGACTCTGAGTTTGACCTCAAGGACCTCCCATGGGTCCCTCCCAGTAGATCTCTCCACATCTCCAAAGACAGAGAACATCTTTAAAAAAAATAATCAGGGGCCAGTGTGGGTCTCAAACTTCCCCCTCTCCCCTCTCATTTTTATGGCAATTATCTAGTCTTAGTATTTGTATAGTGCCACCCAAGCACTGGAAATAATACTTAGAGATGCCAATTGAGATTTAAGTTAGCAAAATCATCCTTATGTGTATATATGCAACAGTGTCCATACACAAAAGGATTAAAAAAATCCTCGGGGGGGGAAAGAAAGATTCTGAGAATTACATCCCCCTATTAATATTGTCAAGACAATTAATGTATTTTTGTGAATTCTAGCAAATCCTTTATTGGAGACCTTTCTTCAGTAATGATCTTATTCAAATAACGACTAGATCTCTAACTCACAGACTCTCCTACACGTGGCATGCAGTTAAAAACAAAACACACCCACCCACTTGCACTTTAATCATACTGCCAGCATAAACTCTGGACAATTGAAACAGCAGCTCTTCACTGGAAACAGGAGCAAATCCTCTTAATGTTGCATATGGCCCTTTAATCTACGTGCTCTGTACAGAGGACTAACGTTCTAGTGCTCGCCCCACATGAATCAGCTCCAATTCTGTAACTGACCTCATTTGGCATCTGGCAGAAGCTAAAAGCAATAGCATCCAGCTGTTCACTTTTAGTCAAAACGTAAACGTGCATAAATAAAACATAAAAGTTTGACTTTAGCCCTTGGGAAACGTAATACTCCTCAGTGGCAAAAATGAAGTTGTTAGGTTTGGGTTTTTTTTATGGTCTTTTGAAGGAACGTCCTCAGTTCCATGTGCATTATCTTTTCATGGAGAACTTTGGCTGTGTCTTCTACCTCAATGCTGTTTCATACGGTGAGCTCTTCCACCCTAAGAAAAAGCACCTTGCTCAGTGTGACGGAGAGGTGTCAGTGTCACTCACTGCACAGGACTGCGAGCATAGCACTCAGCAAGCTGTTTACCAGAGGTTACAAATGGAAAACTAGCTCCTTTAAGCTCTCGTATAAAAGCTGAGGGTCCTTTGCCCTTGCTAGGAGTGAGAAGTACCTCCCTTCATTGACTTCAGCGGAGCAAGGTGAAAATGACAAGGAGGAAGAATCTGCCATCTTCATTCATGTTGAGTAATACCTCACTCTAACCACAGTCCCATTGATTTCAATAGGGAATAAGGAGCCAGTCACTGGGGAAAATGGTTGTAGACTCTGGTCCCAGACTATTAGAAAAGAAATAGGAAGTTATAGCAGTGGGTAACTTGCTCCTCGGTGTATTTTTTCACTCCTTTAGTCACTATATGATGCATCAGTTTAATGATCAGACATAGGATATTATTACCAAAATGATAAAGAGTGGAGAACCCTGACTTACCTAAAGCTCCTTTGTAGCCATTGAATATAGTCTTACAAATACTTTTCCTTTTCAGGTAGTTGGATGAGTTGCAGAAAAGATCACAAATACAACTGGTCAGAATGTTTTCAAAGTTCTTTTTTGGTTTTTGTTGTTTTTTGTTGAGTTGGTTTTAATGAATTTTTTTAAAGACACAAGTTCAGGGGGGAAAAAAAACATCTTCTTTGACATTTTCCAAAGTTTTGATGAAATTAAGCAACCATTTTCATTGTCTTCCAAATAAAAAAACATTTCAGTTTTTGATTTTCAGATATTTCCCCCCCACACACCCACTTTCACCCTCGCCTTCTGCCTCCTCCTCCCCCCCAAAAAGTGGGGCAAAAGGGAAACAGAGGAGACTACTGAAAAAAGAAATATTAAAAATCTGGAGGGGATGTTAAACTCAAACTAATTTTTGTGATTAATCAAAAATCAGAAAATTCCATGAAATTTCAAAGTAATTTTTGTTTAGTATTTTCCTTGAAAATTTGAGAGACTTAACCTTTTGCAACCAGTTCTAATCAGATCAGATGCTAATGTCTTAGGAGATCATTCCTACACTCTGCTGAAAGTGTCTTAGCCCCAAATGAGTTTTTATGGGTGTGTCTACATTTTTTATGTTTATTTGCTTACCTATATGCAAGACTAGTAGTGGGCAAAATACAAGGAGACAGAGTGTGACCCCCTTACTCCAGCCATGTTTTGGTGGGGCTACTTGTGGAGTAAAATGCTGCTCATGGTAATTAAGGAGTGGCAGAATCTAGCCCTCCAATGACAGCAAGAGGTTTATGCTTTCCCTAATGTTTAAATCAGAAGAGAACTCTCAAGGTGCAAGTCGCTCAAAACGTTTGCAAACCTCAATGAACCTGTTGGTGGAGGCAGGACAAGCTGTGTGTCTGGAATAAAGCCTGAATGTCACTTGGGGCCAAGTTCCACTGTAAAAAAAAACTTTCCACAACTCTGCATTGTATTTAACCCTGTGGGTTCCACAGGGCTCTATGGGCCTAATCTAAAGTTCACTGAAGTCAATGGAAAGATTCCATTAATTTCAATGTGTTTTGGATCAGGCTGTTTGTGCATCACACATCTAAAATTCACTGAAATGGTTCTCCCTCCCCCACGTACATTGTTCTTTAAGAAGGAAAATATTCATCTGCTCAAACATCCCTAGAAATACAACAAAAACAATATTTGAATGTTTAACCAGTTCACTTGAGAATGAAAGCATTACGGATACTCTATTGGACACCTCTCAGTCATATTCCACCCCCTCCTCCTCCCCACACTGTTCTTATTTGGGATG
Source organism: Chelonia mydas (assembly GCF_015237465.2). Taxonomy (NCBI): domain Eukaryota; kingdom Metazoa; phylum Chordata; order Testudines; family Cheloniidae; genus Chelonia; species Chelonia mydas. The sequence goes on from NC_057850.1 coordinate 164,795,768, forward strand.
CAAGTGGCACTGTTGCTGGAAGCTCCCGGTCAGAGGGAAATGAACCACTATTGGTGAAAATAAAACTTCTTTCAGATATCTCATGATATGGCCAAAGGTTCATTTAAAAAACAAAAATTACTGCATGCAACTAGATGGGACTAGGCCCAAGAAAATAAATAGCAGCCATTCCCTCCACTGAAGTGTGTTTAGAGGAGGATTCTTTTAGGGGAGGATCTGTGGGGCTCTCACATGTGCTACACACATAAAATGAAACTCTGCAGACCTTCTCTGTCCATACTGAGAAGAAAATAAGCCCGCAGAGGAGAAGGAGGGAGCTCACTGATGTAGATGAGGAAGATTATGAGGACGGAGCATGTAGATAAGAACATAAGAATGCCCATACTGGGTCAGACCAATGGTCCACCTAGCCAAGGCTTGTGTGGTGCAGTTGGGCCACTGGAAACATGATTAAGGCTCTTCTGCCCCTCTCAAACAATCCACATCACTGCCCTCTGCAGCAGAGTGGTGGCAGCCTCCAGTGAACAACACCACTGTAAGATTATGGTATGAACGTGTCTGCACAAGCCCCTCCACACTTTTGACTAGGTCTTTGACTCTCTGATATTTGTTATTCATGATATACAACTGAACGCATAGGTCACATAGCACTGCTTTTGTTCCCAGGTTACATGAATGAAACTTGCGACCAGGAGGAAAGAAATCAGAGATTTGAAAAGGGATGCTCCAAACTTTCCAGCATGAGCCATTGTATGAACACATACTCACTCAAGTATTGACAAGACCTTCAGGTTCTGAGAACATACATTCACTCTATGTGCATCTGTGGAAGACAGGCAAAAAGGGCCTTGAATACTGTGAAAGCTATTTCATGGCTTTGATTGAAATGAGTGTTCCTAAATACTTTCTTGCCATATTAACTCAGCTCTACTAACCCTGAACAACAACAGGCTACCATAAAAAAAATTGCATCCAGTCATCTTATAATAGTATAGTGTTTTCTTTGGCTCTCTCTCTTTCCAACCAATTCACAATTTTCACTTTCTTTATTAATGAAATGGTCATTCTCCATAAGCAGTGATTACATTAGACCAATATTGGCCATTTCAATCAAAGATGATTGAATTAAAGACTAAAATCCCTCTTTTCTCTTTTGATTTTATCATGGTGTCTAGGTAAAGTTTCATTGTTGATATTATAAGTGATGTCTTTAAGTTTGGTACATTAAGGGTGTGTGTCTATGTTTGGCTTGACGTATTGCTGCAGAGGGGAACTTAGTTACAGAAATGTTACTTTATGTATTCATACACTAGAAAGGTATCTTAAATGCAGATAACTAATTTATCTGTTTTTTATTTTTATATTCTGGATGCATAAAACAATCTAATAAAATTTGAATCATAGAAAATAATTTAGTTCTTTAGGTTCTGATCAAATTAAATGGAGAATCAAATTAGCCAGTGACTGAAGTAAGGATGTCATTTTGGGGGAATCACTTTCAATAAAACAAAAGATGATAAATTGCCACTGTTAGCTTAACTCAATTTATCCATGCTGTTTTGGTACATTTTGTTAATTGTCGTGTGGCTAACATAGTATAAAATATTCAGTTATATTTTCATTACCCATGGGGACTGCAGATATTTGATTCAGGCCCATTTTCATGTTCCAACTCTATTACAGATGCTGTGCAGTGGGTTGCATATCTCAGAGCCAGAAATAAAGTTACAATGAAAGACAGACACACTGAGCACACAGACACCTGGGGAGTGGTTTCCCTAGCAACAAGGAGCAGAAGAGCACTCATAACTTTCTCTCCTCTTGTGAAATTATTGGTGGCTTGTCAGAGGAGTCCATAGAGAAGACGCCTATTTAAAAATGTTGAAGTCAACAAGTGTCTAATTCACATTAAAAAAGACTACTGTTAAAATGGAGCCCGTGTCCATGTCAGCCACCGAAATCACAGGCTGTGATTTTAAAGAAGAGCCCTTCCTGTGAATATCAGACCGCTTTATAGAATCTTAAGGTGAGCATTCAAAACTAGAAACAGGTAGGGTCACTGTTGAAAACCTGGGCCTTTCAAATTTGTGAAGCTTCTTTCAAGGAAGATAATTCTGGCTTTTCAAAAACACTGATATAATGTGAAAATGAAGTATTTTCTCTTTTGCTCTCCAGGGTCCATATCGCACCAGTGCGTCTGCACTCACAGAGGCCCAGTGACTTCAGTCGGCATGGCTCTATCTACTTATATAGATCTCATTGCCATTGTGTCTCAGTGTCTTACACTCTGCAATGGATTTCTCCTCAGAGCACTTCTGGAAGATAGGGAAGTACTAGCCTGGAAATTCTGTGCGTAAAATGGATACAAAAATAAAAAGAGAGAGCTAGTGCCGCATTTTTGTCAGCACTTTCCACTGTAAAACATATAAGTGACCTGTAGTGTCTTTCCCATATCTGTTTTCTCCTGTTATTGATTACAGGTAAAAAACCTACAAGTACTGGCATACGGCAGCATTATCCCTCAGAGAAAATTTCAGTGATCATTCCAAAGATGAGCTCTCCCCTGTTGCCACAACCAACTCAAAATCCTTGTTTATTTGCCTCTAAAAACGTATCTGTGTATTGTGTAAGTCAGTGGAGTGCCACTGACTCCAAATGGAGTTATACCAAGTTACACCAACTGAGGATCTGTTCCCATGTCTAGAAAAATTTAATCTGCTTTATAGGATACTTTAGTGCAAAGTTGTATCTTCACATTATTAAGCATGTTCAGCAGGGAAAGTGCAAGGAAGAGGTTCCACTACCAGGCATTGTGCCTGAGACCGGCTCATCTGAACATGGGCCAGACCAGCCCCTGCCATTTTCCAGGCTACAGCATACACTCTTCCCTGCCACTATTCCATTGACTGAGCTCGTACAGGCTATGGCCTTACCCACTCCTGTCCTCTTCCTGTCCATCCCTTCAATGGTGTGCTAATCTCTCCTACTCCTTGCACACTGGGGCTGTGCCTGTGCCTGGCCCTGGCACGTGGGTGCAGTACCACCTCTTCCCTCTTTATCCATGTGTATGGTGAGGCACAATGAAGCTCATCTCTCTTCTGATATGAATTGCTGATTTGGTTACACTCATCTCCTTTCCGAGGGGCAGACAGCAAAGAACAAGTAGCAGAAACGAAAACAATTGCTGTGATTGGATCCTCATTTAGTTCTGGATTCTGCTACTTTCAACATGGAAGTCAGTGACATTCAAGGCAATTATCTCCTCAGCATTTAATGCTCTCTGATTGTGACAGCACCACAATGATGGCATTCCATTTGCAGGGCTGGTCTCCAACAGATGGTATCTCCATTTCAATGTTGTCCCCAAAGAGATTTTAAAACCAAATGAGCAGCTTTCCGCGAAGATAATAATGGTAAAGAATAAAAAACGTTGATTATTCATGCAATTTAGACAATGTGACGCTACAGCCAATAGCAGTCAATATTCTCTGGGACTTAATGATGGTCCTTGAAATCCAGGAGCATCAGCTTTACTTTAAGGGAGCAGGAAAATGCCCAAAGGTAATAAATCTCATTGTTACTCATACTGTAGGTATGCTCAGTTTGCTGGCCTATATGAAGTCAATCAGATCTTAATGGAGGAGTGTCTCAGCTCATATAATCCAGCATTACAATGCCCCACTGCCAGTCTCAACAGAGAAACCAAGGGTTAAAAGGCCTGTCATATGGTGGCTGATCCCAGTAAATGAAAAAGTCCAGCTACCCTGTTCCTGAATAGGTTCTCCTGTGTGGCTAATTAAGAGGGCAGGGCAGCAGTTGCAGTTGCAGGCTATAAAGGACCAAGGAGAAGCTGAGAGTGGGGACCCAGTGAGACAGAGCTGTCTGAGAGAGTGCATCAGGAGATGAGGCAGGTGAGAGCAGCCAACACCAGAAGGAGTTATCTAGGGGAAGGCCGATGGCAGGAGAGCACCAAGACCCCCCCACCCCCACCCCAAGCCAGAGAGCCAGGGCTGGAGGGCTGAAGGAGGAGCAGCAGCAGTGGGAGTTGTCTGCAGTCTCTAAGCTGGAGGCCAAAGCCAAGGGTGAGAGAAGGCTGCAGGTAGGACAGCAGTGGAGGAGCTTACCTGCTGTTAGCTCCACACCCCAGAGCTGGACGCAGGGAAAGAGTAAGAGGGGCCAGGGGAATGAGGGATGCTCCCCTGGGAGGGTGAACTCTCACCAGAGCAGCTGTGGGGTTCCAACTAGGAAGACCTGGGCTGTACTCCAGCTGAAAGGGCTAGGGGGACTGTTGAGGCAGAGGGACAGAAGAGGAGCTTAGGTGTGGTGGAATGTGCCGGCATGTGGTGTCATGTCATGGGACTTTAAGGACTATATGCACTGAGGTGATAAATGGGCTATGTTGGGGACTTTTGTTAAGGACTGATTTGCACAATGGTTTCAATAATAAATCGGCTCCAGAGAAGGGTATCATTGAAGCAAGAGAGCCAGAGATAGAGTTCTTACCTGAGAGGGGAAACTGAGGTTGGTATACTGGCTGTGCTGTGGCCTGCTGCAAGAGGGAGCTCCAGTTAGAGTGACCCCTCCCGTGCTAAGTCAGATTGATGGCACAATTGGGGGAAAGTTATCCACAGATATAGCACAAACATGACAAATATTGCACAGGTTATGTGAGATCATGTGACAACACACATCCAGTTATACCCTAATGCAAATTGAATAAATCCTAACTTCTTTACAGACTCTTCAGTAGGACTTCAGTATCTTCGTCCTGTGCAAACAAACCTCACATATCACATTAATAGAGCAGAATCTAATTAAACAGTACCTTGATAAAGACTGTAGCAGTCAGCTGATTTCAACAAATCTAAGCTAATTCTTGCTGTTGTACTGGCCAACAGTTATGAGACATCACTAACCCTGGGAACCAGTCACAGGTTTCATTAATTCTTGTGCTATTGATAATAGGTGTACTACAGATTCTGTGATGGAAGAGGTCAAATTAAAGAGTATATGGGGGGACATTTGCTTGTACCTTGAGGGAAATCATCTCCTCTCCATGTATTCTGAAGCCATTCCTGTCACAGATAACTTTTATCCATGGCTCACTTGTGTACGTATTTGTTTTCAGCCTCTGTCAGTGTAAATGAGTCAAATGCAGCAAGACACAGTAGTGAGTTGTACTGACAATAATCTGGCAAATCAGTCATGTATGAGCAGGTTTAGGGGTCTCCTGGGAATCAGATGAGTCGATGTCCCATAAAAACAACTAGGAACATTCCTGAAGTTTAGAGGTTGAGTGGTTTGCATTGGCTATGTGTATTGTCATAGGACTAGGATCAGATATGCCAGTTATTTGCCAGGGCCACAGTCTCTGAGGTAGTCATTTTGAATGAAAAAGTTACTTCATTTAAGCTACAGAAGCATCTATCCACACATCTGTTATTAGTATCATTGACTTGTGTCTAAAATTTTATGCTCCTTTTAGACTGTCAGCTATTTAGGGCAGAGATAATGTCTTCCTAGGTATTTGTACAATAATCAGCACAACAGGGGCCTTATTCCAATTAGGGCCATTGAGTGCTTCAGCAATACATATAAATAACATTCATATACTGAGTTGCATATGCAATAAACAGCCAGTTTTTTTTTTATGGACTCTGTTCTCATATCTATTGCATCATCAAGATTGGATTTCCTGAAGCCCCACCCTTAAAAGGAAAAGCAACGATATGCAGCTCCCATTAAAGACAATGTGTGATGTGTGCATCCAATTTAATCCAAAGAGAAATGCAATACAACTGCCTTGCCTGAATGCAAACCATACAAGACAACTTGATAAATAGAAATAATACACTAAGGTCCATAGAGATCCAATACTTTTAATAGTGTAACTGCAATAAAGCAAAAACCAAAGCAAGGCCCTCTAAAGGGTACAATATCTTCAAATCAGGCAAAAACCTAAATGTTCCACCTCCTAATGTGGTTGCAGTATTTTACATTTGAAGTAGGAGTTACTTGTTTAAGCAATAACAAACAAACAAGTGTTGCATATTACTTTGCTAAAAGTCAGAGAGAGCCACACACAATAAATAAAATAATCAATCCTAAATGGCCAGTTCATTGTGATAGATTGCACTAACCCAACTGGCTAATTTATACACTTTTCCAGGATTTTCTCACCTTCTTTAGTGGAGCTAGCAATGGAACAAAATTGGACCCTTAGGCAGTTCTAATAGTTTAGGACCAGATTGTGAACTCTTTCTTCACACTGGTATATAGATATTCCCACACATAGCCCCACTGAAGTCCAGAGAGTCCGATTTTTAGCGTATCCATTGAAGCAACCACTCACCAAGAGTTTCTGTTTATTAGAGAGTAAAAAGCTTCCTAAGTGCTTTAATAAGCCTCTGAACCATGGTAGTAAGCAGACACAAAGTGAAGAGATTTCAAATGCCGAACAGGAATAAATGAATGAACAAACACTCCCAAACTCTTTTCCAACCTAAAACCCCTGAGACTGGACAATCTAAAGAATTTAAACTAAGTATTTTATGAGCGAGGGACATTTCCACTGATTCCAAAGAAAAAAGTAAAATGTCATCAGCCGAGGGTGATTCTAGCATCTATCCAGTACATCCTGTAAAGGCTCAACATTTTACACCTACAAAATTTTATTCTTTTGTTGAGACTAATCCTGTGAAAATGCCTTTGACCAAAACATTAGAACATGTGGATTTGGGGCACACCTCTGAAAATTAGTCCTAACTAAAAACTTCAATTATCTGATAAAGCTCAACTCAGTCTGTCTTTTTTATAGTAGAAGCAGTACAGCAGTTTATACTAAGCCAAAACAAACAGTATTAATCCATATAAGAAACTGAAAGAATGGCTTTTACGGATAAGGCAACTCAATTTAACCAAGAACAGCTCTTAATGTTCAATTCAGTTCATATAGTGGAAATTGTGTGTCACAATTCAACAGGGAACAGGGGAGTTGGAAGAAAAAGTCACATGGGTGCAATCTTCTTTATGGTAACTCTTATCTCTATGAATTAGAGAAAATAGCGGTAATCCAGGATGACTGTAAAAATAAAATCAGTTGAAAAAAACAATCTCTATCAGATGTTATAAAAGGGATCTCCTCTTTCAAAATCCTTTCTGGGGCCTTTCGGTTGGTAAACGGACAATGTAGAAGCCACTCAATTGGGATCAGTGCAGGAATCACCTGATAACCTATTTTCCCTCCTTTGTTTTAAAAGACATTTAGCCACCTTTTATAAACTATCTTGCAATTAATTTGAAGTTCAGTGGGAAATAAAAGTGAATAGCTAGTAAAACAGGCACCCATATGATGGAGCTCAAACATGTCAGCATGACTCCATGATAGGTCACATTATTCCCCAACTAATCCATTGTTCTACACTGCAAGAGTAAGAAAAATATATTTTCATCATCATATCTGACATGAAACCTGTATTCCATTTTCTTTGGCAATTCATCTTGGATAACTGGTATAAAGAAAAGCACGAATCATGAGAACTGAGCTATGTCTCTAAATCATTTAAATATCCTCTGTTGTATTCAATATGAAGCCTTAATTAAATTGATCCAGAGTCAATTGGCAGTATCCAATTTTAACATGTTATTTAAAACTCCAATGACAAAAAAAAGGGAATAAATGACACAGGAAGTTGTTAAACGTAAACTGGATGGATAGAAAGGAGGATAAATTTGTGTGCTATCATGCTGCTTGGTGTAGCATGTGTTTTTTCTTCCCATATTCCCCACCAGCAAATGTTCCACTCAAAGACCTAGTATGATCTTTTCTCTGGGATGAGAACTATGCATTCTCAGTGTCTGGTGGTATTTTTCCCCCTATAAAGCTAAATGAATACATAAAAAACAGTTACTTACCTTCTTGTAACTGTTGTTCACATCCATTCCATATTAGGTGTGAGCACGGCGCATGCACGAGTGTCGGAAACTTTTTCCCTTAGCGGCTCTGTTGGGCCGGCGGGAGGCCCTCTGAGTGGCGCCACTGAGCTATGCATATATACTCCTGCCGCCTGACCCCCTCCGGTTCCTGCTTGCCGGTGACTCCGACAGAAGGGTAGGAGGGTGGGTAGTGGAATGGACGTGAACACCACATCTCGAAGAACAACAATTATGAGAAGGTAAGTAACCGTTTTTCTTCTTCGAGTGCTTGTTCACGTCCATTCTACATTAGGTGAATCACAAGCTTACCTCTGGAGGAGGGTAGGAGTCACGGAACAACTGACTGGAGGACCACTCTGCCAACTGCCACATCCTCTCTGGCCTGCTGGTTGACCGCGTAGTGGGTCATGAAGGTGTGCACTGAGGACCAGGTGGCTGCTCTGCAGATCTCCTGGACTGGGACCTGTGCCAGGAAAGACATGGAAGTCGCTTGTGCCCTGGTGAGTGGGCCATGAGCGCTGGGGCCGGAACACCTGCACGCTCATAGAACACCCGGATGCAGCTTGTAATCCAAGACGAGATCCGTTGCGCCAACACCGGGAGGCCTTTCATCCTCTTGGCTACGGCCACGAACAGCTGCATGGATTTACGAAAGGACTTGGTGTGCTCCAAATAGAACGCCAGTGCTCTGTGGACATCCAGGGTGCGTAGGCTGCAGTGACTCGGGTCCGTATGGGGTTTTGGAAAAAACACCGGCAGACAAATGTCCTGGCCCAAATGGAATTGCGAGAGCACCTTAGGGAGGAACTTGGGGTGTGGTTGGAGCTGCACCTTATCCTTGTGAAACACTGTATACGGTGGCTCAGAGGTGAGAGCCCTCAGCTCAGACACCCTTCTGGCCAAAGTAACGGCCGCCAGAAATGCCACCTTCCAGGAAAGGTGGAGGAGGGAGCAGGTAGCGAGGGGCTCAAAAGGGGGTCCCATGAGCTTAGAGAGGACCAAGTTAAGGTTCCAAGGAGGGAATGGGGGGCGTGAGTATGGAAACTTCCTCTCCAATCCTTTAAGGAACTGTCCCACCAGTGGTTGGGAAAACACCGAGCCCCCCGAAAACCCTGGATGGAAGGAGGAGATGACCGCCAGGTGTACTCTGAGTGAGGACGGGGCCAGCCCCTGCTGCTTGAGGTGCAGGAGGTACTCTATGATAGCTTGCACTGGGGCCTGGCATGGCTGCACCTGTCGGGGCTCACACCAACACGAGAACCTTTTCCACTTGGCCACATAGGTAGCCCTGGTAGAGGGCTTCCTACTACCAAGCAGGATCAGCTGCACAAGAAAGGAGCAATGGCTCTCCAAGGTATTTAGCCACAGAGCTTCCACACCATCAGGTGTGGTGATTGCAGGTCAGGGTGGAGAAGCCATCCTGCATAATGAGGTCCCGGTGAAGGACCACCACCGCCCTGTCCCTGCGTACCTTGAGCAGGACCTTGTGTACCAAGCAGAGTGGGGGAAAAGCATACATCAAGCCCCCTCCCCACGGGATTGCAAATGCATCTGCGACTGAGCCCGGGCTGTGGCCCTGGAATGAGAGGAACCGCGGGCACTGGGCATTGACCCTGGTGGCAAATAGGTCTACCCGGGGACACCCCCACCTGCAGAAGAGCGAAAGCACGACGTCCGCTCTGAGCGTCCACTTGTGCATGCGATATGACCTGCTGAGGTAGTCCGCCAGCTCGTTTCGCACCCCCGGGAGATATGACGCCTCAAGGTGAATGCCATGGGCTACACAAAAGTCCCAGAGGAGGAGAGCTTCATGATAGAGCAGCGAGGAACGGGCCCCATCCTGCCTGTTTATACAAAACATGGCAGTAGTGTTGTCTGTCAGAACTGTCACACTGTGACCACTCAGAGTGGTGTGAAAGGTCAGGCAAGCTAGACGAACTGCCCTGAACTCCTTCACATTGATATGAAGCGACCACTCAGCTCCAGAACACAAGCCCTGAGGTCCCCCAGGTGAGCCCCCCCGTCCATCCGCAGTCTGATATGTCCATCACCAGCATCAGGTCTGGTTGTGGGGTGGCAAAGGGGATGTCTTCGCAAACCACAGGCTGGGACTGCCACCACAGCAGGGAGTCCAGCACATCCCTTGGGGCTGTCACTACCAAATCCAGAGGGTCCCTGCCTGGGTGGTACACCCGAGTGAGCCACACCTGCAGAGTCCTGAGTCTCAGTCTGGCATGCCTGACCACTTGCATGCATGCTGCCATGTGGCCCAGCAGCTGCAGGCAGCACCTGGCCATTGTCATTGGAAACTGGCACAGGGAGGTCACCGCTTGCTGGATAGCCTGGAATTGGGATACTAGAAGGCTTGTCCTGGCCTGCACTGCGTCCAGGACCGCCCCTATGAATTCCACTCTCTGCGTGGGCATGGGAGTGGACTTGGGGATGTTGACCAGGAGCCCCAGCTCGTGGAACAATCTCAGGGCCACCTCCATGTGGCCCTGCACTTCCGCTTCAGATCAACCCGCCAGGAGCCAGCTGTCGAGGTACGGGTAAACCCGGATCCTCTGCTTCTGTAAGAAGGCTGCCACCACCACCATGCATTTCGTGAACACCCATGGGGCCACGGCTATACCGAATGGGAGAACCACAAACTGGTAATGTTCTTGGCCCACGGTGAACCACAGGAACCGCCGATGTGCTGGGTCGATGGCGATATGAAAGTATGCGTCCTTCATGTCGAGGGCAGTGTACCAGCCCCCGGGATCCAGGGAAGGGATGATGATGCCCAGAGAGACCATGTGGAACCAGGCCTTGACCAGGAACTCGTTGAGCCCACGCAGGTCTCAAATGGGACGAAGGCCCCCTTTGGCCTTGGGGATGAGGAAGTACCAGGAGTAGAAACCTTTCCCCTTTAGGCCGTGTGGCACCGCCTCTACCGCCCCCACCTCTAGCAGCATGTGAACCTCCTTCTCTAGGAGATGCTCGAGAAAAGGATCCCTGAAGAGAGATGTGGAAGAGGGGTGGGAGGGAGGAAAGGAAGAGAATTGCAGAGAGTACGCGTTCCATACCGTGCATAAGACCCAACGGCCCGACGTAACACTGGACCACGCATGGGACAAACGGGACAGGCAGTTCAGGAAACAAAAGGACGGATCCGGTGACTGGTCTGGTATGCTGTCCTCAAGCGCACCTTCAAAAGCCTGGCTTAGTGCCTGGCTGGGATTTGTGCTGACCTTGGTTATGACCCGGCGCATTATTGTTATTATTGAGCCGCCGCCTGTTATCCCCGCCTCGCCTATGGTAAGGCTTATGCCTATGACGAGGCTGGTACTGTTGCTGAGGGGAGGCTGCAGCTTAAAGGGCTTCCTCTGCATCACTGGGGTGTGCATACCCAGCGACTTAAGTGTAGCCCTCGAGTCCTTGAGGCTATGCAGCCTCGTGTCTGTCTGGTCCGAAAAGAACCCGGACCCTTCAAAGGGGAGGTCCTGAAGCGTACTCTGGACCTCAGGCAGCAGGCCTGACTCCTGGAGCCACGCCGAGTGCTTCATGACCACCCCTCACACGACTGTTCTGGCCGCCGCGTCTGCTGAATCCAGGGAGGCCTAGAGAGAGGTCTTAGCTATTGCCTTGCCCTCGTCCACCAGGGCCATAAACTCCTGTTGGGAACCTTGCAGGAGGTTGTCCTTAAACTTCCCCACCACTGCCAAGGAGTTAAAATTATGCCTGTTGAGGATGGCCTGCTGGTTCACAATCCTCAACTGAAGGCCCCTGATGAGTACACCTTTCTGCCAAAAAGGTCCAGGAGTTTTGCCTCCTTGGCCTTAGGGGCCTGGACCTGTTGTCCATGGCGTTCCTTTTCGTTCACCACTGAGACCACCAGGGAGCATGGACTTGGGGGGCAGAACAAGAATTCGTAGCCCTTTGATGGGGCAAAGTATTTGCACTCGCACCTTTGGCTGTTGGACCACTGGAGGCCAGGGTCTGCCATACAGTCTTATAATTCGATTGGATGGTCTTAATGAGTGGGAGCGCTATTCTATATGGACCTTCAGGGCTCAAAATGTCCACCATGGGGTCCTCCTGCTCAACCGTCTCCTCGGCCTGCAACCCCAAGTTCTTGGCGATCCTATGCAGTAGCTCCTGGTGGGCTCTGTGGTCTATGGGTGGAGGGTCGGACACCGCTGTACCCACCACCGCCTCATCTGGGGATGATGAGGTTAGCAGCTGCTCAACCCCCTCTGGCTGGTCCTCCTGCTCCCCTTCTCCCATGGGAGAGGCCTCCAGCTCGGGCCAGGGCGGGAGACCTCGGGGCAGCACCGGACTCAGTGCTGGTCTCTCCGGTTTATCCTGGGGAGATGCTGGAGGCCTGGATACTGTAGCTTCCGGCACCGTCGGGCGTTGGTGTGGGGACTGGGACCGCTGCACCAAGTAGCTTGCTCTGGACGGGGCCCCTTGGCACTGTTGATAGGCCCAAGGAGTCCAGAAGGGCCAATGACCTGGCGGCCCCCATTGTGGGTGCCACCCCATCTGAGGGTCCCTGCTGTCTGGAGCACAGTGAGAGTAACTGTAATGGCCGGAGTCGGCGCCGGACTGCAGTGATGCCGACCATGAAGGCCACGGCGGTGCCAACGATCTGTGCTGGTGGGAGGTTGATGGGCTGCTCCTAACCGAATGGGAGAGGGACCGGTACCAATATCCCCGGGACTGGGATCTGGACCAGGACTCGGACTGGGACTGTCATCGGCGTTCCCAGTACCGGGATCAGTATCTGCAGGAGTCCTCTAGCGAGGGCCGTCTTGACTCCTCCCAGTGCCGGTTTCTAATCGGTGCCAGAGAGCATCGTGCCTCTTCCGTTAATTCCTCACGCCGACCCACTCCCGGTACTGCAACTTCCTTCTGAGCTGCAGGTAACTGGGAGTCCACAGACGCGGAGCTCGACTGGGACCAACTCCAGGAGCGATGCCAGGAGGGTGTCCTTGAACGGCACACCATTGCCGGCTTACCCCTCGACGGCACCCTTGACGGCTCCAGGGCACTACGCATTAAGGAAGCCAGAGCCGACGTCGGGCGCTCTGGGCCCAGTGGCTGCAATGCAGCTTCCATCATCAACTGCTTCAAACGAAAGTCTTTCTTTCTTTCTTTGTTCTTGGCTTGAACGCCTTGCAAATCCTACACCTCTCAGTTTGATGCTCTTCCCCCAGGCAACGTAGATACGATCCGTGGGGGTCACTAACTGGCATAGGCTTGCGGCACGTGGCACAAGCCTTAAACCCATGGGCCTGAGGCATTCCCGCGGCCCAGGGCAGGTGCTGGAAGCCTCCAAGCACCTAATCCAGGGGTCCCCAATGCGGTGCCTGTGGGTCCAATGGCGCCTGCCAGGGCAGTTGGGTGCACCTGCAGGACACCGTGCCGCCAAAATGCCACTGCTGAGCGCAGCTGCTGGAGAACCGCCCGCCGAAATGCTGCCGAGACTTGTTGCCGTTTCTTGGAGGCATTTCGGCGGCAACGCTTCTTGCCACTGTCACTTCTCAGCGGCATTTTGGCGGCAGAGTGTCCGGCACCCACCACAGTCTTCTGGGAATAGGAATATGCTATTCCTACAGAAAGGTTGGGGACCACTGACCTAATTGCTTAAGTGTCCACACCAAAGGTATGCTAACTGATAACAGCTATCTATGAGAAAGGCTAAGGGACTGCTCTCATACAAGAGAGAGAAAGGTTGTTCTAACGCCGCCACGGATGGTAAGAAGGAACTGGAGGGGGTCAGGTGGCAGGAGTATAAATGCACTGACCAGTGGCACCACTCAGAGGGCCCCCCCGACGGGAGCCGCTAAGGGGAAAAGTTTCTGATGCTCGTGCACGTGGTGCGTGCACACCTAAGGTGGAATGGACATGAACAAGCGCTTGAAGAAGAATGAGCATTCAATAACATGTGCAGAACCCTACACTGCTGAGGTGTCAAATTTGTATCCCTGTCATTGATCGAGAGAATGCTCGGGCCTGCGCTATGCTGGAGGTCAGACTAGATCTTAATGAAATCCTTCTGGACTTAAAATATATGAATCTATGAACAAGTTAATATTTGACTGGCATCCTTGTTTTCCCCACTGACCCTCATTTGGTAAAAGAGCATGGTAATTCAAGACCCTACCCACTCTCACTGAGCAGTTTATGGAATACATTTTTAATTAATTGTATATTGCTTTTAAAACTTGAGACAATATAGCGGCAGCCATCAATGCACAAAGGGAGGTTCTACCTAGTGTATTAGACAGGAAAGGGAATCTTATGGTAAAGGCTCAAGACTAGGAGTCAGGAGAGATGAGTTCTCTCTCTTGTTCTGGCACAAACTTCCTATATCACCTTAAGAAAGCCACTTAGCCTCTTGATGCCCCATTTCCCAGCTGTAAAATGAGGACTGTGATACACACAGGGGAGCTGTTAATTAGTAATTAATATTGGAGAGCATTTTGTGCTCCTTTAATGGAAATTGTTCCATTAATGAAAATTATTATATTATTGTTATATACATATTACTTTGTTTTGTTTTGCTTTGCATGACAGTAGACAAAGTTTAATAAAAATGCATCGCAACTGTTGTAACAGTGATACAAAACTGAAACACCATGTGAACCTGATAAGGATAAGAGCAGTACAGATGCTGGAGGGGGATGTGATACAGCAATTGCTTTCTGAGACTCTTCAGATTTTCTCTCTATGAAATAACAGGGGCTTTCCTTGCCAAACTAGTGCAACATTATGTAACCAGTGATAAACTTCTGAGTTCCACTCACAGCTAGTGTGGGAACATGTGTGCTATTTCTCGGTAATGCTCTAGTTCAAGAAAAAATTTTTTAATTTAATTTTGAAAATGTTACTCTGCACCTTCATTTTAAAGGAATACTGGGTGGATAAGGTATTTTTTTATGAAACAGTATAAACCTTTCATCTCCCCCCCCCCCCCCAACCCCCCCAAAAATTACAGAGGTTTTAAAATTATTCCGCTAACAGCAACCATAGTCAATCTCGTGATGACATTTTTGATTTAGTCTAAAAATAAAAGATAAATCTCCTTATTTTAATTTTAATGTGTGAAGATGATGAACTTAACTGCATATATCAATCTCACTTTTATTGAATAACTTTCATACTGTTCCTTAGGGCTTTTCATCCTTTATTTTACGATTTAAAAAATAAATAAGATTTGATTAGTAGTTCTTGTCTCCTCAAATGATGTACCTGCAGGGCTGGCCCACAACATTTTGGCACCTGAGGCAGGGAGCTCAAATGACGCCCCCATGCCCCCTCACTTGGGCCAAAACTTTGAAAGGTCTCAATTCTGTCTTCTTCCTGTTCTACTCCTCTCACAGTACTGCTCTGCTACATACCCCAATAAAGGAGAACTAACAACTTAAAATGCCCTGTTGAAAAATTTTAAGTAACAACTTTCAAATGCCTGAACAGCAAATGCAACTTTTCTTGTCTGCATAGTAAACACTGGCATTTTTATCTGTTTGAATAATCAAAGTGGTGCTTTCCGTGCCTTCTTGCTTGCAAAGATTTGAACTGCTTCCTGCTGAAGGTCCACAGTCTGGGCCAGCTCATGCTCCATTGAGATGGTTGCAAGGCCGACCAGCCTCTCCTGTGTCATTGTGGAGCATAGATGTGTTTTTATTAACTGCAGCTTGGAGAAGTTGTGTTCTCCACTGGCAACTGTGACAGGAATGGTTAGAAGAAGTATGCGCAGAGCAACAAAAAGCATTTGGAAAGACGATGGTCGTCTTATTTGTGCACATATATTCCAGAACAGCCTTTGGAGTTGATCCTGCTGAAATGTATCTTGAAAGGTCTTTCAGTTCATCACCTAAATCACTCACATCAATATCATGCATGTCATCATTGGTCAACACTGTCTCTAGTGCCCTGCATTGCTGGTGTAGGTCTTCTTCAGGTATAGTGAGGAGTTTTGGAATATCATACAACATCCCAAATATACCTCTGTGTTCCTTGAGTTGCACGAAACGTTCTTCAACTGACCGTATTGCACAATCTAACAGCTGGTTAAAGAATTCAACTTTGAATTGTTGTTTGGGGTCTCTTATGGGATTATCCTGTGCCTTGTAATTAAAATGGCATCTTCTTCGGTGACTCCTATTCTTGAATGGGTGGGAAAATAGTTTCAGTGTGAAGCTCCTCTGCCAACTTCTGTGCACTCTTCAGAATGTTCTGAAATCCCTCATCTGACCAGTAAGACTGTAGGGATGACTGCTTTGTCCAGTTGTTCCATTGCTGCAGATATATCAAGGTCAACACCTTGGAGTCTCTTGCTTACAACATTTATTTCAAACAGTATGTCATGCCACAACACTAAGCCACACAGAAATTTGAAGTTATGTATGTTTCTGGTGATTCCATTTCCCTCTGCCACTGTTCTCCCATGAACAGTTCCTGTCATAGCAGTATCCTCCACAATGGCAACATCTATCTTCCCAGTTTGGTGTTTGATAGGCTTTGTCGCCTCCACTTGACTTTCCCATCGTGTGGCACTCAGTAGTTTCAGTGTCAGAGAGGGTGTTCCCAGATCTTGCTTCAAAATTTGCCATCAATGAGTTGATGCAGAGAAAATACATAGATGCTTTGAATTACATTAAAAAATTCAGCAGCCTCACTAGAAGCTGATGCTGCATCACTGACCACCACGTTCAATGAATGAAAACTGCATGGGACAAAAAAACAAAACAAAAAAAAACAACAACTCGAGGGTTTAAACTCTCGGATCCATGTCTGCACTCCTGTGTATTTTCCTCTCATGTTGGCACCATTATCAGAGCCCTGACCTCTCATGTCATCTATCGCAATTCCCGTATCTTCCAGCTTTTTAAGAAGCACATTTGTCATTCCAGCTCCTGTAGTATCATCAATGTCAATGAATTCTAGAAAATGCTCTCTGACAGTCACTGTTGCAGGGACATTTTTACTACGTTCTGTTGTTGTTACAAAACGCACCATTAAAGTCATTTGTTCTGTACGGCTGATGTCAGGTGTGCAGTCCAGAATAACAGAATAATATCTTGCTAACTTCAGCTCTGCCACAATCGTCTGACTTTTGTTGCCAGTAACGGTATGATCTCATTTTGAATGGTTTTTCCAAGGTAGTGGTGTGTGTACATTTCTTGGGCGGTGACTCTTCTTAGATGCTCCTGGAGTACAGCATCAAACTCAGCCATCAGCTCCACAGTTTTAAGGAAGTTTCCATTGTTTGGCACGTACAGCTGATCTGAAGTGCCATGCAGTGCTAGGTTTTGGGTGGCAAGCGTTCTCACAATGCCAATGAGCCTTTTCAGAACATTTTGCCAGTAAAGAGACACTGATGCAATCTTCTCTTGATGCTGATCCTCTATGGTGGCCTTTAACCTTAGTCTCATCTCAAGCTCTTTCCACCTATGGAACACTCTCTGGTGATTTGCTGCCTTCTCATGGCATGCCAGATTTCTAGTCAGATTTTCCCAGTCCTTTGTTGCTGTAGAACCCAGCGTGGCTGGAACATTAGACGGGAAGAGTTTGCAACAAAAACAGTATGCAGCATTCTGAGTTTGAGTACATAAGCCATGGCCTCTCCACTTTTTCACCATTGGGGATTTCATGCCAGTAATGTGTTGGATGGAAACTTCTCTTTTCATTGTCTTTGGGGAATATGAAGTTTTTCACTTGCCGTGGCCCATGCAGTACAAGGAAGTCGCTCAGGCTACTGCTCAAGTGGGTCCACAGTCCTGGATCATCTAGACTTAAGGAACTAAACTCAGCAGCAGCTGTTTCTTGCGCCTCCACCACACTCTTCTCTGATCTACACTATTCTTCAGGAATGTGCATGGTTACATCCATTTGAGATGGAGATATGGATGCTGCAGTAGCTGCCAGGTCACCTGCACTCTGACTAACTGGAAGATCAGGCATCTCCCCACCACCCACATCCTCACTAGGGCCGGAAGACTCACTGAGAACACTTGTGTCTATGTATCTCAGGAGAGCTCCTTCCTGCTTAGATAGAAAAGCTTCCTTTGCTTTCTTTCTTTTTCTGAATGCTGCCTCAGAGGGGCGTTTTCTTCTTTCACTCATGACTGCTGTTCTGCGCCAGCTATAGTGGCGCTCAACACTCAATTGAAGGGTTTGCCTCATGGTAAGGCCAGCCCAGCGTACCTGTCAAAGGTGAGCACGTATGCAGTGATCAAAAGCTCTTGCTAATACAGAAAACGATTTTTGGAAACAACTGTACAATCAATGAGTATACATGATTCAATCAGCATATTGCAGAACTACATTCCCTGAGCAAACTGGTAGACAGCATGTTATTAAAATGAGAGCATATTTCACTGCCATTTACTTCTGATATAAAGGACCCTTAAGGGGAAAAAAAAACCCATCAAAACAAAGCATTTCCTTCCTGCTTGCTAGAGAGCTTTCTTTATGCTGCAGGTCTGTTTTACAACTGACTATGGGCCAAACCATGGCATTTAGATGCTGGCCTATACTGAGGATAGTGGTTACTTCAGGAGGGATTGTGCTTTTAGGATGATGGAGTCTGTTCTCCACATGCCACTGCAAAGTGGAGGTGCAGCCATGGCTCTGCATCCTTCTGCCACTTCTAAAGTGATGTACAACCAAAGGATGCAGTGAGGGAGCAGGTTTTGTACTTCCCTGAATAGAAAGGTGCACAGATGGGGCCCCTAGCATGTTCCACACAAGCAGCCAAGCTAGGAGCAGTGCCCATCTGGTTCTGTCATGAAAACCAACCATGTATTTAAAACATGATCTAAACTTGGTTAGATAAGATCTCTAATACCACAGTAATTACCAGACTGTTATAGACTGTGTGTGTGCATGCACATACACTCTTACACTTTTAAATACATATTCTCTTCATGTTGGTTTCTGGTATTTTACACACAGCAACAACCATGTAATTAAAGTCTTTTACACAAAACTCTGACTCCTGGTATAATTTGGACTTTTCATTGCACTCTAGTTTCGTCAAATCTGTACAGCAGTGAAGAACCACCAGTCAGTTTAGCCATGTCAGGTCAGCACTGAGGGGAAGACTGAACTCCAGCTTCCAACCCTGGGAGTGCAGCGAAGAGACCATCCAAGCCATCTGGCATGACACAGGAAGCTGCATTCCATGTTCCAGCCCTTACCACAGTAAAGATGTAGGCAGACTAGTTCTAAACAGAGTCTACTAATTGGAGCATGGGCCTTTTACGGGTGGGCGACATCCTCCAGGAGCTAGCCAGTAGCCAATCTAAACATACCTTTTATCTCAAGATTTTTGGATGTCCCTGAAAAGTTTATATAAATGGCGCTGAACTACATCTTAGGTCTGCAGTTTCATGGTTTGTTCACAGTGCTGAACAACAGCACGTGCTCTTAGATTGTAGGATCCTTGGGGGCAGGTCTTTTCATTCTGTTTGCACAAAACCTACCACAATGAGATCCTGGTCCATGACCAGGGTCCATAGGTGCTAAATAATAAAGCACCATCCTAGCAGGTCTAGATAACTTCTTCGGGAAAAAATAATCTGCACCAAACATATCTCCAGCCACTCCTTGAACAAGCCTTTTAGAAAGCTAAAACATGGTTCAATTCTCTTTTTCCCCTTCTCTCCCATAATTCACTGTGTTTCCTGGTTCTAGAAGTGGAATTGGTGAAACTACTCAAGAAGGGCTGTTCTTGAGATAGTTCCAAACCCAAAAGGACAAGTACCAAAAAGCCTGTCCCCAGGAGATCTTCAGACCAGTTACAGAAACTCACGTGTTTCAGAAAGTTCAGAAAAGTATCTGAATTGTTGTTTCTTGTTTTCCCCCTAACCAAGGGGGAGATATTGAAAAGCAAAAATGGCATTCTTGCATCCAGCTCCCACTGAAAGTCAGTGGGAGCCAGACACCTAATTGCTATTTGTTTCTTTGAAAAAAATCTCTCCAAGCTTCTCCTGTTATTCTGAAACTGCTGGAGTTAATGAACTGAATTTGTGAGTTTCCAAGGAGTATCATCTTGAATCATGTGTGTTGTTTTAGCTAATTGGGACTATGTTTTTTTTCCTGACTGCCAGCGTCCAATGGAAATATTGCATCTTCATGACACTGAAAGTCATCGAGGATATTGACTACAGAGTCTTATATTTAGCGTTATCTCCGGGAAAGCATTTTTAATATAATTCCCAGATTGTCTTGCATTCTACAGAATATAATTCTTCATTGTCTTCTCTTCGTCACAATCCTTTTTCTTTCTGGAACACTGAAATAATTTTGGAGTTGTTGCCAACAGCTATTGGAAAATATTTGGGCATGTCCATCTTTTTCCCTCTGCATGTTTTTTTTCCCCCCTTTTCATACAATAACTTAGAATCCCTTCTACTTTCCACAGTCTTCTCTACCCAAACAATAGCTAGGTGGCAGGAGATAGCCTGATGCTGCACTATTACTCCACAAGATCACTCAATAATGAGAAATGGGTCCAAATCAAACTCCTAACTTCAAGCATTCCCAAACTTTGGAAAACTTCCTGGCTTAAGATGATATCTATTCACTAGCTAGTATTGTTTTTTAAAATACTATGCCGCTGGTCCTCTTCCTATTGAAGTCAATGGGAGATTTGCCACTAAATTTAAATGGAATCCTATCAGGCTCTCTCTGAACAATTCCATCACTTGCATGCAAGTGGGCCATTGCCTTATCCCCAGTAATTAATGGGAGTCATTAGTAAAAGCCACAGCACAGATAGAGTTAAAAATAATCATTAAATAGCCTCACACACATTCAGGGTGAATTCCAAGCCTCATTGAAGTCAATGACAAAGCTCCCTTACACTCCAGTGGGGCAGGATTTTATTCTCAAGGTATAGGTGTTCAAGACTGTCTTGAGCTTGACTATCCTGTAAAAGTACCTGCTTTATTGCTTTTGAGCTCCCAGTGGAGTTATGTGCTTGAGAAACAGAATTTTACTTAAACAAGACAAAACACTTTTGATTAATAGGAGCATAAATAGGTATCAAACTGGTAAAAATATGTTTAGTTTAATCCTGTAATTCACACACTAAAACATTCTGTTTGAAATGTTATTTAGAAATAATCTAGCTGATACATTATCTTTGCCAAGATTTAGCTCAGAGCCAGTTTTTACAGCAGAGCTATATCCCCTTGGAATAAAGGATTTATTGTGGACGTGCCAACAAAACCTTAAGCTACGCTATCTTCGTGCAACTGCACTGCTATAATAAGACTTTATTTGATTTTCTCAAGAGCTGTAATAAGATTAAGGCATAATCATAAATTCCCCAGTGACAAAAGATAAACTACTCCTCATTGATCTTTCAGAAACCAGACCAATTTCTTGATACTAACCAGTCATATTTACTGCAGCGGCAGGTATATTAGCGTTCCAATAACAATGTCAATAACACTCAGGGCCTGATTTTTATACAGAGAGACCCTATTGGCCTCTCCAGAAGCCCAGATAAATGGCTAGCCCTTAAGGGGGAGAATACCTAAGAATTAGCTAGTTTCTTGGGGGTTATCATACAGGTTTTGTTTTGTTTTCCATTGATTTATATAAGCCTTTCTAATTGGCTTATTGGCTTCCGCTAAAAGCTGGTCTCAAAGCTAAAGCAACTGATTGAGGTTTTTTTATCCTAACATTCAAAACAACATCATATTACTTCAGAGTTCTTCTGCAGAACCTTTCAATAAATGTAATCAATCCTCGCAAATGCACTAACTGATCACGTAGACACAGTATCATTATAATTAGATTAGATGAACTGTATATACCCATGCACAGGTACTGAATATACTACTTCAGACGGTCTCTTTCTAGGGAGTTACAAGTGCACTGGGCTAATTTGTATTATTTGTTTTATGGTTGCATTTAAAAGACCCTGTCAAGCTCAGGGCCCCATTGTGCTTACAAACACATAGTAAGAGAGATCTCTCTACACTAGACACCTTATAACCTAAATAAACAAGACAAAGAATGGGAGAAAGGGATTATTATCCCTATTGTACAATTGGGGAACAAAGCACAAGACAGATTGATAGAAATTTTCAAAAGCACCAAAGTGATGAAGGAGCTTTGAATGAGACTTGTCACCCATGTCATTGAGTCATTCTGAGAATCCAACTGTAAGTAACTCACCCAATATCAACCAGGAAGTCTGTGGAAGAGCCAGGAATTGCACTCATATTCTGCGAGTCTCACTCAGTACCTTAATCACAAGGTCCTCCCTCTCAGTGAGGAGCATCTTAATATCATTAACAGAGGTGCAAATCTGCAATAAAGTCATAGCCCAAGAAGATGGCCCATTCTCTTATCTGTGTATTGGGTCATATTCAACCCTTCAATGGTGTTATACCAGGGATGAATTTGGCCTTGTGACTTTTATTTCTAGATAAATTCTGAAAACCTTTCAATATTGGTACCATTCTGAAGTGGTTCAGACAATAAAGAAGAACTCATGGTCTTATTCTGAGAACAGACCTTTTTAAGGGTTGGTTTGCATACAGTGTATTACTTCTAAACACAACTACAAGAAAGATGTTCAAAAGTAGGTCAAGAATCTAATGAGTGAGCTAAATTTATTGCCAAGCCAACAAGCACTGTAGAAAAATATCACTCCATTAACAATGGGACACTTCTCTTCATATTGTTAACTGTTGTACAGTATTGCCATACCCTGTTAAACAACTGTCATGTGCCATCCCAAGGGTTTCTGCATTTCAGTGGGTGAAATGATTACTTTACTCAGTGCAATTTCATTACCCACAGGCTCTGGGGAAATGCAAAACCTTCTGATAATCGGGGTTTATGGTGATCAGGGAAAGCATTCTTTGAAATCTGCATTCATGAACCACATGACCAGTTTTCCACAGGCCTGTCAGATTAATATGGAGGGCTGCTGGATAAGAGAATCATTGGGGCTGGAGGGATGCTTCTACACACTCCGTGAGTGCTGCTCATAAGCACTTGGGAGTGGTTCTTCTGTTTATAGGTGCTTTGGAGTGCTGAGGTTATGAAGGATGCTTCTGCAGTACTCCTCAGCTCACATCAAGCAGAACTTCATCTTTCAATTCTAGCCCCTCTGGTGTTGCAGCATTTATAGGACACACTCCCTGTTATCTGAAAGAAGGTCATGTGCCCAGACATATTCAGGGAAAGCAACCATCTTTTGGATCATAGGACGTTTCTGATATAGTAACTGAGGTTCAGATAACTAAAGCTAAACTACATATGTTTGTAAGGTAAATTGTGAAGTTTGAATGCAATGGGAATTGAGGGCCCTGTTCTAGTCTTAGATTTGGGCCTAATGCAAGCTTGAAGGCTTTACATAAAAAGCTCTCATTGACTTCAGTGGGAGCTTTGCCACAGTTAGGATTGGCTGTGCCAGAACTTCAGGAATGGGCCTATAGAAAAGGCATACCCTGAAATAATAATAGTTCACAAAGGGCTTTATATTTCCAAAGAGCTTTACAGACATTAACTTATTTAAAGTATCAGAGGGGTAGCCGTGTTAGTCCGGATCTGTAAAAGCGGCAAAGAGTCCTGTGGCACCTTATAGACTAACAAACGTATTGGAGCATAAGCTTTCATGGGTGAATGCATCCGACAAAGTGGGTATTCACCCATGAAAACTTATGCTCCGATACGTCTGTTATTTAAAGTAATTTCATTATAAGATTATTCCAATGTACAGCAGAGATTTTTTTAATTTCAAGGTTGAGGTTAATTTTCTGCACCAAAACAATTTACTTCTAAACTAAATCTAAAAACACTTTAAAATCTCATTTCAGATTAATAATAAATAATAATAATAAGCTTTACATTTTTAAAAAACTTTCCACGCTATCAAAATTAACTGACAGACTGGGGATGGATTATCCCTCTTCTTAAGACAGTGACGTAAATTATGCCATCAGTTTTGAGGCCAAATCATGTCATCAGTTTTAAAGCAGAATTCTCTGCTGAAATCAGTGAAGAGTTCTGCTTAAAAATTGATGGCACAATATGGCCCATGAGGGAAACTCTGCTTCTTTTACTATTGTAAACCACTGTGAGACAGAGAAATCCCTAAATTCATTTTGAGATGCTTTATGTGACCATTTAATAGCTCTTCTATGTTAGCGTATGAAATATGCAGTCAATTCAGTTCCCTGACTTATGATTCACCTCTTCTGTTGAAGGAAAGACAGTTGAACTGCCTAAGCTTTGTAAGTGGTGTAGACCAGTACACAAGTCATACCTTAAAACGATAAAAGCAGCATATGTACTGTGAGAATGGAGATTCTCATATATAGTGAAAATTCCAGATAGATCCAGAAAGTTGTCTCATTGTGGTACCATCTAGTAAATTATTGATACAGTACCCATCTCTGAAGCAACATATTCTGAATGGATCTTTAGTGTTAAACAACTACACATGGTGTTTAGTTTATGAACAAAAGTTCCTTAATTCATTGTCAATTTTTTGTATATTCAGTGGCACCAGGAAGAGACTTTCATTTCTAAATTCTATTCTATGCTGCAGTTCAAGACATCAGTAGGTTAATCAAAGGCCTAGTATGAAAAAATAAGGATACACTAAGAAAATTCCCAAGAGCGGTGTCAAGAATTAGTATATGAAAACTAAAGCACAATGATTCCACTTGTCTACTACAAGTGGTATTTTTAAATGAGACATTTCAGCTATTATCAGAACACACCAATACATTACGAGAGTCCATCTATAACATATCTTTTTTCATTGTGAATTCTGAGCCATTTTTCACCCCCTATGAAGGGGCAGATGTTGCTGAAAAGGAGGCACAGAGGGAATACTCTCTCCTGTCAGGTACTGCTGCTCCACCTACTGGTACTAGGCTAGAAGTCCAAGAAGCTCACCAGTAAGGAGCTTCCTTTTTCTGATAAGGTCACAAGCCAACAGCTAGAGGCTAATCCAAAACCCACTGAAATCCAATACATTATGAAGATAAGGCCAAAGCGAAGGAGAGGATGGGAAAATGCACTTCCTTTTAATCCCACTACAAACACACATGGAGACACGAGCAGTTGCTTGTCCTCCTGGCAGTTGTTTTTAGCATATTAAAATGTTACTGATGTACTGAAGAAGCTGAATGGTACATCTTTGAGTAGTCACTGTCTACATTCTGAAAATTACAGCTTTTTGCTGGTATGAGGCTCTACTTGCTAGCATATGTTCCTGAGGTTAGGACTGGGAAAAACCAGAATCGGTAATGCATGTATAATACCGGTTTCTGGCAGAAGCTATGAAACTTGCATAGTAATGTTGCTCAATTTGCACTAGGTCTCTCAGCCAACTGTTAGTATTATTCATCACTAAAACAAGAGCATCTTTTATTCCCTACTGATTCATTTAATAGATTGGTTGACAAACAGCTGACTCTGTGTGAGAGGGTTGACAAACAGGTTACTCAGAGTGGATGTTGGTCAAGACAACTAGGCCCCAGTTCAGCAAGTGCTTAAGTTTAAGCAAATTCAAGTCCTGTTAACTTCAAAAGCATGTACTTAAGTGGTTTGTTGAATAGGGATGGGATTACTCATATGCTTAAAAGGGAAGCATGTACTTCAGTTCCTTCAAGGAATGGTGCCTTATTACTGTATAGCATAAAACAATTACTCGGTATCAAAGTAACAGAATTCAGTGAGCCACATTATTTGCTGTTTACTATTGGTACAACTCCACTGAATCAGTATTAACAAATAGTTACCCCACAAGGGCATCTGAGAGATTGTCTCCTATTCTTAATATAGGGAAATAGTAAGGCATCTCACATGGGTAAGTATTCTTCATTCTTTCACACCATCAGTTCCCAGCTTATCGACCAAAGCAGTAAACTCAACATTATGGTCATTGGGCTCATGTGGCCACATTGTTAAATGTGCAAGAGCACAAATTCAGCCTCCTATTACGTTGTTACATCATTGAGGTCAAAGAAGCTAGTTCAAATTTACACCAGTGTTAACAGAGGGTAAAATATGTTCCACCATGTGAACCTTAAATTTTAATTTCCTACCAAAGGTGTTTGCAATTGCAACCTAAATATTTAAGTTTTTTTTTAATTTGTGTTCAAATTGAAGCAAGAATGGGATTGCTCCTTAAATGTGATAACCATGAGATTTTTTTCTTTCAACTTCATCTTAATTGCCTAGTCAAAGAAACTTTGGCTTTGATAGAGATAAATCCCCTGCTGTTTGCCTTACCCTAGGATATGTATTTGAAATAAATCATTGTTATACTATATAAAGTACATTGGTCATACTTTTCATGCATGTCTCCAACATCTTGTTAGTGCAGATTTACCATAAATCTAGTAAAACTATATTTTTTTGGTTTATTACTTATTTATTACTTATTTACTTTATTACTTACTAAGAATATTACTTATACTGTATTCTACTGAGAATTTACTTTTGGTTAATGTACCTGTTCCACAAAGTATTTTAAATGTTTCCTCAAGCAGGTTACAAAAGGGAAACAATGTTTAATTTTAAAATTGAAATTTAATCCAAAGGTTTCTCAGAATTCTCTTTGGAGTTTTCAAACAGGCACACCAACAGTTGTGTGTAGCACTTATTACGTAATTCTCATATGGTAAATGCCTGCAGTATTAAGATCAGTGAATTCTCCTGAGCAAAAGCTGGCAACGTATGCTAAAATGTGCCGTAGGGGTAGATTTTTCAAAAAGCGCAAATGGTATTTAGGCACCTAAACTCCATTGAAAATCAACAGGTATTAAGTGCCAAAGCAACCATTTTTGCCTTCGAAAATCCACTGAATTCTTGTCATTTTTCTATGAGAAATAATATTATTGAAAGATGAAATAAGCCACCAAACATATGCACTCAGTGTCCAAGGCTTCAAAGAGAGGGTTCCAGAGATAAATGAATATGCTGCATCTATTATCAAACACAATGAAAGCTCTGAGATCTCCAATGCTTCAAACTTCAAACTTAGCTACACAGCAATAAAACTGTATGGGACAGCACTTACCTGCTGCTCTTGTAGACTATCATGTCCAATCTAAAGAAAGGTTCAAACCAACAGCCAGATCCAAATATCACATCCTGTGGCGGTTCAATGATGAGACAGAACACAGATTTATTCAAGCAAGCAAGCTGGTCAGCTGAAATGGGCTGCTGCCTGTCAGCTTTCCACCTTCTCCTTTATTATATTTCTCCCCCCTGCACATTACCTACTTTCACCGCAAAGGAATGCATGACATTGATTAATATTCTTGTTTTTCAGCCTCTATCTACTACATTCCTAATTCTCAGGCCTTAAGGCCAAGCCAAGGAAGCTTCCCACGATTACTGTCCTTTAATCAAGTTCCCACCTTTAATCAAGTTCCCAGGGTTCATATCTGGTCCTCGTCCTTGGACGGAGCAATGTGTTGCTCCTCACAACGGTCAGGGTGTGCCCTGACTGTTTGCAGGTGGATGGACCAAACATGGGCCCTTCATCTCCCCCTTTTTGTTTAATTATACTCGGCCCTCTCATGGGAGCCGTCAATTTGCTTTTGCGAGCAATTTAACTCCCAAACAGACAAGGACATAACTCGGGGAGCTTGCCAGGGCGTATCTCTACAAAGCCTTAGCAAAGAGGGAATACATTGTACACAGCAGCAGCAAAAAATAAGCCCAATGATTATAAACACAGCGTAACCGAAAAATTGTCGCAGCCAGCCTAGAGATGGCAGCCAACCTGTAAGCCAATTCCAAAAGCCCTCAAACCCCACATCTTGACGTATGTGTGCCGTAAGATTGGCCAGTTCGGCCAGTCTAGTCTCTATGGAACGACTATTATCAGTTAAATTAAAACAACACATATGCCGAAACGTGGAACAGCCTAGGTGATGTTTCAAGAGTAGAAAATCAATGGCTGCTCTGTTATCTAAAATTGCATCCCTTAATTCGTGTTGCTCTGCATTAAGTAGGGCAATTGCCTTGGATGTTGTATTAATTGCCTTCGCTGCAAAGCACGCCAGGGCATTTAGGGTTCTGGCTGTATAAGTGGCAAGCCCGGGGACCCCAACAATAGAGGCCGCTAAGGCGGTGTACTCAGAGCGGCTGAGAAGATTGACATCTGCAACACAATCTTCGGAAAGGGGTATATTTCTTTTACTGCGTTTTTGGCTGGCAAAAGGCAATATAAGTGTCATTCTACTAAGACAGCAAAGGGTGCCATCACTTAAATTTGCAGGAATATAACTAAAGGTGCGCGAGCCACAGGTAAAAAACCACCCTAACGGTAGGATAATATGGCCATAATTGTATGAAACATTTACAGCATGAGAACAATTTAAAAAGGGTTGAGGAATTTGCCGACAGCCCAAGGGCACCTTTGTACTAGTGCAGTTAACCACACGCGCACAGGTGACATTGGTGGCCCCGGCCGGGTACGGTGTATGGAGGGATATAGCCGTGTGAGGCAAGGTATAGTAGGCCGGGCCCCAATTAGCCATGCCAGAGTACTGGGAAGAGAGATTCGCGTAAGCAGCGAGCATCGTCTCATTCCCTATCTCCTCAGGGTGATGACATACTGGAATAAGGCATGTACCTAACAATTCTCCGGCTTCTACAGAATTAGACAAACAAAAGTGGGTAACATTTGCTATTGAAGCCAACCTTTCCCATATGTTATACGTCATTCGGGCCCGTAACGGGGGGAGCGCTTCCGAGCCAACCCCCACAGGAAACAGCAGGCACAAAAAGCAAACAATCAGTACAGAATTAGCAGTGATTTGGGCGAGAATCGCCACAAACAAAGTCTCAGGAGTCTCTGGCTGTTGGTTTGCTGCCAGTCTTCGTTGAGCCGCCGCGACCAATGCTTTTACTGCTCCCCATGTCACGGGCTGGCTTGGGACGCTACGCCTCCTCCGTTTCCGTCCCGCCGTTGTTGACCCGGGAGGCACCGCGTTCTCCTCCAAGGTCAGCTGAAACTCCGGTATGGGGTTCGGCAGCCCCTGGCGCCATGCCATGCTGTTTCAGTGCCGGCCGCACACACCGGGCTGGAACCCACAACGGTCCTGCAGGGAGAGACACCGCAGCATATCCCCGACCCCAAGTGATTAGAGGTACTGGGCCCAGCCACTGCGGATCAGGCAGCTGACGGTAAAAGACACGCGGTCTTTCCAGTACCTCAGATTTGTGAAAATGCCGATCCGCGGGGGTCTGCTGATCTGCGTTCAGCGTTAAGTTATTTAAAGTAAACAAAAGGATATGCATTTGTTGTTGAATGTCTCCTAAGGTTCGGAGATGCAGCTCCCCTTGTTTTAATTGTTTATCAAGCAAGGTTTTGAGCGTGCGATTGGCACGTTCAACAATGGCTTGGCCCGTGGAATTATAAGGGATCCCGTGTTTAAGACGGACGTCCCATCGGGCACAAAAGGTGGAGAGGGCTGTGGAGCAGTAGGCTGGGGCATTATCTGTTTTAATCTGGCTTGGGCGACCCATAACAGAAAAACAGGCTAGCAAATGGTGAATCACTTTGGCAGTGGCTTCCCCACGCTGCGGGGTTGCCCAGAGAAATCCCGAATAAGTATCAACAGAAACATGTAAAAAGGAATAGGGGCGGAATTGTGGCACGTGAGTGACATCCATTTGCCACAGCTGATTCGCTGCGGTACCTCTGGGGTTAACGGCATAAGAGAAGGTAGGGGCAGCAGCGGCACAGTGGGGGCAGGAACGAACAATGGAACGTGCATAATCAGCAGGAATGTGAAACTGCCGGGCCAAAACTGAGGCAGACTGATGAAAAAAGGCATGGCTTTCAATGGGGTCAGAAAAAAGGGAATTTACCTGACCACGTAGCGCGCGATCGGCGCGCGCATTGCCCTCAGTGAGTGACCCAGGCAAAGGGGTATGACTGCGAATGTGAGCAACAAAATAAGGAAAATTACGAGTGGAGATAAGATATTGCAAAGACAAAAATAGGCGAAGGAGGTCCGCATCGACCTGAGGGGTAATGAGGGCAAGGGGTAAATGATCAATCACTTGATAAACATAATGGGTGTCCACAATTAAATTAAAGGGACAATCAGCAAAAAGTTGAAAGGCCAAAATAACAGCAGCCAGTTCCGAGCGCTGCGCGGAACGCTGAGGCAGTGTAAAACGAGAATGCCAGCGAGGGGGGTCACCGGATTGATAGGTGACAACACCTCGATGTGAAGAGCCATCAGTAAAAAGAGTAACAGCAGAAACAATGGGTTGAGAGTGGCTAAGACGATGAACAATTAGAGGCACCCTTTGGGTAATTACCAACCGAGGATCTTTTGGGGGGTTATAAGAAATTTCTCCCACATAATCACAAAGAGCAACCTGCCAAGCCAAAGAGGTGTGGCACAAGGAATCAAATTCACTACGGGACAAGGGGAACACAATATCAACTAAATCAGTGCCAGTGAGTTGCACTGCACGGTGGCGGGCTTTACGAACAAGATCAGACAGGGCATCTAGATAGGGGTAAATATTCCGAGGAGGAGTGGAGGAGAGGTACAGCCACTCTATGATAGAGACGGCTGTATTCGTACGGGGTACAAACAGAGCCGCAGTGGGCGTATGAGGGGTGGCAAGAAGAATCAACCGTAGGGGACGGACCTCAGGGGGTCTGTCCACAAACTGCTGACTCAATGCTGCATTAATTTGTCGAATGCAGGCAATGTGCTCTTCAGTGATGGCAATAACTGCACCCGGTGCTCGGGCTCCACGTAGGAGCTCAAACAACGGCTGCAGCATTGAGGTGGGGAGACGAAAATAGGGCCGAATCCAATTTAAATGACCCAAAATCTGTTGTAATTTAACAAGGGTTAGGGGTTGAGGTAGAGTTAGTGCCGGACGAACCGGAGCAGCATAGGTTTGTAAAACCTTATGGCCGAGGTAGTGGTAGGGATAAGAGCGTTGGATTTTTTCTGGTGCCACCAACAGGCCATTTTGGCCGAGAATTTGAGACAAAGATTCAATCTGTTGTTCCGTGACCTGGGGACCACTAAGCAAAATGTCATCCATATAATGGTAGACGTTTAGCGTAGGGTACCGGGCACGAAAAGGGGTGAGGGCCCGATCCACAAAAAGCTGACACAAGGTTGGACTATTTTGCATTCCCTGGGGTAAGACCTTCCACTGATATCTTTGAGAGGGTTGCTGATTATTATATTGTGGCACCGTAAACGCGAATTTTTCGCGATCTTGCGGGCAAAGGGGGATGGTGAAAAAACAATCTTTTAAATCTAACACACAGAGCTGATCGGTTTGAGGAATTAAATTTGGATTTGGTAAGCCAAACTGCAAGGGGCCCATAGGTTGGATGCGTTTATTTATTTCCCTTAAATCATGTAACAGCCGCCAAGCACCAGATTTTTTCTTAATAACGAACACCGGGGTGTTCCAGGGACTAGTAGAGTACTCCAAGCGCTGTGCCTGCAAATGCTGCTGCACAAGCGAATGAAGCGCTTTCAGTTTTTCTAGAGGGAGGGGCCACTGGTCAATCCAAACAGGTTCTAAGGATTGCCATACCAAGGGTAATGCGGAGGGCAATGTGGGTGAGGGAGGGTTTTGAGCCATCAGATATTAATATCGAGGGTGGTGTCCAGCTTTGTAAGTAAATCACGGCCCCAAATATTGAGGTGGACAGGGAGCACAAAAGGGCGGATAGTAGCAAGGGCACGGCCTCCCGGTTTAGAGACCGTGACCCAAGACAAACTCTGTCGCCCGGGTTTACTACCCCCGATCCCCCACAACTCTTTAGAAGGAACCGTAGGCCAACTAACCGGCCACTCCGGATCACGAATCACCGTAACGTCAGCTCCAGTGTCCACCAGCCCTGTGAAGGGAACATCATTTAAGAGAAGTGTTAACTGAGGTTTCGAGGGGCGGACTGACATTGTCAGAGCAACAAGTGGAGAGGACGTGCTGTGAGACGGCGAGTGAGACAACGTTGATCCAAAGCCGCCTCCGCCCCGAGCTCGATCCTCGGCAGCTGGCACCTGATAGGGGACTAAAATCAATTGTGCAATTGACCGTCCACGCGGGAGCGACTGTGGAAGATGAGTCCACACCTGAACCTTAATAATGCCGGTGTAATCGGCATCAATGACTCCGGGGATGACAAAAAAGCCCTGTTTCCCAGCATGAGAGCGAGGGAGAACGAGACCCACAAAGCCGGCAGGGAGAGGTCCCGTCACCTGGGTAGGTATGGCGCAGACCTCCCCTGGCAGCCGAAAATCAGTGTCCTCCTGCATGATCAAATCAAGCCCTGCACTTCCAGCAGTCGCCGCCCTCATAGAGTCTATGGATTTTAAGGCAGAGGAACGGTTGTCTGAGTGGGAAACACCCCCGTTTGGCCCTGGGTTCGGGGGGTACCCGCTGCGCGGTTTCCCGACCCGCTACGACACTGATTAGCCCAGTGATAGCCCTTCCCACACTTGGGGCACTTCTTTGAGGGTCGAGCGGGTGCCTTTGATGAGCGGCACTCCCGCTGAAAGTGACCCTCCTTACCACAGCGGTAACAACGCTTCCCCTCCCTCCCGGTTTTTCTCAGGGCGGCAGCCAGAACTCCAGCCTTATGGGCTTGTGTGCCGATGTTCTGGCACGCCCGTAGCATGTCTGAGAGCTCTAAAACGCCAGAGACTTGCGCCGTCTGGAGAGCACGGCGGCAATCCTCATTCGCATTCTCAACCGCCAATTTTAACAGAATCTCCTGAGCGGCCACAGCATTATCCACCTGTCGGAGGATAGCCTCCTGCAATCTGTTGGTAAAATCCAGAAAGGACTCTGATGCACCCTGACGGATACTGACAAAGCTTTTTGTAGGTTTGCCTGAATCCGGGACCCTCCGGAAAGCATGCTGGGCGCAGGTGGAAATGATAGGGAAGAAGACCTGAGGGAGTTGGGTCTGGTGCTCAACGGTAGCAAACTGTCCCTCCCCTGCCAATTGCTCATAAATAACATTAACACCTGCTGCTCTATGAATCTGGGCCTGACGGTCTGCCTCCTGCCGATACTCACTGACCCAAATAACATACTGACTGGGTGACAACATCATGCGCAACAGCGCCTTCCAATCTTCAGGGATCAAGGAGTACCCACTACCTAGCCCTTCAATGAGACCACGCACAAACGTGCTAGTCAGACCGAACTCGCGAATCGCCTTCTTTACCTCTCTAACCACCGAGTAAGGCAATGAAACCCAGGTTCCCACCGGGTTGCCCTGGTCGTCATTCTGCCAGGTCACCGGACAAACTGAGACCAGCTCAGCCAGCTCCTCTGCTGTAAGATCTGAGCGAGTCTTCGCTGCGTGAACCATTTGTTGCACCAGCGAAAGCCTCTGAGCAGATGCAGACGACCCCGTGGGGGGCCCCGAAGCATGGGGTCCTGGGGGGGGGGAGGGTAATCACACACCGGCTCCGGCGGGGAAGGTAAGGGAGGCGGTGGTAAAAAAGGCACTGGGGGCGAAGCAGGGAGAGGGATGGCTGCAGGAGCCGACGGCGGTGGCGGAATTGGCAGCCCCTCTATTGGCGCGAGAGAAGGTTCTTCCGAGGCGACACACTGTGTTGCATCGGTAGGAGGGGGGGTAACTGCAGGAGCCGACGGGCGTGGCGAGATCACCAGCCTCGCGACGGAGGGCCTGTCCGAGGCGACACGCTGTATCGCATCGCGGCAGAGGTGCCAGGCATGTAAAGCCTGCACGGGCGCCCGAGGCTCTTCATGCAATGTCTGGCCCAACCGCTCCCAGTCCGCTAGCTTAAGGGTTCCGGCTTCAGGGTACCACGGGCACTGGGCACTCACCTCCTGTAACAGGAGAGTGAGTTCTCGAGTGGGGCAGACATGCTGAGCCTTACGCAGCAAATACTGTAGCTCAGTGCGATGTTGCACTTGCAAAGCAGAGAGGGAACTTCCCATACTTACCACAACGAAAAATACTCACCGGGATCCACGAAGCGGATGAGTGACGCGTCTGAAACCCTTGCCGGGCGAGGTGAGTGCTGAGGGCCCCACGTTTGGGCGCCAGTTGTGGCGGTTCAATGATGAGACAGAACACAGATTTATTCAAGCAAGCAAGCTGGTCAGCTGAAATGGGCTGCTGCCTGTCAGCTTTCCACCTTCTCCTTTATTATATTTCTCCCCCCTGCACATTACCTACTTTCACCGCAAAGGAATGCATGACATTGATTAATATTCTTGTTTTTCAGCCTCTATCTACTACATTCCTAATTCTCAGGCCTTAAGGCCAAGCCAAGGAAGCTTCCCACGATTACTGTCCTTTAATCAAGTTCCCACCTTTAATCAAGTTCCCAGGGTTCATATCTGGTCCTCGTCCTTGGACGGAGCAATGTGTTGCTCCTCACAACGGTCAGGGTGTGCCCTGACTGTTTGCAGGTGGATGGACCAAACATGGGCCCTTCAACATCCAAAGCAATGTGTTCTTACCTAGGTAAAGGGGCCCTATACCTGAACACCTCTTGAGCTGTGTGGAAATTCATACACAAATGATGTAGCTCAGACCCATCACCATTTCATTCAGTGACAGTAAAATACTACAACAGGGAGTAACATTGGGTAAATGAATTATGAATCCATACTGACATCTTGTGGTCTGAGACCATGTATTGTTTTCTAAGCATTTTCAAACCAACATGGCCACAATTTAAGGGAAATAAAACTGAACAAAAATTTACAGTAGTCAATAGAAGGGGGTAGAGTCACCTAGGCCCTAATCCTTCAATTGACAGCATACTGGCCTCCTGCCTGCACCTAATACACAATCTCATTGAAGTTGACAGGGCACCCTCAGACACAATGAATTATAGGACTAGGGCCTTAGTCATTCAGTGATGTACCAAAAAATATTTATTGAAATAATTCATTTAAGATTTTACACTTAACATTTTTTTGTTCTGTTTGTGCAGCACCTAATTCATGACTGAGGCTCCTGGGCTATATGGTAATGAATATACCAATAAAGAAAGGATAAACTTTATCATTCAAATTCATGAGACAAATTTTTCTCCCTACAATAATCAGCTCTTTCTTTCCAACTTTTATTCTTTCCACCCAAAAAAATCCCAAATTTCATAATGCAGGAAGTGATTCAGCAAAGTATTTAAGCACACAAATATCTTCAAGCACATGGGCAGTCCCACCGAAGTCAACGGTCCTATGCATGTGTACAGTTAAGCACATGTGTAAATATTAGTAGGATCAGGGTTCAGTGGCCTGAATCCCACTCTGTTGCACTAGCACAGATAGGGAGGAACTCTATTGACTTAAATACATTCACAGGATTATTAATGAGATTTTCATTTTCCTTGTGCTTTCTTAGAAACCATTTTTTTTTTAAAAAAAAGTAACTCCTATAAATGTTCATGGAAAAGGAATCAGAAAAGAGCTGTGACCAGAAAACAGAATTTGGTCTTTTTTGAAAAGGAGGAGTTTCATCAACTATCGGACAGGTCCAAAGCCCACTGAAGTCAATAGGAGACTTTCCACTGACTTCATTGATCTTTGGATTGGATCCTATGTCATTTTTAGCCATGCTGAAGTTTTTAAGAAGGCAGAAGTATCACATTGATGACTTTCTCTGCTACTCCCTGCCATATAACATATATGCCAGAGAAAAGTTCCTTTCTTCTTGGAGGACCCACAATTCCTATGCTTGCTGGTATCAGCTCATCTTGGTGTTCTTCTGTTACTATCGGAGACAAAAAAGTCTCCACATAGAAGGCTTTTGCTGCAAAAGCCGTGAATCTAAATTGAATAATGACTTAAGGATTTGGACCAGGAAGAGTTTTGCCTCAGTTAAAGAATGAAGAAGGATGGCAACATTTACCCTTAGCTTATTTATTATCTCATAGGAAAATTAAATTTTATTATATTAAACAGAGTAAACATTCTCCACAGGGGAAAAAATAATGTAGCACTCATCTACCACATACTGCAATTACAACTGACAGGAACCTTCCTTCTGCGTCATCTGAAAGGACAGATTTAGCTTGTGTACATAGCAAACTACAAATGAATAATGAAAGTTTTCACTTATAAATGGATGAAATCACATTTTCTATTTATAGCTATACAAAGAAAAATAAGAACTAAATTCTGTTCTGTTATAGATAACCAGATTTATACCAGACTCTACTTTGCCCATGAGAGCAACTTCATCCAATAGATCTAGATTAGTAATACCCCAAAAGCCCCTGCTGCAATTAATGTACTGTGACCCCCAACTATAGGAGTACAGTTTGAAACAGGATATCAGTAGCGCACACTACAGAACTTTTCATGTGAGCCAGCAGGGTCCACACTAGCCAATTACTGCACCACACACTAGTGAGGACTAAAACCTACATACCTCTGGTGCAGACTAAAGCCATGTAGATAAGCCCCAAGTGTGTTTCAGGAACATTAGGTTAGTCACTAATGGACTTCAGAGTCTTCTATCCCTCTTCAGGTTTCAGAGTAACAGCCGTGTTAGTCTGTATTCACAAAAAGAAAAAGGAGTACTTGTGGCACCTTAGAGACTAACCAATTTGAGCATAAGCTTTCGTGAGCTACAGCTCACTTCCTCGGATGCATACTGTGGAAAATACAGAAGATGTTTTTATACACACAAACCATGAAAAAATGGGTGTTTATCACTACAAAAGGTTTTCTCTCCCCCCACCCTACTCTCCTGCTGGTAATAGCTAATCTAAAGTGATCACTCTCCTTACAATGTGTATGATAATCAAGGTGGGCCATTTCCAGCACAAATCCAGGGTTTAACAAGAACATCTGAGGAACAGTGGCGGGGGGGGGGCGGAGAAGGAATAAACATGGGGAAATAGTTTGACTTTGTGTAATGACACATCCACGCCCAGTCTTTATTCAAGCCTAAATTAATTGTATCCAACTTGCAAATTAATTCCAATTCAGCAGTCCCTCATTGGAGTCTGTTTTCGAAGTTTTTGAACCCCTCAGACAGAGACAAACACCTACAAGATCTCTATCAAGCATTCTTACAACTACAATACCCACCTGCGGAAGTGAAGAAACAGATTGATAGAGCCAGAAGATTCCCAGAAGTCACCTACTACAGGACAGGCCTAACAAAGAAAATAACAGAACACCACAAGCCGTCACCTTCAGCCCCCAACTAAAACCCCTCCAACGCATTATCAAGGATCTACAACCTATCCTGAAGGATGACCCAACACTCTCACAAATCTTGGGAGACAGGCCAGTCCTTGCCTACAGACAGCCCCCCAACCTGAAGCGAATACTCACCAGCAACCACATACCACACGACAGAACCACTAACCCAGGAACCTATCCTTGCAACAAAGCCCATTGCCAACTGTGCCCACATATCTATTCAGGGGACACCATCACAGGGCCTAATAACATCAGCCACACTATCAAAGGCTCGTTCATCTGCACATCCACCAATGTGAAATATGCCATCGTGTGCCAGCAATGCCCCTCTGCCATGTACATTGGTCAAACTGGACAGTCTCTACGTAAAAGAATAAATGGACACAAATCAGATGTCAAGAATTATAACATTCAAAAACCAGTCGGAGAACACTTCAATCTCTCTGGTCACTCGATTTCTGATCTCAAAGTGACTATCCTTCAACAAAAAAACTTCGAAAGCAGACTCCGAGAGACTACTGAATTGGAATTCATTTGCAAATTGGATACAATTAACTTAGGCTTGAATAGAGACTGGGAATGGTTGAGTTATTATAAAAAGTAACCTATTTCCCCTTGTTTATTCCTCCCCCCCCCGCCCCTGTTCCTCAGACGTTCTTGTTAAATCCCTGGATTTGTGCTGGAAATGGCCCACCTTGATTATCATACACATTGTAAGGAGAGTGATCACTTTAGATAAGCTATTACCAACAGGAGAGTGGGTTTGTTTTGGGGGGTGGGGGGGGAGAGAAAACCTTTTGTAGTGATAAACACCCATTTTTTCATGGTTTGTGTGTATAAAAACATCTTCTGTATTTTCCACAGTATGCATCCGAGGAAGTGAGCTGTAGCTCACGAAAGCTTATGCTCAAATAAATTGGTTAGTCTTTAAGGTGCCACAAGTACTCCTTTTCTTTTTACCCCTCTTCAGTTATAGGAGGCTATATATTGTATTGAAAGTACAGGAATATAATTGGTCTTCTTTTCCTCCACACCCCCCCCCCCCGCCCACTTAGTCTTTATTTGGTTAGTCATTGTATTGTTGTGAATTTGATTATTTGTATATGTAGCATTTGGCAGCTCAATTTCAAAGGATTAAATAGGGACAGCTTCATGCATAGCAGCAGGTGCAAGTAGGGCTTCCAGTCACATTATTCTTGCAAAGGAAGTGCAAGTAGACTGAGCTCACAAAAACGTCATGTTGCATTGTGGGGTTGAGCCAAGGAACTGGGCCTTCCATGGCATTTTCCAAGGACTGTTCATTAATCTTAGAGCATCAAATATTTTCACTACAAAATGTGTCCACAAGTGCCTGGACTGGAAGAACAACCAACACCAGCTGTTTCAGGCTGCCTCATTAGAGCAGCCATTTTAGGTCAAGTTAAACAGTCACTTGATCATTGTTGCCTGCTCAGCACAGCAGCAGCAGCAGCAACAAGGCAGAGCTAATGGTGTGGTCAATTGCAGCTTCAAAAGGAGGGCCGGGGGAGAGAAGAAACCCTGTTGCAGAACCTAACTATATCACTACAACAGGACTACTAGACCACAGGTTAACTTCCTTGATATCCCACAGAAGCAAGTCTCACTAAGGTACAGGTGAGACAGAAGGCAAACACAGTGCAGTGATTTACTAAACTTTATTTAGGGTCCCACTGGCCCAGGATGGTTGGGATTCTGAATGCCGCCTTGACTGCTGAGGAAGTGGCCTGTCATAGTCTGCATTTTTCAATGTCCTAGAGCCAATGACCATGTCAAGGTATAGTAGCTCATGAGCCACCAGGGAGAGGGACTCGTACTCTCCACTACTGGAAAGCTGGTGGTTCCTGAA
Organism: Chelonia mydas; assembly: GCF_015237465.2. Classification (NCBI taxonomy): domain Eukaryota; kingdom Metazoa; phylum Chordata; order Testudines; family Cheloniidae; genus Chelonia; species Chelonia mydas. The sequence continues at coordinate 164,834,760 of NC_057850.1, forward strand.
CTATCAGAACTTATGTCACAGTATTCTGATCTAACCACATGACTTTCATACAAACCAATGAGCATCAAAGAGCGGTCATATCATACAAAGTGATTTTTATTTTATTAAAATGTCAACTAATTTCACTTACTTATTGTAATCTGAATTATGAGAAGCATGGGTTACAATTTTCAAAAGGTGAAAAGTTTAGCAGTTGTGCACAGCACTATATACTACATGCACTAGAATCAATTAGAGGGATTCTGAAAAACAGTAAGCCAACTGTGCACTTTCAATGAAAAGAAAATGCAGACCTTTGATAGAGGTGAGGCAAAAACTAAATGGCCACGTAGACTGAGATGTTCTCTAACACTTAGAGGTAAGACTTGCCAAATCAGCACTGAGGTATGTTAACAGTGTTGGTGGAAACTTGCCCGGCTGTTGCTGACCCAGCTGAGCACAGAGAGGATTTTAAACCTGCAGCACCTTTCACAAGCAATGCATTCGGTTAAAAGAATTCTAAAAAACTGCAACAGGTTGATTAACATTGAACACAGAGGAAAAAAGAAAACTTTCTGAAATGAAAGATCAAGACAAGTGTTGGTATATGGTGTATATCTTTTGATGCACTCCCAGCTTATGAAATCTGCCAATAACTTGGATCGTAAACACCAATACCATGCACACAGGTGTGGCTTTAAAAAGAAGTCTAAGTGCACTTTGGATTTATTTTTGTTAAATGTTAATTATGATCATTGGTTGTTTAAAATATCTAAAGATAGTCTTCCAGAAACTTTCAAGGAATTCAGCACAATCTTTAAGAGGCAATAAAAAGCATACTTGGTCATTCAAAACCAAGAGCTTTATGAAAGGTTCTGCTTTCCAAAATATTACCATGACTAGTTCAAGCACAGAAGGCCTAGTTCTCTTCACTTTGCATGAAACTTGATAGCTACTGTGACGGATCCCCCCATCTCTTTGGGGTGCCACCTGGAACTGGGGTACCACTGAGCCCACCTGACCCATCAGCCTGGGTCCCTTTACACTATATTGCTGAGGCAAGCCAGCCAAGCCCTCCCCCAGGCTTCAGAATGCACTTTACCAGCACACATACAGGTAGGGACATACCCAGCTGCAGCTATACACACAGCTCTGCATGGGAAGGCTCAGCTAAGGAACTGCCCAGTTACTTAATTCCATTCCTCCCTGGAGTGTAAACCCAACATTATACCGTCTTGCACTGCACAGAGAACAGTACTGCCCCAAGTTATGATTTACACACACACTGGTTTTAGACAAAACAAAACCAAGTTTATTAACTACAAAAGATAGATTTTAAGTGATAAGGCATAGCAAACAGATCAAAGCAGATTACCTAGCAAATAAAACAAACATGAAATCTAAGCTTCATATACTAAAGAAACTGGTTATAGGTTATTCTCACCCTACAAGTTGTTTTAGGCAGATTGCAGAGGTTCTTGAAGGCAAGCTGCACTTGCTTACAGCTTAAAACTCCAGATATTTCTTTCACAGGCCAGACACCCTCTATCCTCGGCTCAGCCCTTCTCCCCTAGTACAGTTTTTTTGTTCTCAGGTGTTTCCAGCCGTCCTCTTTCTTAGGTGGGAAGTCAATGAAGAACGACCCCTGATGATGTCACTCCCCTGCCTTAAATAGTTTTTGCATATGGCAGGAATCCTTTGTCTCTCAGTCTGATCCCCACCCCTGGTCAATGGAAACACACTAGTATCACGGAGTCCAGTACCAGGAGACTTGGTCACATGTCCCTGCAGCCATAACTCAGAGGCTGTTTGCAGTATCCCCAGGAAGGCTTCCCAGGAAGGTGGGAGATTAGTATCTTCAAATACCTATTGTTTTCCCTAATGTCCCTTCCCAACCGGACATTCAGACTGATTGCATTCTCTCTAGTGGGCTTTTCCCAGGTGTAAATACATTTGTAATAGATGCATAGACAATATTCCTAACTTCAGATACAAAAATGATACATGCATATGTAACCCACACACCTTCTGGATGTGGTGTTCTGTCCCACCTAGTGGCACTGAAACCACTTAGAAAGAGTTAAATGAGTCTGCTATACAGCCATAGCTAACAGCCAGTTGGCTTTTAGCTCATGCGTAGAGGCTCATATACTAAGCTCCAGAGATCTCCGGTTCAATACCCCCCGCTGCTGACCAGGGGTCTGTCAGTGTTACACATACAAATAGGATAATCATATTCAGTAAATCATAATGATATCTCACATGACTCATCTTGAATACATCTTAGTTATGCCATAATTATTTCATAACCATCTCTCTATGAAGAAAATGGGGGCATAATGTCACATACTGAAATACCAGAACAAAACTATAAGCCCGATCCTCAGCTCATACTAGTAAATCAAGTTCTCAATAGAACTACTTTGATTTAAAATAGCTGAGAAGCTGGCTTTAAATATCTGAAATCATAAAATAAAACGATTACAGAAATCTAATAATTATGTATTTAAAATCCCAAATAAAAGCTTACATCAAAAAACAGCATTCAGAAGATATTCAGAGATAGCCATTGTACTATGAGATAACACATTTGTTTCCCTTTAGCAAGATCCATTTCTCAAGCTTTTCCCATTATGCATCATTATGTAATATTTCATTTCAGTGAACTACGTTAATAAAAAGGTCTAAGTAAAGGCATTAAATCTTAGTATCCATATATAATATTTCATATTCATGACAAATGTTCAGCTAAATTAAAGTCTCTCAAGAGTGAAATATATATATTTTTAGTAAAATATCACATAAATCCTACCCATAAAAATGTTAAGTCTTATGTGAAACTGTAGGTGCAAGTGGTTGTTATATATGCTCAAATTTCATTATGATTAGTTTGTTTCATTTGGTATTCCCACATCAGATTAATTGGATATTTTCACAAACTTAAATATTTAGCCTGTGGGTCAGATTCTCTGTTTTAGCCACGCTGTGAGAACCCCAGTACCAAGGGATGTGGGGCAAAGGTGATTTCAAACCATCTTTGCAGCCTCCTGATCCTGGAACTAATCGGGAACTGATGCAGGTAAAGTAACCTGCAGATAGACTTTGCTGTGCTCCATTACTTCCAGAGAAATCTGTGCAAATTAGTAAAGTTGGTCAGGTATTTTGACAAAACTTTTTTTGTCAAAAAATACCAATTTGTCAAAACTGAAGCTTTTCACATGTGCAAAGGAGATAGACCCCAGACTAGCCAGAGCGTGGCAGTTAGGACACTAACTTGGGATGTGCAAGATCCATGTTGAAGTCCCTGCTTTGACTTGAACATGGGTCTCCCACATGACTGCCCTAATCACTGAGCTATTAGCTATTGCAGTATAGATATGACTCGTCATGAAAAAAATTCTGAGAGGTGTAGTATTCATTCTGACACAGAACAACACAAATTTTGAATACTCTAAATTTTTCACAAAACTGAATTGTTGTTTTCCAGCCAGACTTACAATTTAATATTCAAAACTAACAATACTTAAAAGTCACAATAGTGATTTTCACCCACTGATCACAAAGCACTTCTACAGACATTGATGTGTCCTCACCACTCCCCCTTGTGAGGCAGGTATTATTCCACCCTTCTTTTAGAAACTAGAACTTGTTGCCCATTCACTGAGATGGGGTGGAAAGCAAAGACTGAGCATGGAGGTAGGATTCAGAGGCTGTGGGTTCCATTCCCCAGCCACCACCCACTTGTGGTGTGAATTGGAAGGAGTTGTGCTGACAGAGACGAAAGTCCACAGTGGAACAGCTTACCCTCTCTCTGAATGTCTCTGACTCTGCAGGACAAGGTCTTCTTTTGGCCACATATCTGTTAGGATGCCAGGCCCCCGTCCTCCTCTGTATTCACCATGAAGTACTGATTCATAGAAATTTGAATGTTTCACAGAAAAGGGTCACTTTCAACCAACTTCCAGTGAATCACCACCAGGGTTCTGTTGGAAACCTACCTGGTTTCCTGGCAGCTCACCAGAGTCTGCAGCTCCAGGGCAGACCCACCACAGTTGGGGACCTACAGCTTTCTGGCTCACTACTACAATGTCAAGAAGCCCTAAGAGCCGCAGTTCTAGATGGGACTCCGCTCCCTGGCTCCACAGCTGAGACCCTGGAAAACCCTGAGAACCCTAGTTTGAGCTGGGGCTTCCAAGGCTTCTAGGCTCCCTGCTGTGGAGCTGGAAGCCTAGACACCCTAGTTTCAAGCTCCAAGGCTCCTAGGTGAGTTGTAGCTCCCAACTCACAATCAGTCAACTAGGGCTGGCAGGGGGCTGGGAGCCACAAAGCCATGTGAGCCACAGCTGAGCCAGGAGCTTGGGCTCCCAGGCTTAATTTCATTTCAAAATTTTCTACCTGAAATATTTTGATTATTTTGAAACAATATTCAGATTTTCTCTTTTAGGGCCAATTTTGAATTTTCTGTTTTTCATTCCAAAAATGGAACAAGTTCCCCCCCAGAATTTCAGACTTTCCCACCTGATGGAAATTCTGACTTTTGACTGGCTGCAATCCTCACATAAAACTGGTTATATTTCTCTTCTCAGCAAATACCATAGATACTTTTAAAAGAAATGACTATGTAAGCACCAGAAGAAATAAATTCTTTGCATATATGTAACTATGCTCACTATAAAAATAATTATATTTACTGTGAAAATGCTCATATTCACTGTATAGTATTTTAAACTTGGCAACTCAGAAAACAGAAGGAAAATAAATAAGCATAGATAGTAGATCAGATTCTGTAATCTGATAGTAGATGGAAATCCACTGCTGTTCCTCCATTGCTCCCTAGTTTGGTGCTTGATTTTCAGATCCAGTTTATCAAATTGAACAGTACAGGAACACCTCAGAAAATGTGGACAAGTAAAGGGCCTTTTAGACTCTTCATATCACAGCCATGGATATCAATAAATTCCCAAACCAAGAAAACATGTTATAATGAGGCTAAGGTTGAGTATGTATCAGTAACTAAGTTCAAATCATTCCAGAAAAGTTGTAATTATCCCAAAATGAAGCATTATAAACCCAGGAAATTCAAAGTTAATTATACTTCAAAGAAATCAAAACATGGAAATGCACAGTTAAGGAACCCAAACAATCATATTGCATGGTCCTGTCATGCCATGCAATAAGCATATGATTATGATTAAGGCACGTTAGTGTTTGTGGTCCCAGAGGAGACAATCACATTCAATGACTTTTCCCCTCATGGCACCACTGTGAGGCAGAGTGAACAGTTGACGGTGATGCTCAATTTACTGAAGGACCCAGTTTTTAATAATTTTAACTTATTAGCTAGTTAATAGATTTATTTGTAAATTCTCAATAATTCTCATTGTATACTCAAAGAGCAAGTGTTGTAAGTCTGGAGAAGGTGCACTACTCTAGGCTTCCTCTCTTTATACTAACCACCCAGCTGGGCTTTTTTCTTTAATTAGGTCTGGCGCACCCTCCAGGTGAAACCAGGAGGTTTATTAGCTTGAGTCCCACATAAACTCTTTCACCCCCTGTGTAGGGTACATGCCATTATATCCAGATACTCAGCTGGTGAAAACTGGCGTGGCTCTATTGAATGCAATTTTGTGTTTACAAATCACGTAGGTTGCTTTTGAAAATTTCACCCTCATGTGCCTCAATATGGCCCTAGTTTTAGACACTTTGTAAAGTTATAGCCCTTATTTTTATTAGATAGAATTACCCCCCCACACCCCACCCCCAAAGAGGGCTCCCATTAGGCCAATGCACCACTTAAACTCCAGTGAAGCTGAGTTGAGGTCTTATATAGGATTGAAGTGGTGTAGAGACCTTGTGTGTTTTCTTTGCAAAGGTGAATGTCACCAGCTATGAATAGCAATGATTTTAATCTATAGAGCCTGGATGATTTTTCTCTTTTTGATTTTTTCATCATCTCTATTAAGGGAGAGATTTTTAAAGGCTCAGATAGGAAGGCACCCAGCTTCCATGGATTTGAATGCCTAATTTCCCTTGTGCCTTTGGAAAATATTCCCCTAAGTGTTCACCTTTTGAAATGCCAATAGGGCTTTTCCCCCGCGGTAATCTTACTTGAGTGATGAAAAGGAGAGTTTATATAGTTATTACTCTGAAATGGTGAGGTTAAGTGATAATTCAATTAAAATGAACGTTAATTAGGCAGCAATGCATTACCTCAATATTACATAGTTACCATGAGAAGAAATATGATGTTTCTGCTGTAAGAGAAATCCGGGATAATCTCAAAGAGTGATGTAAATAAATATGTATATTTGACAGAATTAGGTAATGATATTTCAACTTTTACTTTTCTTTTCCTGTTTCTGAAATGCTAATTACAATAAGAGTCACTATTGCCAAGAAAAAAAGAATAAGTTAAGGTAAACTGGAGGTCAAGTATAATGGGATTTTGTTTTCAGAATCTTGGATAGGGCATTAAAACTTTCAGCAATGGAAACTAACAGGGATATTTGAGCACATGAAAGAATCTCTTAAAACAGGGCATCTTTGTTACTGAAAATTTAGAAATACGTTAAGGACTGAATTCAGCTCTGAGTTAAGAAAATGGAGTCTCCTTCCTCAAATTAGATTTGAAGCTCATCTTCTTTCTCAGGCATTTGAAAATGGAGGGCAAGGCAACATGTGGAGAGGGAAGCTTTGACAGTAGAGATAAGGAATTATTAGAAAGGGAGAGGGATGTGTTATTATTTATTATTGATATTGCAGTAATGCCTAGGAGCCCCATCTATTGATGGGGGTGCCCTGTGCTGTCACTGGACAAAATACATTAGTAAATGTGTGGTAGTGATCAAATTGCTTCATTTAGTGTGAACTTTTAAGGTATGTCAAGGACACCTAGATCATATAGATACCCCTTTTTAAAATGAAATTGGAGAGGTCAGAAAGAAGCTATATGGGAACATGTGGATTTACAAACAGGGCTGTCCCAGGACTGGGAGGGATTGTCCTGGGTCTCCCGTATGGGAGGTCCACCAAACATGACAGAGGGATGGGCAGGCCAAATTTGAGTGAACATTATTGAGACCTGGCACAGGGGGTCTCACCACTATGCAAGTTTGCCTCCTGCCATCAATAATGCACGAACCGACTCACCTACCTTGTCTGGGCCCAAATCCCACCATTGCCACCAAGTGCATGCTGGGCCCAAGGAAACCAGTCCAAGAGTCTGCAGGTAGGAGTGTGATTGTGTGTGTGCGCTAGAGGATACCACCCCCCACTGGCAGTAGGGCTGGTGCTTAGGGAGACACGGGACAGGGAGCAGCACAACCCTGTGGGGCGGGCAATGACCCCACAGGCCTCGGCCCTCTCTGATCTCCTCCTGCCCCATACCTTTCCCTCTCCTTAAACTTTTTCATCTCCATGATAATTTGTTTGAAAAAGAATGGGGAGGGGGTTGCTCAGTTTCAGATTTTGCCCCAAGCTCCAAAAACTTCTGTGAGGCCCCGTTTACAGATGGCTGAAACATCTCCACAAATAACAGAGTAAGAAAATTGATATCAGAACTTCCATTTTCCAAAAATAAACTAAAAAATAAAATATGGCTGAATATAAACGGCCCTCTTAACACAGGGAAATTGTTTAGCTTGCATAAAAACTATAAGCAAAGTCAGAGGCTGAGCTGATGGGAATTAGCAAAGCTCCATTAAAGTCAGTATATACTATAGTCAATTTAAATCAGTCGAGGATCAAGACTTTGATACGGGAGGAACTGCAGAATGACAGTGCTTACTCATAGCCAGGCAGTGGCAGTAGAGGCTTAGAGAACCAGAGTGTCTTAATAGACTATGCAATCGAAATACTCCAATTGTTTAAGACTGCCAGGTGTTCAATAAATGTACATGTATCATGTACAACCACTCCTCTAAAGATATCCAATTTGATAATTTTTGCTAATATTTACTGCAAACAGAGGAGGCCACATTCATCCCAAATGGAACTCCACTGATCTCGGAGGAGTTCAAGTAATGGTGACTTTGTCCCCAAATGTCTATTCAAACTTAAAGTTCTTATTCAAAATGGTACTGGGAAAAGTCCACCAACTAGTACCTAACATAAAAAAAAAAAGAGCATCTTATTATTTATACCACCTAAAGTGTCCAATGCACTTTACAGACAAATCACAGGACAAGTTCCGAGATCCAAAATAAAATACATTACAGGGGAAAAAAAAAGCTTTATGGAAAGAAGGGCAGGAAAGAAAAGATGTGCCAAAATATACAGGCCATGGAAAGAAGAAAGGAGGGCAGAACAAAACCAAAGAAGAAATAGTGTGCTGTCTCATAGAAAGTTTAGTGTAAAAAAATTACATTAAATAACCCAATAAAAACTGAATAAATGGAGTTGTCATAAATATAAAAGGAAGGGTAAACACCTTTAAATTCCTCCTGGCCAGAGGAAAAACCCTTTCACCTGTAAAGGGTTAAGAAGCTAGGATAACCTTGCTGGCACCTGACCAAAATGACCAATGAGGAGAAAAGATACTTTCAAAGCTGGAGGCAGGGGAGAAAGAAAGGTTCTCTCTGTGTGTTGCTTTTGCCGGGACCAGAGTAGGAATGCAGGTCAGAACTCCTGTAAAGGGCTAATAAGCAATCTCGTTAGATATGCGTTAGATTCTCTTTTGTTTAAATGGCTGATAAAATAAGTTGTGCTTAATGGAATGTATATTCCTGTTTTTGTGTCTTTTTGTAACTTAAGGTTTTGCCTAGAGGGATTCTCTGTGTTTTGAATCTGATTAGCCTGTAAGGTATTTACCATCCTGATTTTACAGAGGTGATTCTTTTACTTTTTCTTCAATTAAAATTCTTCTTTTAAGAACCTGATTGCTTTTTCATTGTTCTTAAGATCCAAGGGTTTGGGTCTGTGTGCACCTATGCAAATTGGTGAGGATTTTTATCAAGCCTTCCCCAGAAGAGGGGGTGTAGGGTTTGGGAGGATTTTGGGGGGGAAAGACGTTTCCAAGAGGGCTCTTTCCCTTTTATATATTTGTTAGACACTTGGTGGTGGCAGCAATAAAGCCCAGGGGCAAAAGATAAAATAGTTTGTACCTTGGGGAAGTTTTAACCTAAGCTGGTAAAAATAAGCTGAGGGGTTTTTTCATGCAGGTCCCCACATCTGTACCCTAGAGTTCAGAGTGGGGAAGGAACCTTGACAGGAGACACAGGATGGATGGATGCGGTGCTCATACTGAAGTTCACCTAAGGCAGAAAAATCCCTTGGGCAGGCCCTGTGCGTACAGTGAAGCTTGCCTTGGTGGCCTAGGACTAACCTGCAGGGGAATCTTGGAACCTAAACCACAAGGATTTTCAGATCAGTGCTGCAGTACATGAATATGAAAGATGTCCTGGGGTTTATATTGGTGAGATATTAGGACAAACAAAGGAAGAAGGCAGGCAAAAAATACCACTGAAGTCAACAGAATACTACCCTCTGCCTATCTCCTGGACTCAAGCATGTTGTGAGGATTCATTCATAGAATACCAAGGTTGGAAGGGACCTCAGGAGGTCATCTAGTCCAACGCCCTGCTCAAAGCAAGGCAAATCCCCAATTTTTGCCCCAGATCCCTAAATGACCCCCTCAAAAATTGAACTCACAAGCCTGGGTTTAGCTGGCCAATGCTCAAACCGCTGAACTATCCCTCCCCTGAGTTAGCCCTCATTAGGGCAGCAAAGTTTCTAGGGCATGCCCTGAGCCTCACATCTGCTGAGGAATTTGGATGCAGTTTCACAGGGAGAATTAGAAAGGACGCATCTACAATAGGGAAACTGGGACTCATAAAACAGCTACAAAGGTGATAGCAACTTTGGGAGTTGTACAGTAGATAGGTCACAGGCATTTTTACTACCTTGTTGTATAACTCCTAACCCTAGGGCCTCATGTTCTCCCTACAACTTCACGGTAAATTCTGGGGCCCAGTTTTCCCAGAACAGACAAGGCCAATACATTTAGGCTCCTATTCAAAACCCATTTTCCTGTCAAAAGAAAATGGCAGAATGATAAAAGTAGTTTATGAATTGTTGTTGTCTTTTATTATCTTGATCACTTTTCCACTGTCCTTGTCCTGAGTTCCCCAGACCTAATAAAGCCCCATTTACTGTTTTATTACTTTAGGAATTGTAATAGCTATTTTATATTTCTGTGCTCTGACACTCCCCTGTATGAAATTGGGAGTTGAATATTTTCCTGAAGGACAGGCCCTCTTGTGAGCTCTGCACAAGGTTACATTTGTACAATGGGGATAATTTCAGGATTAATGAGGATAACTGTTATCTGCAATGAACAATTCAACCATCTCTATGTACATTCACCGAAATCAGGGTTGAATCCTGAATCAAATGAGGTCTAAATCCAAAGTGTTTGTATAATATTCAACCAGCTTTACTGCTCCATCCACTCTCACGTTACAGAATGAGTAGACAGAGAAGTCTCTTTACCAGAAGCTATTACATCATCCTACAGGGAGTATACATGGTGATACGGTGGCCTAGGACTAACCTGCAGGGGAACCTTAGGACCTAAAAAGGAATGGTTTCAGATCAGTGCTGCAGTACATGAATATGAAAGACACCCTTGGTTTTATATTGGTGAGATATTAGGACAAACAAAAGGAAGAAGGCAGGCAAAAATACCACTGAAGTCAACAGAATACTGCCCCCAGCCTATCTCCTTGCCTCAAGCATGTTGTGAGAATTCATTAGCTAATGTAAAGCACTATATAAGAACTAGGGCTGTCAAGTGATTAAAACATAATCACAATCAAAGGCAGGATTGAAAAAGTAGTCATGATTAATCACAGTTTTAAATCGCACTGTTAAACAATAATGGAATACCAACTTAAATTCAGCAAGGAAGCATTTCCTCTGGAATGGTGATCGAAGCATGAAGGAGCACACAAATGTTTAGCATATCTGGCACGTAAATACCTTACAATGCTGGCTACAAGAGTGCCATGCGAACGCCTGTTCTGACTTTCAGGTGAGATTACAAATAAGTGGGCAGCATTATCTCCCATAAATGTAAATAAAAGTGTTGGTATTAGCAATTGGCTGAACAAGAAGTAGGACTGAGTAGACTTGCAGGCTCTAAAGTTTTACTTTGTTTTTGAGTGCAGTTATGTAAAAAAAAAAATCTACTTTTGTAAATTGCACTTTCACGATAAAGAGACGGCACTACAGTGCTTGTATGGGGTGAATTGAGAAATACTATTTCTTTTGTTTATCCTTTTTACAGTGCAAATATTTGTAATTAAAAATATTGAGTACTGTACACTTAGTATTCTGTGTTGTAATCAAAATCAATATATTTGAAAATGTAGAAAAACATCCAAAATATTTATAATAAATTTAAATTAGTATTCTGTTATTGTTTTACACTGATAAATCACAACTTTTTTTATCTAGTTAACGTGAGTAATTAACGCAAAACAAATTAACTGTGATTAATTAACAGTCCTAATAAGAACCAGATATTGTTACTGATGAGAGAGTAGACACTGACATGACAGTTATGTACACATACTGCACACTTTAGCATTGATTGTATAGAATGTGCTTTCTAGATTCACACAAATAAGCTCAAATTGTAGCCCTCCAACAGACAAAAAAATTATATATGCAACTAGATGAAATAAGCCATGCCTGAAAGAGAATATGATCAATTCAAGTGCCATCCCAAAAGGTAAAGACTGTAATTTCTACAAAACATTAAAATACCCCAGAGATGGTTCATGCGGAAAGATGCTCAAAATAAGCCCCCCAAAAGTACAATTCTAACTGGCAGGGAACTCAGCAAAAGTAACAGAAGATTACATGGATGGGGCAGTTCTCAGACTTTGGGAGTAGATCTCCAGACATCTCAGCAGAGGCTGTGCACGGGGGTGGGGGGCGGGGGGGAGAAAGAGAGAGAAAAATCACAACATTTAGATTTGCTTTCAGTTCATGAAAGTAAAAGATAGAAATAAAACAGATACAATGAAAAGGCTTCTTCAACAAAGTAAAGGAACTAAATAAATCATACAAGAGTGGTTTAGTTCTTGTAAAACATACATTCTTCCTTATGTGCTCTAGACTGGATTGTCAATTTAAGCATCCCATTATCTCCCATGTCCTAACTAGCCATGACAATTTCTAGTGTTGATTTTTTTAGACTAATACCATGTCTGTTAAAAAAAAAACCTGACAGAAAAGCTGCAAATATGAGCCACAGTTTTAGGTTACGTTTGTGTTTAGTTCTGGGAAGCCCTTCATGACAACTTCTGCGGGCACCTCAGCAAAGCTCCTCTAACCCACAAAGAAAGTTTGAGGTGCTGGGTTAAAGAATGGTAGCTCACAAGTATTTGTTACTACTGGGGTACTCAGCAGATGGGGGGAAACCAGGGCATTGGTACGAGGGATTGGGGGGAAGAGGTGAAGAAAGGTTTTGGCAGTTGGGGGGGAGTGTTGTATCAAAGCTGCCTGTTACTGTGTGGTGGGGACATAAGGGTTGGTCACAGTAGGCTGAGATGCCAGTGACTTCTAAAAAAACAAACAAAAACCACTTATGAACAGGTGTCAACAGAGCATGGCCCCCATGCCTGTGTACAACCCTGTATTTAATTATGCCTCAAAATGCATTAAACAAGCCCTTCCAACATTATGAGTTCAATATTGTCTACATAACAGGTTGACAAGTCCACGTTACAAATGATAGGGCTGAATCCAGCACTGAATTACACCCTGCATCCCTATTTAAGATAATGGAACCGTCTGAGGTGTAAGTCATCACAGAACTGGGCACAAATGTCCTAAAAGTCCCCATTAACTTAATGACCTGATATGCAAGATATACAAACACAAATCTGTAGCAGGCTGAAATGCTTTATGGCATGTTCAATCCCAATAAATCTTTCCTGCCAGAATTCTAAGCAGGGGATTATAGTGGAAACATTGACATAACCACAGCTATGCGAGCACCACTTGAATAAAAGCTAAATGAAAAACACATGTAGAAATGCTGTATTGGCAGCAAGTGCTCTGCAGTAATGCAGCTCTGCTTTATCTGTCGCAGGATTGGACTCAGACTTTAAGGTCAGAAAGGGCCATTGTGATCATCTAGTCTGACCTCCTGCATATTGCAGGCCACAGAACCTCACCCACCCATACCTGTAATAGACCTCAAAACTCTGGCTGAGTTACTGAAGTCCTCAAATCACGAAGGGCTTAAAGACTTCAAGTTACAGAGAATTCACCATTTACACTAGTTTAAACTCAAATAATAAAAGTCCATAACTTCAAAACTAAAGCACAACTCTGAGAAGTGCTGAGTTCCCTTAACTCCTACTGACTGCAAAGGGGGTTGAGGATGCTCAGTGCTTCAGAGGATTTGGTCAGAGCTCAGTTTATTCTCTTGGCTACATTGCCTAAATCTGCCTGGAACTAGAGGGAAGATGATGAAAGAGCTGTGATCAGGATGGTGGATGTTTTCTGTTCTGCGTCCTGCAACACTGCTATTTCAGTGCAGTCTGACACACTACACATCTGAGGAGAATACCTGTGTTTAGCATTTAATATTGCTTTACTTAATCAAAATGCTATAAAAATAACTAATGAATGCATTCACTCTATCACTAATTACATTGGAGAACTATTTCCAGGGCTGTCATCGGGTCTGCTGCTGTTCTGAGTGATATGACAATTATTATACCACCAATGTCTAGAACATGACAATCTTCCTTTAGCTAAAGAAACCCCAGGGATGGTGTATGGGGTGTGCTGGGAATGGAAAGGGGTGTAGCCACAGCATGCTGTGATCAGACAACCGCCACCCCCCAGCTCAGTGCCCCCTAGGGGCTGGACAAATTAGAATAACCCAAGGCTGCTCTAAGTTATATTAGGGGCCAATAGCTCCCAGCTGCTCCTAGGATTGAAGGCTGGAAAGCTACCTTTGTTCCCCTTGCAGGTGTGCCAAGTACTTCTCTAGTGCACATAAAGGACTGAGCCTTTATGTTTAAAGGATGTACGTAAAATATTTTAAGACTGTTTTGGAGAAAGAATATCATGTGGAAGACCAGCTGATTAAAAGAAAAAGGTTGGCCAGGAAGAAATCTTCTGGGGCTGGTGCAAGATCCGACAGGGAGCATTCAAAGAGCAATAAAGTTAGGTATTAAGGTAACCCTAAGATTCCTTTTTTGTCTTACTTCAGGTAGGATTTGCTAGTTATGAAAAGACATCCTAGGATATATGTCACATCTCTGTGAAGTACGTTGACACCAAAAGCTGATGCAGATATATATTTCAGATATATATGAATTATATCTGAAATATAAAATTACAAATTGCTCATTTATATAAATTATATATATAAATTATAAATTATATATAAATGAGCAATTTGTAATTTTATATTTCACCAAATAGGAGATTTAGCAGAACTAGGAAGTACTAGGAAGATGACTTTATGCAGAACAATCAAAAACACAGTGTATTATAGTATAGTCCACCCACTCAATGTATAGTACAAAGGGGTCTAAATCAAAATGGGATGTTGCGAGACTTCTGCTAATATGAAAGGAGATGGCGTCCCACATGCATTGTTCTGTCTTCTGATTGTATTAGCTTTGAAATCAAGTTATTTCATTTTACATATTAAAGCTTTTGTTTGTAAATATCTGAATTAAAAATTCAATTTTGACACTGTTGCACAGGGCTAAGATTGTGGGGGGTGGGGAAGGTTAAAGATTCAAGGAGAAGTGTCAGGCAGCGTGAGAGGAAACAGGGAAAGCAGAGGTCATGAATGAAGGGTGAAAAAAGAAAGATGGAAGGAATGCAAGGAAAAGGAAGAAGTCAAATGGGTCAGTAGACATATTTAGTGAGGAGGAAGGAGGAAAAAACAGGAAAATCTGAAAGAAAAGAAAAAAACAAATGGGGAAAGGACATTTTTTTTAAAAAGTTTCTACAAAGCTTTTTCTGGAGGTAATTGCCCATGTGTACAATGAGCTTTTACACACTTCTGCTAGGCTGTGAATACACCATTAAATGGCTATTTACCCACCTGCTTTCAAACATCTCCAACCTCTAGTGCCTCCTTAGTCACTTTTCCAGCTTCTTGGAGCCTGCTTCTATGCCTTGTCCAAAGCTCTGTGAATACTGCCTGCAGCCCTGGCTGTAAATCAGTTATATCTTTAGAAAGCATCACCATCATTTAAGCTGTGGCAGGGTCATAAATGATCTTGAGCATTTTGGTAGCGATAGGAAATTGAGTTTCTTTACCAAGGGATTAGCCTGTGTCACTATCCCTCTAGACTAGGTCCCATGTTGTTCGACCTATCCAGAAGGCCTCTGACGGAGATCATTGCTATACACAGCATAGAATATCATCATGACACTGATGATTAACAGCTGCAGATATTTCTTGCCTAGTGGACCCTGCAAACCTGTGCTCTGACCAGGGTACTTGAATGATATCAATGTTGCCTCAAAGCCACGGCTGGTTGGGATTTTTTCAAGGAAACGTGTTTTCAATTAAAAATGTTGATTCATCAAATCTAAAACAAACTTTTTCAGGAAAGGGTTGGTTTTAATAAATTTCCCATTTAGGAAAAAAATAGTAAATAAATTAAAAATAATAAAAGGGGTGAAATGTTTCATTTTAGGTTTTTGGGGGGAGATTTTCTATTTGCAAAAATTTGCGATTTTGACTGTGTTCCCCAATTTCAATAAGGGAACAATTTTGGAAATCTTCAAAATTTTCCCAGGATTGGAAAACCATTTCCCATCCAGTGGTACTCAAAGCTGGGAAGAAAGAAGTTGGCTACAGAAGGGGTTAGTTGACAAGAATGAAACAAGATAAGAATCTTGTCTCAGTTTTGCATGGACTCTCTCGATGGAAAACCACTTCACACATTAGAACTCAAGTGTTGGGGTTTCCCACGCCCGTTACCCCCACAGTTGTATAGGGTCATAGGGCAGCTCCTGCTGAACTGCCCTCCAGCAGAAGACATGTACAACAGGTGTGCCTGCCTCTATTTCTCCTTTATCCACCCGTACAAATAGTCTCTCTCTTGGCAGCAAATTCAAGCCCTTTTAGTCACATACAGTGCCTCAGAGCCCTGAGAGTAAACACAGTTCCTCCCATACCCCAAAGTAAAACGAGGTTACAATGCAGCAGCTCTTCAATCCCATTCAACGGCTACCGTCACCCACCCAGGAGTCATTAATAACTCTGTCACAGTTCCGTTAGCCCCTGTTTCAGGGCTCCATTCTCCAGGCACTCTTCCTACTTCAGAGCTCCAAGACCCACTGCTCTCCTGCAAGCCTCTTCCTATAGCCCCAAGTCAAGTCTTCTGTGAGAAGGCTCCCCACAATATTTCAATTTCCCAGGTCTCCTCATCTTTGAGTCCTACTGCTGGTCAGAGAATAATCCTCCAGGTTCACTCCCTTCTCCTTAGATTCAGCTTCTTGAAGCCCTCCACTCATGACAGCTGCCAAGGGCCTTCTTGCATTCTTCCACTCACCTGGCCTCCTCACCTGTAAGGCCTGTTCCACTCTCCAACATTAACCCTCTTGCTTCTGGGCCTGGTTTATACTGACCACGCTGGTTCTTCCCCTTGTTCCTAGGTCCTCTGCACAAGCCTTCCTGCCACATGGCACGGATCCCCAGTTCTAACCAGTCTCTTAATAGTTTTTGACATCTCAGCAGCAGCAGCTCAGTTACTGCTCTCCTGCAGCAACTCTCTGCTATTCCTTCTGTCTCGCCCCTGTTCACAAGTAGCTCTCACCTGCCGCTTCAAGACTCTGTCTCAGTCTTTCCTTTATATGGCCCAGGTGCCTTAAGGCGAGCTGGGTCGCTGCTCACCAGTCACGGATATACTGGACCTTGCTCCCTCTTAATTTGACTTGTCACCCTGTGACAAATGGCTACACCGTTATGCATTTCATGTTGAACACACCAAAGCAATACAGACCCTCTAACCACAAGAGTCAACTATTGTAACTCCCTCTTAATAGGACTCCAGGTAGGGATGTCCCATTGCTTGAAATGTGGCAGCCAATTGTTCGAGTTTGAGCTACTAGGATCATAATATATATTTAAAAATATTTAAACATGTATGCAGCACTTTAAATATTCAAACATTGGAAGCACATTAAACCAGTGTTCCCTGATCTGTCTTGGTTGCCATTTGTCTTCTGGGTTGAATTCAATGGGTTGGTTTTAACCTATAAAGCTTTAAATAGTTTGGGAGCTGGTTAAGTAAGAGATTGCCTGTCTGACCATGACATAAAGCCACACTTGAAATCAGCAGAGTGCCTTAGCTGGAGTTCCCTTGGTATAAATAAGAGGGAGCTGTTGGCAGGGCATTCTCTGTGAGGGCGCTTAATTTTGGAACTCACTTCTGCACCCTTGGTCTGTCTGAGCCTAGATTTGTTAACCCTCCAAGCACAATGCAAAGGCTATCTTTACCCATCTTTGTTAAAGGCTGTCAAGGAGTGTACACAGTGGCAGGAGTTGTTGGCTCCCAACACGATGCTTATTCCTCTTGATGTTGCTGCCTGCTCTGTATTCCTTACAGTAGCTGTGTGTGAAGTAGTGCATTGTCACTGTTGTTTTGTAAAGCCCTAAAGCTGTTGCCCTGGTTACACTGAAGATATATTCTTTGGATGGAGGAGGGAGGGTTCTGATGGTTTGCCCAGGGAAGGGAGAAGGGCTGGGGAAGATGGGTGCTACACAAATATCAATACATTTGATGTAACATTAATAGTCATTACTATTACTGTTATCAGAAAGAGAATGTGGAGCACACAAGAAGGGGAGACCATTCTAAACTGTAAAATTATATACATCTTCCCATCTTAAGACTGACTCTTGCTTTTTAAATATTTGGCAGAGCAAAATTAATCCTAAGCATCTTTAACTCATTAATCCTCATCTCTACACATGCTTGTTGTCTCACGTAACTCTACCTGCCAGTCTCCTGGTAGAGACACAGGAGCCCTCTTTTGGCTCACCCGGCAGTGGAAAACTGCTTCCTTACCACAATCATAATGTGTATTCCCTCCCCTCCCCACATTTAAGGCACTAAATTTATGCTGGCATATAGTAATATGACAAAGAGAAGGTTAGAACAAATCAAAGCTTGTGGTAGGTGTAGACATTTAATTTGATCATTTCTGTTGTGTTTGTCTCATTAGTTTGAGGACAGAACCTGTGCACGCAGGGAGGAAGTGATACAGAATTGACAGCTACTAAGTGTGGTTTATGTTAGTAGATTCTCACTAACAACATGCATGTACTTTAAATCCCAGTTCTGTCTTTGCATCAAGGCTCTGACAGCCACATAATTTGTTAGGAAGCTTGGAGCTTGTTACCACTTTAAGAATGTGAGGCAAGAAATGGAATGAAGATGCCTGCACTTCTCAGGCCAGATTTTCAAAGATATTTAGGCATCTAAGAATGCAGGAAGGTGCCTAGTGGGATTTAAAAACAAACACACACCTAAGAAGGTTAGGTGCCTCAGTGACTTTCAATGGGAGTTGGGATTTTTTAAAAAAAGGGCCTAAACCAGGGGTGGGCAAACTTTTTGGCCTGAGGGCTACCTCAGGTTTCTGAAATTGTATGGAGGGCCAGGTAGGGGAGGCTGTACCTCCACAAACAGCCAGGCATGGCGTGGCGTGGCGTGGCCCCCCCCCCACATCTCAAACCCCCCCCCCGCCCCGGTCCCCTAAGAGCCCCCCCTAGGACCCTAACCCCATCCACCTCTCCCTGTTCCCTGACTGCCCCCAGAATTCTTGCCCCTGACTATCCCCTGCTGCCCCATCCAACCCCCCCTTCCTGACTGCCCCCCCAGGTCCCCTGCCCCCATTCAACCCCCTATTCCCTACCCTCTGACCGCGCCGACTCCTATCCACACTCCTGCCCCTGACTACCACCCCCCCCCGAACTCCCCTGCCCTCTATTCAAACCCCCCACCCCCAGCTCCATGCCCCCTTACCGTGCTGCCTGGAGCACCAGGACAGGCAGCCGTGTCGCCTGGCTGGAGCCAGCCATGCCACTGTGTAGCAAGAGCCCCGCCGCGCAGAGCATTGCGCCAGCAGTGCAGTGAGCTGAGGCTGCGGGGGAGGGGGAACACCAGGGGAGGGGCCGGGGCGAGCCTCCTGGGCCAGGAGCTCAGGGGCCGGGCAGGAGGGTCCCGCGGGCTGGATGTGGCCTGCCAGCCCTAGTTTGCCCAATCAGATAAAAACATCCACTGAATCTTTAAGTGCCTAAATAGCTTTGCAAATGTGGCCCCTCGCGTCATGAAGCAATGCTATTCTCCTCTCTGTATTGAAGTACTCCAGTGAAGGCAGTCTTTTTTAACCCTCCCTAATTAAGTTTAAGCAATGTAACGGTATTATCCAATTCCATTCTTGAGTTGCCAACAACTTTGCATTTATAATATTGTCTTTCACTCAGGCCATTTCCAGATGTCAGCATAAATCTTTTTTTTTTTTTAATGTAGCTGAGGTTTTAAAAGCAAACAAAAGTGTTTCTCTGGGGCTTGGCTTGCCTGATTTAAACACAACAGAAAACAAAAACAATGTTTGAAGATGTATATAGACAATGACAAAGAAACTTGTTACTTTGTCAAAATAAAGAAATTATTTTAATTGTATGAAAAGAATAACTTTTCCAAGCTGCCAGCTTGACTGATCAGCAGATTTCTGGTATTTAAGTTCATGGGTTATAACTCTCCTTCAGATATTTCTCAAGGGCATTGAAAGGAGTGGAAATCCCACTGTCCTAGGGCCAAAAATCTTTATGGGCGGGGCGAAGATGGGTGTGGCAACCATCTATCCCCTCCAAAGTCAAAGAAGCCCTGTCATTTGGCTCCAGGTACTCTAACTTCCACAAGTTTGGAGGGTATAGGGAAACAATTGGAGAGAAAGAGGTATAACAGGGGAAAGCTGCTTCCTGCAGCATTATCCCCTGGAAACCCAGAGGGATTTTCGACTCAGGGCTTGTATACACTAGCACTTACTTCAATATAATTTAAGTCGCTCAGGTGTGTGGAAAAGCCACCCCGAGCAACTTAAGTTACACCGACCTAAGTGCCAGTGAGGACAGCACTGCATTGGTGGGAGAACTTCTGCTGACATAGCTACTGCCACTTGGGGAGGTGGAGTAATTATGCCTATGGGAAAGCTCTCTCTCCTATCGACAGAGGTTTGCACTAGCCGCTCTACAGCGGTGCAGCTACATTGCGACAACTGCACCGCTGTAGCGATTCTCGTGTAGATTAGCAGTCAGACTTTAAGGTCAGAAGGGACTATCATGATCATCTAGTCTGACCTCCTGCACATTGC
This sequence comes from Chelonia mydas, assembly GCF_015237465.2. Lineage (NCBI taxonomy): Eukaryota > Metazoa > Chordata > Testudines > Cheloniidae > Chelonia > Chelonia mydas. The sequence goes on from NC_057850.1 coordinate 164,855,109, forward strand.
AGGCCATAGAATCTCACTCACCCACCCTCTCCTGCAGTAGGTCATAGAATCATAGAATCATAGAATATCAGGGTTGGAAGGGACCCCAGAAGGTCATCTAGTCCAACCCCCTGCTCGAAGCAGGACCAATTCCCAGTTAAATCATGAGGTCCATAATCTCTAGCTGAGCTACTGAAGTCCTCAAATCATGATTTAAAGATGTAAAGTTACAGAGAATCCACCATTTGCTCTACTTCAAACCAGCAAATGTCCCATGCTGCAGAGGAAGGCAAAAAAAAACCAAACCCAGGATCTCTTCCAGATTTACCTAAGGGAAAATTCCTTCCTGATCACAAATATGGCAATCAGTTAGACCCTGACCATGTGGGCTATCAGTTTTCATTAATAATCTGTTTGAGATGCTTGTACATCAAGTATAATCTGCAACCCTTCCCTGAAAATTTCTTCCCCTTGCTTGGGATGCAGGCTTCAGATAGTTTCTGCATCTTCGACAAAGTGATTCCAAGCCTCCTCCATATTTAGAGCCTTGAGTTCATCAGTCCAGTCCACTTCCCAAACTAATTCTCTTAATTTTTTTAAGTTTGCCCTTTTGAAATCAAGGACCATAGTTGCAGACCTAGTTTTGTTTATCCTTCCATCTAGTTTAAATTGAATTAACTCATGGTCACTCAAACAAAGGTTGCCCTCTACAACAGTTCCTCTATGAGGTCCTCAATATTTACCAATACTACATCTAAAATGGCATCACCTCTTCTTGGTTCAGTGACTATTTGATGAAGATATCTGTTGGCTATCACATCAAGGAATCTGGGCTCTACCATCATTGGTAGCACTTGTCCTCCAATCTATATTTGGAAAATTAAAGTGTCCCACAATCACACAATTCCCACTAGTATTTATTTCATTAAAAATATTAATGAGCTCTTTGTTCATATCTGCTTTGGATCGTGGAGGTCCGTAGCAGACCCCCACAAACTATCCCAGTGGAGCATCTGTTACATTTCTTTCCCAAAGTGATTTTGACCCAAACAGACTCCATTTGATCTATTCCATCACTCCTAATTTCTTTACAGTCTAACTCATCATTAATGTACAGCATTACTCCACCACCTTAACTTTTATTTCTGTTTTTCTGAATATTCCCTTCAATATCTGTATTTCAGTCAGGACTACTATTCCACCATGTTTCCCTTATCCCTCATATCTGGTTTCACTTCCTGCAGCACTAGTTCTAGTTCCTCTATTTTGTTACCCACGCTCCTTACATTGATATACAGATACCTTACTAGTTTCTGCTTGGCTTCACCCAGATTCCTCACCTGATTAGGTATAGTCATTTTGCTGCCAGTATCCCCCACCTGACAGCGCCACTGCCAGTAACAATCTTTCCTCTTTTTGTCAATCCTCCAATCCTCTGCTGTTGTAAATCTTATTAAGATTACTAGGTGACAGATATTCCAAATGTCTGAAGATGGAATGGGCTTCTATGGGAGAAGTTAGAAAGGTTTTAGAAGAAAATTTCGCAGACAGTTAAAAGGCACTTACCACACAAATGGAATACAACATTATTTGAACTACTCCTATATTACTGGCTGTCAAATTAACTTTATTGCAGACATATAACTGAGTTCTTAGAAAGATAAATCGTTCCTTCACGTTTTACACACACCCTTCATATAACTGAATTCAATGGGAAAAGGTGAAAACCCAGTAGGTATAAATTCTGATTGTCACCCTTCAGCAGACAAAGCGGGAAGCAAGATTATCCTTTTGTGTATCCTCTGGATAGCGCACTGTGCATTAACCTAACCACATGATGTCTCTCTTGCTCCAAAAATATATAGCTGCAAACATCTGGTCCTCTTTCAGATAATTTGAAAGCAAGATTTTCCAAACTGGCAGCTTTGAATAGAAAATAGCCTTAATTTTGAATATTTGTTGATTATGTAGAATTCTGTAAAATTCATCTAAAATGTAGGGTTTCATCCTACTGCAATTTATCTGAAGCAAATGTTTACCTACAGAAGCTCAGACTAAGTGATCTGGCCTCTCTAGCACTCTAAAACAGCTATTTTTTTAGTGCACTTCAGTGGGAAGAGCTAGAAAATCTAAAGGTGAAGTCAAGCCAAGGGGTATGAGCCAAGACCTACATTGAACTACTGGAGAAGACTGTGGTACATAGTATAAAAAGCAAAACTGACAAAATAACTAAGGTGACTGTGACCTCATGAAGTAATGCCCTCACTGATTTGCCTCTTTCTTCACTTACACACTTAGGTGCTCACGGTTCAATCCTGTGAGGTGCCGAGTGCCTCTTACAACATGCTGAATCACTTAGAAACTCACTTGGCAAAAATCAGTCCTTCATTTCCATAGCACAATTCTAAGTCCCTGGATTTATGTGGCAAAACTCTGCACACTAGGCTTTGATAGAGAATCAGAGACGCTTCCATGTCCTGGGTACAGCAGGCATTACAGGTTCAAGGTGCTGTGACATGTGCAGATTTCAGTCTGATCTTTCTAAACTTAGCTGTTTACACTTAAATTGGACACACCGACTTATATGCCTGCCATCACATTTCCACCACTAAATGTGTCCCCAACTAACTTGCCACCTCTACAAAGGTTCCACATTTAATTCCCCGCCGTAGCAGCTGAAGGAAATTTCAAGGAACCCATGTTAGAGATCAGAGGACAACTCAAACAATTTGAAAATAGCAGTACACTTCTGAAATTGAATTATACCCTTGTCACTCAGTGTTTAAGACTGCATTGCCGTTTGACATACTTGTGTTTGAATGTGTTTTGTGTTTATTTTTAAGGAGTTAGCTACTGAAAAACCTGAAATAAGTAAAGATGAAGGGAGACATGAAGTCTATAATTTACATGAGAAGTGGAACATTATGCGTATGGTACTAAAAAAAATTCTCCACCAAGTAAATGTTTATTTGTTCCTCAGTATCAAAAGGTTGCACTGGAACTCAAACCTGGACAAGCCACCAGATGGAATGCTCTCTCAGGAAGACACCCTACCCTATTTTGAATTCAAGAAAAAAGCAGGTCCTGGTTGCACAATACCCTCCATGGAAAGATTTTTGTGCTTTAAACCTAACTTATAAGGCCTCCAGGATCTGAGCTTTGCATAGTTTTCTGCTGTAGCCCAGGAAAAGGTCACAGTTGCAAAATGTTGATATTTTGGGGGAAGGTTCTCTGGTGTGGTTAGGGTCCCTTAAGCACAGTGTGGAAAGAATAGTCTGGGGGCTGCTTTAACTTGTACCAGCTGCATCCAACCTCCACCTAGGAAGGAAAAACTGTTCTCAGAGGGACAGACCACTAGACAAGTTATGCACACCCATGATTTAGAAGAAAGTTCTCAGAGGAGCACATGCCTGTACTCTCTATAGTGTTATTTATTTATATTCCACCATTCGTTCATAGGGCAGGGGCTGTCTCTTTATCTGTGTTTGCATAGCACCTAGCACAACTGGGCCCTGCTTGGAGCCTTTGAGCACTACCCGGTAGTATACATATATGATAGATTTTTAAAGATACTTGAGCAAATCCTGTTACATGTGTACATGAAGTTTCCAGGGACTTCAGTGTGAGTTGCATTTGCATACCAAAATTCTAATTCGTTTCCATCTATCTAGTATCACTTCACTACTAAGGTCCCATATTTCATCCCAGGGCACTTTAATTGTGTGCAGCAAACTAATCAACTATTTAGGGAAAGAAATGAAAAATGCTGAATGCAATTGAAACAACAGGAGGAATGCCAGTTAGACAAAATACAGATACCTAAACTGGAATTTTGCTGGGACCTAATCAAAGTCCAGGGTCAGGAAAGCAACTCACTTCAGGAAAGCACTTCAGCACATGCTAAGTGCTTTCCTGATTCAACGCTACTTCTAAACTTGGAAGGATTAGATTTTTATTGTTAAACATCAATGTCAACACACACACACACACACCAGTGAAACAATGTTTCCATTGATGATAATCAAAATTTACAGACAGGCAAAGTAGGAAAGATGTGCTTGAGAACTCAGTTTGATTTAAGGATATTTATTTTGTATAGTTTGACATGTGATGTTGACAGTGTGTTTTAAAGCTATAACATTTTGAATGTCAACAGCTGTCATTCAAAAATTGTTTGCTTCCCTTAATTTAAATCAGTAAAAACTGAAACAATCCAATATTATCCATTAAAATTATATAAAAATTGAATTCTGCTAAGCCTAGCTATATTGCACATTATAATTTCAAAAAGAAAAATCAAGTAATATCTTTTCCTCTTTGCTCTTGCTTCATTAACAAAGATTGAAGCTATATGCAGAGTATGTCAAACAAACAGAACTTCATTAAACCTTGCAGACTGCTCTCTCCATGTGGTTGAATTGCTTCTGGCCTATCTACCCATGTTCCCAGTTTTTCTGATATCCCCTCAATAACAGTTCCTGCAGGGATCATGGGCCATCAGACTCCAGTTTGACTGATCATGAAATCTTCCTTATTTTACAAGCATTTTAATATAAACATTAAAAACAAATAATTGACACCCATGCCCCCTCTTCATGTCCTTCACCAGAGGTGGCTAGCACAACGCTGAGTTGTAGTCTCGTCTTTATCACAGACACAGCTGATTACATCCTCTGAGAGAGTTTGGTCTCCTGTTGAGGAAACCATGCCAGGAATGGCAGGTCTGCACTCAAAACTCTGCATTGGCGCAGCAGTAGCACGATAGCACTTGATCTAAGACACGTTAAGATGACAGGAGAAAGCTTCTCCCGTCAGCTTCGTTAATCCACCTCTGCGAAAGACAGTAGCGATGTTGGTGGGAAAAGCTATCCCACCAACATAATACTGTCCACACAAGCACTTACGTTGGTATAACTATGAGCATTGTACAGAATTAATTTTGTAGTGTAGACCAGGACTTAGTCTCTGAATCTAGCAAACATTTTCTCTGGGGAAAATTTGTCACGTGCAGCCAGTTGTAGTGACCAAATAGTGCTTCAATGTCAGCATATCGGGCTCTTTATCCAAGTTTATGCTCCAAAACCGGTTCCTCACCTCATAACCTATAAAGGTTCAGACTTTGGAAAGTTCTGGAAAGATGTCAATTTTGGACAGTGCCATCTTTTCAGTGCCTGGTTCAGTGGCTTTGAGTCTATGCAGATATGTAATTTGCCCACTGGCTTCTTTACCACCACCACCACCACGCTGTTTACTCAAGCTGTACTGGCTTCTACAGATGTTATGATAGCCCTTGTTCTACAGGCTTTTGAGCTCCTTGTTTAGTGGATTATATAGTGCCACTGGAATTTTCCTTTGGAGAAAGCATACAGGTTCCACTGTGGACTTTAGTTCAAGATACCCATTATCTTTGAAAACATCCCCATATGCTTTTTAAAATGGTCTCCACTGTCCACAGGAATCCCCCTTTTGCCCCTTGCACTGCAGCTATAAAATTCTGATGCTTATACCCTGACCAGATCCATGGCCTGCATGGCTGTATTCCGCAAAAGGGGGCCGTGGTGCTTACTATCCACCACCAGCCGTACTCCATTATTTTTTCAGTTAGATACTATCAGGCCACGTTTTCCTATGGGCTCCATTATGGTCTCAGGTTACAGTATTAGATTGTGCCTGCTTTTCAAAATCCTTGTATTTGAGTCTAATTTGCCCCAAGGAATCACATGGTAGGCAGCACAACTATCCAGCTGAAATCACACAGGGTATTTCCCTATTAATGTTTCAGAGTAGCAGCCTTGTTAGTCTGTATCCGCAAAAAGAAAAGGAGTACTTGTGGCACCTTAGAGACGAACAAATTTATTTGAGCATAAGCTTTCATGAGCTACAGCTCACTTCATCGAATGCATGCAGTAGAAAATACAGTGGGGAGATTTTATATACACAGAGAACATGAAACAACGGGTGTTACCATACACACTGTAACAAGAGTGATCAGGTAAGGTGAGCTATTACCAGCAGGAGAGCGGGTATGGGTGTGTGTGGAAACCTTTTGTAGTGATAATCAAGGTGGGCCATTTCCAGCAGATGACAAGAACGTGTGAGGAACAGTAGCCGGGGGATGGGGGAGGGGCAGAAGAGTACCTAGAAGTTACCTACTACAGGACAGGCCCAACAAAGAAAATAACAGAACGCCACTAGCCGTCACCTTCAGCCCCCAACTAAAACCTCTCCAACGCATCATCAAGGATCTACAACCTATCCTGAAGGATGACCCATCGCTCTTACAGATCTTGGGAGACAGGCCAGTCCTTGCTTACAGACAGCCCCCCAGCCTGAAGCAAATACTCACCAGCAACCACACAAAACACAACAGAACCACTAACCCAGGAACCTATCCTTGCAACAAAGCCCGTTGCCAACTGTGTCCACATATCTATTCAGGAGACACCATCATAGGGCCTAATCACATCAGCCATACCATCAGAGGCTCGTTCACCTGCACATCTACCAATGTGATATGTGCCATCATGTGCGAGCAATGCCCCTCTGCCATGTACATTGGCCAAACTGGACAGTCTCTATGTAAAAGAATAAATGAACACAAATCAGACGTCAAGAATTATAACATTGAAAAACCCGTCGGAGAACACGTCAATCTCTTTGGTCACTCGTTTACAGACCTAAAAGTGGCAATTCTTCAACAAAAAAAACTTCAAAAAACAGACTCCAGAGAGAGACTGCTGAATTGGAATTAATTTGCAAACTGGATACAATTAACTTAGGCTTGAATAAAGACTGGGCGTGGATGTGTCATTACACAAAGTCAAACTATTTCCCCATGTTTATTCCGCTACTGTTCCTCACACGTTCTTGTCAACTGCTGGAAATGGCCCACCTTGATTATCACTACAAAAGGTTTCCACCTCCCCACCCTGCCCCAGCTCTCCTGCTGGTAATAGCTCACCTTACCTGATCACTCTTGTTACAGTGTGTATGGTAACACCCATTGTTTCATGTTTTCTGTGTATATAAATCTTCCCACTGTATTTTCCACTGCATGCATCCGATGAAGTGAGCTGTAGCTCACGAAAGCTTATGCTCAAATACATTTGTTCGTCTCTAAGGTGCCACAAGTACTCCTTTCCTATTAACCTTGTTGCATACACAGAGGTTGATATTGACCCTTGTTGCTTTCCTGTCCCAACAGACCGAGCCTGATATGCTTTCAGACTCAAGGTGAGAGTCAATGTCATCACCACTGTCTGAGGTGCCTTCCCCCTCTTGTACAAGTCTGACAATCTCTGACATCTTCTTCTATTCTAGCACACATTGCTAAAATGATTCAATTTACCACATTCTTTGCAATGCTGTCTCAGTGCAGGACACGCTGACTCCCACAGTAAATGCATCTCCCAATGGGAATAGAACCCTGGCCCCCAGCTTTCCTTTGTTGTCGTCTCACTGCACATATGTCTGGGGTGTTGTGCCCCCTATAGGGATTTCATCCATTCTCTTGAGGCTTCTGTTGCACGACCTTTGCCTAAATGTGTCTAATGTGAGCTTGCCTTCCCAGCGCACCCACTCCCACAGATGGTGATCCCACATGCCACAGATTCTCGTCACCCAAGTTAAGGAGTCTGTCAAATCTGCAAAAATTGCATGTACCAGCCTGAGTGTGTAACGGGGTCTTATTCTTTCCTCTCCAGATTGGTCTCGAGTGAAAAAACTGTGTTGTTCCACAGTTTCATTCTGCTTTGGGGAGCAAAAGTTACCCAGGGCTCCTAGGACTGCTATGACACTGGTGAGCTTTAGAGGAGTGCAGACTTCTTTTACCCTGTTCCCAAATAATGTAAAACAAAAGCTTTACTTTCCTGCTGTTGACGTCTTCCTGCATGGCCACGTCTGTGTACAGCTCAAACTTCTTCCACCACATCCATTGCTGGGCTAGGTTTGTGTCTGCAAAATCCAGAGCTTTGCGGGGTGGGGGGCGCTTCAGATTGTATTCCATGGCTGCTGCCGCCAGCTTCTACGCTTCACATTATGTCTACACTGCAGCTGGGAGGTGTGATTCCCAACACAGGTAGACAGACTCATGCTAGAGCACTAAAAATAGCAGTTTATACATTGTAGTGCTGGCAGTGGCTTGGGTTAGCTGCCCAAGTCAAAGCCCACCTAATCCCTTGGGTCCCAGCTAACCTGAGCTGTCAACAGAGCAGCATAGACACTGGGGCAATTTTTAGCATGAAAGGTTAAGCTGAGCTATTACAAGTCTGTCTACCCATTCTAATCACCCCTCCCAGCAGCGGTGCAGAACACAACCACAGGGAACTTACAGCTCAGGCACTGCTATGATGTTTCATTAGCAAAGAGTGAAGCTGAATGCAGATTACACTGAACAAGTAGAACTTTATTAAACTCTGTGGACCGTTTTCTCTATGCAGCTGAGATGCTTCCAACCTAACATCCTGGGCTCCCTGTTTTCCTGGTGCGCTCTTAATAACAGTACCTGCAGGGAACATGGGCCCTCTAACTCCAGTTCCACTGATCATGACACACCCCCAGTTTTTCAAAGTTTTCTTTGCATCATGAATATGCTTTTGTTTTATTTATTAATTAATGGTGGTTATCCAGATGCATTTTTCTGGGCTTGGACCCCATATCCCAGTGGAATTTAGACATCATCCAGATTTGCATACAAGAAAAATGAATTGGTGATTCACAAATTCTTCTTGATCTGAAAACAGTTTCTCAAGATCGCTGTCAAACTTTATGCATGTGTTTGCTATAGTTTCCTTTCTGTCATCAAGCAATTAGTGTTATTCTCATATGAAACTGGAATACTCAAAATCATACTGGTTAACCTAGGGGTATGTCTATACTGTAGCTAGGAGCACACCTCCCAGCCCAGATAGACAGATATGGACTAGCCGTGCTTGAGCTAGTGCACAAAAATAGTGGTATGGACTTTGTGACCTGAGTGATGGCATGGGCTAGCCACCTGAGCAGTGAGCCAGGGGGTCAGGTGGGCTTGCACGTCAGCAGTTAGCCCAAGTCGCCAGTGCTACAACATCCATGCCACGATTTTTAGCTCACTAGCTCAACCGGAGCAGGCATGCCTGTCTACCCAGCCTGGGAAGCATGCACCCAGCTGCAGTGTAGACATAAGTGACCAGTATGTCAGGTAGCAGTTTCTAATCTAGCAGTAGAATATGAAGATGAATAGTAGCAAAATGCACCCACCTTACTGTGTGTGGTCGTAACGCAATGGATAAAAAGTTTGTATTTGAAACTAATTTGAGGCAGTTAATGTAGTGTTTCATTAAATGTGCATTACACACACAGTGAATGGTATGCATACTCTTTTTAAGTGTCAGTTTTCCATTAACAGAAGTTTCTGTTAAGTATCACTTTCTGCTCTGGGGTCTTATTTGATGCTAACAGGATACAGGATAATTATGTCAATTTAACATCAAGCTTATTAAAAGCAGATCTCGGACACATGTGGCACCCTTTGAATATTATTGCTTTTCGTCCATGCATTCAGTGGAAGTTACTGTCATTTCAAACTTTTCATTCTATTGTACCCATTAGTGGTGGGGTAGATCCACAGCTGGCGGAAGCTGTCATAGCTCCATTGGAAATAGGACATTTTACACCAGCTGAAGATGTGCCTCAAAATGTCAAGCTGGCAGATGGCTGCGTGCATTAAACATATCTTTCCACTGTCCCTAGGTGTACTGTACCTATATGTCAAGAATTACATGCTGAAATATTGGACAATTCTCTTTTCTATATTAAATACTAGAGTTGCAGAAATCGTTCTCTACAGTTTTACACATAACATCCTGAGAGAGAAGTAGGGGAAATGGCAGGGAAAGGGATTAAATATTCAACATAAAGTGATTTCCATGGAAATGCTGCAGAAAGTGCAACTCTGTAGGCTGGAAACTGTAGTCTGAATTAATAATCCATTATCATCCTTTTCAACTTTTCCATCCTAGCTTTCATTTTTCAGCAATAGCAGCTTATTTTTCAACCTGACAAGTGTTGTAATTCTCCTTTCAATAAAGATGGTTATAACTCGCACCACCACAAGGATTTTTTTCCTCTATTTTTCCTTTAGCACACAAATTACAGCTTGCAAACATGAAATTGTTACACCGTAACAGCTGGAGGAAATGACCATGTCAGCCCTGTGATTGACAGAGTATGTCTGCCATTAGTTACTACAGTTTGCAAGTTAGGGGTGATTTTAGCTCCCCAGCTGCAGTCTGACAACCAAATTACAGCAGTAACCCAATTAGCTTTTTTCCACCTGTGTTAGCCAGGAGATTGTGACCTTTCCTTTTGGATACAGACTTTTAAGGGAGTTCACTCACCTCTAGAGAACATCCTTGTGGCCGGGCGTGGCACAAGGATTCTCCCCCCGATCTGGTGTCCACTGCCGATGGTCATTCCAGTGCTACAGTGACCTCTTTCCATGACTTGGCCCTCCAGCCAGGTCACAAACTATTGTCACTCCTTCCAGGGTTACAGTCCCACCAATAAAAGTCCAGTGTCCTTACATCAGGTCTCCAACCCCAACTCTGGGCTCTGTAGTCCTTGCCCCTGAGCATCCACCTTCTTTATTCCTTTCTCTCAACAGCTAGCAGGGTATCCCTTGCCCTCTGACAACACCAGATTGCTACCCAGGGACCCTATCACCAGCAACCAAGATCTGCTGTTCACATGTCCTTGCTGCTGTCTTCCTGGGCTGCTTCTTACCCAGCTTTTCTCAGGCCTTTTCTTCCCATAACCTCTCTAGGTTAACCCTTCTTTCACAGCCAGGGTTCTCAGGGCATTCCCCTGTATTCCTCTAACATCCCAAACTAAAAGTATAAACTTAAATCAACTTCTCCCCTCCATGGGATTGGCCTTTCAACTACTTGTCTCCCCTGCTTTGTTCCTTCACTGAATAGCTCCCTCCCTCTGTGGAAATCTAGAACCTGCCCTTTGTATCAGGGCTTACAACTGGAGCCTGTTCCAATCCAGAGCCTCTCCTGGCCTCTTGTCAGACTTCCCTATTCTGGAGAAGATCCCAGAGCCAACTCTCAGAACCTCCCTGGTCCTAGAAAGTGACTGCAGAATTCCCCTCCTCCCTGCAGCCCCATTCTGATACAAGCTTCCTCTCTTTATACTAACTAGCCTGCTCCTGCCCAGTTGGGCTTCAAGGTCAGTTAAGCTGACTGTTCCTCCAGGTGAAGCCTGGTATGCTAATCAGCCTTTCAGGCCTACATTAACCCTTGCAGGGCCTGTGTGGGAGGCACATCCTCTCATACAGACCTTGCCACTCTTACACATACTTGTGTCTCCTCAAGATTAGAACTACTGCAGTGCGCTCTATGTAAGATTACAGATTAAAATCATTCCAAGACTGAGCTGCTGTGTTCTGCACCTGCTTCACTTATTGACTGGGGGCATCACACTGAAAAGTACGTCTGCACCGGCTGTCCATTGGTCTCCAGCTACATGTGTACAGGCATGACTACCTGCCTTTCCTGGTAACTATACGCGGCCAGTCCAGATACAAGTCCAGTAAAAAAATAAAACCTTAAAATATTAATCCTAATTAATAAGCATTTATTCATAAATTAAAACCACTATATAATAAAGGACGGGTGAGAAAGTAGCCAATGGATACAGAGGTACTGACAACCAATAATTCATTGACATTAAAATATGGAGAAATAAAAGAAAAATAAATAATAGTAGGATACACGGAATGGGAGTCCGGAATCACTACTTGTCACTGAACATAGCCATCATATCAGCGGTGGCATATAGCACGAGCCTGCAAAGATTTTCTTTAAAATTCTTACCTCACGCAATTCCCAGGAGCTTTAAAAGATCATTATTACCTTCACTCCATTTGCCACAAGCCCCAGTTATGAGACCAAAGAAGTAGACGTTTATACTCCCGGATATCTTTTTGATATCTTCTTCCAACTCAGAGTAGTAGTCGTCAACCTTCTCCCTGTGGGCCCTTTCCAGATGGTCAGAATTGTCCTCCCAATGAATGGTAACATCTACTACAACCGCAGTGTCACCCTTCACAAAAATAACATCTGGCTTACGTAAATTCCCTTCACTATTTCTAAGATGTGGTTCCATTATTGTCTTCCACCCAAGTTTACTAACTTTATTAATCACAGCTGAGACTATCCTCATAGGTCTTTTATTCCGCAGATCTTTAATTTTATAGCACTGCCCAGATATATGTGGGATGGTCTCCCTAACCTTTCCACACCATCTACACATAGCATTTAACGCCCTCTCTTCCTCTTCTGAAAATCTCCCTAGTTGGAGAAACATTAGCCCTCAATTAAAATATGGATCATCCAAAGTATCAAAATACTTAAAGCTAGGATTAAAATTGTCCACATCCAAATTATTAAAAAAGCTACTAGTACAAACATAGGTAAAAAATGACAAATCATTATCAACCTGGTCCTCACCTAACCAGCCAAAATTCTGCTCTCCCATATCATCTCTGACAGGGAGATCACATATTTCAGTCTTGTGAGGTAACCACTCACGCAAAAATACTTTATGCATCAGTCCAGCGACCTGAATTAGTTCTCCAACATATTTGACACTGCCAGCTGGGGCATCAAAACCAGCAGCGGAGGCGTTGTTTACCCAGCGCCACTCCAGTATGAATATTCCTTTTATCCATAACTAAAAAGATATAACCCTTACCAGGGGAATGCTATCCCTGACCAGGGAGAGGCTACCCTTACCAGGGGGATTCACCCGTGCCGGGAGGAGGCTACCCTTGCCAGGGGGAGTAGATTTTCTTGGGGCTGCCCACCTCAGTCCACCCCTCAATAAGGGGGTGCAGTTCGGCCTCCACATTCCGCCTGGCTATGCACGCCAGTTACCGACTCTCACCACGAGGAGCTGACGGTCGGACTTGCCATCCAGAGACTTTCTTCACTGAGGGGTCCCTGTCAGCTTAATGTCAAGTCCTAAAGGGAGTGTGAAAGAGGGCTCAAATCTTGGTAGAGATTGCCCTTCGTGGTAGGGTTCTCACCCTTCTCCACCTCACCGATTTACCCAGTCCACCACAACCCTCAGGTATTAAAAAACTGTCAGACTAGACAACTGAACAGGGTCCAGACACGCATGAATGGCCTCTGAATGCATCCGATGAAGTGAGCTGCAGCTCACAAAAGCTTATGCTCAAATAAATGTTAGTCTCTAAGGTGCCACAAATCCTCCTTTTCTTTTTGCGGATACAGACTAACACCGCTGCTACTCTGAAACCTGTCCTTAAGGTGTTGGTTATTACTTATAAAGCACTACTTGGGTGATTGATTCTCTCCCCAGGCCATGGTGCCACAGCTGTAGTCAACCGGAGCGTATGAGCTGGATGCCTCGCATTATAAAGGAGAGGGGATGGCTGGCAGGACATTTTCTGAGAGGGCTTCAGGACCCAAACTTGCTCTCCCATCCTGGTCTGAAATAGCCAGAATTTAGACATTTTTCTGAGTATACAGCAAGAGACACCTGAGAGAGGGCTGAGGGTATTCTTCCCACAACAATGAAAGGGTGGAAAGAAGTTTCTGTAGGTGGCTGGCCGAGTGCCTGTTGAAACGATTAATGCTGCTGTGATTTTATGAAGTTATTAATGATGTGTTGGTGCATCTGGAGCATTAGATAAGCAACATTTTAAAGTCCAACCGAAAACCAAAAAGAAGCCTGACCACCTTGCTTAGCTGCAGCTAGGGAACAATCCAGTAACTATGTTTCCATATTTATATAATGCTCAACAGTAGATTTTAACTGGTCAACATTTTTTGAACATTTGAAATTAACAGTTTGTTATGAATGTTTTTGAAAACTTTAATAAAATATGTTCACCATTTTTCAATCAGCTCTAGCAAATATGTTCCTGAATTTTGCGGAGGCAGCCAGAAGCCTTTGGACAAATTAAAATGATAAATTCTATATTTAAATGATAATGCATTCTTGGTAGAGCTACATATATTTTATTCATTTCCTCTACAATGTCTTGTCACTTAAATGACTAATCTTTAATTAGCAAATAACAAATTGAGTGCGGAGCAAAAAAATTACCATATTAATTGTAAGATGTTCTGCATTAAACTATTTTAGTAAGCATAAAATCAGCTTCACTGAACTGAAATACATGTTATAAAGATTTAAAAAGGAGCGGTAATATTTTTCCATTTTAACTATATGGAAAAATTCACTTGTTTGGTTTATTAATGTGGATATACTGGGTTAAATTTAGTGGAGATGTACACTGTGGTTTAGCTTATGTTTGAGGTAAGCTGATCAGAAAAAAAATGGCTTAAGTGGCAAAGTAAAACTTGCATTGACTGTGTGCAAAAACTAGTGCGGTTTGCACTGACTGGGCATTGTGAAAGGACCAAACTCAGCACATGGCATAAGCCGGCAAAATTCCAATGGAAGTTACAGGGAACTTGGCCTACTTACCCCAAAGAGGAATTTGACTCTGAGGTTATTGTGAACAAACGTAATGGACTAAAATCTTCATTCTTTTAGATCCTTACAATCCACTGAAGTCTTTGCAGTATTTGGCTGAGAGATGGGAGTCTGCTTGATACTACCCCATTATTTAAGGCTTGTCTACATTACCCACTGGATAAATGGGCAGCAATCGATCCAGCATGGGTCGATTTATCAGGTCTAGTCTAGACGTGATAAACCGACCGCCAAGCGCTCTCCCTTCGACTCGAAGTGCGTAACTTAGATTGATGCAACTTAGTGTAGACCAGGCCTTATTTGCTTTCAAGATACATCTCTTCTTCAACTGCTCAGCATGTAAGTTGGATCATTTTGCCCTACAGCAATTTACTCCTATTTTATGACTACCTAACACCTAGCATAGCTTCCAAAACAAAACAAAAAACAAAAAACGCTGCTGAGAATCCACTTACTGCAAGATTAATTCAAAATGCAGAGCAGTGAATGAGAGCGGCAGGTGCACACACCTTTGAAAAGTAGACCACTTTTCTTAAGTTGCCCAGTGCCCCAATTCTGAAAACACTTTCACACGTGCTTAATTGTATGCATTTGAGCAGACTCATTGACTACTGTTGGGACTAATGATGTAAATCCATTTTTGCAGGATTGAGGCCTCAGCATGAATTTAGAAACCCACAGTGAACTTGGAAAAATTAAACAGTATGCACAAACAAACCATGCTACACTAACCTGTACATCATGCAAAAGGGGTTGTATAACATATTATCACTTCCGAGGGCACATCTCATTGTATCTGATGCACACTAGCCTACATTATTTTTCAATATCTAAGCTAGAGCATTGGATGATTCAGCCCTGTTATATTCCCCTCCTTTCTCTACCAGTATCTCTAATCATGCTCTGTGAGAATTCCTGTTTACTACAGACCAAAGACAGCTAATAATTTTGAAGCATGAAAAACTCTTTATTGAACAATAAGGATGTAAACAAGATATCTTGTTGCAGACTGAAACTTCATAGTATTCACAAAATAGGGCACTGGGTGAAATCCTAAGCACACCGGATGAAATCCTGACCCCACTGAAGTCAGTAGCAAGACTCCCATTGACTTCAATGGAGCCAGGATTTTACTCCTCCAGTAAAATGACTAAAAGCTGTACTAAGATGGGGGCAACAATATGTACTCTACTACACAAAAAAGAACAGCTGCTGAAGTAGGAGTGTCTGTAACCGAAAGCACACCACAAGAGGGAGCAAAAACAACTTTAAAAAGGCCTAACTGAAAAATAAAGACATCCCCACAGATGCCATTCAGAAGAAAATAAAGGAAGAGACCATTTAAAAACAAAAACGTGCTTGTGCCAGAACAAAGACAGCATTAATTGTTCCGAACATACTTGCTCCATATGTTATTTGTTCAAATTTGTTTAACAGTTAAAAACATGATTGGCAGAAGGGTAAGAAATTACGACTCTTCTTGAAGCCCATGTATTAGTTACACTTGGAACAGTACAGCATTTCTCCTAAGCAGGATCAAAAGTTATACAAAATAATGGATAAAGCACTTAAATAAATGGGAACAGGAACACCAGCAGCTTATCATATAATTGACAGACTATGCACACATCAGCTAATTCAGCTCCAGGCACTGTCTACACTGCCTGCTGCTGTTATTCAAGGAAGAAAGGAGAAAAATCTCCAAGCACACATGTCTCAGTACTGCTGCTACTGAAGTCATTCAGAGCTGGAGCAAGTCTATAGATGGACAATCATGACAAGATGATAGACCCTATAAACTTAATTTTAAATCATTCTTTAATTTTCAAACAATTACAAATATGTAGAATGCAAAAATATTGATAAAAACTGAAAATTCCTCAGAATTTCACGGCTATATCCTGTCACTATCCTGGGTTTCCCTGTTATTTTTATAATTTTGGACTATACATGATTAATTTAATTAAGTTTGCATGCTGTGTGTGTAGACATCAGTATCAACTGACTTAAATCTAAACAGTTAAAATAACTAACTGATTTTAATCATGATTTAAATCAGCAAACAGGAAATCTTAATTTAAATAATAAATTTTAATCCTGTTTTGCATTTGTACTTTTTAGTTATTTTGCTAAAAAAAAAAAAAGGTTAATTCTCATTGGTTAGTAACCAGCAAAATATAATTGCAATTAAATATAGCTGTTACTCTAAATTTGGTGATTCTTTTTGCTAAGTAGTATGATATACTATAGCTATCTACATATTAAGCAATTGTACATCTTAATTTATATATTCAGATTCTTAATTTTTCTACTTTTTATTAGAAAATAGCAAATGATTAATTTCTTATTACCAGATGATTGGTTATTTTTTTGTGGTTTGTCTCCAGCTCTATTTGGATAGAAATTCAAACAATTAAAAATGCACAAAAATAGCATTTTTTAAAACTATTTAAATAAAAATACCCTAAGTGTGCTAGATACATAAGGGAAAAAATCATAGCATGTTTTATATTTAAAACAAACTTATTTATTAAATAAAGAAGTATAGTCTGTAGTTAGTGAAATTAAATGATTGTTTCTGGTCACCATGTCTTTCAAGATTTTAAAACTAGTAGATCTCATCCTCCTCCATCTCATTTTTTATTCATAGATTGGAAAAGGAAAATAAGCTTTCCTGCTTTTTCAACTCCCAATGGGTTTCTTAACTCTGAATGAACTAGTCATTGAACTGAACCAGTTGAATACACTGAGTGAAGAAAATATGCTTTCTGAACCTGCAAAAAAGAGGCCACAGTTGTCAAATTCTGATTTTGCACCTCAGCAAACTCTGGTTCCAGGTGTTTAGCCAGTGACTTCCAGAAGTTCAGTGGTCTGACCTCCTTTAAAACTCAGTGGCAAACATATACTACTTTTTTTAAAAAAGGTAATTCACATGATTTTAATAGATTAAATAAATTAAGGCCTTACCATATGTTGTCAATTTCAAATTGAATTTTTAAAAGACTGATTTAATTTTTAAAAATCAATTTAAATAAAAAATGGGATTTAAAATTTTTTTAATCAATTTTTATTCACTCTGTTACATATAGAATCTCTCTCATGTAATGAATTGCAAATTATATTAAACACCACATTCCACTAGGTCTCCTCTTTGGAGAAATTTCTAGTGAAAAACAATTCCTATCTCAGCACCTTTTCCATTTGATGCAAAATAGATTTTAAAATACTGTTAGGATGATTGTGGAGGGATTGTAAGATTCATCCACTCTTATTTGCTAAAGTCGACCTTGACTGAAAAAAAATCCAGCATAGCTCCTTTGTTACTAGAGCTGGCTAAAAACGTTTAATCAGAATGATTTTCTGACCACCCCCCCACCCCCCAAAGTCCTTTCTTTAAAAATGAAAATTTTCTGTAGGAAAATTTAAATTTTGCTTCAACATTTCAAATTTTCTGTCAGGAAAATCAAAGGGATGGCCCGGGTACTCTGCCTCTCCACTGTCCCGAGTTCAGAGAGGCAGAGCACCTGGGTATCCTGATTTTCCTGAAACAGATTTTTCTTGAAAGCCTTTCCCACAAAAAAAAAAATATATATATTTTTAAAAAAATCACTATAAAACACCTTCCTGTCCCTCCATTGAACCATTTATGAAAACAGTTACAATATAAGACCTGAAGAAATCTCTGAAACTTGTTAAGGATTTATTTGGGTATTATCTCTCTAATTTCTATGATTCTATTAATCATATGATCTACTCCAATTTATGTAAATGTATTATAACCCATACCCACCTTTTCTTCAGTATTTATGAACCTGCTATTTTTAGGTATAGGGGTGTATGGGAGAGGTAGTACCTTTGAGTGATCTGAACTGCCGTACTCCTGGAGTGGTTCTTTTCCTCTCTGGTCCTCACTGTACACCCAGCTCTCTCCTGTGGTTCCAAGTAGCTGTGAGTATGCAACAGTGGCCACATCCCAGTAAACTGCCTCGGCAGGCGGGCTAAACCAGGTGAGGGTAACCAAAGTGTGGAAACTGATAGTGATTTAGGGATTGCCCTCCCAAGCATATGAAGACTGTTCTGGTAGCCAAGGCGAAAAAGACCATATATTGGTCCAGTGGCTTGAAAAGCAGTGCAACAATGTATCGTGGTAGGCGAAAGGCATGAGGAGGCACTACAGAAGTCATGGCTACCCACTGCTGCTAAAGAAGCCTCCAGTTGGAACAGTCTTTGTGCCACTGGGCCATGCTTCAGTAGCCGAGAGGATGGGATTGTCCCAGTGCAACGACTCTCCCATTTTAATCAACTTCACGCACACGTCATTCATGCACATCTCTCTTAAAAAGTCCTGTGGCAATGGGGATGTGGCAAAGCGACAGGTGAAGATAATTACTGGCAGTCGTAGCCACAAGCCTCCATTCAGGCAGCCTGGGACATTGGTCGCCCATCCCTGACCCAAGGGCAGCAGGGAAACTCGGCAACACCCCAGGTGACATTTTTATGATTGCACTGCTCTCCCTTTGTAAGGAAAGGGGCTAGAAAACGTGCCTCAAACATTGCCTGCCCAAATCAAATCCAGCCAGTTTACTGCAGCTGGCAGATCATCCTCAACGCGGTCGAAAACCAAAGATAAGTAAAAAAAGCACTAAAGATTGCTGCTTGGAACATCAGGACTATGATAGACAAAGACAATACTTCTCAATTTGAAAGAGCAGCTCTCCTTTCAAAAGAGCTAGCCCGGTATGACATTGACATTGCAGTGCTCAGTGAAACCAGATTGGCAGATAAGGGCATTATTACAGAACTGGCTGGGGGTTACACCTTCTTTTGGAAGGGAAAATAACCACACGAAGATAGAATCCATTAAGGGGGGATTTGCCTTTACGATCAAACTCTTGCAATGTCTTGAAGACTTTCCAATAGGCATTAATGAAAGACTCATGAAACTCCGGTTACCACTAAATAAGTCATGATTTGCTACCATCATCAGTGCATATGCACCCACCTTAACAAGCCCTGACAATACTAGGGGCTGTTCTACTCTGATCTCGACTCTCTCATCAAGTCACCACCACAAAGTGACCAACTAATCATCCTAGGAGATTTTAATGTAAGAGTAGGTAAAGATAACAACAACAACTGGCAAGGTGTCATTGGGAAAAACGGCACTGGAAAAATGAATGAAAAAGGTCTCCTACTCCTAAGCAAGTGTGCAGAACATAGCCTTACAATTACAAATACCATATTCAGACAGGCAGACAAATATAAAACTACATTGATGCATCCCAGATCCAAACAATGGCATTTAATAGATTACATCATTGTCCGACAATGTGACATAAGGGATGCCAGGATCACCAGAGTCATGCGTGGAGCAGAATGTTGGACGGATCATAGAATGATTAGGTCAATACTGAATCTACACATTGTGCCCACATGCCTGAAATGCTCCCCCACCCCCCTAAAAAAGACATTCCCTGATATTGTTAAACTATATTATGCATCCTGGCGAGACAAACTACAAAGTGCACTAGAAATCAACCTTGGTGATAACCCTGTCTCATGGGAGGAATTTAGAGAGACAGTACAAAAAACTGCAACTGACATCCTCCGATGGAAGGAAAAGGCTCACTGTGATTATCATTTTCATCAGACCAAAGAAAAAATGAGGCTTTCCAAATCTGGCAAAATGATATTCAGTCCTCCTCAAAGAGAGACAGATGTAAACACCTGCAAAGCAAGGCACAAAGACAACTATACAAGATAAATGGTGGGAGAAGGTAGCAGAAGACACTCAAATGTATGCAGAAACAAATGAAACAAAGAAGTTCTTTGATTCCTTGAAGCTAGTCTATTGACATTCAAAGGTGGGCACAGGTTCGCTCATGATGGCTGATGGCAGGACAGTCATCAAAGACAAACATGGCATGGAACTGATATGGGTTGAACATTTCAGCCAACTACTGAACAGATCATCCTCAATTGAAAAAAGTGCTATTAATCTGATACCTCAAAAGCCTATTTAGCACCACTTTGACTCACCACCCTCACTTGAAGAAACAGAAAAGGCAATCAGTTTGATGAGCTCAGGAAAGTCCTCGGGCAGAGATAGAATACCGGCAGATATATATATATATATCTGTAGGTCCAAAAGTGGTAACAACACTCCAGAAGATCGTTACCAACATCTGGGACAGTGAAGAAATGCCACAAAACTTCAAAGATGCCACAATTATTCCTTTATTTAAAAATAAAAGCAGAAAAAATGGTCTGTGATGACTACCATGGGATCTCTCCCCTATCTGTTGCTAGAAAAAATCTTTGGTCATGTCCTCCTGAACCGACTGATCTCAGAAGCCAATCTACCCAAGACTCAGTGCGGATTCAGACCTGGTCGTAGCACCATAGATACAATTAAGCCAAGACACACACATTCAATAGGAGGTAGAAACCTAGTAAACAGTCATGTTAAAGAGACTTAGGCATGATAGTGGACAGCAAATTAGATAAGAGCTAGCAATTCAATCTGGCAGCAGAGAGACCCATGTGATTTTGGAATTCAGATGCAAATGTGTCTTAAGACAGAGTAGGGAGTTAATAGTATACTATGGTGTGATTGTAACCTAGAATTTACAGTGATGCCTGGCACTCCTCTGGGACCTTTATTGTCTTCAAATCCGAAATAGACATGATTTTCACTATCAGGCAAATACAAGAAAAATGGATCGAACAAAACATGAATGTTCAGTGTTTTCATCATCTTACAAAAGCATTTGATACAGTCAATAGAGAAGGATTATGGATGATCCTCAGCAAACTTCGTTGCCCACCAAAACTGGTAAAGATCATTTGTTTATTTCATGAGGGGATGCAAGGTCAGGTACTTTTAAATGGAGATCTCACTGACTCCTTTCCCATTTCAAATGGAGTCAAACAAGGCTGTGTCCTGGCCCCTGTACTGTTCAAACTTTTCTTCACCCACGTTCTCAACCACGCTACAGATGGTCTCAGAGGCTTTTACATCAGAAACAGACATGACGGCTCAGTCTTCAATCTCACAAGGCTTAAAGCAAAAACAAAAGCAACAGAACTACTAATAAGGGAGGCACTCTTTGCGGATGATTGTGCCCTCCTAGCACACACAGGGAGAGATCTCCAGTGCATTGTAGATTGCTTTGTTGAAGCATCAAAATTGTTTGGCCTCACAATCAACCTGGAGAAAACTGTGGTGTTGCACCAATCATATTCACCGCTCTGTGCCATATCCCCTAGCATCTCCATTAGTGGAAACCAACTAAAGCAAGTTGACATTTTTACCTCTCTCAGCAGCAACATCTCCCATGATGGATCTCTTGACAAAGAGATCACAAAAAGGATACAGACAGCTTCTCAGTCATTTGGAAAGTTACATAACAAAGTTCTGAAATCCCACAACATAACCCTCTCAACAAAAATAAAACTTTATAATTCATTTGTGCTCACATCTCTCTTCCATGGCTGTGAGATCTGGACACCATACAAATGGCATAACAAACAGCTAGAGGCCATCCATATGTGGTCTTTGCACACCATTATGGGGATCCACTGGCAGGACAAAATTACCAACCTGGAGGTTCTCCAAAAGTCAAATGCCATAAGGATGTTATTTTGGATCATATTAAAGAAATTCTGTATTAAAATCACAAATGAGTTTGATTCTCCATAGTTTAAATTTCAGGGTATTACTAATTAAGAGGACTCTTGGTTTTACTGTTTCTCTCCTTCTCTGTGTGAAACTTGCAAGCTGCTAATTGTGTTAGTACATCCTAAGCCCTCGTCTACACTAGGAGTTGATCGAATTTAGCAGCATTAAATCGATTTAACCCTGCACCCGTCCACTCGATGAAGCCCTTTTTTTCAACTTAAAGGGCTCTTAAACTTGATTTCTTTACTTCACCCCCGACAAGGGGATTAGCGCTGAAATCGGCTTTGCCGGGTCGAATTTGGGGTAGTGTGTCGCAATTAAACGGTATTGGCCTCTGGGAGCTATCCCAGAGTGCTCCATTGTGACCGCTCTGGACAGCGCTCTCAACTCAGATGCACTGGCCAGTTAGACAGGAAAAGGCCTGCGAACTTTTGAATCTTATTTCCGGTTTGGCCAGCGTGGCAAGCTGCAGGTGAGTGCAGAGCTCGTCAGCAAAGGTGATCATGATGGAGTCCCAGAATCACAAAAGAGGTCCAGCATGGACCGAACAGGAGGTACGGGATCTGATTGCTGTATGGGGAGAGGGATCCGTGCTATCAGAACTCTGTTCCAGTTTTTGAAATGCCAAAACATTTGTCAAAATGTCCCAGGGCATGAAGGACAGAGGACATAATAGGGACCCAAAGCAGTGCCGCATGAAACTTAAGGAGCTGAGGCAAGCCTACCAGAAAACCAGAGGGGCAAATGGCCGCTCCGGGTCAGAGCCCCAAACATGCTGCTTCTATGATGAGCTGCATGCCATTTAGGGGGTTCAGCCACCACTACCCCAACCATGTGCTTTGACTCCTTCAATGGAGAGGGACGTAACACAGAAGCAGGTTTTGGGGACGAGGAAGATGATGATGATGATGATGAGGTTGTAGATAGCTCACAGCAAGCAAGCGGAGAAACCGGTTTTCCCGACAGTCAGGAACTGTTTCTCACCCTGGACCTGGAGCCAGTACCCCCCGAACCCACCCAAGGCTGCCTCCCGGAACCACCAGGTGGAGAAGGGACCTCTGGTGAGTGTACCTTTTTAAATAGTATACATGATTTAAAAGCAAGCGTGTTTAATGATTAATTTGCCCTGGCATTCACGGCCAGTACAGCTACTGGAAAAGTCTGTTAACATGTCTGGGGATGGAGCAGAAATCCTCCAGGGACATTTCCATAAAGCTCTCCTGGGTGTACTCCCAAAGTCTTTACAAAAGGTTTCTGGGGAGGGCAGCCTTATTCCGTCCTCCATGGTAGGACACTTTACCACGCCAGGCCAGTAGCACGTAGTTGGGCATCATTGCAGAACAAAGCATTGCAGCGTATGTTTGCTGGCGTTCAAACAACATCCATTCTTTATCTCTCCGTGGTTTCCTCAGGAGAGTGATATCATTCATTGTCACCTGGTTAAAATAGGGTGCTTTTCTTAAGGGGACATTCAGAGGTGCTCATTCCTGCAGGGCGGTTTGCCTGTGGCTGAAGAGAAATGTTCCCCGCTGTTAGCCACGTGGGGGGGGGAGGGGTTAGCCACACGGTGGGGGAGGCAAAATGCGACCTTGTAACGAAAGCATATGTGCTTTGTATGTAATGTTAACAGCAAGGTTTACCGTGAAAGAGTGTACCCATTGTTCTATAAAATGTGTCTTTTTAAATACCACTGTCCTTTTTTTTCCTCCACCAACTGTATGCATTTCAAGGATCACAGGATCTTCTCCTTCCCAGAGACTAGCGAAGATTAGAAGGTGAAAAAAATGCACTCGCAATTAAATGTTCTCTGACCTCATGCTGTCCTCTCACACTGACAGAGCACAGACGAATGTGTGGAGGCAGACAATGTCAGAGTGCAGGAAAGCACAAAATGACTGGGAGGAGAGGTGGTGGGCTGAAGAGAGGGCTGAAGCTGATAGGTGGTGGCAGCATAATGAGAGGAGGCAGAATTCAATGACGAGGCTGCTGGAGGATCAAACTAATATGCTCCAGCGTATGGTTAAGCTGCAGGAAAGGCAGGAGCACAGACTGATGCTACAGCCCCTGTGTAACCAACCTCCCTCCTCCCCAAGTTCCATAGCCTCCTCACCCAGACATCCAGGAATGCAGTGGGGGAGGGGGGCCTCCAGCCACTCCACTCCAGAGGATTGCCCAAGCAACAGAAGGCTGGCATTCAATAAGTTTTAAAGTTTTAAAGTGCTGTGTGGCCTTGTCCTTCCCTCCTCCACCACCTCTCCCGGGCTACCTTGGCAGTTTTCCCCCTATTTGTATGATGAATTAATAAAGAATGCATGAATGTGAAGCAACAATGACTTTATTGCCTCTGTAAGCAGTGATCGAAGGGGGGAGGGGTGGGGGTTAGCTTACAGGGAAGTAGAATGCACCAAGGGTGGGGGTGGGGGGTTCATCAAGGAGAAACAAACAGAACTTTCACACCGTAGCCTGTCCAGTTATGAAACTGGTTTTCAAAGCTTCTCTGATGTGCAGCATGCTCTCCTGTGCTCTTCTAAGTGCCCTGGTGTCTGGCTGTGCGTAACCAGCGGCCAGGCTATTTGCCTGAACCTCCCACCCTGCCATAAATGTCTCCCCCTTACTCTCACAGATATTGTGGAGCACACAGCAAGCAGTAATAACAATGGGAATATCGGTTTTGCTGAGGTCTAAGCGAGTCAGTAAACTGCACCAGCGCACTTTTAAACGTCCAAATGCACATTCTACCACCATTCTGCACTTGCTCAGCTTGTAGTTGAACAGCTCCTGACTACTGTCCAGGCTGCTTGTGTATGGCTTCATGAGCCATGGCATTAAGAGGTAGGCTGGGTCCCCAAGGATAACTATAGGCATTTCAACATCCCTAACGATTATTCTCTGGTCTGGGAAGAAAGTCCCTTCCTGCAGCTTTTGAAACAGACCAGAGCTGTTTCCTGAAGTTGCGAGCGTCATGTACCTTTCCTGGCCATCCCACACTGATGTTTGTGAAACGTCACTTGTGATCCACCAGTGCTTGCACCACTATTGAAAAGTACCCCTTGCAGTTTATGTACTTGCCGGCTTGGTGGTCCGGTCCAAAGATAGGGATATGGGTTCCATCTATGGCTCCACCACAGTTAGGGAATCCCATTGCAGCAAAGCCATCCACTATGACCTGCACGTTTCCCAGACTCACTACCCTTGATATCAGAACTTTGATTGCATTAGCTACTTGCATCACAGCAGCCCCCACAGTAGATTTGCCCACTCCAAATTGATTCCCGACTGACCTGTAGCTGTCTGGCATTGCAGGCTTCCACAGGGCTATTACCACTCGCTTCTCAACTGTGAGGGCCACTCTCATCTTGGTATTCTGGCACTTCAGGGCAGGGGAAAGCAAGTCACAAAGTTCCATGAAAGTGCCCTTATGCATGTGAAAGTTTCGCAGCTACTGGGAATTGTCCCAGACCTGCAACGCTATGTGGTCCCCCCAGTCTGTGCTTGTTTCCCAGGCCAGAATCGGCATTCCACCGCATGAATCTGCCCCATTAGCACCATGATGCCCACATTGCCAGGGCCTGTGATTTGAGAGAAGTCTGTGTCCATGTCCTCATCATTCTCATCACCACGTTGATGTCGCCTACTCGCCCGGTTTCGCTTTGGCAGGTTCTGGTGCTGCATATACTGTTGGATAATACGTGTGGTGTTTAATGTGGTCATAATTGCCAAATTGATCTGAGCGGGCTCCATGCTTGCTGTGGTATGGTGTCTGCATGGAAAAAAGGCGCGGAACGATTGCCTGCTGTTGCTCTAACAGAGGGAGGAGCGACTGATGACAGGGCTTACAGGGTTGGTTTACAGGGAATTAAAATCAACAAAGGGGATGGCTTTACATCAAGGAGAAACAAAAACAACTGTCACACAGAATGGCCCCCTCAGGGATTGAACGCAAAACCCTGGGTTTAGCAGGCCAATGCTCAACCCACTGAGCTATCCCTCCCCCACAGTATTCCAGGCAGGAATGAATCTCCATTAAACTTTTCAAGGTGCCCCTGACAGACCTCACTGAAATGATTGTCGGCCATTGATTTCATGGAGGGAGGGGGGAGCAAATGAATACAAAACAAATCTGATTTATTTCTTGATTTGATCCACTCCATCTATCTTTTACATCTTTGGCTGGCAGCAGACGGTGCAGCAGGACTGCTAGCCATCCTCATCTCCTGGCTGCTCGGCAGAAGAAGGTGCAATAAGACTGCCAGCAGGAGTAAAGAGAATGACCTGGTCGAGTCACTCCTATTTTAGTCCCTGTGCCCATATCTGCCTAGGTGCTCCTGACCAACCTTACCGAGGCGGCCAAGAGCACGTAGGACATGATGACGATGGTTATCAGGCCTATTGCACCATCTGCTCCCAAAAGACAATGAGCTGCCGCTGTGTAGCAATGCGGTACAGCATCTGCCAGCACCCAGGAGACATACGGTGACAGTGAGCTGAGCGGGGTCCATGCTTGCTGTGGTATGGCGTCTGCACAGATAACTCAGGAAAAGAGGCGTGAAACGATGTCTGACATTGCTTTCACGGAGGGAGGGAAGGAACGGGGGCCTGATGACATGTACCCAGAACCACCCGTGACAATGTTTCTGCCCCATTAGGCATTGGGATCTCAACCAGAATTCCAATTCCAATGGGCAGCGGGAACTGTGGGATAGCTACCCACAGTGCAACGCTCTGGAAGTCGATGCTAGCCTTGGTACTGTGGAAGCACTCCGCCGAGTTAATGCACTTAGAGCATTTTGTGTGGGGACACACACAATCAACTATATAAAAACAATTTCTAAAAAAACGACTTCTATAAATTCAACCTAATTTCATAGTGTAGCCATACCCTAAGAGAGTCTGTTCTCAAAGCAATACTTTGTAACAACAACTACTCACACAGAGAGAGACTCAAAGTGATACTTTGTAACAACAGAAACAGCACACAGAGACTCTTTTGTTATATTTATCTGCTTTGTTAACAATTGTGATTAAAATAGAGATAAAGGATGTATGTGGATGGATGCTTGGTGTGGAGAATAACTGAATGATCAGGGAGGTGCCAGCCTAAGAAACCAGTGTCCATCAGCTGAAGAAGGAGTCAAGTGGAAACAACCAGACGACCCCCGGAGGGCAGACTGGAATCCACCCAACAGCCTCAAGGCACCATGGGAGAGCCGAAGAACAAGATAACATCTGGCAGCACGGAGCCGTCAGGAATGTGCCATCTGCTGAATGATTCAGCAACAGCATGATGAAGCAATTCCCACAGACTGGCATAGGAATAAATGCCTATAAAAATGGACTCTAGTAACTGAGAACTTTGGGGTCTGATTCTGCAAACCAACTTCCAGGAGCATCAGATGAGCATCTGACAAGGCCCTGCTCCCCCCTTGTGTCCAGGCCACTGGCCAGTGGCTTGGCACGAGAACTCTAAGGCTGATAACTATGATAACAACCTTGCAGAACGTGTGTGTTTGTGTGTGTGTGTGTGTGTGTGTATGTGTGTGTGTGTGAGAGAGAGAGAGAATGAATGTGTGAATAAATATGAAATTGAATGGAATGTTATAGCTATAACTAACTGCTTACTATGATTCTTTCTGTATTCACAATAAATGTAGCATTTTGTCTTATTTCCTTTAATAAGATCCTGCTGGTTTTTATTTTATTGGTATAGCAAGGACATGCTGATAAAAGCCCAACTATGCTGGGCTGGACACATCATTAGGATGCCTGAATATCAATTCCCTGGAAAAATTTTCTATGGAGAATTGGCACAAGGACACTGGAATCAAGGCCATCCCAGAAAGCTCTACAAGGACAGTATCAAAAACAGAATACACTTTGGTGTAATAAAACCAAATGATCTTGAGAAGGCAGCGTTAAATAGATCAGCCTGGCAACACACAACACTCAGAGCTTTTCAAGCCTTTGAAGAGGATAGAAATAGTTGATTATTAGCTGCAAGGGAAAAGCGTCATACTACTGCTATAGCTACCAAGATGCTCACCAATGCCTTTTTCTGTCCAATCTGCTCACGAGCATGCACGTCACACTTTGGACTTCAGAGTCACTCCAGAATCCACAAAGCGAGAAAGCATGAAAACGCCATTGTTGAACCAACAGACACCACACACATAGCTATTACTATGATTATAATAAAAAATAAGTGCTTAACAAAATCTCCTTGGATCATATCTGCAGTTTGCCCAATAGAGACTTTATCAGGTTCCAAGTGAAAAGATATAGTTCATTGGTGAATATGACAAAATGTAGTCATGGAACACTGATGTATTTCTCAGAAATATTATTTCAAATCTCATTTTTAAACTTTTGAAAACTGGTAGCATTGCATATATCTAGAGAGAAACTGATGTCAGAATATACCCAAACTTCATTTTAGAACTCAAACATTATTTGCCACAGTGATTCATGGCGATACAACCCAATCCGCAAAATATATTTTCCTTGCAAAATCTCAGTGAAAATGACATAAGAACTTGACTGGATTTATAATGAATGTTACAGCACTGTATTTTATACCCACTGTGAAGAGAGAAAGAGTGGCTATCATGTTACTTAATAGAGCAACATTTCGTTTTACAAGTTAGCCACAACATCTGTAGATCAAAAGCAGGAGTTTCCATTCCGTGACATGCTTCTATGAAGGATCGTAAAAATACATAGAGCATGTATGAGCAGAAAACAGAAGGAAAAGCTTTAAATCAAAATCAATACAGCCTGAAAAGATCAATTAGTTTTGACAAAATCAGACTTCAACTTTGCTTTACTTAAGCTAAACTCCATCTGTTCAAGACCATGACAATGGAATGTATCTTGACAGGTTGCATTGTAAAATATACAGTAGCCGTGCAGGCACCCTGGGATCTTGAAGCTGGGTAAAGGCAAAATCATGCTTTTTGCTGTACTACACCTTGGACCTAGGGACTGGCAGGGGAAAGGGTTAAATAATTCCCTGCTGCCTGTAAGCAGAATACCTCTTTGGTATCCAAGAGTGCAGTAGTGACATTAAAATAGCATATTAGTGTATACACCGCATCCCCCAGGAAGAGGGATCGGTCTAATGCACAAGCCAAACAGCACAAAGGCTCCCATTAGTATTAGCGGTCAGTATACGTTTCTCCTGATTAGCAGCAAGTGTGTGACCCATTCCTTCTACAGAAGATACACTTTTTGGCATTCCTGTTCAGCTTCACTGTATTGACAGTGTATGAACCAGCCAAATACATCTTGGGAAACATATGCTTAATATAGCTTGTAAAAAATTAGCCAAGAGACACACATTCAATAGGATACTAGTAAACAGTAATGGTAAAGAGACTTAGGCATGATAGTGGATAGCAAATTAGATAGAAGCTAGCAATTCAATCTGGCAGAAGAGACCCACGATTTTGGAATTCAGATGCAAATGTGTCTTAAGACAGAGTAGGGAGTTAATAGTATACTATGGTGTGATTGTAACCTAGAATTTACAGTGATGCCTGGCACTCCTCTGGGACCTTTATTGTCTTCAAATCTGAAATCTTATTTCAGGGCTTTCTCAGGTTTTGAGGCTCTTCCCAAAAATATTCTATGTGTCTGTCTCTGGGGAAGTCCCAACATTCACATGCCTGAGAGCATATGGACAACGGAGGCCCAGTGACTCAGCAGGGCATGTAGGACATGTGATCCCTGACTCCATGTTGGAGACAGTAACTTTCCATGTACATGGGCTGAGGCCATAAATGGAGATTGTGGCATCACCTGCTTGCTGCTTTCCTGCTCCACATCTCTGGACTATGATTGCTAACAAAAGGAGAGATTTGAACAATGGACTGAGGACCCCCAAACTTTTGGGTGATCCAGAGAGACTTATTACAAACTGGAAGACTTAATATCACTGCTGTTACCCTGATCTACAAACTCTGAAATCAACTAACGTATATGATTCACATTAACGATTTAATAACTCTTCCTTTATTTTATGTATATTTTATATATAAACCTTTAGATTTTAGTTTACTAAAGGACTGGCAACCATTGTGGTTTTGGGGTAAGATCTGAAATATATTTTGACCTGGGATGAGCGTCTGGTTCTTTGGAATTTGAAGGACCTAATACATGTGATTTCTGGTTTTAATAATCATTTAAATGACAGAAGTCTGGTTTGTCTGGGTGGTGCATGAGGGGCCAAAGGGCCTGAAGAGGACTGTCTTGAGGCTTCATAATAACTAGTATAGTATTTTGGAAGCACACATTTGTTACTTGGCTTGGTGACATCTTATGAGAGAATATTTGGGGGTACATGCCCTGTATTCTGGCAGTTTCACCAGAGACTGGTGCTTTTAGCTGTGTCCCATAGCAGGCAGAGTGACATGGGGTGACAATGAGATTGAGCAAAAATGACAAGTCAGCACACTATAGATATCCAGGCTGGCTATTCCACTCTCTAACTACTACCTGTGTCTACAGAGTGTATACATCAATATCCCCCTTTCTCTACCCTGATTTGGTCTCTTCCTTATTTATCTTGGTGTGACAAACCACTTGGATATGCCCTTCTTTCTAATTACAGCTTCTATAATATGCATCTTTAAAATCAGGAACTAGAAGGAGCGTGGAACCCTTTTCCACACTGATAATGTGTGTCTGAGTGGACTGGCTCTTGCCTCGGTTACAGGTAGTTTATGCATTCCTACTTCTGTTTTAGCTCCAGTACGCAGTTCTGTTGCATCCCTTGCTGTGATTTCCGTTGCTACTCCAATTTCTACTTCACATTTAAAAGTAAGATTTTCCTCAGTTAACAACTTCGTCTGAGATGATTCCATTAAGCAGTCCATACACAAATCTGTCTTAGGTCCTAGCTAAGCCTATCCTTAAAACCAGAGTGTTCTGACAATCTTTTTCCTCTTTTACAATAGAGTTAAATATTCATCTTCAAGCTGATTCTGCTTATGAAACCTTTCTGTTATCATCAGGGTCATGAGTGGCAAGTGCTCTTAAACAATTTGCACTCTCTTTAAACATTTTGCTTGCTGGTTTCTCTGGGGTGATCACACTGCATACTAAATAGTATGTTTTTCCTCCCATCACACTCAAGAATGCTACTACACATTTTTCCATTTATTTCAAAATACTGCTCCAGCCTCTCTAAGTACATAGGCCAGTCCTCCACAAAACTGTGAAAGGCTGCCATTTTTCCAATATAGCGTGCCATTTCACCTCACTGCTGTTAGCTCAGTAGTTCGGAGTACTCACAGTTATAGCAGACTTCCTCCCACCAGACTTCCTTCCATCCCACAGACGCTTTTGCTACTCTGATGCATAGAATGTTCTTGAAATCTTCATTGCCAGTCATTGTGTATGGTGGATATAGCACAAATTCCTGATTAGAAACACAAAGTACGTCTACACTACAATGTTCACCCAAGCCTGAGCCCAAGCAAACCCCCATTGTGTTTGCACTGCAATTGCACTAACGCAGGTCCCACTCCTTTCCGGTGTAAACCTCCATCCCCCTCCCACGCCACAAACTGAGGGGCAAATGTGTAAAGAAGGGACAGGAGAACTGGGGGTCAGGAAATATGCTGAGATAGTTAATATCGAACACAATCCCCTTGTTTCATGCCCTTCCTTTTTGGGGGTGTGGTTTTGTAATGGCAGCTGCCCAAGACTGTGTGAGTGGTTTACTGTTTTAAGCCCTGTTAGAACAGATAAAGTATGTTCTATTTCCCCCCCAAGAATAGCAGTGGGGACAGTAACACCATTTACGTCAATGTTATTTGGTGGGAATAATTTTCCAGCCTGTCTATGAACGTAGACTCCCGATTGGCAAAAAACTCTGGCATTGTAAACTCTTTCTGTATAGCCCACACGGACGTTCATAAATCTGCCTCTGTGGTCCACTAGTGCCTACATAACAATGGAGTAGTGCCCTTTGCTGTTTATGTCCTCATGTGCTCCTTGAGGAGGGCAAACTAGGGGCAAATGAGTCCCATCAATATCCTCGACACAGTTAGGAAACCTCATTCTCCAAAAGCCAGCATTCATCTCTGGAATATCTTTAATGCCTGCCACTTTGGGATAAACCACATGCCTGGTTGCCTCAGAAACCTCTGCCAGCACTTCACTCACAGTTGACAACCCCAAACTGGTTGGCAATGGACCTGTAGCAGCCTGGGGTAGCAACATTCTTCTGCATAGCAACTAGGGTCTCAGGTGTCCAGTTTTTGACCATAACACCCAGTCAAAAAGGGACCCTAGAAGCTCTGGTCAGCATTGCTGGCCGGGCCGTTAAAAGCCCAGTCAGCAGCGCAGTGGGACAAGGCAGCCTCCCTGCAGGTTGTGGCTCTGCGTGGCTCCCCGAAGCAGCAGCATGTCCCCTCTCCAGCCCCTACACATAGGGGTAGCCAGGGGGCTGCGCATGCCGCCTCCGTGGCAAGCGCCAGCTCTGCAGCTCCCATTGCCCAGGAACCATTGCCAATGGGAGCTGCAGCGGCAGTGCCTGTGGACAGGGCAGCGTGCATAGCCACCTGGCCATGCTGCTGCATAGGAGCCGGAGAAGGGCCATGCCGCTGCTTCTGGGAGCCACCTAAGGTAAGCGCCACCTACAGCCTGCACCCCCTGACCTCTTCCCCTGCCCCAATCCCCTGTCCCAGCCCTGATCCCCCTCCCACCCTCCAAACCCTTCAGTCCTGGCCCGGAGCTCCCTCCTGCACCCCAAACCCCTCATCCACAGCCCCACCCCAGAGCCTGCACCCCCAGCACCCCAACTCCCTGCCTCATCCCAGAGCCCCCTCCCAGACTCCAAACCCCTCAGGCCCAGCCCAGAGGCCCCTCCTGCACCCCAAATCTCTCATCCCTGGCCCCACACCAGAGCTCACACTCCCAGCCAAAGTCCTCAAACCCGCCCCCGCCCCACAATCCAACCCCCTGTCCCAGACCAGTGAAAATGAGCAAGTGAGTGAGGGTGGGGAGAGTGAGCGACGGGGTGGGGCGGGGGGGAGATGTTGAGTGGGGGGCAAGGCCTTGGAGAAGGGGCGGGGCCTCAGAGGAAGGGCAGGGGAAGAATGTTCGGTTTTGTGCGACTAGAAAGTTGGCAACCGTAATAGCAACCTTCTTCTGGGCTATCAAGCGTGACCTCAGATGTGTCTCTTTAGGTTGGAGGGTGGGGACAAACTGCTCACAAAGTTCCAGAAATTTTACTTTCTTCATGTGAAAGTTCTGGCCCCACTGCTGGTCATCCCAGATCTGCATGCCAATGTGGTCCTAACAACCTATGCTTATGGACCTGTGCCAGAAGTGGCAGTCTACATAGGGGGCATCACCGGCTATGCCAGTTATACAGAGCAGCATAGAATCATAGAATATCAGGGTTGGAAGGGACCTCAGGAGGTCATCTAGTCCAACCCCCTGCTCAAAGCAGGGCTGATCCCCAATTAAATCATCCCAGCCAGGGCTTTGTTAAGCCTGACCTTAAAAACTTCTAAGGAAGGAGATTCCACCACCTCCCTAGGTAACACATTTCAGTGTTTTACCACCCTCCTAGTGAAAAAGTATTTCCTAATATCCAACCTAAATCTCCCCCACTGCAACTTGAGACCATTACTCCTTGTTCTGTCATCTGCTACCACTGAGAACAGTCTAGATCCATCCTCTTTGGAACCCCCTTTCAGGTAGTTGAAAGCAGCTATCAAATCCCCCCTCATTCTTCTCTTCCGTAGACTAAACATCCCCAGTTCCTTCAGCCTCTCCTCATAATTCATGTGTTCCAGTCCCCTAATCATTTTTGTTTTCCTCAGCTGGACACTTTCCAATTTTTCCACATCCTTGTAGTAGTGTGGGGCCCAAAACTGGACACAGTACTCCAGATGAGGCCTCACCAGTGTCGAATAGAGGGGAACAATCACGTCCCTCGATCTGCTGGCAATGCCCCTACTTATACATCCCAAAATGCCATTGGCCTTCTTGGCAACAAGGGCACACTGTTGACTCATATCCAGCTTCTCGTCCACTGTAACCCCTAGGTCCTTTTCTGCAGAACTGCTGCAGAGCCATTCGGTCCCTAGTTTGTAGAATTGGTGCATTGGATTCTTCCGTCCTAAGTGCAGGACTCTGCACTTGTCCTTGTTGAACCTCATCAGATTTCTTTTGGCCCAATTCTCCAATTTGTCTAGGTCCCTCTGTATCCTATCTACCTCTCCTCCCAGTTTAGTGTCATCTGCAAACTTGCTGAGGGTGCAATCCACACCATCCTCCAGATCATTAATGAAGATATTGAACAAAACTGGCCCCAGGACCGACCCTTGGGGCACTCCGCTTGATACCGGCTGCCAACTAGACATGGAGCCATTGATCACTACCCGTTGAGCCCGACGATCTAGGCAGCTTTCTATCCACCTTATAGTGCATTCATCCAGCCCATACTTCTTTAACTTGCTGGCAAGAATACTGTGGGAGACCGTGTCAAAAGCTTTGCTAAAGTCAAGGAACAACACGTCCACTGCTTTCCCTTCATCCACAGAGCCAGTTATCTCGTCATAGGAGGCAATTAGATTAGTCAGGCAGGACTTGCCCTTGGTGAATCCATGCTGACTGTTCCTGATCAATTTCCTCTCCTCTAAGTGCTTCAGAATTGATTCTTTGAGGACCTGCTCCATGATTTTTCCAGGGACTGAGGTGAGGCTGACTGGCCTGTAGTTCCCAGGATCCTCCTCCTTCCCTTTTTTAAAGATGGGCACTATATTAGCCTTTTTCCAGTTGTCCAGGACCTCCCCCGATCGCCATGAGTTTTCAAAGGTAATGGCCGATGGCTCTGCAATCACATCCGCCAACTCCTTTAGCACTCTTGGATGCAACGCATCCGGCCCCATGGACTTGTGCACGTCCAGCTTTTCTAAATAGTCCCGAACCACTTCTTTCTCCACAGAGGGCTGGTCACCTCCTGCCCATGCTGTGCTCCCCAGGGCAGTAGTCTGGGAGCTGACCTTGTTCGTGAAGACAGAGGCAAAAAAAGCATTGAGTACATTAGCTTTTTCCACATCCTCTGTCACTAGGTTGCCTCCCTCATTCAGTAAGGGGCCCACACTTTCCTTGACTTTCTTCTTGTTGCTAACATACCTGAAAAAACCCTTCTTGTTACTCGTAACATCTCTTGCTAGCTGCAACTCCAGGTGTGATTTGGCCTTCCTGATTTCACTCCTGCATGCCCGAGCAATATTTTTGTACTCATCCCTGGTCATTTGTCCAATCTTCCACTTCTTGTAAGCTTCTTTTTTGTATTTAAGATCAGCAAGGATTTCACTGTTAAGCCAAGCCGGTCGCCTGCCATATTTACTATTCTTTCTACACATCGGGATGGTTTGTCCCTGTAACCTCAATAAGGATTCTTTAAAATACAGCCTACCCTCCTCCTGAGGGAGTCAAAGTCTGCCTTTCTGAAGTCCAGGGTCCGTATTCTGCTGCTTTCCTTTCTTCCTTGTGTCAGGATCCTGAACTTGGCCATCTCATGGTCACTGCCTCCCAGGTTCCCATCCACTTTAGCTTCCCCTACTAATTCTTCCTGGTTTGTGAGCAGCAGGTCAAGAAGAGCTCTGCTCCTAGTTGGTTCCTCCAGTACTTGCATCAGGAAATTGTCCCCTACATTTTCCAAAAACTTCCTAGATTGTCTGTGCACCGCTGTATTGCTCTCCCAGCAGATATTAGGGTGATTGAAGTCTCCCATGAGAACCAGGGCGTGCAATCTAGTAACTTCTGTGAGTTGCTGGAAGAAAGCCTCGTCCACCTCATCCCCCTGGTCCGGTGGTCTATAGTAGACTCCCACCACGATATCACCCTTGTTGCTCACACTTCTAAACTTAATCCAGAGACTCTCAGGTTTTTCTGCAGTTTCATACTTGAGCTCTGAGCAGTCATACTGCTCTCTCACATATAGTGCAATTCCCCCACCTTTTCTGCCCTGCCTGTCCTTCCTGAACAGCTTATATCCGTCCATGACAGTACTCCAGTCATGTGAGTTATCCCACCAGGTCTCTGTTATTCCAATCACATCATAATTCCTTGACTTTGCCAGGACTTCCAGTTCTCCCTGCTTGTTTCCCAGGCTTCATGCATTTGTGTATAGGCATTTGAGATAACCCTCTGATCACCCCTCTTTCTCAGTATGAGGCAGGAGTCCTCCCCTCTCACGCACTCGTGCTTCCTCCTGGTATCCCACTTCCCCACTTACCTCAGGGCTTTGGTCTCCTTCCCCCGGTGAACCTAGTTTAAAGCCCTCCTCACTAGGTTAGCCAGCCTGCTTGCGAAGATGCTCTTACCTCTCTTCGTTAGGTGGAGCCCGTCTCTACCTAGCACTCCTCCTTCTTGGAACACCATCCCATGGTCAAAGAATCCAAAGCCTTCTCTCCGACACCACCTGCGTAGCCATTTGTTGACTTCCACGATTCGACAGTCTCTACCCAGGCCTTTTCCTTCCACGGGGAGGATGGACGAGACCACCACTTGCGCCTCAAACTCCTTTATCCTTCTTCCCAGAGCCATGTAGTCTGCAGTGATCCGCTCAAGGTCATTCTTGGCAGTATCATTGGTGCCCACGTGGAGAAGTAGGAAGGGGTAGCGATCCAAGGGCTTGATGAGTCTCGGCAGTCTCTCCGTCACATCGCGAATCTTAGCTCCCGGCAAGGAGAAGACTTCTCTGTTTTCCCGGTCAGGGCGGCAGATAGATGACTCAGTCCCCCTGAGGAGAGAGTCCCCGACCACCACCACCCGCCTCCTTCTCTTGGGAGTGGTGGGGTTGTGGAACTCTCATCTGTCAGTGAGAGTCTGCAATGCCAGTGTACTATTCCTCCTGCAAATCCATCAGGTACCTTTGGTGGGAAAGAAAATGCTACCAAAATGTCCACAAGTGCCTCTCAGATGCACTGCCAGTTTCCTGACACAGCACAAGCAAGAGAAGTTCATCAAAAGGTGCCTCCTACATGTTGCAGGCTCTGGTAGCTGGGAGTGCACAGAAAAAAAAATTAATGCTCCATAGGCTGTGTTGGCAGGCTGTTCAAAATTCCTGTAATGTGCAAGGCAGGCAGTAAAGGTTTCCCACAGTGCGCCATGATCCTAGGGCTAGATTGGCCACAATTCGGGGGCAGGAGCACTAGATGACTCTGGGATAGGGATGCCAAAGCCCTAGGTTCGAGCATGGGACAGAAAATTCTTAAACTAGGGTTAAAATACAGCGTAGATGCTCAAGCGCAGGGTTCCCTAACACAGGTCAGCTGACTCGAGTCCCACTAACCTTGGGCTTACATTGCAATATAGGCATACCTACAGACATATACACAATGTTATAGCCATGACAGCTGTTCATCTCTTGTATTGAAGAAAAAAGAAACACAGTAACCACTATATAAACAGATTCAACATAAGTTACTGCTTAAAGAACTATAACTGTGAATTCACATGAACAGATTCAATGCTCTGCTCAACACATTTAAATATTGCAGAACTGGTTGAAACTGGTGCACAACTGGTTGGGGGGGGGGCGGAATTTACAAAGAGTTGTTATCAGTGGTTCACTGTCACACTGGGAGATCGTATCTAGTGGAGTCCCACAAGGGTCTGTCCTGGATCTGGTACTATTCAATGTTTTCATTAATGATTTAGATAACAGAGTGAAAAGTACGTTTATAAAGTTTGTGGATGATACCAAACTGGGAGGAGTTGCAAGTATGTTGGAGGACAGGATTAGAATTCAAAACAATCTTGATAAATTGGAGATTTAGTAGGAAATCAACTAGATGAATTCAATCAAGACAAGTGCAAAGTATTACCCTTAGGAAGGAAAAAAAACTCAGTGAACAAATACAAAGTGTGGAATAACTAGCTAGGCAGCAATACCATAGAAAAGGATCTGGAGGTTATAACGGAGCACACATTCAATATGAGCCAACAGTGTGATGCAGTTCCTAAAAAAGGCTAACATTATTCCGGGGTTATTAACCGGAGTGCTGGAAGGAAGACAGGGGAGGTAATTTCCTGCTCTATTCGGTACTGGTGAGGCCACAGCTGGAGTACTGTCTAGTTTTGGGTATCACACTTAAAGAAAGATGTGAACAATTTTCAGAGAGTCCAGGGGAGACCAACAAATAAGATAAAGATTTGGAAAATCTGCCCCATGAAGAAAGGTTGAAAGAATTGGGCTGGTTTCTTCTTGAGAAATAAAGGATGACTGAGGGGGAAAACCTGATAACATTCTTCAAATATGTTAAGAGCTATAGTGATCATTTGTTTTCCATGGTTACTGAAGGTAGGAAAATAAGTTATGACTTCATCCGCAGCAACGGAAATTTAGGTTAGATATTAGGAAAAGCTTTCTAACTATAAAAATAGGTAACCAAGGGAGGATGTGGAATCCCTGTCAGGTGTTTAGGACCAGGTTAGACAAACATCTGTCAGGGAAGGTCTAGGTATATTTGGTCCTGCCTCAGCTCAGGAGACTGGACTAGAGGATGTCTTGAGATCCCTTCCCGCTCTACATTTCTATGATTGTTAAAATGGAAGGAAGAACTCTACTACAGTGATGAGCACCATAAAAACACTTTTAAATGAACAGAAAATAAATCACTCACTGATACAGAAGCAACTATAGGAGACAAAGTGAAACAACTCAGTTCTATTAGCTGGCCACTAATGATCCTCCTTTTTAAACTTAAACCACAGAGCACATTGGCACTGACAGCTACAGCCATAACAAAAGCCCTGAGATTTTTAGATGTCATCATGAGAGCCTAATGAAGCAATGGGCATGAATTAGAGTGTGTACAGAGTGATTTTGTACACTCAGGCCACAGTACAACAAACAGGTGAAGGTTTGTCATCATCTTTTTGGTGCACATTATAGGACTGTTTCCGTCACTGGTTGCATATTTTTGCAAGATCTTTTTTGCAATAAGCATCTGGCACTATATGTTGGACATTTGCCTTTTACTTGATTTCTCCCACTGTACATGTATTGCTTGCCTTTTTGCTCTGTTTTTGTTCTACCCTGCATTTGCCTTTATTTTGCACACGTTGTACATCCTCCGCAGATTCCAACACCTTTGATTTTTGTAGTGGTTTCTTTGCTTATTCACTGATGCAGCATATATCAAACATATACTTATGTTCCAACTCTGAGTCTTGCTCTGGCTTCATCTTTAGTACCTAAAACTGTACTCTAATAAGTTCATCTCTTAATAAGCCAAATATGCATGATGAGGCTAAGTGGCACTAACTGGCTGCTTATTGGTCTAGTTTCATTTTCAAGTGTATTGAAAATACTCCTCTTGTATATTTCATTTCCTTGAAACACTAACCATTTGTCTAAAGCATCTGAGACATTAGTTACATCTATTCTTTGTAAATGACTGCTACCTAATTAATCAGCACTTCTTACCTATTGCTGTATTTAGTACAACCATTCTGATTGTCATGCTTCTTCGTCCAGTTTTGCAGCTACTTCATAGCTTGTGCAAGAGGCCTTGAAGAAGCACCAGTGTTCACAGATATCCCTTTTGGGATACCATTAGAAGCAATTAAATAGAAAGGCCCTAAAATTGAGATATCCCTCAAAATGCAATACAGGAAAATTACCAATGAAGGTTTTTTTGGTAATGATTCACCAACAAAACTGGACTTTGAATGAAAAAGGCCTTTGAAAACCCATGTTTAGAGATTATGAGAAATGTTGACATTAAAGAATCATCGTGTTTTCCATAAGTTCCCCCCAAATAATAGATTAAGGGGGTATGATGATATACACATACTTAATAGGATACTGAAATATGAAAATGAAGAACTGTTAATTATAAGGGCAAAAGCTTGGATAGCTACAGTTTAATAATTTGTAATTATGGATAGTGAACTAGTTTAGATGAGGTAACACATAGGCCAAGGATTTGGTGACACAAGTGTAGTTTTGCTAATTCTTCTTTTCCATAGAATTGTTGATCTGCTTAAATGATGTTATTGCTGACAAAACAAATGTAACATTGTGCTGGAAGTTTTGAGGTGAACACAAACAAACCTGTAAAAACAAGAAGCCTTTTTCTGGGGAGACCCAGGAACAGGGTGACACATGACATGAAATGTGCATAAAGAGCAGACACAAAAACGCAGAAGTTGGGTTGAAGGGTTCATGTTTAGTTATTCTACCTGGAAACAGTCAGAGCACACTCTGGCTGTTTTGTAGAGGCAATGCACACATGGCTTCTATCCAAGGACAAGAACTAGATATGAACCATGAAAAGTTGATTATAAGACGGTGATCGTGGGAAGCTTTCTTAGCCTGGGCTCAAGGTCTGAGAACCAGGATTGTAATAGATAAAAGTTAGTAAGTAAGAATATTAATCAACGTTATGCATTCCTTTGTTGTATCTTTTTGCAGTAGAAGTAAGCAATGCATAAGGGGGAGGAATATAATAAAAGGAGAAGGTTGAAAGCTGGGGGGGCTACAGCAGCCCATTTCAGCTGACCAGCCTGCTTGCTTGGAAAAAGCTGTGTTCTGTCTCATCATTAAACCGCCACATTGGGTAAGAGCAATGGGGCTGGATTCAAGAGGCCTGGCTGCTATTCCTGGCTCTGTCACTGACCTGCTTTATGACTATAGGCAAGTCACTTCACACCTCTGAGCTTCAGTTTCTCCATCTGTAAAATGGTTATAATGACCCTGACCTCCTTTGTAAAGCGCGTACAGATCTATGGATGAAAAGCGCTATAGAAAAGCTAGGTGGTATTATTATTCTGACAGCATATTAACAGCTACATGTCAAGAACTGCGTAGAGGAAGCCATTTGCAATGCATAACTTTTACTGATCTTTCTAAACCCAGGAGCTACACTAAATATTCTTGAGCACTATCTTTTGGCATTTTATCTATTAACTATCTACTTATGTACAAGAGATCTCTTGTACAGAGCACTTCTGAAACCAATAGTACTGCTCTCTGAGCCACTGAGGTTCTTCCCTAGAGCCGGGGTGGGCAAACTTTTTGGCCCGAGGGCCACATCAGGATTGCGAAACTGCATGGAGGGCTGGGTAGGGAAGGCTGTGCCTCCCCAAACAGCCTGGCCCCTGCCCCTATCTGCCCCCTCCCACTTCCCTCCCCCTGATTGCCTCCCTCAGAACCCCCCAACCCATCCAACCGCCCCTGCTCCTTGTTCCCTGACCACCCCCTCCCGGGACCCCCCCACCCTAACCGCCCCCCCAGGACTCCACCGCCCATCCAACCCCCACTGCTCCCTGTCCCCTATCCATACCCCTAACCCCTGACAGGCCCCCTGGGACTCCCAGGCCTATCCAACCACCCCCTCCTCCCTGTCCCCTGACTGCCCCCGTCCAGAACCTCCACTCCATCCAACTGCCCCCTGCTCCCGGTACCCTGACTGTCCCCCGGAACCTCCTGCCCCTTATCTAACCTCCCCCCCGCACTCCCTGCCCCCTTACCATGCCGCTCAGAGCAGCAGGACTGGCTTATTGGAAAGCCTGGGAGGTGGGTGGGCACAAACCATGCTGCCCATGCAGCAACATACCTACGAGGGAAGGGAGACAGCACGGGAGGGCCCAGGGGCTAGCCTCCCCGCCCGAGAGCTCACGGGCCAGGCAAGACGGTCCCGCGGGCTGGATATGGCCTGCAGGCCATAGTTTGCCCACCTCTGTGCTACAGCATACTAGAATAAGGTAGCTCATAGCCTCCAACTAACCACACATCTTGCTGCCATTCCTGCCTTATACATCTACTATCCCCGTTTCTAATCCCTAACATCACTTATGCTGCATATTCACTCTACGGACTCACATATTAGAAGAAACCTCTCCCAATTCAACAGAAGAACACTCTGTGTACACCATTCACTCCCCTCCCCTCCCCACAAGTCCTAACTCTTTGAGAGCTGCTTCCCTGCTTGTTTTGTCTTCGGGCTAG
Source organism: Chelonia mydas (assembly GCF_015237465.2). Classification (NCBI taxonomy): domain Eukaryota; kingdom Metazoa; phylum Chordata; order Testudines; family Cheloniidae; genus Chelonia; species Chelonia mydas. Next base: position 164,897,258 of record NC_057850.1, read on the forward strand.
GTTTGATAAATTTAACACACATTTTAGGTGGCAGCTCTCTCAGTCAGTGCTACGTAATTTATAATGTCATGAATCTCATTTTTATTCTTCTACAGGTTTTACTATTTGGTGCAGAAATAAAATTAGATGTGACAGCATAAAAACTTACCCTTGGTGAATTTCCAGCTGCTTGCCGAGATTTCATCTTCAATGCAAATTAAGATGTCAAACACTTTCTCCGCTGAGAGACAGAACTATGTAATCCTGTCTCACAGGCAGTCATTGACTGTTTGTTTTTTTGTGCAAAGCTATGGCATACAAAGCAACTTCCTCCCACTCCACATTATTTGTGTATCCCATTTTACATATTCCTGCTGCGTAATAGGTCAAAGATTTGCCCCCCACCCCCACCCCAGCCCCACCATCTTCTTTTAATCCCATATTTGTGATCCCAGACTGTTGATGAAAGGGAAGCTGGATCTTGGTAATGACTTGGGCCTGATCCAATTTCCACTCAAGTCAATAGAAAAGTCTCTTTTGACTTCAAGGGATTTGATGCAGGCCCTTAGGATGGAAGCCACGGTTTAACCCTGAGGGCCCAGACAGTTTCCACTGAAGTCAATGAGACTTCCTTGAGGTCAGTGGGAATCAGATTTGGCCTCTAATTCAGAAAAGTCAGAAGAATGAACTGAATGAGTCACAACTTCTATCCACTGCAAAGAATTTGAAAGAGTTGCATGGTTAAGGGATTCCACGGAAGTATATTTTCAATGCTATCACTTCATTTCAGGTGTAGAGCCAACAATGCATATTTGTGCTCCATATAGGCAGTTAAGATAGACTGTCTGCTTCTCATCCACACCCAGGCTTGATGGTTCTCTGAAGCAGTGGTGCAGTCCTAAATTTGAAGGCACCAGAATGCCACTGAAATATTGATTTTTGTAAACAAGAGTTATTATATGGAGAGGGAGGGCCCTGGGGTTGCTCCCTGCATGCCATGGTCTGTGGGTCTCCCTGCCCAGGGCTGCAGGCCTGCACCTCAAGCCTTGCTCATGCTGCTGGAAACTCTGGGCTCTGATATGGCCACATGCCCAGGGGTGACCCTGGGCGGCGAGCATGATTCTGGCCCAGCCAGGGGCTACTGACTTCTGGGAGAGTGTGTGTCCCTGACTAGAGGAGCCCCAGGGTGAAGGCATGGGAATCCCCAGCACCACAGCCAGTGCAGCTCAGTGGAGTCCATTCAGGACCGGGTGCTTCACCACTGCCTTTAGCAAGAGGGATCTCGAGATGTCCCAGGCATGCCAGCGCCTCTGCAGCAGGGGTAGCTTGGCAGGGTATGGTTATAGCCTGCAGGGGAATGTATCAGCTCCAACTTCAGTCGGAGTGCTCTCCTTGCTGACTAGATATGGGGCTGAACAGGATACCAGCTGCAGAGCAATGCCAGCGGAGACTGGCTTCCTTCGGAGCCCACAGGGCTGTCCCAGGCTGAGAGCACCTTTCTGGTTGGGGACACCTAGAGTCAAGGACTCGGGCCAGGAGGGCTTCCTCTGGACATGGCCACACCAGGCAGTCCCAGCAGCAGGTCAGAGCCAGAGGCTAGGCATGGTACCTGATTCAAAGGGCATTCTGCCAATTTAATCTTATAAATTAGTCGTTGTAGAAACTCAGGTGCAACAGATACCACACTGTTGCTTAACAGTACCAGAATAGCATTCTGTATGTTCCAGCTCGATTACACCTTTGCTGTGAAGCATTCTAACACCAGAACTAGAAACTAATCCTAACACCAGAACTAGAAACTCCATTTTATAATTTCTCAAAATAAATAAATAAATCATGCACACAAATACTGAATACTCCCGGGGCATGAGATGTGTGTCTCAGAGCTTGAAGAATTGCCTGAACTCCTTTAAAGCTTTAATTGCTTTGTCTAGGTCTTTTAAATGCAGCAACCTTTCCAAAGTTGAGGCAGTAAATAGTTCAAAAAATCAGATTACAGAGACTTTGTTCTGATTAGGTGAGGGCATAATAAGTGATTTGCATGAAGACCTGATTTTCACAGTGTGGAATGCTTAAGTATTCCTGTCCTGGCTACTGTATCTTCCAGGGGAGAGTACAAGATGCCAACCAGTTATAAAACCACGGTTTACACTTCCTATATTGATCTGCTAAGTACATGATTCTGTAGATGATGAACTAATAAGGATCCCACTGAATCAAGGCAGTTTACAGTACTTTTGTTGCTGGAGATGTCCTTAGTTATGTTCACAGCCTACACAGGGAGTCAGAAACACCACAAATACTCATGCTGGATGTCTGCAATGTATTACTGCTATATTACTAAGAATACAGAGCTCTAACACACAATAACCAATTACAGAGAGAGAGAATAATAGCAGACTCCTACCTAAAGCAGAAAGGCACAACTCACAATCCCATGCTTTCCTACAGAGCCACTTACCCTGGAAACAGGACCAGGTAACCCCTTAAAACCTAAAGCTGTGGTTTGTCATTTTAATACAATTTTAAGTATACTACATATTTAAAGTTTCCTGTAGCCCACTGGACAGAAAAAGTTGTCTGCATGAAGGATCACAGTCTATACAATTATTAAAACAGATTCCAAATTGCTATGTAAAAGATCTGTTGCTGGTGATCTGGGTGAAGGTTAAAGTAGCCAGAAGAAATAGCATTTGATGTCGGCAGGAATGATGAAATGTGAGAAAATGCAATATGTATTAAACATTTTTAGCAGGGGATGGGTGGGGCCATTGTTGTCCTTTCAAAGTTTGGTGGGGCACTGCTTGAATTTTCTTTCACAGGTTTCGCTCTTTGTCAAACTTTGGACAGCACAATCTGTTTTATGTAGGACAGTCTAAAAGTGTGACATCTGACTGACTCATAGAAGTCAGAATTAGGGTGAGTCCACGTCCAGTCTCCACTTTGGTATGAATAAATCACATTCTATTTCATTTTATGGACCTTAAATGGTTTCTGCCATTTTTGCCATCCTGCCCCCTGTTTAGGCAGATCATCATCAGTTCAGCTGGAACCGTAGCAGGTGCAGGAGTCCTAAGGCCACCAAGGAAGGGGAGAAAGGAGCATCTCAGGGTTCAAGACCATGCTCAGTAAATGGCCCATGAACTTTCCACTGAGGGGTGGGGATGGTGTTGTTACAAGAGCCCCTTCCCAAACTCCTCTTCCCAGAGATGTTCCTTCCATTGGGATATATTTCTCCTCCGATCCACCCCCAACTTGACTACACCAGTTTCCTGGGAAGGAGGAAAGGTTGTTTGGCATGGGTGTTCCTGCTGAAACCCTTCACACTATCATTGATCTTTGGGAGCTGGTGTGGGATGTTCTTCCCATGAACTGCAACAGATTTTTTTCCCCTGAGAGGAAGGGAGGAGAAAAGATAGCTATTCGTTTTATTCTCCCACCTGCCCCCCGCTGGTTTTAAGGTTGCCTCTTCAGGCATCTACTGCTATCCCATCCGGTCCCCTGGAATGGAATAGACCCCCCTAGAGCAGGGGGCAGTGTTTCAGGGTAGGTGATTGGGGAGGGAAAGGTTGAACAAGCTAAATTAGCAAAAATAAAAAAAAACACATTGTTAAAGACAAAGATTTGATTGTAAACTGTTTGGGGCAGAGCATGTGTCTGACTTGTTTGTGAAGTGAGGGGCACAGTCTAGCCCTAAAGAGTCTAGCCAGAGGATGCAGCCTAGATCTGCACCTTTCCTCAAAGAGGATTTAAAATTTGTGCTATGCCATTTTGTTTACATTATATTTGTGAGATCCTTATATTTTCATCCACACAGAATTATTAACTGTCAGCTTGTTCAGACAAGCCAGATTTGATTGCTTATGCTCCCTTTAAGCACGGAGGAAGAAAACAGCACATTGTTGTGATTTGCCAAGCTCACTGCTACATTGAGACTGACTTTCTATTTCTGTGTGATTTGCGACTAAGTTTATGACTTTTGGATGACTTCTCCATTGTAATTTATTTAGCCAGAATGTCCAACTGGAACACAAAATCCGGTTTATGGAAATTTGAGTTAACCATTTTTTTTAGTTTAATCCAACTGGATCCATTTGTAAAGATTTATGAAGATTTGTATTAAATGAGAGTTTGACAGTACAGAAAATAAGCTTTATTTTACTCTTGTGATTTATATCTGTTGCTCTTTTATTTGCCTTTGTTTATGTGCCAACTAGTGATGGTTCAGGTCACTGTCTATCTTATACGAAATGTTTACATAGAGGTTAGAGTTGGAAATTTGAGCCTGTTTTTCCACACTCCCTGCCAAAATATTTACTTTATTTTTTTAAGCATACACCCCCCACCCCCCCAACCCTCTATTCCTTACAAATGTATAGCAAAAAATCTGCACCTACATACCTTTCGGTGCTGTTTTGACTTATCAAGCAATCTATAACATGCTTCTTAAATTTTATTTTCTAACCATTAAAAAGCCACCATCCAACTATCAACCACACATCCGATGCTCACAAAAATTGTCTGAAACCAAAACTCCACATCCAAACAACTGAACTTTAGAAGCACTCAGATCCAGCCATATCCGACCTATCCCCTTCCTACAAAGAGAAGGATTATTTTTGTTGTTCTCTCTCTTTTGTCTGTTTTTTTGTTTGTGGCTGGGAAAATTGATTTCACAAACCAACCAGCCAGTATGTAAACTTGAAGTTTTGTTTAATATTTTCCATCATATAAGAAAGGTGTTAAAATGTTTTAATAACTTGTAGTTTTCCCTACATGATTAACATAAGTA